>NW_028258294.1:24047690-25341122 GCF_053883595.1 Heterocephalus glaber | reverse complement strand
ATCTAAAGTGTTGTATGAAATGATAGGGAGCAGTGATTACAGCCATCATTAAGAGCACAGAAAAGTCTAAGGAATGCCAATGCCTCATAGTTTGTTTTAAAAGTCCTTCCTTGTCAAATTTAAAACCAGGGTTATCTTCTTGGATGTACAGAATGCCTTATAACAAAAATGAATGATTTATGGCATTAAGAATGGCATGTGTGTTTTTATGTCTGTGTGTACATGTACGTGTGTGTGTGAGTGTGTGTGTGTGTGTGTGTATTAAGTGATTGGATAATGTACTGCAAGTCATTAATAATGAGTGCTGGAAGAAAAGAGAGCCATTATTAGTGAAAAGAGAGAACACATTTGGGAGACAATTTGGAAACAGAAACTGTCAATTGGCTGTCAGTGTGAGCAAAAGAAAAGTCAAATATGACTCTGAGATTTGCCATTTGTGTAAATGTTCAGATAATGGTACTCTAACGAAATGGAGGATGAGGACATATTTGGGGGATTAGTCACTCAGTTTAGTTGTGTATACATTAAGGGAAATACTTGAAAGGGGATTTCTAACTGAAGATTTAAATCAGATGGTCTTAAACTGTGCCATAGGTGGTTATAGAAATTGAAACTGGTTAAACTTAAAACAAAAGATTCAATTCATCACAATAGCCACATTTCAAGTACTTGAGAGGCTTGAGAGGTCGAGTAAGAGATGATCGATAGAGTGAGGCCAGTGTATCTAGCCACATGCGGATAGTAGCTACTGTGTTGAGTGAACCCTGCAAAACAAAAAAATCCCAACTATTCCATCACTGTAGAAAGTTCTGTGACCTAGAGCTCAGGAGAGAGGAAAGTATCACTGATATAAATTTAGGGTTATTTGAGTGTTTGGAAGATGGTGAATTCATTAATGAGGATGAAACATCCTAAGAAGAGTTTGTGAAAGAAGAAAAGAAAGTCTAGAATAGCAATCTGACAAACCTCCACACTAAGGAATAAATAGGAATTTAGAGGGTAAGAAGAACCAGAAAGCATCTGATCCCTAAGACAGAGGATAAGAATGTCAGGAAAGAAGACAGAAGGCATGAGAGGTCAAGTAAGAGAGGAACACGTAGAGGCCAGTGTTATCTAGCAGGATCACTGTGACACTTCCAAAGTGTTTTCAGTAGCAAGATGGGGCTTGAGCCAAATCTCAATGACAGGAAACTGGTTAGAAAATTATATACCAAATGAAGCATTCTTTTTCAAAAGTTTTACAGTAAAGGGGAATGGGGAGTGTGTGTGTAAGAAAAAAGCAAATTCAAAGGAGAATTTTTTTTCTTATGAGCAAAGAGGCTTAAATGTATTTGTGTAAAAAAGAGAAGACGCCTGTGGAAGAAGAGAAGTTAAAAATATCAGTGAGATAAAGGGTGTAAAAATGTCTCAGGAAGTGATAGGAATTGGGACCAGAAGCTCACTTGAAGGGGGTCAACCTTGGAGAAAAAAAAAAATTTTTTTTTTCAGATCAGAGACATTAAAGTTTGAAGGTTAGGGGAAAGAAGTTCTTGATGGAGATGGCTTAAATTTTTGTAACACTTACGGAATATTAAACCCAGAAAGCTGAGTTTATACAGGCTGAAAACTGTCTTTGGTTGTTCATTTAAGCAGTCTGGCGGTCCAGCAGGGAGTCATCAGCTCTCTTAAAAAAGGACATAAACTCAGAGGCCACTTCGTTAACACCTGAAAGTCATTCATCTCTCTGTCCACTAGCAAAGACATGGTCACATTAACATTTCACAGCTTGTGCTATGAAGCATTCAAGGAGCACAGTCCAGGGCAAAAGTTTTATCTTCATATCCAAAAAAGGAAGAAAAAAAATAAGTAAAACCAAACACTCAATTAGAGACATTGAAGCATGTGGATTGTGGCTGTCAAGAGAGCCTCCAGATGTAACAGCTGCTTGATTACAAATGATGAGCATAACTAGCCCTTCTTAATGTGTAGAGAGGTTAAATAAGGAAACTGAATCACAAAATTGCCCATGAGAAATTAGTCAGGCAGGAAGTGCTAACCTCTTTAGCTAGTAACCCTAAGATCATTCTGGAAATCTATATCATTATCTCCTTCATTGCGTGAAATTTGGTTTCTACCCTTGTCACTCAATTGATACTTCAGTTCCAAAGGTCATCAAGGATCTCTCAGCACTCTAATTCAGTAGTCTTTTCTCATTTCTCATCCTTCTAAATACCACTAAGTGCCTGCTCTTTTTTGAAATCTTTCTGTGGGTTTCTATTACTCTGTTTTCTGACATTCCTCTTTTTCTTTTCTTGTAATTGTGATACTTTCCAAGGCCATGCCTAACCATCTGACTTTCCCTGAAACACATATCCAAGGCAAAGTGTGGGGTGTAAGCAAGGACCAAAGGGCTGGCTTAATACTAACACCACTCAGGAAAAACAGTGACATGGGACCCTAGTGGATGATATGACAAACCATCCAAGGATCAGTTTGCTTCCCCTTCCCCCCAAGAACCTTATAGTAAGTATTTTAGGCCTTACAGCCCAGTCTGTAACAACTGTTCAACTCTGCATAGTAGTATAAAAGCAGCCATATGACATAAGCAAATGAGCATGGCTGACATCTACTAGAACTTTATTTATAAAAACTGGCAGCAACCTATGCACTGAACTCGGCAGACTTTTAAATTCAAAACACACTAAGCAGGAACTTTTAAATCTAAGGCATAAGCCTTTCAAACAGGAACCAGTAGTGTTAGAAGGTGAATGGCAAGTAGAAACAGATTGTCTGAAAAGTCCTCCAAATAGCTAGGACTGAAACTCCTTTTATAGGTGAAAATGGAGCCAAAAGAGGTCCCCAGTTGGTTGAGAAGGTCTCTCATAGAATTGTATCTCTCTGAACATCTTTAGCATAAGGTGACACAGAGTCTGTGCTGCATGGTCTGTGCTTCCTGAAAGGGGGTTTAAAGGGGGTTAGAGAAGCCAGGGTGAGCAAAAGTTCTACCATGGAGCCTAGAAGGTAGTGCATACTTGTAAATGCTGCTAATCTTTCTATTTTGTAAAGTCTATTGGTAGACAAAAAGAACAGTTTAAGAAATCACCTTGGAAACTAAAAAGCAGCATGCACATACTAGTCACCATTCCGATCTGTTTGCCAAGCTGACCTGACTACTCTTCTCAGCTCCAGGATGTATCTCAGTACATCATGAGAGCCCTTTGCCTCCTATCACTCCAATCCAGCTTTTAAAAACCCTTTCATTGGGCCGGGGATTTAGCTCAGTGGTTCTGCCCCCTGCCTCAAAAGTGCAAGGTACTGAGTTCAATCCCCAGTACAAAAAACAAAAACAAAAAATCCCTCACACTGATTCTCATCCCCATAATATATCCTTAAATAGTATCTGTTGAAGAGAACAGATGACTGTTCACTGTCCTGTCAAAAGTCCTTAAAGAACTTCAAATTTTGTGGCTATCATTCAGTTCTTCAAAAATTGAGAGCTTGTTCGAGATGAAAGAGAAATCTTAAATTTTGGAGTAGTTTTTCCATGCAAGCTGACTGATTTCTTAATTCAGTCTCTTCTTTCCAAGATCAAACCTTAACCTTCTTAACTGCTCTCAATAGGCCACACCTGGAAATATGCTTTCCCCAAAACAACACAAACACGTTCCTGCAGACCTTCCCTCCTCTGGTCTCAGTTTCCTAAAATTTCATGTTATGAGCTCAACCTCTGCAGTAACTTAGCTTGCTTAAACCCAAACCCTGCCACTTACTACCTGGGTTGTTCAAGCATTTAACTTAGCTTTTCCACGCCTTGGTTCACTCATCTACTAAATGAATACAAAGATAGCAGAATTGCTATGAAGATGAAATGGGACCATTTATGAAAACTGCTTGGAAGCATATCTAACACAAAATAAGGACCAATATGCTAGCTATCATGTTAAGTCAAAGTAAGTTATCTTTTGTTCTGATTTCTTCTGTTATTATAGCAGAAATAGAAGAACAAATTAAAAGGAAATACTACAAAATTTAATATATTTTATTGTTACCCAAAAACTTAAAAATATATATATTATTAATATTTTAATGTCTTCCTGGGCTTTCTGTTTGCATATTCATATCTTTTGAGATATTTATCCTTTTTGACAACCTACTTTTTATTACTCTTAGAGAATTCTTTCAAAAATATAATTTTAAAAATATCTCATTATATTGCTTTGTATTAACTGGTCATAGTGTATTTTTGCCATTCTACTACAACCTAACTTTGAAAGTTATACTATTGTAATTCCATGTATTATCCTGATCATAAATTATGACTTATTTGAAAGAACAGCAATTAAAAAAACACACAGTTCTATTTTCCTTCAAGCAGTAAATTCTTTGCTATTACAATTATTTTAAGCCTGTGGTCAAAGCTGTGAAAAAAATAATAAAAACCAAACTGCCTTTGTGTGACTTATTCTCCCCATTCACTGCCTACTCAGTCTTTGAAATTGCAGCCTTCTTCCTTCCACTGACAGTCATGCAAGCCAAGTTAAGCTAGGAGTCCAGAGCCATGCGTGGCATGTGCTCTAAAGAGAAATGTCAAAGCTCTCTGTGGCATGTCTCTGTTATCCACAGAGCTTTGCAAAATCCACAGAGAGTGATTTCCTTATAACACTTGTTTAACTGCAAATATTCCTTGTAAATAACTTCAAGATATCACAAACCTTTAATTTTAACCTTGCTAATGATTTAGAAAACATTCTGCTGTCTCATTTTCCCCCCTCTCCAAAGATTCTTTTGAGGTTCTGAAAATAGGCAAGTCCATTTAATTGGCAAAATCCATTGGATGTCATTTCATTCTATTTTAATAAATATTGTTGAGTTCCTCCTACTTACCAGGCACTCACTGGGTGCTAGGAGGAGGAAGAAAAAAAAATAAAATGATAAATGATACAGGTCTCTCTGCCCCTGAAGAATTTAAGATCTTCTAGAAAGCAATAAGACATATGAACAAACAACTCCAGTGCAAGGCAAAATGAAATAAGGCTAAACAAAGGAACATACATTGTACTGAGTGACTGCAAAAGAAAAAGAAAAATATTTAACCAAGAAGAGGTCATATTTGAGCTAAGCCTTAGAGGATGTCTAGAATTTTAATAAGGGGAAATGAAAGAAAAATGAAGCAAAACCTGCTAGGCATTTCAACTTCTGAATCAGGGATAGCACCCCAGGATTTTGTGCACATTACTTTAATCCTATGAAAACATTTGAGTAGGTATCAGCATCACTGTTTTATTGATGAAGAATATAAGTAATCTAGTTAAGGCCATGCTTATCAATAACAGAAATGAGATTGGACCTAAGACCATGATTGTAAGTCTGCCTCAAGACTTTCTAGACTGAGAAGACAACATAAGCATGAGCATACAAAATATAAAATGTATGGAGGGTTCAGAAAATTGCTTTTATACCATTAGATGGGTGCAAATTGTATCTTAAAATAAAACAAACAAGCAAAAAACCCCAAACCTTTGGTACCTGTAGCGTTTGTTATTCAAAAAAGAAGAAAGATGCATGTATTTCAGGTTAGCAACAAATAAAACTCAAAATCTCAGGGCATAATGTGTGAAGGTTTAAAGGCTTGATTTTTTTCTCATGAAAGTCCACCGCAGGTCCAGTGGATCTATAAGTTAGGGCCCTATTAATTAATGATACAGGAAACTGTGCTGCAAGTATCATAAAGCTACACCAAAAAGAGCAGCTATTGATTGAAATAGGCAAGAGATCTCTTAAGGAGTATGAAAATTGATTGAAGACACTGAAGGTGCCAATATAAGAATGTACACAGCACCACTTTCCAGTTTAATGTAGTTTGTTCTACCTTCACTCAACAAATAGACGAGGTCAGCCATTTTGAGAGCACTAGCTAGAGAGTAACTGAAGTGACTGAGTAAGGATTCCAGGAGAGGACGGCAAAGAGAAAGTAGATGCAGATATAAATCTCTCTAACAGACAAAGAAACTGATAAATCAAGATATCTTATAGGAGAAATTCAAACTATAAATAAATTACAGAGCAAAATAATAGGAAATAGGGAGATCGATCTTTTGCAAAAGGGAAGAAGACCAAAGATGGAGGGAGGAGTAGGGAGAGATAAAAACATTATCAAAATGTGTTATGTACATGTATCAAATCCCCCACAATGAATGCAATCATTATGCACTGCAAACATGTGCTAATAAAATAAAATAAATAAAACAAAGTGTTTGGAACATTGAAGTAAAAGAAAAAAGAAACAAGCAAAAAGTACCAAATACAGTGAGTGTGCAAAATGAAGGGCAGGGGTTTATAGTTAGGAAATAGGAAACCAGAGTTTGGGATTTCAAAAGAGGGATACTAAAGGTGGTGGTAAAGCCCAAGGAAAATACATTGTAGTGGGATGTTGAAAATAAATACTATACAAACATTAATCTCTAGAAAAGAAGAACCAAGTCCTGAAAGTAGGTACAGGGAACTCAAAAAATTCCTAATCATCTAATTACTTCTGATTACAAAATAATGAATATAGATGAAAACAAACCACCCATGCCTTTTAGAGGGACAGAAAGGAAATGGCAATCTTGGAAAGGTGGTACAGTCAGAGAGAAAGAGCCAAATGGTTGACTGAATTGGAGAATGCTGCTTTAGAAAGCATACAGGAGACTTCTGCTTCTTGGGAAGAGTTCCAGTCTTCACCATCACCTTTGGATGTTCATCTCCAGGCTTCCAGTGCCTTCCAGCACAGAACCTTCAACTTCCTGATATGAACTCATAGGGGACTCTGTGATGAGCTTCCAGTCTTCTGCCTTTGACTAAATCCTCCATGGTGTAGACAACCCTTTTGCATTCTCCAACCCTGACTCTACAGACAGCCAGAGTCAGGATCAAACCTTTCTCACTTGTCAAGAATAGAGCTTAGGACTTCAAAAAATGGCAGAGACGTGAGTGCCAGCAACTCAGCTTCTCCAGGACAAAGTGTCTAGAGTTTGGAAAACAATGCTTGGAGAAGAACTAAAGTGAGTGGAGGGAACATGGGAACCACAAAGGAACTGACAGAGGACAAGAAAATAGGACGAAGCGATACAGAAGAAATAAGAGCACACTGCAAAGAAGAAATAGTGCATTGCCTTTGAGTAGCTGAGTAGCTGAGTAGCTGTGAGCTGGGAGGCAAAGTGAAACTAACAACTGTTCTGCTCATTGGAGAACTAGAGAGTTACACCCAGACCAGGAGAATCTTATGCAGTTGGAGATAGCAGGAAGCATGAGAGACACTGCTTTCTGAATGGCCCTATAGAGTCAACAGTTGGTGAATGACTGCAGTATAAGTACTGAGAGCACCAGGAGCAGGAGCTCCTGAGCAGGAGCTGGTGGGGACACCATTGTAGGAAAGGGCTGGGTGTTTGAACCTGGGTTCCAGAACAGCCCTTTGGCTGCTTCACACTACCAATTTCTCAGAATGGATAAGGGAAGGACAGTCCTGGGAGATTGCTGGCAGTTAGGGAGCAGACTGGGGGAAGTCTCCCTGAGAAGCAGGGTCCAGTGATCACAGACTCAGCTCCTGTGGTCAGAGGCCAGGTTCAGCCTGAGTTACACAGGCCTGGAAGCTCATACTGGCGTGTGTTCCACTGTAAGCAGATCTGTAGACACTTAGCACCATTCTGGGGCAGACTGTCCACCTTAGACTGCCAGTGTGCACAAAGACATGTCCTGGCCTGAGCTCTGCTCCTTATCTGGATCCTAGTGTTCAAAACAATGGAAAACATTATTTTACTATTTATTTGATTGTATTAATTTTTCCTTTTTATTTTAGCTTTTAAATTTCAATTTTTTTTTACTCTTTGCGGTTTTCTTCGTTCTGTATATTTCCCCCATACATTTATTCCATTATTTTACATGTTTTTTCTGAGTGTATCTGTGTATGTGTGCTTCACTTATTCTTGCCTTTTTGCTTGCAATATAGTTTATAGAGGGTAAATAAATTCTCCCGTGTCTATTAATATCCCTCCTACTTTTACCTACCTGCTCACCTGACCATTTCCCCCTATGTTTTATTCATTCTCCATTTTACTTTTCTTTTGTTTCCACCTTTGCAATTGTCTTCTTTAAACTCTTTCTCTAA
Organism: Heterocephalus glaber; assembly: GCF_053883595.1. Classification (NCBI taxonomy): domain Eukaryota; kingdom Metazoa; phylum Chordata; class Mammalia; order Rodentia; family Bathyergidae; genus Heterocephalus; species Heterocephalus glaber. The sequence goes on along the minus strand of NW_028258294.1, from coordinate 25,332,997 downwards.
CACTTACATCAGTCATAGAATCTTTTCCCATCCACATTTCCCACTATCAATTTTGTGCCCAGTTTTCCCTGTTATTCCTTTCTAAATATATAACAACATACCTTAACATCAATAGGATCCCCTTGCCCCCCTCCTATTTCCTCCTTCCTATACCACAGAGCAGAGAACTTTAAAGAAAAACTTTTTTCTTTTTCTCCCCCTACCCTCTTAGTATTCCCTGGTCCCTTAACCCCTGTCCATTAGAGAACTGATTCTATAAAGTTACCATTGAACATTATTTTTCACCAGTAGGGGAGTCACAGCCATCACATTTACTACATCAACTGTGGGTTGTTTTGATGCTTAAACTATAGCTGTGGATTTCTTCTCTAGGCTAAAGGGAGACCCCAAACAGGGTCACATGGTATGTTATTGCTCCACTAACCCTCTGATAAGTACCACCATAAAAGATTAGCCTGTTACTGCTCTAGTTGAATTGATTGCAAAGGAATAATCCTAACTAAGGAGCCATTTTTGTGCCAGTGAACTTGTCTGGCAAATCCACCATCACACCCAGGGAAGGCAGAAAGGGTTCCTAATCTAAGAACTCAGACTCAATCAGACTCTGCAAGAATGCCTACAATCTGGCAGAAAGAGGTCCTGAGTTTGAGTTAACTTCAGTATTGTGGTGGAGGGATCAGAGGAGTTATTGGGGTGTAAGCACTCAGACTCTGGAAAAGAAGGTACTTAAGAATCACATATACAATGTCTCATGGAATATCTAATCTTTGTTTCCATCGAGCATTTTATTGGTTTAAGTTTCTGTATGTTTCTTGATTTATTTAGTAACTTGGGGTTATGTTATGTTCTTTTATGGCTTCATGTGTTTATTAGGTTGTGACTCATGTATTTGTTCTTTCATTGGCTCTGATTTAATAGATGTCTAGGTTCTCTCCCTCATCTTAGTTCTTTAGTCTCTTCACCTCAAACTCCTGAGACAATATTATTAACACATTTCTTTGTTCTTTTTCCAAACCTGTCAATGCCTCCTCCCAAGTTTTCTAATTCACCATACTTAACTCCTTCATAATCACTCCTGTCTTCACTAATACAATTTCTTGATCCTCCCCATCCTAAGCCTTTGGCTAGTTCCTATCTTACCAACTTATCATTCTCTCTATGAGCAAGTTTGGATAACTACATAGCTTTCCTCAATCACAAAATGAACCCCCTTTTCTCCATATCTCTTCCTAGCCTTAACAAAAGATCCTTTGAAAACTCTCAATATTAAACCTTCAACTCAACTAAAAGTACTCCAATAAAATCAGATCCCACATCAATCTTTTCTTCTCATCTACCACCTTCCATTCAAAACTTCCCCTTAGTGTCTAACACTAATCCAACTACCTCTCATTCTCCCCAGCCCACCTCACCTACCTCACTTCAGAGCATCTACAAATAATAAACCGTCATAGTGTGCAGAGAGAATAGCCAAAGAGGGGAAGAGTAACTGCAAGGACTATCATATAGAAGTGTTGTAAGATTGAATCTGTGGATGCTGTTATAAATAGAAGCAATTCTACCACCAAAACATAGGGACAGAGTCAAAATCACCCAAGTAAATAAAGAAGGAGTGAATACTAGCACTGCACATATGAAGCTGAAAATTATTCACAGGGAGGCAACATCCTACTAAAAATATCAACATAAGCGATAAACTCTCCTCACTTCTCTAGTCCCCAATCTGCAGTAACCCCCTAGAAAAAAGAGAGGAGAAAATAGAAGGAACCATATATAATTTAAAATACACACACACACACACACACACACACACACACACACATAAACACAGATACAAGTAGGAGAATGGGAAAACAAAGAAATAGAAGATCTCTGAACACCTCCCCCAACTCTCCCAAGGCAGTCCAAGGGGCCACAAAGGGAGAAGAACACAAATACCAGGTAGCAGAAATCTAAGAAAAGTTCTTAGAAGGGATGAAGAAAATTGATGAGTTCAAAGAGGAAAAGAACCAAAAGTTCACAGCAATTATACTCAATATTCCCATGGTGAATTTCAGGGAAACAGATAAAAAATCAGATGAGCTAACCAAAATGGTTCAAAATTTGAATGACAGGTTCAAAAAGGATGTGGAATCCTTAAAAAGATGTTAGACATAAATACCTGAAATTAAAAACTGTATAGAGTTTATATATTGTAGAAATGACCAATGTAAAGACAGAGTGTCTGATATTGAGGACAAAATAGTGAATTATGATAAGGAGTTCAAAAAAGCCAAAAAGAAAAAAGAGAACAAGAGAAGACTATCCAGCAGCTACTAGACCAATCTAAGGCTAATACGAGTTAGAGGAAAAACTAGAGGATAGCACTGATGGATTCACTAACATGCTTACAGAAATGATGGAAGAAAATTTCCCAAACATAAGAAGAGTTTGAAATACAAGTAAGCGAAGCTTATAGAAACACCAAACAGTTATGATGAAAAGAGAATTTCATCAAGGCATATCCTTATTACATTTACAGATATTCAGCAAAAAACCACAGAATTTTAAAGGGAGCCAGAGAAAAACAAAACAAAACAAAAAATCACAAAGAAAGTTCAGCCAATTAGAATCACAGCAGACTTCTCAGCACAAACCCTGAAGGCCAGAAGAGCTTGGAGTGCAGTATTTCAAGCCGTACAAGCAAATAACTTCCAACCCAGATTAACTTACCCAGCAAAACTATCATAACTAATTAGGACCAAAGAAAGAGAAATGTAGGCATGAGGGCATGTCATCTTCAAGGAAGAATAGCCGGCAGGAACTTTGTCATGTTCTATTATTCTATTTACTTTCATATCACTTAATTATTTACTCCTTTACAATAGACTTTACCTTTTGCTTTTGCAATCTTAGCAGTTAAGTGTATGAGACATATTTAACTCCTTCACTGGCTTGAATACCTCAAGATGGGTAGCTAAGGTTAGTTATTTTAGGTAGAAACATTTCCAATAAAGGCATAAGTTAAAACTGGGACAACTCCAAAATATAATGAGCCAACATCAAAGAAGTACTGAAACTTTCAACATTATTATTTGGGTTAGGCTGGCTTTCTTCTGTTTATTTCTCTATTTCTCCTGTTCCTTTGAAGCTGTGAGACATAGACCATTCTACCCCATGCCCACCAATATTCTATCAACTGCTTAAAACATGCCTTTAAACATGGCTTGTAAAAACTTATTGTAACTGCTAGAGAACCTGGTATTGAGAAGACTCAATTTGCAAATACTCTCAGAAACAAAAATTTATGACAGAGAGGTATTCTATAAGAACAGCCAGGGCTACCAGGTGATAAATTGAATATGCAAATGGATAATGTCCAGACCATATATAAAAACAGAGGCCAGATGTAGTGGTACATGCCTGTGATCCAAGCTTTGGAGGCCAAGGCAGGAGGATTGCAAGTTTAAGCTCAGTCTGGGCAACTTAGCAAGGCCTTGTATAAAAATAAAAAACAAAAAAGGGCTGAGGATGTAGGTCAATGTGAAGTCCCTGGGTTCAAGCCCCAGTAACACACACACACACACACACACACACACACACACACACACATGAGAGAGAGAGAGAGAGAGAGAGAGACAGAGAGAGAGACAGAGAGAGAGAGAGAGAGAGAGAGACAGAGATAGAGAGACAGAGACTCATAATTTACAGCAATCTGCCCAGGAAACCAATCAGTTATGTACAATGAACAGCTCAAGAAACAAGCTGGCTATAAATCTGACTTGTAGAAAGTCAGACTGCTATCTCTGGTAATAATCTAGGAACCCAAATAATAAATTCTGTAATGACCAGCCCAAATGGCCAGGTCTTGATTAATATCTGACAGTTGATCTGATTGTTATTCTTACTTCCTACTTAAGACCAAGTAGAGAAAGCTAAATACATGCCCTTAATCAATCCCATAGGGAGCTGATTCCAGTTATCCTGCCTATAGCTTCCCCATGTCAACAGTCTTAAATCATGGCAAACCTGAGTCTTCTTTCTTTTCCACTACAAAGCTTTACCACTCTCCAGCCGCCTTGGAGTCTCTGACAAATTGCAGTGACAGTGGTTGACTCCATTGCTATGGAAATCTGCAAATAAACAGCCTTTGAGTGTTCACATTTGGTAGATGTTTCTGTACTTCCCTACAGGAATAAACTGAAAGACTAAAAGGACTATTCAAGACTTAGTCTATGGGAGAGATGTTCTCTTGAGCTGCACAGTGTACAACCTACACAGACCTGTGTGCCAATTCTGGGCTAGCTCTGCCTTGGATCATGAAAGCAGAGCAGTGGGGTATACAAAGGGCCAGAGTAGATATGGCAAGTCACTCCTCTTAGAGACCAAGCAACTGTCTAGTCATACATTCTCAGAGGTCCAAGCCACTTTTAAATCACCAGATATTTTCTCAGCTTGCCAGCTACAAGGAACTAAATGTCTGCATTCCCCACATTCATATATTGAAATCTTACCCTCAATGGGATGATATCAAAAGATTGTGCCTTGGGAGAGGTAATTAGTTCACGAGAGTGGAACCCTCTTGAATAAGATTAGTTCCCTTACAAAAAGACATGAAAAGGCTTGCTTTTTCTCTCTCTGTGGCCCACTATGTGAAAGACACACCAATAAAATGACCATTTGCTGACCAGCAAGTGGGTCTTCCCCTGACATCAGATATGCCAGCATCTTCTTGGATTTCTTAGCCTCTACAACATGAGAAGTAGATGTCTGTTGTTGAATCATCTAGGCTACCATAATTTGTTATAAGGGCCGAAAATAAGACACCACCCCTAAACAAACAGTGTGAGAAGCCACTTCCCTTTCAAAACAACTATTTTCTTATAACCCCGCAGTGCAATCCCAGCACTACCAGCAGGTTTGTGTCTGCTCCAACCTTTGTCTACCAATGATTGCAAAGGCCAAGTTCTCCAGAAATAGACTGGGGCTATGTTCTACAGATGAATAATTATTGAAACAATGCATCTGTGTTTCCTTTTCCTGTCCCCAATTTATTATGTTCCCTATAACTATTCTTTATGCCACAGGCCACAGACACAAACAAAATCCTTATGCAAATTAAGTTACCTAAATGTATGGCATTGATGATGTAGGGAACATGAAGAATCAGAGATTATGTCACCTAAAAGGGCACTTACTAACTTCAGCAGATTTTGTTGAAGAATAATATAGACAATTGTGTATTGGAGCTGGCTTATACCAATTTGTGAGAATGCATTGTGTATACTTGTTCCCAATTCCACTTCGGTAGTGTTCCACTGAAATCACTCATGATAGCAATATTTATGCTGGAGACTGGTAAATGATAGAAGTCAGGATCTTTTTAAACTGGGATGTTAAACATCTGTTAGTATACAACTGAATATAGACCAAGCAGTCTCTGATACACCGATATTTCAACTGAAGAAATTCAGTTGTCTTTCTGAATACTCAGTTTTTAAATATACCATGTTGGCAAAAATAAAACATCACTGTGGGCCACCTGCTTCCAACCTCTGCCTTATGCTGATATATCATAGCTTTGTTTATGACTTCAGATCTCTAATTTATACTTATAAAAGTTGAACAGCAGTGCCTCAAAGATACCTGAGTATACTGAGTACATGTATTAAATTCCTAATGATTAATATTTATCACAGATGGTTTCTTTAGCACCCTTGAATGAGCACAAATATTTATTATAATATGCTAAATTATTAGGGATATAAGAAAATTCATTTTAAGCCTGTAGTGTAAAATATTTCCTTTATTAAAACCAAAGTAATTCATAATGATTTTCTTTAATAATGATTCTAGCTAAAAGTGATAAAATTTACTACAAAGCATATGTATGTGTATAGATACATTATAATACAAACATATATAAAGAAATGTAACACAAAACCTAAAAATGAAATGACCCTTATATCAGAATTAAGACAAAAATTGGAATATCATAAGCAATTTTACCTGAATCAGATAAAATTACTAACTGCTGACCTAACAGTAAAACAAGGACATTGTTGGATTCAGTTGATGTCAGAGACTTTGACATCAGAAGAGACAAACATCCTGTCTTTTAAAGGTCTCCTGATGTTTCCCTCAGAGACATTTGGTCTAACCTTTATCTTCATATTTTTACTATGTGCCAAAATTTCTGAGCCATCCATTACAGTAAGAATACATGATCACTAAAATTTCAGACAATTAATTTTGCATTTCCAATTTTAACTTTCTGCCAATGTCCATGATAATCTTTCATGGGCTTAGGAACTCTTAGCAAGTTTTGTATTATAGTATAAGCAAGTTATAAAGATAAGAAAATCTTCTCATATTAATCACTGCTATAATTAAATACTGGGATGACATTTAGTTCAGAAACCTATAATGTAATTGGAATCTATAATCTCTTGGTTGTTGTTCTTCAATGACTTGTTCACCAAATGAGATAAGGAGGTTTTAAGGCTTAATAAAAAATTAAGAGTAAAATCCATATTCAGAAATATCTAAAATGCAGTGACATTTTAAAGACTGAAATTTAATTATGCTGGTTTCCTACTCCACAACCTCTCTTCATGTATGGTCTTTGAAATGGAGAGTAAATGTTCCTCATCCTTCTTTGTTTATGGTACAGATGAAATATTCAACAGCTAGGTCACACCATAATCTGCCTTGCATATCCTTATAAATTTTCTATCTTTATTGCCAGATGAACAATGTCCTCAACTTTGAAATGGAAAGCAGTCCAGGATAGAAATTCTCATCCTTTTACATTAGTTACCCTTTTAACATGATCTGAAAATCACCTTGACTCTGTGTCTTCATTAGTGGCTTAAGCTCAAAAGTAAAGATGACACTGAATTTCTGAATTTTAACATGTCATTATAATTTAATAGATGAGCATGCAAGTCCTCATTAACATTCTGAATGCATACCTGGTCTAATAAGCAATTTAAGATATTGCTGAGGCAAATAGGAGAAGGGAAAAAAGGCCTTTGTATATTGGGTCTTTCAGATGAGCAGAACATCCAACAAACACAAATTTGTGCATAATACATTCATAGAGCTATTTGAAAAATGTTCACCCTTAGTGTCCATTCATGGAACTCAAACACTAAGAATTCTCATGACACTGTGTATATAGATTTAAAAAAATCCTACCTCATTCCAAAGTTAGGAAGTCAGGGACAAGGAGAAAGAGCCAGCAACAAATAGGAGTAGTCAGTAGGTAGGCAAAAAAGAGATAGGCTAAAGTTCTAGAGGTCAAGAATGGATAATATTCAAGAAGTCTATGTAAAAGACAGCTGATAGGTTCAGTAAAAGGTTGTCTATGAATTAACATTAGGTGTAGCATCAAGGAGGTAATGGAAACTTTGACAAGAATAGGGTCAGTGGATAAGAGAAGAAAGCCTATATGGAGTGGGTTCAAGGCAGACTGATTGAAGAATAATTAGACATTACAAATATAGGCAAATAATTGGAAATGTTTGCTATGAAGAACAGAGAAATGAGGTAGTAAGTGAGAAAGAGAAATTATAGTCAAAAAAGCTTTATTTCAGATATGAAAAATAATAGCCTATTTGTAAACTAAGATTACAATGAAGTAGGGAATGGAAAACTGATAACACATGAGAGATGGGGGAATTACTATAAATATACCCTGAAGTAAAAGAGAAGAAATAGACTAGTAGAAAGATATGTTTTTTTAGTAGAAAGGTCAGTTAATCCATAGAATAGAGGGATGACATAACAAACTGGCATAAATGCAAGTGTGTTGTTACTCATGGTGATGAGGTTTTCTTTTATTTTCTCAGTGAACTAAAAAGCAAGACCATCAGCTCTGACTCAAGAGAGTAAAGATGATGAACCCTTAAGAATATGGGATGAAACTGTCACCTATAAGTTAGAGAATGAAAGAACTAGGGAAATATATTAGGACTGCAATGCCATTAGTAGGGGCTTCTTTGAAGTTAATATGAACTCAAAGTTTAATTATCACCATACTTGTGAGTTTCTCTAGCTACATTCAGTAGTTAAGGTACAGATTTAAAAATAGTTGGAATATTTGATTTAACCAAGGCTGGAGTTTTTCTAGACAAGTATAATACAGAAGGGTTCCAGAAACCTGATAATTCATTAAAGGGACAGTTTATAATGATGAACCATGGAATTTAAACCAGGTAAGGGGATATAGTGAAGTTGTGACAGGGGTAGGCACAATGAAAATGTTATCAATGAGTTGTAGATCCTGGAAATTAAAAGATAATAAGATATGGGGTACTTTAAGGGATAAACTAAAACTAGAAGGTGCATGACATTGAGTTATTGGAGAAGTTGAAGTTAGTGATAATGACAAGATACAGGGCGAACCATGGAGTGGGTGACTGGGATGCGAAGGGGCACATGATTATTGTAGGTGAAGTGAGCCAGTTAACTAATCTAATATTCCAGGATGATTCAAAGATTATCTTCATAGAAACTAACATCCTTATTGAACCATGCTGAATTGTCTTGGGAAGAGTCAATAATTAAGGAGCTAAAATGCAAAAGAGTGACTTGGGTTTTCTAGGGGGAGGTGTCAGTAAATGACTACAAGTTCAGATAGTCTGATAACAAACCAGCTATGGATAGTAATTCCAGTTGAGAAATGGTAACACAAGAGGACACTTAACCCACATATTCTAAATAATGTGGCATATGAGAGAGAAAATGCTACCACTTGAGAGGGCTATAAGGAAATCAGAACCTCAAGGGAGGGTCAGCTTTAGATGTATTTGAATAGAATGATTATAAAAGAGGGCATTTTTCTGGAGACTGACAATAAATGCTGGAGGACACAATGGAACTGTTTTAGGAGTTTCTGAGAGAGAAAAATTGATGCTTGATGTTGATGGGGATGACGAGAGGTACTAAGCCATAAGGAGGTGAGATTTTAGGGGATAAAAGGAAAAATGGCTTGATGATTTGAGTTTCTAATGGTTAGTCATTAAAACCATCAAAGGGATAAGTAGCATAATGAGATTAGCAGTAGCAATCATGAATACTGTTGGATGGAAGGGATGGTAAGTAATATGTAGGGCTCTAGATCGCTCTGTACTCCAGCCGATTGAAGTACACAGGTGAAGGAGCTGCGATTGTATTGACAGTGCTTAAAGTATGGGAACTTCCTTTTATTCTGGAAACATCAATAGTTCTGCAATATATTTTTCACACTTATTGATTACTCTGTATTCTTGGCTCTTCTTAGGAGACACCATGTTTTATTTCTACCTTTCTGACTGTTTCCTGTGAGGCCCCCTTGTCAGTGTCATTTCTTCTGATTTACTTCTAAACGTTGGAGGGCTCTGTAATTATCTCTCATCTATTCCTTGTCTATACCATCTTCCCATGGGAATTAACCAGTTCCATTGTTTTAAATATTATGTAGAATGTTTTAGCCCCAGGGACCAGTTTCATGGAAGACAATTTTTCCATGGAACATGGTGAAGGAGATAGTTTCAGGGTGATTCAAGCATTTATTTTGCATTTTATTTCTATTATTATTAAGTTGTAATATATAATAAAATAATTTTACAACTCACCATAAGCAGACTCAGTGAGCTCAGAGCCCTGAGCTTTTTCTGCAACTAGATCTTCCCATCTTGGGTGATGGGAGACAGTGACATCCCAAGTGTTTTGTTGTTGTCTAGCCTGTTCCATATTTTTTTTTAGTTGCTGTGACTGTAGAAAATCCAGCTTTACAAGATAAGATGGCAGAAACGGAAGCAGGCTTTTCAGTGCTTTTGTGGTAACCTCAGGATATTCCACCTTGACTTTAATCCAGAATGTACAGAGATGTGAAGTTGTCTCAAATGCACTTTAAAAGCCACTGTCATTTGAGATCTCAAGCAATTGATCCTCATCTTGCACAAAGTTGACTACCTGGCTTGTTCACAAATGAGTTATCAGTATATTCCTTTTTTTTTTTTGGTACCGGGGATCGAATTTGGGTCCTTGTGCTTGCGCCAGTAGGTGGCGAAACCACTGAGCTAAATCCCCAGCCCATCAGTCCATTCCTCTCCAGTTCAAGGATCTTCTGTAGTTGGGAAGTAATACCCAAACTCTTTTGAAAGCTGAGATAGTCCCTGGATCAGTCTCTCTCAAAATCTCTGTTAATGTTTAGAACATGCCAAAAACCCAACATTTACCCATTGCCCTCATAATTCTAGTTTGGCTGTGAATATAGCCACTTTATTTGCTGACTTGAACACATTTGTCATTCTTCCCTAAAATAACAGATTGTGTTCTTTGAGCAGGTTGGGTACATCACATGAGTAAGCAAGTTTTGCAAACTATTTTGTGTCACTGAAACGTCCTGCCAGTGATGACTGCTTTTTTAAAAGAAATATCTCGAATGGCTCTTACACATCAAAAACCCTGGGTAGTGATGTATCTTTAGAAAGTTATCTCACTTCTATATATAAGAGAAGATGTGTGTGCTTTGCATTCATCTCCTCACAGAGCTGCATGAGCAGATATGAGTTGAGGCAATGTACTTTAATGTCATTGATAATTTTAATCACATCCTACAATGCGTTGTTAAATTCAGCTAACATTTGTCAGCTAGCCAGCATTGGTGATGCTGGCTGTGGATGACACAATGCATAGACTAACGTTCAGAAGTGACCTCCTTGACCCAAGTATAAAACGAGAAAGATGTCCAGTCAGAGCACCCACTCCATCTGTACCCAACATAAACTGACCAATACAATTTGCCTGATACATAATCATTCAAAGCTTAACAGTTCTGTAGCTGTGGTGTTGGTTAGCAACAAAAGTGGATATATCATATCCTCATGCACATCCTCTTAAAAATGTATTGCACAAAAAATTGTTGCCTTGTCAACACTGGAAGACTCATTAACCTACATTGCATATTACAGTTAACTGTTAATCCTCTCTAATAATTGTGTCTCAATATCCTCTGATATTCTATCATTTTGTCTAGCTAAGATGCTGGGCAAAAAAGAGGCATATACCACCATTTGAACTGCAGCCCCTCCTAAAAATTCATGACAGTGTCCTTAGAAACAGGCAGGGACATCTCTTTACTAAGAGTAAAGGACTTCTTAGCACTGGCAATGCAGTTAGCCAATAAGAATGATGCTCGCAGTGCAGACACTTTTGATGAAGTAGTGGCTTTTAGTAATTCCTTCTATTCTTCATGTTCACATCTTTTCTTTTGAAAATTCCAGATATTTGTCTTTTAATCCAGGGTGCTTTGTCTCCATGTGGCAAAGCAGTTTTGAAGGTTTCATGGCTTTACTGGATAGCTGGTTATCACATATTACACAAAGTGTGCTTGGATAATGTTAATTATCTGTAGAAATGAACCCATAATTTAAGCAGGACTTGTGGTGTTTTATTTTTAAAAGAAGCTTGGGGGGGGGGTCTTAGCATCTTCTATCTCAAATTGTGTCTTTTCCTGTTTCAAAGAAGCCCTCCAATGTCTTTTAAAAACTTATCTGGCTAGTGTTAGCCTGTGGGCTGACCAAAACTGATTGGAAGTGGTGATAGAAGTGGTAAATAAAATAATGGTCAGGCCAAGTAAGTGTTGGAGTTTGACTTAACTCCTGATACAAGATGTACCTAAACAACTGAACTACATCAACTCACTTGCCATGATAAAGCCTGCCACCAGGTGGAGCTTAATTGTCCCCTGTCACTCACTGATAGGGTTTTCTTATAAGTCTATAAACCATTTATTTTTTATAGTCTCTGTGCAGTCAATCTCCTGCACTATGGTTAAATCTATATTTGCAGCTGTTCCCCAGTGCTAACATCATCACCTCAGCTCCACCTCAGATTATAAAGGATTAGATTCTCATAAAGAGCTCACAACCTAGGTCCCTCACATGTGCCATTCACAGTAGAGGTCAAGCTCTTATGAGAATCTAGTGCCACTACTTATCTAACAGGCATAATGTGAGCAAGGAAGGGTGGCTATAAATTCAGATGAAGCTTCTCTAGTTTGCCAGTTACTCACATCTGCTATGTGGAATATTTCCTAACAGGATGCTGTAAGGGTCCACAGTCTGGGTGTTGGGGACCTTTCATATACCTTTCAAATACCAGGTTTATGATGCCTAATTCTTTATTTCTAATTTGAACTTCTTTTCTGAGCTACATTTTTATATCAGTTTACTTGCTTGGTACCTTTACTTGGATGTCTAGGCATCTCAAATGTAAAGTTTTAAAAACAAAATTTCCTATTTACTTTCCCTCTCCTGAACCCCACTGCAGGCTTTCTAATTTTATCAGGACATTTAGATTAAGAAAATAAAAGTCATCTTTTGACTCTTCTCTGTCTTGCAACAGTCAGATCAAAATTTCCAGGAAATACAATTGGTTCTATCTTTAATTTATACTACAGATCCAACCACTTCTCATCACTTCTCCACTAACACAGAAGTCAGGATTCAGTCAAAGATGATGCACTCTAGTGAGTGTGTGTGTGTGTGTGTGTGTGTGTATGTGTCCCTTACTGTAGGAATTTTAGAGGAAGCTGGTTAAAAGGTCTCTCCAAGCTGTTGTCAATGCACTTACAATAGCAGCTTAAAACTTACAATACAGGCTGTGGGCTAGAAGGGAACGGGGGGGAAGTAGGGGAGAATGGGGAAACTCACAAAGACAAGCCATAATCCATATTTGTTCCCACTTCCTCCCATGGTCAGGTGCTCTGGAAGAGAAGCTGGGGCCCTTTATCACAGAATTAGATACACCCCTGACTCACAGGCCAGTGGAAATTGAAAGAAAAGCAAGGTCAAGAGGCCTGATTGCTACCCCACATCAACCAGACAATTCAGCAGATAAGCAATAGATATGAGCTGCAAAATCATCTGCCTCAAGCCACTGAGTATAAAAAAGCAAAATGACTGTGATGTCACTTCCAAAGCTCACACTAATAAAATATCTTTGTGACTCACCCTAACTAGAAACATGCAGAGAATAGAATTCTAGGAAGCTCAGTTCAGCCCAGGCAAGTTGACTCATTACAAAGACACCACAGCACACACCTTGCCAACTTGGCACTTAGACAAAGATCTTGAAAACCTAACTGTACTAATTTCCAAATAAAGAAATGGTAACAAAATCATTCTTCTGCCTAATATCAGACAGCTATTCCATATACCAATGTAAACATGCTCACCCTTTTCCTCCTCAAAGATAGAAAGTCTCCTTGTTCACTCTTCTAGCTATTCTTATACCTGTAACTTAAATCTCAAGTATAAAGTTAATTATTATTAATATATATTAGATGGGGCCAGGGATTTAGCGCAGGGATTCCACCACCTGACTCACTAGCACAAGGTCCTGAGTTCAATCCCCAGTACTAAAAAGAAAAAAAATATATATATATACACATACATATATATGTATATATAATATATATACAGACATATATATATGTATGTATTATATATATATATTAGATGGTAGCATATTAGGAGAGAAAAAGAAAACAAAAATATTTGCTTAATATATATGTAAACCTATCAAGCTAAATAAAAAGTCATAAATATTATAGTCTTGCTTTCTGTATTTTGTCACATTGTTATAGCTGGTATTTATAGCTACTTTTCTCTACCTCCCATTCCATATTCCCCACAGTAACACCTCAGTGCACCATGGTTGTTTGCCTATATTGCATATCTATTGCATCATAGTAAAATATTCCAAAACCTCAATAAATATTTATCTCACTTTCTGTGAGTCAGAAATCTGAGAGTGACCTAGCTGGGTGATTCTAGATCAAGATCTCATGAAGTTGCTGCCAAGACTTCTGCCAGAGTTGCAATAATCTGAAGGCTTATCTCCAAAATGGCTTATTAACTTGATTTTCACAGAAGGCTTTGTTCCTTGCATGGTGTTGGACAGAAACTTTATTCTTCATCATATGGGATTCCCTAAAATTCTTGGGTGTCCTTATGACATGTCTTCTGTTTTCTCCAGAGAATGAGCAAGGGGGAAGATGGAATCCCTTTATGACTTAATTTCAGAAGTCACATGGTTCTTTCCATTTTATTGATGAGACCCAAGTTACTGAATCTGGCCCACTGTCATGGGAAGGGAAATTACAATCCACCTCTTGAATGAGTATCAAAGCATTTCAGGACATGCTTTAAAAGCGTTGTGATCATTATTATTAGCTCACATGGATTATTTTAACAGCTTTCTTATTGTTTTCTTTTTAATTCGTGTGAAATCAACTATAATTCATTCTCTACCCAACAGCTAAAGTGGTTATTTAAAATGTAAATGAGATCATTTAGCTGCCTTACTTGAAGCTTCCCAGCGGCTTCTCATTACAAACAGAATGAAAGGTAAGTATTGCCAATGCCAACATCTTTTAGGAGCTGGCCTCTGCCAACTTCTATGACTTCAGTTTCTACCTATTTCATTCTCATCCTCTAAGCTCCAGCCCATAGTTTCTCAACACTACCAATATATTGAGCCATATATCCTTTTGTTGTGGGAGTCAGCCCCATGTATTGTATATTTGGCCACCTCTTGGCCTCTACCATAAGATGCCAGTAACTCCTCCCAAGATGTGACAATCAAGAGTGTCTCTGTGTGTTATTGCATGTCCCTTGGGAGAAAAGGTCACCCCAGCTTGAGAACCACTATTCCAAGTACATGGGCCATCTCTGTTCCCGGAATGTGACAATCATCTTTATCATATATTTTACTATTTTACTGACTCTACACGCATTTGTTTATTTTATTGTCTTTCCCCTTTCCTGAATACAAATACCTTGAGAATAGGGCTTTATCTCTTTTGTTCATTGTTGTAGTCTCAGTACATAGAACAGTGTCTGTCATATATATGGAAAGTTTCAAGAAAGTACTAAATACTAAGCAAGTCCTTCCATTGATGTGAAACTTATTAGTGTCCCTTTTTCTTCTCAGAATTTTTTTACCTGAAGAATCCAATTCAAATTCTACCTCTCATGGGAATCCTTTTACCCCAGGAAACCACTTCAATATATGCTTTATTTTTATTTTATCCTGTTTACACATATACCCTCTCTTCTGGCCTATATGTGTACTGCTAGCATATTGTCTGGTAGCCTGCTTCTTTCTTTAAAAGACTAAGATGATTTACATTGACATATCCATATCCACATTCACACATATATGTAATTTATGCTTACCAAAATGTTACAATTTGGAATCAAAACTACAAAGAAAAAGACAGTAAATATGTTATTAGAAAGCAAATTAAGTTTTGAAATTCCTGGCATTCAAGGACAAAATTGGAACCATAAACATTTACATTAAGTGTATCAAAATTTTACTTAGTTAAGAAGAAAAAAATTCCTCTTAAGTAAACTTTTTGATACATTTTATACATTTTTTTCAAAACTTCAGTCCTAACAATATGTAGAAATATATGTGATAAGACATTAGCCTCAAAGTAGAGTTTATAACAAATACAGAAACAGTTTCAAAAAGGCTGTATGGTAAATTAAATAATATCCTCCAAAAATAACTACTTCTAATCTCTGGAAACAGTGATCACTGCCTTATGTGGCAAAAAGGTAAATATTATTATATGCCAAAAGATGTCATAGGACTGTGAGATGTGGAGAATATCTGGGATTACCTGGGCAGGCTCTAATTGTAATCACAAGTATCCTTATAGGAGTGAGGTGGAGTGGTTACTGCTACAGAGGAAAGGTAATATGATAGAGGCGAGAGCTCTGAAGATTCTATGCTGCTGGCTTTGGATATGAAGGAAATAGCCATAAACTAATAATGCAAGGAATATAGCCCTAGAAGCTGGAAAAGCAAGGAAAAGGATTCTCCCACAGAGACATCAAATGGTGCACAGCCCTCCCTATACCTTGACTTTAGCCCGGTGATACTTATTTCTAACTTCTAACCTCAAGAACCTTAAGAGAATAAATTGTGTCATCTTAAACCCCCTAAATTTGTGGCAATCAGTTAAATAAATCATGGAAAACTAATGAGAGCTCTTTCTTTTAAGGATTTAAAAGCTGATATCAAAATACAACATTGTATTTAAGTAATTTTGAAGTGAACATCATTATGTAGTTTAAGAAAAATAAGTTCCAACATAGGTGTCTTAGTTACTTTTTTTATTGCTGAGACAAAAATATCAGACACCTAAAGTTAAAGGAGGAAAAGTTTATTGTAGCTCATAGTTTGTAGAGGCTTCAGTCTATAGCTGGCTGGCTCCAAGGCAGGGTGGTATGGAAAAGGAGCTCACAGAGAAGAAAGAGTTCACGGTAGGAAGAAGGCATTAGAGCTGCGAAGTAGTGAAAGAGCATCAGTAGCAACCTGCCTCTCCCTTTTACCCCTTCCAGGCTACCCGCCCTTTGGGTGATCCCACCCACACCCAGAGAGGGCCTTCCTATTATCTACACCCAGAACTATGCCAAACCAATCAAAGGACAAGTTTAGTAATCACATATCCTTATATACTTTATTCCAGCATCACACACCTTAGATCCAGCAACCTCTGAAAGCCCCACCCTTGATCATATAAGGCTTTGGGGAGATATCTAGATATAAGCCATAGCAATAGCTTTATAAACTAGGAGTGACAATCGGTGTCCTTTGGGGCATCCATTTTTAAATATAGATTTTGAATAAAAGAAGGTATTTATAGTTAGGTATGGTGGTACATGCCTATAATCCCCACTCTCTGGAAAACTGAGGCAGGAGAATGATAATTCAAACCTAGCCCAGGCAACTCAGTGACTTAGTGAGACCTTGTCTCAAAAAAGATATTTATTTAAGTGAAATTTAAATGAAGAATAGAAAGTATTACTAAAAGCACTTAACCATCAGAAAATGAACCTATGATGTAATATGCTATAGCATTTCATACCACCACTCCACATAACTGTTCTTAAATAACCCTGAGAGAAAGAAAGAAAGAAAGAAGAAAGAAAGAAAGAAAGAAAGAAAGAAAGAAAGAAAGAAAGAAAGAAAGAAAGAAAGAAAGAAAGAAAGAAAGAAAGAAAGAAAGAAAGAAAAAATTTACCAGGAGAAATAGACAAGTTGCCTGACTTCAAGCATGGATGGACACAGGGGTTTTCACAGATTCACTAGAATTCTCTTTTCATCCATCAATCTGTTTTCCCTGTCAAATGCCTGTTATAAAATGCAAACACCAAAGTCTTGAGAATACATCTATGAAGAATGCACCATCAGGACAGTTATTCTGCCATTTGTTTAGGCTAATAAAACAGTCCTACTTATTGATCTTGTTGTTCCATTAACCATAAATGCCCCAGAGAACAGTTGCAAGCAAAGAGGAACCAGACCAAGCATGGAAATAAATTAAGGACATGTAAATAAAACTTGTCATCCCAGCATCTGGACACAATAATTAAACACGGTGGGATTTGGGGATTTGGTTTGTACTGGCATTACTTTAGCAAAGCTATTTCTTTATGTTTATTATATAACTCAGAGATACTGCCTTTTGATATGAAGAGGAACAAATGAATTTTGATGATAGATTATTAAAATAGAAAATGCTGAGAATGAAAATTTCATAATGAATAATGAATACTCGACATAAGAAGAGGTATCATCCAATGTTTGGTGATGATAAAAATAGACCAGGTGAATTTGTATTTGAATTCAACACCTATCACTTGCTGTCTGTGCCATCTTAGGCAAGTCATTGGAACTTTTCTGGCCTCAGTTTTTCAATTTGTAAAATATTCCTAATAATAGTTATAGTACCTCCTCATTGTTGGGAGAATTACATAGAAAAACCACACATAAACTGCTTAGCACCCTTTCTGATACATAACAAATATTCAATACATATTCATTATATTAGTGGTATAAATCATCAATGCTAATTGGACTAAAAGCTTTCTCAAACACTAACATTTTGTGTAACAATTCTAAAATGTGTAACATTTCCAAAAGGTCTTTTGTCATACATTTCCAGGCAGGTAGAAGGCATATGATCAGAACTACATTGTATGACTGCATTAGTAGGTAATGTGAGCATATTCAGATGGTGATCTCAGACGCTTCCCTGCCTCAGGTCTACCAAGAGATAGAAGTCACTATGTGAATCTTTTGTGTTCAGGTTCTATCCCTAATCACTAATTCTGGTAGTCATTGCTCTGTTTTATAAATACTTGGTTCTTTATTCCTCCTATATATAGGAAAGTTTGAATTTTATGAACACTAACAAAATATTTAGTAAAACTGATGTTTATAATAACAGAAAATTAATCATGAACTTAATGTAATTTTAGCAATAGGGAATAGAGAAAAACAGAATAGTTAGCATGTATCGGTGGCTAGTAGCTACGTTTAACAAAGTATCAAATAAAAAGAGTAAATAATTGGCCAGGTTTTAAGATGGAATGAAAGGGAAAAAGGAGGGCCCACAATTTTAGAAATGTTTAAGTACAGTAGAAACAATTGCTTCTCAGCCTCAAATAATGAGTGACAAAAGTGAAAAAGTCTTTGGAGTGACAAAAGTTGCAGCAAGAATCTAACTGATGTGTGGCTTTTACACAACTGCTTAAAAACTTCTGAAAGGAAATAGTTTGAAATAAATTCTTTCAGTCAAATGAAATGATTCAGAGGGAAAAAAAGACCAGCTGTGTGACTTTTCTACCAAAGCCTCATAGACTCAAAACATTTCCAACTACATGGAGAGGCAAAGGCATACAGTAAGAGAAATATAACAGACATGAGACTGGACCTTCATAAGAATTTTGAGTGTGATTACTGACCAAGAAAATAGCATAAAATCCAATATATTTAAGTAACTTTCTAAGATTTTAGGAGAGTTCTTTGCCAAAAGAATCATTAGCCTAGACTAAAGGAAATGATGCTGTGGAAGACTTAAAATAAATTAGGCCCCCCAGCTTTTTATGGGAAGGAAGCAGGATAAGAAATCTATTCAGTCTCCAAGGAGGGCATATCATCAATGTTCTCTTTAAATTTGACCCAAAAGAATAAAAGAAAATGAATGATAACCTGTAACAGTGATGGCAAACCTTTTAGAGCTTTCAATGATACAAACAGCCTGCTGCAGCACATGTGCCATAGGTTTGACACTACTGGCCTATAATATACAGTCATGATACATGCAGGAAACAGACAAGGAAGCTCTTCTTGGGAGCCAAATTAGACTTTAATCAAAGAATATTATCTTTCTTGTAGGTGGCCTTTTAAAGACTCCTCCCAGTACGGTACAAGAATTGCTACAGATTGTCATTGCTATGTATCTCTTATAGTTTCCATTTCCAAATGGGAGTATTTATTGCTATTATCCTATTCCACCACTGTCTACTGGTACAGAGATAAGAAGGGCATGGGTAACCTGAGTAGACTTTAGTGTGGCCTTTTTTAGGGAGAGGGTGAATACATGTTGCACATAAGAAGAGAGTTAACCAAACATTTGGTGACTAGGACTGGTAAACTGTGCTGCTCATAATATTCAGCTCCATTTATTTTCTACACATGTCAAACTGGGTTTTCTAGCTTTCCTGTTTTTAAGAAGGGTCAAGTGAGTATATTCAGCTAATGAGGTATCAGAAATGATGTGTGTCACATTTAGGCAGGTGAATTTAATTATTTGTGTTTTATCTTCCATAGCTATGTTGATTTATGCACAAGTATTGCCAATTTTCAATCAGTCTGGTCCAAGAATCACTGAACACACTACTGCCAACTTGTTATGTATTTGTGTTAGTGAGAAAAAGGTTTTGCTGTTATTATTAAGTTGCTGATATTTAGAGATTGAATGCCCCACCCATACTGTCTTGGCATTCACAATTATTAAGGAAGTTGGAAGCTTTCTAACTTATGGACCTGTATTATTCTGTCTTACAAGGTTTTTTTTTCTGTTATGGTAGGCCCTGGGAGATAAGACAGACTATGCATGAATTGATTCCCCAAGGAGAATGAAGCCAATGAAGGATGAGAGTCAAATGACAAATATACAAGCTTCCTTATTCCTTCCATAACCTTGTGAAGTGCGTTCTATACAACCTCCCAAGATTTCCAGACAAGACTTGAGCCTAGTTGTCTAACACATGTTAATTTGCTCATTAATGCATGTGGTTTGGCTTTGTTCTCCTCTCTGTCTTACCCCTTCACTCCCATATTTTGTGTTATTTCCTAGAGAAACTATACTCTCAATCAAATACTTGGCTCAAGCTGTCCTTCAGGAGCCCAAACTAGGACATAAGAAAGTCAATTAAGGCCTTTCCTCCCAAAGAGTAATTTCATATATAGATAAAAGGATGTAGGAGGGTTGTAAAGTATGCCTGTTCCTGCAAACCTTTCAGTAAATCCAATGATACTTTCAAAAAAGAAAGTGATCCTACAGGTTAACTCTATTAACAATTTTTTTTTCTCATTCCAGATTTCCATATAGTTGAATCTAGGGGTGACTTCTCATCAAGTCACCAATGATGTACTATGTAGAATTACAAAGGACTTGGTCTGAATAATCATAGGACAGAATAATAATAAGAAAGTGCTATGGCTTGTGTCTAGATGTCTCCCTAAAGCCTCAGGCACTCATAAGTGGGGCTTTTTGGAGGTGGGTGAATTTAGGGTGTGTGAATGTGGACTAAGGGTGTGAGAATTGGTATAGTTTACTGATTGGTGGGTAATGGGAAGCCACACCCTAGTGTAGGTGGCACCAACCAATAGGCTTGTGGAATATAAGGGACAGAAAGAAGGCAGGCTTACCGCTTGTTGCTCCTGCTTCCTGCATGACCTGCCATGGACTGTTTATCCTCTGCCATACCACTCTACTATGCCTTGGAGCCAGCCAACTATGGACTGAAACTTCTACAAACTGGGAGCCAAAATAAATTTTTCATCCTTTAACTTGTGGGTGTCAGGAATTTTATTCCAGCAACAAGAAAAGTAACTGAGACAAAAAGAATCACATATATCCAAGGTATGTTAAATCAAATATTAAAAATGAGAAGAGCATAGATTTGAATCTCAGGCCAACCAATCCTTTATAGTACATTCTCAGGCAATTATACAACATTTATAACTTTCTGTGATTCAGTTTTAACACCTACAACATGAAGATAATAAGATGGATTTGTCAGTTCCCAGTAGTTATATTGTATAATAAATAACCTACAAATTTTAGTGGCTACAAACAGCAAAGGGTTATGTTTTTCTCATGTTACATATTAGCTATGTTTCATATATGGTTATGCATAACATGGATTTTTACTTCTAAGGACTAGGCTGAAAGAGCGGCCTATAACTGGAATATGTTAGATTCATAGCACAAGGAGATGAGCAAGGAAGAAAGTCAAGTGGACAAACCTCACGTCAAGGTTGTTCTCTTTCAGGGAGAACAGCAAAGAACTGAGAATAATTAATCAACCTAATGTATCAATCAGAAAACATGTAAATAAGATTATTTCACGTACTAAGTAAATTATAGTAACATGCTTAACTCAATTTAGCATGTCCTCAATTACCATGTAGCTCTCAAAGAGATAGTTTAGCTTGAGTTAAGTAGCTCTCCCTACCTTTTGCATAGCTATGCAGATTGGTTGTAGGGAACAGATACTGGGGATGTTCTGGGCAGTGATGTGTGCTGTAGCATGCAGACACTTGACATCTTTGAGGGATGGGTAATTGGTTATATTAAACTAAAACTTTTCTGTCAACATTGCAGAATTTTTTTATTTACACAGATAAAAATACTGAATAGTGTGTCTTGTTCACTGAGAAAATACCATAGTCAAAAAAGTGTATTTAATGTTTGTTTTCTTATGTGTATGAGTTAGAATCCCCAGACTCAGACTATTCTCCTTAGTAAAAGAGTCTGATCTTATTTGGGGCTTTTACGATTTTTTTCCTCATTTCTATTAAGACCTGCTCAAATCTATTTATTCCCTTCCACCTATTATCTCATTACTCTTACTTATATTCCTTCTCAATTATAAGTTTCCTTTTCCTCTTTAATACTCACTCTCTTTAGATAATTTGTTAGCATTCTGCCCACTTAATCTAAACATATGTAGGTCTTCTCCCCAGCCATTTTTAGAGTTATAATTATGTAAGTATATTTCCTATTATTTAGATGGTAACAGTAGACAAATTTTTGGAAAGTTAAAATATTGAATTATAGGTATACTTATATTATAGGGGAGGAGAATAAAAAATATATGTTTTCAAGTTAATTTAATTTGATTATGTAGATCTTTATACACAAAAGCCCACAGTCTCCATTCCTCTGTCAAGTATACTTACAATGTCACTCCTAGAATCAATGAAGTTTATCATGCTAAACAATCTTTTCCATTCTATACCTTATATTGTCACTGATGCTGAGCTTTGGAACACGAGGTAGCGTACCATCCTGAGTCTCTTTCCTATCCCAATATGTTCTAATCCACCATCTTCTTTCTGACCTAGCCATCTTTTCTTACTCCATGTTCCACATCTGATCCAGACAGCTGTAGCTGTAGCTGTAGCTATTTGCCCTTCCTTTCACAATCAGAAGTTTGAGCTTTAAGAGAAAAGAAGAATGCTGAGAACTGACCGTTGGAAAATCATGCTATTTACAGAGCAAATAAAAACAGAAGTGTTCTGGAATTAACCTAAAAAGGAACAATTTCATTAAAACTTCTATGAGACAGAGTACCAAGAATTATGAAATACAAGTTTCTAGATATGCCCACACAAACACTCTCCAAAATATAAGCAATATAATGCTATATAAAATTTTTGAAAAAAATAAATTTTAGGACATAGAAAATCAACAAAAAGGAGGCAACAAATTGAGAGGCATTTATTCTTGGAAAAACAGATACAGCTTCAATTAAGAATTGAGAAAGTGTGGCCTTGTGGGCCTGTCACTACCACACACTCTCCCTCATGGTGATCAAGAGCAGTGGTTTAACCACTGAGTAGAAATCTAGAAAACCCAGAAGCTTTACTGAAAACATAGACCTACCTGATTTAAGGACAAGATAGGTGGGTGACAGATGTATCAGGCAAAAATAGCTAATTTGGAAGAAAAAAATAGGAAAATAATCATCTTTATTACCCTAAGTTTGTAGCTCTGGTTAGGGAAAATGGCAAGCCAACCAGAAATTTAACAGGGATTTCTGTTAAATTCTTCCTAATGCATCACAGGGGGGATGCTTCAGTCTCAGCACCACTTTCACCCATTCAAATACATGCACTTGTGTTAGCATGTTAAAACATGCATTACTCTGCTTTTATTTTACACTTTAGTTGCAAATTATAAAATATCATAACCAGGATCCAAAGAAAGTTAGAGATACCAGCAGTAAAGCTAAGGGGAAAACTGCATGATAGCATGAGGACTGTAATAGAGTTAAAGAAAGAAATCATAATGAAGTTTGTTAAAGTCCTGGAAGAATAAATTTACAAGTGTAATTTTTGGTCATCAGAACCAATTGTTTGCTTTTCCATTGTTTCTTATGGGAAAAATATCTTCAGTTCTCAAACTTTTCAGTGTTTGAACATGAATTTAGATAGAATCAAGCTTGATAACTGAGGTATCACTGTACTGTCTAAATTATTGAATAATCAGTAGCTATGTAGATAAACATGATTCCATAAAATTAAGAATTAAAACCTGAGCACAAATACTAGCTGCCACACACTAGCAATGAAATGAAGGTACATTTTGCAGTATAAGTACAAGCCAGTTTTTTTTTAAGCCAGTTATTTTTAGAAAAATTCTGTGCAGAGAACTATGAAATTACTCTGGGGCAATGAAACTACTTTGGGCAGTGAAAGTAGTTTCACATTTTTCTGATACTATAATTATTAATACATATAATTAGACATTTGTCCAAACTCAAACAATGTAGAACACCAAGAATGACTCCTAACGTAAACTAAAACTCTAAGTGATAATGATGTGTCAATTTAGGTTTATCAATTAAAACAAATGTACCACTCTAGTAGGGAATGTTCATAACATGACTCTAGTGGGGAATGTGCAAATGAATAGAGGGCATATGAAAAATTTCTGTATCTTCCACTCAGTTTTGATGTGAACTTAAAATTGCTTTAAAATATAAAGTCTGTTTTTTAAAGTGTTTGAAAAATAAATCAGAATCCAGAGTTTATATACTGTATACAGGGGGAAAAAAAGAGAAATTATGGCCCATACTCAAGGAAGAGTGTAAGTTATTACAAACTGATGTCAAGTGGTTCAAATATTGGCTTTTTGACAAAGAACTAAAAAATGCTATTACAAATATGTTCAAAGAATTAAAAGAAAATATGACAGAGAATCTTAAAGAGAATACAATGTATAAAATAAAAATTCTAAACTTGATAAATATAATTGAAATAGCAATATGCTAGGTGGATTCAACAGGAAATTTGAGATGGCAAAGAAAAAAATGATTATGCAAGAAGAAAGATAAATAGAAATGATTTGATATAAAGACTATCAAGAGAAAGACTGGAGAAAAAAAGGAAGGGAGCTTTAAAACCTATGAGACATCAGTCATTCTAATAGCTAAAATATTGGTAGTTGAGAGTAAAATACTAGTAGTATAATAGTAGTAGTTGGGAGTCACATATGAGGTCAGAGAAAAATAATTTGAAAAATGAGTGGAAATTTAACAAATTTGATGACAATAAGGTTTATCTATTGACCCAAGAAGCTCTCACAAAATGCCAAGTAGGATAAACATAATGATAACAACTAGAAACATAGTCAGACTCAGAAATGTCAGACATAAATAAAATTGTCATATCTTTCACTATGGACATCACCTCTCTTGTCAACTGATAAATTATTTCTGGTTTTATTTTTTCCAGATCCTCTTTCATTGCCAGTTCAGGAGTCCAGATGGTTGAGTTTCAGATTGTTCCATCTCCTTGGCTCTTGGAGTTGCCTTTGATGATCTGGAAGTCTGGTTTTGAGTCTTGTTTAGGTTACTTCTCATTTCTATTTTTCATTGTTTTATTGTTATTGATGCTTTTGGTTTAATTTCTGGATTGGTGCTTGTAAAATGCTTATTGTGAGTATCTTTACTGCTAGTATTTAGAACCCTTAGCAAATGGCTACTTCTTGGATTGTCTTCCAGGTGTAGTTGGCCTCTGGGTTTTGAGTCTGTAATGGCCCTTAGATAATCTCAGTCTTGGTATACAAGGAAGGGTAACTGACTAGAACAATCATGTCACCTAGGCCAAAGTAATATAATCAACAATAGCATCAAACACAGCCTAGAAAATGACCAACTGTGGTAACTATTAATCTACCACTTTTGACCACATGAACCAGACTTGTGGTTATATATCAAAGTCTAGAACCAACCTGAAATATATTTGTAGTAAATAAGCCCTTCAATACAGTGAATTTGCCCTCTGGGGAGATTTAGAAGAAGTTGGTGGGAGTAGAGAAATAGGAGAGGAAAAGATCAGAAATAAGGTTAGAGGACACAGGAAGATCATGTGAACTTTGGGAAACTGGTGAAGACAGGAGAAGGAAGAAACAAAAAACAGGAACAGAACAAACTGACAACAATACAAAAACCAGAAACTATTTTTACTCCTATAGAAATAAGAAAAATAGAGAAAAAACAGGACAAAAACAGGAAGAAGAAAAGTGAGAAATGAAGAAGAAGGAGAAAAGAAAAGAAGAGAAAAATGTCCCCTTCAAGATGTGTCTCTGTTGTCCCTGGCGGATAAGATGGGTAGTGTACAGATCTATGTTGACTAATCTCAGGGAGCCAGCCATAGTCCACTGAAATTCAGGCTGGTTTCTGGCTGTGAGGCTGGATTCTGGCTGTGACGCTGGAATTGAGCTCCCTGACCTCCTTTGGGTTTGAACTCTGGACAGTTCTAGTGCAGATTTGAGCCACCCTTCCCCTTCAACAAATCTGGTTCCAGTAGGTATTGACCCCAACAACTCACCACTTGCTGCAGCCTGCTGCACCTTTATAGAGGTGACTCTTTACTCTCTCAGTAGTCTTCAATTCTCAGGAACCCTCAGAGAGGCCTTCACTCTACTGCTCACCACTGCGCCAATTCCTAGGCCCAGAATGATGGCCTTCTGGATTCCCACACTGTGCTGCTGTCCCAAGGGGCTTCTGTCTGGAGATTGCACCACACATATAAAATTCTCAAAAGCAAAAGAAAAATGAATTATCACATATAGAAGTACAATGCAGTCAATGATAATGGACTTCTTACTGGAAACACTAAAAGCAAAAAGGCAGCGGAGTGGCATTAAAAGAGGATCATGTGAGAGTTCTATATCTAGTAAACTGTCTTCAAAAATCAAAATTAAATAAAAGTATTCACAGATTTAAAAAGAAGAAAAATTTGTTCCTGATAGATCTGGCCCTTAAGAACAAAAGCAAGTCCTTCAAGATAAAAGGAAAAGACAAAAGAGAATTCCAGTATATGTGAATAAAGACCTCTAGAAATTGTATGTGAAATATAAATCAGAATCCAGAGTTGCTAAAATCCTTTATCTAAAATGTTCAGTTTTCAAAAATAACAATAAAAAATTATGAGACACAGAAAGGGGAAACTGACCACTCTCATGAGAGAAGACTGTTTTTTCTCTCTTACCACATTAATACACTTTTATCATTAGGCTTATAACATATACAGATGTAATATACATGACAGTGGGTGTGGGAGGGAGGGGAGAAAATGGAGCTACACTGTAGATAAGTTGCTAAATATTACTAGAATTACATCAATATTTACCAGCAGTAGATTGTAATAGGTTACATATGCACATTGTAATCCCTGGAGCAACCAACAAGAAGATAACTTTTTAAAACATAGCCAAAACAAATAAAGAGAAAGGGACACACTAACAAAAATTTTTAAACACAAAATAAATTGGAAAAGAAGAAAATGAGGAAAAAGTAGTATAAGATACATAAAGACTGCAAAATTGCATGTGAAAACACAACTAAATGAAAATTACATTAAATACAAATAGATAAACCAATGCATATCAAAAGATAAACATGGTCAGATGGGACAAAAAACAAGAAACAACGGTACATTTTCTACAAGATATACACTTTAAATTCTACCAGGATATTGAAAAATGCAAAGATGGTTCAAAATAAACCATACAAACAAGTAAGCATAAGAGAATTAGGGCAGCCAAATTAATACCAGACAAAAACCATGAAATATAACCAGAGACAAAGGATGTTTCATAATGATAAAAAGTTTGCTACAGTAGGAAGAAATAAAAATTATTAATGTGTGAGCATCTAACATAAAGTCTCAAAATATATTATGTCAAAAGTTAGATTTTAAAGAAGCATCACTCTACTAAAGAATGGCACAATATACATTTTTTCCAAGAACACATGACAATATTCTACTACATATGTCTCCACAAATTGAAAAGGCTTATGTCTTAAAATATTATCACGTGTACTTTTCTCTCTAACCCACAGGTTATTTAGAAATGTGTTGTTTAATTCTCCAATTGTTTGAGAGTTTATTAAAATTTACTGTGACACTAATTTCTCATTTGATTGGGTTGTGATCAGAGACCAAATTGTGGGTTGGAGAAAAATCACACAGGAAGATCAAACACATTTTTGAATTAAAATTAAAAATAACAGCTAGAATAATAACTACAAGGAAATTTAAAACTAGATGATTATATTAGAATGAAATAAAGAATTAAAGCAATAAATGTACCTTACAATGTAATAAATATTTTTAAAATTATAAAATATGGTGGACAGTTTCAAAAACAAATAATTGACAGAACTAAAGAACTGGAAGTGAATGTGAATTCAAAAAATATGCAAAAAGAGAGATAAAGAGTTAAAATTCACAGAAAATTTATCAAGGTGTTAAAATTTATCAGTGTAATAAAACCTGTAACTATCACAGATATTGAATGAGTTGAATGTGTAGTTGTCAATCAAGCTTAGACAGCTTTATAAATATGTTCCATCTATCTTAACAAGCAGAAAAGCTTAGTCTTATACAACACTTCTAGAGGGAAAAAAGATAAAGGGACATTATACACATAAACAGAAACTCGATATATGACATTTTTTCTGGAAGACAACGATAGAGAAGGAATGGACTCTTTGATAAATGTGCTGTGCCAGCTGGGAGCCAAATTCATGAGGTAACAGAATTAAGTAAAGAAGCCAAAACAAGTTCAAAACCAAAATACAATGTTCATAGTTTTCTCTAAATTCAAGTATTCTCATTGTTAATTTACCAAGTTTGGCTGTACCTCTGTACTAGAGACAGATTTTTGACACTTAGAGATAAGCCCAATAGATACAGTGATAAAATCATTCATCTAATCATTGAATCATTGCTACTAACTGTAGCTCTCATTGTTGGTATATTCTTTTTATCCAAGAAAAATATTCAATAAGAAATCTTTCTGTTCCAGAACTTGGTTTGATTGCAATTCCTATTATATCTGTAGTGCTGTGTATTTAAAACAGTGTTACCACTGTTGCAATGATTCTTCAGATTCTTGTTGGTGTTCCTGCTGTGGTTGGTCTGATAATCTGTAACACAGCTCACCTCTGATCACAGGAGAAATTATCTTGGCTCCAACAGAAATATTTGGATAGGGTATGTGTGACTTCCAATCAAAAGAATATATAGTTTTGTAAGAACACTACATCTTTCAATACTTACAGAATGAGAATAAGAGAAGGTAAATATATAGATCAATTTAGAAACAGGTGACATGACACAAAAGAATTGTTTATATGTTAAACTTCATGGCTTTGGAGTCCCCAGGAGCCCCGCCCCAGCCAGGCCACTCCAAGCACAGCAGCAAGGACCAGCCAGAAGGTGAGGATCCCTCACCACTAGCCACGTCCACAGTGGCCATCCGCTTAGCTGCATGCCCTCTGCCCTTCTGGCTGTACTGCTACCTGGTTCCACACTACAAAGACACAGGCGGCACCAGACCACCATACTGGGTAAATTGGAGGGATCATCACCTCTCATTGGAACCTGGACTATCTTCAGGGGAAGGGCAGCTGGAACCTGCAGTACACCTTGCAGAGTTCAACCCTACAGGAGGACAGGGAGCTCAGCTTGGGACTTGCAGCCAGAAATCTGCCTGAATCTCATGGGTCTATGACTGGCTTGTTGAGGCTCACTGACTTATATTTCCGCATTGCTGCCCACATTGTCTATTGTGACAGCAGAGACATACCCTGAAGGAGGCCCTTCATTTTCATTTTTTTTTATTTCCAAAATTATTATTATTGGGCATTTTTGCTCTTATTTTTAATTTTTTTCCTACTCTTTTGAAATTTTTATTTTTCTCTTTTTTTCCATTCTTTTCTCTTTCCTATCTCTCTCTCTCTCCCTCAGTCTCTTGCTGTCCCATGTTGTTCTTCATCTCCCAGTTTGTTCCTGTTCTAGACTTAATTCAGATTTCTTCTTTATTTTTCTTCTTTCTTTTTTTCTTTCTCTTGCCTGTGCCTTCTGGCCTCACTGCTAATCTTCCCCTATCCTTCCACCTATCTATCCATCCCTCCACAACTCCTTCTAACTGCCCATCCTGAAGGATAAAGTTGCTATATTGAAGAGTTTATGTGCTATAAACATATGTTGGGTAGGTCTTTGATTTTGATTTAATTCACACAATTAAAGGTGATAGATTAATAACTTTCACAAATTGTCGTTTTCTAAAATGTACTTGATGCTAGGGTGTTGCTAGGGTGTTGAATCACTTGGGCTAAGGTGTAGTGATTGATCTAGTCAGTGGTTCTTCCTGGTATAATGAAAATAAGATAGCCTCAGAGTCATTAGAGACTGAAAACCTAAAGACCAGCTATATCTGGAAGATAGCTCTGAGAAGCAATCATCCCATTAGGGCTCTAATTACAAGCCACAAAGTTACTTACAATAAGCAATTTCAAAGTATCAACGCAGGAATTAAACCAAGGACAGTACCAAAAATAAAAAAGAGAAGAAATTTAAGCAAGGCACAAACTCAGACTTCCACCCCACCAAGGGTAAATCCTGGGGAAAAACAAGTGGAAAAGTGTGATAATTAAAAACCTGGAAAACCTGAACTGAGATCACAGGAAGTATCAAAACAGATGAATGAAGCTCTAGAAAAATTCAAAGCAGAAATAAACTCCCAGATAACTAAAGACATGGTAAGCAGAATGAAAGACATGATTAGAGGCTCTAGAACAAAAAGAGATTAAAAAAATAGATGAGGTTAGAAACATGCTAGAAGCCATGAATGCCCAGTATAAGAAAGAAATGGAAACCATGACCACCCAACATAAGAAAGAAATGGAATCCATGAAACAGATTCAAACAGAAGTTCAGAAGATTAAAAACTCCATTGAAAGCATGCAGAGAAGATTAAAGGAATCTGAAGATAGACTATTAGATATAGAAGACAAGATTGTGGTTAAGGAATATGAAATCAGAGATCTCTTAAAAATAGTAAGGGACCACAAGAAATCAATCCAGCAGCTGCTAGATGATGCAAAGAAGAATAACATAAGACTGATAGGAGTCCATGAAAAAACAGGAGAAAGTACAATTGACATAAAAAACTGTTCACAGAAGGAATACTAGAAAACTTCCCAGAAAGATGTGGAGAATTGTTATACAGTTAAGTGAGGCATATAGAACTCCTACTAGCCATGATAAAAAAAAAATCTACACCTAGACATATAATACTCAAGATCCCAGAAACCCAACAGAAGAACAAAATTCTACAAGCAATTAGAGAAAAGAAACAAATTACCTACAAAGAAAAGCCCGTCAGAATCACAACAGACTTCTCAACACAAACCCTCAAATCAAGGAGAGCCTGGAGTAAAGTATTTCAAGCCCTAAAAGAAAATAACTTCCAATCTAGATTGTTGTATCCTGCAAAATTATCTTTCAAAATCTATGGGGAATTTAGATACTTCCATAACACAGAACATCTGAGAAATTTCATGAACACCAAACCAGCACTGCAAGCAATTCTAAACAATATCCTAGAAAAAAGCAATGAAGGTCACAACTCCATGAGGTCCAACAGAGGGAAGCCACCAGGCAAGGTAAGAACCTAAAGGGAAAGGGGAAAAAATAAGAAATAAAAGAGCCAACAAAAGTAAAACATCATGACAAGGATGAGTCAATATATATCAATTATAACCAACAATGTTAATGGCCTCATTCAACAATCACAAGAAATACACCAGAAGAATGGATTAAGAAGCAAAATCCAACAATATGCTGTATACAAGAAACACACCTACCTCAAAAAGAAATTATTAGACTGAAAATAAAAGGATAGAAAACAGTTCTCCATGTGACAGGAACCTGAAAAAAAGCAGGGGTAGGAATCTTATTTGCAGACAAAGTAGATTTCAAATGAAAACTAATTAAGAGAGACAAAGATGGTCACTATATCCTTGTGAAGGGAACAATCCAAGAGGAAGAGATGACAATCATAAATATATATGCACCAAATACGAATGGCTCCAACTATACAAAACAAATATTAATGGACATGAAAAACCAAATAAGCACTAATACAATTGTAGTGGGGGACGTTACTACCCCACTATCGCAAATAGACAGATGATCTAGACAAAATTTAACCATGAAATTCTAGAACTGTACCAAGTTATTGAATAAATGGACTTAATAGATAATTACAGAGTGTTCCACCCCACAAAATTAGAATACACATTCTTTTCAGCTGCACACGGGTCATTCTCCAGAATAGACCACATGCTACCTCATAAGACATGTCTAAGTAAATGTAAAAGAATTGAAGTTACCCCCTGTATATTATCAAACCACAGTGCAATAAAATTAGAGATCAATAGCATAAGAAACTGCAAAACTGCCACAAACACATGGAAACTGAATAAAACCTTCCTGAACAACCAATGGGTCACAGAAGAAATTAAAGAAGAAATTAGACAATTTCTACAAGTAAATTATAATGCCAGTAAAACAGACAGGAATCTATGGGACACAATGAAAGCAGTTCTACATGGGAAATTCATAGCAGTGAATGCCCATAATAGGAAAACAGAGAGAACTCAGATAAATAAACTAATGCAGAACCTCAAGCTCCTAGTAAAAGAAGAGCATAACAAACCCAAATCTCATAGAAGTGAGGAAATTATAAGGATCAGAGCAGAAATGAATGCAATGAAGACTAAGAGAATGATACAAAAAAAAATTGATGAATCAAAGAGTTGGTTTTTTTGAAAGAATAAATAAAATTGATAAACCTTTGGCAAACTTTATCAAAAAAAGGAAAGAAAAGGCTCAAATCCATGCAATTAAGAATGAAAAAGGGGCAGTCACAACAGACCCAGCAGAAGTCCAGAGGACCAGCAATACCTACTTTGAGAATCTGTACTCTAATAAAATGGAAAACTCAGACGAAATGGACAGATTCCTAGATACATATGAATTACCAAAGTTAAATGAAGAAGATATAGAAATTCTAAACACCTCAATTACAATTAGTGAAATTGGAAATCTAATAAAATTTACCAACAAAGAAAAGCCCAGGTCCTGATGGCTTCAGTGCTGAATTCTACAAGACATTTAAAGGAGAACTATTGCCATTACTCTTTAAACTCATCAAGGAAATTGAAAAGGAAGGAAGGCTTCCAAATTCATTCATGGTAGCAAGTGTTACTTTGACTCCAAAACCAGGGAAAGACCCAACTCAAAAAGAGAACTACAGGCCAATCTCCCTAATGAACATAGTTGCAAAAATCCTCAACAAGACACTGGCAAACAGAATACAGAGTGTCATCAAGAAGATCATACACCCTGACCAAGTCGGGTTTATCCCAAGGATCCAAGGATGGTTCAACATTCGTAAAGCAATAAATGTAATACACTATATTAACAAAGCAAAGGACAAAAACAATATGATCATCTCAATAGATGAAGAAAAGTCATTTGACAGAATCCAAGACCTATTCAATATATTTCACAGAACTAGATAAAACAATCCAAAAGTTAATTTGGAACCAAGAGAGAACTAGAATAGCAAATGCAATTCTAAGGAACAGAGATATGGCAGGGGTTATCACAATCCCCAACTTGAAACTCTACTACAAAGCTACAGGGATTAAAAAAAAAAAGCATGGTACTGGCAAAAGAACAGACCCAAGAATCAGAGGAATAGATTAGAAGA
Source organism: Heterocephalus glaber (assembly GCF_053883595.1). NCBI lineage: Eukaryota > Metazoa > Chordata > Mammalia > Rodentia > Bathyergidae > Heterocephalus > Heterocephalus glaber. Next base: position 25,299,792 of record NW_028258294.1, on the reverse strand, counting down.
TGCAGAAACAACTCCAGAAATACTCAGCCACCTCATCTTTGACAAAGGAGCCAACCACCATCATTGGAGGAAAGATAGCCTATTTAATAAACGGTGTTGGAAAAACTGGATTTCAACCTGCCAAAGATTAAAACTTGACCCATACTTATCACCATGCAATAAACTAAGATTGAAGTGGATTAAAGATCTAAAAATTAACAAAGAAACACTAAACTTGCTGGAAGATAAGTTAGGAAGAACTCTTGAAGACATTGGCATAGGAAAGGACTTTATGAACAAAACCTCAGTAGCACAGGAACTAGCACAAAGAATCAACAACTGTGATCTCATCTTATTAAAAAGTTTCTGCACTGCAAAAGAAATCACCAACAGAGCTAACAGACTACCTACAATATGGGAAAAAATTTTAGCACCTGTACCTCAGACAAAGGACTGCTATCTAGAATATGTAAAGAACTGAAAAAAACCAGATCCCCCCTAATTCAAAGACCCAATTTAAAAATGGGCCTGAAATGAACAGACATTTCTCAGACAAAGAAATAAAAGCAGCAAATAAATATATGAAAAAATGTTCAACATCACTAGTCATTCAAGAGATGCAGATGAAAACAATGCTGAGATTCCCCCTCATCCCAGAAAGAATGGTTGCTATCAAGAAATCAACCAATAACACAGAGAAGCTCAGCTGGTCCCAGAACCTGGAAGGAAGTTCCCCGCCTCCTTCCCAGGGTCCTAGGGCAGAGAAAGTGAGCCGGTCCCAGCACCCGGAAGGAAGCTCCCCCACTGCCATCTCAAGCTCCTAGGGCAGAGAAGGTGAGCCGCATGGGGGCCAGAAGCACCCCCACCACGTGGAAATGAGAAACACATGAGCAAGCCTCAAAAACAGAGTTCCAGATCACTTACAGCAACCCCAAAGGGAAATGAGATGGAACAATCTGATACTCAATCACCTGGACTCTCTGAACTGGCAACAAAAGAGGATCTGGGAAAAATGAAATCAGAAATAATTACTCAGATAACAGCAAAGATTGTGCTCATGGTGCAAGACATGATTAATAAATCTAGAGAGGACACAGATAAAAAAATAGAGGATCTGAGGAACATGATGAAATCCCAACATAGGAAACAAATGGAATCCATAAAACAGATACAAACAGATTTCCAAGAGATTAAAAACTCCATCAAAAGTCTGTGCAGCAGAATGAACCAATGTGAGGATAGAATTTCAGATATAGAAGATAAGATTGCAATTAGTGAGGAGGAAAAGAAAAATTGCTTTAAAATTGTAAGGGAACATGAGAAATCAATCCAGCAGCTGCTAGACGATGCAAATAAGAATAACATAAGACTGATTGGAGTCAATGAAGAAAGAGGAGAGAGTGCAGATGACATAAAAATCTGTTCACACAAGTGATGGCAGAAAACTTCCCAAAGAGGGGGAAAGAACTTGACATACAGATAAGTGAGGCATATAGGACTCCAGCTAGCCTTAATCAAAAAAAATCTACACATAGGCATATAATAGTTAGGATTCCAGAAAGCCAACAGAAGAACAAAATTCTACAAGCAGTGAGAGAAAAGAAACAAATCACATACAAAGGAAAGCCCATCAGAATCACAGCAGACTTCTCAATGCAAACCCTCAAGGCAAGAAGAGCTTGGAGTGATGTATTTCAAGCCCTAAAGGAAAACAGCCTGCAACCTATATTGATGTACCCTGCAAAACTATCTTTCAAAATTGATGGAGAAATAAGATACTTTCATGACAAAGAGCACCTCAGGAACTTCATGAATACCAAACCAGGACTCCAAAAAATTTTAGACAAAACCCTAGGAAAAGACAATGAGGATCACAACCCCAGGAAACCCAGCAGAATGAATCCACTGGGCGTGACAAATTAAATGCAAAGGGGGAGAATCCAACAAAAAGAAAAAGTCATGACAAGGCTTTTAAAACTTTTAACTTCATGTCCCTAATGAGTGTATAATTCAATCTTATTATTGTACTGATTAGTATTTTTCTGATTCTAGAGTTGCACACCATTCCTTGTGCTATACTGGCTATCATCTTCTTATGTCTACACTTTAATTGGGTTGTCTATTAATGAACTCTAAGAATTCTTTATATATTCTGGTCATAGGTTATATGCATTGTAAATATGGTCTGTTTAAGGACTACTTTTCATTTTAATGATGTCATTTAAAGTTCTAAATATTGATGGAATCTCATTTATCAATTTTTTTCTTTTATACATCATGTTTTTTGTATCCTAGGTAGTTCTAGCCTACCCTGAATTCATAAATATTTTCCCTTATAATTTCTTCTTAAAGTTTTATACTTTTAGGCTTTCATATTTAGGTTCATAGATCCCTTCAAGTTATTTTTATGTATGGAAATAAAGGCTTGAGGTTAATTTTTTATATACAGATACTAGGTGTTCTAGTGCCATTTGCTGAAAACACTATCGCTTCTTCGGCTCTTGAATTGAGTTTATATTCTATAAAAAGCTAATGTTAAAAAATCTTTCAAAACTCAGTGGACCATATATGTGTGGTTCTATTTCTAGATTCTCTGTTTTATTCCAATGATCTATATGTCTTTCCTTACACCAATACTGCCTTGATTACTGTAGCTTTAGAAGAAGTCTTAAAATTAGGTACTAAACATCTTCCAACACTGTTTTTGTTTTTGTTTTTGTTTTTAACTTTTCTAGGTCCTTTGTACGCCTACATAACTCTTAAATTTCAATATCCAATTCTTCATTTATAGCAAGTATACACAGACCTGAATTTTTATATATAGCTTGTGTTTTCTAATCCTGCTAAATTCAAATACAAGTTCTAGGGGCTCCTAGAGATTTCTTAGTATTTTCTCTGTAGATGATCATTTCATCTACATATAAAGATTTTGCTTCTGTAGTGCCAATCCTATCCTAGTTGTGTCAGTTTATTGCCAGACTATTTTGGTGGAGCCTATGTTTCAAAGTTTAATGGACAGATAAAGAGTAAGCATATCTGCCCTTGTTCCCCACCTTAAGGAGAAAGCATTGTGTCTTCTCCATTTATATAAGGCATTCTGGCTGGAAGTATGGAGTACATGTCTTTAATCTGTTGAGAAGTTTCTGCTCTACTTCTAGTCTTCTGATAGCTTTTACCATGAACAGCTGTAGAATTTAGTTCAATACTTTTTCTCCAACTAGTGACAGGATCATATGGCGTTTTCCTTTCCTCTGTTAAAATGATGACTTTTGGGGGTAGATCTTCCAATGCTGAACCAACACTGCCATCCCTATAATAAAACCACTTTCTACATACTGCCAGATGTGACTTCCAATAGTTTGTTTTGTTAAACATTTATCTATCTATGTTCATACTTTTTTCTTCTATTATCTTTATCCAGTTTTAGGATTAGCACAATGTTGAGTTCCCAAAATGAGGGGAGAAGTGTTCCTTTTTTTTCTGCTTTAATTGTTTGATATAATTTATCAGTTAAAATGGTTATGAGCCTGCTGTTGTCATATAGGTAGGTTTTCAAGCTAGGAATATACTTTCTTTAATAGGTGCTATTCAAATTTTATATTTCCTCCAGAGTTAGTTTCATTAATTTGTCTTCCAAGGTACTTCTTAGAAGTTGTCAAATTTATTTCAAAAGATTTTTGTAATATGCTTTCTATATCCTTTTAAATTCTGTAAAATTTGTGGTAATGTCTCCTAGATCTTAATATTTTAATTTAAAAAATGTATTGTGAGGGGTAGGGGAAGGGAAAAAAGGGAAAGGAAAAAATATGAGAAGAGGAAAAAAAATGGAAACAAGGTCTTTGCAAATAGGGAAGGGTGGAAGGGGTGAAGGGAGGGCAAGGGAAGGGGAAAAAAAAATAAGAACCAAGAGACTCATGTAATGGTACAAGATCCCAATGATGAATGCAATTGTATTTTATACCTAAAATGTACCAATAAACTTAATGGAAAAAAAAAATAAATAAAAATGGTTAAAGGATAGCTTCTTAAATGTTTACAAATTTTAAATCATTCTGAATTGAAAACTAGATCATTAACTAAAATTAGGATGCTATATATCATCCTTCTGTTTTAGTATCATTTTTATGCCAAGGATGTGAAAGGTAACCATCATCACCTAAATGTAAATAAGTTATGATGGTACAATCTTAGTTTAATTTAATTTTAGTTAGTGATCTAGTTTTAAATTTAGAACAGTTTAAAATTTATAAACATTTCATAAATTATCTTTTAATCTTTTTTCAGATGCCCCATTTCATGAGAACTATTACCTTTCCAAAGCTTGTAGTCCTATATTGTATTTTCTTCATACATAAAAAAATAAGTATGTGTGTTTTTATTTACCAAAAAAAAAAAAAAAGAAATCAACCAATGACAAATGCTGGCAGGGTTGTGGGGAGAAAGGAAGCCTTCTCCATTGTTGGTGGTAATGCAGACTGATGTAACCACTGTGGAAATCAGTGTGGAGATACCTCAAAGAACTAGAACTAGAGGTTCCATTTGACCCAGCCATTCCTCTGCTCAGTGTCTTTCAAAAAGAATTAAGAGAATCATACCACAGTGATATATGTGCATCCATGCTTATAGTGGCACAGTTTATAATAGCTAAAGTTTGGAAACAGCCCAAGTGTCCATCAACTGGAAACTGGATAAAGAAGACGTGGCTTTTTAAATACAAATGGAGTACTACTTGGTCATAAAAAATGAGAAACTAGAGACATTTATAGCTAAATGGTTGTATATTGAAGCCATACTCTTAAGTGAACTAAATAGGACACACATGTATAAATACCAAATAGTTTCTCTAGTGTGAGGAACTGAAAGTGTAAATAAGGGTTAACATAATTGCAATGAATAATTGATAATTTGAAATAGGAAGAAAATGTCCAAAAGGGTTGGGGTGATGGCAGGGAAGGGGAAAGGAAAGAAGGGAAAGGAAAAATTATGAGAAAATTAAAAAAATGCAAATGAAGTCTATGTAAATAGGGAAGGGTGAGGGGGTGAAGGGCACACAGGTAATGGGGAAAAAATAAGAACCAAAATACATCATGTACAGGTACAAGCGCCCAATGATAAATGTAAATGTATTGTATACCTAAAATGTACCAATAAAAGACTTCAAGAAAAAAAAAAACTTCATAACCTTACTATCCATACAGTACAAGAAAAGTAACTGGTGAGATCCAGCCAGGGCCCCACCCCCAAACCCAGTTACTTGGGGACACAGGCCCAACCAAAGACTGCCCAGAAAAGAGGTGCACAGGTGCATAAGCAACAGCCAGTGGCCCACCCTGCTACCTTTGGTAAATGCATGCAGATCACAGCAAGCAGGGGTCTGGATCACAGCAGCACAGCACTTCAGGCAGGTCCATCCAGGGCCACACCCCAATCCCAGACAGTTGGGCACACAAGCCCAAGCCAAGAACCCACCTGGATAAGAGTTGCACAGGGACACAAGCAATGGCCAGAGGCTCACACTGACACCATCAGTAAGTGTGCAGAGACCCTAGCCAGAAGCCTGCTCAGAGAAAAGGAACTGGGATCCACAGCCCCAAGCCAAAGGAAGACAAGAGGGATGAAGGTGGGCAGACCCGAGCCAGAGGCACACCTAGATACCACCCGAAGTGTGCACAGCTCTCAGCCAGAAGCCTGCCCAAACAACAGGTCTGTTCAGGGATCCAGAAGGCAATCTTTCTGAAGCAGGATTTGGTGCACTAGTGAACAGCAGAGCAAAGGCTGCTCAGTGGCTTTCAGAGAATTGAAGACCACTGGGTGTGCAAAAGTCACCTCCACAAAGGGGCAGCAGGCTGCTTCTGTTGAAATGAGAAGAGACATAAACAAATCTCAAAACCAGACTTCCAGATCACCCAAGGCAACCCCAAAGGGCAAGGAAATGGAAAAAATCTGATACTCAACCACCTGGACTCCCAAAACTGGCAACAAAAGAAGATCTGCAAAAAATAAAATAAGAAATAATTTCTTAGAAAACAACAGAGATGGTGCCGATAGTATAAGACATGATTAATAACTCAATTAGTGACCAGGAAAAGAAAATTTCTCAAAAATAGTAAGGAACCACAAGAAATCAATCCAGCAGCTGCTTGATGATGCAAAGAAGAATAACATAAGACTGATTGGAGTCAATGAAGAAATATGAGACAGTGCAAATGACACAAAAATTTGTTCACAGAAGTGATGGCAGAAAACTTCCCAAGCAGGGGAAAAGAACTTGAGATACAGATAAGTGAGGAATATAGGACTCCAACTAGGAATGATCAAAAAAAAAAAAAAAAAACTACACCTAAGCATATAATAGTTAAGATTCCAGACACCCAAAAGAAAAAAAAAATTCTACAAGCAGTTAGAGGAAAGAAACAAATCACATACAAAGGAAAGCCCATCAGAATCACAGCAGACTTCTCAATGGAAACCCTCAAGGCAAGAAGAGCTTGGAGTGACTTATTCAAGCTCTAAAGGAAAACAAGCTCCAAAACAAAACTATCTTTCAAAATTAATGGAGAAATAAGATAGTTTCATGACAAAGACCACCTGAGGAACTTCATGAATACCAAACCAGCATTCCAAAAATTTTAAACAATAACCTAGGAAAAGAAAATGAGGATCATAACCCCAGGAAGCCCATGACAAAGAATCCATCAGGCATGACAAGAAATTAAGCACAAAGTGGGAGAATCCAACCAAAAGAAAAAGTCATGGCAATGATAAGTCAATATGTATCAGTTATAACCATCAATGTTAGTGGTCTCAATTCACTAATCAACAGAAATAAACTGGCAGAATGGGTCGAGAACCAAGATCCAACAATATGCTGCATACAAGAAACACACTTAATTCAAAAGAAACCCATAGACTGAAATTTAAAGGGGAGAAAACAATACTCTGTGTGACTGGAAGCCAAAAATAAGCAGGATTAGCTATCCTCTTTGCAGATTCAATGGATTTCAAACCAACACTGATTAAGTGAGACAAAGAAGGACACTACATCCTTGTAAAGAGCACAATCCAAGAGGAAGAGATGACAATTATAAATATATATGCACCAAACACTACTGAGCCCAACTATATAAAAAATATTAATGGACCTGAAAAATCAAATAAGCACTAATACAATAGTGGTGGGGAACCTCAAGACACCACTGTCACAAATACATCAACTAGACAAAAAATACACAATAAAATACTAGAACTCAATCAAACTCTTGAACAAGTAAACTTAACATGTTTATAAAGTGTTCCACCACACAAAATAGGAACACACATTCTTTTCAGCTGCACACAGATTGTTCTCCAAAATAAACCACTTACACTCTCATAAAATATGTTTAAGTAAGTACAAAGGAATTGAAGTTATCCCCTGTATATTATCAGACCACAGTGTGATGAAATTGGAGATCAATAGCAATAGAGACTGCAAGAATTTCATAAACACATAGAAATTGAACACACTTCTGAATAACCAATGGGTCACAAAGGAAATTAAAGATGAAATCAGACAGTTGCTATAATTAATTGACAATGACAATACAACATATTGTAATATATGGAACATAAGGAAAGCAGTCCTACAATGGAAATTTATAGCACTAAATACTCGTATTATAAAAACAGAACAAGCTCAATTAAACAACCTGATGCTAAACCTCAAGATTCTACAAAAATAAGAGCAGGACAAACACAAAGCTCATAGAAGGGAGGAAATTATTAAGATCAGAGCAGAAAACAGTGCAATGGGGGATAAGAGAATGACACAAAAAAATCAATGAATGAAAGAGTTGGTTTTTCGAAAGAATAAACAAAATTGATAAATGTTTAGTGAACCTTATCCAAAAAAGGAAAGAAGAGGCCCAAATCCATGCAATTAGGAATGAAAAGGGTAAAATTACAATGGACCCAACAGAAATACAGAGGATCATCAATACCCGCTTTGAGAAACTGTACACCAATAAGATGGAAAACACAGAAGAAATGGACAGATCCCTAGATATGTATGAATTACCAAAGTTGAACGAAGAAAATATAAAAATTCTAAACAATGCAATATCAATTAACAAAATTGAAAATGTAATTATAAAATTACCAACTAAGAAAAACCTGAGCCCTGATGGCTTCACTGCTGAATTCTACAAGACATTTAGAGGGGAACTACTGCTACTACTGTTTAAACTCTTCAATGAACTTGAAAGGAAATCAATACTCCCAAATTTATTCCTGGAAGCAAGCATCACCTTGATCCCCAAAGCAGAGAAAGACCAACTGAAAAAGAGTACTACAGGTCAATCTCACTAATGAACATAGATGCAAAAATCCTTAATAAGATACTGGCAAATAGAATGCAGAAGATTATCAAGAAGATCATACACCCTGACCAAGTGGGATTCATCCCAGGGATTCAGGGATGGTTCAATATATGCAAATCAATCAATGTAATACAGTATATCAGTAGAGCCAAGGACAAAAACCATATGATTATCTCCATAGATGCAGAAAAAGCATTTGACAAAATCCAATGTGAATTTAGGATAAAAACTCTCCCAAAAAATGGAATAGATGGTTTCTACCTCAGTGTGATAAAAGCCATCTATGAAAAACCATCAGCTAATATCATACTAATTGGTCAAAAACTGAAATCCTTCACACTAAAATCAGGAACAAGACAAGGATGCCTACTATCACCACTTCTGTTCAATATAGTTTTGGAAACATTAGCCACAGCAATTAAACAAGAGAAAGAAATAAAAGGAAAAAAGATAGGAAATGAAGACATTAAATTGTCACTATTTGCAGACGACTTAATACTTTACAGAGAAGATCCCAAGAACTCCACCAAAAGTCTTCTAGACTTAATAACCAAATTCAGTTGAGCAACTGGATACATGGTCAACACACAAAAATCAGTAGTTTTTCTGTACACAAAGAACAGACTCATTGATAGAAATGGGGCAAAGAATTCCTTTCACAATAGCATCCAACAAAATTAAATACCTAGGAATCAACCTAACAATAGAAACCAAAAACCTCTATTCTGAAAACTACAGCACTCTGAAAAAAGAGATTAAAGAGGATATCAGGAAATGGAAAGACATCCCTTGTTCCTGGATAGGAAGAACCAACATAGTGAAAATGACCATACTTCCAAAACTGCTATACAGATGCAATGCAATCCCAATTGAAATTCCAGCAGCATACCTCACAGACCTTGAGAAAACAATCCAAAAATTCATTTGGAACAAGAAAAGACCTAGAAGAGCAAAAGCAATTCTAGGCAATAGAGACAAGGTAGGGGATATCAGAATTCCCAACTTGAAACTATACTACAAAGCTACTGTGATAAAAACAGCATGGTACTGGCAAAGAAACAGACCTAAGAACCAGTGGAACAGATTAGATGATGCAGAAAATACTCCAGACACACTCAACCACCTCATCTTCAACATTCCTCATCTTGAACAAAGGCGCCAAAAAACCCTCACTGGATGAAAGAGCCTCTTTAATAAATGGTGCTGAAAAAACTGGATTTCAATTTTCCAAAGATTAATACTAGACCTACATCTCTCACCATACACTAAACTAAAATTGAAATGGACTAAAGATCTAAATATTAAGACAGAAATACTAAACTGGCTGAAAGAGAGGTTAGGTAGAACTCTTGAAGACATTGGCATAGGAAAAGATTTTATGAACAAAATCTCAGTTGCCAGTGAACTAGCACAAAGAATCAACAAGTGGGATCTCTTATTAAAAACCTTCTGCACAGCAAGAGAAACCACCAACAGTAGGTAGAGACAACTCACAATGTCAGAAAAATATTTTACCAGCTGTTCCTCAGACAAAGTACTACTATCTAGAATATATAAAGAATTTTAAAGAATTAGACCTCCCAAATTTAAAGACCAAATCTACGGGCATCTGAAATGAACAGACATTTTTCAGACAAAGAAGTAGAAATAGCAAATAAACAGATGAAAAAATGTTCCATATCACTGGTCACTCGAGTGATGCAAATGAAATCAATGTTGGGATTCCACCTCACCCCAGAAAGAATTGTTGCTATTATGAAATTAACCAAGAACAAATGCTGGTGGGGCTTTTTGGGAAAAGGACACCTATTCCACTGCTGTTGGGAGTGTAGACTGGTGAAACCATGGTGGAAATCTGTGTGGCAATACTTCAAAGAACTAGGAGTGGAAGTCCCATTTGACCCAGCTATTCTCCTATTCGGTATCTTCTCAAAAGAATTAAAAGAATCACACCACCATGTTATATGTGCACCCATGTTCATAGCAGCACAGTTTGTAATAGCCAAAACTTAGAAGCAGCCCAACTGTCCATCAACTAGAGACTAGATAAAGAAAATATGTTTTTTATTAAAATAAAATGAAGTATTGCTCAGCCATGAAGAATAAGAAATTAGAGACATTTATAGCTAAATGGATGCAAATTGAGGTGATATTCTTAAGTGAAATAAATAGGACACACATGTATAAATATTGAATAGTTTCTCTGGTGTGAGAAACTGAAAGTGTAAATAAGGACTAAAAGGTATAATAGGTAATATGAAATAGGAAGAAAAGGGACAAAGGGGAAGGGCAAGTGGGAGGGGTAGGGGAAAGGAAAGAAGAGAATGGAATTAATATGAGAAAAGAAAAAATGGAAACAAAGTCTTTCTAAATAGGCATATTTGCAAGTGCTAAAGGGTGGCAGGGGAATGGGGAAAAAAATACGAACCAAGATAGATTATGTAAAGGTACAAATTTCCAATGATGAATGTCATTATATTGTCTACCTAAAATGTGCAAATAAAATTAATTTTAAAAAGAAAATTAACTGGTTTTCATCTACGGAATAAAAACAGAAGTCTATCCAAATATGACTATGTTTAGTTTTTATTCAAAAAAGGTGCCACATAGGTATTTTTAATGCTTTACAATGAACGTTTATTCTGATTCACAATACTTGCCCATTGTAGAGGTCAGATGTTTACCCTTCATGTAAACACAGTTTGGTCTGGGTTTATTCTTAATTGTGTTTTCTCCTGGACCCAGGTCAATGAACACTTGCTCTTCACTTTATCTTAACCAAAAAGCCAACACTCTCTGTAGAACATTTTTCTGTCATGAGGGCAGTTGTTTAGCTACTTAAATAATTATTATGTTGCTTAGAAAACAAGCACTTTTGAATTCCAATTAAATTATGTTACAATTCAGTCTATTCATCAGAGGATATTATTTAGATTTTAGGAGCGATGAACTAATATCAAATATAATGTAAAAGAAGTTCATCACAGAACACTATGACCTTGTCAGCTCCTGCTGTATGAAAGAGCCCCTATAGATCTTCATAGGATCTACTTGGGTATACACTCTAGGTAAAACTATTATCTGATCAATTAAACCTTGCAGAAAGCACAGAGGAATTGCTCTTTGTGAGCCCAGCAGCTAAACAAACAATTATTCTACTTAATAAAAGGAATGTGACTTAATAGATAACAACCACCCTGAAGTTTACAGGGCCACCATGTTTGTACAAGGGGCAAATATTTGAGCTCCATTATAAATGAAACATCAGTGGGCTCTGGGGAACCCATGAGCAAATACAGATACAGACATGCCTAGAGAAAATATAGGCATTAGGCAGATTTGACTTCCTAGTTCAACATCAACAGAGTTAAATTTGTCTCAACTCATGAGTTTGTATATTGCCAACTCCTCTACAGTTCACAGTGTTTCTTGCAGTGTTACTGTTTTGTTTTGTTTTGTTTTGTTTTGAGACAGGGTCTTGCTATATCATTCAGGCTGGGCTTAAACTCATTATTATAGCCCAGGCTGACCTTGAACTCATGCCAAATCTCTTGCTTCAGCCTCCTGAATTATAGAGTTATGTGCCACCTCACTGGCTCATCCGTACTTTTGTCATCATTTCTCTTCTATTCACCTCAATCAGACCTTCATTATCCTTGGGAATATGGTTTGGAATATGGGAACTGGCCTCATTGCTGACATTTCTGCCTCTGTTCTTAACTCTCAATTGCTTTCATATGACTTCTTTATTACCTTCTTAATGCTCATGCTACACATTCTGATCATGTTATATATAGCACTCAAAGCTTACTACAGTTCCCTGATGTTCCTTTTTCTTTTTTTTAACTCTTCTGTTATATTCTCACATTTCTGGTCTAATCTCTCACTAGCCTATATTCTTCCCCAGCTGGATTACTTACAACTAGCATGTGCTAGGAGTTTCCTTTTCTTCTTTATAAATAAAAAAAATCTTCCTCATTCTTTGATGTTCACTTCACATGTTTCCTCTCTTCCTTCCAAAGTTCAGCCTATCTTTTCCATCTATACTGATGATCATACTGTATTCTAATACTTCTAAAAGGAATCTTCCACCAGGAAGCACCTTGATCTCATGGGCTAACTCATTTATTGGAATCTCCAGTACATAGCACAATGGTTAGTAAACAGTAAGAGACCAATAAAAGTTTATTCAGTCAACTTGAAAATAATATTTTTTGTCCTTTCTTTAATTGCTTGTATTCCTAAATACTTCCTATGCAGAATGCATATCTTACCCTAAAACTCTGTATGGGAAACACCTGTCTTCCTTTACTGAATTCAAGTTGCCTTGCTCTCCTAGTTCACTTAGACCCTGAAGTGTAGTCTGTGACTCAGCTCAACTAATCTGAGGCACATTCAGGATTTCAAAGGGAAAATTTGTGGAAAATTCTAAGAACTGTAATTGTATACGCTATGAGTTAGAGGGCCACAACGGCAATGATGGCCGCTACAGTAGTATACATTTTGCCATGACAAATGCATTGAGACTGTTTATAGGGTGATTTGGGGTATTGTTTTAGGTTACCTCTTGTCCTGATCCTTCAATCTTTCCAGACGTTATCTGCCCAATTTCTTTTTACATAATCTCCATCCCCTAGTAAACAGTATTATACACTCTACTTCTGAGTTAAATTTTTTTTAATTTTAGATTTAGTTAGATTTTTTTTTTTTAGATTTCAGATTTAGTTAGATCATGTGGTATATATCTTTACATGTGTTGCTTATTTCATCTAAGACATGGTCCCCTACTTTCATCCATGTTATTGCAAATGACAAGATTTCCTTCTTTCCTAAGGTTAGCTATTATTATTTCTTTGTGTATATACCCCTTATTTTCTTTATTCATCCACTGATAGACACTTAGATTGATTCTTATCTTGGCTATTATGGATATTGCTATAATGAACAAGGGAATGCAGGTATCTCTTCAACAGAGTGATTTCATTTGCTTTTGCTTTATTATTCTCAATAGTAAGATTACTGGATCAAAACAAGTATACTTTTCACATGAATATTGGTTGACATTTTATTAATGTTAATAAGATGAAAGTGAAATAAATTATGATTATATTAGAACTTTACTTGTATTTCAATTATATAAGTGACTGCTGATTTAAGTAACAGCTTTGAATATTATAAGGGTATTTTCTCAAACTTTTTTACTACTTATACTTATTTACTAACAGTTATTTACTAGCAGTTACAGAGATGACATACTTTCAAGTTTAATCTCCAAAATTAACATTTTTCTATCATATTTTGACATCTAGGCAACCACTGCCACCAACAATAACAAAATTACACCTAATTTCAGTGTTTGCCCATTTCCATAGAGTAAACACTCCCACCATGGGTGATTCAAACTACCAACATACCATCATTCAATACAAAGTTGGGAAAAGATGTACAGTAGTAGCACAGTATTATTTATACGACAGAGATTCAATGGATATAGATAACTTTAGGATCATGCATAAAGTTAAAGGACAGGAAAATGATTATTTATATCCCTTTATTTAATATACCTTATTGAATTGTAAGCTCATATGATTTAATTTTTAACAGTGACTAACTAGCTAAAAAAACTCCTGAAAATTTAGCAGTCAACTCATGAGACTGTAGATTTAGAAGGCATCTTTAATTTACCTCTAAAATGCTGTTTCAGACATTGATGTACTGTGGAGATACTAAATAAATGCACAGTAAATTTTCACTGATTAAAACACAGTTTGATAGGTTCCACATACTGGAGCTCATTCTTTCTGGGTCCTGCAAGGTCATTTCTAAGGAAACTACAAAGTCTGAATTTACTTCAGGCTCTATGACCCTAGGAGTAGGTCAAGTGTTCGCATAATAAATCTTCTGTGGTTCCACACTGCCTTGGAAACTACAGGGAGCAAGAGTGAGACAGGTTGTACCCATTAGTTACCCTCAACGCAATACAACCACCAGGTATGCACCAAACAAGAATAGTGTGCTGGCCTTGAATCCTTGAATGACTCCTTGTAATTACATATGCCTTGGATTTTCTTTGTAGTCTTTTTTTTTTATCACTGAGAGTGCAAAATATCACGGGCCCCAGATGCTTAAATTGGAAGAATTCAAAGGACCAGATATAATGGTTAAAATTTTGCAGTCAAGCAGATTTATGTTAAAATTTTATTTCATCCTTACAAGTTTTGTGTGCTTAGGTAAACCATTTAACCTGAGTAAGTTTCCCCACTTATTAAATGAGCAATACATTATTGGATATTATTAGCAATCAATGAAAATATTGCAGAGACAGGGATTCAGTTGTTTAGTGGAGTGGGTATGTGCAAGAATGTTGCAGAACTTCCCCCATCACCACCACCACTGCCAACCTGCTACACAACAAAATGTCACTTTTAAAAAGGGAGAAAACATATTCCTAATTCCCAGTGGTCTCTCCTCTTCTTTACTCTACATGTAAATTCCTTTTTGCTCTGAATAACACACTCATTTTTCATTTAATTATATACAGTTATACATTGTTAAATATTTGCTCATTTGATTTTCTACTACTTTATTTTCTTTACCACTTCACATGTCTACCTCAAGCTGGATTGTCACTAGTTTACAGTGTCTAGTAAAGATTTAGACATGTAAACATCAACAATTATCTGCAGAAATCAACCCCCTAATCCTGTGGCAGAAATGAATTTCTCCAAAATAAGTGCTTTAGGTTTCACAACTTCAGAGTGATGACTCTTGGAGTCTCATTTAGATCACAGCTGAAGGTAATGATCTTAGATAAGAGATTGTCTTACTTGCCGAGAAATTAGAAGAATCACAGAATACATTCACCTCAATCCCAAGTTTTTTTTTAACATGGAAACTAAACCACCTCATCCTAGAAATGATGACCTAACATGGATTTTCAAGGTAGCTAAATTAATATTTTTTAATGTATCCCTTTTTCAAGATAGTCTATTCCAAATGATCTAAAAAATATCAAGAGGCATTTAAAATAATGATTGCTAATTCTTAAGCAGATAGGAATGAGAAATTGTTCTGTGAAAGGAAAGGCTTCCTGGTAGTCTTTGCAATAACTTTTAAAAATAAACCCTGAAAATGATGATCCTGATGACAACAATAAAATTTACATATAGCTCACTTTAAATAATAATCTATGGTATCAATAGTTAAACCATGTTCCTGAAAAACTTAAAAATTTTAGAGTCACATTCCCTATGTTTAAAGTGATTATATACATTTGCAAGGTCAAATTAATTTTTATGGCTATAATTTACAAACAATAAAAATGTATATACTCTATGTATTCTTTGTGGTGTTTTAACAATCATGTATAAATATATAATGACCAAGAAAAGGAAGAGATAGAACATTTCCATCATCTCAGAAAGTCTTCTCACAAATCTTCCCAAATCTCCAAAAAGGAAATGCTCTTTTAACCACAATATTGGTTTTATCTGTTCTAGAACTGTACATAATTGGAATAATACAAAGCGTGCTCTTTTATGTCCAGCTATTCCACTCAGAAAAATGTTTATGAGATTTAGCCATGCTTTGTGTCTATCAGTAATTTGAATTTTTGGCTGATTTGTATTATATAGTTGAATATACTCATAACATCATTTGTTTATCCATTCCCCTTTTAATGTATATTTGTGTTCTTTTCAGGTTTTTGCTATTATGAAAAACTGCCAAAACATTTTTGTAAAAGTCATACTCTGGAAATATGCTTTCCTTTCTTTGTTATGTTTTATAGGAGTAGAATTGCTAAATTGTGGGATAGATGTACATTTAATGTTATTAGAACCTGGAAAGTAATTCCACAAAGCTATTGTGCCTTTCCACATTTCCCACTAACAATGTTTTAAAGTTTTAGTAGCTCCACATCCTTGTTAACATTTGGCCTTGTCAGACTTGCTTTTAGCCTCTGCTAAGTGTAAGAATGTTTCAAATTATAGTGGGGTGTGTTTTTTGGTTTTCTTTTTTTTTAAGTGTCAAACGATCTTTTTATTGTTCACTGAAAAATACAGGTCTGGAAGGAGTCCAGTGAGTTTTGTGTTTAATGTGGTATCTGATACGATAAGTATATAGGACATAATGGTATAACATGTAAAACTTTGCATCTTTTACATAGAGACATCTCTTTTAAACACTATACTAGGATAAAGCCCCTTATTAAATGAGAAATATAAATATCAGAGCTATAAATAAAATGCTATAACCAAAGCATTTTTAAAAAGTCTGGTGTGACATCTACCTTGCCCACCTGCAGTTCAGAATGGTGGGGCCTAGAAGAAACTTAGCTAACAAAAAGTCAGCCCTCAAAGAGCTCTTCACAGGAAGCTGGCCGCTGATGCCCCAACAGGCTCCCTGCCACCCTGGGTGGCTGGTCAACAAGGATCCAGTGTCATTCTGGTGCCCACTCTGACTGCTGAAGTGACTGGGAACAGTATCAGGTGCAGAATCCTCTGCCACAACTACTTATGTTGCATCCACTGTATGGATAAGATCACCTAGCATTTCTGGTGTAGAATCTGCTATGCTCAGCAAACACTGAAATGTACTTGAAAAGAAGAAAGACACTGGCAACAAATGCCATTTTCTACATGGTCTACAGATATCATCATTAATTCCTTTCAGCCATGTTTTTATCAATATGCTCTAAAAGTGGCTGTTGCTACTATACTGTCAGACAGGCCAGGATTGAGGTAACAAGACATTTCCAGTTATGATGACTAATTCAAATGAATTAAAAATAAACACAGCTTATATTAATATGAGAGCAACACAATCAATATTATTCACATGGGATCATATCCAAGCACTGCAACAACAGTCACAACTCTAAGGTCAACTTTTAACTATGTCCACATTTCCTTCCAAACGGAGAAAATCCTGTGAGGAGAACATACTTATCCCCCTACTTAACCTCTCCAATTATTAGGGCTCAAAAATAATCTCATTATAGATAACAAATGCAAAAAAACCCCAATAAAACAAAACAAAACACACAGCACTTCAATACACATGTAGCAACAGAAGAAAATCACACCTTCCTTCTAGGCTTTCTTGGCAGGAGGTAAAGCATGCTATTTGTAAAGTCAGCTGTGCTAACTATGGCAATACATTCTAAGAGAAATCAGGGTAGAACAAGAATAGAGTAAGAAAAATACATAGTTGGTTATTATATTGACTTACAAATCTCTTAAGTAGATACTCTGACAAAATACTTGCCAATCTACATAGAAAATCTGAAAATTTTATTAATTATACTTGAACTCAGATCAAGTTCCCTGTATACTAATAGCTTAATATTAAATAGCTGGCATATTGTATAAACTCATTTAATAAAACCCCAGATAAGAAGAAAATTTTCCTTGGTGAGACTGTTATCTTAGTTCAGGAAATTATTTAATAATCTTTATTATCTGTAAAAAGGGAATGCTGTAACCCTGATTTCTCAAATTATAGTTTTGACTTTCATTTATCTGATGATTCAATGATACTGGATGTTTTTTCATACGTTTAATAACTATTCTTATGTCTTCTTTGGTAAAATGTTTGTTTCAGATTTTTACTCACCATAAAACTTATTGCTTATATATGTGTATATTCATAATTAGATATTTTAATTATCTTAAGGGTACAATTCAGTGGCATTAATAACATTCACAATGTTATACAATAACCACCACTGTTTCCAAAATTTTATAAGCCCAAACAAAAACCCTGTAATCAGTAAACATGACACTTTGTCTTACCCTCTCTCTAGCCACTGCTAACTTCTAATATTAGAGTTGTTTAGGAAACAAGTCTTCTGTTTATATGAATTTTCCTACTGTAGATATTTCATATAGTTGGAATCATAAAAAATCTGTCCTTTTGTGTTTGGCTTATTTTACATAGTACATGTATTCAAGATTTATCCATGTCACAGTATGCATCACAGTTTCATTCCTTTTTGTGGTTTAAATATATTCCACTGTATGTATATTTCAAATTTTGTTTACCCATTCATCTGTTAATGAATACTTGAGTTGTTTTTACCTCTTAGCTATTGTGAATGATGCCACAATGAATATCTACTCAAGTTTCTATTTTGAATTATGTTAGGTATATAACTAGAAATTACAATCTTATTTGGTAATTCTATGAGTTTTTTGGGGGGAGGGGAGGTTGGGTGGTTTTGTTTATTTTGAAATCACCAAACTATTTTCCATAGCACTTGTACCATTGTAAATTCCCACCAGCAATGTATCAGGATTCCGATTTCTCTACATCCTTGCCAAAAATCTCTTTAAACAATATTATATTCACTTGGTTGCTATGAAGTGGTTTCTTACTGCATGTTTTTATCTTTTCATACTCTCATTGGCCAGTCATATATCTTCCTTAGGGAAATATCTATTGAAATCTTCTGTCAATTTTTTAATTGGCTTGATTCTCTTTGTGTTATTTAGTTGTAGGAATTCCTTATCAATCTCAATATTAAAACTTTATCAGATAGTATATGATCTATTAATATTTTCTTTCATTCTGCAAGTTGTCTTCTAATTTACTAAACAAATCCTAAATAGATGAAAAGATACCATATATATTTGTTAAAATGTCAATATACCCAAAGATATCTACAGGATTAATTCCTATCAAAATTCCAAGTCTCATTGCAGAAATGGAAAAACTAATCTTCACATATGTATAGAATTGAAATTGACCCTAAATAGCCCAAACAATCTTGAAACACATTAACATGATGTCCTTTGATGTAAAAAAGGGTTTTTTTTCATTTTAATGCAGTTCAATTTATATATCATTTTCTTGTGTTGTTTATGTTTTAGTATTCTATGTTAATCCATTGCCAAATCCAAAGTCATGAAGATTTACTCCTATGTTGTCTTGTACAAATTTGACAATTGTAACTCTAATAATTAGATCAGTAATCCAATTTGAGTTAATTTTTGTTTATTTTGTGGGGTAGGAATCCATATTTATGCATGTGGGAAAGTAGCTGTCCCAGCCCCATTTGCTGAAGAGATTTGCTTTCCCCCATTGAAAGGACTTGGCACTCCTGTCAAAAATGAGTTGTCTTTAAATGTACAGGTTTATTTCTGAAAGCTCAATTACATTGAATTGGTTAACATATACATGTGTTTTGGTACCACACTGCTTTGATTACTGTGGTTTTGTAGTAAGTTTTGAAATCAGAAATTGTGAGTATTCCAACTTTGATCTCATGTTTTAAGATTGTTTTGGCTTTAAATTCCTTAATCCATTTCTAAAATGTTGTAATTTTTTATTTTATACATGCTTGGGGTATGTAACCTTTTTCATTCAGTATAATTCCCTGGAGGTTAATCTAATTTGTTGTATGTATCAACAGTTCATCCCAAGCAGTATTCCATACTATGAATTTTAAAAGATTGTTTATTTATTTATTTATTTGGGTACTGGGAATCAAACTCAAGACCTTGTGCTTGTGAAGCTGGCACAGTACCACTGAGCTAAATCCCTGGCCCCAAAAGATTATTTAATCATTCACTCACTGAGGCACATCTGAGTTGTTTCCAGTTTGGGGACATTATCATTGAAGCTGCAATGAACATTCATTTACATATTTTTGTAGAGATGCAAGGTCTCAGTCCTCTTGAATAAACATCAGAGAATATAACTTCTGGGTCCTGTGATAATTGAGTGTTTAGTTTTATATAAAAAATTGTCAAACTGTTTTCCAGAGTGGCTGTAAAATTTAAATTTCTACCACTAATGTATGAGTGATCCAGTTTCTTTCCATCTGTTTTTAAGTACTTCCTTATGGTTTGACATTACCATATATTTTAGACTCATCTTTTTATTATTCCTACCCCAGTCCTAGACTAACTTCTTCTCCAAGGAGCTCTAGTTCCTATACTGGATAATGTTGTTTCTCAATAGCCATACTATAGGTGTTATCATTGTTCCTGAGGCCTCTCAACAGACAAGGGGTAATATACAGTTAAATAACCCAAGGTATGTGTGTACACACACGTATGTGAATATATACATATCATTAAATCCTGCTCTTTATTTCTCAATCTGTATATATATATTTTTTTTTTTTATGAAAATAGTATTTACTGATTTTTTTTTGCAATCCTATACCATACATTTTATTCAAGCATTTTCTACTTCCTTACTTGTACATTCTTTCCCAAAGAAAATCTTGTTTATTTATCTAGAATATATCCACTTATTCACAATACATATAAAGTAATTAAAAATTGATAACATATCACCATGTATAACAGACTAACTAGGTTATACTATTTCAGTTCTTTCTGTCTTTAGCCTAAAGTCTCTAGCCAAAAGAAAGTTTTCTAAAATTACTTATTTCTTTTATGCCCCATCTGCTTTAATATGGTTATATTATTCATTTGTAATATGGTATTAAAATATTGAATTTGCAATACATTTGGAATAATTGGTTATTGCTTCAATTCCACTTGAGGTTCCCCATATAGCCTGATTAATTTTAACTATTTTCTGGGACATATGTTAGCATAGTTCTAAAAGTGAAAATTATGCAGAAAAGTTATGCTTTGAGAATTATCAATCTGTCTTCTTCCCTACTATTCTTTCCCAACTTCTAATTCCTTTCCACCATCTTTCTAATTCTACTTTCACATGTATACAATTTCTTTTATATCAGATATATCCTTCTTCTATTTTATTTACACAAATGACTAGACACATACGTATTTTATTCTATCCACTTTTTTCTCCCTTGAAGGGTAATATACTATAGATCTTCTTACACTTTGCCTTTTTCACTGAATTATATATCTCAGAAGTTATCCCAAATATATTCATAGAGACCCATCTTGTTCTTTTTGACACAGTCTAGTGCTTTCTTGTGTAAATACATTGTTTATTCAACCACTGTCTAAAACGTGGACATTTAGGTTATTTCCAGGACTATACTATTATAAATATTGCTCCAATGAAAAATTTGTACCTATGCATATTTGTATTATTTGAGGTGTGTCTTTAGCTTATATTCCTAGGAGTTAGACTTGTGAGTTAGAGATAACTGATATGTAGTTTCAGCATATATTATCATGGTCCTTTGGAAAAGTATTTGCTTTCCAGGTAGTCCTAGAAGGGACATTTATAGCTGTGAATTCCCACATCAAAAAAAACAGTGAGCCCAAATAAATAGCCTAATGGTGCACATCAAAGTTTGAGAGAAACAAGAATCATCCAAATCCAAAGCCAGTACCAAAAAGGAATATAAAGATCAGAGCAGAAATTAAGGGAGTGGAGACTGAAAAAAATCAAATGAATCAAAGAGCTGGTTCTTCAAAATAATAAACAAAACAGACAAACTTTAGCCAATGTTACCATAAAAAGGAAAGAAAAGACCCAGATCAATACAATTAGAAATAAAAAAGTGAAATCAAAATGAACACTTCTAATCTACCAAAGATTATTGGCAAATACTTTGCAAACCTATACACCAATAAATTGGAAATTTCAAAAGAAACTGATAGATGCCTAGATACATATGAATTAATAAAACTGAACCAAGAAGATACAAAAATCTTGAATAATCCAATAATATGCAAGGATATTGAAGCAGTAATAAAAAAAAATCCTACCAACTACAGAAAGGTCATATCTGGATGGAATCACTACCGAATTCTACAAGACCATCAGGGAAGATCCAATACCAATACTGCTCAACTTCTTCAATGAAACCGAAAGGGAAGAATTACTCCCAAAGTCATTCCTGGAAACTAGCTTTACCCTGATTCCAAAACCAGACAAGGATCCAACCAAAAAAAGAGAATGATACACCAATTTCTTTAATAATTATAGATGCCAAAATCCTCAACAAGATATTGGCAAACAATGCAATAAATAATAAAAATGATCATATAACATGACCAAGTAGGTAAGAATTGATCTACATACACAAATCAATAGATGTAACACATCGCATAAAGAAAAGCAAGGATAAACATTAAATGATCATCTCAACAGAAGCAGAAAATCTTTTGACAAAATCCAACATCATTCCATGATAATAACCTGGAATAAAATGATTATAAAGGATGTTATCTCAATTTGATAAAAACCATTTGTGACAAACCTATTAACAACAACATGTTGTTAAATGGGGGGAAAACTGAAAGCTTTCTTTTTAAAATCAAGAATAAGACAAGGTTGTCCACAGTCACCATCCTGTTCAGCATAGTCCTTGAAATACTAGCCAGAGCAATCAGAAATAAAAAGAAATAAAAAGGATATGTTTAAAAAAGGAAGAAGTTAAATTATTATTATTTGCTGATGGCATGACCTTCCATGATCTTCTATGCAGAAGAGCCAAAAGACTCCTAGAATTAATAAACAGATTCAGCAATATAGCAAAAAACAAAATCATTACACAAAAATCAATAGTGTCCCTGTACACAAATAATGAACCCACTGAGAAAAAAATCTTAGGAAAACAATACCATTCACTATAACATCAAGAAAAAGTAAATTTTTAGGAATTAATCTAACCAAGGAAGAGAAAACTACAGTACTCAACTCTAAAAAATTAGATTGAAGAGGATATCAGAAAATGAAAAGATAACCCCTGCTCCAGGATAGATAGAACCAATACAGTCAAAATGGGCATACTTCCAAAACTGATGCATAGATTTAATGCAATCACAAGTAAAAAACCAACAGCACTCCTCACAGAACTAGACCAAATTCTAAAATTCATGTGGAAGCAGAAGAAACTCAGAATAGGAAAAGCAGTCCTGAACATGAACAAATCAAGAGGATCACAATCCTGGATTTCAAGTTATACATGTATTACAAAACTACAGTGATAAAAACAGCACGGTACTGGCATAAAAATACACATGTGGATCGATGGAACAGAATAGAAAATGTAGCAACAACCTCAGGCACATTTGGCTATTTGTTATTTGACAAAGGGGTGGAAAACATATACTGGAGGAAATATAGCCTACTTAGTAAATGGTGCTGGGATAATTGATATCCACATGCAGAAGATTGAGTCTAGATCCATATTTCTCACCATGTACTAAAGTAAAATCAAAATGAATCAAAAATCTACATGTTAAAACAAAAACACTTAATCTACTGAAAGATAAACTAAGTAAAATTCTTGAAGTCACAGGTGTAGGTAAGGACTATCTGAACAGAACCTCAGTGGGACAAAAATAGTAACAAGAGTCAACAAACTGAATCATATTAAATTAAAAAAAAAACTTCTGCATAGCAACAGAAACAACCAACAGAGTGAAAAGACAACCTACATAATGGGAAAATATTTTCCTAGTCAGACTATTAATATCTAAAATAGGTGAAGAACTCAGAAAATTATTCCCTGAAATAGAATACCCAATCAAAAAATGGGCAACTGAAATGAATAGACACTTTTCAGAAGTACAAATGACCAATAAATACATAAAAATACTCAATATCACTAGCCATCAGAGAAATTCTCTTCAAAACCAAATAAACAACAACAACAAAAAACCCCTAGAAAATCCATTTGATCCACCTATTCCCCTTCTAGGTATCTTCCCTAAAGAGTTAAAGACATCATATTACAGTGACTCATCCATACCTATATTTCCAACAGCACAATTCATAATTGCTAAATCTTGACAGTGGCCTGCAGTAAGTCCTTGAATTACAAATGAGTTCTGTTCAGGGAGAATGTTCATAAATTAAATTCATTCATAATCTGATAAAGTGAATCTTATGCAGTATCCCCATGGATCTTATAAAGTACACCTGTGAAAGTTTGAAACTCAAATCCTCATAAGTTAAGGACTTACTACATATGTAACTCAAATTCTCATAAGTCAGGTATTTACTACATATGTATGTCCACCAACAGATGAATGGATAAAGAAAATGTATATACACACAATGGAGTACTACCCTGCCACAAATAAAGATAAACTTGAGTCATTTATCAGAAAATGGATGTAACTTGAGACCATAATATTAAGTGAAATAGATAAGTCACACAAGCTTAAATATTCCTTAGTTTCTCTTAGATGAGAAAACCAAAATATAAATGAAGAGCAAAATAAAAGGTAGATAATGGAAAGTAAGAAAATAGACCTTTTCAAATGGGAAGGGGATCAAGATATGGAGGGAGGACATAGTGGGCAGAAAAGGCATTAAAACAGAATTGAGATGTGTTATGGGCATGTACCAAATTGCCATAACAAACATAACCATTATACAATGCAAACACAAACTATTAAAAAGTAAAAGCTGGAATAAAGAAAACTACTTTATTTGCTTTTTGACCAGCAATTTATCAATGCCTATTTGTCCACAGTGTTGACAGAAGAAGGCACTAGAATATTTTTTTAATTTTTCTACTCTAGTAAGGGATTAATGATATATTTGTTTTAATTTATATTTTCTTAATATGAATGAGCCTGAGGGCATTTCATACCTTTGGGTGTAAATTATCATTTCATATCTTTTTATTTTTCTATTTTATTTTTAGTCTTTTGTTTCTCAATTTATAAGTTCATATGTATGGATGTCATCACATTGATGCATATCTTATGAATAATTTATCCCAAATTTTCAGCTGTCTTTTGACATTTTATGGGTTTTTTAACTGTAAAATATTTTGTTTTATCAAACTTATCAATCTCTTTTATTGGCTGTGGATTTCATGTCAAATTTTGATAGCCTTTCCCTACAACAAAATCAAGCCAGAAACCATCTCTACTCTCTCATAGTACTAGCAATCTTTTATTTTACTTGTGATGTGTATCTAATTATGACATTTTGCAAATTGCTACCCAGTTGTCATTATTTACCACTGATTTCAATCACTTTCATACAATTTAATAAAATTCAAGACAGGCAGGTCTGTGCATGCCCTAACAAGGTCCCAAGTCAGATGGAACATGCCAGATCTCCCCGCTGCAGACAGGCAGCTCTGTCCACACCCTACCGAGGTCCTGAGTCCTGTGGAACATGCCAAATCAGCCTGCTGCAGACAGGCAGGTCTGTGCATGCCCTACCGAGGTCCCAAGTCACCCAGAAGATGCCAAATCTCCCCGCTGCAGAGAGACAGGCCTGCCCACACCCTACCGAGGTCCTGAGTCACACAGAACATGCTGAATCAGCCTGTGCCCAGGCAACAATCCGCTGGACACCCCCCTCACGATCCTCTGTAAAGCCACCTGGTTCCACACTACAAAGATGCAGAGGACACCAGACCACCAGACAATGGTACTGAGTCCCACTGCTCCCGGCCCAGAGGTAGGGGCTTGTGAGTAGCTGTCCCACTGATCCAAGTCCAGAGGAAGGGTCTTCCCGGCCACCATCACTCCCACTGCTCCCAGCCCACAGGAAAGGGCTTTTGGACCACCATCCCTGTCATTACTCCCAGCCACTATCCCACCTCTCCCAGCTCGAGGAAGTGATAATCACGGGTGCCAACAGCATCCCCCCTGCACCACCAAGTCGAAATGAGAAAACACGTAAATAAGTCTCAAAATCAGACTTCCAGCTCACCAACAGCAACGCCAAAGGGAAATGAGATGGAATACTCTTGATACTCAACCACCTGGACCCACTGAACTGGCAACAAAAGGGGATCTGGAAAAAAATGAAATCAGAAATAATTTCTCAGATAACAGGAGAAATTGTACCCCTAGTGCAAGACATGATTAATAAATCTAGAGAGGAGCTGAGGAACATGATGGAATCCCAACATAAGAAACAAATGGAATCCATAAAACAGATGCAAATAGATTTCCAGGACATGAAAAACTCCACTGAAAGTCTACACAGCAGAATGAGCCAATGTGAGGACAGAATTTCAGATATAGAAGATAAGATTGCAATTAGTGACCAGGAAAAGAAAAATTGCTTCAAAATTATAAGGGAACATGAGAAATCAATCCAGCAGCTGCTGGATGATGCAAAGAAGAATAACATAAGACTGATTGGGCTCAGTGAAGAAACAGGAGAGAGTGCAGATGACATAAAAAATCTCTTCACAGAAATAATGGCAGAAAACTTCCCAAACAGGGGAAAAGAGCTTGACATACAGATAAGTGAGGCATATAGGATTTCAAATAGCCTTGATTAAAAAAACCTACACGTAGGCATATAATCCTTAAGATTCCAGAAACACAGCAGAAGAACAAAGTTCTCCAAGCAGTCAGAGAAAAGAAACAAATCACATACAAAGGAAAGCCCATCAGAATCACAGCAGACTTCTCAACACAAACCATCAAGGCAAGAAGAACTTGGAGTGACATATTCCAAGCCGTAAAGGAAAACAGCCTCCAACCCAGATTGATGTACCCTGCAAAACTATCTTTCAAAATGGATGGAGAAATAAGATACTTTCATGACAAAGAGCACCTTAGGAACTCCGTGAGTACCAAACCAGCACTCCAAAGAATTTTACACAATAGCCTAGGAACAGACATTGAGGATCACAACCCCAGGAAGCAAAGCAGAATGAACCCATCTGGCATGACAAGAAATTAAATGTAAAGGGGGAGAACCCAACAAAAAGAAAAAGTCATGGCAATGACAAGTCAATACGTTTCAGTTATAACCATCAATGTTAATGGTCTCAGTTCAATAATCAGAAGAAATAGATGGGCATAATGGGTCAAGAAGCAAAATCCAACAATATGCTGCATACAAGAAACACACTTCATTCAAAAGGAAACTCATAGACTGAAAGTTAAAGGGTGGAAAACAATACTCCATGCGACAGGAACCCCCCAAAAAAGCAGGACTAGCCATCCTCTTGGCAGATCAAGTAGATTTTAAACCAACACTGATGAAGAGAGATGAAGAAGGACACTACATCCTTGTAAAGGGAAGAATCCAAGAGGAAGAGATGACAATCATAAATATCTACGCACCAAACACTAGTACACCCAACTATATAAAACAAATACTAATGGACATGAAAAGTCATATATGCACTAATACAATTGTAGTGGGGGACCTCAACACCAAACTGGCACAAATAGATAGATCAGCTAGACAAAAAATAAGTAATGAAATACTAGAACTCAATCAGACTCTTGAACAAATGAACTTAACAGATGTGTACAGAGTCTTCCACCCCACAAAATCAGAATACACATTCTTCTCAGCTGCACATGGGTCATTCTCAAAAATAGACCACATACTCACACATAGAACATGTGTAAGTGCAATGGAATTGAAGTTATCCCCTGTATATTATCAGACCATAATGCAATGAAATTGGAGATCCATAGCAAAAGACACTCAAAAAATTTCATAAAAATGTGGAAATTGAACAACACACTTCTGAATAACCAATAGGTCACAGAGGAAATTAAAGAAGAAATCAGAAAGTTCCTTCAATTAAATGACAATGGCAATACAACATATTGGAATCTATGGGACACAATGAAAGCAGTCTTATGAGGGAAATTCATAGTAGTGAATATGCATATTAGGAAAACAGAACGAACTCAATTAAACAACCTGATGCTGAACCTCAAGCTTCTAGAAGAAGAAGAGCAGGACAAACCCAAAGTTCATACAAGGGAGGAAATTATAAAGATCAGAGGAGAAATCAATGCAATGGAGACTAAGAGAACGATACAAAAAATCAATGAAGCCAAGAGTTGGTTCTTCGAAAGAATCAACAAAATTGACAAACCCTTAACCAACCTTATCAGAAAAAGGAAAGAAAAGGCCCAAATCCATGCAATTAGGAATAAAAAGGGTGAAATTACAATAGACCCAGCAGAAATCCAGAGGATCATCAATACTTACTTCCAGAACCTATACGTCAATAAGATGGACAACACAGAAGAAATGGATAGATTCCTAGATACCTATGAATTACCAAAGTTGAGCAAAGAAGACCTAAAAATTCTGAACAACCCAATATCAACCAATAAAATTGAAAATGTAATTAAAAATTTATCAACTAAAAAGAGCCCGGGCCCTGATGGCTTCACTGCTGAATTCTACAAGACATTTAGAGAAGAACTGCTACCACTATTGTTTAAACTCTTCAATGAAATTGAAAGGGAAGCAATACTCCCAAATTCATTTCTGGAAGCAAGCATTACCTTGATCCCCAAAGCACAGAAAGACCAACTTAAAAAGAGAACTATAGGCCAATCTCACTAATAAACATAGATGCAAAAATCCTCAATAAGATAATGGCAAACAGAATGCAGAAGATCATCACGAAGATCATACACCCTGATCAAGTGGGATTCATCCCAGGGATGCAGGGATGGTTCAACATACACAAATCAATCAATGTAATACACTATATCAATAGAGCCAAGGACAAAAACAATATGATTATCTCCAGAGATGCAGAAAAAGCATTTGACGAAATCCAACATGCATTTATGATAGAAACCCTACAAAAAATTGGAATAGATGGTCCCTACCTCAAACTGATGGAATCCATCTATGAAAAACCAACCGCCAATATCATACTAAATGGTCAAAAACTGAAATCCTTCACACTAAAATCAGGAACAAGACAAGGATGTCCACTATCATCACTCTTGTTTAATATAGTTCTGGAAACATTAGCCATGGCAATTAGACAAGAGAAAGAAATAAAAGGAATAAAGATAGGTAATGAAGAAGTCAAATTGTCATTATTTGCACATGACATGATACTCTATGTAGAAGACCCCAAGAACTCCACCAAAAGTCTTCTAGACTTAATAACCAAATTCAGTCAAGTAACTGGTTCCAAGGTCAACACACAAAAATCAATAGCTTTCCTCTACACGAATGAAAGACTCACTGAGAGAGAAATAGGGCAAATAATTGCTTTCACAATAGTATTAAAAAAACTGAAATACCTAGGAATCATCCTAATGAAAGAAATCAAAGACCTCTTCTCTGAAAACTATGGCACTCTGAAAAGAGAGATTGAAGATGATATCAGAAAATGGACAGACATCCCCTGCTCCTGGATAGGAAGGATTAATATAGTGAAAATAGCCATACTTCCAAAACTGCTATATAGATTTAATGCAATTCCAATTGAGATCCCAGCAGCATACTTCATAGATCTCGAGAAAACAATCCACAAATTCATTTCAAACAAGAAGAGACCCATAATAGCAAAAAGCAATTCTAGGTAATAGAGGCGTGGCAGGGGATATCACAATCCACAACCTGCAACTATACTACAAAGCAACTGTGATAAAACAGCATGGTACTGGCAAAGAAAGAGACTTGAGGACCAGTGGAACAGATTTGAAGATGCAGAAACAATGCCAGACACACTCAGCCATCTCATCTTTGATAAAAGAGCCAAATACCCTCACTGGAGGAAAAATAACCTCTTTAATAAATGGTGCTGGAAAAATTGGGCTTCAACTTGCCAAAGATTAAAACTAGACCTGTATCTCTCACCATGCACTAAACTAAAATCAAAATGGATTAAAGATCTAAATATTAAAATAGAAACACTGAACCATTTGAAACAGAGGTTAGGTAGAACCCTTGAAGACATCGGTGTAAGAAAAGATTTTATGAATAAAACCTCAGTTGCCCATGAACTAGCACAAACAATCAACAAGTGGGATCTCTTCTTATTAAATGGCTTCTGCACAGCAAGAGAAACCACCAGTAGTGTGAAAAGACAACCCACAATATGGGAAAAATTCTTCACTTGCTCTTTCTCAGACAAAGCTCTACTATCTAGAATCTATAAAGAATTTAAAAGGATCAGACTTCCCAAATTTAAAGACCCAATCCAAAAATGGGCATCTGAAATGAACAGACATTTCTCAGACAAAGAAGTAGAAATAGCAAATAAATACATGAAAAAATGTTCAACATCACTGGTCATTTGAGAGTTGCAAATGAAAACATCGCAGAGATTCCACTTTACTCCAGAAAGAATGGCTGCTATCATGAAATCAACCAATAACAAATGGTGGTGGGGCTGTGGGGAAAGAGGAACCCTTCTCCACAGCTGGTGGGAGTGTAGACTGGTGCAAGCACTGTGGAAATCAGTATGGAGATACCTCAAAGAACTAGGACTGGAAGTCCCATTTGACCCCGCTATTCCACTGCTGGGGATCTTCCCCAAAGAATTAAAAGAATCATACCACAGTGATATATGTGTGCCCATGTTCATAGCATGGCAGTTTACAATAGCTAAAACTTGGAAACAGCCCAAATGTCCATCAACTGGACACTGGATAAAGAAAATGTGGGGTTTTTAAATAAAATGGAGTACTACTCAGTCATAAAAAATGAGAAATTAGAGACATTTATAGCTAAGTGGATGCACATTGAGGCCATACTCTTAAGTAAAATAATAGGACACACATATATAAATACTGAATAGTTTCTCTGGTGTGAGAAACTGAAAGTGTAAATAAGGACTAAAATGTATAATAGGTAATGTGAAATAGGAAGAAAAGGGGCAAAGGGGAAGGAAGTGGGAGGGGTAGGGGAAAGGATAGAAGGGAATGGGATTAATACGAGAAAATGGAAAAATAGGAACAAAATCTTTGTACATAGGGAGGAATGGAGGGGTTGAAGGGAGGGCTAGACAACGTTGAAAAATAAGAGCCAAGAGAGACTATGTAAAAGTGCAAATTTCCAATGACGAATGTCATTATATTGCTTACCTAAAATGTACCAATGATTAGAATGAATAATCGATAATGCAAAATAGGAAGAAAAGGTCCAAAGGGGTAGGGTTAGTGGGACGGGCAGGGGAAAGGAAAGAAGGGAAAGGAAAATGATGGGAAATGGAAAAAATGGAAATAAAGTCTTTGTAAATAGGGAAGGGTGGAGGGCGTGAAGGGAGGGCTAGGAATGGGGAAAAAATAAGAATCAAGATGCATTATGTAAAGGTACAATTCCCAATGAGAAATGTAATTGTGTTGTATACCTACAATGTACCAATAAAAGAATTTAATAAAAAATAAAATAAAATAAAATTCTTTTAGAAATGAGTTAGTATATTTTATGCTCAATATTTTAAAGATGTCAGTCTTTTCTGCTGCCATTGTTTCTGGTAAAATGTCATTCATAATTTGTATTTGTATTCATAGGTTTACAAGGTGATTTATCTTTTCTGGTTTTTAATATTAAATTTTATTGGCCAACCCGGCACTCCCAGCTCAGAGGAAGGGGCTTCTGGGCCACTGTCCCACCACTCCCAGCTCAGAAGAAGTGAGCCAATAGCATCTCCCTACCTCGGTCGAAATGAGAAGACATGAAAACAAGTCTCAAAACCAGATTTCCAGACCACCTACAGCAACCCCAAAGGGAAATGAGATGGAATACTCTAATACTCAACCACCTGGACTCCCTGAACTGGCAACAAAAGAAATCAGAAAGAATTTCTCAGATAACAGCAGAGATTGTGCTCGTAGTGCAAGACATGATTAATAAATCTAGAGAGGAGCTGAGGAACATGATGGAATTCCAATATAGGAAACAAATGGAATCCACAAAAAATATGCAAACACATTTCCAGGAGATCAAAAACTCCATTGAAAGTCTACACAGCAGAATGAGACAATGAGGACAGAATTTCAGATATAGAAGATAAGATTGCAATTAGTGATCAGGAAAAGAAAAATTGCTTCAAAATTGTAATGGACCATGAGAAACTAATCCAGGAGCTGCTAGCCAATGCAAAGAACAACATAAGACTGATTGGTGTCAAAGAAGAAACAGGAGAGAGTGAAGATGACATAAAAAACTTTTCAAAGAAGTAATGGCAGAAAACTTCCCAAGCAGGGGAAAAGAACTTGACATACAAATAAGTGAAGCATATAGGACTCCAAATAGCCTTGATAAAAAAAAAAATCTACACATAGGCATATAATTGTGAAGATTCAGGAAACCCAACAGAAGAACAAAGTTCTACAAGCAGGTAGAGAAAAGAAACAAATCATATACAAAGGAAAGCCCATCAGAATAACAGCAGACTTCTCAATGCAAACCCTCAAGGCAAGAAAAGCTTGGAGTGATGTATTCCAAGCCCTAAAGGGAAACAGCCTCCAGCCCAGATTGATGTACCCTGCAAAACTATCTTTCAAAATGGATGGAGAAATAAGATACTTTCATGACAAAGAGTACCTTAGGAATTTCATGAATATCAAACCAGCACTCCAAAAAATTTTAGACAATATCCTAGGAACAGACAATGAGGGTCACAACCCCAGGAATCCCAGCCGAATGAATCCACTGGGCAGGACAAGAAATTAAAAGTAAAGGGGGAGAATCTGACAAAAACAAAAAGTCATGATAATGATAACTTAATACATATCAGTTATAATCATCAATGTTAATGGTCGCAATGCAGCAATCAAAAGAAATAGACTGGCAGAGTGGGCCAAGAAGCAAAATCCAACAATATCCTGCATACAAGAAACACACTTAATTCAAAAGGAAACTCATAGATTGAAAGTTAAAGAGTGGAAAACAATACTCCATGCAACAAGAGCCCCCTAAAAAGCAGGAGTAGCTTTCCTCTTTGGATATCAAGTAGATTTCAAACCAATGCTGATTAAGAGAGACAAAGAAGGACACTACATCCTTGTAAAGGGATCAATCCAACAGGAAGAGATAACAATCTTAAACATCTATAAACCAAACATTAGTGGATCCAACTATATAAAACAAATACTAATGGTCATGAAAAGTCATATATGCACTAATACAATTATAGTGGGGGACCTCAATACCCCCCTGTCACAAATAGATAGATCAACTAGACAAAAATTAAGTAATGAAATACTAAAACTCAAACTCTTGAACAAATGAATTTAACAGATGTTTACAGAGTATTCCACCCCACAAAATCAGAATATACATTCTTTTCAGCTGCACACAGGTCGTTTTCAAAATAGACCACATATGTGCTCATAGAACATGATCAAGTAAGTGCAATGGAATTGAAGTTATCCCCTGTATATTATCAGACCATAGTGTGATGAAATTGGAGATCCATAGCAAAAGAAACTGGAAGAACTTCATTAAAACATGGAAACTGAACAACACACTTCTGAATAACCAATGAGTCACAGAGGAAATTGAAGAAGAAATCAGACAGTTCCTTCAATTAAATGACAATGACAATACAACCTATCAGAATCTATGGGACGCAATGAAAGCAGTCTTATGAGGGAAATTCATAGTAGTGAATACTCATATTAAGAAAACAGAGTGAGCCCAATAAAATAACGTGATGTGAACCACAAGCTTCTAGAAAAAGAAGAGTAGAACAAACCCAAAGCCCATAGAAAGGAGGAAATTATAAAGGTCAGGGAAGAAATCAATTCAATGGAAACTAAGAAAACAATACAAAATATCAATGAAGCCAAGAGTTGGTTCTTTGAAAGAATCAACAAAATTGACCAACCCTTAGCCAACGTTATCAGAAAAAGGAAAGAAAAGGCCCAAATCCATGCAATTAGGAATGAAAAGGGTGAAATCATAATACACCCAGCAGAAATCCAGAGGATCATCAATACCTCCTTTAAGAACCTATATGCCAATAAGATGGACAACACAGAAGAAATGGACAGATTCCTAGATAAATATGAATTACCAAAGTTGAATGAAGAAGACATAAAAATTCTGAGCAACCCAATATGAACGAATGAAATTGAAAGCATAATTAAGAACTTACAAAGAAAGAAATGTCAGGGTCCTGATGGTTTCACTCCTGAATTCTTCAAGACATTTAGAGAAGAACTACTGCCACTACTGTTTAAACTCTTCAATGAAATTGAAAGGGATACAATACTCCCAAACTTATTCCTGGAAGCAAGCATCACCTTGATCCCCAAAGCAGAGAAAGACACAACCAAAAAAGAGAACTATAGGCCAATCTCACTAAGGAACATAGATGCAAAAATCCTTACTAAGATACTGGCAAATAGAATGCAGAAGATCATCCAGAAGTTCATACACCCTGACCAAGTGGGATTCATCCCAGGGATGCAGGGATGGTTCAATATGCACAAATCAATCAATGTAATACATTATATCATTAAAGCCAAGGACAAAAACCATATGATCACCTCCATAGATGCTGAAAAAGCATTTGGCAAAATCCAACATATGCATTTATGATAAAAACTCTACAAAAAATTGGACTAGACGGTTGCTACCTCAATCAGATAAAAGTCATCTATATAAAACCAACTGGCATTATCATATTAAATGGTCAAAAACTGAAATCCTTAATACTAAAATCAGGAACAAGACAAGGATGTCCACTATCACCACGCTTGTTCAATATAGTTTTGGAAACATTAGCCACAGCAATTAGGCAAGAGAAAGAAATAAAAGGAATAAAGATAGAAAATGAAGAAGTCAAATTTTCATTATTTGCAGATGACATGATATTCTATACAGAAGACCCCAAGAACTCCACCAAAAGTCTTCTAGACTTAATAATCAAATTCAGTAAAGTAGCTGGATACAAGGTCAACACACAAAAATCAATAGCTTTTCTCTACATGAACAACAGGCTCACTGAGAGAAATAGGGCAAACATTTCCTTTCACAATAGCATCCAAAAAACTGAAATACCTAGGAATCTACCACAAAAGAAATCCAAGGCCTTTTCCCTGAAAACTATCGCACTCTGAAAAGAGAGAGTGAAGATGATATCAGAAAATGGAAAGGCATCCCTTGCTCCTGGGTAGGAAGGATCAACATAGCGAAAATGGCCATACTTCCAAAGCTGCTGTATAGATTCAATGCAATCCCAATTGAAATCCCAGCAGCATATTTCACGGACCTTGAGAAAACAATCCAAAAATTCATTTGGAATAAGAAGAGACCCAGAATAGCGAAAGTAATTCTAAGTGACAGAGACATGCCAGGGGGTATCACAATCCCCAAACTGAAACTATACTACAAAGCTACTGTGATAAAAACAGCATGTAACTGGCAAAGAAGCAGACATGAGGACCAGTGGAAAAGATTAGAAGATGCTGAAACAACTCCAGACACAGTCATCTCATCTTCAATAAAGGAGCCAAACACCCTCACTGGAAGAAAGATAGCCTCTTTAATAAATGGTGCTGGAAAAATTGGGTTTCAACTTGTCAAAGATTACAACTAGACTTATATCTTTCACCATGCACTAAACTGAAATTGAAATGGATTAAGGGTCTAAATATTAAAATAGAAACGCTGAATCAGCTGGAAGAGAGGTAAGGTAGAACTCTTGAAGATATTGGTGTAGGAAAAGATTTTATGAACAAAACCTCAGTTGCCTGTGAATTAGCATAAACAATCAACAAGTGGGATCTCTTCTTATTAAAAAGCTTCTGCACTGCAAGAGAAACCACCAGCAATGTGAAGAGACAACCCACAATGTGGGAAAAAATCTTCACCTACTGTTCCTCAGACAAAGGCCTACTATCTAGAATCTATAAAAAACTTAAAAAGATCAGACCTCCCAGATTTAAAGACCCAATCTGAAAATGGGCATCTGACATGAACAGACATCTCTCAGACAAAGAAATAGAAATAGCAAATAAATATATGAAAAAATGTTCAGCATCACCATTCATTTGAGAGATGCAAATGAAAACAATGCTGAGATTCCACCTCACCCCAGAAAGAATGGCTGCAATCATGAAATCAACCAATAACAAATGCTGGCGAGGCTGTGAGGAAAGAGAAACCCTGCTTCACTGCTGGTGGGAGTGTAGAGTGGTGCAACCACTATGGAAATCAGTATGGAGATACCTCAAAGAACTAGGACTGGAAGTCCCATTTGACCCAGCTATTTCCCTGCTGGGTATCTTCCCCAATGAATTAAAAGAATATTACCACAATGATATATGTGGACCCATGTTCACAGCAGCACAATTTGTAATAGCTAAAACTTGGAAGCAGCCCAAATGCCCATCAACTGGAGACCAGATAAAGAAAATGTGTGTGTGTGTTTTTTTAAATAAAATAGAGCACTACTCATCCATTAAAAATGAGAAATTAGAGACATTTATAGCTAAATGGATGACATTGAGGTGACTCTTAAGTGAAATAAATATGACACTTGTGTAAATACTGAATAGTTTCTTTAGTGTGAGAAATTGAAAGTGTAAATAAGAACTAAAAGGTATAATAGATAAGGTGAACTAGGAAGAAAAGGGACAAAGGGGAAGGAGAAGTGGGAGGGGTAGGGGAAAGGAAGAAGGGAATGGAATTAATATGAGAAAATGAAAAAATATAAACAAAGTCTTTGCAAATAGGGAGGGATGGAGGGGTTGAAGGGAGGGCAGGAGAAGGGGGGAAAATAAAACCAAGAGAGATTTTGTAAAGGTGCAAATTTCCAATGATGAATGTCATAATATTGTATACCTAAAATGCACCAATGATTAAAATGAATAATTGATAATGCAAAATAGGAAGAAAAGGTGCAAAGGGGTAGGGGAAATGGGAGGGGTTGGGGAAAGGAAAGAGGGAAAAGGAAAAATATTATGAGAAATAGAAAAAAGCAAACAAAGTCTTTATAAATAGGGAATGGTAGAGGGGGTGGAGGAAAGATAGCTTCTTTAATAAATGGTGCTGCAAAAAGTGGGTTTCAGCTTGCCAAAGATTAAAACTAGACCTATATCTCTCACCATGCACTAAACTAAAATTGAAATGGATTAAAGATCTAAATATTAAAACAGAAACACTAAACTGGCTGGAAGAGAGGTTAGGTAGAACTCTTGACATTGCTGTAGGAAAAGATTTTATGAACAAAACCTCAGTTACCCATGAACTAGCACAAACAACAAATGAAATCTCTTCTTACTAAAAAGCTTCCGCACAGCAAGAGAAACCACCAATAGTGTGAAGAGACAACCCACAATGTGGGAAAAAATTTTCAGCAGCTGTCCCTCAGACATAGGTCTACTATCTAGAATATATAAAGAACTTTAAAAAGTGAGACCTCACAAATTTAAAGACCCAATCCAAAAATTGACATCTGAAATGAACAGACAGGTCTCAGACAAGAAAGTAGAAATAGCAAATAAACATATGAAAAACTGTTCAACATTCCTGGTCATTTGAGAGATGTAAATGAAAACAACACTGAGATTCCACCTCATCCCAGAAAGAATGGCTGCTATCATGAAATCCACCAATAACAAATGCTGACAGGGCTATGGGTAAAGAGGAACACTGCTCCTCTGCTGGTGGGAATGTAGACTGGTGCAATCACTATGGAAATCAGTATGGAGATACCTCAAAGAACTAGGACTGGAAGTCCCATTTGACCCAGCTATTCCCCTGCTGGGTATCTTCCCCAAAGAATTAAAAGAATCATACCAAAGTGATGTAAACTCATGTTCACAGCAGCACAATTCATGATAGCTAAAACTTGGAAACAACCTAATTGCCCATCAACTAGAGACTGGATAAGGAAAATGTGGGGTTTTATCATAAAATGGAATATTACTCAACCATAAAGAATGAGAAACTAGAGACATTTATAGCTAAATGGATACACATTGAGGTGATACTCTTAAGGGAAATAAATGGCACACATGTAAATACTGGATAGTTTCTCTAGTATGAGAAACTGAAAGTGAAAATAAGGACTAAAAGGTATAATACATAATGTGAAATAGGGAGAAAAGGTGCAAAGGGGAAGTGGGAAGGGTAGAGGAAAAGAAAAAAGGAAATGGAATTAATATGAGAAAAAAATGGAAACAAAATCTTTGTAGATAGGGTGGGCTGGAGGGGCTGAAGAGAGGGCAGGGGAATGGGGAAAAATAAGAACCAAGATGTATTATGTAAAGGTACAAATTCCCAATGATGAATATCATTATATTGTATACCTTAAATGTACCAATAAAATTAATTTTAAAACATTTTGCCCATATTTTTATGACTTTTTAGTACTTTTTAAAAAGGAATCAAATTTTAAGTTTTGTCTTATAATTTAAACTTCTGTACCAGCTCTGGGTCTGCTTCTATTGACCATTTTCTCTCTTATCCATGGGTTATAGTGTATCTTCATATGTATTATAAGTATTTATTTTGTGCCATACATTGTACATTTAACAAAACTGTAGAGACTAAATCAATATTATTTACCCCTAGTCAAATGGTATATTCTTTCTATGTCATGCATCTGTATTAGTTGCTTCTCCACTAGCTCCAAGCATTTCTGTGCTTGAATTGAGCCTTTCTTTTCTGTAAGACTTAAGATATGATTGCTAATAACTTTCTAGAGCTCCCATGATTCATAGTGAAGCCAGTAGTTTTACCCATAGGAAATCTCTCTCTCTCTGCATTATACCTGTCAGGTAATTAAAAAATTGGGGATGGGGAAAAAAATAAGAACCAAGATACATCATGTACAGGTACAAACACCCAATGATAAATGTAAACGAATTATATACCTAAAATGTACCAATAAAATGTACCAATAAAATTAATTTTTTAAAAATTGGGGAATTCTAATTCCTCTTACCATAATCCACTTTCTGTAACTTGAAAATCTCTCTCATCTCTACTCTTCTGCACTTAGTCTTTAGAGTACAGCTCCCTTGATTTAATGAAGATCTTTAATGATTTAGGGGTGTCTCTTAGCTCTCCTACTATTTCCCCAAGCATTTTTCTCCCTAAAGATATATTTTTTTATCTCTGTAATTCTAGGGCCATGAAACTCTCACTAATTAAAATACTGAATATCTGCACCTAATGGGACTGCTCATATTTTCACAGATATTTTTCTTCCATTGCCAGTTGTCTCCATTTGTTGCTGGGCTATATAAACCCCATGGCCACCTCCTTACAATACCATGCTTCTGTGAGGATAGTATGTGGTTAATTTCCTAATATTTTAGGGATATCTATAGAACTGTGTGTGGGCTTCATTTTGCACATTCATTATCCTATGCCTGTGTTAGAGTCGCTTAGATGTTTGACTATGTGTGTTTCTCCAATTAGTATGGGAGAGGTTAGAGATCAGGGACTGGCTTCCCTTAGTTCTGTCTTCTGTACTCCTAAAGCAGTCAGAGCTCCTACCCAAGGCTGTGAAGTTTATGCTACAGAGTTGTGTCTGAGCAAGATGGTGAGTCAAGATTAAAAATGACTATTGCCACTTGCCAAGCTTTGTGCTTTTGTCTATGATTTGAAGAAAAGTATGACTTTATCCTATTTCTTTGCCAGTAAAAGGCTTTATCCTATAATTTGTTTCTCTGGATGTGGTGCCTTTTAAAAATAAACAAAAGTACATTAGCCCTGGGTGCAGTCCATTGCACATAGTGTAGGTACTCTCCTTTCTCTGTATGTCTCTCTTTCTTCTACACACACACACACACACACACACACACACACACACACACACTTTTTAAATTTTGAATTTCATCCTTTGGAAAGCTTTACATTTAAGCTCTGACTTTCCTAATGGTTCTTAGAAATCAAAAGTGCTGTCAAGAATCCTTTGAATTTGATTTTCTAAAGAGTTCTTTCCAAGAGCCTGAGTGTGTCTATTGAAATACCCATGCCTGTAGAGTATCCTCTGCCCTCTAGACATTCTAGGAAGAGCTGAAGACATAATACATGCACTGACATTAAAAATTATCATTATTAATCCTATACATATTTCTGAGTTTGTCAAGATCAACTGCAATACAACAAAGACTCCCTTGTACTTACCCTTTCTCCCAGGTTTTGTAAAGTAGTAAAGCTACATGAAAGAATATGAAAGATAGTTCCTTTATTTGTAGTACTTACATACAGTTATTTCTCAAGAAATGCTAGAGCTGTGGCTAATCTCACTGGCTACAAAAATCATTAATTATAACAATATCTCATACACTGGATCCACATAAGATGTTGACCCCATACTGGTTGTAAGGAAAAAGGGCACATTTATTAACTGCTATGTTTCATTTACTCTGTCATATGAGATGATATAAAAATATAAGACATAGGTCTTGCCTTTGGAATATTACAGTTTGGTTAGAATGGCAGTAGAGATTAGTGTGCATTTTCTTTGCCTCAAGAATGTATGAGAAGGAGCTTCATATCTTATTATTCTCACTCGCAGAGAGGTAGCAGATTTGACTCAGATCCATAGGAAAGAAGACCCTCCATCTCTGAAGGTCTGATTCTTTTGACGTTTTAATTCCTATGAAGCTCTAATTCCTGAGCTTTAATTCAATTCCCTTTTGACTATTTGGGATTACCTTCGTCTTACAACCTCTCCCAATATTCCTATTATATACTGTAAAAGTATCTCTATTCTGCCCACTCATTGCTTTCAAATGCTCATCACACATCATAGGAGCAGTGCCACAGCCTTTTGAGTCATTTCTGCATATTTAGGTATGATTTCCTATGCAGCTAGTACCACATTACTAAAAGATAAATCTGACCACATAACACCTCTTATGAAAGCCTTCAAATGTTGTATGTATTGACATCTTAACTCTTTTGTATAGTATATAGAGTTCTATCTGATTTGACTCCATGTATCTCTAGTCCCATTTTCCATCTTCTCCTTTTAATCTCCCCTCTTTTCCAAAACCTTGCATGCCACACTTAGCTAGCTAACTTCCATTACAAGAACCTGTCTTAATCTCTTGCCTCCCAACATTTATTAGAAACATCCTTCTTCTCCACTGCACATAACTATTACTTACATTACAATATTCAGTGAAGGTACTGCTTTCCCTAATATATCTCCATTGATAACCAATTCTACCTTCACCTCACACTTTAATAGTTTTCCTTCCTCTGTGGACTACAGAATCTAACATATGCTTTAAGAATAAGATCTACAGTACAAAACGTGTTATCTCCCTGAGGATAGAGGCTGTGTCTTTTCACCTTTCTGTCTCCAAGACTTTTTAGAGCCTACCATTGGGAAGATCAATAGATATTTACTAATACATAAGCTAAATCTTTCCTACACTTTATGTATCTTATTTTATTTTTCAAAAAGGTTACTCTGTTGTTTGAACAATATCCAATATGGAAATTAAGAGTGAAAGCCTTACTTAGGTAAATAATAAAAATGATCACTTATTTTAGAGTCCAATTGGATAGTCAGCAACCACTTTTAACCTATTGCTTAGGCAAGCAGCTGTGCATAGATCATCACCATCAATCAGTTACTACCACTGAGGAAATGATTCCACGAAGGGTGAGGAGGGCAGAGATGTGTCAGTAGCTTCGTATCACACACACATACACAGACAAATTCAGTTGACACTGTATCAAAACCTATTTTGTTCCATGTTCTGCCATCCATCAACAAAAACCATCAATACCTACACTCTACAGGTGCTATGTTAAGTGATGGTGATAAAATGATGAATGATGGACAATTAATTTTTAGTGTTCTTAGAATCCAATCCAGTAATCATCATTCTCCCATCTCTTAGGAAATTCAAAAGTGCTTTCTTTTCTTGCATCCTGTCTGACCTCTAAACAAAAGGTTGAATGCCCCTGGGATTGAATACCTCTGCTGTCCCATTCAGGAGGAGATCTGTTGTATATGAAATAATCAACTCATTTCTTCACCCCTCCATGAACTGCTCCATGAACTGCAAAAATAGAGAAGTGCTTTTCAATTTTGTCTACTAATGCTCAAACTGATTGATAAAGGTGACACTAAATATCATGTCTTTTTTTAACCAATTTTTTGCACATTATTAAATTCTTTTATTGGTACATTGTAGGTATACAACACAATTACATTTCTCATTGGGAATTGTGCCTTTACATAATGCATCTTGGTTCTTTTTTTTTCCCCATTCCTAGCCCTCCCTTCACGCCCTCCACCCTTCCCTATTTACGAAGACTTTGTTTCCATTTTATCCATTTCTCATCATTTTCCTTTCCCTTCTTTCCTTTCCCCTGCCCCTCCCACTAACCCTACCCCTTTGGACCTTTCCTTCCTATTTTGCATTATCAAATATTCATTCTAATCATTGGTATATTCTAGGTATGCAATATAATGACATTTATCATTTGAAATTTGAACCTTTACATAGTCTCTCTTGGTTCTTATTTTTCACCCTTGCCAAGTCCTCCCTTCAACCCCTCCAGTCCTCCCTATTTACAAAGATTTTGTTCCTATTTTTCCATTTTCTCATATTAATCCCATTCCCTTCTATCCTTTCCCCTAGCCCTCCCACTTCCTTCCCCTTTGCCCCTTTTCTTCCTATTTCACATTACCTATTATACATTTCATCCTTATTTACACTTTCAGTTTCTCACACCAGAGAAACTATTTGGTATTTATACATGTGTGTCCTATTTATTTCACTTGAGTATCACCTCAATGTGCATCCACTTAGCTATAAATGTCTCTAATTTCTCAATTTTTATGGCTGAGTAGTACTCCATTTTATTAAAAAACCACATTTTCTTTATCCAGTCTGCAGTTGATGGGCATTGGGGCTGTTTCCAAGTTTTAGCTATCACAAACTGTGCTGTTATGAACATGGGCGCATATATATCACTGTTGTATGATTCTTTTAATTCTTTGGGGAAGATCCCCAGCAGTGGAATAGCGGGGTCAAATGGGACTTCCAGTCCTAGTTCTTTGAGGTATCTCCATACTGATTTCCACAGTGCTTGCACCAGTCTACACTCCCACCAGGAGTGGAGCAGGGTTCCTCTTT
Organism: Heterocephalus glaber; assembly: GCF_053883595.1. Classification (NCBI taxonomy): domain Eukaryota; kingdom Metazoa; phylum Chordata; class Mammalia; order Rodentia; family Bathyergidae; genus Heterocephalus; species Heterocephalus glaber. Next base: position 25,256,771 of record NW_028258294.1, on the reverse strand, counting down.
CCCCACAGCCACACCAGCATTTGTTATTGGTTGATTTCATGATAGCAGCCATTCTTTCTGGAGTGAAGTGGAATCTCAGTGTTGTTTTCATTTGCATCTCTTGCATGGCCAGTGATGTTGAAAATTTTTTCATGTATTTATTTGCTATTTCTACTTCTTTGTCTGAGAAATGTCTGTTCATTTCAGATGCCCATTTTCAGATTGGGTCTTTAAATTTGGGAAGTCTGAGCTTCTTAAGTTCTTTGTAGATTTGTGATAGTAAACCTTTGTCTGAGGAAGAACAGGTGAAGATTTTTCCCACATTGTAGGTTGTCTCTTCACACTGCTGGTGGTTTCTCTTGTTGTGCAGAAGCCTTTTAATAAGAAGAGATCCCACTTGCTGATTGTTTGTGCTAGTTCATGGGCAACTGAGGCTTTGTTCATAAAATCTTTTCCTACACTGATGTCCTCAAGGGTGATACCTAACCTCTGTTCCAACTGCACTTGATCTTAGCCAAAAGGCCGAGAAGTAATACCTCTGTTCCATCTGGTTCAGAGTTTCTATTTTAATATTTAGATCTTTAATCCATTTTGATTTCAGTTTAGTGCATAGTGAGAGATACAGGTCTAGTTTTAATCTTTGGCAAGTTGAAGCCCAATTTTTCCAGCACCATTTATTAAAGAGGTTATTTTTCCTCCAGTGAGGGTATTTGGCTCTTTTATCAAAGATGAGATGGCTGAGTGTGTCTGGCATTGTTTCTGCATCTTCAAATCTATTCCACTGGTCCTCAAGTCTCTTTCTTTGCCAGTACCATGCTGTTTTTATCACAGGATCTTTGTAGTATAGTTGCAGGTTGGGGATTGTGATAGCCCCTGCCATGTCTCTGTTACCTAGAATTGCTTTTGCTATTCTGGGTCTCTTCTTGTTCCAAATGAATTTTTGGATTGTATTCTCGAGGTCTATGAAGTATGCTGCTGGGATCTCAATTGGAATTGCATTAAATCTATATAGCAGTTTTGGAAGTATGACCATTTTCACTATATTAATCCTTCCTACCCAGGAGCCAGGGATGTCTGTCCATTTTCTGATATCATCTTCAATCTCTCTTTTTGGAGTGCCATAGTTTTCAGAGAAGAGGTCTTTGATTTCTTTCGTTAGGTTGATTCCTAGGTATTTCAGTTTTTTGGATGCTATTGTGAAAGGAATTATTTGCCCTATTTCTCTCTCAGTAAGTCTGCCATTTTGTAGAGGAAAGCTATTGATTTTTGTGTATTGACCTTGTAACCAGCTACTTGACTGAATTTGGTTATTAAGTCCAGAAGACTTTTGGTGGAATTGTTAGGGTCTTCTATATAGAGTATTATGTCATCTGCAAATAATGACAATTTGACTTCTTCATTTAATATCTTTATTCCTTTTATTTCTTTCTCTTGTCTAATTGCCATGGCTAATGTTTCCAGAACTATACTGAATAAGAGTGGTGATAATGGACATCCTTGTCTTGTTCCCGATTTTAATGTGAAGGATTTCAGTTTTTGACCATTTAGTATGATACTGGCTATTGGATTTTCATAGATGGTTTCTATCAGTTTGAGGTAGAGACCATCTCTTCCAATTTTTTGTAGGGTTTTTTTTTTATCATAAATGCATGTTGGATTTTGTCAAATGCTTTTTCTGCATCTATGGAGATAATCATATGGTTTTTGTCCTTGGCTCTATTGATATAGTGTATTACATTGATTGATTTGCATGTATTGAACCATCCCTGCATCCCTGAGATGAATCCCACTTGATCAGGGTGTATGATCTTCGTGATGATCTTCTGCATTCTGTTTGCCATCATCTTATTGAGGATATTTGCATGTATGTTCATTAGTGAGATTGGCCTATAGTTCTCCTTTTCAGTTGGGTCTTTCTCTGCTTTGGGGATCAAGGTGATGCTTGCTTCCAGGAATGAATTTGGGAGTATTGCTTCACTTTCAATTTCATTGAAGAGTTTAAACAGTAGTGGTAGCAGTTCCTCTCTAAATGTCTTGTAGAAATCAGCAGTGAAGCCATCAGGGCCCAGGCTTTTCTTAGTTGATAAGTTTTTAATTACATTTTCAATTTCATTGGTTGATATTGGGTTGTTCAGTATTTTTAGGACTTCTTCCTTCAACTTTGGTAATTCATATGTATCTAGGAATCTATCCATTTCTTCTGTGTTGTCCATCTTATTGGCATATAGGTTCTGGAAATAGGTATTGATGATCCTCTGGATTTCTGCTGGGTCTGTTGTCATTTCACCCTTTTCATTCCTAATTGCATGAATTTGGGCCTTTTCTTTCCTTTTTCTGACAAAGTTGGTTAAAGGTTTGTCAATTTTGTTGATTCTTTCAAAGAACCAACTCTTGGCTTCATTGATTTTTTGTATCATTCTCTTAGTCTCCATTGCATTGATTTCTCCTCTGATCTTTATAATTTCCTCCCTTGTATGAGCTTTGGGGTTGTCCTGCTCTTCCTTTCCTAGAAGCTTGAGGTTCAGCATGAGGTTGTTTAATTGGGCTCGTTCTGTTTTCCTAATATGTGTATTCACTGATATGAATTTCCCTCATAAGACTGCTTTCATTGTGTCCCATAGATTCTGATATGTTGTATTGCCATTGTCATTTAATTGAAGGAACTGTCTGATTTCTTCTTTAATTTCCTCTGTGACCCATTGGTTATTCAGAAGTGTGTTGTTCAATTTCCACATTTTTATGAAACTTTTTGAGTTTCTTTTACTATGGATCTCCAATTTCATTGCATTATGGTCTGATAATATACAGGGGATAACTTCAACTCCTTTGCACTTACTTAAACATGTTCTATGTGTGAGTATGTGGTCTATTTTGGAGAATGACCCATGTGCACCTGAGAAGAATGTGTATTCTGATTTTGTGGGGTCGAACACTCTGTAAACATCTGTTAAATTCATTTGTTCAAGAGTTCGATTGAGTTCTCATATTTCATTACTTATTTTTAGTCTAGTTGATCTATCTATTTGTGCCGGGGGTGTTGAGGTCCCCCAGTACAATTGTTTTAATGCATATATGACTTTTCATGTCCGTTAGTATTTCTTTTATATAGTTGGGTGCAGCAGTGTTTGGTGCATAGATATTTATGATTGTCATCTCTTCCTCTTGGATTGTTTCCTTTACAAGGATGTAGTGTCCTTCTTCATCTCTCTTAATCAGTGTTGGTTTGAAATCTACTTGATCTGCAAAGAGGATAGCTACTCCTGCTTTTTTGGGGGTTCCTGTCACATGGAGTATTGTTTTCCACCCTTTAATTTTCAGTCTATGCGTTTCCTTTTGAGTGAAGTGTGTTTCTTGTATGCAGCATATTGTTGGATTTTGCTTCTTGACCCATTCTGCCAGTCTGTTTCATTTGATTGGTGAATTGAGACCATTAACATTGATGGTTATAACTGAAACGTATTGACTTGTCATTGCCATGACTTTTTCTTTTTGTTGAGTTCTCCCCCTTTACATTTAATTTCTTGTCATGCTAGATGGGTTCATTCTGCTTTCCTTCCTGCAGTTGTGATCCTCAATATCTGTTCCTAGGATATTGTGTAAAATTCTTTGGAGTGCTGGTTTGATATTCATGAAGTTCCTAAGGTGCTGTTTGTCATGAAAGTGTCTCATTACTCCATCAATCTTGAAAGATAGTTTTGCAGGGTACATCAATCTGGGTTGGAGGCTGTTTTCTTTTAGGGCTTGGAATATGTCACTCCAAGCTCTTCTTGCCTTGATGGTTTGTGTTGAGAAGTGTGCTGTGATTCTGATGGGCTTTCCTTTGTATGTGATTTGTTTCTTTTCTCTAACTGCTTGTGGAACTTTGTTCTTCTGTTGTGTTTCTGGAATCTTAACAATTATATGCCTATGTGTAGTTTTTTTTTTATCAAGGCTATTTGGAGTCCTATATGCCTCACTTATCTGTATGTCAAGCTCTTTTCCCCTGCTTGGGAAGTTTTCTGCCATTATTTCTGTGAAGAGAATTTTTTATGTCATCTGCACTCTCTCCTGTTTCTTCATTGAGCCCAATCAGTCTTATGTTATTCTTCTTTGCATCATCCAGCAGCTGCTGGATTGATTTCTCATGTTCCCTCATAATTTTTAAGCAATTTTTCTTTTCCTGGTCATTAATTGCAATCTTATCTTCTATATCTGAAATTCTGTCCTCACATTGGCTCATTCTGCTGTGTAGACTTTTAATGGAGTTTTTCATGTACTGGAAATCTATTTGCATCTGTTTTATGGATTCCATTTGATTCCTATGTTGGGATTCCATCATGTTCCTCAGCTCCTCTCTAGATTTATTAATCATGTCTTGCACTAGGGGCACAATTTCTCCTGTTATCTGAGAAATTATTTCTGATTTCATTTTTTCCAGATCCCCTTTTGTTGCCAGTTGAGTGGGTCCAGGTGGTTGAGTATCAGAGTGTTCCATCTCATTTCCCTTTGGGGTTGCTGTCGGTGATCTGGAAGTCTGATTTTGAGACTTATTTATGTGTTTTCTCATTTCAACTGGTGGGGGGCTGTTGGCTCCTGCTCGGATTATCTCCTCTGAGCTGGGTGAGGTGGGACAGGGGCTGGGAGCAGCGGTAGGGATGGTGGCCCAAAAGCTCTTTCCTGTGGGCTGGGAGCAGTGGGAGGGATGGTGGCTGGGAAGCCCCTTCCTCTGGTCCAGGAGCAGTGGGATGGCAGCTCAGAAGCCCCTACCTCTGGGCCGGGAGTGGTGGGAGGGATGGTGGCCTGGAAGCCCCTTCCACTGGGCCAGGGGTGGTGGGACAGAAGGTGGCCCAAAAGCCCTTTCCTCTGGGCTGGGAGCAGCGGGATGGATGGTGGCCAGGAAGCCCCTTCCTCTGGACCAGGAGCAGTGGGACAGCAGCTCAGAAGCCCCTACCTCTGGGCCAGGAGCAGTGAGACTCAGTACCGTGGTCTGGTGGTCCAGTGCCCTCTGTGTCTTTGTAGTGTGGAAGCTGGTGGCTGTCTGTCTGCCCATATCATGTCTTTTTAATAAACAAGCAAAGGATATACTGGCATTAAGCAAGGCATTCACTGTACTAAAACAAATATAGTTCACCATCAATAACCAAAGTCTATGATGTAGTGTCCATTTACTTTAAAGATGATTTTTAGAGAGATATGTTTTACCACAGAGAGAAAACAATGCAATTGTAACTCTTTGAAGCTGTGGCTTTAATAGTTTTTTTTCCTCTCCAAGAATAGGGAGACCTAAGATTTCATGGCTCCCTTGCTGTTAACTTCCATATTAGGTTGTCTTCAAGCTACGAAACTCCGACATTCCATTATTGTGCAATTAATAATTCTGCCATTGATTTATATATAATTTTAATGTGCCCTCTTCATGGTAAGTTAATGACCCTCAGGAAATAGCTAAAAATAATGAGTATTTGCTAAACAAAATCCATTTCTACAGGAGTCCTAAAGTGAGAAGGTAATGGGAATAAACCAGACACCCTAGAAATTTAAATGCTAAATACTGGGAGAAAAAAAATTAAGCTCCATAACAGAACCTTGGCTTCTCTGCATTTAGACAGCTAGATAACAGTGCTAGGAAGACTGAATGCAAATTTTCTATACAGAGTTGTTCATAAGATTAAGAAGATATAAAAAAATGGCTAGTATTATCAGAAAACTGATCTCAAAATGTTAAATAAATTGTATTAGAAGGAGATATTGGGTACTTTTATATTAATATTTAGTAAAAGAATTTGAGTGTTCCTAGCAGGATCTTTGGGGATTAGAAAACCTTTTAATATCAGACTTTGTTTGAAGCTGAGTCCAGGTAGGACTACAGATATTTTTTTTGTAAACCTGTTTAGTTGCATGAACCTAGAAAATAACAAGGAGAAAATGTAGAAAATACAATTTGAATTTCAGGTAATCTTAGTAGACTCAATATATCAATATGTGTGTTTACCTTTGTTCTTCTAAAATCTCAGTAAAATGACTACAAAGAAATAATATTTAATAGTTAAAACCCAAAATGTTAAAGAAAATAGAAAGTGAGGCAGATGAAAATCACCTCATCAGAGACCTTCCTGTCCAGCCTGTATAAAAGAGCACCCCAAATCTCTATTCCCTAGCTTGATTACCCTGCCTGATTATTTCTCTGTGTACTATTTAATATAGTTCAGTCTTATAGTTTTGTTATCTGTCTTTCTCTACTATAATTTAAGCGTCAGGTGGTTAGAGCCTTTGTCTTTGGTATAATAATATCATCTGAAATAGTATCTGATGTAAAATATGCATATAATAAATATTTGTTGTAAACACTGATACTTATTTGGAACAAGGAAAGCAGGCAGAATAGTGGAAACTAATTTACCAAATCCAGGAAACTAACTCTTAAGTGCTTTTAGAAAGAGATTCTGATAGCAATATGAGTCAATTTCCACTGAAGAGTATCAGAAAAACCTTTAAACAGAAACAAGGGTTTTTTGAAGGACAGAAATGCAGGGTTGGGCAAAATTTAAGAAATGGCTAAAAACCTGAATAAGGAGAAATTAGACAACTAAGTTCTCCCTTTAGTCTGAAATATAAAAATAATTACATTAAATATTAACAGAACTAGCATTGTAATTAAAGGAGGAATCTGACAGACTAGAATAAAATAAGTAAGTTCTGAATATACGCTGTCCAGAAGAGAAACACTTTGAATATAAAGGCATAGGTTAAAAGCAAATAGATGAAAAAGATATGTACCATGCCAGTCATGAGCACAAGACTAGATAGCTAGACTAATACTTGACAAAACAGATTTCCAAAGTATAAACACTCCATAATGAAAAAAGATTATAATGAAAGATATACAATTATAAATATGCATTTGCCTAAGAGAACGTTGAACAAGAAATAATTGACACAAAGACAAAAATAAGCAATTAGAATTTTTTCTTTTTATCTTCAGTTTTCATAAATTTGAGTTTGCTTAGGTTTTTTCTTATTCTTCATATTTAAGGTTAACTGAGCTTCTTGCATCTGTAAATTTATCTCATCAAATTAACTAATTTCAGCCATTATTACTTAAAAAGTTTTCTGCTTTATTTTCTCTCTCTTTGTCTTTTAAGACCCTACTTAAATATATGTTTGTCTTTTCTATATCATTACATGGGTTCTTTGGTTTAAGGGTTACTTATTGTTGTTCTTTTTATTTAAAAAATATTAGTATATATTTATGATAAATAGTGAATATATTCATCATGGAATATTGGTACATATATGTATTGCATCTTGATGTTTTCACTTCCCCTTTTTTGGCCCTCCTTCCTGTCTCCTCCTATCCCCAGATCCCCTTCCCATATCCACAGAGTTTATCTGTTTCCTATCATCTTTCTTTTATTTTGTTCTTTATTTACACTTTGGGTTTCTCATATAAAAGAAATTATGCAATATTTAACTTTGTGTGTCTGATTTATTTCACTTAGCAATATGGACTCAAGATGTAGCTATCTTCCAACAGATGACTTAAATTTATCTTTTTTATGGCTAAGTAGTACTTCCATGTGTATATATACACCACATTTTCTTTATCTATTGTTATGTTCTTACAACATTTTTGTCTGTTCTTCAGACAGAATAATTTTTACTGATCCATTTTCAACTTAATGTCATCTCCATTCTGATGTTTAAGCCTATCTAGTAAATTTTTATTTTAGATATTTCCATTTCAGTTCAAGATTTTCTGTTTGGCATTTTTTTTTATAGTTTTTATATATTGCTGAACATGTCTTTCTTTACTTCACTGAACATAGTTACAACAGCTGTTTTAAAGTTCCTATTTGCTATTTCCAACATTTACATCAGCTTGGGTTTTTCTTTGTTGGCTTTATTTTCTTTGGGCAATGAGTTAACTTTCCTAGTCCCTCAAATGTCGAGTAATTTTGACTTGTATCCTGGTCATTGTAAATGCTACACTATAAAGACTCTTAATTCTGTTACATTCTTCTCAAAAGTGTTGCTACTTTGTTTTAGAAGATAATTAAACTGAAAATAAAAACTCTGTTTCTTGGGGTGACAGTTTAAATCTCAGGTAGGTTTTTATATCATCAGAGTTTGCCCTGTGTACAAGTGGTGCAGGCAGCAGTCTTAGACCTAAAAATAGTTTACACAAATAATTCAAGACTCCATCTCTCCTGTGTTTTCTTTTCCAGTACTCTCCCATACTTTTCCAGCAATTATGATTATCCCGAACTCTGTCATCTTGTTCTTCAGGTCAGGAAAATTCCAAGCTTTCTATCAGAGCTTTGTTACTCCCGCTGTGCTGTATATAGCCTTCCCTCAATCTAAAGCTGTCAAAACAGAAAATTCAACTGTGACACTTTCTTTTGTCCATAGTCTAAAATTCGCTTGTTTTGTTCACTCTCCAGAGACTTCAGGTAGTTGCTTTTGTCTTTTTCCCAGAGTTCATAGTTCCAAACTAAAGGGTAGTCTAGTAAGAGGTTACATAGCCATGTTTGGGGAAAATAAAACACAAACAACAACAACGCAAAAAAATCCTTCTTTCATCAGTTTTTAACGGCAAACTGTTAAGTGCTTAATACATGGTGATGCAAGGCAAGGGCACAATAGGTCACAATAAAAGGAAGGTTTAATTTGTATTGAATGTCTAGGAAAGGTAATAAGAGCATTGGGAAGTATTGCAATGAGGACTCTCTAAGCAGGTGACCCTTAAAAATCCAGGAAGTATATGGAATCTTTTTAAACAGAAAGTAGTTTTGATCTTTCATGGTCTGTGGAATCAAGCTAAACTTCAGACTTTTAGCAGAGCAGCTGGGGATGGCAGTACTGGTAAGGTAAATTCATTTTTTAAGACTAAGATTCAAATGCAGAGAAACAAGGCAGAGGCCCAGCCAGACCCAGAACGGGGACCAGATTAGGGCAGGTGTGCACTGATGCTGAATTACAGCAGGTTGATGAGCACTTCTGTCTTGGGTAAGAATTGGAACACAGAGCCTTGGGTAAAGAAAAGCTTTCAGAAAGATATCAAATAACCCCCATTTTAGAAGCAGAGATGCTAGAAGCAGAACCATTGTTATAGAACTGGTTCACATAAATATTAAGTTCCCAATAGTTCTGTGGCCTCATCTTAAAGAAGAAATCCTCATTTATACTTTTTGTATTATTTAGCAGAATCCTTATCAAGCATAATATGAAATTGCTAGGAGATCACTTCAAAATGAGAATTTGAATTCAGTAACTCTGAAGTGAGGACTAAAATCCTGCATGACTAACAACCTCAAGAAATGCTGATGCTGCTGGCTCATAGCACACTTTGAGTGGGAAGGTTTTACAGGACCTCAGTAATAGAAATAAACCCCTTTATTTAATCTGATTGCTTCCAAAACCAGATAGTATGCTGCATATTTTTTAATATTATTCTGTCCTTCTAAGATTCCAGAAACCCACTGTGTGTCAAAACACCAGCCTAATAATCTGGTATTCTGGGGCTTCCTTGCTACACCTTCAGCACTGCTCACCTCCCTCTCCAGGTTACATTATCCCAGCCTCATTTCCCAGATTGTATTGCTTTCAAGATAGGGATCACATTGTTTTATCTAGGTCAAGGCCTCCTGTACACAAAATGTGGACAATAAATATTTGAGTTATAAATAAACACAGTAGCTCTGCTACTCTATATTCAAATAAAAGTGTGCTGAGTTGCTTCAATAATTTTGCAAATAGCTCACACATTAGCTATTAAGGAAAACTTTCAGCAGCCTTCTTTCCTCCACAGTACATTATGATACCTTCAATAAGGTAACATCCATATCTTCTTGAGTGCAAAATGCTCCACATGTCAGATATGACAGGACTGAAAGATTCTAGAAAAGCTCTGAAAGAAAAGTTAACTTGTTTATTAAAATCAATAAATGAAATAAATATTTTAATGAAATGATTGACTGTAGTGGATATGAAATAATCTTCATTGGCACAGGAGTATGACCCTGTTTCTCTGGAAAGCTAATCCTGGATAAATTTTGGTAATTTAACCAGGAAAGGAAGACCTTAGATGCTTGGAATGTAGAAAATCATTTCATCAAACACTACCATTGTCCATTCCTTAGTTTGGCTCCTGTATACCCTGGAATATCTCTGCCTCTATAACCCCAAAGGAATTATTTAGATGTTAGATATAGAGGAAAATGGCTAGTGAATGATAACAGATGATGCTGAAGGGAAGGTAAAGTCACTGCTCTGGATTTCACAGAGATTCACACAGGTGACTCTTTGGGCTCCATTTACCAATTATAAGACTCCAGACAGTCAAAGATAAAACACTAATAATTACAGTAATAATGATATTAATGATTTACCATTAGGCAGTGTTTCACAAAGCCCTTTAGTATGTTTTCACATGTGATCATACAGTGGCCCTGTGAGAGAGCCAGGGAAGATATTTTGAACAAATTGTGTAAATATTTGAAACTGAGGTCCAACATAAAAGTGACTTGCTCATGGTTATGCAAATAGCAAGTTGTAATCAGAACTCATTTCAGGCTTCCTAATTCTTAATTCAGAATTCTCCTACTATCCCATTCTGTTCACTTAGTCTTTAGCATAGAGAAGGCATGGAACTGGAAGAGAAGGTTACTAGAAAATGACTTTTCAGAAAGGAAATAAAATAGATCCAATATTTTAGTTCCTAGACCCAAAATATGTTGCTGTATAATATATAAACAGTCTAAAAAAGGCTAGTGGGATTCACATAAACCCATCAGGTAGTGGAATTGCCTATTCAATCCAAAACTTCTCTTAATGCACATATACTGAATAAATGATATCTGAGAACAAATTCATACATTAACAGTGAGTTATAGAGGATACCAGAGGGAGAGATGCTTGTATAAGGTATGATACAAGCTATGATCATTAGGCTCAACATGAAGGCACACCCTTATGAACTGGTGAGGGAGGATTACTGGTAAATTTTATATTACCAATTGATCAAGAAGCAGAAAAAACACTGACGGATTTTTTTTCCTAATTACCATAGCAGAAATGACTATAGAATTCTGCTGCTAACAGTATGTTATATATCTTAGGGAAATGCAGGAGTGCAGTAGTAGTTTGTTGAAGCCCCACTTAGATCCTCCTTTCTAAGCAGTACACATATTCCACAGCTGCTAGGAGAATTGGCCATGAACAGTTTATACCTGTGCCTTTCTGCTGAGACTTGTGCTCAGAAAAATGAAAGCCAAGTATTTTTGGGAAAATTCTCCACAGTCTACTTAACATATTCACTTGCATAAATAATGAAACTGCACATAAATTTAGTTAACTGCAATATCTGAAGCCCCTTTGCCTAGAGGAACTTGGGTAAAAATCAGATTTGACTGTAACATTTCTCAGGAAACTATAGGAGGACTTAGTGGCTGTGTAGCTCGTTCTAGGCCTTAGGAGGCAGATACTCAGTAATGGAGGAGGCTCATGTGTAAAACTGGAATTGTAGGTATGATACCCTGAGAAGAAGATCCTAAGTAGGATCTGAGCTTAAGTAGGATTAGTTTGCTTTCAGGGTGGGGAGGGGATTCCAGGAAGTATCAGTAGGGGGAGGACTGACTTTAGAAGACTGAGAATCACTTCATTCTAGAGGCAAGGAGGGTGGGGGATCCATCCTCTAATTTCCACTCAAGGTTGGTGACTTTTCTCACAGTGGTGTTTACTTCCTGGGACTTCTGCCTACCATGGATACCTACCATGGACAGCTGAAAAGCTCAGCATGCTCCTTTAGCCTGCAAAAGCACTTGGGTAGAAAATGTTGGTGTTTTCAGTAAGAAGCTACCCAAATGTAAGTGAAAAGCAAATGTTAAGGAGATATGCTATAGGCATGTATCTACCATAGGAAAAAAATCTATATCTGGGCCATAGAACCATAGGTGCAAAAGCAGAACAGAAGCCATAGCATGCAGTCAACATTCAGCATGCTGTAAACACAAGAAAGAGAAAAGAGAAGAGCAAGCAAATGGGAGTTGACCTGAAGCAATTTTGAATAGGATTGCTGGTAGCTGCTGGGAAATACACATTGAGTTTGTATTGATATACTGGATCTAGTTAATGAAGACACAGGTGGTAGACTATTAGAATAGCAGGTGGTGATTCATATTTAGCGATACATCTACCATTCCTAAGACTGTCTGTATTAAATGGCAACAAAATCTACCTATCTCCAAAGTGAGAGGATAAACATCCTCAATTCTTTAAGAAGGAACTAGTCTCATTTCTTCACAAAGTATTCCTAAAATCAGAAATTTAAAAAATCACAGAATCACACATATGCAAGTGTATGTTCTGTGGATGACATTTTAATTCTGGTAGAAAAAAGTCTGGGATCCTAAAGCCAACTAGGGAGCATTGCCCATGGTATGGAAATAATTTGCTGCTGTATAATTTGCTTATCTCATTCCTAAGGTAGAGTAGTTGTAGTCCACTACTTAGGAGGATTCCCTGCTTGAATGAGCCACTCTTGTTAAGCTATAGTGAGTATAAGCCAATGCTTCAGTGAATGGTTAGGAGTATTGGGCTCTAAATGTGGAGGCCCATTAGCTTACCCTAGGTTTACTAATAGAAAAAGAAGCAATTAGAAATCAAAAAGGGGCCAATATGCCGAGGGAGCTGTTGGGGGCTGTTTAGGGACTTTATTCAAGGAGAATATGAGTGAAAACATCATAGATGATCATCTTTTAGAGCTTTAATAAGAGTTTGCAGTTTAAGCCAATGTGATTCCCCCCCAAATCGGTTGTGTACAGTAAAACTCAGTCTGCCATTTTCAAAGTAGATTATTTCAAAACCACAAGATAAGATGAGCTGAAAGTCATCCCCCAAATGCATCCTTATCTGAAGATCAACTGTGTCAAACTGTATCAATCAGGCCCAACTCTGATCTGTTTACAATTAGATGCCTTATGTTTCATGAAAGTCCTGAGGATGAACAAGTAAGCTGGTTGAAGTTTATGGAGAACTAGAATTGAAATCTATGTATTTTCTTTAAGAATGTGTGGTCTCCAGTGTCATATGTTCACATTGGAAGCTCTAAAGGAATTAGAATAGAATAGAGAAGGTGGAGAGAGGAAGCTGACATAAAAGATTCAGGTTCAAGTTCCTATACCTCTAACTTTGGACAAGTTATTTAATCTTACCAAACTTAAGTTTCCTCATCCATACACAAAAAGGGTTAGTCACACTTATCTTCTATGACCTCATGGAGACAAAAGAAAAGATTTTATGGATAGCAAGTACACACTAAGTAGCACCTACTGTTGTTGGGTGAAGCACAATCTATGCTTCAGTTGCTGTATCAGATGTAATACAGCAAATTCTTGTACAAAAAAATCAAAATGATTTTGTAAGTAGAGATTGTTATTCTTATTTTAAAGTTAGGAAAATTGAGACTAAGCAGGTCAGAGTAAATTGTTCGAATTTGCATGGCTGGTGATTGATGGAGCAGAATTTCTTCCAGCTCTGACTAACTCCAAAGACTAGGCTCTTTGTACCACAAAATGCTTCTCTCTGTGTCTTGGAGAGGTGCTCATACAAATGCTCAATCCGTGGGGGCATTTAACTGCCTTTATGTATTACCAAAGGATGCTGTCTCTGGGGTGTTAGGGGACCCCACCAGGGTTGGGATGTCCATTAGGGTAGCTGTAGGTGCTGCTGTCCTGCTTCCATGTTTCTCAGTATGGCAAAGAGTTTGCACACTGTCAGAAGAAGTTAATGTAGACCCAAATTTCTCAAAGTATAATGTTTGGCTTATGGTGGGATATAAGAATTTTTTTCATAGTCAGAGAACCCATCCAAGTGTAAATCTCTTTTTTACTTCTTAGGATGTATTGCTTTTTATCTTTAGGTATGACCTACTCAGCCACTGAGGACTTTACTCCAAAGATTAGCAAAATGTGATGTTTGTAAAACTTGAGGTGAAAACATTTTCAAACATTGTCAACAAGTCTGGCTTTGTAACACCTGGCAAAACTGCAGTGGCCACTCACATGAAAAAGATGGTTAGAAAACCCACACTTTCAAGGAGGGGCCCAATCAGTGTGGTTATAGGTTGCTCCTTTTAGTTGCTGCTTATTTTAACCAAGACTTAAGCAGCTGGTATGATTTTTTTTGGTACCGGGGATCAAACTCAGGTCCTTGCTCTTGCAAGGTAGGCAATGGAACCACTGAGCTAAATCCCCAGCCCAGCTGTTGTTATGATTTGACAGAATTTTTCTAAGCACTTAGAAATGTTAATTTGCTTTTAATCTTCGAACTGTTCCCATGAGGTAAGTACTCTTACTATCACCATTTTTCAGATGGAAAAATTTAGGCACAGAATAGTTCAGCAAGCCACCCCAAATCATGTAGCTAGTGAGTATCAAGCCAAGGTCTAAAGGTAAGTGACCTGGCCTCAGCATCCACACTTTTAGCTACTGGTTAAAAATTACTACTGGTTTCATTTGCTGTGGATTGTTTGGGTAATATTTTATATTAACATTTATCTGACCTCAAAGTTTCTACTTACTAATCTTTAACAATAGATATGACTGCATCTATTGAGTATTACTTTATGCTAGTCAGAATTCTAAGCATATATGAACTCATTACACTTTAATCCTGGTATCTTTTCTACAAGTCAGGAGATTGAGAAGCACAGAGGTTAAGAAATTTGCCCTAAATTACTTTTACACAAATAGTTATGGGAGCAGGTTTTAAACTCAAGTGGTCTAACTCTAGACCTTTCACTCTAAACCAAACCCTATTGTAACTTAAAAACAGGCTATCTGCACCTGGTGAGTTCTTACTTCACCAGAGAGTAAGGACAGGCAGAGTAAACAAACTGGGAAAGATTTTTAATCTTTTTCTGTAGGCTGCTTGTGAAAGAGTGGCAAGTGATGTTGGGTATTGTCAGCATTTGCAATGGTGACTAACCACAGAAAAGTAATTTGTATTTTGAACCAAGTATAGTCTTGATGTTGGGAAGCAAACTAAATGGGAGAGCAGAGACGATGCAGAAATATGGTGGATCTGCCACAACAGAGGGACACAGTGAGGCATCTCAGCACAGGGCTCTGAGGCCACATGGGCCCTGCCACTCCCCAGTTAGCCACTAGCAAGCAGCTCACCTTCTCTAAGTCTGATTTGCTCATCAACAATACATGGATGAGGACAATCCATACTCCCTGAAGTTTTGTGAATATAGAAAAGATAATGTATTGATCCCATCATCATTTAGGAAGCATATATTATGAATAAACAATAGTGAAGGATTTCCAATAATTTGATTTACATCATTTTTTAAATGAGCAAACTCAAATCTCCATTTCAAACATGACAGCTGCAGCCCCACCTCCTTAAGCCTTATTTGATATTTTTTCCCTTTTGCTTTGTATGTATCCTTAAGAAAGAATAATGTTGACAGTACTTAATATATAGTATATGATCTTCTTTAGTCCTGAAGGAGTTGATTATTTTACCAGCTATGCTGATTACCAACAGCTGTGTGAGTAGCATTTTATTTAAGTATATTTGGAATTGTGACTTATTGTCTTTGGGACACAGATCCATTTTATGCAATTTGATGGGTGGCTGTGGCTTTGGGTTTTGTTTGCCAATCTAATCTGCATAATTCTCTTCATCTTTGGAAGGGAACACATTGCCAAATCTATTGACTCTTACATCAGGGTCTGAAGCTATGAGATGTTTTTTTTTTCTTCATGCCAACAAAAAAGAACAAGGATAAGAAAGTAGTATCATTCCTTTCAATTTCACTGTCATAAAATGGTGCACAGAGTAATTACACCTCTGTTCCACAGATAAAATAAATTTACACTATCAATGCTCAGTTTGTGTTCACTCATCTTGGGGTTTATTTTTATTCTTAACTACCATTTTAGCCTGGTTTAACTTATTTTATTCCATTTTGAAAATCTTGTCTCCTTAAACAAGTCACAAGCACTATGACCAGAGGGGCCCCGAGTTCTTCTTTAATATCTTCCTTAGTGCTAGATGAGTGACTGCTTACCTGATCCTTTTCCTTAAAGGCTTCAGATCCTATGATTGACCCACCACTTCTGTCATGAGAAGTATTAAAACTTGTCCTAAGAGCAGGCTTTGCTGGGATATCAATATTCAATTAGGGGCAGGGCTGAGATGTGGGAGAAAAGCATCATATCTGCAAAACATTTCTTTGGAAATACAGATCATTGAAAAATGCTAAAAGATTCCCAGGACTCCACTCTCCCTGTTCTCCAGAAGACAAGTGCAACTGATGACTATCACAACTGCACAGCTATTTTTGGTTTTCTGTTGCTAATATGATTCTGGCCAGATTCCTCCTACAGTTTTACCATAGTACTTCAAGTATATGTCCACAGAATTCAACTTATTCATTTATTTGTTTATTCAACAACATTCTTATTGAATAACTACTATGTTGCCAGGCACTTTGCTAGGAACTGCAGTGCAATTTCATAGCACAAAAAACATGACTTTGCTACTACTCATCTACCAGAAAATGTTTCCCTCTCTTCCCAATACAATACCATAAAGTAACTAAGAAACGTAACTATCATACACTTATTGCTCAGTTTTCTTAGACCTTTGCCTACATTTCCTTAGTTCACTCAGCAACCCTTCATAAAACTGAAGCATGGGGAAATTAAAGAGCTTTTGCAAGGTCTCCTGCTTAATAACTATCAGAGCTAAGATTAGAACCCAGGATGTTTCCCCACATTACCATTTGTGTTGATTTTCAACCAGCTTGCTCACACCCTGGGCCCCTTCTCAGCAGTATATTGATCCTTGTCAATGTCAATAACATCCTATCTGACTACTTGTGTATTCCAAGGGAGCTGGGTTGGGTTTACAGTGGCTTCCATGCAATATTACAATTCTCTGCAACTATCCTTATAATTGCAACAAATGGCCTAGAAGCTAATGTCAGAATGCACACACACTTCCAGATATCTGGAGAACTCCTCCAACTTGACAGACAATGAATATTACCCAGGAATTGCAAAATGATGATATTGCTGTTTCTTGAAGCTCACATAGAAAATTGCAGGCATAGACCTAGTCTCTACTACATTGTAAGTATGGCCTGGGGATGAATTTCTCATAGACCTTACCCATTAAGTCCAGAACCTCCATTGTAATTCCCTTTTGTTAATGAAAAACTTTGTCCTCAAGTCATGACAACTAAGCAGCACCCAGCCGTATTTCTCTGATCTGCAAAATAGAAAGCATAACTCTACTCTTTGTCCCTTTCTCCTCACACTATCCATCTGTTAATCACCATCTCTATCAATTCTACAACCTAACATGCTCTTGAATATATTCTTATTCTTCATCTTTATCCCCATTTTTTCAAAAACCTCATATGATTATTGTAGCTGTTAGGTGTCTCAATTGCCATTGAACCTGCTCTATAAACTGATCCCACTAGGGTAGTCTTTAATATATTCAAATCTATAATTCTCTCTACTCAATGTTTCTCAGGGACTCCCCACTTACAACAGAAAAGATGTGATCAAAATATACACTTTGTGTTTAAATTTTTAAAAATTGATTACAGTAAAAACATGTTGCCATTAATCGCCTAAGAATGCTCCCCCTCACTTCAAACACACATCTCATCATTCTTGCCACTTTCTGAAGAAGTTCTTGGAGTCCTCTTTTGTAAGTGTCTTTACAACGTGTAATCAAAATTATGGTGAATGCTGCTGCTGTATGCCATCAAATCCAGCTTGTAAAAACATTGCAGTTTGACCTCATCTACCTCATTAACCCAGTCTGGCACTGTGTGACTTCTGGCTCTTCCCCAAAGTAAAATTGTTTTAAATCAATTCACGACATTGAGGTAGCCATGACAGTGAAACTCAGGATACAAAAAAGGGTTTCTCAAACTGATTCAGAAAGTGGCAAGAAGAATGGGATAAGTGTCTTTGAAGCAAGGGAGAGTATTTTGAAGAGGATTAATTGCAATGTGATTTTTTACCATAATGATTTTTTAAATTTAAACATTCACATTATTTCAATCACACCTTGTATCTTCTAATGCTGCCTGTTGCAGGGCACTTAGTGATCTGGCTTACTTCTATTTTTCAGAATTATCTTTGTTATTTCAGTATAAACATCATAACATTACTCAAATATGTACAACTCTGTTCCTTTATACTTTTGGGAATGGTTTCCTTCCATCTAAAATACTTTTCCTTCTTTTGTTGAATTCTTCTTCATTCTTCAAAACAGTTAAAATGCTACCTCCCTTAGGAAACCTTTCCTGGTCATCCTATAAATTTTTAATCAAATTTGAATCAAAATTAAAGGTTAACTAGACTACAAACTCCTCATGGTTCAAGGTTATCACTCCTCACCACTTAGAAAATGTCAATGCTTGATACGATGTTCAGCAATCATAAGTTTCATACCTTCTTCTATCAAAATCACTATTTTCTCATTTATGAAATTAGTGGCCTTTCTGGAAAGTGTTTTTAAAATCTTTCTAGCCAAACAATCTTTAGCCAATTAACACAAATATTTTCATGGCTTCCTCAAGTCTTTGCTCCAATGTCATTTTCTCAGTGAGGTTTTTTTCTGACCACACTACTTAAAAATCTAATACTCTTTCCTGGCACACTCCCCCTTTTCTGATTTATTTTCCCTATAGCACTTTTCTCTCATTAAAATACTCCATAATTCACTTGAGTGTTTTGTTTATTGTCTCCCCCACTAGAATTAAATCACCAGGAGGGTGGGCCACTTTGGTTATATTATTTACTGCTGCATGCCTGGCACCAAAACTGATGTCTGGCATATAGTTGGTTCTCAATGAATACCTGATGACTGAATGAGTTCCCAAATGTTAAAGGCAAAAGCTTCTAAAGAATAATTTCATCAAATAGTTTAAAAAATAATCAATGATACTTAGTTAGTGGTCATTCCTAGATTAATTATTAAAATGTGGCCAAAGAGAGAGGGCTTCAAGCTAATTTCTGTCTGTGTGTAACAAGGCAGCATCACTAGAATAAAACAATGAATCTACCTATGAGTCTAAGGCCAGGACTAACTCATATGAGCCTTTCTGATAATCTTGCCAAAGCATGGTCACCTTGCCATGGGTAGAACATAATAACTATTGTTCCCACAGAACATGCTGCGAGGAAAGAGGTCTAGTCCACAAGACAAAGCTAAATAGGTCTTGCAGCTTCTCCTTTTTTGTGTCTCTCCCTAGTGATGCTCTCCCCCTTGGAACTTAGTGACCTCCATTTTCTCCTCACAGCCTTGAGAAAAGGCTGCTCCATACTGAAACACAAAATACACAGACAGCTGCAATCTCAAGATGCTTGACAAAGACCCACCACATACACCACTGGAACTAAGAAACTGTTCACTGCTTAAGCAACTTAACAGCTCAGTGGGGACATCACACACTGGCAAATAGAGGGAAGAGATGGGACCTTTCTGTTATCACTGAAATATATGAAACTAGAAGTAATAACCTATGTGCAAACAATGGCAAGTAAAAAATATTTCTGAAGCACCTCCTAGTGTGGGTTTTTCTGTTGATCAATCTCGTCTACACTCTATCTCCCATTTTAAGTCCTAGCTGTGAAGTTGGAGTCAGAGTATAGGAAATGGCATTTAGAAAGCAGAAAACTCCCAAATCTATAGTTTGCTCTCTGTACCAAATGAAATCCTTGAAGAATCCTAAAGAAAGTCTATCCCTTCCACTCCTGGATAGTTTTATAGGATTGGCAGGGAATGGTGTCAAATATTCATTGAAGAAGATGGATGGTAAGTCTCTTGCTCCCCAAACCCCCTGATTCTGGAAAAAGTTGTACTAGAAAGGTGGTCCAATAATAAGGATTCCAATATGATCAGGGATCCCAAGGACTCTGAGGCTATTAAGTGCTTTAGCAAACCTCCCTAATTCCACTAAGAGAAACCTTTACTAGGGAGAGTTTAGTACTTTTTCTAAAAAGAAGGTGCCAATGGGGTGATGGTGGTAGCAACAGGCAACTATAAAGTTTTTTGTTTCCCAGAATCTGAATAGGATATATTAAAGGACCCACAAACTTCCTTTCATCCCATTGCTGGGGGCAGGGGGGCAGAGATGCTTGGAACAAGGTGAAACAGCAAAACCCTGCTCATAGAAGAGACACTAACCACAGTAGACTCAGATTCTGAAGCCATGTAAAAATAACCAAGATCCTGGACTGTAATGGTGGACACTAGAAAAGACTTGTTTTTATCATATCAGTCATAAGTTCAGGAAGCAGACCAGACTAGCCACTTTCCATCCCTACTCAGCAGAGATTCCTTTAACACTGCACAGTTCTGAGGAACTTTCCTGTTCCACCAACATGAGATTATATAAATTATACCTTGACACCAGCTTTGAAAATAGTAAAGAGAAAATATGAGGATTTCTGTAAAAGGGCTATCTAGCAAATAGGTCTCTTTTAGGATAAGATTAACTACAGAAAAGCAGAGTAGCCATATTAGCTTCACACAGTATGTGAAGAGTGAATATTTTTGTCACCCCAGTGCTTCTTTGACACCTAAGTTCAGTAAGGCTTTTGAGGGCTACTCTAAGACTTAAGAGATTCTATATGCACAAAATTTATACAATGCAGTGATTATAAACTCCTATGCCAAAATTAAAAATTCTGAGTCAAGGCTATGATCCAGGAAAAAGAGGATTTGCAAATGTAGACAGAAGATAAACAGCATAAAGCAGAAAAGAAGGGTTAAGAAAAGTTATTCTTATACCTCTTTTTGGTCTGTAAAATCTTAAAAATAGAGCCATCTTTTCAAAGAGAGAGAAACAACACTGTTAGCATCAACTCAAGTCTTGGACATATTTGGAGATGGTATATTTGAAAGAAGACATTGGACTTAAATAATTAGCAGAAAGAGAATACACAGATAATATATCATAAATTCACTCTACCCAGGGAGATCCAAGGATTCAGAGATTGATTCATAGCAACCTTGTGAGAGCAAGCTAATATCTAAACTTGAGCCAAATAGCTGAATTAAAAGAATATATACTTCCTGGGAGTAAAGAGGGTCATGATTAGAGATTGAGCTGTATAATCTATGTATACTAGCTGCTTCCTTTATGTAGAGATAGCTACTCATGTCCACTTCAGTATTCAATATCCACTAGGAGTTCTTCTCAGCTCAAAGGAAGCATTTCCTCCACAAAGTCTGAAGATCCTACTGTGTGAGGGTTAGATACCACATTGGAATTTGAAATGAAGATTCAATCAGCAGCCAGGTTTCCTGGCCAAATTTGAGAAAGTGTGTGGATGTTAATAGGGAAATAAAAGCAAGATAGTCATGAAACACTTGGAAAAAGGGCAGTTAAGATCCTAACCATGAACACATGTGCTTTCCAGGAATGTAAATGTTTACTATGGTTGCATAATATATTTTAAATATGTTCCAGTTTAGGGTCCCTTCTCAGTAAGTTTATCATTCAATTTCCTGAACCCTGTTTAACTGCCATTAAGAGTTAGTGATGAGGCTGATACCAAGAAGAAGGAAACTAAGTCCATTGCAGGATTGGGAAGCCAATCATAGGAGTCATTTTAGATAGACAAAATTAAGAAAAATACTGATTCTTATGCTTTGAAATATTAAAAAAAGATGAGGCAGAAAAGAAAAGTGAAGCAGGTTTTCATGCTCCTTTTCTTTACATAGGAGCCAGAAATGAGAGGGGTGATGTATCACAAACATCTAAATAGCTTTAGAGATAAACAGCAAGCCCTCCCTCAAATACATCAGTGTGGGGCTATGACTTCAAAATAAATCTATGCATTGTACCATCTGCCATGAAGCAAAAGAATTACAGCTGAGGTAGTGAATCAATTCTTGATACTGAAATGGAATTCATGCCTCTCAATTATGGCTGCATAAAACACAAAGCACCTAGTGGGTCCTGTATATCCAAGAAGGGGGTAACATGTTAAAATATTGTTCAACCTAGGGATGGCAGGGCCACGATGTATAAATTCTTATGGATGATAATTTTGAGACTAGAGGAAAAGGTCTGGGGTTAAAAATTTCAGTGATGAATGTCAGCGCAAAATCTACATAGGATAAGAGCACCTCAGATTGGGGAGCATCCCCAACCAGCTGCTTTTCAGCAAGCTTCAGCTAGGCTCCATCAGAATTTATTTGAATCTGAGGTTTTTCTTTTCTCTAAATGACACAAAATCATATCAAGCACACCACTACTTGACACATCTGGTTATATTAGAGAAATATAGGTAGGAAAAGAAAAATTCTGTGAACCTAAGTTATTGAACTTTAGAGTCTGAGTAGCTGTCCACAGGTGTACTAAATTACCATACTGGTCTCAGTTTATTGGATTATAATAGAATTCTTATACAGTCCATTTCTTAGGTGCAGTTTGTGAGGAAGAGTAGATGAGGTTATAAAAATGAAAATTTCATAATTTCATAATCCTGCTGTATTATAAATTAAATTAATAAGGAAATAGTGTCCAAAGGCCAATTAACAAGAAAACTCTTTTATTGATAGAAAAGCAAAACAAAATTTTCATGAATTCTAAGATCTATTTTATTCTACCTGTTAGATATACTCAAGTTCAAAAGTCAGTCTGTTGCTGTCATTGTTGTTATTGTTAATGTCTCTACAGAAAAAACCCAATGCAATTACAAGTTACAGGGAAACATCCCTGCCTCAAACACATAAGACCACCTTGTAAATCACTGTCCCCAATTAAAGCTAATTAAATTTACATTATCACTTAAGCATTTTTACCTGGCACCAATTGTATTATTAGGTTGGTGACAGTAATAAGTATTGATATCGAGCCATATAAGCTGTTTCTCAAATGTTACCAAATAAATGAAAAAAAGATCAGAATTATATTTATGTTTAACACGGTGATTAAATATTCTAATAGAGAGAGAGCAAATCATTCTCATATGAACTGAAGCATCTGTGAGCCATGAACACCAGTTGCAAAATTGAACAAGTGGCTTTTTGGATTCAAATTCAAAATCCAGATTCACACGGGAATAGCTCTGAGGAGCCGGACCAGATTATATTAAAGTTCCGGTTCTAATTTAGCCCATAACTTTCACATAATATCAGCTAGCAATTGCTTAGCTGTCATCCACATCGAAGCATTTAAAGGATATGTGTACAAATTGGGAAAATAAACTTCTAACCATTACCAAATTCAATTGATACATATAGAAATGGAAAATTCAGATGTCAAAGAATTTTTTAAAGCTACTTTGTTCATA
This sequence comes from Heterocephalus glaber, assembly GCF_053883595.1. NCBI lineage: Eukaryota > Metazoa > Chordata > Mammalia > Rodentia > Bathyergidae > Heterocephalus > Heterocephalus glaber. The sequence goes on along the minus strand of NW_028258294.1, from coordinate 25,233,471 downwards.
TTTTTCAAAAATTACTTATCAGACTAAAAAATTAATGGTCGTATTTTCACTTTACCTTTAGCTATGCAGATATAAGTTGTACTTACACAACATAACAGTTTTAAAATGAAAAATTGATCCAAAGTCTAGGTTTGTGTCCTAGATGGCCCTCCCTCTCTTCTGGATATTTTTGCCTTCCATCTAGATAGTTGGACCACATTGATATGGCCATAACTTTATTATAATTGCTACATTTGAGTCACTAGCATAGGAAATAAAGCTTATCTAATTACCAATTTCCAAAGTCAACTAAGATTCTTTCCCCTTTCATTAAATAAGGAAAGTCATTCAGATTTCACCCCAGAGAAACAATCGCATGCATATACCTGACTTCTCAGTATCCTCTCTGGATAAGAGAATGGAACAGCTATTTGGTTTCCATCTCATTCTTGTAATGACAGAAAAGAGAATACAAAAAGTCCATTGTAAATTTGTACAAAATGTATGCATATATAAATACATATCTATGGGTGTATATAAATTCTAAAGATTATATCCATCTATATCTTTAAGATTTAGAGTCTCATACAGTTTACATAAATGTCATTCTCTCTCCAATTTTCTCATTTTTCAAAACAATAAAAATCAAGCATGCCACCTTATTAATAGTGAATAGCAAGAGCAGAAGTTGAACTATAGCTATAGGGGTTTGAAGCAATTAGTTTGACGGGACATCAGTGAATAAAATCCTTAAATTTAGCTATTTTCAGAGTGCCTTTTATTTCATATAAACAAAGACCAAAATTCCCTGTTGGTAGCACCCCAAACTCCTGGGACTGTCAACTGAGCTCTATAAGAAGCAGTGTTTTATACAGAGTTTATATAAACTGCTTGAATATGTGCTTATTGCAATAATTTGGTGTGGGGACTGGCTTACTAGAATTTCATGTAATTCTCTTTCTATCTCATTAAAATCTTACCTGATACCATCAGAAGCCTAAGGTTCTGAGTATATTAAAAGTAATATGAAATTTGATTAAAAATGGTATCATTTTCTCAGAGGATAGTATTAAAATATTAAACCATAGTAAATTAATGGAGAAAGGCATATACATGCAAAGGTGCACAATAAATCAGTCTATTACAGATGGTCCATGTATAGAGGTATTAAGATATTTAAACAATATACACTATTTTTTTAAATCTCTTGCTTCTTCTATTCATTTGGAAAAAAACTATATAGGATATTATCTTACACTGTGTACAGGCTGTTCCTTGGAAGGAGATTATTATTGCATGCCTTGAATGTACTATAATTCATAAGGCAAGAACATATGAGTAGCTTCAGCACCAAGGAAATGGAATCATCATCCAATACAGCTCACAACTGAATATCTTATTGCTTTAATAAAATGGGAAATTATTCACTGTAAAAAGTGCACCAAATAAGGGGAAAAATTAATTTCCATGTATTTTAGTAGAGCTCATTGGAAATGAGGATGCTCCCTTTTGGGTTCTTGATTCTACTCTACATCCAAATCCAAAAGTCATTTATAATAAGGTATTAAAGGGCTGAAGCTGGACATGGGTAAGGTACAAAAATTAATGAACTTTCCTCTTCACAGTGCCTTAGTCATTCTGATGTACAGTGTAGAGCTCTGATGCACCATCAGATTCCCTAGTGGCTTGAAGGAGTTAATGCACTCTTTTACTTATTAGGATGTGACTAAGGCACTGGAGAGAATCTGGTTCATTGTTTAATATTTTGTATCCAAAGACTATAACATGGTCTTCCTGATATTACAACATGGGATGTTTAAATAATGATCTGTGCTTCAGGAAGGAGCATGAGTGACTACCTAATGGGTAGTTAAAATTAAGCTTAGCATTCTTATAAAAGATGCAGACTGAACTTGGGCAATTTAATAAATGACCAAAAATAGCACTGTTAATATTTTCTCTGGATAAGAACGTATATTTCTGGAACCAGGACAGTGAATCTAGAACCGCTAGTTACTTGGAAGAGGGATGCACTTTAGGGACACTGTTGTCTTACACCTAGAAACATAGTAAATACTCTTTTTGTTGAGCTTTTTGCAAACCATTCCCTTTCATAAATTTTACAAATATTTCAATAGTTGTCAAAGAATTGGTTCCCAAGAAGGGATGCAACTGCATATACTTGAGATTTTAATTTGCTTCTGGCCCCTTCTATCATCAATCCAAGGGCAACAAAGTGGTAAATAATCCTAGGCAGACCCCACCTCTAAAAGAGATGGTCTTGTCTGGCATGAGAAGACAGAAAAAAATATTTTTCTCCTCAATACTTTTTTATATATTCAGAGAAATTAACCTAGCCAGACTAATAAAGAGAGCCCATCTTTGTTGTACCACAGACACAAGCACAGATTTTTTAACTAAACAAGCTGTAAAAATTTTTATCCCATAAGTATTTGCTGCTTTCATTCTTTTGAAATTTTCATGTCCTGTCATCCAAATTGCCCAACACCCCACCAGTTTTGTCCCCAAACACATACAGTACAAGCAAGCTCACACACCACTGCCTCCAGGTGGTAACTTAACTGCATGCAGGGAGAACTACAGGCACTGTTTAAATATTAATCACATTTTAATAGATGGCATTCCTGCACATCCATTATTTGTTTATCTTCTGTTATTGTTGTTGTTCTGTTATTCGCAAAAGAAGAAGGAAAACATGTGTGTCATCTTTTTATAACAGTCTACTACAGAGTAAGGTACAAAAAGAACACTTCTAGAAACAGCAGAAGCCAGCCCTGCACCACTGAGTTCCTCATCCAGTGGTAACCATTATATCAACAGCTGGAAAGTACGAACAAGAATATACAGTTTGGAGGACTTAGTACAGAACTAGTTTTCTTCTGTATTTGGTACCAATATAATAAGTATATGACAAAGGTGCATTCATTCTAAAAATAAAACAGAAGCATCCTGGTTGGTTAGATACTGTACTTTCAGTACTGCACATTACCTAATAACTTTTTTTTCACAAAAAGGGTAACTTATGCAACATTTAATAAGAAAACCAATAGTACACGCTAACCTGACTGTAGAAAAAGAAGGGGGAAAAACCCAAAAGCCAGTATAGTCACTTTCCAAAACAGCCCCTCCTCCACCATCATAATCAGAGGAAGTGCTGTAACCATGACTGAGGCGATTTCAGCACCAGACCTTGGCGGACAGCGCCCAGGCCCTCTGACTCCTAAAAATGCCACACATCAAAGGTGGACAAGTGGTTTGAGCAGGGAGTGGAAAGCAGTAGGGTCTTTTTAAAAAAAAAAACAAAAAAAACAAAAAAACCCTCATTTATAGATTTAAATCTCTTTATTATGCTCGGCCAGTGAGAGACATTTACTAAACTAAAATGCTCAGTTCTGGAATAAGTAATGGTTATTAAACAAGGAATGAGAAGATGGCTGACTGGAGAGGGGTATCTGTCCTGAACATTTTTCTGGGACTTTCTCTGTGGCCCCTTGTAGTCTTGGTGCTTAATGTAGAATTTTCTTTGTAATATAATATGCCTGAGCCTGGCTGAGAGTGGAAAAAGAGGAGAGAGAAGCTAAAGGAAAAATGAAAGCTGGGGGGTGGGTACCTTAACTTGACAGCTATGTACAACATTACTCGGCCCCCTCCCTTCCTTTTGTACCAAGTTCCAATGCCTTTTATATATTTGGTAGTTTGTGCAGTTTCTCCTTACTGAGGGGTATATATGGTGAAGAGAGAAGATGCATCCTTCCTTGACAATGAGAAAGTGTGTGATTTGTCATGCGCTTGGATTGTGTTATTAGTAGTATATTACTATAAATATTAATAAAGAATTATCAGCACTATTTCTTCTTCCGAGACTTTTCTCGCCCAATATTTACAAATACCGCACAGTGCCTTGGTGGAGGAGAAACAGAGTGGAGGGGGTGGGGAGATAAGGAAAGGAGAAAGAGGAAAGAAGGGCTAAAGGAAAATGGAAAAGGAGGGAAGGAGGGAGAAAAGCAAGGACGCCAAAGATGCTGGAAACAAGAAAGGAGTGAGGAGAAGGGCTACACGATCAGGACAGTACCACCGTTTGCAAAAGGCCCTCGCCAGCTGTGTCCAAAGAAGAGGAGATTGCACGTGCCCCGTGTGGACGGGGCGCTGACTGTGGAGGCTGCAGAGGAGCACAGGGACCCTGGCCAGGAAGCCCGGGGGATGAAGAGGAGGGGAAAGAAGTGGCAGTGGCGCTGGAGTGGGCGCTGAAGGCGGCGTCCCTGGGCTGCCTCTCCAGCCGGGTTTCTTTTCCTTGAGTTGGGACCTGACTACCAGCCCGGGGTAGCCCCCCTCCACCGCGGCTACTGCTGCAATGATCCCTCTCATATTCCTCCTGAGCCCTCTGCATCTTCCTCTTCTTCATCCTGCGCTTGTGGATGTGGAAGGTGGAGAGGGACAGCACGATGAGGCAGAAAATGAGAGTGACCAGGACAATCAGCACCAGCGTGGAAGAGAAGGACTGGAAAAGCTGCTGTCCCACCTGCGTGATGCAGGTGCTGCCACCTCCACCGCCTGCGCCCGGACTGCGGGCACCCGGGTTACCGCTGCCGCTGTCGTTGGGGGAAGCAAAGGTCCGATTGAGGAGACACGGCGGCAGCGCCAGCCTCAGCTCCTTGGGTGCCCGGGCACTCATCGGCGCTGGGCTGGGAGGGGCCGGGCCCACCAGGCTTCCTATCTCCGACACACCGTTCCCACCAGCCAAGAAGAGGACAGAGCCCACGGCACCCAAAACTACTCCCTGCACAGGAGGGAGTGCGTACGCCAGCCGAGGACTGAGGAGGTGACTGCTGGCAAGCAAGAGGGCCAGGGAGCCAGTGCAGCTGGGGAGGTCTTCTCCGCTCTCGCCTCCAATCAGTCTCCAGGAACCCTTTCCTTCGCAGAGGCACACAGCTGCAAAGAGAACAGGCTTAGTTAGAGTCCCAGTCGCTGCCAAGGGGAGTGCGGAGAACAAGGACAATCAGCCACCACCGCAACGCGGCCCTGGGGCCGCCTCACTTGGGCGCTGTCGGTCTTCTGCGCAGTCGGCGGACCCCAGCCCCACCGCTCCCGAAGAGCACCAGAGCCGCCCCTGCCGGCTCCCAACACTCGGGAAAGGCGTCCATGGCAGCACAGAGGAGGTGCAGATTACTCAGCAGATAAGGCAGCTTTTCGGCGCCCTTCACAACTTTCTAATTGCCACAGGCGCGGAAGCTGCCTGGATGACGTTCCCTACTTCCCAGAGTGCCGACTCTCGTCTTTCCTAAGCTTTCGTCCGGATCCTCCTACCCTCTCCAGCACCCGTTCGGAGCCTCCGATCCGGCTCTCCGTATGCCGTTCTTCTTTCCTGTGCTCCCCCTCCAGACTCTTCCCCCCCAGACGCGTCAGACCACTTAGGTCCCGTTCCCAGGAGGTTACTCCTGGCACCACATCCTCTCTGCCTCAGTCCACACCCGCGGCTGACGCGCAGGGTCGTGCCCCGTCCTTTTTCCAGCCTTTCTCCCTGGCACCTCCCCCAACCAAAAAACGAAGCAGCTAAACCACCTTTCTCATCTGAAGCGCATTCCTGCAAACGCCCCCTTCTCTCTGTTTCCCGGTCCTCTTCCTCCCCCAGCTGACAGTAGCCTGCTTCTTTCTGAGGGACCTGGAACTGGAAGGGAAGGGTCCCCGCCTGCAAAGTTTGGGGAACAAACCCTCTCTCTGGCCTCCCCAGACCCGGCCCGAGGGGCCCGAGGCTGTTTCTGGGGGCCAGCCCGGTAGACTCGCCACAAGCAGCACAGCCTCCTTGCTGCTCCCAGGAGGCAGCTGCAAACTGTTGCACTGCGGAGCTGAGAGGAGGCGAGCAAGCCGGACCAGGGGCCCAAGCCATGGGCAGGGGTGTCTGCCTGCGCAGGCCTCCTCGCGAACTGTCCTCCCTTCCTCCCCACTCTCACCCTGCCACCGAGCCTGCCGGCCTTTCAAAGGCTTTAGCTGCGTGGCGTCTCTTACCTGGAGCCGCCAGCGGGCTTCAGGGAGGCAGCCCCCGCCGCGCGGCTGCAGTGGTGGCTGCAGAAGGCGCCGAGTGAAGGGGCCAGAGACCAAGCTGCGCTGCCGCCGCCGCTGCCTTCACCGCTGCTTCAGGGAGCTCAGCTCCCAGCCTATTGCCAGAGAGGCGGGTGACGTCAGGCAGCCACCGCCAGGGCTCCAAGCCACCCCTCAGGCCCCCACTCACCCTCATACCCCAACAGCTTATTCTGGTACAGCGATCTCTGCTTTGCAGGTTCCCAGTTCCCTGCTCTTCCTTCTCCAGCCGGGACACTACACGGAACAACTCCCACTCTCACCTCCACCTCGTGCTACCAGCAACCCACCTTCCACACTCCTTTGCCTAGGAAAGGCTGAGGCTTCAGTTCTCCAGTTGTCGGATTTTTTTTATCCTCAACCCTTACCCAGGTGGTCCCAGGAACATATTTTTGCACCCTAGACAACCTTCTCCCCTGGGGGTACAGATCAGACTTTCTCCCTGGTGACTAATGAGGGTCCCTCTACTCCCAGATCTTGTTTGTACTGCCCCTGGTTCTGAACATAAACTGCATGCATTAGAGATGTCAGAAACATCTGTCAACACAAGTGTGCCAGAACCTGAAATACAAACCTAAACATGAATCAGACAATCTAAATTAACTGCTTTCATCTCCATGTATCCAATTTATCTTTCATTCCACCTGATTCATGATCCTTCTCTCTCTCACACTCATTGTCAGGCCCAAGACTTATCCAATGTATTAAATATCCCTTCTAGTCTGACAATCTACACACATGGGCACACGCAGCATACACTAGTTTGCAAAACATACACCGATTTACACAAAATTTCTTAAAGGAGTGCAGAAATATGAAAATTCTGAGTGTTGTAATTCTGCAAAGTACTCTCTTATTGACCTTAATTTTTTAAAAAAGTGTTTAGTGTTTTTTTCTTGTTTGTAGTGTTATAGTATTAAGAATAGCCTTTCAGCAAAAATGGCCAGAATTTCTAGAAAGGTTCTTAGCAGCCTGGCTAAATTTTGTGAGAGACTAGTGAGCTATTGGTTTAAGACCCTTTGAAAAAATAGGTATAGTACCTTTGATTATAGTAGCCTTCTTTGAAATAGAGAATTTTTTTTTAATTGAAAAAGCCAGCTTGGAACACTACATAAAAGGCATTGTAAAGTCCTTGAAGGCACTTAGGTGTAATTAAATGTGCATTTCTTTTTTTCTTCTATCTTCTTTTCTTCCTATCTTTGAGTCTAGCAAAGTGTTTGTACAATACTTCCTAGTAAAGTAAACAATGCAGCACGCATTGCTGCCTTTTCCTGCAATTCATTAGAAATAGGAAGAATGTCTGATGCCCACTTATCTGCTTCTATTTGCTGTACTTATAAAGAAGAGTGTCTGATATCCAGAGAAAAAGAGTGTAACATGGGGCTATGAGCCCCTCCTTCTGATCTTATGTTCTTATCTAGTTCTACTCCAAATTCTTTCCTTACTCCTTTTTTTCTCACTGTGCTCATGTCTTATGTATGAAAGGAAAAATGTACCATATATCCCCAAAATCCTGTTTCCATTTATTTGAAAACAAGTCATCTGGACTGAGGGTATAGCTCAGTGTCAGAGATTTTGCATAGCACGTACAAGACTCTCTGTTCCATTCCCAGCACCACCACCACAACAAAAAAGGCATTGGCTTTATCTTTATAATCAAGTCAATAAAAAGTATCACTATTTAAGCTAAACAGTTGATTACAACTGAATATAAATAATCTGTAATTGCTTCAAACCACAAACTGATGTCCTTGCCTGCCGAAGTGACAATTAATGATGGCCAATGCTAGTGAAGCCTTCTTCCCTGGAATGAGGGCACCTGACACCTTCCACATTTGAGCAGTTTGACTTTAGTGGATTAGGGAATGAAGAGTTTTTTTGTTTGTTTCACTGTGAACACTGAGACTTCTCTAGTGACACCTGATAGGCAATGTGTCACTTTTGCACACAGTATTTGCTCTTGAAAAGTTAAGTCTAATCAACATTTTGTAAAGCAAATCCAATTTTAAATACTCCAAAAAGAGATCTAGCTGTTTAAAGAGACTCTTTACCAGAAAAAAAGAAAGGTATCTCATAAAGCAAAGAATCTTTACATAATTAGAGTTAACTCTCAATGGTCTGTGTTCCAGATTCAGTAGCATTAACACATTTTCTAGAGGGAAATGTAACTTTATGATGTATTGTAATAGTATTATAATATGTATGTAATGAGAGTCTTCTTGCACACCATGCTTTTAGGACATATCATGAGGCTACCACTGTTCTTATTCTTTTGTTAAAAAGGAGAGGCATCTGTTATATCAGGAATGCTAAAATTGTCTGTGCCACTTTACACAAGCTATGAAAGACAATGTCTTACCCTAGAGAATTTAGATCTCATAGCAGTTGAATACTATTCACAAGATAATGGTATTTAACTGGAAATGATTTAGGTATATTAAAGACATAAAGTTTCAGGTTAAAAGAGCAATACACCTCCTTTCCTTTCCATAAAGAATAAACTGTAGATCTATAATTTGTTCTAATGCAGAAGACACGTGTGGGAAATACATAGACTTGGATGTCAGTGGGCAGTATGATTCAGACACAAGGATCGATGAAGGCAATATGAACACTTCTTGAGCTGCAGGATTTTGATCCCACTGAGTTGTCATATAGTTTTGGTACATCTGGCACAATGGCAAGATTTCTCCTATATAACAGGGTGCAACTATTTTAGCAAACAAAATTTTCAAGCCACACTATTTAAGAGTAGAAAATGAACAAGCTTCTGAGATTCTCAGAATCTTCTCTTGTGATAGAAAAGCCTTCTTGGACTCAGGCATGTTCCAATTATTCAGCTGAATGTAATACTTGCTCTCAAGGTTTATGAAGGATCTCTGTCTAGCTTAGAGAGAAGTGTCAAAGAGGCACCTGTATAGCAATAAAAAAAGCCTTGAATCAACAACACTGATAATAATGCTAGCTATTACCATTATAAAATGCCTACTGTATGCCAGGCTGTATCAAATTCTCTATATTAGCACTGATCCTCACTACAATTCCACAATGTTACTTTGGCCAAAACATAAAATCATTCATCTACTCACTTGTTAACTTATTCATTCAACAAAAATCTTTGAGTACTTGCTGTATATCAGAAAACTAAAGCTCAGAATGGTTAAAAACCATGCCTGAGTCACCCAATAACAATATATTATTAACTATGTTACTGGACACAAATCCAGGCAAATTAATTCCAAAATTAGTATTCTTTTTTATGACTAGTAGGCTCTGTCTCTCTGCCTTTGTCTGCATGTGTGTGTCAACTCTATTTCCATTTTTTTTTATCAATAATTCAATCTTCTCCTGGTTGCAGTAATAAAGTATAGGTAAAGAAAGCCAGACATGTTTGTCTGAAGTGGAGAAAGGTTTCCTCATCTCCTTCCAACAACAGTTAATAGTGTCTCTTTTGGACTGAGAAGAGTCTAGTTTGGAAACCACTGTACCAAGTCATTTGGACAGCTCATTATGGATCACAATGCAGCATGATTTATGTCGGGCTCCTCTTAGATGTACAGGGACTTTTCCAGAGGATAGGTAGCTATTTTAAAATTTTTCCTAATCTTATTATCTCTAGTCTTGGCCCCTGCATACCTACAGCATTATCATGTTACTGTTAAATCAACTATTGTGCCTGCCAGCCAGCCACTAAACAGAACTCTGAATGAAGTGACTTTGTTCGAGTTATTTACTTCTTTCCAATTCAATTTTCTCATCTTTAAAATTGGAATAACAGTAATGATGATAACAATATCTTCTTTGTAGTAGTAGTTTTAGTACTGAACAAACAGCAAACATTCAATAAAGAGAAGCTTTTCATAAGGGAAATTATTAAGATTGATATTTTATCCCTGGCAATAGAAACGTTATATTGTTTTGGGCATCAAAGTTTAGAAAATTTTGGTAAGCTTTCATGTCCTTTATATGAAAATGACTAGAAGGGAGAGGAAAATATTTATAAGGACAGATAATGATCAACCACAGAGTTGGAATATTAACCCTAAAGATAGAATATGGGCAATACCTCATAGCATCTTCCAATGGTTACAGCACCATTAATAGAAGTTGAGTCTATCTCACAATAAGTAGTCCAGAGAGAACTGAAGCATAGTGGAATAGACCTTTCTATCCACGTATCAGGTCACCACCTATACCAGCATTTTAAAACTGGGGGAATCATATCCTTGAGAACACATTTTAAAAATTTCCAGGGGGATGTGAGAATATGTAATGGAAATATATAGTTTTAAGAGAATTATTTTCCTAAATCCCTACTTTTATATGTACTTTCTCCAAAAATGTATATATCTGAAGTTAAAACTTATCCTTCACCACCTTTCTTTTCATTCCTCCTCTCTCACAAAAGAAAATAATACATCTCACCAATCCTCTATCATGCATTGCTCAAGGTATAAAATCTTTGGGAATTAAATAAAAACTAATTTGAGGATATATAACTCCTGAAAGAAGTGACAATAAAGGAAAAAGATCATCTCTAAGAAGTATTGCTAAAGCAGTATTTTATTTAAGGAACAAACTCATTTTAAGGATCTATGTCTTATGTACCTGTTATGGTTTATATCTAGAATGTCAAAAGTCTCATGTATTCAGACATGGAGCTTTTAGAAGGCGATTGGATCACAGGAGAACTATACTCATCAGTGGACTGATCTATTGATGAGCTATATATGATGCTAGGACTGGGACATGGTGTGAGGAGGCATGTCACTGGGGGAAGGCATGCCCACAGCTCCTACCTTTTTTCTCTGCTTCCTGGCTGCCCTGAGATGAGCAGCTTTCCCCCACCATGCCCTTCCGCCAAGATGTTTCTTCCTTGGAGCCAGCACAATATGGACTGAATCCTTTGAAACAAATGAAATCAAATCCCTCTTCTTTTAAATTGTGGGTATCTCATATTATGTTCCAGTACTGAGAACACTAATATACAAGGTATGTATTGATTTATCTTAGAATTTGAAAGTGAAATAGTTATCAGAGGAATGAAAGTATTCTGGATTATTTAAAATACAAATCTAGACTTTTTCCTGAAAGAAGTAGCCTGGTTTGTCTATTTGGTTTAATATTTTAACTGAATTTGCTTAATAGGTAATAGGGAAGACATATAAATTGAACAAGCTATGTCTATTGCTCCAAATACATTATATTTGGACAAAAAATATTTGAGGGCCATTTGAAATATGGAGCATATCAGAAGCCACATTGTTTGCAACTAAATTTATGAATTAAAAGGTTTGGATATCAACTGTAGAGGGGTCTCTTGTTTTTCAAAATTGTTTTAGAGAGCATACCTGCATAAACTACTATTTTATAGTCTCCAGCTCCTGTTTTAACATCTGGAAAGTCTCAAACACAAACTACATCCATCAAAAATGCCATAAAACTTTTTTTATTTTTATCTTATGAAAAAATAAAACATTTTCATAACCAAGTAATAAGACAATAACAATAGTTATTACACTGTGCATTGTCATCTTCAAAGTACTCAGTACAAGATATAAACCAAAAAGATAAGATTCTTAGAAAGAAACAAATAGATAATAACATAAACTTTCTTTTCAATGAACTAAGACAAACTTTTAGTATAAATGAAATTATATGTATATATCTTACTGAGGTGGAACTAAGACAAACTTTTTGTTTGTCTTATATATGGAACTTTGAACCAGGTAGCTTCTTTAATTTCATGAAACAGAGAAACTCCATAAACTTTTACATGTCTTTCATATTAAGGTCTAGTTACCAAACATATTTTGTCTCTTTATACCTTAAAATAAAAGCAATCTCTAATCAAGCCTGTGACCCAATTAAATCTGGATATTTGTGCAAAAAAGAAAGATTCCTCATGCTATATCACTTTGACAGAATAAATATTCACTGTGTGCTTACTATGTGCCACAAATTGTGCTAAGTGCTTGGTATACAAGTAATCAAGGAAAAGACTTCTAGATAATCAGGAATTATCTGGTTATATATAATCACATTCAGATCTGGCCAAATGCAAAGAACCTCTTCTTTCCCTACTATTTTTAATAAAATATTGGTTATGTCAAAGAACACAAGAATATAAACTATATATTATCAGAGAAAAACATTCAGAGAGAGATTGGTAAAGATAGATGCACCAGCAGATGTCAAATAATTGATAAGATCTATGTGACCAACAGTTCTTGGATAATGAGAATTCTGGATCATGACCAGAAACTCCATAACATATGGTTCTCTCAAGTGCTGTAGGCTGTGAATCTGCTTTTTACAAGAAAGATAAACTGAAAATATTTCTACCCTGCAAAAGGAGATGTGCCTAAACCAACAACTATTGGCACTGTGGCCAGATACTTTTTTATTTTAAGAGGCTGTCTTGTGCACTGCAGACTGTTTTAGTAAGCAGATTTCTAAAGATGGTCCCCCAAGGTTAAGTCTGATGGTTAATCAGTTAAAAACCAAGTAATATAGATACTTCTGTGAAGAAATTTTTATAGCTATAACTAAAGTACTGAATAGTTGACTATAAGATACATATATTATTCAGATAGGATTGATCTAATTAGATAAGCCCTTGAAAAGAAGACATTCTTCTCTTGGCAGCAACAGAAGAATTAAGAGTCAAAGCATGTGGGCCATTTAACATGTATTTGTTGACTCAGAAAATGGAGGGAGCCATGAACAAACCAATGCAGGCATCTTTAGGAGAGGGTAACAGCCTGTGGATAAAAACCATCAAGGATTGGGGATTTCAACCTTAACAACTTCAAGGAACTGAATTCTGCCAATAACCTGAATGATTTGGAAGCAGATTCTTCACCAGAGTCTCCAGATAAGACCTAAGCCTGGCTAACACCTGCATTTGAGCCTCTAAGCAGAGAACCTGGTTGAACCTCCACTTCCTCCATCCTTCCAGACTTCTGACCTACACAACCGTGAGGTTTTGTCCATTAAGCTTCTAAAGTATTTGTTAAGCTGGTAACTTGTTATACAACAACAGGAAATTGATATAGATGTTTAGCAACACCCCTGGGTTTTACCCACTAGATTCCAGTAGCATCCTCCCTACTTGTGACAGCCCGTGTATCTCTAGATATTGCCAAATCATGGGAAGTGGTTGCAGAATCATCTCAGGCTAAGAACCCCTGATCTAGGCATAATATTCATCTCTGTATTGTCAGAAAAGAGTGGTCCAACAAAAGAGATGGGGATCTTGGGTCCTATCCATATCTTATAACAATTTCATTTACTGTATTCTACAAGTTGTTGAATTTGACCAAAAGAGACTGATGTAGAATGAGAACACCAGGCATTATCTAAGAAATCAATCTGCTGGAAACTGAATAACACCCTCCTGAACAACAAATTGGTCACAGAAGTAATTAAAGAAGAAATTAAATAGTTTCTACAAGTAAATGAAAATGCCAGTACAACATACAGGAATCTATGAGACATGATGAAAGCAGTTCTATGTGGGAAATTCACAGCAGTGAATGCCCATATTAGGAAAACAGGGAAAACTCAGATAAATAACCTAATGAAGAACCTCAAGTTCCTAGAAAAAGAAGCGCATAATGAATCCAAAGCTCATACAAGAGAGGAAATTATAAAGATCAGGGCAGAAATCAATGCAATGGAGACTAAGAGAACAATACAAAAAAAAAAATCAATGAATCAAAGAGTTGGTTTTTTGAAAGAATAAATAAAATTGATAAACCTTTAGCCAACCTTATCCAAAAAAGGAAAGAAAAGACACAAATACATGCAATTAAGAATGAAAAAGGTCGGGCCAGGGTTTTAGCTCAGTGGTTTTGCTGCCTGCTGTGCAAGCACAAGGACCTGAGTTCGATCCCTGGTACCAAAAAAAAAAAAGAATGAAAAAGGTGAAGTCACAACAGATCCAACAGAAATCCAGGGGATCATCAATACCTACTTTGAGAACCTCTACTCCAATAAAATGGAAAACACAGAACAAATGGGCAGATTCCTAGATACATACAAATTGCCAAAGTTAAATGAAGAAGATATAGAAATTCTAAACACCTCAATTACAGTGAGTGAAATTGAAAATGCAACAAAATATTTACCAACAAAGAAAAGCCCAGGTCCAGATGGCTTCACTGCTGAATTTTACAAGACATTTAAAGAAGAACTAACACCATTACTCTTTAAACTCATCAAGGAAATTGAAAGGGAAACAATACTTCCAAATTCATTCCTGGAAGCAAGTGTGACTTTGATTCCAAAACCAGGGAAAGACCCAACCCAAAAAGAAAACTACAGGCCAATCTCCCTAATGAACATAGATGCAAAAATGCTCAACAAGATACTGGCAAACAGAATACAGAGGGTCATTAAGAAGATCATACACCCTGACCAAGTCAGATTTATCCCAGGGATGCAAGCATGGTTCAACACTCATAAATCAATAAATGTAATACACCGTATTAACAGAGTCAAGGACAAAAACCATATGATCATCTCAATAGATGCAGAAAAAACATTCGACAAAATCCAGCACCCATTCATGATAAAAACCTCACAGAAAATTGGAATAGAAGTTCTTCATCTTAACCTGATTAAGGCAATCTATGAAAAACCAACTGCCAACATCATACTAAATGGTCAAAAACTGAAAACTCTCATGCTAAAATCAGGAACAAGCCAAGGATGCCCACTGTCACCACTTCTGTTCAATATAGTTCTGGAAACATTAGCCACAGCAATTAGAAAAGAGAAAGAAAAAATAAAAGGAATAAAGATAGGAAAAGAAGAAGTTAAACTGTCATTATTTGCTGATGACATGATACTTTACATAGAAGACCCAAAAAACTCTGCCAGAAGACTTCTAGACTTAATTGACAGATTCAGTAGAGTAGCTGGATACAAGGTTAACACTCAAAAAACAATAGCCTTCTTGTACACAATTAACAGACTCAGAGAGAGAAACTAGGGAAATAATTCCTTTTACAATAGCATCCAAAAAATGAAATATCTAGGAATCTATCTAACAAAGGAAGCAAAAGACCTCTACACTGAAAACTACACCACTCTGAAAAAAGAGATCAAAGAGGACACAAGAAAATGAAAAGACATCCCTTGCTCCTGGGTAGGAAGAACCAATATAGTGAAAATGGCCATCTTCCAAAACTACTATATAGATTCAATGCAATACCAATTGAAATTCCAACAATATACTTCACAGAACTAGAGAAAACAATCCAAAAATTCATTTGGAACCATAAGAGACCTAGAATAGCTAAAGCAATTCTAAGCAACAGAGACATGGCTGAGGTTATCACAATCCTTAACTTGAAACTATACTACAAACTACTGTGATAAAATCAGAGTGGTACTGGCAAAGGAATAGACCTGAGGATCAGTGGAATAGATTAGAAGATGCAGAAACAACTCCAGACATACTCAGCCACCTCATCTTTGATAAAGGAGCCAACCACCCTCATTGGAGGAAAGATAGCCTATTTAATAAATGGTGTTGGGAAAACTGGATTTCAACCTGCCAAAGATTAAAACTAGACCTATACCTATCACCATGCATTAAACTAAGATTGAAGTGGATTAAAGATATAAATATTAAGAAACACTAAAGTTGCTGGAAGATAAGTTAGGTAGAACTCTTGAAGACATTGGCATAGGAAAAGACTTCATGAAAAAAAACCTCAGCAGCACAGGAACTAGCAGAAGGAATCAGCAACTGGGATCTCATTTTATTAAAAAGCTTCTGCACTGCAAAAGAAACCACCAACCGAGCTAACAGACAACCTACAATATGGGAAAAAATTTTTAGCAGCTGTACCTCAGACAAAGGACTACTATCTAGAATATATAAAGAGTTGAAAAAAATCAGACCCCCCAAATTCAAAGACTCAATTCAAAAATGGGCATCTGAAATGAACAGACATTTCGCAGACAAAGAAGGAAAAGCAGCAAACAAATATATGAAAAAATGTTCAACATCACTCATCATTCGAGAGTTGCAGATGAAAACAACACTGAGATTCCACCTCACCCCAGAAAGAATGGCTGCTATCAAGAAATGAACCAATAACAAATGCTGGCAGGGGTGTGGGGAGAAAGGAACCCTTCTCCATTGTTGGTGGGAGTGCAGACTGGTGCAACCACTGTGGAAGTCAGTATGGAGATAGCTCAAAGAACTAGGACTAGCAGTCCCATTTGACTCAGCTATTCCACTGCTGGGTATCTTCCCAAAAGAATTAAAAGAATCATACCACAGTGATATATGTGCATCCATGTTCATAGTGGCACAGTTTGTAATAGCTAAAGCTTGGAAGCAGCCCAAGTGCCCATCAACTGGAAACTGGATAAAGAAAATGTGGGGTTTTTTTTATAAAATGGAGTACTACTCAGCCATAAAGAACAAAAAACTAGAGTCATTTATAGCTAAATGGATGCATATCGAGGCTAAACTCTTAAGTGAAAAAAATAGGACACACATATGTAAATACCGAATAGTTTCTCTAGTGTGAGAAACTGATAGTGTAAACAAGTTAAAATGATTAAAATGAATAATTGATAATTTGAAATAGGAAAAAAGGTCCGAAGACGAAGGAGTGAAGGGAGGGGAAGGGGAAAGGAAAAGAGGGAAAGGAAAAACTATCAGAAAGGAAAAAAAATGGAAATGAAATCTATGTAAATAGGGAAGGGCGGAGGGGGTGAAGGGCGCACAGATAATGAGGAAAAAATAAGAACCAATATATATCATGTACAGGTAAAAGCACCCAATGATAAATGTAAACAAATTGTATACCTAAAATGTACCAATAAAAGAATAACAACAACAAAAAAGTAAATAAGAAAAAAAAAAGAAAGAAATCAATCTGGAAAAAAAAAAGCAAAAAATGTTAGGTCCAGGCATCAATCAGGAGATTTGGGGGAGAACAAACAATGACAACACAAATTGGTTTTCCTCTGTGATAATGGAAGATCCTACAAAGAAAGGGGAAGTGATGTTGAGTTGAGTATAGCTTTGGACTTTGGTTTCTATAACACAAAAGAGTACAGCAAGAAACATCTGGCTCAGATCACAGATATCTCAGTTGGTATACACTGCACAGTGCTGTCCAAGATTCTGAGAAATCAGTGACAGTAAGTAACTTATTCCACGTTGGATGGCCATTTCAGTTCCTCTTCTTTTTTTTAATGAGAAATATTACTATGTCATTTTAAGACCCAAGGACAAGCCAAATGGCTCTCTGGTTTCAGCCTTTTATCTCTTAAATTGTTTTCATTCTATGGTTTAGATCTAAAATATCCTCCAAAAGTCTTATGTTTCAGAGGTAGCATTTTTGAAAGATAATTGCATCTTCAGGGATCTAATTTCATCACCATATTAATCTATTGGGGAGATTACAATTTGATGGCATTATCTGGAGGTAATAAAAACTTAGGAGATGGTACCTATTTGAAGGCAGCGGGTCATCAGTGTGTGACCTTAGGGTTGTATCTTATCCCTGGCCTCTTTCTTTCTGGCTCTTTTCCTGTTTTTCTCTACTTCCTAGTTACTATAGAGAAGCTTTCTTCTATCGTAGTCTTCTACCATGATGTTCTGCTTTACCGTAGGCCAACAGCAATGAAACCAGCCAGCCATAGACTAAAACCTCTGAAAGAGTAAGCCAAATCAATTTTTTGCTCCTTTAAGCTGACTTTCTCAGCTATTTTGTCACAGTGATGAAAAGCTGACTCATATACATAGTCTGTATATTGTATCATGCTTGAAAAAGAAAAGAAATGAAAATATGATATGATTTTAAAGTAGCCTTGGAGTTATCAATCACAAAGTATGCCTGACTAGAAAAGAAACATAGGGGACAGCTTAGATTTCTTCCAGCTCAACTTGTTACTGTTTGTCTACATCAACTGTTTATCAACTATGCTTTTTATTATGGTAACAGGATGCACAGTAAATAAAGCCAGAATGATTCTAAGGAAAACAAAGTAACAATAAAGTAAAAGAATTAGCACTCTGAATAGGCACATTTGACATAATCGAGTGACATTGTGTTCATAGAAATATTCTCAGTTTCCAGATGAAAAATTGAGAGGTATGATGATTTCTTGGGTAATTTTTAGTTAAAACATGGTCCTATATACTTTTAAATCACAAATGTAACATCAATTGAATAATGAAAATATCTAGCTTACAACACATAAAATTTCACAAATTGTTCTGCTTCCTCGCCACTTGGGCTTATTTTTAGCAGAAAGTCTAGAGTATCAAAAGGAGTACTATTTGGTTTCTTCATTTTTCTAGCTTATATTTCCCCCTTTTTCCCTACCACATATCTCTAGATTACTAGACAAGATCCTTAAATCTCTGAAGTAAACAAAGAAGAGAGGATTGGAAAGGGAGAGCAAGAGGAAGGAAGAATAAAAATTATCAAGATGTGATATGTCTATGTACCAATTCCCCAAGATGAATATAATTATTATGCATCATAAACATATACTAAAAATAGAAAGAAAATTGTACCAAGACTCAGTCTGTTCTAAGATATAGATTCTTGAGGCTTAACAGATGTCAGGTTGTCTCAGAGTGGGGAACTTCCTCCTTACATCTGTTTACATTTGCCCCTTTATTCAGTTGTCACTGAGTATCACCTAGAAATCTAATATTTCTTTCAGCTTCTTGCTACTTAATCCTGAAAGAAAACTCTGGAAAAGTTTTCATTAAACACCCACCTCAGAAATTTCCCACCTAAGAGATAAAGGAACAGGGTATTTACACACCAAATGCATCTAATTTCCTGCAGGCTGTCATTTTCCAAGCTTTAAGGAGATCCCAGCAGCAAGTCAGAATCAACTCCAGCAATCCTTCCTAATCCACATCCAAATCCTAGGAATTCTTTTCACCAATCTTCCCACCTCTCTCCATTATAATTTTGTCTTTCATCTTTGAGATGGTTTTATATCTTTGATATGGTTATGAAACCAAAGATCAAGAAGGTACTTCTTAAAAATTTCTATTATAAGTTATCACACATCAATATTTTAGTCTCAGTCTCTCTTTGGGATTTGGGATTTTTCAGTTCCACGCCTCAGTAGAAATGGAGGCAGGAAGAATTCTAGTTAATATCCTCTTGCTGTAGCAACTGAGAGTGAATCCTCAATCAACACTTCTCTAGGGGCAGAGTCTTCAGAACTTAGAGAACATGTAGAAATTTTTCAAAGAAGTGATCTCAAAAAAGATGATGAGAAGGATGGGAGAGGTCATAGAGTACACCACATTTACAGAATACCAAGTTCTTTACATGTATTTCCTTTTAATCTTTACAACAGTTCTACAGTCTAGGTTTAGTTATTCCCAATGTGGAGGAAACAGGCTTAGAGATTCATCCAAAGCATATACTGCTAGTAATTGTTTGGATCCAGACCGAAATGCTTGACTGTCTGGCTCCAAAGCCTATGATCATCCCATTACACCAAGGATAGAGATCTCAAGTTTTAAATGCTCCCAGGAAACAGAGATGGAAAATAAATGTGTGATTTTTCTTTTAACCACAAGACACAAAAGACCAAAATGGCTAATTGGAGACAGTATACCCTAGTGCTGACCAAGCAGAGCAAAACATGATGGCCTTAAATTGGGATGGGCCAATGAATCCTTAGTTATAGACCAATGTGGTAGGTTTGAAGGCAGAAAAATTTAGGTATAGACGTAGCTCAGTCACTGACACTTCTGAAAACTTAAATAGATCATGTAATCTTTGTGAGCTTCAGTTTCTACAATACATGAATAACAATTTCTACTTTATAATGTAATGTGAGGATCTTAAAACATGGAAATTTCCTAGCACATAGTAGGTACCCTTCAAATGGAAATTCTTGCATTTTTAAATGCGTAGCAGAATTTTCATCTTGGCCTTCATCCTTTCTCCAAGCCTCCCTCTCTATGCCTAATAATTTCATACCACGGACAGAAGAATATGAAAGGGAACAGTGCAGTACTAGTTATTTCAAATTATCAAGGTATGATATCAGGGCTACTCAACAAAAAATCAGCCTTTGCCTTTCTCCAGTAATAAGTAGTCAGAAGAATGCCATGTGGAAGAGAGAGCCCCCTGTAAACTCAGATTCATGGGAAACTAAGAAAAGGAAACAGGTTATTTTGTCTCTAATGCTGGTTGATCTGGATGATTGGAAACATGGATATATTTTCTTCCAAGTAAGTTTACAGTGATTACTAATAGCTAAAATAACCCCCAAATCAAAAAAGGACATGTACAACTAACATAGTTTAAATTACTTTATTTTGACTTCACAGGATACATTCTGGCATAACTGTGTTAACATATAAAGATCTTTCAATTATAATATTTTTATCCTTAAGAATTTGATTAGATAATCCAAAGAAGCTGACTTTTCCTTGTATTAGTGAAAGAGAGAGAAAGAGAGAGAAAGAGAGAGAGAAAGCAAACTCTTGAGATTATTACGGTATTGTTAATGGGTAATGAGTCCTAGGGAAATTCTTTCCAGGTTCCTGGTGTCCTGAGCAAAGAATTGGACAAGACATACAGAAAAGGGGGAAGGGATACACATTTATTGAAAGTAGAAAAGAAGTATGCTCTGCAGTGTGAGAGTGGGCCAGTGAAGAGACTCACAGCAGCCAGGAGAGTAAGGAAAAGGATTCTTTTGTATCTGGAATTTTTGATTGATTTTTTCATGTAATTAAGGCACTAGGGTAGTTGGTCCTTCAACACTTCACTTGGTCTGAAGCCAGATTTAAATTGTACTAGCCATGGCTTGCTTAGTTTTGTGCCAAATGTAAATGAAGAATTGAAAATAGTACTTTTCTAATGGGTTCCACATATAGTACTCAAGAACTACAGAGTCATCCTGGGTTCTGCATTCTGCATATGCTCTGAGTCTCCACAATTTTAACAGATTTCACTCAGTTTTTGACTAGTTTTGCTTCACCCCTAAATTCCTATCTCATTATCATATTTCACAGACACATCTTTCTCTTAAATTTCAGTTTTCCATAAAGGGCACTGAACCTTAATATACTGTAATTAATTATTTAAATTGGGTACTATGTCAACAGGAGCTCATTTGTTTCTCATAACATTAACACAATTCAAAATTATCTTGTCTGTCATTCTTTGTTAACAATAGAAAGTGGCCATTAAGTTCACCACCATCTAGGAATTAATTCACTAGAAACAAATCTCAAGGAAGAGTTAAAAGGCCTAATATCCTTCCAGATCCACAGTAAGTTGTCATTTCAACAGTGACAGGACAAGGGTCCTCTTTAGCTTCAGTAATGAGAGAAAAAGAAGAAAGGAGAGAGAAGGAAGGAAAGAGGAGGGGCATAAGAGAGAGGGAGAAAAAGAGGGTGGGGCAACTGTGGGGCCTATTGTGCATACCTCTATTTTAATGGTTACCACATTCCTGAAATGGTTCCTCTAGATATATACCCTTTCATTGGACAGTAAGACCCTGGAAGGTAGGTATCATGTTTGATTCCTCTCTATACTGTATAGTAGATACATTATAAATAAAAACACTACACATAACTGCCTTAGGAGCTTTTAGTCTCCTTCCAAAAGTTGTATGTACAAGGTATTGAGCAGATGAAATTGTTTTGCTTCTTCCCTGTGGAGGTGATAATAAAGATCAAGGTGATCAAGGAGGAACCAGAAGCAGTAGGCAGAGGCAGCACTCCCAAGTTGAGGCAGGAGGATCAAAAGTTTAAATCCCATCTGGGCAACTTGGAGAGACCCTGGCTTAGAATAAAAAGCTGAGGGTGTAAACCAGTGGTATAGTGTTCCTTGGTTCTAGTTCAACTGCCACACACACACACACACACACACACACACACACACACACACACACAGAAGGGGGAGGGGAGGAGGAAAAGGGGAAGAAAAGGAGAACAATTTACAAAAAAACAAAAGAAAGGAAGATATCAATAGAAAAGGGAGAGGGAACAAATGTTCATTCAACAACTACCAGAGTATACAGCATTCATAAACACAATTCTACTTAATCCTTGACACAGTCTTGTAGGACAGAGAATTATCTCCAATTTACAGTTGAAGAAAATGAGACATTAAATAATTTTTTCCAAGAGTACACAACTACTAAATGATGAAACCAGGATTCAAACCCAAATCTGCCTGTTTGCAAAGCCTACTTTTTCCATTAATGCAAGGGCCTTTCTGAATGATATTGAATAGGAGGCTATAGGCCTTGTGGACATGACTGGCTGAGTCATGGCCCCAGCAGTTTCTATACCCTCAGTTGACTGGGTCACTCAAGCCCCAACAACCAGAGAGTTCAGAAGTAGAAAAACAAAGGCAGAGCTGATATGGCCTAGGCCATTCAATCGCCAAAAGCTAAGTGATTCACTTGCTCTTTGAAGGAGTTTTGTCAGCTGAATTGTCAAGGATGTAGCACCAAGCTGTACTCAGTTTTACTTAATGCACAAAGTTCCTATTATTTGTTTCTGCTCCAATAAAATGTGTTAGGTGTTCTACCAACCCTTATATAATTTACATCTGTATTTGCAAATCAAGTGTCAAAAATGAATCTTATAAAATAATTTACTTCCATCTCTTTCTTCTAGCTAGAGCATCAGCTCTACTTGAGATGCCAAGTGGGACCATGCTGAAGCCTGAGATTTTCTTTATACATAGCAAATCCTCTCTAAAGGTTTAGCAACAGAAGACATCCCCAGAGGATTTGCAGCTTGGAACTGTGGACTGCCTATTCTTGGCTTATTTCATGTGAAGAATCAAAACCCCAAACACCACATTACAGAGGAAATATGATGGATGGGCATTCAAAGGTGAGTCCTGCAAGAAGCTGTCCAAAGCTTGCTCTCATGTCACGTCTCTTATGTCACATCCAAGGGACCTTCTTAATCTCATTAAAGGTCATCAACTGTTTTAAACATTCTAAAATATTGCCATTTGGTAGGCTACATAACCTCTATGGCAGACTTGAGACTAGTGAGAGGTGGCTAAGAGGCTAATTTTGATTCAATATAACATCAAAATTTCAAATAATTATTGTCGAGTAGGAAAGTGACTGAACTGAAAGAGGTTTGAGATTGAACCCTATTAACGCCTAAGGTCAAAGTTACAACCTTATGATTTTAAATCTACCCAGTAACTTTGCACAGCCTAAGGGAATGGGACATGGATAGCTAAGTTTTGGTGAGATCTTTAAATTTGGAGGGCTATGTTCCACTATTTCTCTTGGTGCAGAATCTTTAATGTCCAGGATGATCCAGAGGGGTTGAAAAATAGCTTGGAAAGGGCCAGAGTCCAAATGGGCATCAAGAGAAATATCTCAGAAGAGAAGACTCTGTATATTAGAGCTTGGTCCTGATTCTCTAAAACAAAGTAAAAAAAACACAAGCCCATCCTACAAACACCATCCCCACCACCAATTAAATTTCTAATGGTAGGATTATAGATTATAAATCACTAATGCCAGACCTGAGGGAGACTCAAAATCAGAAACTTAGAGGACAAAGATGGGAAAATTCAGGGCAGGAAGCATAGTGAAGACATAAATCATGACTGGCTTAGGGTAAATCTTCGGGCACTGGCTTCCACGCCAGGCCTATGTGCTCTGCCCCATCTGAAAGAGGCAGGCCACCAACACCAAAGATAATTACTACTTGCTTTCTGACATGGCTGAGACTCAGTCCTACAGAGTAGCTGCCTGAAGAGGTTGCACATGAATCTGATTGGATTCACCTCCTTAGAGGACAGCATCTCTCATGCTCTGCCGATATCAAGGTAAGAAAGTGTGAGACAGCTTTGTGAAAGGGTTTCAGCATCTAAATGCCATGACAACACTCATTATCCCTCATTCTCTCTTCCTTCTTTTTGATTTACCATGATACTATGGCTTGTGCTCTGTACAACTTCAGAAACAGCAGGGTGCTTCAGAAAGGGCACAGGCTTTGGGGCCTAACAGACCTGGATCTCAAATCTGTTTCTGCAACTTACCAACTGTGCAACTGTGGATGTATGTTTTTAAACTTTGAAGGCCAAACTCAATTTGTTCACCAGTAAACTGAGGAATATAGTAACTCTCTGGGAAGTCTGAGTGCTGGGATCATTGAGGATTCAAGGAGGAGGGTTAAAGGAGATCTCAGGAAATGTTCAATAAATGTTCGTTCTCTCCTCCCTCCTTTCCTGTGCCTCCCTAGACTATACCATCCCCTTTAAGAAGCCAGATTCTCTCTTCAATAGGGTGTGACACTTTAAAAATAGAGCACATCTTCAATGATGGCTGTGTGATCTATATAAAACAAGGTTCCTTCTGCCAACTAAATAAATAGAGGAGAGCAAGTACTCATTTCTGTTCTAATTTAATCTGTCTGAGTGCCTGGAGGTCTTTGTGAGGTAAATATTGTTTTCATTCTGACCTTGCTGTAGTGTTCCCATTGAATTTGTCTCAGCCTGTCCTTTTGATGTCACATTGAGGTCTCCCTAATAGATTGAAAGTATTTTGTGGAGGACAGAGATTAGTGGGACCTAACAGCCTCTAAACACCTGTTTACCTTGGCTATTTTGGGTAACTTGCTGTTCTGGCTAACGAAGAGCTAGCATGTATGCCTAAATTACCTATTTGCAAAAAATTGAACTCATCAAAACATACAACCAGTACTGAACACAATGAGATATGGGGTGATTTGAGAGGCTCTTATGAGCTAAGATGAGGATGAGCATCAATAATTTTGCCCGACACAGGAGAATAAACAGAGCTTTACCCTCACACACTTTGGAAATTTGTTTTTAAAGCACCTTTGGCTCTGACATGTAAATTTGTTCCTTCTTTCCCTTTTTCACTAAGATTTAGAAAAAAATTGTTTTAGGTCTTCCTCCATGAAGTTAAAAATACATGAATTTAAAAATATAATGTTCGATTTGGGCAATTTAGTGGAAAAGTTCTCTAGCTCATTATGGATAGACCCAGCTATTTAGGACTCAAGTGGTGCCTTGATATCAGACAGAGCTTATTTTAAAAAAACTTTTTAAATTTTAAAGCAAATGTGTATTCATTGTAAAACACTGAGAAAACATAGCCAAGAGAAAAAAGAAAAAGAGCAGTATCTGCGTGTACCATTCTGAGATGACTACTGTTAATAGTTTGAGAGGTTTCTTGTCTAGGGTATACATATACATTAAAAATAGGTTCATAATCCCTAAACTCCAGGGGTACCTATTGGTTCACCTTCTCAGCAATATGTCAGGATCATCTTACCATGTTAACCTTCTTCCATATGCAAGATTAATGATTTCAAAGGATTCTAGGTATCATACTTTATCCTAAAATAAAGGAACATTCTTATTTTAAAATAAAATGGAACACATTTTAACTAAATCTTTGCTCCCATAAAAATTTTTCCCCACTGGATTAATTCTTGAGAATAAAATTGAAGGACCAGAATTTTTAAAAAAATTTTAAATATTGTCAAAATGTCCCTGAAGACTGAAATGATAGTATACACTCCACCGACAGTATACTGCTGTTTATGTGTCTGCTCTCTAAAAGAATGAAAAATTTTTGATGTCCAAGATTGTGTTTTATTCATCTTTATATTCAACAGCTTTATGCTTTTGCACATTAACTCACTGAAGTATTTGTTGAATCGGTGAATGATTCAAGGAATCTTTCACTGTTGAAATGAATATGAAGTATAAGTCAAGTTGCATGATGTTTCTGGGAGCATACTTAAAATTTGGAAAAATGAGAATTTTGTGTTGCATGCTCTCTACCATTCTCTGATTTCACAACTCTTATGTGAAAATCAATGACCAAGATATTCTTGGATTACTCACACATATAGGATGTAATTTTACTTATGAAATATGCACACTAATATTTCATCTAAGCTAATTGTAAAATATAGAGTTATACACATATATCCTGAAATATGCTACTTCAGGAGAAATAGGCTACATGACATGATGGGAGATTCCTAAAAGATGGTGTTCGACTTAACAGAAATCTCCTACTTCCCATTTTCACTTTTTCACTCACATAATTTTGTGTTTTAGTAGTGCCTAGAAAACTGGATGCATAATTATCTTGAAATTCAGTTTCCTTTGGTTATTCACTCAGGGCAAAGAGAAGGCTTATTCCATGACACTGTAGAAATATTTCTATTTTTTATTAGTACATGTGTGTCACACATAATGTTTTCATTCCTTGTGTGGAGTTGGTACACATACACAGCACATTTTAATGCCTTTTTTCATCCCCTTTTACTCCCCTCACTTCCTCTTTCCTCCATCTGTTGATCCCCTTTCCATTTGAAAAACACTTATCTCCCTACTTCCTGTTATCTGTCTTTTATTTTGCTCTCTATTTATAATTTCTCATATAAGAGAAATCATGCAATATTTAACAATATTTAAGCTTATGTGTCTAATTTATTTCATTTAACATTATGGTTTCAAGGTGCATCCATTTTCCTACAAATGACACAGTTTCTTTTTTTTTTTTTTCCTTTCAGTACTGGGGATTGAACCCAGAGCCTTTGCATGTACTGCATTATCACTCTTTTTTTAATTTTTAGCCAGGGTCTCACTAAGTCACAAAATTGCCTGGGCTGGGCTCAGACTTAGCCTCCTAGAGTGATGAGATTAAAGGCATGTGCTACAGTGTCCTGGCATCCAAGGTAAAATCTATCTGTTGATCTTTCTGCTCCTAGACTTCCTGGTTCATCGGCAGCAAATTGATGTAGACCATTCTAGATTATCCGTGCAGTAATTGTGCCTGCTCCTGCAATGCTTCTTTCTACAGACCATACCTGCTACAAGTATGGACAGACAAGGATCTGGCTTTCTCACAGAACATTCTAGTTTCTATTATCACTAAGGTTATTACTTTATTAATTCATAGTTATTTATTTAGAATATGCAATGTGCTTTTTCAGCTACTAGGCATAAATGCAATGTAGTGTCTACTGTAATGGCAGCATAAACTCAGTTGGACACATAGAAGGAAGCACCCATATCTGGGAGTCAGGGAGTCTCACAGATGATGATCTTGGATATGATTCTTGAGATGATTCTTAAAGAATGACCTCAAGTGTGCCAGCCAGATGGTATTGTGTGGGTGGATAAAATTGGAATTCAAGCAGAGATGCCGCAAAGAAAGTGACATAAAATGGTGGGCTCATCACAGGGTGGTCATTTTTATATAGGTCCCCTTCTGAAGCCTCTTTACACCTCATCTCCATGATATCCCTACACACAGACACACACACAGACACACACACACACACACACACACACAGCCATCCACTAGAAAAGTAGAAATCTTGTACAGTCTTTATTTTTTGCTATAGTTGCTCTCTGGTGATTGTTGCTCTGTGTCACAGTTTCATCCTGAGTGGCTGCACCTTCTTCCCTGACAGACCCTGGCTTATCCTGCCTCCATAGCACTATAGGCTACTTAGATCCAAAAGTGTAGCTGCCTTACTCTTTTAGTTTAATAACTTCCTTATTCCTCAGAGAGAGAGAGAGGACAGGACACTTTAGAACAATGTCAATCACTGTTACCTTCAAAAAAGTTTTTTCCAGTTCTGAAGTCATATATCTACATGAAGCACACATTTTGGCCATTAATCTCAGCAGACTAAATGTTCAAAAGTCAACTTTGCTTAGTCAGTAATGTATCTGTATCCCATCCTTAAATCTCTTTACTTGTCTCAAAAGAAGTATTCTTTATTCTACTATTCTCCTCACTTATGTCCTAAATGAATAGTTCCCAAGTCTCTAGGCAGAAAATTCACCTGAAGACCTTGTTAAAAATACAGATTCCCACCAGAGATTTAGCTCAGTGGCACCCTGCCTGCCTTGCAAGCACAAGGTCCTGAGTTCAATCCCCGGTACAAAAAATTATATATATATTTATATATATATGTATATATATATTTATATGTATATGTATATATATATATATTCACAAGACTCACTCAGCTGAATCTGAATCTTCAAGGATAAGAGTCAGGAATCTAAATTTAATAAGCTCCTTGGACACCTAGTTCTTTGTGGTAAAATAAACATAGAGAAGACATATGTATATATGCATTTACACACATGTATATACACATAATACACATCTATACATACATACACACATATACACATATATTTCCAGTATATATCCTAAGTGATTGCATGAGTTTTGCTCTTTTTCTTCATGTTCATAAGTCTCTTTTTAAGAATAAACTTATCTCCTTTCCTCAATTAATTGGTTCAAGAATCTCACAGAAAAACCTCTCTATACTCTTTTTTGCTAACCTTCTCTTTAATTTCTAATGCAACTTACTTCCTAGTCATAGCTATGAAAAAAAGTAAATCTCATTTCATATTCCCTCCTCAACAATTCTGACTTCTACCCTAAGAAATTCATGAAAATTATTTCTCAAAGTTCATCAGTAAGAACGAATAGTTCCTATGTTTTAACCTGGTATATAGCTGCTATGGTTTAGATCCAAAATGGCTCATGTGTTTGGAAAGTGATTAGATTATGAGGATATTATAGCTGACTTACTGTTAGGAGGTAGGGGTCATTGGGGGCATGACCTGGCTGCACTCAGTCATGACCCGGCTCTACCCTTGACTCTACTTCCTGGCTGCCATGACTCTTTCTTCCAGCTTTCTTCCTTCCTGGTTTCTGGGTGCCTCCCTTGATTCTCTGCTTCCTCTGCCAGACCCTTCCACTTCTGCCTGGAGCTGGCCAGCCACACCATGCATGGGCTGGAACTTCTAAAACATGAGCCAAAATAAACCTCTCTTCCTCTAAGTCACAGATGTCGGGTATTTTGTCCTATCAACAAAATGACTAAGGAATAGAATTGAGTTTTTCACCCTCTACAGTCATAGAAAACTGTTGCCAATATTCTATGAAAGGCCTATCTGATTTTTTAAAAAATTGTTTCATTTCCTTTTTGTACCCATGCCAATTCTATTCTTCTCACCTGGTCAAAGGTATCAATTAACCTTCTATGTATTTTATATACATATGTGTTACCACATGAGTATATATAGCAAAATGTATAGGACTGTTGCCTATTTGTGCAGTTCATATAAATAATAATGAGCCTTACATAAAATAATTTTCTTGATTCCTTTGCTCAAGGTATTTTTGACATAGGTCCATATTGTTATATATAATCATGTTTTGTTTCTCTTGATATATTAATAGTGTATTCTTCACATGTACTGCAGATTTACTTATCCATATGTGAATGTAAGTATTTTGGTTGCCTTTGATTATTTGCACAAATTCCTCTTTGATAAAACACATTTCTTTGTACTTCCCATGAGATTATCTCAAGTAATGATTCTTAAACATGTTTATATATTAGAATTACCTGGAAATTCTTTTGATTTTTAAATGCTAATATCTGGAGACATCACCCTACCTCCTCAAATCCCATTTGATTGGTCTGGGGCTAATACAGCAGTACATTTATTAATGTCTCATGTGATTTTAATATATAAATGGCATTGACAATCACTGCTAGAAGCCTTGGTCTTCAAAATGTTTCCCACTGACAAGCAGTGTAGACATCACTTGTTTTTCCATATATCTGTCTGCTTCATTTCAGGAATGTTTGTAGTTTTCATTGTATGTGTCTTTCACTTCCTTGGTTAAGTTTATTTCTGTTTTTTATCCTTTTTGGTGTTACTGCAAGTAACATTGTTTCTTTAATTTAGTTTTGGTATTCTTTGCTGTTAGCATATAAAAATGTAACTGACTTTCATATATTGGTTTTATTTTGGGGTTTTTTCCACTAAGTTTATTGGTATTTTTAGGTATACAAGACAGTTACATTCATCATTGGGATCTTGTACCTTTACATGATTTATCTTGGTTCTTATTTTTCCCTCTACTCTTCCCTATTTACAAAGACTTTGTTTCCATTTTTTAACTTTTCTCATATATTTTCTTTTCCCTTCTTTCTCTTCCCCTACTCCTCCCACTTCCCCGACCCCTTTAGACCTTTTCTTCCCATTGCACAACATCAATTATACATTTTGATCCTTATTTACACTTTTAGTTGTTCACACCAGAGAAACTAATTGGTATTTACACGTGTGTACTATTTATTTCACTTGAGTATCTCCTCAATGTGCATCCACTTAGCTATAAATTTATCTAGTTTCTCATTCTTTATGGCTGAGTAGTACTTCATTTTATTAAAAAAAACACATATTTTTTTATCCATTCTCCAGTTGATGGGCAATTGGGCTGTTTCCAAGTTTTAGCTATTACAAACTGTGCTGCTATAAACATGGGTGAGCATATATCACTGTGGTATGATTCTTTTAATTCTTTTGGGAAGATACCCAGCAGAGGAATAGCTGAGTCAAATGAGACTTCTAGTCCTAGTTGTTTGAGGTATCTCCATATTGATTTCCACAGTGGTCGCACCAATCTGCACTCCCACCAACAACGGAGAAGGGTTCCTTTCTCCCCACACCCCCGCCACCATTTGTTATTGGTTTATTTCTTGGTAGCAGCCATCTTTTCTGGGGTGAGGTGGAATCTCAGTGTTGTTTTGATCTGTGTCTCTCAAATGACCAGTGATGTTGAACATTATTTCATATGTTTCTTTGCTTCTTTGTCTGAGAAATGTCTGTTCATTTCAGATGCCCATTTTTGAATTAGTTCTTTATATTTGGGGGGTCTGAATTTTTTCAGTTCTTTATATATTCTACATAGTAGACCTGTCTGAGGATCAGCTGGTAAATTTTTTTTCCCACATTGTAGGTTGTCTCTTAGCTCTGTTGGTTTTTCTTGCAGTGCAGAAGCTTTTAATAAGATAAGATCCCAATTGTTGATTCTTTGTGTTAGTCCCCGTGCTACTGAGGATTTGTTCATAAAGTTTTTTTCTATGCCAAAAGAGTTCTACCTAAGTTATCTTCCAGAAAGTTTAGTGTTTCTGTATTTTAATATTTGGATCTTTAATCCCCTTCAATCTTAGTTTAGTGCATGGTGAAAGATAGGCATCTAGTTTTAATCTTTGCAAGTTGAAATCCAGTTTTTCCAGCACCATTTATTAAATAAGCTATCTTTCCTCCAGTAAGGATTGTCAAAGATGAGGTAGCTGAGCATGTCTGGCATAGTTTCTGCATCTTCTAATCTATTCTACTGATCCTCGGGTCTGTTTCTTTGCCAGTACTATGCTGTTTTTATGACAGTGGCTTTGTTGTATAGTTTCAATTTGGGGACTGTGACACCCCCTGCCATGTCTCTGTTACCTAGAATTGCTTTTGCTATTCTAGGTCCCTTCTGGTTCCAAATGAATTTTTGGATTGTTTTCTCTAGTTCTGTGAAATATACTGTTGGGATTTCAATCGGCATCGCATTGAATCTGTGTAGCGGTTTTTGGAAGGATGGCCATTTTCACTATATTGGTTATTCCTACCCAGGAACAAGGGATGTCTTTCCATTTTCTTATGTCCCCTTCAGTCTCTTTTTTCAGAGTGTTGTCGTTCTCAATGTAGAGCTCTTTGGCTTCCTTCCTTAGAATGATTCCTAGATATTTCATTTTTTTGATGCTATTATGAAAGAGATTGTTTCCCAAATTTCTCTCAGTAGGTCTGATATTTATGTACAAGAAGGCTATTGATTTCTGAGTGTTGACCTTGTATTCAGCTACTCTACTGAATCTTTCACTTATGTCTAGAAGTCTTTTCTTGGAGGTTTTTGGGTCTTCTATGTGGAGTATCATATCATCAGCAAATAATGGCAGTTTAACTTCTTCCTTTCCTATCTTTATTGCACTTATTTCTTTCACTTGTCTTATTGCTGTGGCTAATGTTTCTGAAACTATATTGAACAGGAGTGGTGATAGTGGACATCCTTGACTAGTTCCTGATTTTAGCATGAAGGTTTTCAATTTTTGACCATTTAGTGTGATGTTGGCTGTTAGTTTTTCATAGATAGCCTTTATCAAGTTGAGATAAAGACCATCTATTCCAATTTTCTGTAGGAATTTTTATCCTGAATGGATGTTGAATTTTGTCAAATGCTTTTTCTGCATCTATTGAGATGATCATATGGTTTCTGTCCTTGACTCTGTTAATATAGTGTATTACATTTATTGATTTACGTATGTTCAACCATCGTTGCATCTCTGGGATAAATCCAACTTGGTAAGTGTGTATGATCTTCTTGATGACCATCTGTATTCTGTTTGCCAGTATCTTACTGAGGATTTTTGAATCTATGTTCATTAGGGAGATTGGCCTGTAGTTCTTTTTTTTGCTTCAGTCTTTCTGTGGTTTGGGAATCAAAGTAACACTGCTTCCAGGAATGAATTTGGAAGTATTGCTTCCCTTTCAATTTTATTGAAAAGTTTAAAGAGTAGTGGCAATAGTTCTTTAAATGTCTTGTGGAATTCAGTGAATCCATTAGGATCTGGGCTTTTCTTTGTTGATAAATTTTTAATTACATTTTCAATTTCACTCATTGTAATTGGGGTGTTTAGAATTTTATCTTCTTCATTCAACTTTGGTAATTCATATGTATCTAGAAATCTGTCCATTTCTTCTGTGTTTTCCATTTTATTAGAGTACATGTTCTCAAAGTAAGAATTGATGATCTTCTGGATTTCTGCTGGATCTGTTGTGCCTTCAACTTTTTCATTCCTAATTGCATGAATTTGTGCCTTTTCTTTCCTTTTTTTTTGATAAGGTTGGCTAAGGGTTTATCAAGTTTATTTATTCTTTCACAAAACCAACTCTTCATTCATTGATTTTTTGTATCATTCTCTTATTCTCCATCACATTGTTTTCTGCTCTGACCGTTATAATTTCCTATCTTGTATGAGCTTTGGGTTTGTCTTGCTCTTCTGTTTCTAGGAGCTTAAGATTCACCATAAGTTTATTTGTGCTTGCTCTATTTTCCTAGTGTGAGCATTCACTGCTATGAATTTCCCTCATAGAACTGCTTTCATTGTGTCCCATAAATTCCTGTATGTTGTACTGCCCTTATCATTAAATTGTAAAAACTGTCTAATTTCTTTTTTAATTTCTTTGTGACCCATTGGTTGTTCAGGAGAGTGTTATTCAATTTCCCTGTGTTTGTGAAGTTCTTGCAGTTTTTTATGCTATTGATCTTCAGTTTAATTGCACTATGGTCTGATAATATACACGGGATAACTTCAATTCCTTTGCATTTACTTAAACATATTCTATAAACTAGTATGTGGTCTATTCTGGAGGATAACCCATGTGCAGCCAAAAAGAAGGTATATTCTGATTTTGTGGGGTGGAACACTCTGTACATGTCTATTAAGTCCATTTGTTCAAAAGCTTGGTTCAATTGCAGTATTTTATTGTTAATTTTTTGTCTAGATGATCTATTTGTGACAGTGGGGTATTGAGGTCCCCCACTATAATTATATTAGTGCTTATTTGGTTTTTCATATCCCTTAATGTTTGTTTTGTATAGTTGGGGCACTACTATTTGGTGTATATATATTTATGATTGTCATCTCTTCCTCTTAGATTGTTCCTTTTACAAGGATGTAGTGGCCTTCTTTGTCTCTCTTAATTAGTTTTGGTTTGAAATTTACTTTGTCTGCAAATAAGATAGCTACCCTTGCTTTTTTCCTGGGTTCCTGTGACATGGAGAACTGTTTTCCATCCTTTTACTTTCAGTCTATGAATGTCTTTTTGAATTAGGTGTGTTTCTCATACATAGCATATTGTTGGATTTTGCTTCATAATCCATTCTGCCAGTCTGTTTCTCTTGATTGGTGAATTGAGGCCATTAGCATTGATAGTTATAATTGATATGTATTGACTTATCATCATGTTATTTTCCTGTTGTTGGCTCTTTTTTATTTTTCTCCCTTTCCCTTTAATTTCTTGTCTTGCTTGATGAAAAATTTTGGATTTGCACTCTTGGGCCTCATGGAGTTGTGACCTTCATTGTCTTTTTCTAGGATATTTCTTAAAATTGTTTGGAGGGCTGATTTGGTATTCACGAAGTTCCTCAGGTGTTCTTTGTTATGGAAGTATCTTATTTCCCCATCAATTTTGAAAGATAGGTTTGCAGGATATATCAGTCTAGGTTGGAGGTTGTTTTTGAAATACCTTACTGCAGGCTCTCCTTGACTTGCGAGTTTGTGTTGAGAAGTCTGCTGTGATTCTGATGGGCTTTCCTTTGCATATGATTTGTTTCTTTGCTCTAACTGCTTGTAGTAGTTTGTTCTGTTGGGTTTCCAGGATCTTGATTGTTATATGTCTAGGTCTAGGTTTTTTTTTTTTTTGATCATGGCTATTTGGAGTCCTATATGCCTCATTTATCTGTATGTCAAATTCTTTTGTTCTGTTTGGGAAGTTTTCTGTCATTAATTTTGTGAACAGTTTTTTTATGTCATTTGTACTTTCGCATGCTTTTTTGTAGTCTCCTGTCAGTCTTACATTATTCTTCTTTGCATCATTTAGGAGCTGTTGGATTGACTTCTCATGGTCCCTTACTATTTTCAAGAGATCTCTGTTTTCATGGTCATGGACCAACATCCTATCTTCTATATCTGATATTCTCTCCTCAGGTTGGCTCAGTCTGCTGTGTATACTTTCAATAGAGTTTTTAATTTCTTGGATAGCTGTTTAAATCTGTTTCATGGATTCTATTTCTTTCCTATGTTGGGTGCTGATAGTTTCCATTTCTTTCCTATGCTGGGCATTCATGGCTTCCATCATGGTCCTGAACTCATCTTTTTTTTTTTTATCTATTTCTGTTCTAGAGCCTCTAATCATGTCTTTTATTCTGCTCAATGATCTCTGTAGTTATCTGGGAAATTATTTCTCTTTTCAATTTTTCCAGAGCCTCATTCTTCTGTTTTGTTACTTCCTATGCTATCAGTTCAGGGTGTCCAGGTGGTTGATGATCAGACTTTTCCACCTCATTTCCCCCAGAATTTGCTTTTTGTGGAGTGGAAGTCTGAGTTTGTGCCTTGCTTAAATGTCTTCTCATTTTTGTTTTTGGTATTGTCCTTGGTTTAATTCCTGGGTTGATATTTCAATATGGTTTATTGTAAGTATCTTTGTTGCTTGTATTTAGGACCTTTATGGAATGATTGCTTCTCAGAGGTGTCTTACAGATATAGCTGGTCTTTAGGTTTTGAGTCTCTAATGACTCTGGAGCAATCTCATTTTCGTTATGCCAAGAAGGATAACTGATTAGATCAATCACAACACCTTAGCCCAAGTGATACAATCCATAACAATAATAGTATCAAGCACAGCTTAGAAAATGACAATTTCTGGTAGTTATTAATCTATCACCTTTAACTGTGTGAATTAAATCAAAATCAAGGACTAGCCCAAAATATGTTTATAGTGAATAAACTCTTCAATATAGCAAATTTACCCTTCAGGATGGGGACTTGGAAGGAGTAAGGCCCTCTTTCTGTTGTTCACTTCTGCTCTATCTTCTGGAGCTCAGGACAATGGCCTTTATGACCCCCTGTGCCTCTGAGGTGTGGATCTAGGTACAGGTACAGCCAGGTGGCCAGAGGCAGGGGTTGGGGTGTGCTGGGGTGGTACTGCAGGAGCCCGTGTGTCTCCACTTCTCACCAGTCCACTTGTGGCTGGAAGGCCTGGATGGGGGTGGGGCAGTGCCAGTGGCTTCAGGCAGCTCCACTCCATATATTGATTTTATATTCTGCAGTTTTCCTTAATTTCCTCATTATTTCTATCAATTTTATGGGGTTTTTAGAATTTTCTACAAAGGGGATCATCTTATCTACAAACAGATAGTTTGACTTCTTTCTCATTTGAATGTTTTAAATTTCTTTATTTTGACGAATCACTCTGGCAAGGACTTCCAGTTCTATGTCAGATAAAAGGAATGACTATGAGCATCATTGGTTTGTTATTGATCTTAGAAGAAAAGCTTTGGGGTTTTTTTGTATTTTATATTTCTATTTTCATTCATCTCAAAATATATTTCAATTTTCCCCTTTAATTTATTCTTTGATTATCTAGTTGTTCAGGAACATGCTTAATTTCCACACATTTGTGAATTTTCCAGTTCTTCTATGATTGTATCTAGTTTCATATTATTGTGTTCAAAACAGAAGCTTGACATAATTTTAACTTTGTTAAAATCATTAAGAGTTGTTTTGTAGACTGGCATGTGATTTATCCTGGAAAATGTTCTATATACAATGGAGAAGAATGTGTTTTTATCCTACAGGGTGGAACTTTCTATATATACTTATTAAGTCAATTTATACTAAAATGTTCTTGAGTGCAATATTTTCTTATTAATTTTGTGACTCATTTTCTCAATGTTTAAAGTTATGTATTAAAGTCTCCTACAATCACTGTCTTGTTATCTGTTTTTCTTTTCAATTCTATAAAGATACCTTTATGTATTTAGGTGCTGTGTGTGTGTTATATCTTCCTATTAAATCAATCCTTTTATCATTATATAATGTCCTTCTCTCTGGTGACAGTTTTTGACTTAAAGTTTATCCTGCTGTCCTTTGATTACCATTTGTATGAACTTTTTTTCAGCTCTTTGTTTTCACCCTCTATCCTTAAATCTAAAGTGAATTACTTGTCAGCAACGTACAGCTAGATCTGACTTTTTTATGCATTCAACTATTTTCTGTCTTTTGATTGGAGACTTTACCTCATTTTATGCTTAACATAATTACTGATAGGGAGGGACTTACTATTGCCATTTTGTTAATTACTTACTGTCTCTTAGTTCTTCTGTTCCTCTTTTTCTCTCCTGCTGCTTTCCTTTGTGTTTCACTGATTTTTTGTGACAACATGCTTTGATTCCTTTCTCTTATTAGTTAATTATTGCTTTTTTTTCTATTTATCTGATCACTAGATAGATGAAGCATTTATTATAGATTTCTCATGGGAGCAGGAACTGCTTCTTTTTATTTCTGAATCCCAGAGACTGGCAGCATTTCATGCTTGCTGAGAAGAGAATGGTGATGCTGACTGTTTGAGGCCACCCTCTATTTCCTCTGTCTGAGCTCTGCTATTATTACCAAATGTTATTAGAAAAAGACTTACTTTTCCAAAAGAAACATAAGAAAGAATGGCCATTTGACCACATTTAACCACAGTTTCAAAAGGGGAAAAGATGAAAAAAGAGTAAAGAAATTTAACCTGGTATGGGTATGAGATCTTCGAGTAAAATAGGCAGATTAGGCTGCACATTGCCATTTATTCCATGTGCCTATCCTCCCAGCATCCTCACACATGATATTCCTCTATGTTAAGGCCCAAAAGAATGAGATATATTGTGCTTTTCTTTTTGTAGCTTGTTTAAAATGTATTATTTATCAGTGAGCTTAGAAAAAAGGCATGGAATAAAAATCTGGGTTAAGATTATGGTCTAAAGTTGGAAGAAAGAACAATTTCATGCCATGAAACATTTTGAAAAAACTAAAGAATGCTGCTCACTCCCTTGGCCAACTCAAGAGATGTGGGATAAAGGATCAGTGGCAGATGCTTTGGCAAATTTGCAGGAGTTTCAAAGAAATATAAAGACACACAAAGCCCTAATTTTTAGTAATAAAAGTAATCTTATTTGTCACAGGTTAAAATATTCCTTATTAAAGCAAATATCTGGTCATTTGTATAAGGGTCTCCTGCCTGGACTTTTCCTACAATCCTGGAAAAAAAAGTTTTTTAATGTGAGTGAAATCAAACAGGAAAAGGTATCTTCTTCCATGTAGATGCTTTGAGGGTCTCCTACCTAGTAAGGAAGAGAAGCAGGGCAGAAAGCTAAAACAAAAATGTATGCTTTGAATCAGTGACATTTAGCAAAGTGATTAGGTAGTGACATTAAACAAGTACACAAGACCATTCAAAAGTGGTTTCTGTGGACACTCGTGTTGCTTAGGCAAACTAGGTTTGAGATGGGAAAAAAGAGACTTGTTCTTATTTAAAACCTGAAGTTGCGTGTAATGGAAAGTTCAGGAAATGGTTGTTTGTTTTTTCATCATTATGCTTTTTTCTTTATTTAAAAGACTTCCTTTTTATCCTAAAGAACACAATAAAGGAAAAATATTTGGCCAGAATCAGGAAGGGTATGGAGAAGAGGAAAACATTAATGGTGCTTTCTAGTATGACACCATCCACTTGCCTCTGCAGACAGATCCATCAGATCAAGGTTAGGCTTCTCATCACAGTGATGTACACATAGTTATTCTCTAGTTTCATGAATTAATCAAATTCCTCTTTGGTTGTACCAACTAATCGTCCATAAGCAAAATGTTATGCATTGCAGCCAGTGTAATGCAAGTAATTTTTAGCTAGTAAAAATCAGACAAATGCCCTCATTCGTAGTCATCGCTGCCTTCTTGCAGCTTTCTGTCCTACTGGGTGATAGCTGACTTTTCAGGTCCCCTCCTCCTTCCAAGACTCTGGATATGTTGTTCCTCAAACCTTGGCTATGCCAGGGATTTAGCTCAGTGGTTCTGCCGCCTGCCTCGCAAGCGCAAGGACCTGAGTTCGATCCCCGGTACCAAAAAAAAAAAACCAAAAAAAACCCTTGACTATCATATACTTAAGGGGACAGGGAGTTCTCCCATTTTAGGACTTTCAAGATTGGCCTAAGCCTCCAAGTCCAGCTATCAGATGTATGAAAAATTGTTCACTATACCCAGGCTTAAGTAGCAGATATAATTTATTCCCATGTTCCACTAGACAGCCACATGGCTATACCTTGCTGCAAGAGAGGCAAAGTGATGTAGTCTAGTGTGAGCTCCAGGAAAAAAGTAATCAGATTTGGGGTACAGCTAGCCAGAATATGCAATATTATTCACTCTAGATTACACCTTAGTTTTCCCCTTGATTCCTACTTTATGACTGCACACTTGATGCAATTTTAAAACTTCTGTTATTTAAAAAAAAACAAAACCTGTGAAAGATTAGGTCTAACACTAAATGACAAAACTTTTAATTTCTATACTCATCTTTGCCAATATTCATATGCAATATAAGAAGTGAGATCTCCCAGATCCCACAGGGCAAGGGATGTAAGGAGAGGAGGAATTAGGCTGGGCAGAAGAGAGACTGGGCCTAAAATCCTCAAAATGTTATCTGCCTAGAATTATGCAATCACTTCAATCCTTCATTGCCAGAAAAATGTACAGGTCAACCTATAAAGCTGTATGAACAGCAGCATATAAAGAAAGTTCAAGTGAAGAGTAAAAGGCAGAACAGCTAAGAACCCATGTTTTGGTTGTCAACCCATGTTTGTGTGCTGTTTAATCCTAGGTTACAGAACAGCTTGAAAACAAGATTGTTGTCAGTAATTTCTGCCAAGGAATTCTGAGTCATTTACCTTGATCTATTATCAATGAGAGGAGAGAGATGCTGCTTACATTTATATTATCAACCAGAACCACATAGATTTTTATAGAGCTAGTCTTAATGTAACTTACCCAATGGTTCAGTACCATTAGATACTGCAAGCCTCAGTTTAAATTTAGCATTATTGTTAAGGTAAAAGTGAGATTTGGGCAACATCCAATCTTCCTTCACTTAGACTATCACCTTCTACCCATTTGGCTTGTAAGATCAATTGTGGTTCTATTGACATTTGGGCCCTGATGATGATTTTGTGTGAGAGAGGGAACTGCCCTGTGCAATACAGAATATGGAGCCACATCCCAGACTTCTACCTTCTAAAAGAAGGAAACTCCTTACAGTGCTAGTAATATCACCTCACCAAGCTGTGACAATCAAAACATGTCTCCAGACATTGCCAAGGTCTGCTGAGGGAAGCAAAACTGTCCCCAGCTGAAAACCACTGAACTGGAGAGATTCAGTTTGGTCCTTTCTAGAATAAGAAATTCAAAGATGTATATTTTCTAGCCAATTGCAAAAATAATACTTATTTACAGACCTCAGGGCATTATGTTATACGCTACATAAATATTTGTATACTTATTTATTAATTGGCTGAGTAACCATTTGTTTAAGAAAATTATGGCAAATAAATGTGTAAAAGAGCTAGTGAGAGAAGGATGAAAGCACCATGTGGGAACAGGATTCATATGAAATCAGAAATGAACCAATTGTGTGCCCTATAGCATCTATATTCACCAAGCTTATTTACATAAAATATACATTATTTCATATAGTTCTGTAGCTACTTTTCCAAGTATATTATATGCAATCTAAATAGTTATTAAATTTTAATCAATTACTAAAGATGATATTCTAATTTCTCAGATAAGGGAACAGAGGTTCTAAGTAGTTAAGTAATTGCTCCAAGTTTACAGAGACAGAAAAGTGGCAGAGCAATGATTTAAACTCAGATCTGTCATACCTTCAAATCATGCTCTTTCTATCACACCTCTCTACTGTGAACTCCTCTATAGCTTCTGTTCCATTCTCAATGTGAACAAAAATCGTAGAAATGATTTTTACATGTCGATTAGCAGTGCAGCTGTAAAATGAAGCCCCAAGTGTGTCCGGGCCCATTAGAATCACTACAAGTTTACACTGACCTACTCAACAATTCTCAAGGAGATACCTGCAATCTATGACAGAGTAGAAAATAAAAACAAAAAAAGAGAATCTCATCTCATCAAAAGTAAATGGCAACAAGTATGCTGCCAAGAAGCTATGTCCAAATGCACTGCAATTTCTTCTACAAAGATGAAAACACAGGATGAATGTTTTGTCCTTGAAGAAATTCAAATGGAACATAGGGAAATTTCTGAACAAGGACTCATCCTTCAGTGCTTCTGGTTTTTGAAATGGACCCAGTAATGTACAATCCAAATAAAGATATCATTACCTAGTCATCTTGATTAACCACAGCTACACAACAATGCAGCCTGTCAAATGGCTGAGAATTTAGAAATAGTCACTGACGGCCTACTCTGAATCTATGACACCTCTTTGAACTACTATCATCCAGACCATGCATAGACCTCACAGGTTTTGAGCCTATTTCTGGGCTTATGGTAAGTGTAAAAATGTGCAGTGAGTGGCAAATATGCACATGAAAAAATGTTCTGCATCATACGTCATCTAGAAACTACAAATTAAAACAATGAAACACCACTCATATCTATTAAATGGCCAAAATCTAGGACATTGACCACAGCAAATGCTTGCAAAGATGTAGAGCAACAGAAACTCTCATTCACTGTGGTTAAAATGTATACATTGGAATTAAAGGAATCATACCACAACAATATATGTGCACCCATATATATAGGGGCACAGTCTGTAATAGCCAAAGCTTGGAAACAGCCCAATTGCCCATCAACTGGAGACTGGAGAAAGAAAATGTGGGGGGTTTTTAAATAAAATGGAGTACTATTCAGCCATAAAGAACAAGAAACTAGAGACATTTATAGCTAAATGGACGTACATTGGGGTGATACTCTTAAGTGAAATAAATAGAACACACATGTGTAAATACCAAATAGCTTCTCTGTGTGAGAAACTGAAAGTGTAAATAAGGATCAAAATGTATAATAGATATTGTGAAATAGCAAGAAAAGGTCCAAAGGGGAAGGGAAAGTGGGAGGGGTAGGGAAAAGGAAAGAAAGGAAAGGAATAAATATGAGAAAAGGAAAAAAATGGAAACAAAGTCTTTGTAAATAGAGAGGGATAGAGAGGTTGAAGGGAGGGCAGGGGAAAGGGAAAAAATAAGAATCAAGATATATCATGTAAAAGTACAAATTCCCAATGATAAATGTCATCATACTGTATACCTAAAATGTACCAATAAACCTAATGAATAAAAAAGTCTACATTGGAAGACACTTTAGTAGTATACAATAAAATTAAATATAGTTTTACCTATAGTCTAGCAATTGTGTTCCTTGACATTTACTGAAAGGAGCTGAACACTTGTATCCATATAAAAACTTACATTTGCATGTTTATTTCACCTTTATTTACCACTACCAAAAACTAGAAGGAACCAAGTAACCCCTTTAAAGAACATGAATTAAAAAATAAATAAATAAAACACCTGGTACATCCAGATGATTAGTATTATCTTAAAAATTACTCAGCACTAAAAAGAAACTATGGAACTATTAAAAAAAACATAGAGGAAACTTAAATGCACATTACTAAGTGAAATAAGTCAATCTATAAAATCATATTATATGATTCCAACTATGA
The DNA here is from genome assembly GCF_053883595.1 of Heterocephalus glaber. Classification (NCBI taxonomy): domain Eukaryota; kingdom Metazoa; phylum Chordata; class Mammalia; order Rodentia; family Bathyergidae; genus Heterocephalus; species Heterocephalus glaber. The sequence continues at coordinate 25,191,184 of NW_028258294.1, read as the reverse complement.
CATTCTGGAAAAGTAAAAACTATGAAGACAGTAAAAATATCAGTGGTTGCCAGGAATAAAATTAAGGGCGGAATGAACAGACAGAGAATAGAAGATTTTTAAAGGAATGAAACAACAATAATTATTGATATATGTTACTATAAATTTATCCACATCAACAGGATGTACAACATACTGTGAACCCTTATGTGAGCAATGGACTTTGGATGATAATGATGTGTCAACACAGGTTCAATTGTAAAAAATGTGCCACTTTGATAGGAGACATTGATGTTGGATGAAGCTATGTCTATAGGGGGTAAGGGATATATGTGAAATTTCTGAATCTTTCTCTGAGTTTTGTTGTGCATCTAAAACTGTCCTAAAACATAAAATCTATTAAAATGACCAATAAATAGGCAAATATTTCTGTTCAGGCATATGAGCAGAAGTACTGCATGGAAAAGTATGGACAACAAAATATTGTCCTACCCTTTAAAGAGAAGCTTATCTCCCATTTGGTAGGTGCAGTACATTTACATGGGAAAGAGGTACTGCAAAATAAAAATAATGCTGGCATAATCTGCATTCTTGATCAGCAAATTTCACCCTTCTCCCATTATGTTGGCTATGGAAGTAATAGTAGCTGTATGCATGGCTTGCTTTTTTTTTCTTTTGTATTCAGGTAGTCTGCTAAGAGAATATGCCCCAAATAGCTATTTCCCCTTCAAACTGGATTCCAAAATAAACATACCTGAAACGGACTTGAACCCAACTAACATTTGGAGCCAATCTCAATGATTCTTTAGCATGAAGCAGATACTTCCAGCTAAGCTCAGCCTAGATTGGCTGAGCTGCTGTTAAACATACACCCTATGTGGTTTCTTTCTTTATAAAATGAAGTACTACTCAGCTATAAAGAATGATAAACTAGAGACATTTATAGCTAAATGGATGCACAGTGAGGCCATACTCTTAAGTGAAAGAAAAAGGGCACATGTAAATACAGAATAGTTTCTCTGGTGTGAAAAACTGAAAGTGTAAATAAGAATCTAACTGTATAATAGATAATATGAAATACAATAATGTGAAAAAGGTCCAAAGGGGAAGTAGAACTGGGAGTGGTTAGGAAAATCAAACAAGGGAAAGGAATAAATATGAGTAAAGGAAACAATGGAAACAAAGACTTTGTAAATAAGGAGGGGTGGAGGGGTTGAAGAAAGGGCAGGGGAATGGGGAAAAAAATAAAAACCAAGATATATCATGTAAAGGTACAAATTCCCTATGATGAATGTCATCATGTTGTATACCTAAAATGTACCAATAAACTTAATGAATAATTTTAAAAAACATGTTTACTGCTTAAGCCACTGATTTTTGTAGTGGCTTATTACATAGAAATTATACACCAATATAAGCACACACATATAGATGTCCATATATGACCAAAGTTGGATTCAAAAAGAGACATTAATTGAAATGAGTTGTGGGGAGAAGAATTTTAATTGCTTAGAGAAGATAGAGGTCATCCCAAGTAAAATCACTGGCTTGAACAAAAATATGTAGCAAGCAATGGGAAAGTGGTCTGGGGGTCCAATGAACTGATTGGTTTAGCTAAAGCAGAAGACTTTTACATTTTTCTTTTTTGCATAAATGAAGAAGTGAGCTGGGATGAAATTCTGGAACACTTGAATATGAATTCAAAGTAATTTGACATGTAACCCAGCACAAACAGTTGAGAAAGGCTGCAGTCGATTTTGTGATATAGGACTGCACAGGTAAGTTCAAGAAAAATCTCTTTAAACATGCATTAGAAATAGGAGTTGGAGCCAGTTCTTAAGGAAGAAGATTTCAAAAATTAGGGGAAATAAATTCTTTCACAAATAATGAAATGGATTTTGGTGAGACAGTCTGCTCTGTTGTGTTATATGTGTGTTTAAAGATGGAAGCTCAGGGTAGTTCTAATGAAGACATTTTCAAGTTTCAGAAGAAGGACATCTGAGTCAAGATATAGATCAACAGAGGAGGCTTAATTAAGCATCAGTCTGTAAACTGCCAAAACACAGATTGTTTTGAATCACCTACTTGCTAGTGATAAGAAATGGGACAGGGAGGAGTACTGGAACGAGACTTTGATGCTGGGTTTTCTTTTGAGATTTTTGGAGCTGCTGGAGCAGCTGTGTGCAAAATGAATTACTCCCATACTGGGGGAAGTCATCTAGAACAAGTTCTGGAGCTAAAATCTTAATCCGTCTTGCAATAAACTCCTTAATCCTATAGCACAAAGTTCAAAGGACAGTTTGAGACAGGATGTCATTAAAGACACAAAGGACTGAAGTTTGCAATTGTCAATGACAATCTCAATGTGTCAGTCAGAGGCAGGTAAGAAAGCTCTTTCCTGAGAAACTGCTAAGAAAAAAGGACATACCCAGATGGCCAGTGCTTAAGGGAATATGAGTTGGGACTAAAGGAAGTCAGGCAAAAGAAGATAAAATAAATTCCACATTCACTGCTTCATATTGCCATTTCCACTTTGTATAGTTGCTATGGGAACTGTGTTTCAGAAGCTCTCTAAGGCTGTCTATCCAGTGCAAAGTGATGTGGACTAAAATGACCAGTCAATTTAAGCCAACTGATTTAATTGATTTATTCTAAATCTTGCTCTTCCTTAACCTCAGCCAAATTGTGTAGTGGCTTAACTGAATTCACTGGTATCCTGCAGAAATAAAATTGCTTTACCTATTATATATGTTTCTGTTCAACCCTAATGAGAAGACAGTGCTATTATATTGTCTTATACTACTAGGGCCTCATTACTTCTAGAATTACGAGAAGTTCTAGGAGAATAGAGAAAGTTACTGAGAAGGCAGAAAAAGACTAGCTGAATAATTTATATGCTGGTGTCAGTGAACTAGGCACCCACATTGAAGAACAGAGGAAAGCAATGCACTGGAGGCCAGGCAGAAGGGCCAAAAGAAGCAGGAGGGAACAGTTGCCCAAGGAGAGGCACAACTGAGAGACTGATGGGCACTGGCAATAAGAAATGTGGGAACTGACATCATGCTGCCCAGATTAGTGTTTGCTTATTAAGCCACTGCCTGAGCTCATACCAAACAGCAGGCTCACAATAACATGCCCTATTCCACAATCTCACAGGAATTCAGTCAATTGTCTCTGAGTCAAGCTATGACTCAGTAACTTGTTCCTTCCACCTGGCCCTGGCCTGACATAGGGTCATACTGGTTGACATAGGGCAGTGATGGCAAACCTTTCAGAGCTTTCAAAGATACAAACCACCCACTTCAGCATGTGTGCCACAGGTGTGCCACCACTGACATGGGGTCATACTTGACATAGGGTCATACTGGATGGTTAATCCAGAGTTGCTATTTCCTTGAAGTTAACTCCCTGGACAACTTTGCTGACTGCATCAAAGAACTACTCCCTCCCGTCCCAACTCCCATCTGTCAACCCAACATGAAAAGACAGCCTTCCAACTTTCCTACCCTTGTTGTGCATCTGTTACCTTCAGCATGGCTCCACTAAGATCAGAACCCTGGGATAACTCATAATAGTGTCTCTAGTATAGGCAGTGTTAGTGCTTCTCTCTCTGCCCAGAAGAAAATAATAAAAAAGAATGGCTTTGAATTATTAGAGAGACATACACTCCTAAAACCAATATTCATCTAGAATTTTCTGGGTGGGAAATGCTGAAGACGTTTAAATATGAGTCTTTCACACGCATAATTGCTTTTGATGTCATGAAGTAGACTTGAAGCTCTTTAAAAAATTTATTTTTTCTAGTACAACTTTGAAATTTCTTCATTGTTTCAAGGTCCACTTTAATTTCCTTCTTTCCATCCTCCCTCCATCTCTTGGTCCCTTTCACTAGTGGAAGAATTTTATCTCTTATGTTTCCTATAATCTATCTTTATTCTGCTGTTTGACTTATCTATACATAAGGTTTCTCACCTAGAATAAACCATACAACATTTAAGCTTGTGATCTATTTCACTTAACATTATGGTCTCAAGGTGCTTTCATTTTCCTACAGATAACCAAATTTATCCTTCTTTATAGCAAAGTATTACTATATTGTGTATAAATACCACATTTTTAAAATCTATTTGTCTGTTGATGGATGTACAGGCCACTTGAAAGTTTATTGTGAGTTCTCTTGCTATGAATATGGGTGTGCATGTATCACTGTAATACACCTTTAATTCTTTGGGGAAAATACCTAAAAGTGGAATAACTGGATCAAACAGGATGTTCATTTTTAATTTTTTGAGGAATCTTCACAGAGGTTTCCATAGTGGTTGTACTAATTCACAATCCCACCAACAATGTAGAAGGTTCCATTATACTAACAGCTCCACAAACTTAATAATTTGTTATTATTTGATTTTTTGAAGATACATTAATTCTTGAGTTAGATGAAGTCTCAGTGGTGTTTTAATTTGCATTTCTCTCATAGCCAGAAATGTTGAATATTTTTTCATATATTTATTATACATCTTGTGACAAGTGTCTACTCATTTGACCTGTCCATTTGTGATTAGGTCTTTTATATTGGAGAGTCTAATTTTTTGAGTTCTTTATGTATTCTGGATATTAGTCCTCTGTCCAAGGAATAGTGGGCAAATATTTTTCTCATTCTGTAGGTTGTCTCTTCACTCTAATGGTTGTTTCCTTTGCTGTGCAGAATCTTTTTAATTTGATGTGATTCCATTTGCTGTTCCTTGATGTTATTCCTTATGTAGTTTGGGTTCTGTATAGAACACCTTTGCATACACCTGTGTCTTCAAGAATTTTGTATTTTTTCTTCTAGGAAATTAAGTGTCACTTTTTTACAGTTTAGATCTTTGATCAATTTCATTGGTACATGTTAGGTATACAATATAATGACATTCATAATTGGAAATTTATACCTTTACATAATCTATTTTGGTTCTTATTTTTTCTCTATTCCCCTACCCTGCCTTTAATCCCTCCACCAGGCAACACCTTGATCACCAAAGCAGAGAAAGACCCAACTGAAAAAGAGGACTATAGGCCAATCTCACTAATGAACATAGATGCAAAAATCCTTAATAAGATACTGGCAAATAGAATGCAGAAGATCATCAAGAAGATCATACACCCAGACCTAGTAGGCTTCAGGGATGCTTTGACATACACAAATCAATAAATGTAATATACCATGTCAATAGAGCCAAGGACAAAAACCATATGATCATCTCAATAGATGCAGAAAAATCATTTGACAAAATCCAACATGGATTTATGATAAAAACCCTACAAAAAATTGGAATAGACAGTCTCTAACTCAATCTAATAAAAGCCATCTATGAAAAACCAACAGCCAGTATCATACTAAATGGTCAAAAACTGAAATCCTTCACACTAAAATCAGGAACAAGACAAAGATGTCCACTATCATCACTCCTGTTCAATGTATACCCACAGCAATTAGACAAGAGAAAGATATAAAAGGAATAAAGATAGAAAATGAAGAAGTCAAATTGTCATTATTTGAGGTAACATGATACTTTATATAGAAGACCCCAAGAACTCCTTAGACTTAATAACCAAATTCAGTAAAGTAGCTGGATACAAGGTCAACACACAAAAATTAATAGCTTTCCTCTACATGAACAACAGACTCACTGAGAGAAATAGGGCAAACATTTCCTTTCACAATAGCATCCAAAAAACTGAAATACCTAGGAATCTACCACAAAAGAAATCCAAGGCCTTTTCCCTGAAAACTATAGCACTCTGAAAAGAGAGACTGAAGATGATATCAGAAAATGGAAAGACATCCCGTGCTCCTGGGTAGGAAGGATCAATATAGTGAAAATGGCAATACTTCCAAAACTGCTATATAGATTCAATGCAATCCCAATTGAAATCCCAGCAGCATACTTCATGGACCTTGAGAAAGCAATGCAAAAATTCATTTGGAAAAAGAACAGATATAGGATAGCAAAAGCAATTCTGGGCAACAGAGACATGCAGGGGGTATCACAACTCCCAACTTGAAAATATACTACAAAGCTACTGTGATAAAAACAGCACAGTACTGGCAAAGAAACAGATCTGAGGACCAATGGAACAGATCAGAAGATGAACAAACAACTCCAGACACACTCAGCCACCTCATGTTTGACAAAGGAGCCAAACACCCTCACTGGAGGAAAGATAGCCTCTTTAATAAATTGTGCTGGAAAAATTGGGTTTCAACTTACCAAAGATTAAAACTAGACCTATATTTCTCACTACACACTAAAATAAAATCAAAATGGTTTAAAGAATATTTAAAACAGAAGCACTGAACTGGCTGGAACAGAGGTTACACAGAACTCTTGAAGACATTGGTGTAAGAAAAGATTTTACGAACAAAACTTCAGTTGCCCATGAACTAGCACAAACAATCAACAAGTGGGATCTCTTCTTATAAAAAATCTTCTGTACAGCAAGAGAAACCACCAACAGTTTGAAGAGACAGCCCACCATGTGGGGAAAATTTTTCACCTGCTGTTCCTCAGACAAAGGTTTACTATCTAGAATCTACAAAGAACTTTAAAAAATCAGACCACCTAAATCTAAAGACCCAATCCAAAAATAGGCATCTGAAATGAACAGATATTTTTCAGACAAAGAAGTAGAAATGGCAAATAAACACATGAAAAAATGTGCAACATCACCGGTCATTCGAGAGATGTCAATGAAAACAACACTGAGAGTCTACCTCACTCCAGAAAGAATGGCTGCTATCATGAAATCAACCAATAACAAATGCTGGTGAGGCTGTGAGGAACTAAGAACTCTGCTCCACAGGTGGTGGGAGTGTAGACTGGTGCAAGTACTGTGGAAATCAGTATGGAGATACCTCAAAGAACTAGGACTGGAAGTTCCATTTGACCCAGCTATTCTCATTCAGTATCTTCCTCAAAGAGTTAAAAGAATCATACCACAGTGATATATGTGCACCCATGTTCATAGCAGCACAATTTGTAATAGCCAAAACTTGATAGCAGCCCAATTGCCCAACAACTGGAGACTGGATAAAGAAACTGTGGGGTTTTTAAAAAATAAAATGGAGTACTACTCAGCCATAAAAAATGAGAAATTGGAGACATTTATAGCTAAATGGATGCACATTGAGGCAATACTCTTAAGTGAAATAAATAGGACACACATGTTTAAACACTGAACAGTTTCTCTAGTATGAGAAACTGAAAGTGTAAATAAGGACAAAAAAGTATAATAGATAATGTGAAATAGGAAGAAAAGGGGCAAAGGGGTAGGGGAAGGGGGAGCGGTAGGGGAAAGGGAAGACGGGAATGGAATTAATATGAGAAAATGAAAAATTGAAACAAAGTCTTTGTAAATAGGGAGGGAAGGAGGGGTTGAAGGGAGGTCAGGGGAAAAAATAAGAACCAAGAGAGATATGTAAAGGTGCAAATTTCCAATGGTGAATGTCATTATATTGTATAACTAAAATATACCAATAAAATTAATTTTAAAATTTAAAAAAAATTTAAAATTTAAAAAATTTAAAAAAGGATTTAAAAAAGGATTTTAAAGGATTTTTAAAAAGGATTTTAAAAATTTTTAAAAAGATTTTGGATTTTGTCAAATGTTTTCTCTATCTATTTAGTCGATATGATTTTTTTTTCTTACATATATATATGTGTGTGTATATATATACTGAATTCTATTTACTGATTTGCATGTATTTACTAATGATCCATCCTTCCATCCTGGGAATGAAGCCTGCTTTGTCATGATGTATGATCTTTTCTGTTGCACTATTTTTGTGAGTGTCTTGTTGGAGATCTTTGTAACTGTTCATTAAAGAGACTGGCCTGAAGTTTTCTTTTTTTGGTTGAGTCATTGTCTGGTTTTGGAATCAAGGTAATTCTAGCTTCCAGGAATGAATTTGGCAGTATTCCTTCCCATTCAGTTTTATTAAAGAGTTTGGTAAGTATTGGCATTACATCTTCCCTGCAATTTTTGTAGAATGTAGCAGTGAATACATTCATACCTGGGCTTTTCTTAGTTGGCAGGATATTTATTACTGCCTCAATTGTACTGCCTGTTATTGGATTATTCAGTTTTTACATCTTCTTGGTTTAGTTTTGGTAATTCATATGTATTTAGACATCTCTGCATTTCTTCTGAATTCTTCAATATATGGGAGTATAGGTTTTTGAAGTAGTTAATAAACTTCTGAATTTCAGTAAAGCCCATTGTGGTTTCACCTCTTCCATTTCTAACTTTACTGATATAAATATTTTCTTTACTTTTTCATTAAAATTGGCTAAAGATTTCTCAATTTTATGTATTCTTTCAAAGAACCAGCCCTTCAATTAATTGATTTTGTTTTTATGTTTTTTAATCTCCATTTCATTGATTTCTGCTCTAATCTTTATAGTTTCCTTACTTGTACTAGCTTTTAATTTGAATTGTTCTTGTCTTTTCTAGGACCATGAGGTTCACCATTAAGTTATTTATTTGGGTTTTCTGGGATATTTTTGTTTTGTTTTATTTTGATACGAGCATGCATAATTATAAACTTCCTACTTAGGACTACTTTCATTTTGTCCCATGTGTTCTGGTATATTGTACTGACATTATTCTATGATTCTAGGAACTGCGTAATTTTCCCTTGATTTCTTCTGTGGCTAACTGATTATTCAAGAGTGTTTTGTTTAATTTCCATGTGCTTGCATAATTTCTCTGGTTTGCTTTGTCATTGATTTCCAGTTTCATTGGACTATACTCTCATAGTATGGAATAATTTGGTTCTTCTGCATTTAATCATGCCTTATGGGCTACTCTATAGTCTATTTTGGAAAAAGTTCCATGTGCTACTGAAAAGTATGTGCATTTTCTTTTGGTTGGGTCGAATGCTGTAGATATCTGTTAAGTCCATTTGTGCAAAGGTATTGTTCAATTGTGATATTTATTTGTTCATTTTTTGGTCTAGCTGACCTCTCCATATGTGAGAGTGGGTTATTCATGTCCTTCATGATAACTGTGTTGTTGTTTATCTAATCTTTTATGTCCAGCTTTTATGAAATTGGGTGCAGCATGGTTTGGTGCACATATATTTATAATTGTTATCTTTTCCTCTTGAATTGTTTCCTTTACCAATTTGTAATGATCTTCTTTGCCTCTTCTGGTCAATTTTGGCTGGAAATCCACTTTCATAATAGCATAGCCACTCAGGCTTGTTTGGGGGCTCTTGTTACATGAAATATTTTTTCTAGTAATTGAATTTTAGTCTATAAATTTCTTTTTGAAATGAACACATTTCTTACATAAAGCATACCACCATATACATACATTCTGCCTGTGTCTTTTAATTGGCAAATTGAGACCATTCACATTGAAAGTTATGACGGAGTGGTATTGACTTATTCCTATCATTGCATTATTTTCCTGTTGCTCTGTTGCTAATTACTTTTTTTTTTTTTTAGTATGAACATCCCAGCAACAACCCATGGCAGGCTGCTGCTGAGGGCATAGGTGCTTTATTGGAGAGAGAATGCGGGCAAGGAAGTTTCCCTCATTCCAAGAGGATGGAACAGTCCTGGCTACCCCGACAATGAGATGTGCAGGGTCTCTGGCCAGACTGTGGTCAAAATGGAAAGACACTCAGTCACAAAGTCATGGGAGTGCCACACAAGCCTAGCTGTAGGTGCAGGAACCATACAGGCAAGCACTTGGGGCAGGTCCCTTGCACATTCATCATGAACTATACAGAATGAGTCTGTACATGAGTTAATTACAAGTCATATTTACAAAAATCTGTACACACATTTGAAAAACTCACAAAATTGTCATCTATGTATCACAAGTTGCTAGACCAAAATATTAAAAATGGGATAAAAGTATACATTTCTCTTCTCAATTCTTTTCAAAAGGCTTAATATTTTTAATGCACATATATGCTGCTTCCCATTAGCAAGTCCTATGAAGAGATCAAGCAGCCCAGCATTCCTTGAGCCCCCAGAGGCCATGAGCCATGAAAGGCCCAGCCAGGGGACAGCGGATAGGGCTGGAGCAGGGAGCTGGCCCACAGCGCAGAACAGAATACTAAAATACAACAAAAGGAAGATGTCTTTGGCTAAAACTTTGGCATTAAATAAAAGAGGCAAACAGAATGGAAACATAAAGCCCTGCCAGCAAGGTTGGGTAAGCAGGGGCAAGGTGACCTTGAAAGCTGGCTCCAGAGCAGTGGAAAAACCAGGCCTGGGCACATACCTGGATGATAGGAAGCTATGTTTCACCAGGTGAGTGTGCCTCCTGGGACTGGCAGGGAATGCATATAAAAGGAACAGGGAAGGGCAGATGGCCACCTTGACCATAGCCAGCTCAAGTAACTAAAGTAGATGTAGTGTAAATGTTGCAACCAAGTACTACGTACACTACTTGCCTGCCTTAAAGGTCACGTGGCAATGTGAGGTCAAAGGCAGGACTTTGTCCTCATCCTGGATGCTTATATCAGCCACAGAAAGAGCCCCAAGTTTTCCCAATATGTGTGGAACAGGGGTTGACATGTCCTGCCTTCTTCTTTGTTAGTCCAAAGCTCCCGGGTCCGGGTATCAAGGCTCAAAATTTGTGCTTCTCTTTGCAGTCTGTGTTCCCTGCTAGCAGCAGCAGGCTTAGGATGGACAGAGGAATATCTGGGCCCCTTGTCCCACAGCAGAGCACCCAGCCTGAGCCTACCTCTGAACATTGCAACAGACCTTCAACACTGCCAAGATGTCCAAGAAAACCCATAGGGTGGCACAGAGACCCACAATTCCATGGGCAGAGGGACACAGGTAGTGATGTCCCTAGGGGAGCTCTGCTGTTCTCAGGTGGGCACCAGGCCCGGGGGGATCATACAGGGTCACAGAGGCAATGTGGTTGTTCTGCATGATCTCAAAGATCATCCGCTGAAGACCAAAGCAGAATGTGGAGCCAAATGGTTTGGTGTTGTTTGGGGATGAGGACCTGTGCAGGATAACAGGCTTCTCCACAGGATGGCCCAAGAGCTCGTGGATATTGTCCCACTTGCTATAGGTTGTGGAAGTTTCTGTCTGACCATCTTCATTTTCTTTCTTTATGGCTAGTGGGATCTTGAACTCACAGCAGTGATAGATGTTAAAGTTATAATGCCCAGGATAATTGGTATGTAGAACAAACTTCTTTACTTTGTGTGTATTTGCATCGAAGAGGATATCCACTCCAAGAGTGAAGTAGTTAAAAAAGTAGTCAACTTGGATGGAACTTGCTTATGAGGGGAAGGAGAATGAATTTTCATCTTGTCTTCTGACTTATAGAAGACCTTATGTGGGGAGCCAAGCATGCTAAGAACATCTTTGCAGGAATCACCAAAATATATGGAATGATCAAATACCCGCATCTTGGCATCTGCTAATAGGCCAGGTCCACAACCTGCAGCAAGTAGGCGAAGTCATAAACCTGAGGGTCCAGTTCCACCACGAAGAACATCTACACTCTCAGTGTACACATTGCCCAGGAAATAGCTCAGGGGCATTGTGGGAGCCTTGGTATCTTGTAGGCTGTTTCCACTATAGATGTACATTCGTTTTGCAGTTGCTCCATGGGTTATCTGGAGAGAAGCTAGACCATGGGCAAAATTGGTCTCCAGGATGAGTTGCGCCAAAAGACTGGTCAATCTGCTCAATGGTGTTGGCCTGAGAGTGAAGTGCACTCCACAATATTTTAACTTTACTTTAGTCAAGTCATATACTTCAATCACCTTAAGTCTCTGATTGAAAGCATCAAACAGTAGTTTGATCCCGTCCTGAGTCAGGTTAAGGATGAGGTCATGGCTTAGAGGAGACTGCTCACTGTAGAGAACCTGGACGTTTTTGATGATTCGACAATGCTTCTGAAGAATAGCCACTGCCTGGGCCAGAGGCATTCCCAGCGTGAATTCCCATTGCTCGTTTCCCAGAGAGCGTTCAGGCACCACCTCTAGATCCAACGTTGGCTGGCCGGGCCCAGATGGCCTCCCTGTGGTTTGGCTGACAGGAGCAGACCTCACTAGCAGCAGAGATGACAGAGACAGCACCAGCGAGGACAACTCGCTAATTACTTTTATAAAATTTCCTTCTGCTTAACTGCTCAACTCAGGTGGTATATTTATTCATTAGACTATTTAACATTTTTGGCCTCATTGTCTCTCTCTAGGATATTCTTGAGAATTTTTTGGCATGCTGGTTTTGTGCTTATGAACTTCTTAAGGTAATCTTTCTAATGGAAATACTTTATTTCTCCAATTTTGAAAGATTGTTTTGCAGGATGTATTAGTCTGAGTTTGAAGTTGTTTTCTTTCATAGGTTGAAACATTTCAAGCTCTCTGTTTTGTTTTGAGAAGTCTGCTGTGATTTTAATGAGTTTATCTTTATAAGTGATTTGCTGCTTTTCTCTAACTACTATTAAGATTATCTCTTAGTTACATTAGTTACATTTTTCTTGTTGCTAAGACAAAATACCTGGCACCAAAAGTTAAAAAGGAAGGGGTTTATTTGGCTTACAGTTCACAGAAGTTCAAGTCCATAGTTGGCTGGCTCCAAGAAAGGGATGGCAAATGGGCATTGCAGAGGAGAAACAACATGGCAACCACACAGTAGCAAAAGCAACAAGAGGGTTTAACAGCATCTTTCTGCCCCTTTTATCTTGTTCAGACTACTGGGATTAAGGAAGAGCCAAACTAATCACTCACATGTAGTGGTTTTGTAATCACATGCCCTTAACCCAACCATCACACATTCCAGATTCAACTACCTCTGAAAAAGAATGTCCCACTTCATCTGCATGAGCCTTTGGGGGGACGTCTAAACACAAACCATAATAATGTCCTTATGTTGGATTTCTGGGATTTTGCCTATGATATATTGTGAAGAAGGTCTTTTCTGATCACAGTGATATGTGTTTCTATATGCCTTACTTATTTTTATGTTAAATTATTTACCATACTTGGAAAATTTTCTGTTATTATGTCTATAAACAGGCTTGTTTTAATGCCATTTGTGCTTTCTTCTGATTTTTTACTGATTCCAATTAATCTTAGCCTTTTTTGTATCATCTAGTAGCTGTTGGGTCTATTTCAAGTTCTCTTGCTGTTTATAGTATACCTCTGAGTAATGACCACCTACATAAGCCCCATCTTCTAGTTCTGACACTATGTCCTCACACTGGTCACTTCTGCTTCCCATACTTTCAACAGAATATTTTATCACCCAGATTCCTGTTTACTACCTTATGGACTCTAATTCTTTGCTAAACTAGTCATGGTTTGAATAATTCTGTTTAGCTCAGCTCACTTTCTTTAGTGTCATCTTTAAGCTCACTGATGAATTTGTTTATTAAATCCATTATCGGTTTAGTTATATGATCTTTGAACTTGCCACAAACTTTATTGGGTTTTTTTTGTCTCCTCTTTTTTTATTTCACATAATTCATCTGTTTGTCTTTAGATTTCCTCCCCCTCAATTCCCTGTGGATATCTTAAGGAAGTTGAGAATTTGGGGAGATATTTTGTTGCTTTGTTTTCTCATTTCTGTTGTGGTGGGGTTTTGTTTCATTTGTGTTTGCATGTATTGTGTGTGTGTGTGCATGCAGGTCAATTAGAGTGGAAAGATTATGTTTTGTAATATGGAGATCTCTTTAGTGTCTTCTTTATAATGCTGTATTCTAGGCATAGCTAACTATAGGCCTTTGCCTTGGTCCCAAGATATGACCACTTCTAGTAATTTGGGAAAGGAAGGGTGTAGTGTAACTGGCTTAGCAGCCACTTCTTTAAAAATATACTGTCATATTGTTGATGGTTCAAAGACAAACCAATATTAGCATACAATAAAACCAATTAATAGGGTTCCTACCCACCCTCCATTCCCTTTTCTGCCAGAAGGCGGCTCCCCACACCCACCGTGGGCAGCTCCCCTTGGATCTAGATCCATGTGGCACAGGCACCTGGGGCCAGAGAGCCATTGCTATTAGCTCAGGAAGATGGCACAGTGGTGAGCAGAAGAGAAAGGGACTCTCTGAGGCTTCCTGTTGAAAAATTAAAGCCAAATGACAGAAGGAAGACAGAGTGGACTATAGCAATCAGTGAGTTGCTAGAACCAACACTTCCTACAAAACCTGGATTTTTACAGGGGAAGGGGAGCTCAAACGTGCAGTAGAACCTTGTAGAGTTCTAATCTGTAGGAGGTCAGGGAGCTCAATTCTGGCCTTACAGCCAGAAGCCAGCCTGAATCTCACTGGACTGCAGCTGGCTCACTGAGTGTGATAGAATCAGCTCTGCAAGCTGCTGCCTACGTTGTATGCCAGCAACAGAGTCAGGCCTCAATAAGGACCTTTTTTCCCCTTTCTTTCTCTCTTTTTTCTCCCTTACTTCTCATCTCTTCTTCATTTCTCTCCTTTCTTGATCCTGTTTTTGTCCTATTCCTCTTTCTTTATTGTTCTTATTGTTACAATTGTGTGAATATGGTTTCTAGTTTTCTTGTAGCTATTAGTTTGTTCTGTTCTTGTTTCTCTTCCTTCCTTCACTATTTTCCTCCTGTCTTCACCAGTTTCCCAAAGTTTGGGTGATCCTCCTATGTCCTCTAGTGCTACTTCTAACCTCTCCTTCTATCTCTCTACCCCCGCAAATCCTTCTAAGTCTTCTTCCCAGAGGGTAAAGCTGCTATATTGAAGGGCTTACTAACTGTAAACATATTTCTGGTTGGTCCTTGATTTTGATGTATAACCATAAGTTTAGTTTATATAGTTAAAGGTGTCAGAATAGTAACTACCACAATTTGTCATTTTCTAAGCAAGAACAACAGTTGATTGTATTCCTTTGGCCAAGTTGACATGATTGCTTTAGTTCATTGTATTCACTGGTATATGAAGACTGAGATCACTTAAAGGCCATTACACACTCAAAACTCAAAGGCCAACTATACCAGGGAAACAATCCAAGAAGTAGCCATCCCCTAAGGGCTCTACATACTAACATTAAAGATACTTGCAATAAGCAATTTGAAAGTATCAAAGCAAATTAAAAATTTCGACAATAATTTTAAAAACTGGAAATGAAAAGACACTTAAACAAGATGCAAATGCAGACATCCAGATCACCAAAGGGAAATCCAGGGAGTGAGATGGAACAATCTGAAACTCAACCACCTGGACTCCATGAACTGGCAACAAAAGAGGATCTGGAAAAAATGAAATCAGAAATAACTTCTCAGATAACAACAGAGATGGTGACCATAGTGAAAGACATGATTGACAACTCTAGAGAAGACACAGATTAAAAAATAGAGGTGCTCAGGAACATTATGGAATCCCAGCATAGGAAAGAAATGGAATCCATAAAACAGATTCAAACAAATATTCAGGAGATCAAAAAGTTTATGCAGCAGAATGAGCCAATGTAAGGACAGACTAACAGATATAGAAGAAAGGATGGTGGTTAGACACCAGGAAAGGAAAGAATTCTTCACAATAGAAAAGGACCACGAGAAATCAGTCCAGCAACTGCTAGATGATCCAAAGAAGAATAAAAAGACTGACCAGAGTAAATAAAGAAATAGGAGAGAGTGTAAATGACATAAAAAAAACCTGTTCACAGAAGTAATGGCAGAAAACTTCCCAAACAGGGGAAATGAACTTCACATACAGATTAATAAAGCATCTGTGACTCCAACTAGCCATGATTTTAAAAAGGAAAAACTACACCTAGCCATGTAATAGTCAAAATTCCAGAAACTCAACGGAAGAATAAAATATTACAAGTAGTTAGAGAAAAGAAACAAATCACATACAAAGGAAAGACCATCAGAATCACAGCAGACTTCTCAACACAAATCCTCAAGTCAAGAAGTATGGAGTGAAGTATTACAAGCCCTAAAAGAAAAAAACGTCCAACCCAGATTGATGTACCCTGCAAAACTATCTTTTGGGCTTTTGTTTTGTTTTGTTTTGTTTTTTTGGTACCAGGGATCAAACTTGGGTCCTTATGCTTGTGCAGCAGGCAGTGAAACCACTGAGCTAAATCCCCAGCCCAAAGCTATCTTTCAAAATCAATGGAGAAATAAAATACTTTCATGACAAAGAGCACCTGAGGAACTTCATGAATACCAAACCAGCACTCCAAAAAATTTTAAACAATATCCTAGAAAAAGACAATGAGGATCACAACCCCTGGAAGCCCACCAGAATGAATCCATCAGGCAAGACCAGAAATTAAACACAAAGGGGGAGAATCCAACAAAAAGAAAAAGTCATGACAAGGATAAATCAATACATATCAGTTATAACCACCAATGTTAATGGTCTCAATTCATCAATTAAAAGAAAGAGACTGGCAGAATGGATCAAGAAGGAAGATACAACAATATGCTACATACAAGAAACACACTTAATTAAAAAGAAATACATAGGGCCGGGGGTTTAGCTCAGTGGTTTTGCCACCTACTGCACAAGCACAAGGACATGAGTTTGATCCCAGGTACCAAAAAACAGAAAAACAGAAAAAAAAAAAAAAGAAATACATAGATTTAAAGTTAAAAGGTGGAAAACACTACTCCATGGAACAGGAACCTGAAAAAGGCAGAAGTAGCTATTCTATTTGCAAATCAAATGGATTTCAAACCAAAACTAATGAAGAGAGACAAAGAAGGTTACTACATCCTTGTACAGGGAACAATCCAAGAGAAAGGAATGACAATCATAAATATACATGCACAAAATATTAGTGCACCCAAATAAATAAAGTAAATACTAACAGACATGAAAAATCAAACAAGCACTAATACAATAGTAGTGGGGGACCTCAATAGCCCACTGCCACAAATAGACATCAGCTAGACCAAAAATCAACAGCGAAATACTAGAACTCAATCAAACGCATGCACAAATGGACTTAACAGATGTTTACAGAGTTTTTTGCCCAAAATCAGATTATGCATTCTTTTCAGCTGCACAAAGGTAGTTCTCCAAAATAGACCACATACTAGCTCACAGAACACGTTTAAGTAAGTGCAAAAGGATTGAAGCAATCAGTTGAATATTATCAGACCATAGTATGATGAAATTTGGGATCAATAGCTAAAGAAACCACAAGAATTCCATAAACACACTGAACAACACCCTGCTGAATAAACAATGGGTCACAGAAGAAATTAGGCAGTTTCTACAATTAAATGACAATGCCAATACAACATATCAGAACTTAGAGAAAACAATTAAAGTAGCCTTATAAGAGAAATTCATAGCAGTGAATACACATACCATGAAAACAGAGCAAGGTCAAATAAAAACCTAATGCTGAACCTCAAGATTTTAGAAAAATAAGAGCAAGAGAAAACCAAAGCTTGTACAACAGAGGAAATTATTAAAGATCAGAGCACAAATCAATGCAATGGAGAGTACAAGAATGATACAAAAAATCAATGAAGCAAACAGTTGGTTCTTCCAAAGAATAAACAAAATTGACAAACCCTTAGCCAACCTTATTAAAGAAAAGGAATGCAAAAACCCAAATCCATGCAATTAGGAATGAAAAGGATGAAATTACAATAGACCCAGTGGAAATCCAGAGGATCATTAATACCTACTTTGAGAACAAATACACCAATAAGATGGGAACACACAGAAGAAATGGACAGATTCCTACATATGTATGAATTACTCCAGTTAATAAGAAATCCTGAAAATCTAAACAACCCAATATCAATCAACAAAATTGAAAACATAAATCAATACTTACCAACGAAGAAAAACAAAGATCCTGATGGCTTCACTGCTGAATTCTATAAGACATTTATAGAAGAACTATTGTCACTACTGTTTAAAATCTTCAGTGAAATTGAAAAGGAAACAATACTCCCAAATTCATTCCTGGAAGCATGCATCACCTTGACCCCAAAAGAAAGACCCAATGGAGAAAGAGAACTACAGGCCAATCTCACTAATGAACATAGATACAAAAATCCTCAGTAAGATACTGGCAAAAAAAAAATGCAGAAAATCATCAAGAAGATCATACACCCTGACCAAGTGGGATTCATCCCAATGATGCAGGGATGGTTCGAACTATACAAATCAATAAATGTAATTCACTATATCAATAGAGCCAAGGACAAAAACCATATGATCACCTCAATTGATTCAGAAAAAGCGCTTGACAAAATCTAACACCCATTCGTGACAAAACACTACAGAAAATTGGAATAGATGCTCTTTATCTCAACCTGCCAAAAGCTATCTATGAAAAACAAGCAGTCAACATCATACTAAATCCTTCATGCTAAAATCAGGAACAAGACAAGGATGTCCACTATCACCACTCCTGTTCAATATATTTTTGGAAACATTAGCCATAGCAGTTGGACAAGAGAAAGAAATAAAAGGAATAATGACAGGAAATGAAGAAGTAAAATTATCATTATTTGCAGATGACATGATACTCTATGTAGAAGACCCCAATAACTCCACCAAAAGTCTCCTAGACTTAATAACCAAATTCAGTTGAGTACCTGGATACAAGGGCAACACACAAAAATCAATAGCCTTCTTGTACAAAAACAAAATTTACTGAGAGAGGAACAGGAGAAATAACTCCTCCCAGAATAGCATCCCCAAAAATGAAATACCTAGGAATCAATCTAATGAAATAAATAAAACACCTCTACCCTGAAAACTACAGCATTCTGAAAAAAAAGATCAAAGAGGATATCAGAAAATGAAAAGACCTCAGTTGGTCTGGGGTAGGAAGAACAAATACAGTGAAAATGGCCATACTTCCAAAAGTGCTATATAGATGCAATGCAATCCCAATTGAAATTCTAACAGCATACTTCACAGGCCTTGAGAACAAAAATCCGAAAATTCATTTGGAACCAGAAGAGACCTAGAATAGCAAAAGCAGTTCTAGGCAACAAAGATAAGATAGGAGGTATCAAAGTTCCCAACTTGAAAGTATACTACAAAACTACAACTTGAAACTATACTAAAAAGCTACTGTCATAAAACAGCATGGTACTGGCAAAGAAACAGAGGATCAATGGAACAGTGATCCTGAGGATCAATGGAAGAGATTAGAAGATGCAGAAACAAGTCCAGATACACTCAGCCACCTCATCTTTGACAAAGGAACCAAACACCCTCACTGGAGGAAAGATAGCCTCTTTCATATATGTTATTGGAAAAATTGGATTTCAACTTGCCAAAGATTAAAACTAAACCTATATCTCTAACCATGCTATAAACTAAAATTGAAATGGATCAAAAATCTAAATATTAAAACAGAAACACTAAAATGGCTCAAAGAGAGGTTAAAGAGAACTCTTAAAGACATTGGTGTAGGAAAGTACTTTATGAACAAAACTTCAGTCACATAGAAACTAGCACAAAGAATCAACAACTGGGATCTCATCTTATTAAAAAACTTCTGCACAGCAAGAGAAACCAACCAGAGTGAAGAAACAACCCACAGTGTGGGAAAATTTTTTTTACCAGCTGTTCCTCAGACAAAGTTCTGCTGTCTAGAATCTATAAAGAACTTTAAAAAATCAGACCTCCCAAATTTAAAGACCCAATCCAAAAATGGGCATCTGAAATGAAGAGCCATTTCTCAGACAAAGAAGTAGAAACAGCAAATACGCATATGAAAAAAAATATTTAACATCACTGGTCATTCAAGAGATGCAAATTAGAACAACACTGAGATTCCACCTTACTCCAAAAAGGATGGTTGCTATCAAGAAATCAACCACTAACAAATGCTGGTAGGGTTGTAGGGAAATCCAGACTGGCGGGAATGCAGACTGGTGCAACTACTGTGGAAATCAATATGGAGATACTTCAAAAAACTAGGATTAGAGGTCCCATTTGACCCAACTATTTTCCTGCTGGGTATCCTCCCAAAAGAATTAAAAGCATCACACCACAGCAAGATATGCACACCCATGTTTGTAGTGGCACAGTTTGTAATTGCTAAATCTTGGAAATAGCCCATATGCCCATGAACTCATGACTGAATAAAGAAGATGTGGCTTTTTTATAAAATGGAGTACTATTCAGCCATAAAGAATGATAAACTAGAGGCATTTATAGCTACAGGAATGCACATTGAGGTCTTACTCTTAAGTGAAATAAATGGGAACACATGTTTAAATACCAAATAGTTTGTCTCATGTGAGAAACTGAAAATGTAAATGAGGACCAAAATGTATAATAGATAACATGAAATAGGAAGAAAAGCTCAGAAAGGGAAGGGGAAAGGAAAGTGGGGGCAGGGTTAGGGGAAAGGAAAGGAGGGAAAGGAAAACAGAAACTAAGTCTTTGTAAATAGGGATGAGCAGTGTGGTTGGAGGGCAGGGGAATGTGGAAAAAATAAGAACCAAGATATATCATGTACAGATACAAATTCCCAATGAGGAGTGTAAGCATATATATATAAAATGTACCAGTAAACTTAAAGGAATACATAACCCAATTAATATCAATAACTATTCCACTATGGCAATAGCAACAAAATCAGCAACAATAGTCAAAGAAAAACTGATTATACCATAAAAATCAATGAAAGCTACCATTCTACCATGCTTAAGAATAGAAAAGAGATCTTTAATAGTAATATAGACACAAAGACAAACCAAATTTTTCCATACAGTAAATACTAGATTGAACAACTATACCAACATTAACAATAAAAAATAATTCATCAATATTAGCATGGTGTCAACTAAATATCTAAAGATTAATACAGCTTTATAATTACACTAGCAAAGATGGGGGAGGTTGGAAAGGAGAAAATGAAAGAAGTAAAAATTGAAAAATAAAGAAAATGTAAGAAGGAGAGAAAAGTGAGATAAAGCATCCTTTTTAGGAGTCAAAGAAAAAAAACCCAAAACCCCCAAGAAATGAAGAAAAAGAGAAATGAGTCCAAAAAAATGCCTTTGTGTTTTTGAATGCGTGCTTTCTTTCCAGATTCTCTGGTACTGGAATCCACAAGATGTGGCAGAGGGATAATGAGTGATTACTAAGATCTATTTTGTTGCCACACTTGTGTGTGTGTGTGTGTGTGTGTGTGTGTGTGTGTGTGTGTGCATGAGTATGCACTGAATTTTGGTTCACTTTTCCTGGTGGACTTTGTTGGTCAATGGTGTCCATCTTAGGGCTGTATTCATTTCAGCCACCCCCAGTTTTCTTGTCCCTCTCTGTGTTCCAAGTCATGACTCTCTACCTAGCTTTAGGTCTGTGGGTTTGTGAGGTGACTTCCTGTTCCAAAGCACCTTCTGTCCCCATATCCTAGGCTGCAGCAACTGGTCAAACTGAGGTGTATCCCTGATCACATTAGTGGATGAGGAAAGCAAACAGACCATTGATCTCTGTGTCAGATGTAGGCAGTATGGGGGCCAAGGGGATCAAACTGTCTGCTGGACCTAATTCCAGCATTTTCAGACTCAGCACCTTCTGCCCCCCAAACTACGTGGTTAAGCCTCATGTCTCAACTCAGAGGACAGGAACCCTGTGATTTTTCCAGTCTGAGCTTAAACATCTTAGGGGGTTTGTATCTAACTCACACACTCTCTTTCTGCAACTGACTTTTGTGGCCATCTCCTTACCCAGTCATTATGGTAAGGTGATCCTGAAGTGAAGTTGTTTGGCAGTTAGTTGTTTTGTAGCTCAGTTTTAAACAATTAACCCCCTTCCCCAAATAGCTCCAAATTAAACACTTTTAAATATGGTAGGCACTAAACTGGATTTATTCTCTAATTCTAGCCTGCTGCTATGCTGAAGGAGTCACTTTTAGAGTAAAATTACATGCTGTTTTGGCAATTTATAAAAGCCATGGACTTTTCTGGGGCTGATACTACCAGGGTGGCACTGTTAGACCAGGCTGTTGTTTTTCCCTGGAGCTGCCAACCTCTATGGGCTTACCTTGTGTTAACAGAGACAAGTCCCTCTCCCCAGGTGCCATGGTTAGCTTTTCAGAATGCTTCATTCTTTTTTCTGCATTGTGTTCCATTTCTTCAGTTTCTCTGTAGTTCCTGGTTTTCTTGTCAGCTCCCTCTCTATTCCTTGAGACCTACTTTTTTTTCTTTTTGTCCTTCACTAAATTGTTATTTTATAGGTATATCAATTCTAGGTCCCAGAGAGGTTGGATTTTGCTGCTGGCCTTTACTCTGTGACTTTTAATACTATTTTCTTCTTATATATTGTCTTATATCTTAGTTTCCTGGGCCCTCTCTTGCTCTTTGACTTTAGGCCACTCTATGGGCCCCCAAATATATGACCTTTGATCCACTTCATTCTATGCTGCTGCCTCTTCACTTTGTTTTATCAGAATGAACTGTCCCTGTGCTCCATTTTCTGGAGGGAAATGGGTAATACTTGAGAAATTAAATAAAAGTCCATGTCCTGAACAAATTATTCCATAAGTCTTTTTTATTTCAATTATGGAAAGAGCCTCAAAGAAAGAAATCAGAAGTCTATTGAAACAGATATTTCTAATCATGAGTCAGAGAGATTGGAGAATTATTTCCATATTTCACAAAATGTGCATGCTATTTTCTAGAGAGTAAAACTTGGCACCCTGCTCCACTAAAAATCTGATTAATTGTAAGTATTAAAAAAAGTATGACGATGATAAGTAATAACTATTATGTCATTGGAATTTATAAGTACTTTCACATATATGATCTCCTAGATTTCTACTTTAATTTATATTTTATTGTACAGCTGAGATTCGAAAACATTACATACCTAACTTGAGCCTTTTAACTTTAAACTTCTTTGCCCTCTTACTAGACTTTTGTGAAATCCTTGATTCTCTAAATTTGTGTTTTTCTTCTGTTCCATTTGGTAGGTTTTCTTTTGCCTGTTGTTTTGTGTGGCAGGGGGTGTTAGTTTTGTTATTTTCAGTGGTGACCATCAAACCCATAGCCTTAAGCATGCTAAGCAAGTCCTTTAACACTGAGCTATACCTCCAGTTTCAAATTGTGTTCTTGAAGGAATAATTATTTTCTTTCCTTTTCTGTATAACTTCTTGACAACTATAAACTTAAGAGTTTGATTCTGCCCCTAAATAATGAATTGCACTTTATGTCTACTGAAGATTGTCCTGCTGTTAATAAAACATTTTACACACCAATCTTGCCTAGAAAATTTGCTTTGAAATTCTTCATACCAGAGCAGACATCTAAGGACACTATGAAACAGTTGAAATCACTGATCTTTAATGATAAGTATATTAAGTCATTATTCCAAATATGACTGTATTTATTGATTTAGGGCTTTAAGTAGTTTGATCTAGTTGTGAGGTTCACTTTCAGAGCTGTGTGTGTGTGTGTGTGTGTGTGTGTGTGTGTGTGTGTACAAATGTGCATTAGTTGGACGTGGATAGTAGAGGAGAGAGTGATTTGGGTATAAAGATTTTTGGAAAATATCAACCTTTCTGTTTTTAGCTATAAAAGAATACTCTGTTTTCCAGATTTGGTTGCTTCTTTTTACATTAGCACAACCCAGCAATGATGGTGATTTTAAGAATTTACATTGGAAGATGACTGATTCATAATTTGATTAAATCACTTATGGTATTTTCACATAAAAACAATTAATAAGAGTTGGAAATGTTCTAATTTAAAAACCAGTGTCTGCCCAAGAAAAACTTACTTCTCCATGGGTTTTCATGTTATTATGACTAGAATAGGACATAGAATAGGACACCTTCTAAATACCTAACTGAATGATAGATCACAATGGTGCACAGGGATGAATGTGTTATGTAAATACTACACTCATCCCTAGGATGTGCGGGCACACATGGGCATTGGTTGGGTACAGATGGTAGAGTGATGAGTGGTTTGGGTATAAGGCTTATTAAGGCAGGCATGTGCTTTATTGATATGAGGAAACACTTCCTCCAATGTTTCTTTTAGGGTTGAATGCCAAAAAACACGTTTTTAGATACTAGAGCAAAAGTAATTTTACAATCTCATTAATCTCATTTAAGAAGTAGGATTAAGATTTAAGAGGTAAGATTGGAGGCCCTATTGTTTCACCACCAGCAAGAAATACCTGTGATTTTTTTCCAGGAAAAAAAAAAACATGAAAAATGCATTTCTTCATGAATAGCAGTATAGTCTCTAAACTGAAGTAGTTTTGATCCTGGGGGCTTTTAATACACTGAGGTGTTTGAACTGAGTGGGCAAACATGTCCTAATAAAAAATTGGAAAAAAAATAAAATGACAAGCTGCTGCATATTGAGTCTGTGAACACAATGTTTTTGTCACAATGTTTTGTCAAACTTTGAAAATTGATTAGTAATTTTACCTTTTTCTCTCAAGAAAGTAAAAATAAAAGAGGAAAAGCCTATATCCCTTCTTTTGAACAAAGGATTAGTTCCCTGAATATAGTCCATCACATAAGCTCACAGGTTGCCTTGATCCCAAGATGTGATAGTTAATTGTGGTGTCAACTTGAATAAAAAAGTATCTGGCTGATTGGCTTAGCATAGTTCTGGGTGTGTCTGGATAATGGAGTTACTAAAGAGAGAAGACCCACACTGGGTGTTGGTGGCACCAGCCAATAGGCTTGAAACCTGGATGAAATAAAAATGAAGAGGAGGAGGTATGGCTTCAGCTTCTTTGGAGGAGCTCATCTTCACCATCATCTTTGAACATTCATCTCCAGACTTCTAGTGCAGGCTCTTCTGCTTCCTGATATGGACTCACGCAGGACTCTGTAGTGATTTCCAGGCTTTTGACTTTTGAGTGGATCCTTGGATCTCCAACATGCAGACATCCCTTTGCATTCTTCCACATCTGACTCTTCAGGCAGCCATTGTAAGCCTACCTTGTAAAATATATATGTATATATAAAATATTATATATAATATAAATATATTTTATTTATATATTCATATATATTTTTATATATTTTATATATATGAAATTTTATATTTAATCTGTTCTTTTTGTGACCTGTAACTGATACACAAGCAAGAGATAAGAGACAAAGCTATCTGCCCCCTGGATTTTGCACAGAAGATAACTGGGGCTCAGAGCACTGAGGGAATAAAGGAACAAGACATAAATAGAAGATAATATTCTCTCAATTGGATGCTTCCACCTGTCCTCAGCTTCAGGGGAACTCTTAGCCAGCCTCTACCACCTTCAAGACCCTGAGGAAATCAAGAACAACTGTCCAGTATCTTCACACCCAGTTTCTTCTGGGTCCTTAAGTAACCTGATATGTAAACAGGAATCAAGACCCACGACTGGTCACAGTCGGCAATGTATATTACAAGTGCTCTACTGTTCTCTGACCTGTTCACTTAAGGACCTCACACAGGATTCAAACTTTTGACACCCTTAGCATGTATTTGACACTCTGAGGAAAACAACAATTTCATCCAGTATAGAGGCATCAGCCTAAAAGTAATCAATGCTCTCCCAACATATTTCTCTGCAATCTAACTAGTACTCAGTGTTGTAAAAAATACAAAGTAAATGAGAACTAGTCTTAGAGTTCAAAGTTATAATTTCAAACTAAATAAGAACTAGGCCATCCAAGAATGCATCAAGTATTCAACAACATTTGACTGAAGACAGAAGCTAGGTTCCCCCCTACTACATGTGGTAGGGGTGGAAGGAGATGTGTATCAAAGGAAGGGGAGAGAAGGTGGATCAAACACTCTTTTACTCTATGGGCTGAGCCAGGTTTCTTAAGTTCAGCATGATGATTACAAGGATAATCATTGTGGGAGTTATCCTGTGCATTCTAGGATGTTTAGTAACATTCTTGGCTTCTATGCACTAGATGCCAATAGCACTTCCCTACCCAGTCATGACAATCAAAAATGACCACACTTGAGAAAGAGATAGCTTCTACTTCCTATTGTCTTTTATTTCACACTTCATTTATATTTTGTGTTTTCATATAGGAGAAACTATGCAATATTTAAGCCATGTGTCTTATTTAGGGGATCAAGAGACAGAGTGAGAGGGGAGGAGGGAGAAGAAGGGGAAGAAAAAAAAGAATTAAGATGTGTTATGTACATGTACCAACTCACCACAAGGAATGTAATCATTATTTATTGTAAATATATACTAATAAAAACAGGAAAAAATGTTTCCAGACATAACTAAACATCCTCTAGAGAGGAACATCATCCCCAGTTGAGAAACACTTGAAAAATATTACCTCTTTGGAAGAATATGACTGATTCTATGTATTCAGAAATACTTCCCAGTAATTTGAGAACTGTCTGGGCCATATTTTTCTGTAAGTCTTTCATCACCTACACCATGCTGCCAAAGTCAAGTGAACAACAATGCCATGGGTGATGAAAGGATGTCTTTCCTTATTCCTTAGGGAATCAGTTCACCATCTGGTAAAAAATGTACATTAACAGGGCCAAGATTTACCTCAGTGGTGCTGTCGCCTGCCTCACGAGTGCAAGGTTCTGAGTTTGATCCCCTATACAAAAAAAAAAAGTGTGCATTAACATTTATAGTCAGCCCCTCTTATCCAGGGGCTTCACACAGATTCAACCAACCTTAGATGGAAAATGTAATTGGGCTGATTAGGGTTGCATCTATACTGAACATGCACAAATGACTTTCTTAACTCCTAAACAATAAAACATAACTACTACTTACATAGAATTAAACTTATATTAGGAACTATAAGTAATCTAGAGAAGATTTATTCATACAGCAGGATATGTGTGTGTCATGTGCAAATACTATACCATTTTATATAAAGTATGTGAGCATCCTCAATTCTGGTATTTACAGAGGTCCTAGAACCAGTTCCCTGTAGATATCAAGGGTCAACTGTACATGTATTGTTTTAGATGCAGAGGATGTCAGGTTTTATAGTTTTATCTCCTCAGCTGCTGGGACCGCTCCTGGAAGATCCTTTGCAGCTGTTGTCCCTCTTTGGAGGCTTCCCATGCTGGAAAAAATCTGCCTTAATGAAGGTCACACCTCTTTCAAGGACAGCCTGAACCTAATCACTATGTAGGTATGAAGACCTACTTATTTCCTCCAACTCATGTGAATTGAAGGGCCATGCCAACTCCAGAGCTCCTTGTAAGGCTCTCTCAACTTTTTCATCCACCCAGTCCTACCTCTTTTCTTTCCCTTCCACAGATGCTAAACTCAGAAGTGCTCCCTAAGAACAGCCTGCATACTAATCTCCATCTCAGAATTTGCTTCCCAGGAGATCCATCCTGCTACATTTTATAAGGTACAGTTCATATTCCCAGGCACTCATCTTCATATACATGGTCATATTTTTATTTCCAGGGGCATCCTGCTTTTGCTGTCAGGCCCATCCCTTATCAACCCTTTCAACATCATTTTTCAAAGAGCCCTAAACAAATTACTTGTACACAATGATCCTATCCAGCAAGTGTTTAAATCCCAGTGAGGGGAAAAATAATTAGAGACCCCTTTCTGTGGACTTAGAGCAGTTCTTTCCTTCGCAATCCATCATTTGGCTTGGCCAAAAGCACAGGGCTTTATCCTGAGCATGGACTAGTATCACACACGATGACACACACTCATGACTCCTAGCCATCTCTGGGGAAAAAATTCACTGTTCTCCTTTTTGCTCAGGAAGAATCAGGCAGCTGACATTCCACAGAGGCAAAGCTGGAGCTTTTAAGTCTACCCTCTGGTCTAATTTCCTACAGAGCAACTTTTAACTGCTGCTTCTTTCTGTCCAATTTTAACCCAAATGTTTCACATGTTCTCTCTGACTTCCCTAAATAACTGAGCTTTCTTTGCCCTTTTGTTCTCCTTATTTTCACCTCTTAGCCCAAATAGAAGTCTTTCAGGATACGGGCAGGAAAGTAGGCCAGTGCAATGTATGTGAAATTTCCATTTCTGGCAACGGCAGGTCTGCCCCTAAGCAAAATCACAAAAAAACAATGTGTTTTCTGGCCCCAACCTCCTTTTTCTAGTGGCTCTCTTCTTGCCCAGGTCCTAAGTCTGCAGTGATCACTACATGGGCCAAGAATTAGGTACCCCTTTAGCCCTCTGCACTTTCTTGTCTCTCTTTTGCCCATTAAAATCTTCCTCCTTTTGCCCCACTTACTTGGCTCCTAGTAGATTCCTGGAAGACTATTAACGTGAATTTGAGTAAATTATGACTGAGTCATAGTGATTTTATGGTGTGTAATTTATGCCCTTCCACAGGGCATTTTTAAAATCAATCTCCAGGAATGCGGGGACAAGTGATGTGTTAGCACTTCATGAAAAACAATTGGGGGCCTTTGTAGTCAAGGTAAACTTTCTCCATTTTGTAAATGATCCTTACAAGACTTTGAGTCACAAATGGTAGCCAACCTGAGTGATGAGACAAGGACTTCCTCCTGGAGATTTTTAAGTCCATCCTCTAGTCTAATTTCATATGGAGTGACCTGCAATCATGTTCCTACAGTGACTTGCAGTACAAAACAAACCAACTAGCCCTTCCATTCTCATGCAAGGAATAAAGTTACTGAACATCTCACTCAATGAAGCAAGCAAATAGATAAATCCAATGCTTACAAATAAAACTGGATTGATTTTGCTAAGGTGACTAGTTGCTTTTGGTGTTATTAGAAAAAAAACTGGGGGCTGGGGATTTAACTCAGTGGTTCTGCTGCCTGCCTAGCAAGCACAAGGTCCTGAGTTCAATCCCCAGTACCAAAACAAAAAGAAAAAAAAAAGGATATTAGGGCCAGGGATTTAGCTCAGTGGTTCTACCACCTGCCTTTCAACCATGAGGTCCCAAATTCAAACCCTGGTACCAAAAAAAAAAAAAAACTTTTAGGGC
The DNA here is from genome assembly GCF_053883595.1 of Heterocephalus glaber. Lineage (NCBI taxonomy): Eukaryota > Metazoa > Chordata > Mammalia > Rodentia > Bathyergidae > Heterocephalus > Heterocephalus glaber. Next base: position 25,162,344 of record NW_028258294.1, on the reverse strand, counting down.
TGGGGATTTAGCTCAGTGGTTCTGCTGCCTGCCTCACAAGCTCAAGGTCCTGAGTTCAATACCCAGTACCAAAAAAAAAAAAAAAAAAAAAGGAAAAAACCTAACTTACCTTATTTCTTTTCCCTTTCTACATCTACTTCTGTAAAGCCTATTCAGCACTCATTATGAGGCTTAATTAAAATAAGCTCATAACAAATCAGCAGTAGATAATACAACAGCACAAATGTTCCTCAGGGGCATAAAGGAATTTTCATGCCACTCCCACCATACTTACCCTCAAATCTTTATACAGCTGTGCTCAGCAAGGGCTGTGGAATGCAGGCAATCCAAGGAGACATTTAAGGAGACATAGGAATGAGCAGGAATGAGAAAGGAGAAAAATGTATTTATCACCCCACAAGTAATTGTACATAGTTGACAAAAAATAACTAAGGGCAAACAAGTGAAAGAGAGTCTGTAACCAAGTTAGCAGCACTGGAGCTCTGATATTTCTTCTTATTATAAATGATGCTATAGTAAATATCTTCATCCATCCCCTATTGTGTTACTGAAACAACTATTTTTGATCATTTTTATTTTTATTTTTTTATTTATGTATCAGGGATCGAACTCAGGACCTTGTGCTTTTGAGGCAGATGTGGTGCCACTGACCTAAACCCCTGGCCATTTTTGATCATTTTTTTCCATTAAGTTTATTGGTACATTTTAGGTATAAAATACAGTTACGTTCATCATTGGGATCTTGTACCTTTACATGAGTATCTTGGTTCTTATTTTTTTCCCATTTCCTTGCCCTCCCTTCACCGCTTCCACCCTTCCCCATTCACAAAGATTTTATTTGCATTTTTTTCCTTTTCTCATATTCATTCTTTTCCCTTCTTTACTTTCCCCTACCCCTCCCACTTCCCCTACTCCTTTAGACCTTTTCATCCTATTACACAATATCAACTATACATTTTTTTTTAAAACTATAATATCAAGATTTAGAGGACATTACCACAGATTTTACAGAATTTAAAAGGATATAGAAAGCATTTTTTTAAAAATCTTTTTTGAAATAAATTTGACAACTTCTATGCAGTACCTTGGAAGACAAATTAATGAAACTGACTCTGGAAGAAATATAAAATTTGAATAGCACCTATTAAGGAAAGTATAGTCCTAGCTTGAAAACCTACCTATATGACAACAACAAGCTTATATGTATTTTTTTTTTGTTAGTGGGGATCAAACTCGGGTCCTTGCACTTGCAAGGCAGGCAGTGGAACCACTGAACTAAATCCCTGGCCCTGCTCATATATATTTTAACTGATAAACTATATCAAACATTTAAAGCAGAAAAAAGAAGGAACACGTCTCCCCTCATTTTAGGAAATCAACACTGTGCTAATATTAAAACTGTATAAAGATAATAGAAAAGTATGAACATAAATAAACATTTGTTTAACAAAACAAACTATTTGAAGTCAGATATGGCAGTATGTAGTAAGTGGTTTTATTATAGGGATGGCAGTGTTGGTTCAGGATTGGAAGATCCACCCCCATAGGTCATCATTTTAACAACGGAAAGGAAAAAGCCATGTGATCCTGTCGGCAGTTGGAGAAAAAGTATTGGACTAAATTCTACAGCTGTTCATGGTAAAAGCTATCAGGAGACTAGAAGTAAAACAGAACCTTCTCAACAATAAAAGACATGTACTCCATACTTCCAGCAAAAATACCTTATATGAATGGAAAAGATACAATGCTTTCTCTCTAAGGTAGGGAACAAGGGCAGATATGCCTGCTCTTCAACTGTCCATTAAACTTTGAAACATAGGCCCAAACCAAATTAGTCTGGCAATAAAAATAAACGAATAGCATAGGATTGCCAAAGTAGACATAAAATCTATATGTAGATGAAGTGATCATCTACAGAGAAAATACTAAGAAATCTCTAGGATCCCCTAGAACTTGTATTTGAATTGAGCAGGATTAGAAAACACAAGATATATATAAAAATTCAGGTCTATGTATAGCTGCTATAAATGAAGAATTGGATATTGAAATTTAAAAGTTATGTGGGAATACAAAGGACCTGGAAAAGGAAAAAGAAAAAAATAACAGTGTTGGAAGATACTTATTACCTGATTTTAAGACTTCTTATAAAACTACAGTAATCAGGGAAATGTTGGCATAAGGAAAGACATACAGATCAAAGGAATAAAACAGAGAATCTAGAAATAGAACCACATATATATGGTCCACTGATTTTTGAAAGATTGTTTAACATTAACATTTTATAGAACATAAACTCAACTCAAGAGCAGAGGAAAAGATAAAGTTTTCAACAAACAGTACTAGAACACCTGGTATCATATGTAAAAAATTAACCTCAACCATTTTTTTACATACATAAAAATAACTTGAAAGGATCTATGAACTTAAATATGAAAGCCTAAAAGTATAAAACTTTAAGAAGAAATTATGAGGGAAAATGTTCATGAATTTAGGGTAGGCGAGAATATCCTAGGATACAAAAAACATGATGTATAAAAGAAAAATATTGATGAGATTCCATTAAAATTTAGAATTTTAAAAGACATCATTAAGAAAATGAAAAGTAGTCTTTAACCAGAACATATTTATAATGTGTATAACCTATGACCAGAATATATAAAGAATTCTTACAGCTCATAAATAGACAACCCAATTCAAAAGCAGACACAAGATGATAAATAGCCAGTACAGCACAAGGAAAGGTGTGCAATACTAGAATAAGAAAAATACTAATCACTAAAATAACAAGATTGCATTATACACTCATTAGAGAGATTAAGTTAAAAATTTTAAAAGAACAAATGTCAGCTTAGGTGTGAACAATTTAGAACTTTTTAATACTGATAATGTGAACGTAAAATGATGAAGCCATTTTGGAAAACAATATAGAAATTTCTGGTATTACTGTTAGCAACCAACAGCTCTGTTCTTCAGTTTTTACATAAAAGAAATGAAAGCACATGTTCATAGTAGATTTGTACATACAGGTTGACTGTCCCTTATCTGAAATTCTTGGGACTAGAAGTGTTTCAGATTTTGGTTTGAAATCAACTTGATCTGCAAAGAGGATACCTACTCCTGCTTTTGTTCGGGTTCCTGTTGCATGCAGTATTGTTTTCCACACTTTAACTTTCAGTCTATGAGTTGCTTTTTGAAATTGTGTGTTTCTTTTATGCAGCATATTGGTGGATTTTGCTTGACCCATTCTACCAGTCTATTTCTTTTGACTGGTGAATTGAGAACATTAACATTGATAGTTATAACTGATACATATTGACTTATCATTGTCATCACATTTTTGTTGTTGGATTCTCCTACTTTGCATATAATTGCTTGTTGCGCCCAATGGATTCATTCTGCTGTGCTTCCTGGGGCTGTAATCCTCATTGTCTTTTCCTAGGATGCTGTCTAAAATTTTTTAGAGTGCTGCTTTAGGATTCATGAAGTTCCTAAGGTGCTCTTTGTCATGAAAGTATCTTATTTCTCCACCAATTTTGAAAGATAGCTTTGCAGGGTACATCAGTCTGGGTTGGAAGCTGCTTTCCTTTAGGGCTTGGAATATGTCACTCCAAGCTCTTCTTGCCTTGAGGGTTTGCATTGAGAAATCTGCTGTGCTTCTGATGGACTTTCATTTGTATGTGATTTGTTTCTTTTCTCTAACTGCTTGTAGAATTTTGTTCTTATGTTGGGTTTCTGGAATCTTTACTATTAAATGCCTATTTGTAGAATTTTTTGATCGTGGCTAGTTGGAGTCTTACATGCCTCACTTATCTGTATATCAAGTTCTTTTCCCCTGCTTGGAAGTTTTTTGCCATTACTTTTGTGAACAGTTTTTTTATGTCATCTGCACTCTCTCCTGTTTCTTCATTGATTCCAATCAGTCCTGTGTTATTCTTCTTTGCATCATCTGGCAGCTGCTGGTTTAATTTCTTGGGGTCTCTTACTATTTTAAAGAAATTTTCCTTTTCCTGGTCACTAATTCCAATCTTATCTTCTATATATGAAATTCTGTCTTCACATTGGCTCATTCTGCTGCATAGACTTTCAATGGAGTTTTTAATCTCCTGGAAATCTGTTTGCATCTGTTTTATGGCTTCCATTTGTTTCCTATGTTGGCATTCCATTATGTTCCTCAGCTCCTCTAATTTTTTATCTGTGTCCACTCTAGATTTATTCATCATGTCTTGCACTATGGGCACAATCTCTGCTGTTATCTGAGAAAATGTTTCTGATTTAATTTTTTCCAGGTCCTCTTTTGTTGCCAGTTCAGGGAGCCCAGGTGGTTGAATAACAGACTGTTACATCTCATTTCCCTTTGGGGTTGTCTTAGGTGATCTGGAAGTCTTGAGACTTGTTTACATACTTCCCATTTCAACAGATGCAGCCTGCTGTGCCTTTGTTGAGGCAACTTTTTGCTCACTCAGTGGTCTTCAATTCTCAGCAAGCCACAGAACTGCCTTTTCCCTGCTGCTCACCAGAACATTAATTCCTGGGTTCAAAAAGGTGGCCTTCTGGATCCCTGAGTTGACCTGTTGGCTGGGTGGGCTTCTGGCTGGGGCCTGTGCACACTTGGGATGATATCTAGGTGTGCCACTGGCTATGGCCCCTACACAGCTGTTGTCTGGGAGGGCCTTTGGTTGGGGGCTGTGTACCTCAGTTCCTGTTGTGTGTGCAAGCTTCTGGCTAGGGTCTTGTGCACTTACTGATGGTATTGGGGAAAATCTCTGGTTGTTGCTTTTGTGCCTGTGCAGCTCTTTTCAAGGCAGGCCCTTGGCTTTGGCTGGTGTGCCCTAGCCTCTGGGGTTGGGGTGGAGCCCAGGCTGGGATCTGCTTGTAGCCATGCTCCTCTGGTCTGCACTGCTGCTCTCCCAGCTAAGGTGATCTGATGTGCCTTCACTGCAGAGATTTTCTTCACTTTTCCTGTGGGCTTTAATTTTCATCAAGGGGCCTCAGAGAGGCCCTCTTTCTGTTATTCACTTCTACTCTATCTTCTCAAGCTCAGAACAATGTCCTTTAAGACCCCTGCAACAACTCTGTGGTGTGGATCCAGGTAATGGCTTGGCACAGCCAGGGGGTAGTGGTGTTGGCACCCACACAGCTCGCCTCCTCAGTGTTCTGGGGTGGTGGTGGTACAGTTGCCTAGGGGCTCACCTCATTGGCACTCTGGGGTGGTGGTATGGCAGCCCAAGAGGCTCACCTCCTCAGTGCTCTGGGGCCCTTTTTGATCATTTTTAAAATGATCAAATCTGGCAGTAATTCATTTGGCTTCTCTTGACTTCTCACTTCAACTCAGTACCACTTTCAGTCCAATAAGAAGGCAATTTCCATTAATAATGTCCATAATTTCACCTCCATCTGTTATATCACCCCCATGTTCATAGGCCTAGTTCAAACACCTACTACCTCTCACCTAAATGATGATAGAAAACCAATGCTTCTAAATGTTTTAGTTTTAGAATGATAAACAGAATTAATTTTTTCCCAAATATCACTAACTTTTAGACAGTATGATTTTTCTAAAGGGGGATAAATTATGCAACTTTTCCCAAACTTATTTTATTACACTTTGATTTTTTTTGTAGAGCATAAGTGATAAGTATAAAAAAACTGTTTGAGAAGTGCTGCTGTTATATATGACTCACCAACACCAGTATAATAGACTTTATTCTCATTTTTAACAAGGTAAATTTATGGCTCATAGACACAGCCATAGATCTCCATTCTTAAGGACCATAATCCCACATATCAACTGAAAAACTATTATTTTGGTCATTCAATAGAAAAAGCAGTAAGTAATTCTGAAATAAAATATTTTAATTTTAAGTATCTAGGATGGGAGCAGAGAGGAAAGAAATACACAAGTATGCACAACAGACCATAAATTATCAGCTTTCACTTGCTATGTGAAATTATTACCCCCTCAGTGATTAGTAAAATGTATTCAATGAAGTTCTGCCTATAATATAACAACTCAGTCACTTTGAAAGTGGAAAATACATTCAAGCGGATTATTATCAAATAACATATATAAGACAAATGAATTTTTAATGATAGTGATGAGTTATATAAAATCTATCTCATTGCAGGAAATTACAGAGATGGTAGGCATGCTGGTCAATTGCTTGTTATCAAGTTGAGTTTCTGTGTTTCTGGTAGAATCATCTGGATTGAAAAGAACTACACTTCTTAGGCTATATTCCTTTTTCAACTGGCTGGAAATATTGGCTAATGGGAGGAACTCATAGAATACCAGAGATGGTAGAAGAGAAGATGCCATAAAAATTTCCAGTCTCTTGTTCCACCTTGACTAGCATCATTAGTAGGTGTTTCCCCTAAGCCTGAAGATAGCCCCTTTTTCTATGGTCCTAGGTCCTTCTAATAGCCCCTTATTTGATAAAATTCTTACTAAATGTTCCTGCTTTTTGGGACTCAAGAAAGAAATTTCCTTCCACTGTCTTTTAAACCCTGGGTCAGTAATGCCCTTCTGCTGTTGTTGATCTCTGAATATCTCAGCTTTCCCTTAATTCTTTTCCTCCTGCACCTTACCAATTCTTTCTACTAAATCATCTCTGTATGAACACCCAAAGTACTATTTTCTTCTGACTAAATCATGACCAATATAATGGAAAATAGAGATGATATATTTTAGGATATTCATAGAGTCAATGACTCTACCATGATATTTTATCAGTAGTATTAATTCAGTGTGTCTAGGAATATTAAATTATTTTAAAACATCTAACAGAAGACTAGAAGATATTAGAGAATGAGGAGTGAAAAATCAGCAAAGATTGTCATTGAGTCAGGATGACCATTATTTGTATATTGATATGAATATGACAGGTACTAGTCTAAACTAAGCTCTCAAATATCAAAATAGAAAAAAATAAGCACATCTAGTAGTATGGTAAAAAATAAAAACAGAAGACAGAAAGGAAGTATGTCATATTAATTGAGTCAGAATGATGAAAATGGAATCCCACCTCCTTGGATTACTGATGTGGAACTTTACACAAGATTCTGAACTCTCTTGTGCTTTTGTTTTCTCATCTATAAAATAGACTATTAGTGGCAGAGGAGATGAACCTTGAAGGCCACCATATCACCAGCCCCAGTGCCCAGGAGCAGAGCTGCCCCCAGTGTAGAGAAGGAAACATTCCCGGCCACCATACTACCACCCCCAGTGCTCAGGAGGTGAACCACAGGGGCACCAGCAGCACACATGAAATGAGAAGACATGTAAACAAGTCTCAAAACCAGACTTCCAGATCACCTAAAGCAACCTCAAAGGGAAACGAGATGGAACAATCTGATACTCAACCACCTGGATGCCCTGAACAAAAGAGGATCTGGAAAAAATGAAATCAGAAATAATTTCTCAGATAACAGCAGAGATTGTCCCCATAGTGCAAGACATGATTAATAAATCTAGAAAGGACACAGATTAAAAAATAGAGGAGCTTGGCCAGGGATTTAGCCCAGTGGCAATGCGCCTGCCTCTCAAGTGCAAGGTCCTGAGTTCAATCCCCAGTGCCAAAAAGAAAAAAACAATTAGATGAGCTAAGGAACATGAAGGAATCCCAACATAGGAAACAAATGGAAGCCATAAAACAGATGCAAACAGATTTCCAGGAGATTAAAAACTCTATTGAAAGTTTATGCAGCAGAATGAGCCAATGTGAGGACAGAATTTCAGATATAGAAGACAGGATTGCAATTAGGGACCAGGAAAAGAAAAATTTCTTTAAAATAGTAAGGGACCACAAGAAATCAAACCAGCAGCTGCTAGACTATGCAAAGAAGAATAACATAAGACTGATTGGAGTCAATGAAGAAACAGGAGAGAGTGCAGATGACATAAAAAAACTGTTCACAGAAGAAATGGCAGAAAACTTCCCAATCAGGAGAAAAGAACTTCACATATAGATAAGTGAGGCATATACAACTCCAACTAGCCTTGATCAAAAAAAAAAAAAAAAAAAAAAACTACACATGGGCATATAATAGTTAAGATTCCAGAAACCCAACATAAGAACAAAATTCTACAAGCAGTTAGAGAAAAGAAACAAATCACATATAAAGGAAAGTCCATCAGAAGCACAGCATATTTCTCAATGCAAACCCTGAAGGTAAGAAGAGCCTGGAGTAAAATATTTCAAGCCCTAAAGGAAAACAGCCTCCAACCCAGATTGATGTACCCTGCAAAACTATCTTTCAACATTGATGCAGAAATAAGATACTTTCATGATAAAGACCACCTTAGGAACTTCATGAATAGCAAAAGAGCAGTCCAACAAATTTTAAACAATATCCTAGGAAAAGACAATGAGGATCACAACCCCAGGAAACACAGCAAAATGAATTCATCAGACTCAAAAAGAAATTAAATGCAAAGGGGGAGAATCTAACAAAAAGAAAAAGTCATGGCAATGATAAGTCAATATGTATCAGTTATAACTATCAATGTTAATGGTCTCAATTCACCAAAGAAATAGACTGACAAAATGGGTCAAGAAGCAAGATCCGACAATATTCTGCATACGAGAAACACACTTTATTCAAAAAGAAACTCATAGACTGAAAGTTAAAGGGTGAAAAACAATACTCCATACAAAAGGAAACTGAAAAAAAGCAGGAGAACATATCTTCTTTGCAGATCAAGTGGATTTCAAACCAACACTTATTAAAAGAGACAAAGAAGGACACTACATCCTTGTAAAGAGAACAATCCAAGAGGAACATATTACAATCATAAACATATATGCACAAAAACACCAGTGTCCCCAATTATATAAAACAAATACTAATGGACATGAAAAAATCAAATAAGCACTAACACAATAGTAGTGGAGGACCTCAATACCCTACTTTCACAAACAGATAGATCAACTAGACAAAGAATAAGCAAGGAAATACTACAACACATTCAAACTCTTGAACAAATGAACTCAACAGATGTTTACAGAGTGTTCCACCCAACAAAATCAAAATACACATTCTTCTCAGCTGCACATGGGTCATTCTCTAAAATTGAACACATACTCATTCATAGAACATGTTTAAGTAAGTGCAAAGGAACTGAAGTTATCCCCTCTATATTATCAGACCATAGCATGATGAAATTAGAGATCAATAGCAAAAGAAACTGTAAAAATTTCATAAGTACATGGAAATTGAACAACACACTTCAGAATAACCAATGGGTCACAAAGGAAATTAAAGAAGAAATCACACACTTCCTACAATTAAATGACAATGACAATACAACATATAGGAATATATGGGACATGATAAAATCACTCTTATGAGGGAAATGCATAGCAGAGAATATTCATATTAGGAAAACAGAGCAAACCCAATTAAACAACCCAATGCTGAACCTCAACCTTCTAGAAAACGAAGAGCAGGACAAACCCAAGCTCATACAAGGGTGAAAATCATAAACATCAGAGCAGAAATCAATGCAATGGAGACTAAGAGAACGATACAAAAAATCAAAGAAGTGAAGAGTTGGTTCTGCAACAGAATAAACAAAATTGACAAACCTTAGCCATCCTTATCAGAAAAAGGAAAGAAAAAGCCAAAATTCATGCAATTAGGAGTGAAAAGGATGAAATCTAGAGGATCATCAATACCTACTTGGAGAACCTATATGTCAATAGGTAGAAAATACAGAAGAAATGTACAGATTCCTAAATATGTATGAATTACCGAAGTTGAACAAAGACCTAAAAATTCTAAACGACCGAATATCAATCAATGAAATTGAAAACATAATTAAAAACTTACCAACAAAGAAATGTCTGGGTTCTGATGGCTTCACTGCTGAATTCTACAAGACATTTAGAGAGGATCTACTGATGCTACTGTTTAAACTCTTCAATGAAATTGAAAGGGAAGCAATACTCCCAAACTCATTCCTGGAAGCAAGCATCACCTTGATCCCCAAAGCAGAGAAAGACCCAACCAAAAAAGAAAACTATAGGTCAATCTCACTAAGGAACATAGATGCAAAAATCCTTACTAAGTTACTGGCAAATAGAAGGCAGAAGATCATCCAGCAGTTCACACACCCTGGCCAAGTGGGATTCATCCCAGGGATGCAGGGATGGTTCAACATACACAAATCAATCAATCAATGTAATATACCATATCAATAGAGCCAAGGACAAACACCATATGATCATCCCAATAGATGCAGAAAAAGCATTTGACCCGATCCAACATGCATTTATGATAAAAACCCTACAAAAAATTGGAACAGATGGTCTCTACCTCAATGTGATAAAAGCCATCTATGAAAAATCAACAGCCAATATCATACAAAATGGTCAAAAACTGAAATCCTTCACACTAAAATCAGGAACAAGACAAGGATGTCCACTATCACCACACTTGTTCATTATAGTTTTGGAAACATTAGCCACACTAATTAGACAAGAGAAAGAAATAAGGAATAAAGATAGGAAATGAAGAAGTCAAATTGTCATTATTTGCAGGTGACATGATACTGCATATTGAAGACTCCAAGAATTCCACCTTAAGTTTTCTAGACTTAACCAGATTCAGTAAGGTAGCTGGATACAAGGTCAACACACAAAAATCAATAGCTGTGCTCTACACAAACAATAGACTCACTGAAAGAGAAATAGGGCAAACTATTCCTTTCACAATAGCATCCAAAAAACTGAAATACCTAGGAATCAACCTAACAAAAGCAATCAAACACTTCTTCACTGAAAACTACAGCATCCTGAAGAGAGGGATTGAAGATGATATCAGAAAATGGAAAGACATCCCTTGCTCCTGGGTAGGTAGAATCAACATAGTGAAAGTGGCCATACTTCCAAAACTGCTATATAGATTCAATGCAAACCCAATTGAAATTCCAGGAGCATACTTCATGGACATTGAGAAAGCAATAAAAAAATTCATTTGGAACAAGAAGAGACCTAGAATATCAAAAGCAATTTTAGGCAACAGAGACATGGCAGGGGGTATCACAATCCCCAACTTGAAACTATACTACAAAGCTAATGTGATAAAAACAGCATGGTACTGGCAAAGAAACAGACCTGAGGACCAGTGGAACAGTTTCGAAGATGCAGAAACAACTCCAGACACACTCAGCCACTTCATCTTCCACAAAGGAGCCAAATACCGTCACTGCAGGAAAGATAGCCTCTTTAATAAATGGTGCCAGAAAAATTGGGTTTCAAATTGCCAAAGATTAAAACTAGACCTATTATACCTCACCATGCACTAAACTAAAATCAAAGTGGATTAAAGATCTAAACATTAAAACAGAAACTCTGAACCACCTGGAACAGCAGTGAGGTAGTGCACTTGACGACATTGGTGTAGGAAAATATTTTATGAACTAAACCTCAGTTGCCCGTGAAGTAGCACAATCAACAAGATCTCTTATTAAAAACCTGCTGCACAGCAAGAGAAACCACCAATAGTGTGAAGAGATTACAAACAATGTGAGGAAATTTTTTACCTGCCGTTCCTCAGAGAAAACTCTACTATCTAGAATCTATAAAGAACTTAAAAAAGTCAGACCTCCCAAAATTAAAGACTCTATCCAAAAATGGGCATCTGAAATTAACAGATATTTCTCAGACAAAGAAGTAGAAATGGCAAATAAACATATGAAAAAATGTTCAACATCACTGGTCATTCGAGAGATGCAAATGAAAACAATGCTGACATTCCACCTCACCACAGAAAGAATGGCTGCTATCATGAAATCAACCAATAACAAATGCTGGCAGGGCTGTGGGGATAAAGGAACACTGTTCTACTGCTGGGAGGAGTGTAGACTGGTACAACCAGTATGGAAATCAGTATGGAGATACCTCAGAGAAATCAGATTGGAAGTCCTATTTGACCCAGCTATTCCTCTGCTGGGTTATCTTCCCCAAAGAATTAAAAGGATCATACCACTGTGATATATGTGTGCCCATGTTCATAGCAGCACAATTCATGATAGCTAAAACATGGAAGCAGCCCAAATGCCTATCAACTGGAGACTGGATAAAGAAAATGTGGTTTTTTTTTTTTAAATGGAGTAGTGCTCAGCCACAAAAAAATGAGAATTTAGAGACATTTATAGCTAAATGGATGCACATTGAGGTGATACTCTTAAGCAAAATAAATAGGACACACATGTGTGAATATTGAATAGTTTCTCTAGTGTGAGAAACTGAAAGTGTAAATAAGGTCTAAAAGGTATAATGGGATAATGTGAAAATAATAATGTGAAATAGGAAGAAAAGGAGCAAAGTGGAAGGGGAAGTGGGAGGGGTAGGGGAAAGAAAAGATGGGAATGGATTTAATATAAGAAAATTAAAAAATGGAAACAAAGCCTTTGTAAATAGGGAGGTATGGAGGGGTTGAAGGGAGGGCAGGGGAAGAAGGAGAAATAAGAACCAAGGTAGATTATGTAAAGGTGCAAATTTCCAATGATGAATGTCATTATATTCTATACCTAAAATGTACCAATAAATTTAATTTAAAAAATAGACTATTAACAAGAAAAAAATAGACTATTAGTGTCCACTTAAGAAAGTTGATGTCAGAATTACATTAATTCATCAATATAACATTATACAACATATTTGGTCCAGAGCAATAGCCAAATTACTGTCCTGTTTTATCATTATCATTTTATTGGTTATTCGTGTTGTTAATTCTATTTTATAGAGCTAGAGAGAGTTAAGACTCACATTCAGCTTCATAAAGAGAAGTATTTCTGTGTGAATCAGAGGTACATGTAATAGGTATCTTTTGCTCTAATATTCTTGAGAGGTGAAAACTGCCTTTATGAAACATGAAGACTTGTATAATTTTACATAGAAATTCTTAGCAAGTTTGTTTCATATTGTGAAAAGGAGGAGGAGATGGGTATACTTTTCCTTTAAATTCAGAGAAAGGTTGAAGCATAGTTGTGAGACCTTAGGAAATATAAAAAGGATTCTTGTTCACTCTGAGAGTCATTAAAATTGTTCACCTAATATTTTCAGCTTTTCCATTATGTTCTGACCACCTGGTTATTGGATGGCTATATGTAACTTTGGCAATTGATTTTTGAGAGGAAAATATGTCACCTGAGGATAAGACCAGAAACTTTCTTCCCTGTGCCATACATACTCTTTTTCCCTCCTTTTCCAGTCACCAGTATTGGAAATAGTTGTTACTGTGTCTGAATCCCTGTGTGACCATGATGGGTAGAAATGTAGCATGAAGAAGATATAAATTTTGTTGTGATAATCCACTGACATTTGCAGGTTATTTATTACCAGATCATTACCTAATCAGTCTTGTTTTCTAAACTTGAGATCTCAAACAAAAGGCAAGAAATACAAGTGGAGATTATCATTATAAAACCATAGTAGATTCATCCCACCTATATGCTTACACACTGGGCAGGCTTCTGAAAAGACAGATCTCAGGAGGTTAAGTGAATGGCATTAGGAAAACAAAAGTCTCAGTATCTGGTGCCTTGGAGAAAGAAAATGAAATATGGTAAAATGGTCCCGGAGAAAGAAAAACAAAGGGCAAGTCATACTTATATTATGGATATAACTAGGAAGAGCACTCTAGTCCAGAAAAACAGGCATGAAGAAGTGGAGCAAGAGGAGTTCACTGGTAAATTCTAACAAACATTTAAGAAGTTATATCAATGCTTTACAATCTTTCCAGCAGAAGCAAAAGGAATACTTCCACATGCATTCTAGGAAGTCGACATAACTGTAATATTAAAACCAAACAAGAAAAGAAAACTACAAACCAATATTTCTCATGAACATAGATGTAAAACTCTTCAACAAAATATTAGGTAATTAAACCTAACAATGTATAGAAAGAACTACACACCACCACCAAGTGGGCTTTATCCCAGATTTGTAAGTTTGGTTCAATGTTCAAAAATCAATGAATATAATCTATCTTATCAACTGATGCAGAAGAAATGCCTGATGAAATTCAATATCATTCAAAATAAAAAACCAAGTAACTAGGAACTAAGGGAATTTTCACAACTTAATAAAAAAGAATCTACAAATCTACAGCTAACATCATACTTAATGACAAGAAACTAGAAGATTTCTCCCTATGATCAAGAATAAGCAAGGATGTCCACTATCGTCACTCATTTTCAACATCATAGAAGTGCTAAAAAATGCAATTAAGACAAGAAAAAGAAATAAATATATCCAAATCAGGAAGGAAAAAAACTGTCTTGTTCACAGATGACATGATTGTCTATAGAGAAAATCTGAAAGAATTAACTAGTAGATTTAAAAGATAAAAGTGAAAAACAAAACATAAAACTTTAGAAGAACATTCATAAAAACATCTTCATAGTTAATAGGTATAAAATTAATACCTATACAAAATATTAATACAAAATATAAAGTGATGAATATGCCTGTGTTACTTTTAAATAACATTTGATTGGCAAAAGGCATCATAAACAACCTATAAAAATAAGACACATCCTAGAAGAAAATATTTGTAATACATATAATTTACAGAAAAAAAGTACACAGAATATATAAAATATGTGTGTGCCTGTATTTATAGACCACTAGAAATCAAATTAAAAATTAAAAGACAAATTGATTCTTTGAAACAAGGTAGAAGATATACATATATGCTTGCAGAAAATAATAAAAAGCACTGAAAAGATGTTTGAATTAACTGGACTTCAGCAAAATTTAAGAAAAAAGCAAAAACAAAACAAAAGAAAAAAAAAACACTGAGCACCAAGTATTGACAAGAATGTAAGGAAATGTTACTTATCATGCATTACTGGTAACCCAAACAATTTATTAAAATCCCTGTGAAATATGTAACCATACCCCAAGATGATTGTAAATTACATGAACTGAAAACATTTACAAATAAAAATTTTTTAAATTAAAAAAATTTTAAAATACCTTTGAAGAGCAATATTACAACATGTAGTAAAATTTCACGGTGAAGTACATACATATGGACCCACAAAAGACATATGAAAGAATATTTACTATTCACAAAAATGAAAAAGTTGAGGAACGGATAAATAAACTGTAATTTATTTAGACAGTGGGTTATTACACCATATTTAAATATGTTCTTTTCAAAAAATTTGAAAATATATTATTTTTTTAAATAAGCAACCAGGGAATGAAAGCTATAATTTATACAGGTTGAGTATTCCTTATCTAAAATGCTAGGGACCATAAGTGATTCAGGACTTGGGATTTGTATAGATTTTGAAATATTTATATAATGAGATATCCTTGAGATGGAATTAAAATCTAAATACAAAATTAATCTATGTTTCATATATAGAGAGAGCACAAAGGTAATTTTGTACAATATTTTAAATATGGTTGCATTTAGACTGTGACCCATTACATGAGGTCAGATATGAAACTTTCTACTTGTGGCATCATGTTAAAATTCAAAAAGTTTTAGATTGATTTTGGAGCATTTCAGATTTCAGATTTTTGAAAGGGAATGCTCAACATTGATACACACCTACAAAGGGCTAAAGTAAAAAAACACAGCAACAAAATCAAACACTGGCAAGGACGTAGAGAAATTCATACATTGCTGGTGGGAATGTAAAACAGTACAACTAGTCTGAAAGAGTTTGGCAGCCTATTATTCAGTTTTAAGCACTTAGCCAAGAAAGGGGAAATTTACGTTCATCGAAAAACCTGTATGTAAATGTCAGCTTTATTCATAACAGCCCCAAGTTAAAAACAACACAGATGTCCACCAATGGGTGAAAGGCTAACAAAACGGCCGTACACACATACTTACTTGATACTGCTGAGTATTCTGAAAGTAAACTTTAAGAAATTCATGAGGTTTTTCCTCAAAAGGCTGCAATGTTCACAAAAATTAATCCAAAAGACACTCATTAGACAAAATATCCTTTCATTAGATGGATCAAGATTGTTATGGGGAAAAACATTTAGAATTTACAGATACAACAGAAAGCAGTGTCTTGTCACAAAAGCAAATACTATGAATGTGCACTGTGAATAGTCAATATATCTCCTTGATCTCTTTTATTATACTTGTAGCAATGGTAACAGTTCAAAGAAAGAACAGAGCACTAGATCTGACTAGTTGAAATCCACTCAATGTAAATAAGTTGAAAATTTAGCTCTGTCACTTGTCTCAATGAGTTCTACCCTCTTTTTCCATTTTCTCCATGTCCTTAAATCTCAGCTCTATCTTCAGTGAGGAATTCCTTTCCTTAGTCAAAGAGTGAGAAGATGTTACTGCACAAAAGAAAGTGATTATAGATCTCTTGAAAACATTAAAATGACAAGGCTCTAAATTCATCTGTTGACAAATGAAAATGTTTTGTTTGTTAAGAAATGTTTCAGAATTGGGCTTTCCACACTGAAGAAACTCATAAAGAAAAATAAATCAGTTCTATAATAAAATATCCATGAAAACTCTATCCAAAACTATCCTGAGATTTGCTAATCAGCAACTCAAAATAAAATTTGAAAAACAGATGCAAGGTTAAATCCACAAGATAGGAAATATTAATCCAGAATATTAATAGCCAATGGAAAAGACTAATATGTCAATGGTTCTCGGATCAAAACTTATTTTCCACTTTTCCCTATTCCCCTCCCCCTAACCCAGTGACTGCCTAAATGTCTGGATAATGTATAAGCAAATGAATCCCAGAATGTTAACAAACTGGAACAAACTCTGGAAACCATTTGTTCCACAATGAATCCAAAAAGCAATTAAAGTACAGCATCTACTGTCCAGACACTTATAAAATTATGGACAGAAGAAAGCACATATGAAAACGTTTCTAATATTTTAATGCACACTAATTCAGAGCCCATATGAAATGGCAGACTGAAGTCATCAACTACAGTAGCTTTGCAACAGTTGCAGGAAAGCCGTACACAAGGTCACTGCTGAGACAAGGCCAGGCATAACCATTCTCCAGCCAGCTGCAAGGAGCAAAACAAAGCTTGGATATAGATCAAGCCATTTCATCTCTTTCCTCAGTTTCATGACCTTCTAGTAGACCTTCTACTTCATGCCCAGACATCCCTTTATAAAGCTGTTCAGCCCACCATACCAGCAGTTAGTATGGAGAGAAATCACATGCAGGCAAAGAAACTTACAAATACCAGGTGGGAGCAGTGACTGGATTTTATGATGCTAAAGCTAACCACTGGTAGTCCCAAGACAGAAAGGCCAGATGTAGGAGTACTTAAGGTTTATAGAAGGAATAATAGAGGAGAGGACTAAACCTTAACCCTTTATTAGGTGGTTGGGTAAGGCTGGACAGAGCTAGACAGAGAGGGGATGCTTTCTAAAGTTCTTATTGGCTATGCCATTGCAAAAGTTGTGTAAAAAGACTTCAAAATGTGACAATATTTATTTCTGTATCTGGGACAGAAAGTGTCCTACAGAACGTAGTTTGGGATACAAGAGGAGAATCACAGAGAAACTACATCTCTCTGGGAAAGCCTACATCTCTCTGGGAAAATCCCTTTGGAAATAGGAGAGAAGAATGCAAAATGTTCAACTGACTATTCAGTGGTTGGATCTTGGGATTTATAGGTGAAATAAAGATATTTGATACAGCTCATTTATTCTATCAGTGAATGTTTACTAAGCATCTGCCATGCTCCAGACACACTCTGTGCTGGTGCTGGAAATGTGACGACTCCAGCAAAGCTTCTGTCCTTGTGGCAGTTGGAATCTGAGAGAAAAAGATGAACATTAAACCAATAATTATATACTTGCTTATTAACAGATGGGCCAAGTCTAGCTGGAAAACTTGAAGGTAAGAAAAAATAAGCCTGAGAGAGAAAATGACTTTCCAAAGGTCAGTCAGAGAAATGAGTTAGTACAGCATATTGTTAGAAGCATATTCAATGGAGCAAGATGTGATCTAGGTTCAAGTCTTGGCTCTACTTTGCAAGAGTTATGGAATATCAGGAAAGAAACCTAACTTATTTTAGTGTCTGTTTAACAGAAAAATACCAATATACCTGGGTTTTGTAATCATTAGATATAATCATTAGATGAAGTAAAACACATGTAGTGCATTTAGCACTCAATAAATGTTACTTGTCATCCTATCATTGGTATTGACAGTACTATTGTTCTATTTTCTTAATAGCAAATCCAAATATTTTATCTCCCCACTCCACAGCTTTGATATCATGGGTTTTTTTCCCCTTTCTTCATTACAACAACAACAAAGTTTCCTAGAAAGTAGGTCAGATTTTTATCTAACTCTCATTACTGTAGCTTTTTAATGAAAGGAGGGGGCACAGGAAGTCTTTTAACAGTTCTGGGTCCCCATCCAAGCTTCCAAAATGGTGACAAAATATTTTCCTGAGGGTTTATTTAATTTTGTCCCCAAGCTTATTCATAATTTTGACCATCTGGTCCTGGAGGCTTCTATGTTTTTAATACTTCCACTTTGAGTATTTTGCTTTTTAACCTATTCTAAGATGAGTCGCCCCCTTTAAACCACCCCCTCTCTCTTGACAAAACCTTGATTTATTTTCCTTGAGAAGATTTCTCAGAAGGACAAGTTTACAGAATCCTGAAATTTTGATAAATTCAGGACAAAAAGATAGAGGTATCTCAATCCATTTGAAAGGTCACAGAAAAATAGAATTTTGCACTTGATATTTTTCCAAGACCACTCTAAGGGTATGCATTATTATAAATATTAATAGCATTTCATTTCTCACAATTTTTCCTTGTATGTAAATAGGGAAGGGTTTAGGGGTGAAGGGCACACAGGTAATGGGGAAAAAATAAGAACCAAGATACATCATGTACAGGTACAAACACCCAAAGATAAATGTAAATGATTGTATACCTAAAATGTACTAACAAAAGAATTTAAGAAAAAAAATATTAATAGCATTTCATAAAAGAAAGACTTTTCCACAAAGTTTTGGAAAAATCAATTTTGTCAATGATGGTCAGATAGTTCTTCTAAGATAGTTCCTTTAAGCCATCTGTTCTCATGGCTAAACAAAGTGACATGACATGACGTGATGTGATCAGAGGATTCACCAGAATTCTGCCTGCTCTAAAACAACCCCTCTATCAGCCTGGTCACCTGAATCTTCATCATTCAGTATCTTCCTTATTTTTGTCCATTAAGTTTATTGGTTCATTTTAGGTATACAATACAGTTACATTCATCATTGGGATCTTGTACCTTTACATGATGCATCTTGGTTCTTATTTTTTCCCCATTTCCCTGCCCTCCCTTCAACCCCTCCATCCCTCCCTATTTACAAAGATTTTGTTTCCATTTTTTCCTTCTCTCATATTTTTCCTTTTCCCTTCTTTCATTTCCCCTACCCCTCCCACTTCCCTACTCCTTTAGACCTTTTCTTCCTATTTCACAATATCAATTATACATTTTGATCCTTATTTACACAAGGTAAACACTCAAAAATCAATTGCCTTCTTGTACACAAATAACAGACTCATTGAGAAATGGGAAACAATCCCTTTCACAATAGTATCCCCCCCGAATGAAATATCTAGGAATCAATCTAACAAAGGAAGCAGAAGACCCGCACCTTGAGAACTACAACACTCTGAAAAAAGAGATCAAACAGGATATAAGAAAATGGAAAGACTTTCCTTGTTCTTGGGTAGGAAGACCCAATATAGTGAAAATGGCCATACTTCCAAAACTGCTATACAGATTCAATGCAATCCCTATTGAAATCCCAACAGTATATTTCACAGAATTAGAGAAAACAATCCAAAACTTCATTTGGAACCAGTATCTTTCTTTCAGGCTGGGGAAACTGTGTCTAGGAAATCTACTTCCTAAAGAAAAAACTCAAGTCTCTATAAAGCTAGGTCATTTTTTTCCTGACTCACAGACTCACATAGCTGGGAGTAGGGCTCTCAGGAACTAACATATAGGACAGATGTGACTTTAAGGAGAAGGATGGAAAAGTGACCCCTTCTTGGATCCCCCAGTCTTCTGTGTTCATCTCCACCTGACCTTCACCTCTGCTGTCAGTGTTTCCATTCAGCTGTATGTCTCAATCACATGAGGCTATAAATCCACAGAAGTTAGGCTTAAAAACTCAGCCACCATTGTTATTTGGACATTAAAACTCAGGTTCTTAGTTCCGAAGACTGACCGTACTACATCTGCCACAGTACCTGCAGCCACATTGGCTCAAACAGGCTCTCTGGTTTTGGGGTTTACCTTTGGCTTTTGGCTACTGAAGATTTCTTTACTTTTTGAAGAGCTCAGCCATATACTTAAAATAACGTCATGTTTTTTTTTGGTACCAGTGATTGAACTTGGGACCTTGTGCTTGGAAGGCAGATGGCGAAACAAATGAGCTAAATCCCCAGCCCAATAACATCTCATTTTTATCATAGCTTTACTATGTATTCTGCAATAAGAGTTTTCAATTATCTCCTGGAAATCTAAATCTTATATAAATATGGGAGAAAACAATAAGCTGCTCCATTTTGTGAAAACAAAAGATTTGTCCAATATCATAAACTAGTAAAGCAAGGTTAGAGTATAGGTCTTCTGGCTCCAAATCCTGTTCTTTTACACTGTATGTAGGAACCCATATCTTTTTTTTCCTCCCATATCTCTTTACATGAGCTTAGTAAAGCAGAGAAGCACTGAGCAGCATATTAGAAACCAGAGGGTCAAGGTTCTTTCCAGTAAATTTACCACTTGTATGATGTTGAGCAAATGTTATTACTTCTCACAGTATTAGTTTCAATTATTGGTCAAATAGGAGACATATGCATTCTTACTGCCAATCTGTAGGTTAGGATGTCCATAAATGAAAGGGTAAAGTTTTTATAAAATGTTTAGAAAGAAAAGTCTGTTATCCTGTAAAAGGATGTCTCATGTAGATGTAGATGATGCAATGGATATGTTGATCCTAGATATTTTTATTTAGAGCCAACCCTTCATTTTCCTTGTCATCTTTCATCATCAAGATTTCTAGTCCCCATATAGTCCTTTCCATCTCCTTCTTTAGAGTCTCCTTTGATATTTTCATCCCTAGTTTTTCTTCTATCAACTATTCAGACATTTATTAAAATCCATCTGGGGATACAGAACATTCATAGATCATGAGATGAAGTTTGTAATGACAGGGAAATAAATAATAAGTAAGATGAAGAAATCTGGTGAAAAGATCAAGGGGAAAAAAATAAAACCTAAAGGTAAGGGAAAAGATTATGAAAATGTGGACTAGAAAACAAACAAAAAAGAATGGGCTACTAGCTCAAGAACACCACATAAAGTTTTATATGTTGCTTCTTGTACCCTAAATTGAAACTTAAAATATATTGAAATCTTCAAGACAGCCTGCCCTCCTGCTGCTTTGGTGATTGAATATATATGACCTTGACCGCCAAGGAAGCCTCAGAACAAGAAATCTATGTACATAGATTAATCACTCTTTCACTGGCAAATTTCTAGTTTACTATTATTTTTCTTTGGTATAAATAATACTTTAATAAGTGTCACTATAAATATCTAGTTTTTTTAAAACAACTGTCTTAAAGCAGAATTGCTAAATCAAATGGTTTTACACATTCTCAAGTATTCTGATACATACTGACAAGTTGACCTCCAGAAAGGTTATATTTAAATTATACTCACACTAAACATACAAGAGTTCCTGTTTTCTCATTCTTGTGCCAACATCCAATATTGCTTTCTACTTTTTGGTAATATAACAAGTAAAAATGGCATGTTCTATTTAGGTGAATTTTTCTTACCAATATATTAAAATATTTAAGTATTTTCATTTTTATGCTTCTTTTGTTAACCATTTTTCATGTCTTTCTCAGTCACTGAGTCTCTCTGAAGCTCAATTTCCACAGTTATGAAATGGCATTAATAGATTCCACATCTCACCACTAAAGTATGATTAATGACAATGACAGCACTTTAATGGCACAATAAGAGAGGATTTGTTTATTAATTTAACAAGTATTTACTGAACACCTGCTATGGACTGAGCTGTGTGCTGTTTAGTGGAAGGATGCAAAATAAATATAAACAATGTATGCTTATCCATATATATTGGTGCGAATGAAATAATTTTGGTACCTAGAGATGGTCGAAGGATCAAGGATCTGCATCTTAGGAGCAAAGCCATCTTTCTGACCCTCCATTCCACTACTGTTTCTCAGGTTGACCTTGTTGATTACATGTTGCCATAATGTCTAGTAGCTGTACTTTGGGGAGGGGGATAAAAATATCAGCCAAAACATTATGGATCTTCATATCTTCCTTCGTACCTCCAAAATAATCATGCATTTCAGAGCTACTGTTCTTGTTGCTCATCAGACAATAAGTATTAGGTGCAGTTCCCATCTACTGGGAAATTATTATGCCTAATGAAACAAACTAACTGATCCTGTAGTCAGCAGACACTGTACTCGAAAAGCTCAAAGGATCACAGTGGAAACTCCATTCAATAAGAGATGCTAAACACCTCAGTCAGAGTGGGGATAGGTATAAGGTAATTCTTCTGTCAGAGTTTTCTAGTCCTTAGTTTACCATTGCTAAGTGGCTGTGATTGGAAAGGCACCTCCTTCTCCCTCTCCCTTTCCCCCAACCCACTCTGTCTCTTGCCTGGGTGTTATTCCATCATAGTATTTTTAAAGTCTATTTTGGAGAAATGCAAATAGCCACTATTTTAATCTCATAGTAAATGGATATTTTCTTCTTCAGTAGTAACAAGACTGTCATTTTCCAGCATCAGGTTGGATTAAATTTTCTAAATAATAACCCTTTCTTATGCTTTTGAGGACAAATTCAAAAGCTGAAGTAACAGAATAAACACAAAAGTAATGAGTGTGAATTTGTCTCCTTTTGATAGTACTCCCTTTCCTGAAGAAATGAATATATCAATTCATAGCTATTCCTTTGCTTGATGGGCCCTTGAAAAGAATACTCACCCTCAAAATGGACCTAGTCATTACCATAGTCTCCCTGATACAACCTGTCAAAAGACACCCAGCAGTAGACATCAAAGCTATGCATTATAGAAAACACTAGGGGGTCAGGAGAATGGAGTTCAAGTCTCAGGTCTACCAATTAGTACCTATCAGGGACCTTACTCCAGATCTCTAAGTCTTCAATTGTTTTAACTGTAAAAGAATTTAAGGACTTAAGGGATTTCTAAATTTTTTGTACTCTGATTTTTCCTCAGATTGTATAAACCTTTCACCTTTTCCAAAATTTTCTTCAACATTTAAAAACTATATTCCTTGCACTATAATACATATGAAGTACTATAAAGCTTAGTCTATTTCTTTATTGATGAAATAACAGACATTCAAGAAATACTTACACAGCTTATTCAGTGTGCCAGACATCATGTTCTATGCTGAAAAAAACGAGAGACTAAAGTTATGGCTTAGCTCTCAAGTATTCATCAAAAGCCTCATGTGTTTGGAAAGTGACTGCATCATAGCTAAATGTGCTATTAGAAAGTGGGTGTGGTAGGAAGAGGTAGATCACTGGGGGAATGGTGGAAGTATATAACTCCCTCCGTGCCTCCTCTCTCCTCTCTCTGCTTCCTGACTGCCATGGTGTGAGCACTTTTCCTCTGTGCTAGGCTCGTCCACCATGCCATTTCTGGCTTGAAGCGTGCACACTCTGGCTGAAAATGTAAACCAAAATAAACCTCTCCTTTTGGTTGTGGGTTGTCAGGTATTGTGTCTGAGAGATGAGGAAAGTGAATTTGAAAACACATAACAAGTCCTTACTCTCAGGAAAGTGCTATCTAGAATGGGGATAGGTTGAAAAGAAATTCTAACACAAAGAAATGACTACTATGAGGAGAACCATTTCACATAAGAGAGATTCATTGTTGCATAATTTATAACTTATAAAAAAGGATCAAATGTCGAATCTGTGAAGTTCAGAGAAGTCAATGTCGAAGTAGAGCTAGTCTTTATAAAATATTCTATTTAAGGTGATAAATGAAGGATAAAATTTAACCTCTACTTACTGTGTCTTTATTCAATCACATCTTTGAAGTATACATGAGTTAAACTGAAATGCTAGCCAGGGATTTAGCTCAGTGGTTTTGCTGCCTGCTATGCAAGCACAAGGACCCCAGTTCAATCCCCAGTACCAAAAAAAAAAAAAAAAAAAAGAAAAAGAAAAAATTAAATAAATAAATAAATAAACTGAAATGCTAAAAAATGGAAGGGAGAAAGGGAAGAAGGAGGGAGAGCCTCACACAGATGAGTTAGTACAGTAGAAGCTCTTTGTTTATCTATTAAAATCAATTAGATTCCCTTTCTGAATGAGAGCTCTGATGTAAATAGCCAATATTGGTTACTGAACATGAGCCAATTTCTGGGAGAAAGAAAAGATGAGCCTGATACACTTACTGAAAGCAGAGTAGTGAGCAAAGTAACCATTTATGTTCTCTTCCTGCCACTAAACACTATGGCATTTTTCAAGAATAGTTGAAATAATAATATATATATACATATCATAGATAAATTAGGAATTACCCAAGATGTTCTTGGTACCAAGTGCAAACATAGAAAATGATTACTGGAAGATAAAACGAGACAATTCAGGTTTCCACAAAATCACAGTCAGTGAAAATCAACACAAGATCAGTCACAGTCATTTCTTCTTTATTGCATTGTTGATATCATCTTTCTCAGATTATCAACAGCTCATTTTTCTTAAGAAACATTACTTTCTTACCACTCTATTCTTCTTAGCAAGACCCAGACACTCAAACATGTGTCACCAGTGAATTCTGACCCCAATACCTCTACTTTTGGTTTCCTTGCCAGCTGTCAAAACATTCTCCTACCAGTGTGAAAGTGTTTTGGCTGTTCTTCCACTTTCTGTTGGTGAGAATTTTCAGAGAGGAAGCAGATGTATTCCATATACTACTTTCCCCAATTCTTTCTGTAGTTCTCCACTTTCTGTTCTTCCAATACTTTTAATAAGTCTCTCAAAATATAATCACTGAGCACTTACTACATATGAGGTACTGTTTTGAGCTTTGCCATCACAGAATTTCTGCCACCAAACTAACTAAAAAATATAAGCAGCAGTGGTGAACAGAATAAAAGCACCAAAAAGCCAAATAGTATAGTGTTTACCAATTTCCATGGTATAATTACTCATACAATGGGCAAATTTTAATCTAAACAATGAAAGGCCACAAAAGATGAAGATGGGAATAGAAGCACACAGTTGATTTTTGTGAGCTGGTGCAAGGAAATTCCAAACACAACTGAAAATTCCAGTAAATAAGTATTCATTTTACAGACTGATGTGTGACATGAGGAATAAGTTAAATGAAAATATGAGTTAATACCTATCTAACATTTTAGATTTAAAATTTGTATATAAAATATATAATCAGGATGCAAATAGCTACACATTCATCATCGCATTTAATCTTTTGAAATAAACACTAATGATATCCAAGTTTTATAGAAAAGGTAATTAGGGCTTTCAAACTTAACTTGTTCAAATCCAATACCTAGTAAATATTGGAGCTTGGGTAAATCTGTGTGCCTCTGGTTCTAGAATATGCATTCCAGAACAGGCATTGCAGAGGAGAGACAGTTCATGGGAAGCAGAAGGTAGCAAAGCAAGCAAGCAAGGGTCAAGACAAGCCTCATTCTGTCCCTTACATTGTGTCCAGGCTACAGGGATTCAGGCAGTGGCAAACTAATCAGTGGACTTATTTTGTAATCACCCACCCTTAATCCTAGTACCCTTAATCCTAGCATTGCACTATGAATCAATCACACACTGTAGATCCAGCCACCTCCGAAAAAGCCCAACCTATAACTATATGAGGCTTTGTGAAGACATCTAGACACAAACCATAACAAACACTAAAAGGGGTATATAAGCAGATTCAGAAGCACAGACTCAAAGAAGTCTTCTAAAAGGCAGTCAGATCTGAGGCCTAAAAATTAACAAGCTCTGCAGCAGTCTCTTTCATTTCTTTTTCCTATAGGCATACTGATTATTATGGTTTGGACTTTCAATGTCCCTCAGAAGCTATGTGTTAAAGGCTTGGTCCCTAGTTGATTGGAAGGCTACTGGGTAATGGTGGAAAATTAGAAAATTGGGCCAAGTTGGAGGGACTAAGACATTATAGGCATGCCCTTGAAGTATATATCAAGACTGAGATCCTTTATTTTTCTCTGCTTGCTTCCTGGCCATCATGAATTGAGAAGCTTTGCTTCACCCCAGACTCCCTCATGATGTTCTACCTAACCACAGGCTCCATGCAACCATGGACCAAGCAACCATGGGCTGAAAGGTCTGAAGCTATGAGCTAAAATACATCTTTCCTCTTTTGAGTTGATTTTCTCAGGTATTTTGACATAATGATGGAAGCTGGCTAACACATAGATAGATTATATTTTTCAGTTTTACTTGTAATTTTAAGTGACTATGTAAATGTGGGTATGTGTGCACTTGCACGTGTATGTGCATACACA
The DNA here is from genome assembly GCF_053883595.1 of Heterocephalus glaber. Classification (NCBI taxonomy): domain Eukaryota; kingdom Metazoa; phylum Chordata; class Mammalia; order Rodentia; family Bathyergidae; genus Heterocephalus; species Heterocephalus glaber. Next base: position 25,135,776 of record NW_028258294.1, on the reverse strand, counting down.
TGTGTGTGTGTATATGTATGTGTCAGTGAAACACTCTACTTTCAGGCCAGAGATTCTTCATTCTCTCACTCCATGGTCCACCGAAAGGTAGTATTTTCAAGTACCTATAGCAGAGATGGCAAATCTTTCAGAGATAAGGGCCCAATCTGAAACCCAAAACCCACTTATTTATCACAAAGTGCCAACACTGCAAATAAATATGAATACTAAGGTTTTAATTCAAAAAAACAAGTTATACATTAACTTCTTTTGTTTTAAAAGAAAAACAACACATGTGCCTTAGGTTCACCACCACTGACCTATAGGATGGTAAAACCCCAGAATCAGAAGGAGTTTGGGCCCCTGAATGGCTATTAGAAAGGCCTCACAACTAAAAATACCATCTCTGGACTTTGAAACTAATGGAAAATACATTTTTATTGCGTTACATTTCTGAGAATTTTGGATTTAATTTTTACAGTATGTACTGATATCTTGTCTATCACAAAGAGTAAATGAGACAAACAAGGCTGAATGGAGACAAGACCAGTGCTCTGAGCAGAAGGAACAGGATGACTCAAAGGTGAGGACCATGTTCAGGAACTGACAGGCTCTAGTATATTTGGAACATAAGATGGAACAGGGAGGTGAGATATCATAACTCAAAAGGTAGATAGACCTATGACATGAAAGGCTTGAAGCCATGTTAGGGAATTTACATTTTATCCAAAGAGTATCAGAAAGCCATTAAAAAGGGCTCATAAAATAGGATGTCAGTATAAAATGAATGCTTTGTAATGCTCCCTCTGGCTACAGAATGGAATGTAGATTCCAGAGAACAAGACTGAACCAGGGAGATAGGTTTGGAGATTTTTGAAGTAGTTTAGGAAAAGAATGACAATAGCCTGACCATAGATGATGGCAAAACAGTTGGAGAAAGTTAACAGATATGAGAGTTCTTCAAAAGTTAGAGTACTTCATGTCCAGTACTTAATGTCACAAACATTAGCTATACTACAGGGACACAAGCCACAGCAGGACTTCACTCTCTCCATTACTTCTACCATGACGGAATAACACCAGAGATAGAATCAACATGTCCAAGCCTTGGACATAATATGAGCTCTATCTCATGAATATTGTCTTAATTGCAAATAACTGAAATTAAGTCTAGCTAGTTTAATAGCTACTATTTATTTGTTAAAGGATAATCATCATTCACTTAATGTCCTGGAGGGACAGAAAAACAGGATAAAAGGTAGCCAAGAATAATGGCAAAATCACACAACAGCACTTTAACCCTGGAAATATCATTTTCCCCCACTGCTGGATGAAGGCCCTAGGACTATTATCTCCAACATGGCCAAGGCTAAGAACAGTATATATGCTGAAATCTTGGACATTCCTGCTTCAGAAATCAAATTTAACAGCCACTGTCCCTCATGGTGATTTTCCCCAAGGTACCTCTTTCTTTGCAACATTTTTGTTCTAATTCAAGTTTTGGCTAGAATATTCTATTTGAAGTACCAAACTCACATGCCTAAACCTTAGCTACAAGGGAAGCTAGGAAAACAAATGTTATTGTCTTCTCTAGGGGCAAATTACTTTTAAGGTAGCAAATTACTCAAGCATAGAAGAATGTTCAGACACGTTTGGTGTGATAGCCTTAACTGTTAACTTGGTTGACTTGAGAGGTACCTGGGTGATCAGTAAAGCACATTTCTGTCATGGAAGTATGACTTACAGACATCCTTAGAGTCTGTATCTGGTCCCTGGCCCCATTCTCTCTGGTGCTGTTCCCCTTATCCATCTCCTACCCACCATGAACTAAGCAGTTTTTCTCCACCATGTCCTTCCACTAAGATTTTTCTGCCTTGGAGCCAACCAATCATTGACTGAAACCTCAGAAACTGTGAGCTAAATTAAATTTCTCCTCCTTTCAGCTGCAGGTGCCAAATATTTTATCTCAGCAACAGGAAAGCTGACCAATACACTGGGTATAATGGCTAAGCTTAATTGTTAACTTGGTTATCCTGGGAACCATCTAGTAGATTGGTAAAGCACACTTCTGGATGTGTTTGGGTGTGTCAGAGAGTCATGGTCTCAGCATCTATATCTTGTCCCTGTCCCCTTTCTTTCTGGTGCTATTCTTCTGCTCTGCTTCCTGGCTGTCATGAAGTAAGCTTTTCTGGGCCACACCTTTCCATTATATTTCTGCCTTGTAGCCAGCTGATCATCAACTGAACCCTCTAAAACCATGAGCCAAATAAACCATTTCCTCTTGAAAGTTGTGAGGGTTGGGTACTATGTCTCAGTAATGAGAATTCTGCCATTGAAAACTGATCCAAGGAGTGGGGACAATGCTGTGAGTATACATGACCATGCTGTTCAGAAGCCTTTGAAACTGATTTTCCTGAACAGTTCTAAAAGATTTGAAGATTTGAGCTGGAGAAACCTTAGAATGCTGTTAAGCAGAGGTTGATAGAAAATTCTTTTTAGAGCTCAGAAGACCAGAATGTTTATTAACATGTAGACAGTAAAGACAAAATTCAGGTGGTTTTAGTTAGCCGCAAGAACTCCATTGACAATTAGACTAAAGGTTTTGTGTGTTACATTCTGGCAAATCTTTGTCTACATTTTTCTCATGTTCTTAGATTTTGCAGGAGCTTAAGTTTAAGAATGGTAGACTAATTGATCTGGTGGAGGAAATTTCAAGGTCGCCCAACATTCAGGCTGTGGTATGATTACTGCTAGCTAATTTTAGCCAGATTTATAGTGAGAATTTGGGACAAGAAGTAGAGCAGGAAAATCTTAAAACTTTAAATTTTGGCCTACAAGAAACACATATAAATTTGGGGCCACCAGAGATGTGGTTGCTGAAGAGAATGATGTCATTAAAAAGAACAAAGATGTATTTAAGGTATCTCAGGAATCAGCAGAACATTACCCATAGCAGGTTCAAAGGTGCAAAAGTGTAAATCATTCATTTGAGAAGAGGCCCCCTGGGGCCCCTACTCAAGAAGGGTAGCCTAGGGAATTGGTTCCCTCAGATTCATTTTACCACAGTCAATCTTGTAGGAACTCAGAGATTGCTACAGCCATAGCCTAAGGGGACCTGGATAGTAGTTGTGCTGGCAGCAGGCACTGCCATCATCCCTGTAATTCTAGTTGTTCAGGCATGCAGACTATAATAATTGTAGGATCATGGAAGCTTCTGCCCAGATTTCAAAAGGAGACCTGCATGACCAGGAAATGTGCCCTTGAGAGGAAGGTATATGAAGTTGCAGGAATGAAGCTGAAGGTGACTGCAGGAATTTGGAGATGCTAGAAATACAGAACATCTTCCAAGGAGAGCCAAAGGCAGCAAGCAAAACCAACACAAGACAGAGACTGAGTAGGCTATAACCAGCAAAGCCACAAGTATGGGGCCACGCAAACCCTCTGATATTCACATCTTACCACCATGTGCCCAGATGATAAACACTGAGCTACAGGATTTAACATTTTCCCTGATGGGTATATATTTAATGCCTATATTTAATGAATGCCATGCTGTTTCTGCCTTGGAACCAGCTGACCATAGACTTAACCTCCCAAAACTATGAGCCAAATAAACCATTTCTTCCTTTAAGTTATTATGTTGGGTATTTGTTCCTAACAATAGGAGAGCTAATACACTGGGTTAGTGAAAAATGAAAAGTATTCACCTCATCACATTCCAGGGATAATTAGGGATAAAGAATTAATTAGTCTTCATAAATGAAATGCATCAACAAGACCAGAAATCCAGAATAGCCTAGACAGTTGCTATGGCTCATATCTAGATGTTCCCCCAAAGCCTCTTGTGGTCATAGGTTGGGCTTTTTTGAGGTGCCTGGATCTAGGGTGTGTGATGCTAAAATCAAGGATGTGATGCTGGGATTGATTCATGGTGCAATGCTAGGATTAAGAATGTGAGTGGTACCCATCCAAGGTAGACTGGATAAAATATGAGACAGAAAGACGGCTGCTGTTGGGGTTGCTTGCTGCTTGTCACTTGTAGCTTATTGCTTGCTTCCTTGCTGCCCTCTGTCTTCTACCTTCTGCCTTCTGCCTGCCATGAACTGCTTCTCCTCTGCAATGCCTCCTGCCAGGCCACTCTGCCTTGGAACCAGTCAGCTATGAACTGAAACCTTTACAAACTGTGGGCCAAATAAACTTTTTCTCCTTTAACTTTAGGTGTCATGTATTTTGTCTCAGCAATGAGAAAAATAAGAAAGACAACAGTGAAATAGAATTATTTCAAATTACCCAGGAAACTAAAAGATGACAAATAGTGAAAAACAAATCTACTCATAGTCTTCAAAATATAGTTTGCCTATATTTAATGAATGCATTCCTCAACTATTTTTAAAAATAAAATGACAGAAATTGGCTGTCAATAACAATTCTGTATAGAATCTTTTCATAAGGTAAATGATTACCTATCAATGTGTTTATAACCCATGCTTGGCTATATTGGTTTTCTCAAAGTAGGTTTCAGGTATACAAAAACAACTAGAAAGAAATGGGATAGCAGTTATTAATGATGCAAAGAGTATCTGGTTGAAGTATAAGGTGTCTGAGACTGAAATCTATGACCTGGTTATATAAGAAGAGGTCATATGAGGGCCCCCTTGAAAAATGCAAAGGCTCACAGAGGTCAGAGAAGAGGAAAAAATCCTATCTAAACTGAATAGTCCTGAATTAATACCTATTCATATCATGAGTCATAGAAATACTTCTGAGCCCCTTCTATATACAAAGTTTTACACCAGAAGCTACTACTACTGGGAAGAAAATCAACACAGTCTCTACATTATGGAATTAACATTCTAGGTAGGGAGTATGGTCTAGACAATTAAAAAACATGGCAGAAAGTGTGTTGATTTAGAAGTGTTTCGGATTTAGAAGAAGAAAGCAATTAATTCTGAGACAAACTGAATCAGTCAGAAGGAAAACATGATATCTGAGCTGGGTGTGAAAAATGAGAGAGTAGAATAGGCCAAAAAACCCAGTCCAGTGCAAAAGTGCAAAGTTGCAGAAATGAGGGCCCTGGTTGCAGATGGCCAGGACGTTTGTGTCTAAAGCACTGGGTACCACAGCCTGGAGAGATGAAGTATAATATGGGCCTGGTAAGATAGGCCAGGACCAAATGATTAAGAGCCTCAAGTGGGTGACATGCAAACTAGTATATATTTGAGAATGGAAGAAGGAGTTATGAGTCTAGAACCACAGATATAAATTGGGACTGTCCTAACCAAACCAAGATATATAGCCATGCTAGCCTTCCATATTATACCATGACTTATTTCTCTCAATCAAAGGGAGTGAGCAAATAGTTTTGAATCAACCATTAGTAAGGATCATGACTTAATTAGATGTGTCACTGTGCAGTAGGAGGAGGAAAGGGCCATTTTTAAAGTTTATTCAGGTGAAAAATGAGCCTGGTAGAGTAAGGTGATGGGAGTTACTGGAGGTCCTATATAGAGGTGGATTTGTTACAAATTGACTAAGTTCTTTCACATACAGGATGAATTACAGAAAATCAAAGTAATTATCAAGTAGGGACCAAGAATAAACCTCTTCTACAATCTGAACTCTCTAATGATAGAATTTTTAATGTGCCCACCCAGAGTCCATGGAATACTTTCGTAGCCCCTGGCCTCTAAAACATAGGCCAAACTGTCATATTTAACAAGAAAATTCTCTCTACACTGTAAGAATTAGGAATCAGAAAACAAGAATCCCTGCCCCAAAGCACCTTTACCACATTTCAATCAGCACTAGCCTAAATACCCCCATTTAGGATTCACGTCTCAGGATCTTTGGCTTCATCAGTTCCCAGCTACAATTCAAATGCCTTTATAAGAGAAGATTCCTTAAATTCTTATCAGTTCCCACTCAATTATATCTCTCTTATCAGTTACTCTCTTATAAAACTTAGTTTCTTCCTTGTATTATCCTTACAGAAGTTAAGTCTTTGTTCATCTTTGCTCTATCCAGGCTTCTAAACTTTTGAGGGCAGAGACCATTTCTTATTCATCTTCAGAATCTCAGCAACAAATTTTGTGCCTTGTATGCTGTGTAATATATGTTCAATTGCAGATTTTCCACTCAAGAGCTGTAAAACCTTAGACAAAGTAATTTAACCTCCTGAGCATCACTATCTTTGACCTATAAAGTGAAAGCATTAAAATCTACATCTGAAGTTGTTAGGAAGCTTGTATTGAATCATATCTGCCAAACTCAATCCCTATACAAACATAAATCAGTATTTGCAAGCAGCTAGCATAATTCCTGGCAAGTAAGGGTATGTGTATTGGATGAAGGAAGAAGTGTGCAGGTTTTTCATAAATTCCCTTTCTGAGTCCAGAAGGATCTGAAGATCAGCAGAGAAGTCAGAAAGGGGTTGGAACCAAGCCAAAGATACACCACAGATTGGCATATGTATAGTCCTTTGATGCCGAGGCAAAGAGGTAATTTCACTACTCCCTGGGTCCAGAGCATTTTTCAATCAGTAACATTCTCATTTGGCACTGTCAGACTTCGGCTTAGATAATCTCTGCCTCCTTCAGCTGCTTCCTTCCCAACTCTTCCCAGTCAGGAGTTACTATTCATGTGTCAGCTGTGTGACCCAATTGCAATCTATTGTTTTTATTTCATAGTTTTTAGTTGTTTTTCCAGGTTTCTTCATCTGCTTCTCTTTGAATTTGTTATCTAAATATATATCTGCTGAGCTCAAATTATTTTTACTTCTTTTCTTTATAGCTCTCTAGCCAATTCTGAAAGCTGCCTCTCTAAACACTCAATTTATAAGTGGGTGATTTGGAACATCTTTAGGCAAAGCTCAGTCATTATCTTTGCAAACCCCCTCATTCCTTTCCACTCTCCTCCCCAAGAAACACCAACTCCATAAAAATCACATACTGTGTAAAGGACGTGGAGACATAATGAGGCAAATCATGGAAAACGTGGTTGGTAGAATTATTCACTGGAACAGATGGCAGGTCTGAAGAAAAAGATGCTGGTACCAAGGACGTCTCCTGAGACAGGCAGCGCCCACCCCTGGTTTAAAAAAAACAAAACAATAAAGCAGTCACTTGAGAGAAGCAACCTTTGAAGGAACGTTTGAAGACTGGGACAAAAAGGCCATGGGGGAGCAATGTGTCAATATCAGAGATGATGATTCAGTCTTCACACTATTTACACAGGGAGCCTCTGGGAGGATACAGCTCAGTTCCTCGGTGTCAGTATCATTAACAACATCTATAAACTAAGAGTAGGGTACAAGGGTGGCCACATCCCAGCTCAAGTTAGCTTTCAGCCCATCTGTTACCATTTATCTAGATCAGTGATAGTTAAGAATTTAATAAGTTCAAAGAAAAATTGCCTAGCTTAATTTCAGCAGTTTCCCCCTTTTTCTATTAGAAAACCATCTGCAATCCACTTACACTATTTGAGCTCAAATTTTAGATAAAGGTCTCTGGCACTCTGTCCAAATTTAAAAATTAGCTTTTGGAGGGGCAAAGGGGAAGGAAGTGGGAGGGGTAGGGGAAAGGAAAGAAGGATATGGAATTAATATGAGAAAATGGAAAAATAGGAACAAAATCTTTGTAAATAGGAAGGAATGGAGGGATTGAAGGGAGGGCTGGGCAAGGTTGAAAAATAAGAATCAAGAGAGACTATGTAAAGGTGCAAATTTCCAATGATGAATATCATTATATTGTATACCTAAAATGTACTAATGATTAGAATGAATAATCGATAATGCAAAATAGGAAGGAAAGGTCCAAAGGGGTAGGGGTAGTGGGAGAGGCAGGGGGAAGGAAAGAAGGGAAAGGAAAAATGATGAGAAATGGAAAAAATTGAAACAAAGTCTTTGTAAATAGGGAAGGGTGGAGGGGGTGAAGGGAGGACTAAGAACGGGGAAAAAATAAGAACCAAGATGCATCATGTAAATGTACAAGTTCCCAATGAGAAATGTAATTGTGTTGTATAACTAAAATGTACTAATAAAAGAATATAAGGAAAAAATTAGCTTTTGTAGGGATATAAAGCAGTTTTAAGTCTGACTGCCCTTAAAACCTCATCACTACTGCTTTAATAAAAACAGACCATAGAAAAATATAATATTTTCCAGAAGAATAAATTTGGATATAAAATTATGGATTATAGAAGAACCAACCAGTGAGAAGAAGAAAATTTCTGGAAGAGCTGCCCACCCAGTGGCCATTAATTAGGGCTTAAGTGTAGATTTCAGGCCAAGAGAGTTCTCCAGGTCTCCCAAGAAAACATGGGCATCTCTCTGCAAGCTTGAGGATAGTCCCACAACTTGGCAGAGGTGGAGTTTGAAGGGAGCATGTTAAAGTGGGTAGAAGCTGCCCAAAGCAGCACACATGTATTGGCCAACTAAAAAATTTTACTTCCAGAAGAGGAGAACTTTAAAACTTAAAAAAAAAAACAAAAACAATAGGAGGAAGGGAAAATAAAAAGAGAGACAGGAAAAGATTGGTCCCTTTAAATCCCAGCTCTGACACATGACAATTTTCTAAACTTCTCTGAATTTGTTTCATCTTTTAAAAAGTAAAAATAAGACCTCTGCTATATGAGAGAGAATGTATAAAGCATCTTTCACATAAGACAATAAGAACAACAGAATTATGATAAAAATGACCTATGGCAGCAACAACATTTATGATGGGAAATGGTTCCAAAGGGAAAGAGAAATCATGGAAGTGGAAGGAAAACAAACCAACCAAGTCTAAATTCTTAGAAAGAGAAGAATAAGAATCTTTATAAAAATAAATCAAAAGTTTTTAAAGGCCAAAACAGACAGATGAGTGCCTTACACACTGAAAGACACCACTCATAGGTCTTGCAAAAGCTGTGGAATGCAGAATTCCTTTTTTTAAAAAAAATTTTATTAGTACATTTGCAGTTCACATAGTTTATAATTATCTTGGAGAGTGGTTACATATACATACTATAGCCGGTTTCCTTTTCTTTAATCTGCTCCCCCTTCCAACCCACTCCTTCCCTTCTCTTCCAATTCCCTTCTCCTATTTTTCATTCTTGTTGATATGATTAACCATAGCTCATCTTATAGCATATAATGTTTACATTAATTGAGGTTATTAGGTTCTTATAATGCCATATCTTTATTCTATATTATTTCCCCTTCCCCTCTTCCTTACCCCTAGCTGTTGTTCCCTTGGACCACTTCCCTATTGGAAGAAATCCATCCTTTTACCCACTTCTATTCATCCTTTAATATTCGTTTTTACTTTGTTTCACTCAAATGAGAGATACTATATGGTATTTAAGCTTGTGTGTCTAGTTTATTTCACTTAACATTATATTTTCTAGGTGCATTCATTTTCCTACAAATGGCTCAAATCTGTCATTCATTATTGCTGAGTAGAATTCCATTGTATATTGATACTACATGTTCTTTATCCAATTGTCTATTGATAGGTATAGAGGCTGCTTCCAGGATTCAGCTATTACAAATGTGCTGCTATAAACATTGGTATACATGTATCACTGTAGTGTGATGTCTTAAACTCTTGGCCATATGGAATTTCTAATTTCAGTTCTTTGAGAGATCTCTATAGTGGCTGTAATAGTTTACATTCCCACCAACAATGAAGGAAGATTTCTTTTTCACTACAGCCACACTGGTATTTCTTATTGTTTTATTTCTTAATGATTCCCATTCTTTCTGAAGGAAGATGGAATCTTAGTACTATTTTAATTTGCATTTCTATAATGGCCAGAGATGTTGAACATTTCTTTTTGTTGTTGTTGTTAAATTCTTTTATTGGTACATTTTAGGTATACAATACACTTACATTTCTCATTGGGAATTGTACCTTTACATAATGCATCTTGGTTCTTATTTTTTCCCCATTCCTAGCCCTCCCTTCACGCCCTCCACCCTTCCCTATTTACAAAGACTTTATTTCCATTTTTTCCATTTCTCATCATTTTTCCTTTCCCTTCTTTCCTTTTCCCTGCCCCTCCCACTATCCCTACCCCTTTGGACCTTTTCTTCCTATTTTGCATTATCGATTATTCATTCTAATCATTGGTACATTTTAGGTATACAATATAATGACATTCATCATTGGAAATTTGCACCTTTACGTAGTCTCTCTTGGTTCTTATTTTTCAACCTTGCCCAGCCCTCCCTTCAACCCCTCCATTCCTCCTTATTTACAAGGATTTTGTTCCTATTTTTCCATTTTTTCATATTAATCCCATTCCCTTCTAGCCTTTCCCCTAGCCCTCCCACTTCCTTCCCCTTTGCCCCTTTTCTTTCTATTTCACATTACCTATTATACATTTTAGTCCTTATTTACACTTTCAGTTTCTCACAGCAGAGAAACTATTCGGTATTTATACATGTGTGTCCTATTTATTTCACTTAAGAGGATTGCCTAATGAGAAATTAGAGACATTTATAGCTAAGTGGATGCACATTGAACATTTCTTCAAATATCATATATTTGTTGACCATTTGTATTTCTTCCTCTGTGAACTGTCTCTTCATTTCTCTTGCCCATTTCTTGACTGAGTCTTTAATTGTATGTAGTTTAATCTTTTGAAGTTCTTTGTATGTTCTAGATATTATTCCTCTATCTGAGGAGTAGCTGACAAAATTTTTTTCCTATTCTGTAGGTTGTCTCTTCACTCTACTAATTGATTCTTTTGCTGTATAGAAGTTTTTTAGTCTGATATAATCCCATTTGGTGATTCTTGCTTTTATTTCTTGTGCAATTGAGGTTCTGTTTAGAAAATTTTTTCCTACACCTATGTCTTCAAGTGTTTTATTTTCCCAGACACATTCAGCTATTTGATCTTTGACAAAGGGACCAAAAGCATATGTTGGAGTAAAGATAGCCTATTCAACAAATGATTCTGGGAAAACTGGTTATCTTTGCAGAATAGTGAAACTGGGCCCTTATGTCTCACCATATACTAAATTAACATCAAAATGGATCAAAGATCTAAACGTAAAAACAGAAACATTAATCCTTTTTATTAAATAGCAAGTTTGCTCTATTTTATCTATTGTCAAATCCTCAGGTTCAACACAAAACTCAGTTCCAGCTCCAGGCATAAAAAAAAAAAAAGCAGAAAAGAGTACTTTGCAACCTGGATAGGGAAAAAACAGAGTGATGTGCCACTAAATATAGTGCCAAGTGGTTATGCCATGAAATCATTGTGAAATACAATGGGAGCACAGATAAGACAGCAATTAACTGATTAACTGCCTGGTGGATATGGAACTTTTTCACCAAAAAAGTATCATTTATGTTGGGTCTAGAAAGATCCACCAAGACAAGTATCCATGTGCTGCCTCCTGGGTATTTGGAACGTCCAGACCCAAGCAACCGAATATTTTATACTTTCCAGCTCTCTAATTTCTGAACAACAATTCTTGAAAAACTTGCTAATTTCTGTATTCAGGGTCAACATTCTTATCCTTCTGAAACAGAAAATTGGCTGCTTCCAGTATTCATACTGAGATATCCATGGGTATTTGTGTTATTTTGGTAGTTGCCTTCCAGAAATATAATGCATTGGCTTAAAATACGAGTCCACTAGTGGGAATTTCAAGCATGTCGGTAAGTCCGATGCAAGGCAGGAATACAGGAGATGGATCATTTGCACCAGCAGATAGACATTCTTCCCAGAACTTTCCTGTTCACATCTATATGTAAGCAGATGCTGTAAGAAAAAAAATCTATCACTGATTCTAAATACTCAGAAAAGGGATAAAAAGGGGAAAGTTTTTTTGGCTGTTTAAATGTAAGTTCCCAAGTCCCACATGGGGAAGGAGGACTGGGTGTGCTGGATGCTTGCCTGATGCTCAGCTTTCAGATTTACAAATGTGTTTTATCCCCAAACTGCTCCTGTGCTGAGGGCTAAGGTTTTACTAGCAGCATCCCTGGTTTGGGGTGAGGATACTTGGTGAAACTATGATTGTAAATGTAGTGTTCATAAAAAGTCTGGCAATTTGATAACTGAAAAGCCATTGTGATGCCAAAACCAGGGCTTCAAAGTGAAATGGCAGAACTGAGAGGCACAGAAAAAGATTACCTCTCCATTTGGAATTTACCATACTTCAAGCAGAAACTGGGCCAAGGGTATTGAGCATTAGAAAAAAAATTTTTTCATATCGATTGTGAAAACATAATCGGATGGGGTGATATTTTTTAAAGGGGAAGAAAATAAACCTTTGAAACTATTTCAAATGTATCATCACTAGCATGAAATTACAGCTTAAATAATCAGCAAATACTGTACGTACCAAGCAACTAAAATGTGCAAGACAACATGCATTATAAAAACTGTATCACCCTTAATACTCTCCCTCAGAGAGAGAGAATTGAAGAGCCCAGAAAATACAGGAACAAAATAAAAATAAACAAAAATAGGCACCTCAGTGTAGTGAAAAAAGTGCTGAAACAGTAAATAAAAGACCTGGATTCAAGTTAATGGGTTTGATCTTATTTGCCGTGTGACCTCTACTTTCTCATCTATAAAATAAAAGACGTCAAAGTTTGAATTTAGGTGCTGACTCTAACCAATCAGTAGTAACTTCTGGCAGCTTTGTGATGACATGGATTCTAAAAACTATACCTGGGCTCCATGGGGGAAAATGGCATTTTAGATTAAGAATGACTATCATGAGCGCTGGGTATTTAGCTCAGTGGTTCCAACACCTGCCTTTCAAGCACAAGGTCCCAAGTTCGATCCCTGGTACCAAAAAAAAAGAATGACTATCATGAGTTTGAAAGGGGAAGATATCAGAGAAACAGAGCAATAGATATATAATCCCCTTGATTTTATCATCATAGACATCTCTTATCTTTAAATGGAAGAGATTGGTTCATGTTCAATCTGATCACACACATTTTCTGAATAGCTGACATTGTGCTCTGCATCAAGATACCTTGAGACCAACCAGATAGAACTTGCAATCAAGACTCACAATATTTTAGAATACAATGTGATTAGGTGTTATTATGTAGGTATATACATAAAGGGCTACACGAATGTAAAAAAGATGGAAGTACTAGTGCCCAGGGAAGGGATATTAAGTACAGATCTTGAAAGATAAGGAACTTGCAAGTACAATATGCAGTCAGAATACAAAATGTTTATCATGTTTAGGAAACAATGGGGAGCCCTGCATAGGTAAAATATCAAGTGTTTGGTGGAGAGTAGTAATAAATAAAGCTGAAAATGTGAAATGGCCAGTTTGATTCTTGCTCTTTAGGTCAGAATAAAAAGTTTGAGCTTGTAGTATATACTAATAGGTAAGAGGAATTCATGGAATATTTTTTTAATGAGGGCTAAACCAGGTATTCCTCATCTAGGTATCTTCCTAAAAGATTTAAAAGCATCATATCACAGTGATATATGTACACTCATGTTTATAGCAGCACAATTTATAATAGCTAAATCTTGGAAACAGCCCATGTGCCCATCAAAAGATTAATGGATTAGGAAAATACTGTTTATATATAATGGAGTACTATTCTGCCAAAAAAAGGATAAACTTGACTCATTTGTAGGAAAATGAATGCACCTCAAAACTATAATCTCAAGTGAAATAAATTGTACAAACAAGTTTAAACATTGCTTTGTTCTCTTGTGTGAGAAGCCCAAATGGTAATGCATAATGGAGGGTAGCATAAGGGAGGATAGATATTGCAAAGTACACAAAATATGTTCAAATGGAAAGAGGAACAGGGGAGGGGAAGGAAAGGAAGAGAAAAGGAAATAAAAGAGAATGGAAGACCAAAACAAAATGGAAACAAAGGCTTATGTAAATTGAGAGGGAAAGAGGGGTTCAAGGGTAGGGAGGGAAATGGGAAAACAAGAATGAGATGTGTTATGTATAGGTACAAATTCTGCATGATGGATGTGATCAATATGTATGACAAATATGTACTAATAAAAAATAAAGTTAAGGAAAATTCTTAGTCTTAAGTTGAAATCCCTCCAAAGGCAGAGTAAATGCCACACTGGAAAGGTAGTGGGGGATGAAGTTTCATATCTAAGTCAGAATTCCCAGTTAGGAGAATTTTACCAATCCTCTCACACAAGAAGATCCACCAGAATTAAAGCTGAGGACACAGGAGACTCCATAGGAAAGATAAAGGCAAGATTAGCAACACAATAAATGTAATAGAATTTCAGGAATGCAAGAGGCAATAAAAGTGTGGAGTAACCTGGAAGGGAAGAAGTTGAAACTGAGTTGAAGTTGAAGGGGTTAAGTGATTGTTCCCTCTATGGTAAGCAAACCCAAAGGTGAAATCCAGTGAGAACCCATGACACTTTCCCTATATAATTTCCATTTAACTTTACACTTCTTGCTGGTGATTTAGCTCAGTGGTTCCACCTGTTGCCTTGCAAGCACAAGGCCCCAAGAGTTCATCCCTGGTACAAAAAAAAAAAGTTCATTCTTCTTCTGTTGCGTTATCAGGTAGAGCAGCATTTCCAGAATAGTATATCTACCAGGTATTAGTAGGTTAAAGGGAATAAGGGTCTTCATAATCAAATAAGTTAAAGGACTTTTAAAAATGTTATATAGGATTCATTTCTAAAGTGCCTTCCAGAGCTTCTAACACATTAATGTGAGCGTGACTCTCTAAGAAGGGCCTATGACTTGTAATACGGTATCTCCAAGCTCAACCAGAGGAGCCTATTGTTAAAGGACCCTTTCATGGGATGAGTGCCCCACAGAGCAGAAACTGGTAGTGCAGAATCAATTGTCCAAAAGCACTTGTAGAATTTTTGAGAGATGATCTTCCAATTTAACGATACATTGTATACTTTATTCTTATCATTAGTTTCCTACAAAGAAATCATTTTTCTTCACAGTTTTAGAAATACAAGATTGGATTTCAAAGGGCAATAAATCACGTGACAAGAGAAAGAGCTCAAGTAGAAATCAGTGAACATAAGGAATGAGTTGCTAGGGAGGTGACTGAGACAAAGCACACAACCAATGTGGTTAACAACACCTACAGAGGAGCTATTTCTAGATAGATTCAGAAGCTGGAGGAAAGTGATAAGAGGAACAGGAAGCCAAGTGTGGGTGAACCAAAAACAATAAGGAGGGTTCTTCCTACCCCTAAAAATTTCCTGCACAGGTTTTCAAAAATCAGATTTGCCTTTTACTGTCATCATCAATTATTTCTCAACACTTAGACTAGTTTTTATTATCAGCTTTCAAATCCAAACATTTCTGGGCTGTCCATCAGAATGTCAGATTTAGGAGAAGAGTTTCTTTTCATATTTACCTTTTCAGCAGCATTAAGAGCTGTGTCCAAAGCTAGAACCAGCTCCCAGGGATCTCTGACAGGATTAGAAATAGGCATCCTTTCAGGCAGCACACAGCTTGCTGAGGAAGAGTGCCTCTGTAGAAATTAGTAAAAGGAAATCCTTTCTGTAAGCAAATAAGATTTTGAAAGAGCACACTGCTTGTAGGCAGAGCACAAACTGAGTTTCTGTTCTCCACTCACCTCTACAACCTGTCACTCCTATGCAGGACATAGCCTGAACAATTTTACAGAGTAGTCCTCTCTGCCTCACACCTCCCATTTGCTTTCCATCGAAAATCCTTTGAAATGAAAGTTTCTTTTTCTCCTAGCTTAAAAGTCTCTAATAAGAATATTGTCATCTTCGGATACAAAACTATGACCAGAAAAACATACTGAACTAAGATAATCACCATTTTGTCCCAGCTTTGCCACTACCTGGCTACACTGAATTTAGGTGATCTAGATTACAAATTTTATCATAATTCCTTGCAGTGTCTCCCATTCAAGCCATGAAATATTATTTCTCTACCTCTTAAATGTAGGTGGGCCTTGTGAATTGTTTTGGTTAACAAAATTTGGAAGCAATGTGAATCCACTTCTGAATGCGCAGTTCAAAAAGCTTTGCAACTTTCCATTCAATCTCTTCCAACCCTATATAGTCTCCATGTGAACAAGCCCAGGCTATTATGGCCCAGGGTGAGAGACTGTATGTAGCAGAGACAAGCCATCTCAGCAAGGTTTATCTAAACCAGCAAGTCTTCAGCTGATGTGGCATGTGACTATAGACCTACAAATCAGCCCAGCCTAGACAGAGCTGCAAAGCTAGGACCCATCAAGGTTACCAAGCAGAAGAATTTTGAGCTAAATAAATAACTGCTATTTTACATAATTAAATTTTCAATGTTAGTTGCATAGAAATAAAAATTGACACATGGAGCCATAGATTTTTCATTTTCAATTGAGAGTTAATCCCTAAAGTCCATTCTGTGGTAAGAAGAGATTGCTTAGCCCAGTTATCACCATGTTATCTTCCTCTGGTTTTTTGTTAGAATTTCTAGAAAAGAGAGGGCAAAAAATTTGGCAGTAGCACTCTTCCAGGCTACTCTCAAGAATTTTGTTCTCCCCACCCTACTTGTCCAATAAAACTCAAATTATGATCACAGAGAGATGTCATTGGAAAGGATTATTGCAAAAGCAGGGAAAGAGACTGGAGAATATTCTGACTGGGAAACCTGCAGGACTAGCCAGAAAAGAGCTTTTCTTTTTCATAAGGAAAAATGAATAAACTTAGAAAAGAATCACTGTAGATAAGTGTGAGGAAATGGTGTCCTCTTGTGATAGTTGATCAGGGAATATTTTCCCTGAGGTCAGTCAATACTGGGAATATTAAAGATAGGCTGTATGGGTGGGTCAAGGGCCTGAGAAAAAAACTAAAATTAAGTCAAGGTTGCAAATATTTTGTCCTGATTGGTGAGTAAACATAAAAATCTCAATCATTTATGAGGCAAAGAATGGGAATTTAAAGAGTCTGTATCTGACTTTATCATGAACAAACATGAAAGACATCTATGAGTCTTATTTAAGTCATATGAGGAAGAGGGATCTTTTGTAATAAGCCATTCCCTGAGACACAAAAGTATGGAGGGATTTTTCAGCCATCACAGTTTTCCAGGAACATAGGTGTCTTCGGTTGTATTCTCACGATAGAGGGAAAGATTTGGTGTTTCTCTTTCTCTTCTTATTAGAACACTAATTGCATCCTCAGGGGGACCTCATCCTCAGGACTTCATCTAAATCAAATTGTCTCCCAAAGGCCCAACCTGCAAATACCACAACATTAAGGAGTTAGGGCCTCAATATGTGAATCTTGGAGAGATACAAATATTCAATTCTTAACACAGCATTAATAAAATGAAATAAAACTGCACTCACAGTTATATATAGTTATATATGGTATGATGGTGTCCTTTAGAAAACCAATTATCAATTAGTTTCAATTGACTTGAACTGAAATCTATTACAAAAAAGGAGTCAACTGACTTCTTTGCTGATCCATGTACAAAACGCACAATTTAAAGCAGAGTGTCCTTGATTAAGGTTATTCAGCTGAAAGAAATGTGCCAAAGCAGATAAAATAAACACAGTATTTATTCTCAATGATCTTGCAACCTACACAGGGTGATCAAAATATATGATGAATGTTTAAATTTTAAAATTCATTATAGTAAAAGATACACTGCCATTAATCTCCCTCAAAATACACCTCCTTGTTTCAAGCACACTTATCTCATTGTTCTTGCCACTTTCTGAAGCAGTTCTAGAAGTCCTCTTTCATGAGTGTCTCTAGTTGCTCTGTTGATCTACCTCATTGTCCAGGACAGATTCAAAACATTTACTTTTCATGGTCATTTTGACTTTAAGGAAGAGCCAGAAGTCACATGGCATCAGAGTCAGTGAATAAGGTGGATGAGGATATACCATAATATTTTTATGAGCCTCTGTTATGTTGGATGATAGTCAGCAGAAGCATTCACAGTATATTTTATCACACCTCATAAAGACACAAAAGAGAACTTTCAGAACTGCTTCAAAAGGGGACAAGTGTGGGCAAGTGT
Source organism: Heterocephalus glaber (assembly GCF_053883595.1). Taxonomy (NCBI): domain Eukaryota; kingdom Metazoa; phylum Chordata; class Mammalia; order Rodentia; family Bathyergidae; genus Heterocephalus; species Heterocephalus glaber. The sequence goes on along the minus strand of NW_028258294.1, from coordinate 25,117,820 downwards.
GTCTGACATGAGGAAGAGTATTCTGAAAGGGATTAATGGCAATCTGACTTTTATTGTAATTATTTTATATTTAAACATTCACCATAGTTTTGATCACACCTCACAGAAGATAAAATTAAACCAAATGAACACAAAGAACAGTGAGTTATCTAAAAACTTCATTAATCAGATGAAGACATTTGAGAAACATGAAAAGAATAGGTCAATGGCATTTTAGGGGAAAGTAACAGAAGGGAAGGTGAAGAGTTCCATATTCTCTTAGAAGTCAATGTCTGTAAGCAGAGACAACAGTCTTGCAAAAGACCTGACACAATTCTCTATAAGAACTGGTCTTCTCTCAAACTGACAGATAGAGATAGAGACTTTGAGTGTTAAATGTTCTAAATCCAGTGAAAGTTAAATGGAAGTAGAGAATGTGGGGCTGGAAAAGAATATATTTCTATTTGATTACTATTTATGAGCCTTCTCTCCAAGTTGCTAACAAGACCATCCACACTACTGTGGATGTTTATAAGGATAGCAACAATACCATCGGAGGAGACATTACTACAGGGTTCCAAGTATTTACAGATGAATTCTGGTGAACGAGCATGTCTGGAAGAGAGAGTTGGTCCCACCTTCTAGAACACATTGAACATCACTTGACAGAAACTTGTATTTTGAAAAACACACCCCAGCAAATTCAGACATCAAGTCTCACTATCTTTGATCCAGCCCTCTAGTGGATATAAGCAACCCAAACAAAAGGAACATGGAACACTGGCCACTGCCCTACTTAGTCAAAATGGAGAATGTGGTAACCTCAAGCATTAGATAGATTTTATTCTTTTAAACTTGAGTGAAATGATTTCATTCTCAACATTAATCAAGCTAACTAACTCACCAGGCTTACTATAGGGTAAAATTTTCATGAGGTATGTGCATAAACAAACTCCTCATGCTCAAATAGGTCTAAGTTGAAAGTATTTTAGAGTAACTTGTAGATTCAATACATTTGTAGAATTTCACTTGTGACAGATTATAAAGAAAGTTATCTAGAAACTATCTTAGTGTTAGGGTAGACTACTCAACATTTTAGGTGGACAACATGGTAGGTAACCATGGACTTTCCACATGTCCCTTAGAGTCAGAGGTGGATGACCCACTGAAAAGAGCCCATGTGGAAGTAATCTCATTCTACCATTCTCATGGTACTCTTCTCAAACAATTTTATTACACATATTGTTTGTATCACTAAGCTTCTCACTAAGAAATAAAAACAAACTCTGAGTGATTTAAGCAGAAATGTACTTCTTTGAGAATAAATAGAGCTAATAGAATTGCCAGAAAAGTTGAAGTATAAGGCCTGTCAGAGCAAGCAACCAGGAATGATGATCAGAGTCAGGTATAAAGAACTATTCTGAGGACTATGTACATCATTGCTACTGCTGTTACTCCCCAAGGATTGTACTTGAACCCAATGCTGGTCTATGTCCTGCCAGCTCTATTGTTTGCTGATGAACTCAAAATTGTGAGAATGATCACCAAAGAGACTTTACTTCGTAGCTTAATCTTTCTACTCACAGTGGTTACACCTGGTAAGCCAGGACTGCATGACACAGTCATGCCTTAGGTAACAAGGCTGGTTACGAAAGTATCTGGAATACTCAGATTCTGAAGTGGGAGACAGAACCTATATCTCACCAAGACTTATGAGGTGAAAAATTCCCTGATCATAGGAAGACAGTTTGTATTCTAGGAAACCAAAAGGAATAGTAACTATTATATTAGCACTGTTTTACCATTCCCTACCACATAAATAAGACTCATGAAAAGAGGTCTCATATCATATTTTTGTTCTAAATAACAATTAGTTGCATGAAAATCACCAGGGCATAAATATTTTCTAGAAAGAAGAACTTGTATGTGATTAGATTGAATAATATAATCTTCATTTCATTGTACATTCTGACAATACAGTCTGAGAAATTATGTGCATATAAAAATACTGAGTACCTGAGACCAATAGTTCTTTTTAATTTGACAGCATTTGGTCTGTTTCTTTCATTACCTAGAAACATTTCTCATTGGCTTTTCTTAATGTTTAGAAGTTACTATGATTCTGGTAGATTAGAATCATATCATGTTCGTTAAAGTTGAATATAATTTCTCAGAAATTGAATATTTCAACTAGGAAATCTCAGCCTCAATGTTAATATTTTAGTTAGGAATTTTCTTCCAGAAACGAATACATATTCAGAGTAATTTACAATTTTGTCCAAAAAACTCAATTTTTAAAAACTCTAATATATAATCAACTAATAAAATCTTCTTGCACAACTGAGGGGTAAATACCTGTTAGAGCCATTTATAAATGAGTAATTTTTACTCCAATTAAACAACTATCTGGCATGTGTATACAGGCATGTAGCTCAAGAAAAACTGTCTATATCTCATCCGCAGAACTCATTTCTTCTTAGAGCTTCTCCTTTGAGAATTGTTCACTCCAGTATTGACACTGTTGGACTCTCATGAGATCTCCCAATCCAATTTGGGTATTCCCCAATAACATCTGTCTCAGTGGAGAAAATGGTTCTAACCTGAATCCTCCCAAGAGAACTGTCCAAAATTTTTTTTTTTTGGTACCAGGGATCGAACTCAGGTCCTTGCACTTACAAGGCAGGTGACAGAACCACTGAGCTAAATCTCCGGCCCCAAAATTTGACCTGTCCAAAATCTTTTAGTAGCTAAATCTGGAAATTGACTATGTGCTCATAAATTCTGAAGATCATTAGAACTTAACTAGGTTTCTCAAGAGCTTTCTGGTTAACACATGCCCATCTAGTACCTAAAGCCTTCCTTGGAAAGGGTAAGAGGGTTAAAGTCAAAGGAAGTAAGTCATACAGTTAGTGTTGTCAACATTGTACCAATATCAGCACTAAATATTCTGAGCGATGAAAAGAAAAAGAGAAAGCAGTATTCTCAACTTTCAGCATACATGCATTTTTTTCAGAAGACTAAAGGATTACAGAAGATACCATCAAACCCAACTAAACAATAAATGAATGACATTAGCCAACAGAACACATGAGACAAGCAAGCACATTACTGAAGGACTAGAAGCACAGGTCATGTGTTTTCTTCACGTTCAAGGTACACTTGAAGAAAGATTTAGAAAAGGTTGTTGCTTATTAAATAGATGTTATCAAAGGACAAGTTTCTAGATTGTGATTTATGACTCCAAAATCAAAGGCTGCTGGCAGGCAAGTAACATATCCCATGAAAAAAGAAAAAGAAATAAAGTATACCATGACCCTGAAGACTTAAATAACCAGGAGAAATGAAGATAAATGCCTAAATAATATTATAGAGAGATACTGTAAAATTACCGACAGAAAAATAGCTAACAAAAGACTTCCCTCCAAAAGAAAATAGCAAGAAAAAAAAAGCTTAGGAAAGAGATTATGTGAGTATTAGTTTCCTAGGACCACAATAACAAATTACCATAAATTGGATGGTTTTAAAATAAGCAAAATATGATCCAATGTGGTGCCTTACACCTATAATCTCAGCACTGTGGGAAGCTGAGGCAGGAGAATTGAAAGTCTGATCCAACCATGGGCAATTTAGCAACTGAGAGCCTGTTTTAAAATAAAGAATAAAAAGGGTTGGGGATGTACCTAATTGTGAAGGCCCTGGGTTTAATCTCTGGTATAAAGAGGGGAATTGGGGTGGGGTCCATTCTCTGAGTTTTAGAGGCTAGAAGTCTGAAATCAAGGTGTCAAGAAAATGTACTCTATGTCACTTTCTAATAATATTCCAGTCTCTATCCCTGTTTTTACATAGTCATCTCTGTCCATCTTTAATGTTTTATTCTGCATGTGTTTACATACAATTTTTTTTTCATAAGAATACTGATCTTATTGTATTTGGGGTATGCTCTGATTCATTGTGACCTCATCTTAATTTGACTACAAGTTCAAAGACACCATTTCAACTAAGACCATACTCACAGGTTTTAGCTGGTCATTAATTATGGGGAAACACTATTTAACCTAGTATGAGGATGGAGGGACTAAGATTATCTTATTTACCACTGTTATCCCAGTGTCTAGCCAATGGTAGAGTTATATATGTACTATAAAAATGTATGTATATATGTATCTGTATGTACATAGGTATATGTATGTATGTATTAAAAATGAAATGTTCCAAGATCGCTACATAATTAGACAGCATATATCAAATAAATGTGATGTTTTAATGAACCACCGAAAATAAAAGTAAAGGCTGGGACTGTAAACTGGTAGATAAATGAGTTCTCAGCAAGCAGGAAGCACTAAATTCAATCCTAACATTTGATCAGATGAAATTCATGACCAAATTCAGCAGTGAAAGGCATACATTATCTAAAAGAAGTATGTTAAAGATGTGTTTAAAAATAAGTTTCTAAGTTTCTCTGTGTTAATAGATATCTAGGTCCTGAATGCAGAAGCACATGACAGAGGAGAGAATTCTGAGGACAAGGTAAACAATGGAAAAAGGACGTTTGTTGTAACATCCCATAAAATACCTGCACAGAGAAAATACTTATTAATTTTCCTCCAAAGACTACATTCAGTCTATTCCACTATTCTCCTACCTAAGTCACAAGAAAAAATAATGCATTGATCAGTGGAAATGTGGACTACCTTGGAAGAGTACAATCAACCCATTTCAAGAGTTCTTTAGTGAAAAATGAAGCACTCAGTATCATCAACATTCATTTGTCCCCCATACAGACTATTCAAAGTACATAGAAAATCTGGCACATATTTAGACCACATAGAGGAAAAAAACGATTCAGGAAAGGAGAGTAATAGTGACTGGCCTTTAATATACTGCCTGCCATCCACCTGGGATTTTATATATAATTCCAGGTAACCCTACCACGACCCCATAGATTAGAAAAGAGAACAGCAAGAGCCACACATCAATTGCTCACTATCCAAATAAATATCAAACCTTTGTAGGCAAAAAGATCAAAGTCTTCCTGTTCTGGCAAGAAAACTGAAAAAGGAACTGAGAAACATTTCATAGAGCAGATAGGTAGTCAGAGAGAAAGAGAAAGAAGAGATAAAGATATCCAAAGACAGGAAGAAAGGGGTAAGGAGGAAGGGAGGCATTGATACAAAAGTAAAAAGAAACAAGATGCTGGTTACTTTGTTTTGGGAAGGCAAATGCCACATGCAAATGTTTTTCTATAATTTGTTGTTTAATGTGTAGATATCAATATGAATCCTACAAAAGAAACTTCACACAGCTCAAAAAAGTCTACTAAAATTAAGTGGCATTTAATGCAGATAATTATACTCTATTAAACTTAAGTTCCTGAGTTGGATGTAAAGATACAGGGCTCAAAAACACTATCTATATCTATATCTATGTCCATATATATCTATCTCTCCATATATATATATATATATATATAATCAATCTATGGGTATATATGCATATGTATGATTTAATTATTTTAATCATAAAACAATATGAGCATATCAGCTAGAATAATCTGCCTATAATAGAAAGCAAACCCATATAGGCTTAAAGAAATATGAAATTTTATTTTCTAACATTATCAGAAGTCCAGAAGTAGAGGGGAGTGTTTCAGTTGAGGGAAGTGTTATGAATAGGATATAGGCTTTATTTACTTAATATTCCCCCAGGAAGACCCCCTGCATTTGGTTACTTTTATTCTCAGGCTGGACTTCTTGTGCTCATAGAAGGGAGTTGCCAAGTAAAGTTTGGTCTTGTCCTTGAACCAACGTGGCATGGAGTTTCAGACTGCCATAAATAGACTAATCAGAATCTAACCCTGGAATGAGAACTAACTTTAAAGCCATAAGATTGCTACATGGCCCAGGGGATGGGGGGATTAAATTTAAAGTTGTACAATCAAACCTAATCCCATTACAATTAATCACAAGATGGTGAAAAGGGGGTATGGTGATAAAGGAATCATTATCAAGTATCTATGATTTGCAGATACTTTATGTACCTTACTTTATTCTTTTCTCATTTTATTAGCGCATTTTGCAGTAAGAATGATTACATTCTTTGTGGGACTTGGTACATGTACTGTACATAACACATCTTAACTTTTTTTGTGTCCTCTTTTTCTCCCCTCCTTCCATCTCTTCTTGTTCCTCTTACTTTTCACAAAAGATGTATCTCCCTATTTTCTATTACCTATCTTTTATTTTGTTCTTTATTTATATTTTGGGTTTCTCATATAATAAAAAACACGTGATTTTAAGCTTGTGTGTCTGATTTATTCCATTTAACATCATGGTCTCAAGGTACATCCATTTTCCTACAATGACTCAAGCTTATCATTCTTTATTGCAGAGTAGTAGTCTGCAGAGCAATAGTACTGTGCATAAATACCACACTTTATCCATTCATCTATTAATGGACATATAGCTTGCTTCCAAGATTTAGTTGTAATGAATTGTGTTGCTATAGACAGCACTTTATTTATTCTTTATGATTTTACCATGAGGTAGATCTTGTCAACATTTTAGTGATAAGAATATAAAAACTCAGAGTTAAACCATTTATCTATAGAAATAGAGGGATAGAATTGGTCTTTTCTCACCAATGTATAATCTGAAATATTGATATCCTGTTATAATTTCATTATGTTGCACAATCTTGATGTAACTCTGAAAAGTAAAGACATGGCCCTAATATCACCATCACATTTTTAGCTATTCTTCCTATACAATATTGAGCACATTATGGAAATTCTGTCTATGCTACCATAGTCCTCATTTATCTGAATCACTTTTGCTAAGGTGAGAAAAGTCACAGTGGCTCTAGTACTATAAAACCTTATTTCAAAAAGGTATAATATATAATGTGAAATAGGAAGAAAGGGGGCAAAGGGGAAGGGAAGGGGTAGGGGAAAGAAAAGAAGGGAATGGAATTAATATGAGAAAATGGAAACATGGAAACAAGGTCTTTGTAAATAGGGAGGGATGGAGGGGTTGAAGGGGGGGCAGGGGAAGGGGGAAAATAAGAACCAAGAGAGATTATGTAAAGGTGCAAATTTCCAATGATGAATGTCATTATATTGTACACCTAAAATGTACCAATAAAATATGAAAATGTTAAAAAAAAACTTATTTGAGTTCTTTCATAGCCAACTTATCACTGTCCTTTATCAGGAAATAGCAGAAAACATAAATGTACATCTCATTGAATTTACATCACACAATACTGTCAGCACCTAAAATCCCTTGATGCCCATTCTTCATCACTATCCCTCAAAAGTAACCATTATTTTTACTTCTAAACACACACACACACATGCACATGCACACACAGAGCTTCCAGGTTTGAATCTAAGAGCACAATTGCTGCATCAAAGTGTATACAAGTAAAATTTAGTAGATGATCCCAATCTGTTGTTTCAGTTTCTAAATTGGCATATCAATTTATACCCTCAAATGCAATATGTAAGAGTTTCTGTTGCCCTAAGTCTTCACCATTACTCTATATGGATGGTCTTTTTAATGTTAACCATTCTAGTGAATGTGTAGTGATATCTCTTCAAAGTTTTTAATTTTTTTATTTCTCTAACTGCTAATAAGATTGAACATCTTTCCTTGTGATTATTTCTCATTTTGGATGTTCTCTTTTATAGATAGGCTTTTAAATTTCTTCCCCATTTTTATATGGGATTATCTACCTTTCTTAACTTTTAGAAGCTGTTTATATAATTCTGCTTACCCTTTATCGGTTATGTAACTCAAAAATATTCTCTCTGGCTCTATACATTTTCTTTTATTTCCTGTCAAAGGCAGGGTTTCCTAGAGGGCAGACACAGACAAAGTTTAGTGTGTAGAATATTTATTAAAAAATCTCCTATGGCTCAAGAAATCTGGTGGCAAGAAGCCAGAATTGAGGCTGAACAGTGAAAAGAAGTCAACCTGTGACACAGGACCAATAGCCTCAGCTAAGCCCACAGAGTTTCGCCCCTTCCTAGTAGTCATAAATTGGATAGAGATCGACAGATCTTTGAACTCCTGCATCAATCATTCATCAACTATATGCCATATTAGGAAAGAGTGTGATCTTAGGAAGGCAACTCTCTATAGCTAAGACAATCCCTGAAGCAAATGATGGCTACCAACACCTCTCCCAGCGAGTAAGGCAACAAGTTCTTTATTGAAGAGGAATCTAAGCAATACATGAGAGTGTCCACTGCACTCTCATAATGGTGCCTTTTAAGAACAGGAGTTCTTAATTTTAATGTAGTCCAATTCAGTAACCATTTCCTACACTTTTAGCATATTTTACCTCTTTACAAATCTTTACTCAGATTCATGAAGTATTCTCCTATGTCTTCTTCACATTCAAATATATAGTCAACTTGAAACGATGTTTTATGTTTCCACATTAATTTATAATTCTCAGTATCAACATAATCAAATAAATAGAATTGGTTATATGCTTAACCAGGAAAAAGGAAAGTGACTTTTATCAATGCTTAAGGAATATAGCAGCTTAAGAAAATGATGGAGAAGAAATATTATTTTGAGCTTGTTGTACTTCAGGTCTTTACTCACATTTGAGTGGGAACCCCATAGTCTCTCTGAACCAATTATAGACTCTTACTTGTAAGGTTTAAATTGAAAGAGATAAATGTAAAATAATAGATGTATTCTAAGAGCTCAATAAATGGTAGTTTTCCATATTATTCTGGGGCTAGAGTCAGAACCAACGCATAGCTTGTTAAAAATATTGTAGGTTATCACATTCTCATCTCTGTAGAACATATTTAACTTTTCCTTTTTCTACAAAAGAAGTCCATCATTTCTCTCATCTATCTTAGTTTTTACCATGCCTACAAAATAAGATAAGTCTTGAGTATGGGCCAGAAAAACATTCTCCAAAGGATACTACAACACCTGTTTAAAAGCAGATGAACTGTGTGCTGCCATTTCCAGGAGCAGACAAATAGCAACTCACTAAGTCCAGAGTGGAATGTGGCCAGCATAGTTTCTACCATCACATTTTCCAGCCTTCCAACACTTTGCAAAATAAATTCTAAGCAGCTCAGTAATGCAAATAATTCATGATGGATCTGTGCTTCAAAAACACATATGCACATGAAGAAAGAGCAGCCTCAGCTCAACTGCATTTTCCATTATTAAAGTAACATTTAATCAAGATACAATATCTGAAGGGCACAAAGCATAGATTAGAAAACTTCCTTGATTCTGAAGATTTCTAACTGCCCCGTAAACCCTTTGACAAGAGCCTCTTCTTTAGCCTCATAGCAGTCTAAAAATAAAACAAATATGTATATCAGAAATTTTGTGTTCAATATCTATTACCAACAAGAACACTCCCACTATTGGCACCATTTTCATATTTATTACTTATTAGCAAGGAGTTGGACTCATTACCAAACTCCACAATATCATCAAAGACTCAAGTTCTTTTCAGATTCCCACTCCATTATCCTCAGGGTGTTCACTTGCATCCCAAGGAATGCAATTTCATGGCTGCAAGTGGCTAATTATCCAATCAGAATATCTTTTTAAAAGTCAACATCCAAAATTATTTTTATTATGTTTTTAATCAGAAATAAGCAAATTTTCCCCAGCTCCTTATGCTCTACCTCTGCCCTGACTGAAGAGACTTCCCCATGCATCTTACTGTCCTGAGACACATGCTTTTCCTTAGTACAGCACTGCTGAAGTGGAAAGAAATGTCACGTTTGGCTTACATCCATCATGATTATGATTCACCACCTATGCCAGGTACATTGTACCTCAAACAGTGTTGGAGTCCTGACTTCATGAAAAAAAAAAAGGGCTAATAGTTGTTCAGTAGGCTACTCACTGTGTTTACCAGAAACACCTATTTATAGGAAGGAAAAAATGCCTAGAAGGAAAAACATCAAATTGAAATTGCCTTTTAATGACAGGAGTGTATGTAGGGGGGCTGATATTTTTAACTGTTAAATGTTATATATTTTAAAATATTCTACAGTAACTATGCATTCCTTTATAATTAAAGAAAACACATAATGATGGACAAATGCTTATAATTCTCATAACCCACCAGAGAAATTGCAGGTCAAACATTTCAGTTGTCAATAAACAGAATTTCCCTAAAACCCCAAGGAAAATATGAAGAATGAATCCAAATGAGAAAGGAATTTCTGTACCATTACCAAGGCACACTGAGGAAGCAGAATTCTGCTGCTTCTTGGAACACTTTACCAATATCTTTGGAATTTGTGAATAACACATAATCTTAAGTGTTTAGGCTCTGGTCACATACTCAGTAGCAGTATCTTTAGAGAACAATTCTGACTCTAATTTTTAGCAAAAATAATAAATTACCATCTGTCCTCACAGCAGAGACCCAGATGGATTTATTACTGGAATGGCATCCCATGATGATGGATGGTGCAAACTAGTTGGAACTGTTTTTGGCAGTTTCACCCATGAAATCCTAAACTCAGCATTAGGATGAGTTTCTGTTGTGTCAGTTTCCTTGTGTTGTAAGGGTAGGAAATGATAGAGAAGAGGAAAGAAAAAAGGCAACAGGCTTCTGCTGTCACTATGGGGGCTTTTCACTGCCAAGTGATACCGGGTACTCTAAAAAGAGTGCAGTTGGGCATTTGTTGCCTAAAAAAATCTAACTCTGAAACCAAAAATACCTTTATTCTGTGTGGCCAAGGACACAATAAAAATAAAGCACCAGAAATGACTAAATATAATATATTGTTATTTTGAATTTAGCAATACATTTTCTCTGCTAATAGTAATAATTTCAATTTATTTGGTTTGTAATAACTTTCTACATTTACATAAATTATCCCATTTAATCCTCATAGAAGCTCAATAAAGAAGGAATTACTACCTTTATTTTACCAATGAAGAAATAGTTCATAAAAGATGTATAAACATCACAGAATTAGAATGTGATTAAGTTTCAAAATCTTCTCTAACTCTAAATTCCATATACTTGAACAAAACTGCTTCCTTCACCCACCATCTCTAAAAATTGAGCATCCAAAGAGGAAAACTTATGTATAAGTATGAGGCCAAAGCTAATATTACAAATATGCAAAGACAAAATTCATATAGAAGCCATAAAAAGCCCCTGAATATCTAAAGCAATCTCAATACAAACAACAAAACTGGAAGGGCCAGGGATTTAGTTCAGCGGTGCCACCACCTGCCTCTCAAGCTGAGTTCAATCCCAGCACCAAAAAACAAAACAAAACAAAAAAAGCTGGAGGCATCACAATACTGATCTCAAGACATATAGCAAGACTACAGTAATTAAAACAGTATAACACTGACAAATAACAAAAACTGACATATAAACCAAAGGAACAGACTAACGATCCCAGAAATAAATACTTACATTTTTAGACAACTGATTCTTGAAAAAAGTGCTAAAAACATTCATTGAAGAAATATTTTTTTAATAAATGGTGCCGGGAAAACTGGATATTCATATATAGAACATTAAAACTTGGCCTGTATATTTCACTACATTAAAAACCAAATCAGAATAATTCAAAGATCTAAATGTTATACTTGAATCTTTAAAGGTATTAGAAAAACTCGTAGGAAAACTTTTCAATACATCATTATAAACAATAAATTTTTTAGATAAGACCCCAAGAAAGGCAACAAAAATGAAATAGATAAATGAGATTTCATCTAACTAATAATCATCTGCACAGCAAAGGAAATAATTAACAGAAGAAACAACCTACAGAATGAGAAAAAATATTTGCAAAATATTTATCTGATCAAGGGTTAATACCTGGAATATAAAAGAAACTAAAAAAAATCTCAAGAAGAAAAATATCATAAATAGTCTAATTTACAAATGGTTAAATGATCTGAATAGATAACTCTCAAAAGAATAAATTCAAATGGCCAAGAAGTATATTAAAAAATAATGCTCAATATATCATTAGCCACCAAGGTCATATAGAAACCACATATAGATATCATATAGAAATGACAATGAGATATCATCTCAGCCCAGTTAGAATGGCTGTTATCAAAACGATGAAAAATAAATGCTCACAAGGATATGGAGAAAAAGGAACTTTTAAATACTGTTGGGAATGTAAATTAGTACAGCCATTATGGAGAACAGTATGCATGATCCTCAAAAACCTAAAAATAAATCTTCCATATGACCCATCTAGCCCACTCCCAGGTATATCCAAAGGAAATGAAATCAACATATTAAAGATACCTGTATGCCCATGTTTATTGCACCTTCACAATGAAGAATAAGGAATCAACTTAGGTGCATAATAACAGATGAATGGATAAAGAAATGTGGTATATAGACACATTGGAATATTATTCAGCTATAAAGAATGAAATATTGTCATTTCTAAAATGAATAGAAAAGATATTAAGCTAAATAAAATAGGTCAGATGCAACTACTACTTTTTCTTGTGTGAAGTTTTAAGAATAGTGATTATAAGAGGCTAGGAAAAGAGTGAGAAAAGGTAGAAGGAGGCTGGATAATGGATACCAGAACAAAGTAAAAAGACTAAACTTTAGTATTCTATGGGACAGTGACTGCAGTATAGTTCAAAAGAACTCCAAAATGGTGCAACTAGAAAAGAACCTCTCCACATCACACTATAGTTAAAATGGTAAGAACACAGGAGAAAGGAAGAATATTGGGAGGTGTAAGAGAGCAATCTCAAGTCACTTACAGAGATAAACCAATCAGAATAACTTCAGACTTTTCTGCAGAAACCCTAAGGACCAGGAGAGCATGGAACAATGTATTTTAATCCCTGTCAGAAAATAACTGCAAAAATACATTAGAATACTCAGCAAAGCTACTCCTCAAAATTGAAGAGGAAGTAGTTCCCAAGAAAAGCACTAACCAAAACAATTCATGACAACAAAGCCAATATTGCAGAAGATAATTAAAATAATCCTATACACAGAAGAGAAAAAACACAAATGGAAATTTGGAAAAATAAAACATTAGAAAAACCAACAAAATTACTGGAACTAGTACATGTCTTTCTATAATAACTTTGAATGTAAATGTCTTAATATTTCAATTAAAAGACGCAGAATGGCAGTGTGGATAAGAAAACAACACCCAACTCTGCTCCTTGCAAGAAACACACCTCATTACCAAAGAAACATACAGACCAGTCGGACAGAACACACCGAATCAGCCCACTGCAGACAGGCAGGTCTGTGCATGCCCTACCAAGGTCCTGAGTTGCGCAGAAGACAAGGAATCACCCCGCTGCAGACAGGCAGGTCTGCCCACAACGTACCGAGGTCCTAAGTCGCACAAAACATGCCAAATCAGTCCGCTGCAGACAGGCAGGTCTGTGCATGCCCTACCGAGGTCCTGAGTCACACAGGACATGCCGAATCACCCTGCGGCAAACAGGCAGCCACCTGGTTCCACACTACAAAGATGCAGAGGACACCAGACCACCAGACCAAGGTACAGAGTCCCACCGCTCCCACCTCAGAGGTAGGGGCTTCTGAGCTCTCATCCCACTGCTCCTGGTCCAGAGGAAGAGGCTTCCCTGTCACCATCACTCCCGCTGATCCCAGCCCAGAGGAAAGGGCCTTTGGGCCACCTTCTGTCCTGCTGCTCCTGGCCCAGAGGAAGGGGCTTCCCAGCCACCACCCCTCCCGTTGCTCCCAGCCTACAGGAAAGGGCTTTTGGGTCACCATTCCTACCGCTACTCCCAGCCCCTGTCCCATCTCTCCCAGCTCAGAGGAGGTAATCCGAGCAGGCGCCAACAGCCCACCGCCCCAGTCGAAATGAGAAAACATGTAAATAAGTCTCAAAACCAGACTTCCAGATCACCTACAGCAACCCCAAAGGGAAATGAGATGGAACACTCTGATACTCAACCACCTGGACCCACTGAGCTGGCAACAAAAGGGGATCTGGAAAAAATGAAATCAGAAATAATTTCTCAGATAACAGGAGAAATTGTGCCCCTAGTGCAAGACACGATTAATAAATCCAGAGAGGAGCTGAGGAACATGATGGAGTCCCAACATAAGAAACAAATGAAATCATAAAACAAATGCAAATAGATTTCCAGGACATGAAAAACTCCATTGAAAGTCTACACAGCAGAATGAGCCAATGTGAGGACAGAATTTCAGATATAGAAGATAAGATTGCAATTAGTGACCAGGAAAAGAAAAATTGCTTCAAAATTATAAGGGAACATGAGAAATCAATCCAGCAGCTGCTAGATGATGCAAAGAAGAATAACATAAGACTGATTGGGCTCAATGAAGAAAGAGGAGAGAGTGCAGATGACATAAAAAAAATCTCTTCACAGAAACAATGCCAGAAAACTTCCCAAACAGGGGAAAAGAGCTTGACATACAGACAAGTAAGGCATATAGGACTCCAAATAGCCTTGATAAAAAAAAATCTACACATAGGCATATCATTGTTAAGATTCCAGAAACACAACAGAAGAACAAAGTTCTCCAAGCAGTCAGACAAAAGAAACAAATCACGTACAAAGGAAAGCCCATCAGAATCACAGCAGACTTCTCAACACAAACCATCAAGGCAAGAAGAGCTTGGAGTGACATATTCCAAGCCCTAAAAGAAAACAGTCTCCAATCCAGATTGATGTACCCTGCAAAACTATCTTTCAAAATGGATGGAGAAATAAGATACTTTCATGACAAAGACCACCTTAGGAACTTCGTGAATACCAAACGAGTACTCCAAAGAATTTTACACAATATCCTAGGAACAGACATTGAGGATCACAACGCCAGGAAGCAAAGCAGAATGAACACATCTGGCATGACAAGAAACTAAATGTAACGGGGGAGAACTCAACAGAAAGAAAAAGTCATGGCAATGACAAGTCAATATGTTTTAGTTATAACCATCAACGTTAATGGACTCAATTCACCAATCAAAAGAAATAGACTGGAAGAATTGGTCAAGAAGCAAAATTCAACAATATGCTGCATACACGAAACACACTTAATTCAAAAGGAAATGCATAGACTGAAAGCTAAAGGGTGGAAAACAATACTCCATGTGACAGGAACCCACCAAAAAGCAGGAGTAGCTATCCTCTTGGCAGATCAAGTAGATTTCAAACCAACACTGATTAAGAGAGATGAAGAAGGACACTATATCCTTGTAAAGGGAAAAATCCAAGAGAAAGAGATGACAAACACAAATATATATGCACCAAACACTAGTGCACCCAACTATATAAAACTAATACTCATGGACATGAAAAGTAATATATGCACTAATACAATTGTAGTGGGGGAACTCAACACCCCACTGGCACAAATATATAGATCAACTAGACTAAAAATAAGTAATGAAATACTAGAACTCAATCGAACTCCTGAACACATGAACTTAACAGATGTTTACAGAGTCTTCCACACCACAAAATCAGAATACACATTCTTCTCAGCTTCACATGGGTCATTCTCCAAAATAGACAACATACTCACACATAGAACATGTTTAAGTAAGTGCAAAGGAATTGAAGTTATCCCCTGTATATTATCAGACCATAGTGCAATGAAATTGGAGATCCATAGTAAAAGAAACTCAAAAAATTTCATAAACACGTGGAAATTGAACAACGCACTTCTGAATAACCAATGGGTCACAGAGGAAATTAAAGAAGAAATCCGACAGTTCCTTCAATTAAATGACAATGACAATACAACATATCAGAATCTATGGGACACAATGAAAGCAGTCTTATGAGGGAAATTCATAGCAGTGAATACACATATTAGGAAAACAGGACGAGCCCAATTAAACAACCTCATGCTGAACCTCAAGCTTCTAGAAAAGGAAGAGCAGGACAACCCCAAAGCTCATACAAGGGAGGAAATTATAAAGATCAGAGCAGAAATCAATGCAATGGAGACTAAGAGAATGATACAAAAAATCAATGAAGCCAAGAGTTGGTTCTTCGAAAGAATCAACAAAATTGACAAACCTTTAACCAACCTTGTCAGAAAAAGGAAAGAAAAGGCCCAAATTCATGCAATTAGGAATGAAAAGGGTGAAATTACAACAGACCCAGCAGAAATCCAGAGGATCATCAATACCTACTTCCAGAACCTATATGCCAATAAGATGGACAACACAGAAGAAATGGACAGATTCCTAGATACATATGAATTACCAAAGTTGAAGGAAGAAGACCTAAAAATTCTGAAAAACCCAATATCAACCAATGAAATTGAAAATGTAATTAAAAACTTATCAACTAAGAAAAGCCTGGGCCCTGATGGCTTCACTGCTGATTTCTACAAGACATTTAGAGAGGAACTGCTACCACTACTGTTTAAACTCTTCAATGAAATTGAAAGGGAAGCAATACTCCCAAATTCATTCCTGGAAGCAAGCATCACCTTGATTCCCAAAGCAGAGAAAGACCCAACTGAAAAAGAGAACTATAGGCCAATCTCACTAATGAACATAGATGCAAATATCCTCAATAAGATAATGGCAAACAGAATGCAGAAGATCATCACGAAGATCATACACCCTGATCAAGTGGGATTCATCTCAGGGATGCAGGGATGGTTCAATACATGCAAATCAATCAATGCAATACACTATATCAATAGAGCCAAGGACAAAAACCATATGATTATCTCCATAGATGCAGAAAAAGTATTTGACAAAATCCAACATGCATTTATGATAAAAAAAAAACCCTACAAAAAATTGGAAGAGATGGTCTCTACCTCAAACTGATAGAAGCCATCTATGAAAAATCAACAGCCAATATCATACTAAATGGTCAAAAACTGAAATCCTTCACACTCAAATCAGGAACAAGACAAGGATGTCCACTATCACCACTCTTGTTCCATATAGTTCTGGAAACATTAGCCACGGCAATTAGACAAGAGAAAGAAATAAAAGGAATAAAGATAGGAAATGAAGAAGTCAAATTGTCATTATTTGCAGATGACATGATACTCTATATAGAAGACCCCAAGAACTCCACCAAAAGTCTTCTAGACTTAATAACCAAATTCAGTCAAGTAGCTGGTTACAAGGTCAACACACAAAAATCAATAGCTTTCCTCTACACAAATGACAGACTCACTGAGAGAGAAATAGGGCAAATAATTCCTTTCACAATAGCATCCAAAAACCTGAAATACCTAGGAATCATCCTAATGAAAGAAATCAAAGACCTCTTCTCTGAAAACTATGGCACTCTGAAAAGAGAGATTGAAGATGATATCAGAAAATGAACAGACATCCCCTGCTCCTGGGTAGGAAGGATTAATAGAGTGAAAATGGCCATACTTCCAAAACTGCTATATAGATTTAATGCAATTCCAGTTGAGATCCCAGCAGCATACTTCATAGACCTTGAGAAAACAATCCAAAAATTCATTTGGAAGAAGAAGAAACCCAGAATAGCAAAAGCAATTCTAGGTAACAGAGACATGGCAGGGGGTATCACAATCCCCAACCTGCTACTATACTACAAAGCTCCTGTGATAAAAACAGCATGGTACTGGCCAAGAAACAGACCTGAGGACCAGTGGAACAGATTAGAAACAACCCCAGACACACTCAGCCATCTCATCTTAGATAAAGAGCCAAACACCCTCACTGGAGGAAAGATAGCCTCTTTAATAAATAGTGCTGGAAAAATTGGGCTTCAACTTGCCAAAGATTAAAACTAGACCTGTATCTCTCACCATGCACTAAACTAAAATCAAAATGGATTAAAGATCTAAATATTAAAATAGAAACTCTGAACCAATTGGAACAGAAGTTAGGTAGAACCCTTGAAGACATCGGTGTAGGAAAAGATTTTATGAACAAAACCTCAGTTGCCCATGAACTAGCACAAACAATCAACAAGTGGGATCTCTTCTTATTAAAAGGCTTCTGTACAGCAAGAGAAACCACCAGAAGTGTGAAGAGACAACCCACAATGTGGGAAAAAATCTTCACCTGCTATTCCTCAGACAAAGGTCTACTATCTCGAATCTATAAAGAACTTAAAAAGATCAGACCTCCCAAATTTAAAGACCCAATCCGAAAATTGGCATCTGAAATGAACAGACATTTCTCACACAAAGAAGTAGAAATAGCAAATAAATACATGAAAAAATGTTCAACATCACTGGTCATTCAAGAGATGCAAATGAAAACAACACTGAGATTCCACTTCACTCCAGAAAGAATGGCTGCTATCATGAAATCAACCAATAACAAATGCTGGTGGGGCTGTGGGGAAAGAGGAACCCTGCTCCACTGCTGATGGGCATGTAGACTGGTGCAAGCACTGTGGAAATCAGTATGGAGATACCTCAAAGAACTAGGACTGGAAGTCCCATTTGGCCCCGCTATTCCACTGCTGGGGATCTTCCTCAAAGAATTCAAAGAATCATACAACAGTGATATATGTGTGCCCATGTTCATAGCAGCCCAGTTTGTAATAGCTAAAACTTGGAAACAGCCCAAATGCCCATCAACTGGAGACTGGATCAAGAAAATGTGTTTTTTTATAAAATGGAGTACTACTCAGCCATAAAAAATGAGAAATTAGAGACATTTATAGCTAAGTGGATGCACATGGAGGTGATACTCTTAAGTGAACTAAATAGGACACACATGTATAAATACCGAATAGTTTCTCTGCTGTGAGAAACTGAAAGTGTAAATAAGGACGAAATGTATAATAGATAATGTGAAATAGGAAGAAAAGGGGCAAAGGGGAAGGAAGTGGGAGGGGTAGGGGAAAGGATAGAGGGGAATGGGATTAATATGAGAAAATGGAAAAATAGGAACAAAATCTTTGTAAATAGGGAGGACTGGAGGGGTTGAAGGGAGGTCTGGACAAGGGTGAAAAATAAGAACCAAGAGAGACTATGTAAAGGTGCAAATTTCCAATGATGAGTGTCATTATATTGTATACCTAAAATGTACCAATGATTAGAATGAATAATGGAAAATGTAAAATAGGAAGAAAAGGTCCAAAGGGGTAGGGATAGTGGGAGGGGCAGGGCAAAGGAAAGAAGGGAAAGGAAAAATGATGAGAAATGGAAAAATTGGAAATAAAGTCTTTGTAAATAGGGAAGGGTGGAGGGCATGAAGGGAGGGCTAGGAATGGGGAAAAAATAAGAATCAAGATGCATTATGTAAAGGTACAATTCCCAATGAGAAATGTAATTGTGTTGTATACCTACAATGTACCTATAAAAGAACTTAATAAAAAAAAAAGAAACATACAGACTGAAAGTGGAAAGATGGAAAATAATCCATGCAAATGGAATTGAAAAGCAAGACGTAGTAGCTATGCACATATCTGACTAAACTGACTTTAAGATAAAATTTGTCAAGATGAGACATATTGGTAAAAGAAACATTCCACCAAGAATATATAACAATTGCAAGTATGTATGCACTTAACATTGGTGCATCCAATCTTATAAAATAAACACTTTTCAACATAAAGGAATACATAGACCCCAATACAATAATAGTGGGTAGCCTTAATACTTTATTCTCATAAATAGAGAGGGTGTATAGACTAAACAATCAATAAAGAAACATCAAAGATAAACCATACCATAGATCAAATATCCATTTGGGTATCTATAGAACATTTCATCCCCTTACTACAGTATATACATACTTCTCTGCAGCTCATGGAACAATATTCAAATTAGATCATATTTTAGGCCATAAAAGGCCTTAAAAATACAAAATGACTGAAATAATTCTTACATAATAGAATAAAGCTAGAAATCAACATTAAGAGAAACCACAAACCTATATAAACACATAGAGATTGAACAATTCACTTCTGGCTTGCTTTTTTTTTTAACAATTCACTTTTGAACAAACATGGACCACTGAAGATATCAGGAAGGAAATATTTTAAATTCCTATGATCAAATGAACATGGAAATATAATATACCAGAGTCTGTGGAATACAGAATAAGAGGAAAGTTCATAGCTATGAACTTTACATCAAAAAATCACAGAGATCTGAAATAACCTAATCGTGCATTCAAGGTCTTACAAAAACAAGAACAAACAAAAAAAAATAAAACCCATCAGAAGGAAAGAGATAATAAAGATGAGATCTAAAATCAATGAGGGACTAAAAGAATAATACACTGGATCAACAGAACAAAGAATTTGTTTTTGAAAAGAAAAACAAAATTGATAAACCTTTAGCCAAACTAAGAAAGAGAAGACTCAAATGAATATAATTAGAGATGAAAGGAGGATGTCACACAGACACAACTGAAATCCAGAGGATTATTTGGGACTACTTTGAAAACCTATATTCTAATAAATTGGAGAACATAGACAAAATGGTTAAATTTATCAACACAACCTACCAAAATGAACCAAAAGGATATATAAAAAACAGATCAAATACAGTGAGTTGGAAGCAGTAATAAAAAAAATCTTTCAACAAAGAAAAATCCAGGACCAGGCAGGTACATGATTGAATTTTTTGAAAATTTTAAAGAACATCAGTGCCCCTCAAAGTATTCCATAAAATAGAAATGGACAGAATGCTTCTGAACATTCTGGAAGGCCTTTATCATCCTGATACCAAGTTGAACAAGGATACAATAAAAAAAGAGAGAAAACTATAAACCTATATCCCTGATAATCATAGATGTAAAAATCATTAATAAAATATTCACAAACTGAATTCAATAGTACATTAAAAAGATTATATACCATGATAAAGTTGGTTTTATTTCAGGGATGAAGATGGTTCAATATATGCAAATTAGTACGTGCAATATACCACTTAAATAGAATTCAGGATAAAAATTACACAATCCTCTCAACTAACACAGAAAAAGCTTCTGACAAAATTCAGCCTCCTTTTATGATAAAAACCTTAAAGAAATTAGAAACTAAAAGATCATTACTCAACAGAATAAGGCAATATACAAAAAACATAGGTAACAGCAGCCTGAATGGGTAAAAACTAAAAGTATTTCCTGTGAAATCAGGAATGAGGCAAGGACATCCACTCTCACCACTGTTATTCACTATAGTTCTTGAAATTTTAGCTACAGCAATTAGGCAAGAAAAAAATAAAAAGGATACCATACAAATGGAAGAAGTAAAATTATCCTTGTTTGATACGATCCTATACTTGGAAGATGCTAAAGACTAACAAAAGAGTTTTAGAGGTGATAAATGAATTAAGCAATGTATTAGGGTATAAATCAACATTTAAAAATAAGTAGCTTTACTATATACCAATAGCAGAGTAGCTGAGAAAGAAATAATGAAAACATTTCTATTCACAATATCTTCAAATAAAATAAAATACCCTGGTATCAACTGAACCATAGAGGTGAAAGACCTCTACAATGAAAATTTAATGCTGAAGAAATTGAAGAAGACACTGAAAGATGGAAAGATATCCAATGTTCAAGGATTTGCAGAATTAATATTATTAAAATGACCATATTACAAAAAGTGACATAAAGATTCAAAGCAATTCTCATCAAAATACAAATAAAAATTTTCATAGAACTAGAAAATAAATCCTAAAATTTATACGGAAGCACAAAAGACCCAGAACAGCCAAAACAGTTTTAAGCCACAAGAACAAGGTTGGAAGTATCACAATACCCAATTTTAAATTATACTACAAAGCCACACTAACAAAACAGCCTGGAACTGGCATAAAAATAGGCACATAGGCTAATGAAACAAATAGAGGACATAGAAACAAACCAAGACAACCAGTCATCTGAGTCTAAATGAAAGAGCCAAAAATACAGATTGAAGAAAAGATACCCTCTTTAATAAGTAGTGCTGAGAATAACGAATACCACTTATAGAAGATAGGATCCATATCTGTCACAATGTACATAAATTAATTCAAAATGGATCAAAAGACCTAGCTATACAGAACTGAAACTTTGAAATTGCTAAATAAATAAATAAATAAATAAATAAGGGAAACCTTTGAAACCAAAAGCACAGGCAGAGATTTCCTGAGTACTACTTCAACAGCACAGGAAATGAAAGCAAGAATCAACAAATGAGACTACTTCAAATTAAAAAGTTTCTAATTAGCAAATGAAACACCCAACAGGGTGAAGAGATAGCATACAGATGGAAGAAAATCTTTATCAACTACTCTTCTAACAGAGGATTAATATCTAGTATATATAAAGAACTCAAAAAATTTAACAGCTAGGAATCAAAGAGCCCAATCCATAAATGGGCAAAAATGGACACTTTTCAAAAGAACTACAAATGACCAATAAATATATGAAAAAATGTTCAACATCTTTATCCATTAGAGAAATATAAACCAAAACTACAATGAGATTCAAACTCACCTAGTCAGAATGGCTAACATCAAGAATACAAAATAAATAAATAAATAAATAAATAAACGTCAGTAAGGGTACAAAAGAAAATGAACCCTTCTACATAGGTGGTAGGAGTGTGAATTAGTACAGCCACTATGAAAATCAGTATGGATGTTCCTTGAATAAATAAGAATAGGTCTACCATTTTATCTAGCTATACCACCCCTTGGCATATACTGAAAGCAATTAAAGTCAGTATACTATTGGAATACCTGCATATCCATGTATATGGCTGCACAATCCGTAATAGCTAAGGTATGAGACCAGCCTAGATGCCCATCTGATGAATGGATAATGAAAAAAATGGTATAATTACACACTAAAGTATTATTCAGAAAGAAAGAAGAATGAAATTCTGTCATTTGCAAGAAAATTGTTGGATTTGGAAAACATCATGTTGAGCCAAATAAGCCTAACTCAAAAAGACAAATACTGCATGTTCTTCCTAATAGATGGTATCTGCAAAAAATGATAAGAAAGTATATGGGAGACTGTGATTAGACAAGAGGACGAGAATAAAAGAGAGGAGAAATAGGTGTAAGGTCAGGTAATAGGGGGATGGATAGGAGTAAAATATACATATCGAAACCTGCACCCCAAAATGTAAAACTAGTAGGGAGAGTAGGCTAAAGGGAGTAATGGCAATGAAAATAATCAAAGTATGTCATATGCATGTATGAATTTAAAAATATAAATGATATATTTTATGAATAATTAGAAGAGTGGAACTCAAATGCTTCAACCATATAGCAATAAAGAGGAGACAAGAATGCTAATTATCCAGATTTGATCAGTATACACTTTATATATGTATCAAATTATCACACTCTACCCCATAAATATGTATTCTTAAAATTATAAATTAAAAAGCAACCTTAAAAGAGAAATATGAAAGTATCTTCCTAGATAAATGGAAGATCTTTCTAGCTTAAAAAAAGTAGAAGTTAAAAAAGAAGCTAAATAAAAATTCCCAGTAAGCTAAGACCATATAAACTATCCTTTATTCCATGCAGATGTTTTAAAAATAAAACATTCATGTCTGTCTCAATATCAATGCCTGCATCATCTCAGAGCTTTGTAACATTCCCCATAGCAATAAAAATAACCACACACACACACACACACACACACACACACACACACACAGTGAGAATTTACTGAACATTACATTATCTGATGATAATGCCAAAATCTACCCCATGTGCATTTCAGCCTTTCTAATACTGTGTTTTATACTTACAGCCCAGTTTTTGCAGGAAATAATTATGCCTTCTTCTCTGACATATCAACTACAGTAGTGGAAGCCATAATTTTTCTAGACTGACCCAAGGCAATTTAGGACTAAAGGCCTTAAAGGATGGTCAAGCAGAGAACAAATTACAACCCAGTAGCTGATTCAGTGGAGTTAGAAATAGAAGCAAACTGACTATCACACTGAAGTGGCATGAAATTTGGATCTGGTCTCAAAATCCACTTCCCCTGAAGTTATGTATTATATAAATAAATTCCCTAGTTACTTAAGAGTATTTTTCAACAAACATATGCTGAACACTTACTATATGTGCATGTTTGTTCTGAGCATTGTGTACAGGGAAGATTGTCAAATTAGGCCCCACTTCTGCATACACAAACATTCCTATTTCATAGCTACTAAAATATAAATTATGTACATCTTAATTTGTATAACTTATTATGAATGAAGAATGAGAACAGGTTCAAAACTGTTAATAAGCTGCAAGCTGTTAATAAATTTCTCCCACCCCTCAAAATTAGCCAAGTAAATATTATTGAAATTGCCTTCCTAAGGGATATATAATTAGAAAACAGGACATACATACAAAATAGCTGTTTTCTTATATTGGACAATGGACAATCAGTTCAAGAGAGCAAACAATGAAAAGAATGAGAAAAAAATCAAGGTGATCTCTTAATTTCTGGAAACTGTCATACTAGGAAGGGGAGTCATGGTGACCTCACTGAGTTGAGAAAAGGATCAGAGTTCAGGGAACCTGAGAGAGCTGACATTTGCAACATGGAGAATTACAGAAGATAGATGTATGTAGCAAAACAATCAGAAATCAGTAAAGGATTTTCCTTGAATCTTTGTTGAAAACTAATGACAAAAATGTATACAGTAAAAGAACTGGGAAAGGATCTGCCAAGAAATCCTAAGCTGAAAAATTCAACAGCTTACATTGGGAAAATAAATACTCTCATTTTTTTTCCACTCAAAGGAGAGAGGGCTTTTTTTGGACGGGGTGTTTGTTTGTTTGCTTTCATCATGTGAGGATTCAATAAAATTTAAGAATCAAGAAGGATGATATCTTGAAAGTAAGGTCAACAACCTGCTAAAATTAAACCTTAATTCAATATTCAAAGACAGTGATGTAGGCAAATGGCAGACTAGGAAAACATAAGCTCTCACTCAAGAAACAATAAAATATAACTAACAGCCAGCTAATGTAGCCTTATAGGAGTTTGGAAAACTGCCAAAGTTCTGTAGCCCAAAAATGAACACCCAATTTAGAAAAAGCTACTTTCACACCAGGATGAAATCTGGGGCCACTTTTATTTTTCCCTTAACCTAGTCACTCTTTGGAAAAGTGAGATGTTAGTCTGGAGGAATTGGCATCCCAGTTCCAAATTCCTTTCCTCAAACCAGAGAGAGTAGAGCAGACCTTATTCACAACATTTGATCCAATCTATATGGGGGATGCCTAAAGGACTGGCCTACATTTTGCCTACCTTAGATCTCACACAGACAGGTACTTCTCATAAAAATGTAGGCTGATGAATGTAGATCACAGATGCTTGAATCAAGAGATTATAGACAACACATAAAAAGACCCAGGGAGAATCCAAAGTGAGATTTCAGGAAATGAAGATGTTCAAAAGTAGCCATGTATATTATAAAAATGAAAAAGACAGACAAGAACCAAAGCAAAATGCATACTCAGAACATACCCTAAACTTTCACCTTGGGCTAATCTCTAGGCATAGAAAATGATTATCTAATTAGTGAAAGACTACCCAAACACAGAGTCAATCTTCTAAAACTGGGAGTAGTGACTTTTTTTCAATAACAATAACAAAGTAACAAGGCCTACAAAGAAATGGGAAAATATGGCCAATTCAAGGGAAGAAAATGAACTGGCAGAAACTGCCTCTGAAGATGTACAGACATTTTGTTTTGACAAAACAAAGACTTTAAAACAATGGTCTCAAATATACTCAAAGAGCTAAAGAAATATGAGCAAAGGATAAAAGGAAATTAGAAGTATACATGAACAAAATGAAAATATTAACAAGCATATAGAAAGTATTAAAAGAATCCAGACAAATTTTGGAGATAAAAATAAAATTCAAACACTGAAAATGTTAATAGAAGGTTTAGACAGTAGATTTAAACAGAAAAAAAGGCAGTGAACTTAATAACAGGACATTTGAAATTAATGAGTCTGAGGAACAGAAAAACAGTGAAAGAAAGCAAACAGATACTGAGGAACTTAAGGACACTATTAAGAGACTAATATATGCTTTATGGAAGTTTCAGTGGGAAAATGAAAGAGAAAAATGAACTAAAATTTCCCAAATTTTATGAAAGAGTTAAACCTATAAATCCAAGAAACCCAACAAACTCCAAGTAGATCGGAGATCCCCAACAAGTCACATTAAAGTCAAACTGTTGAAAACTAAAGAGATAAAGAAAATTTTGAACAATAAAATAAAAGCATCTTATCACAAATGATGGATTTTTGGTAGATTATCACACAGATTTCTTAACAGTAACCTTGGAGGCTAGAAGGCAAAGGGGTGGTATATTTAAAATGCTGAAAGAAACTGTCAACTGAAAATTCCATATGCAATAAAATTATTTTTTCAAAACTTAAGACATTCCCAGATCAACAATAGCTAATGAATTCAACACCATTAGACTTGCCATAAAAGGAATGTAAAAGTAGGCAGCAACTCAAACCAATATGAAAATATAATAATTTCTAATAAAGTAAATAAATGATCAAATGTAAAATATAGCATTATTGTAATTATGGGTTACAGCTCTTAATTTTATAGAAGATTAAAAGGAAAATGTGTAAAAATAATTATTTATTTATATTATTAGGTATACATATTTAAAGATGTCTTTTATGCCAATGATAAGTTGGGTAAAGATGTATAGGCATAGATTGTGTATATGATGAAGCTGAGGGTACTAATTAAATCATTGTATGAATGATCATCAAGTAAAGGTAAGTAGGTCTTAATTAAAATAGATTGCCCTAACTTTAGCATGTTACATATAGGCCCATGATGACCACAAAGAAGATAGTGGCAGAATATGTACAAGAGGAAATGAGAAGAGAATCAAATATTTCACTAAACAAACAAAAATGGAGAAAAGCAGCAATGAAGGAAATGTATGACAAAAGACTATTAAGACATACAGAAAGCAAGCAAAATAGGAAAGTCCTTTCACATCACTAACTATAGAACTGTAAATGTTAATAAACTCCCAAATAAGAAGGCAGAGAATGCCAGAATAATTTTTAAAGTGTTAATAAACTCCAAAATCAAAAGAGAGAATGCCAGAATAGATTTTAAAAAATGATTCAAGTTCTGTATATGTAATCTATGAAGGCTCACTTTTCATCTAAGGAAAAAGTAGATTCAAAATAGAAGAATGGATAAAAGATATTCTGTATAAAAACTCTTTCAAAATTTTAGGAGATAACACTTCCTCTTTGTATGTGACGAGCATTTCCCTGATACCAGAAACAGGTATAGATACCAAAAGAAAACTACAGCCCAATATGCCTTATGAATATTAATATAAGAATTCTCAACAAATCCTAGCAAACAAATTTCACAGTCTACTAAAAGTATTATATACTCTGACTGAGTAGAAAGTATTTCTAAAATACAGGATGATTCAGTACACATAAAAACAATGTAATATACTACATTCATAGAATGAATGGAAAAGAGCTGTATGATCATCAAAACTGATGCAGAAAGCAGTTGACAAAATTCAACACACCTTCACAATAAAAACACTAAACAAAATAGGAATAGAAAGAAATTATCTAAGATAGTATATGAAACCCACAGATAACTTCATACTTATGAGAAACACAGTTTTACCCCTAAGATCAGAAATAATACAAGAAAGCTTGCTTCAACACTTCTTTTCAACACAATATTAGAAATTCTATGCAGACAAATTAGGCAAAGAAAAGAAATAAAACTCATCCAAATTGGAAATAAAGAAGTAAAACTATTTCCATCACAGAATATATAATCTTGTGCATAGAAAACCTTAGGTTCCATAAAAGAACTAGTAGAACTAATTAACTAAGCAAAGTTTCATGATACATATTTATTATACAAGACAGAATTATTTTTCCATACACTACCAATGAACAACCTGAAAAAATACCATTTATAATAGTATAAAAAAATAAAATACTAAGAATGAGGGTCAGAAATAAATGAAGATACCATGTATTCATGGTGTTATGGTTTACATCCAGATGTTCCCTCAAAGCCTCATGCATTTATAGATGGAGCTTTTGGGAGGTGGTTGAATCATGGGGGTGTGATACTCATCAGTGAATACTATCACTGATGAGTTTACAGCTAAATAGGATTTAGGAGGTGAAGACTGGTTGAAGGAGGTGAGTCACTAGGGGCATGGCCTGGAAGTGTGTATCTCCCTCCCCTTTCCTTAATCTCTCTCTGCTTCCCACCACCATTCCGTGAGTAGTTTCTCATCTGCCATGCCCCCAGTGCCATGCCCTCCTGCCTTGGAGTCATCTGAGACTATGAATTGAAACTTCTGCAGACTAAACCAAAGTAAACCTCTTCTCCTTTAAGTTGTGGGTGTCATGTATGCAAAGTAAATTTCTCAGGGATGAAAAAGTAAATGAGACACATGGGTAAATAGACATTATATCATTGAGATGTCAATACTACTGCAAAGCAATCTACAGATTCCATGCAAGCTCTGTCAAAATCCCAATGATTTTTCTTTTCTTTTTTCTTTCAGAAGAGGAAAAACTAATCCTAAAATTTATATGGAAACTCAGGAACTCAAATAGCAAAAACAAAACAAAACAATAAAAACTTTGAAAATTAAGAACCAAGTTGGAAGTTTCACCCTTTCTTAGCCTTAAATTACTACAAAGTTACATTAATCAAAGCAGTTTGGTACTGGCATTAAGACAGACATGCAGACCAAGGAAATAAAGTTCATAAAGTATCATGTATATGGTCAAATGATCTTTTTATTAAGGTGCCAAGACCTTCAATATAAAAATATCTGTAATTTCAACAAATGCTGAGAAAACTGGATAAAATATGAAATTTCTCACTTATCTTATACCACACAAAAAATTCAAAATTTATAAAAACTTAAAGATAACATTTTGAACTATAAAACTTTTAAAATAAAACACAGGTAGAAATCTTATTTTATGTGGCATGATTTCTTGTATGATACTAAAAGGACAGGTAACAAAATAAAAATAGATGAGACTTTAGAAAAATTAAGTTTAGTGTATCAAATGACACTAAAAAGAAGGTAAAAAGGAAACCTGAAAAATGGGAGAAAATACTCCAAATCATATATCTGATAAGGAGTTGATAATCAGAATATATAGAAAATTCTGACAAGTTGGCACGCACAAAAAACTCACACAATCCAATTTCTAAAATAAGCAAAGATCTTGAATAAATACATCTCAAAGAAGATATACAAATGATCAATAAGCATATGAGATGTCAATATTACTAATAATTATGGAAATTCAATATAAACCACAAGAGATACTACTTCAGATCCACTTACACAGATATTCCTTTGAAGAAAAATAGAAAAAATAAGAAATGTTGAGGATGTAAAGCATTTCAAACACTCATGCTTTGCTTTTAGCAATGTAAAATGGTTCAGCCACTGTGGAAGAAATTTTTGTTCCTCAGAAAGTTAAACGGAATTATTATGTAACTCAGCAATTCTATTTCTATCATAATACCCCCCAAAATAAATTCAAGGACTTAAACAGATATTTCTACAGCACTGTACATAACTGTCATTTATAAAAGCCAAAAGTTGGAAAAAACCTAAATGTCCCAAATGACAGATGAATGGATAAATTATAATTTAGTTGTTAAAAAGAGTTGAATTCTGATACATGCTACAACATGGGTGAATCTTGAAGGGATTATAATCCATATAAGTGAAATAAACTAAAAATAAAAGGGCACATATTATACAACTGCACTTATATGAGGTACCTAAAATACTCAAATTCAGAAAGACAAAGTATAAAAGTGGTTATAAGAGGATAATGAGGAGTTAAATTTATACAGTGTCAGTACAAACTTCTAAAGATGGACAATTAGGATAGCTATACACAATATGAATATACTTAATCTCACTAGATTTTTCATTTAAAAAGATTAAAGTGATAAATTTTATATTACATATGTATTTTACTACAATAAAAAACAAAATAAATGATTTTTTTAATAAATGATATTTTAAAATCCACAAACAGATTGAGAGGATCTGCAAGAAAATTAGCTATTTATCAAAGCATACATCAAATCTGTTTAAAGGGAAAAAACAAACAAAAGACCTTCAATATCATAATACTGACAGTGCCATGCACCTAATCAAAGCTTACTAGACTTGCAATGAAAGCATGGGACTGTGACCCTTAACTACATAAATAAATCAGGGAACATAAACCAAGAAATAATAAGAATCCTGCCATTAGCAGACTAAGGCTTTAACAATGCTACTGTAATTTTGCCCAAGGTTTAAAAATAAATATAATGTAGAAAGCAATTAAGGAAAAAAAAGAGCTAGGTGAAACATCTAAAGATAAAAAGGATACATGGTATCAGAAATGAAAAATTCACTGTTAGGATTAATAGCAGTTTAGATAGTGCAGAATAAAAGACTGATGAACTTGAAAACATTGCAATAAAATGACTCAATCTGACATACAAAGACAGAAAAGTCTTTAAAAAATCAGAACCTCAATGGCCTGAGGGAAAATACCAAGTCATCTAAAATATTCATCAAGACTCCAGAAGGATAAAAGCAAATAAATTTAAAGAAAGAATGGGTACAATTTTTCCAAAAATCAATGAAGACTATAGTCACAGATCCAAAGCACTCAATAAAACATTGAAAAGGTAAACAAAAAAATCTGCTCCAATATATATCATAATTAAATTCCTGTAAACCAAAGATAAATAGATCTTTTTTAAAAAGTCAAGGAAAAAAGACATTAAATATAGCAGAATGACAAAGAAAAGCATCACTATCCTATTATCAGAAAGACTACAAGGCAGAAGAAAATGATTCAAAATCTTTAACACTCTGAAGAAAGAGAAAAGTGTCATCTTAAATTCCATAGCCAGTGAAAAATATATTCAAAAAATGAAGGGTTCTGACAGTGAGACCAAACAGTGCAAGCTGAGGATCCAGGCAGCATGAAGCCCCCACTCTGTTGTGGGCTCCGCCCACAACAGGGTGAGGACCCCAGCATGGCTTGGAGCCCTCGCTCCATCCCTGCACTCCGCTTAGCCTTGTGGAGGCCTACAGAGCCAGGTCCCCAGGCCCATTCTTGTCGTTCCCCCCCTCCCCCACCTCTGGCCTACTGGCTCTTCTGCTAGGTGGTTCCACACTACAGAGGCACGGGGGATGATAAAGGCCATTGTCCTGAGCTCCACAAGATACAGCAGAAGTGAGCAACAGAAAGAGGATCTTTCTCAGGCTCCTCAATGAAAACTGAAGCTCAGCAGAAAAGTGAAGAGAATCTCTGCAATAAAGGCACACCAGATCACCATACTTGGTAAGTTGGAGGGATCATCACCTCCCATCGGAACCTGCACTATCTTCAGGGGAAGGGCAACTGGAACCTGCAGTAGAGCCTTGTAGAGTTCAACCATGCAGGAGAACAGGGAGTTCAATTTGGGACTAGCAGCCAGAAATCTGCCTGAATCTTAGTCTGCTACTGGCTTGCTGAGACTCATTGATTTATATCAGCACACAGCTGCCCATGTTGTCTACTGTGACAGCAGAGACATACTCTGAAGGAGGCCCTTCATTTTTATTTTTTGTTATTTACAAAAAAGAAAAAAAATTTCTCTTATTTTTAATTCTTAATTTTTATTCTTTCTACTCTTTTCAATTTTTTATTTTTCTCTTCTGTTTTTCTCTTTTTTCTCCCTCTCTCCCTCTCTCTCTCTCTCCTCTCTCTCTCTCTCTCTCTCTCTCTCTCTCTCTCTCTCTCTCTCTCTCTATCTCTCTGTCTTTCCTGTTCTCTCACAGTCATACATTGCTCTTCATCTCCCTTTTTGTTCCTTTTGGGACCAAATTCAGATTTCTCCTTTATTTTTCTTTTCTTTTCTTATTTCTTCTCTTGATTGTCATCACATTTAAAGGAAAGCAAATACAGTTTCTAGCCTCCCTGTTGCTATTAGGTGGTTCTGTCTTTCATTCTGCCTTATCATTTTGCCTTCAACAGTTTCTTAGAGTTTGTGTGATTTTCCTGTGTCTTCCAGCCTTACCGCTAATCTTTCCTGATCCTTCTACCTATCTGTCCCTCCCTCCCCAACTCCTCCTAACTCCCCATCATGAAGGGCAAAGATACTAAATTGAAGAGTTTATTCACTGTAAACATATGTTGGGTTGGTCCTCGATTTTGATTTAATTCATGCAGTTAAATGTAATAGATTAATAACTACCATAAATTGTCATTTTATAACCTGTGCTTGATGCTATGGTGTTGCTGATTGTATCATTTGGGCTAAGACATTGTGACTGCCTTCCTGGTATAATGAAAATGAGGTAATCTGATAGTCATTACAATCTCAAAGCCTAAAGCCAAGCTATATCTGGAAGACACCTCTGAAAAGCAATCATTCCACAAGGGTGCTAAATACAAGCAACAAAGATACTTACAATAAGCAATTTTGAAATATCAGCCCAGGAATTAAACCAAGGACAGTACCAAAAACACAAATGAGAAGACATTTAAGGAAGGCACAAACTCAGACTTCCACCTGACACGAAGTAAATCCTGGGGCAAACTTTGATAATCAACCCACTGGATACACTGAACTGATAGCACAGGAAGTAAAAACACAGATGAATGAGGCTCTAGAACAATTTAAAGCAGATATAATCTCCCAGGTAACTACAGAGATGGTTAGCAGAGTGAAAGACATGATTAGAG
Organism: Heterocephalus glaber; assembly: GCF_053883595.1. Taxonomy (NCBI): domain Eukaryota; kingdom Metazoa; phylum Chordata; class Mammalia; order Rodentia; family Bathyergidae; genus Heterocephalus; species Heterocephalus glaber. The sequence continues at coordinate 25,085,138 of NW_028258294.1, read as the reverse complement.
GATCTAAAACAGAAACAGATACAAAAATAGATGAGATCAGAAACATGCTGGAAGCCATGAAGGCCCAGCATAAGAAAGAAATGGAAACCATGGATCACACAACATAAGAAAGAAATGGAATCCATAAAGCAGATTCAAAAAGATATTCAGGAGATTAAAAAATCCATTGAAAGCATGCAGAGCAGATTAAGAGAATCTGAAGATAGTATATCAGATATAGAAGACAAGATTGTGGTTAAGGACCATGAAAATAGAGATTTCTTAAAAATAGTAAGGGACCATGAGAAATCAATCCAGCAGCTGCTAGATGATGCAAAGAAGAATAACATAAGACTGATAGGAGTCCAGGAAGAAACAGGAAAAAGTACAATTGACATAAAAAAAACTGCTCACAGAAGTAATATTAGAAAATTTCCCAGACAGAGATAGAGAATTGGACATACAGATGAGTGAGGCACATACAACTCCAACGAGCCATGATCAAATAAATCTACACCTAGACATATAATAGTCAAGATCCCAGAAACCCAACAGAAGAACAAAATCCTACAGGCAGTTACAGAAAAGAAACAAATCACCTAAAAAGGAAAGCCCATCAGAATCACAGCAGACTTCACATACAAATCCTCAAATCAAGGAGAGCCTGGAATGAAGTATTTCAAGCCTAAAAGAAAAAAACTTCCAACCTAGACTGTTCTATCCTGCAAAATTATCTTTCAAAATCAATGGGGAAATTAGATACTTCCACAACAAAGAACATCTGAGAAATTTCATAAACATCAAACCAGTGCTCCAAACAATTCTAAGCAATATCCTAGAAAAAGACAATGAAGATCATAACTCCATGAGGCCCAACAGAGGGGAGCCACAAGGCAAGGTATGAAACTAAAGGGAAAAGGGGAAAAAATTAAAAAATAAAAGAGCCAACAACAGTAAAACAACAAGACAAGGATGAGTCAATATCTATCAATTATAACTATCAATGTTAATGGCCATAATTCATCAATCAAAAGAAATAGACTGACAGAATGGATTAAGAAGCAAAATCCAGCAATATGCTGTACATGAGAAACACACCTAACTCAAAAAGAAATCCATATACTGAAAGTAAAAGGATGGAAAACAGTTGTCCACATGACAGGAACTCAGAAAAAAGTAGGGGTAGCAATCCTACTGGCAGACAAAGTAGATTTCAAACCAAAATTAATTAAGAGAGACAAAGATGGTCACTACATTCTTGTGAAGGGAACAATCCAAGAGAAAGAGATGACAATCCTAAATATATATGCACCAAATATAAATGCCAACCAACTATACAAAACAAATATTAACGGACATGAAAAACCAAATAACCCTTAATACAATTATGGTGTGGAAGCTCAATATGCCAGTGTCACAAAAAGACAGATCGTCTGGACAAAAAATTAACAACAAAATTCTAGAACTGAACCAAGCTATTGAACAAATGGACTTAATAAATGTTTACAGAGTGTTCCACCCCACAAAATCAGAATACACATTCTTTTTGTCTGCACACAGGGCATTCTCCAAAATAGACCACGTGCTAGCTCATACAACATGTCTAAGTAAGTGTAAAAGAATTGAAATTATCCCCTGTATATTGTCAGACCATAGTGCAATAAAATTGGAGATAAATAACATAAGAAACCACAAAATTCCCACAAACAGATGGAAAATGAACAACACCCTCCTGAACAAACAATGAGTCACAGAGGAAATTAAAGAAGAAATTAGACAATTTCTACAAGTACATGATAATACCAGTACAACATACAGGAATCCATGTGACACAATGAAAGCAGTTCTAAGTGGGAAATTCATAGCAGTGAATGCCCATATTAGGAAAACACAGAGAACTCAGATAAATAACCTAATGTAGAACATCAAGCTTCTAGAAAAAGAAAAGCATAACAAACCCCAAGCTCATACAAGGAGGAAATTATAAAGATCAGAGCAGAAATCAATTCAGAGGAGACTAAGAGAATGATACAAAAATCAATGAATTGAAGAGTTGCTTTTTTGAAAAAATAAATAAAATCGATACACATTTAGCCAACCTTATCAAAAAAAAAGGAAAGAAAAGGCTCAAATACATGCAGTTAAGAATGAAAAAATTGAAGTCACAACAGACCCAGCAGAAATCCAGAGGATCATCAATACCTACTTTGGGAATCTGTACTCTAATAAAATGGAAAACACAGAAGAAATGGACAGATTCCTAAATACATATGAATTGCCAAAGTTAAATGAAGAAAATATAGAAATTCTAAACACCCCAATTACAATGAGTGAACTTGAAAATGTAATTAAAAACTTACCAACAAAAATTCCCAGGTCCTGATGGCTTCACTGCTGAATTCTACAAGACATTTAAAGAAGAACTATTGCCACTACTATTTAAACTCATCAAGGAAATTGAAAGGGAAGCAAGGCTTCCAAACTCATTCCTGGAAGCAAGTGTTACTTTGATTCCAAAACCAGGGAAAGACCCAACCCAAAAAGAGAACTACAGACCAATCTCTCTAATGAACATAGATGCAAAAATCCTCAACAAGATACTGGCAAACAAAATACAGAGTGTCAACAAGAAGATCATACACCCTGACCAAGTTGGATTTATCCCAGGGATGCGAGGATAGTTCAACATCCATAAATCAAAAAAGGTAATACACTATATTAACAGAGTTAAGGACAAAAACCATATGATCATCTCAATAGATGCAGAAAAATCATTTGACAAAATCCAACACCCATTCATGATAAAAACACTACAAAAAATTGGAATAGGAGGTCTTTGTCTCAACCTGATTAAGGCTATCTGTGAAAAACCAACAGCCAACATCATACTAAATGGTCAAAACCTTAAAACTTTCACACTAAAATCAGGAATAAGACAAGGATGCCCACTATCACCACTCCTTTTCAATATTGTTCTGGAAACATTAGTGATAGCAATTACAAAAGAGAAAGAAATAAAAGGAATAAAGATAGGAAAGAAAGAAGTTAAACTGTCATTATTTGCTGATGATATGAAACTTTACATAGAAGACCCAAAAAACTCAGTCAAAAGTCTTCTGGACCTAATTGACAGATTCAGTAGAGTACCTGGATACATGGTTAACACTAAAAAAAATAGCCTTTTTATATGCAAATAGCAGACCCATTGAAAGAGAAATTAGGGAAATAATTCCTTTTACAATAGCATCTAAAAAAGTGAAATATCAAGGAATCAACCTAACAAAGGAAGCAAAAGACCTCTACACTGAAAACTACAGCACTCTCAAAAAAAAGGTCGAAGAGAATACAAGAAAATGGAAAGACATTCCTTGTTCCTGGGTAGGAAGAAACAATATATTTAAAAGGGCCTTACTTCCAAAACTACTATATAGATTCAATGCAATGCCAATTGAAATTCCAACAATATACTTCAGAGAGCTAGAGAAAACTATCCAAAAATTCATTTGGAAACAGAAGAAACCTAGAATAGCAAAAGCAATTCTAGGCAACAGGGACATGGCTGGGGGCATCACAATCCCCAACTTGAAACTATACTACAAAGCTACTGTGATAAAAACAGCATAGCACTGGCAAAGAAACAGACCTGAAGATCAGTGGAATAGATTAGAAGATGCAAAAACAACTCCAGACATACTCAGCCACCTCATCTTTGACAAAGGAGCCAACCACCATCATTGGAGGAAAGATAGTCTATTTAATAAATGGTGTTGGAAAAACTGGATTTCAACCTGCCAAAGATTAAAACTAGGCCCATACCTATCACCATGCACTAAACTAAGATCGAAGTGGATTAAAGATCTAAATATTAAGTCAGAAACACTAAACTTGCTGGAAGATAAGTTAGGTAGAACTCTTGAAGACATTGGCACAGGAAAAGACTTTATGAACAAATCTTCAGTAGCATGGGAGCTAGCACAAAGAATCAACAACTGGGATCTCATCATATTAAAAAGCTTCTGCACTGCAAGAGAAACTGCCAACAGAGCTAAGAGACAACCTACAATGTGGGAAGAAATATTTAGCAGCTGTAACTCAGACAAAGGACTACTAACAAGAATATATAAAGAACTGAAAAAAATCAGACCTCCCAAATTCAAACACCCAATTCAAAAATGGGCAACCGAAATGAACAGAAATTTCTCAGACAAAGACGTAAAAACAGCAAGTAAATATATGAAAAAATGTTCAACATCACTGGTCGTTCGAGAGATGCAGATGAAAACAATACTGAGATTCCACCTCACCCCACAAAGAATGGCTGCTCTCAAGAAATCGACTAATAACAAATGCTGGTGGGGGTGTGGAGAGAAAGGAACCCTTCTCCATTGTTGGTGGGAATGTAGATTAGTGCAACCACTGTGGAAATCAGTATGGAGATACCTCAAAGAACTAGGACTACAGGCCCTATTTGACCCAGCTATTCCCCTACTGGGAATCTTCCCCAAAGAATTAAGAGAATCATACCACAGTGATATATGTGCACCTATGTTTATAGCGGCACACTTTGTATTACCTAAAGCTTGGAAACAGCCCAAATGCCCATTGACTGGAAACTGGATAAAGAAGATGTCGTGTTTTTTTATAAAATGGAGTACTACTCAGCCATAAAGAATGAGAAACTAGAGACATTTATAGCTAAATGGATATCTATTGAGGCCATACACTTAGGTGAAATAAATAGGACACACATGTGTATATGCCGAATAGTTTCTCTAGTGTGAGAAATTGAAAGTGTAAATAAGGATGAAAATGATTAAAATGAATAATTGATAATTTGAAATAAGAAAAGGTCCAAGGGTTTGGGGATGGTAGGAGGTAAAGGGGAAAGGGAAGAAGGGAAAGAAAAAAATTGTGAGAAAAAAATTGAATCAAACTCTGTGTAGATATGGAAGGGTGGAGGGGTTGAAGGGTGCACAGGTAATGGGAGAAAAAATAAAATCTAAGATGTATCATGTTATGGTACAAACACCCAATGATAAATGTAAATGTATTTTATACCTAAAATGTACCAATTAATATATATATTTTTAAAAAATGAGAAGACACTTAAGCAAGGCAGAAACTCAGACTTCTACCCCACCAAGGGTAAACCCCAGGGGAAAGGAGGTGGAAAAGTCCGATAACCAACCACCTGGACACCCTGAACTGATAGCACAGGAAGTAACAAAACAGATGAATGAGGCTCTAGAAAAATTCAAAGCACAAATAATCTCCCAGATATCTGCAGAGATGGTGAGCAGAGTGAAAGATATGATTACAAGCTCTAGAACAGAAACAGATTTAAAAAAAAAGATGAGCTCAGAAACATGCTAGTAGCCAAGAATATCCAGCATAAGAAAGAAATGGAAACAATGATCACCCAACATAAGAAAGAAATGGAATCCATGAAACAGATTCAAACAGATATTCAGGAGATTAAAAAGTCCATTGAAAGAATCTACAGATTAAGGGAATCTGAAGATAGACTGTCAGATATACAAGACAGGGTCCTGGTTAAAGACCATGAAAACAGAGATTTCTTAAAAATGGTGAGGGACCATGAGAAATCAATCCAAAAGCTGCTAGATGATGAAAAGAAGAATAATATAAAACTGACAGGAGTACATGAAAAAAAAATGAGAAAACATAATTGATATAAAAAAACTTTTCACAGAAGTAATAGTGGAAAACTTCACAGACAGAGGTAGAGAATTGGACATACAGATAAGTGAGGCATATCGAACTCCAACTTGCCATGATAAAAAAAACTACATCTAGACATATAATAGTCAAGATCCCAGAAACCCAACAGAAGAACAAAATTCTACAAGCAGTTAGAGAAAAGAAACAAATCACCTGAAAAGGAAAGTCCATACAAATCACAGCAGACTTCTCAACACAAGCCCTCAAGTCAAGGAGAGCCTACAGTGAAGTATTTCAAGCCCTGAAAGAAAATAAATTCCAAACTAGACTTTTGTATCCTGCAAAATTGTCTTTCGAAATTGATGGAGAAATTAGATACTTCGACAACAAAGAACACCTGAGAAATTTCATGAACACCAAACCAGCACTACAAGCAATTCTAAACTATATCCTAGAAAAAGGCAATGAAAGTCACAACTCCAAGAGGCCCAACAGAGGGGATTCACCAGGCAAGGTAAGACACTAAAGGGAAAGGGGGAGAAGAAATAAAAGAGACAACAAAAGTAAAACGTCATGACAAGGATGAATCAATATCTATCAATTATAACCATCAATGGTAATGGCTTCAATTCACCAATGAAAAGAAACAGATTAGCAGAATGTATTAAGAAGCAAAATCCAACAATATTCTGTTAACAAGAAACACACCTACCTCAAAAAGAAACTCATAGACAGAAAGCAAAAGGATGGAACACAGTTCTCCATGCCAGAGGAACCCAGAAAAAGCAGGGGTAGCAATCTTATTTGCAGACAAAGTAGATTTCAAACCAAAATTAATTAAGAGAGACAAAGATGGTCCCTACATTCTTGTGAAGGGAACAATCCAAAAGGAAGAGATGACAATCCTAAATATATATACATCAAATATGAATGCCCCCCAACTATACAAAACAAATATTAATGGACATAAAAAACCAAATAAGCACTAACACAATTGTAGTGGGGGACCCCAATACCCGACTATCACAAGCAGACAGATTATCTAGACAAAAAGTCAACAAGGAAATTCTAGAACTGAACCAAGTTACTGAACAAATGGACTTAATAGATGTTTACAGAGTGTTCCTCCCCACAAAATTGGAATATACATTCTTTTAAGCTGCACATCACTCATTCTCCAAAGTAGACCATATGCTAGCTCATTGGACAAGTCTAAGTAAATGTAAAAGAATTGAAGTTACCCCCTTTATTTTATCAGATCATAGTGCAATAAAATTGGAGATCAATAACTTAAGAAATCGCAGAACCCCTACAAACGCATGGAAACTGAATAACACCATCTTGAACAAACAATAGGTCACAGAAGAAATTAAAGAAGAAATTAAATAGTTTCTACAATAAATGAAAATGCCAGTACAACATACAGGAATATATGGGACACAATGAAAGCAGTTCTACGTGGGAAATTCATAGCAGTGAATGCCCATATTAGGAAAACAGAGAAAACTCAGATAAATAACCTAATGCAGAACATCAAGCTGCTAGAAAAAGAAGAGTATAACAAATCCAAAGCTTGAACAAGAGAGGAAATTATAAGGATCAGGGCAGAAATCAATACGATGGAGACTAAGAGAACAATACAAAAAATCAATGAATCAAAGAGTTGGTTTTTTGAAAGAATAAATAAAATCAATAAACCTTTAGCCAAACTTATCAAAAAAAGGAAAGAAAAGGTGCAAAACATGCAATTAAGAATGAAAAATGTGAAGTCACAACAGATCCAACGGAAATCCAGATCATCACTACCTTCTTCAAGAACCTGTGCTCCAATATAATGCATAACACAGAAGAAATGGACAGATTCCTTGACACATACAAATTGCCAAAGTTAAATAAAGAAGACATAAAAATTCTAAACACCCCAATTACAATGAGTGAAATTGAAAATGTAATTAAAAACTTACCAACAAAGAAAATCCCAGGTCCTGATGGCTTCACTGCTGAATTCTACAAGTCATTTAAAGAAGAACTATCAAAATTACTCTTTAAACTCATCAAGGAAATTGAAAGGGAAGCAATACTTCCAAATTCATTCCTGGAAGAAAGTGTTACTTTGATTCCAAAACCAGGGAATGACCCAACTCAAAAAGAGAACTACAGGCCAATCTCCCTAATGAACATAGATGCAAAAATCCTCAACAAGATACTGGCAAACAGAATACAGAGGGTCATCAAGAAGATCACACACCCTGACCAAGTTGGATTTATCCCAGGGATGCAAGGATAGTTCAACATTCATAAATCAATAAATGTAATACACTATATTAACAGAGTCAAGGACAAAAAACATATGATCATCTCAATAGATGCAGAAAAAGCATTCAACAAAATCCAGCACCCATTCATGATAAAAACCCTACAGAAAATTGGAATAGAAGGTCTTTATCTCAACCTGATTAAGGCTACCTATGAAAAAACAACAGCCAACATCAAACTAAATGGTCAAAAACCTGAAACTTTCATCCTAAAATCAGGAATAAGACAAGGATGCCCACTATCACAACTTCTGTTCAATATAGATCTGGAACATTAGCCACAGCAATTATAAAAGGGAAAGAAATAAAAGGAATAATGATAGGAAAGGAAGAAGTTAAACTCTCATTGTTTGCTGACAATATGATATTTTATATAGAAGAAAAAAAAATTCAGCCAAAAGACTGCTAGACTTAATTGACAGATTCAATAGAGTAGCTGGATACAAGGTCAACACTCAAAACACAATAGCCTTCTTGTGCACAAATAACAGACTCACTGAGAGAGAAATTAGGGAAACAATTCCATTTACAGTAGCATCCAAAAGAATGAAATATCTAGGAATCAATCTAACAAAGGAAGCAAAAGACCTCTACACTGAAAACTACAGCACCCTGAAAAAGGAGATCAAGGAGGATATAAGAAAATGGAAAGACATCCCTTGCTCCTGGGTAGGAAGAACCAATATAGTGAAAATGGCCATCCTTCCAAAACTACTATATAGATTCAATACAATGCCAATTGAAATCCCAACAATATACTTCACAGAACTAGAGAAAATAATCCAAGAGTCATTTGGAACCAGAAGAGACCTAGAATAGCAAAAGCAATTCTAAGCAACAGAGACATGGTTGGGGGTATCATAATCCCCAACTTGAAACTATACTCCAGAGCTACTGTGATAAAAATAGCATGGTAGTGGCAAAAGAACAGACCTGAGGATCAATGGAATAGATTAGAAGATGCAGAAGCAACTCCAGACATACTCAGCCTCCTCATCCTTGACAAAGGAGCCAACCACCCTCATTGGAGGAAAGGTAGACTATTTAATAAATGGTGTTGGAAAAACTCGATTTCACCTGCCAAAGATTAAAACTAGACCCATACCTATCACCATGCACTAAATTAAGATCGAAATGGATTAAAGAACTAAATAATAAAACAGAAATGCTAAACGTGCTGGAAGATAAATAAGGTAGAACTATTGAAGATATTGGCGTAGGAAAAGACTTCATTAACAAAACCTCAGTAGCATGAAAACTAGCACAAACAATCAACAACTGGGATCTCATCTTATTAAAAGCTTCTGCACTGCAAAAGAAATCACCACCAGACCTAACAGACAACCTACAATGTGGGAAAAAAATTTTAGCAGCTGTACCTCACACAAAGGACTACTATCTAGAATATATAAAGAATTGAAAAAAATCAGACCCCTAAATTCAAAGACCCAATTCAAAAATGGGCATCTGAAATTAACAGACATTTCTCAAAGAAGTAAATACAGCAAATAAATATATGAAAAAATGTTCAACATCACTGATCATTTGAGAGATGCAGATGAAAAAAACACTGAGATTCCACCTCACCCCACAAAGAATGTCTGCTATCAAGAAATCAACCAATAACAAATGCTGGCAGGGGTGTGAGGAGAAAGGAGGCTTTATCCATTGTTGGTGGGAGTGCACACTGGTCCAACCCCTATGGAAATCAGTATAGAGATACCTCAAAGAACTAGGACTAGCAGTCCCATTTGACCCAGCTATTCCCCTGCTGGGTATCTTCCCAAAAGAATTAAAAGTATCATACCACAGTGATATATGTGAATCCATGTTCATAGTGGCACAGTTTGTAATAGCTAAGGCTTGGAAGCAGCCCAAGTGCCCATCAACTGGAAACTGGATAAAGAAGATGTGATTTTTTTATAACATGGAGTACTACTCAGCCATAAAGAATGAGAAACTAGAGACATTTATAGCTAAATGGATGCATATAGAGGCCATACTCTTAAGTGAAATAAATAGGACACACATGTGTAAATACTGAATAGTTTCTCTAGTGTGAGAAACTGATAGTGTAAACAAGGTTTAAAATGATTAAAATGAACAATTGATAATTTGAAATAGGAAAAGAGGTCCAACATTGAAGGGGTGTAGGGAGGGGAAGGGGAATGGAAAATAGGGAAAGGAAAAACTATGAGAAAAGAAAAAAAATGGAAATGCTGTCTATGTAACTGGGGAAGGGTGGAGGGGGTGAAGGGTGCACAGGTAATGGGGAAAAAATAAGAACCAAGATACATCATGTACAGGTACAAACCCCCATGATAAATGTAAATGAATTGTATACCTAAAATGTACCAATAAAAGGACTTAGGAGAAAAAAAAAGAAGTGGTAGATTTCACTGATGTGCCAAGGAGAATATACATTATCCTAGAGCAGCATGCAGTACCAGAAAATAAGACAACACAATCAAAAGTAGGAAGAGAATGAAGTAAGAGAGGAGTCTATTTGAAAGGGCATGGAAACCAGTCAAAAGAGTTCACAATGCAAATAACTATACCACTACATTATAACACAAAAACTAATATAGGCAGATTCCAGAAAAAATTCCACTGTGAACAAAGCTGCATGTTTGTGAGTAGGTCATACCCGGGGCTCCACCATGACTCCAGCTTCTTGGAGCTATAGAACTACAAAAAGGCTCACCTGGAAAAGAGCTGCACAGACTCACAAGCAACAGCCAGAGGCCCATCCAGATACCTTGGAGTGAGCAGGAGAGAAAATTCCTCTCGGTGACTTGCTGAGAATTAAAGTCCACTGGGTGAGCAAAATGTCACCACCATAAAAGTGCAGCAGGCTGCATCTGTTGAAATGAGAAGACACATGAACAAGCCTCAAAACCAGACTTCCAGATCACCTAAGGCAACCCAAAAGTGGAATGAGATGGAACAATCCGATACGCAAACACCTGGACTCCTTGAACAGGCAACAAAAGAGGATCTGGAAAACATGGAATTGGAAATAATTTCCCAGATAACATAGATTGTGGCCATAGTGCAATATATGATTAATAAGTTTACAGCAGACACAGATTAAAAAAAAATATGAGCTGAGGAATATGAAGAATTTCCAGCACAGGAAACAAATGGAATCCATAAAACAGATTTCCAGGAGATTAAAAACTCCATTGGAACTTTACACGGCAGAAAGAACCAATGTGAGGATAGAATTTCAGATATAGAAGACAGAATTGCAATTAGGGACCAGGAAAAGAAAAATTTCTTAAAAATAGTAAGGACCCACAAGAAATCAATCCAGCATCTGCTAGATGATGCAAAGAAGAATGACATAAGACCTGTTGGAGTCAGAGAAGAAACAGGAGACAGAGCAGACAGCATAAAAAACTCTTCACAGAAGTAATGGGAGAAAAATTCATAAGCAGGGGAAAAGAATTTAACATACAGATAAGTGAGGGTATAGGACTCCAAATAGCCTTGACCAAAAAAAATCTACACATAGGCATATAATTGTTAGGATTCCAGAAACTCAGCAGAAGAACAAAGCTCTACAAGCAGTGAGAGAAAAGAAACAAATCACATACAAAGGAAAGCCCATCAGAATCACAGCAGACTTCTCAACACAAACCTTCAAGTAAAAAGGAGTTTGAAGTGATGTATTTCAAGCCCTAAAGGAAAACAACCTCCAACGCAGACTGTTGTACCTTACAAAACTATCCTTCAAAATTGATGGAGAAACGAGATACTTTCATGATGAAGAGCACCTGAGGAACTTTATGAATACCAAAGCAGCACTGCAAAAAATTTTAGATAATATCCTAGGAAAAGATAATGAGGATCACAATGCCCAGAAGCCCACCAGAATTAATCCATCAGGCAAGACAAGAAATCAAATGCAAAGGGGGAGAATCCAACAAAAACAAAATGTCATGACAAGGATAAGTCAATACATATCAGTCATAACCATCAATGATAATGGCCTCAATTCACCAATCAAAAGAAACAGACTGGCAGAAAGCATGAAGAACCAACATCTAGCAATATGCTACAAACAAGAAACACACTTAATTCAAAAAGAAACTCATAGGCTAAAAGTTAAACGGTAGAAAACTATACTACATGTGACACGAACCTGAAGAAAAGAAGGAATAGCTAACCACTTTGAAGACCAAATGGATTTCAAAACAACTCTGATTAAGAGAGACAAAGAAAGACACTACATCCCTGTAAAGGGAACAATCCAAGAGGAAGAGATGACAATCATAAATATATATGCACCAAAAACTAGTGTACCCAACTATAAAAAACAAATACTAATAGACATGAAAAATCAAATAAACACTAATACGATAGTAGTGGGGGACCTCAATACCCCAATGTCACAAATAGATAGATCCACTAGACACAAAATAAGCAATGAAATACTAGAACTCGATGAAACTCTTGAACAAATGAACTTAACAGATGTGACAGAGTGTTCCACCCTCAAAAATCAGAATACACATTCTTTTTGGCTGCACACAGGTCATTCACAAAAATAGACTGCATACACACTCATAGAATATGTTTAAGTAAGAACAAAGGAATTGAAGTTATCCCCTGTGTATTATCTGACCATAGTGTGATGAAATTGCACATCAATAGCAATAGAAACCACAAGAATTTCATAAACAAATGAAAATTGAACAACACGCTTCTGAATAACCAGTGGGTCACAGAGGAAATTAAAGAAGAAATCAAACAGTACCTACAATTAAATGACAATGCCAATACAACATATCAAAATCTATGGAACACAATGCAAGCAGTCTTACAAGAAAAATTCAGAGCAGTGAATACTCACATTAGGAAAACAGAGCAAGTTCAAATAAACAACTTGATGCTGAACATCAAGCTTCTAGAAAAAGAAGAGCAGGACAAATCCAAAGATCATACAAGGAGAAAATTATAAAGATCAGGGCAGAAATCAATGCAATGGAGACTAAGATAATGATACAAAAAAATCAATGAAGCACAGAGTTGGTTCATTGAAAGAATAAGCAAAATTGACAAATGCTTAGGCAACCTTAACCAAAAAAGGAAAGAAAGGACCCAAATCCATGCAGTGAGGAATGAAAACGGTGAAATTACAACCAACCCAGCAGAAATCCAGAGGACCATAAACAGCTACTTTGAGAACCCATGGGCCAATAACATGGAAAACAAAGAAAAAATGGACAGATACCTAAACATGTATGAATTACCAAAGTTGAACAAAGAAGACCTAAAAATTCTAAACAACCCAAAATCAATCAGTGAAATTGAAAACATAATTGAATATTTGCCAACTAGAAAAGCCTTGGCCCTGATGGCTTCACTGCTGAATTCTACAAGACATTTAGAGAAGAACTATTGCTGCTTCTGTTTAAACTCTTCAATAAAATTGAAAGGGAAGCAATATTCCCAAATTCATTTGTGGAAGCAGGCATCACCTTGATCCCCAAAACAGAGAAAGATGCAACAGAAAAAAGAAAACTATAGGTCAATTGCACTAATGACCATAGAAGCAAAAAATCCTTAAAAAGATACTGACAAACAGAATGCAGAAGATCATCAAGAAGATCATACACCTTGAACAAGTGGGCTTCGTCCCAGGACTACAGGGATGGTTCAAAATATGCAAATAAATAACTGTAATGCACTATATTAATAGAGCCAAGGACAAAAACCGTATGATCATCTCAATAGATGCAGAAAAAGTGTTTGACAAAATCCAACCCACATTCAAGATAAAAATCCTACAAAAAATTGAAAGAGACAGTCTCTAACTCAATGGATAAAAGCTACCTAAAAAAAACCAACAGCCAATATCATACTACATGGTCAAAAAGTGAAATTCTTCACACTAAAATCAGGAACAAGTCAAGGATGTCCACTATCACCACTCTTGTTCAATATAGTTTTGGAAACATTAGCCACAGCAATTAGACAAGAGAAATAAAAGGAATAAAGATAGGAAATGAAGAAGTTAAATTTTCCTTATTTGTGAATGACATGATACTCCATATAGAAGACCCCAAGAACGCCACCAAAAGTCTTCTAGGCTTAATAACCAAATTCAGTACAGTACCTGCATATATGGTCAACACACAAAAATCAATAGTTTTCCTGAACACAAACAACAGACACTCTGAAAAAAGAACTGGAGAAACAACTCCCTTCACAATAACATCCAAAAAAATGAAATAACTAGGAATCAACCTAAGGAAAGAAATCAAAGACCTCTACTCTGAAAACTATAGCACTCTGAAAAAGGTGATCAAAGAGCATAACAATAAATGGAAAGACATTCCTTGCTCCTCAGTAGGAAGAACCAACATAGTGCAAATGGCCATATTTCCAAAACAGCTATATAGATTCAATGCAATCCCAATTTAAATCCCAGCAGCATGCTTCATGGACCTTGAGAAAACAATCCAAAAATTCAGTTGGAACCAGAAGAGATCTAGAACAACAAAAGCAATACTAGGCAATAAAGACAAGGTAGGGGGTATCTCAATCCCCAACTTGAAACTATATTACAAAGCTACTGTGAAAAAAACAGAATGGTACTGGCAAAGAAACAAATATGAGGACCAGTGAAACAGATTAAAAGTTACAGAAACAACTCCAGACACATTCAGCCACCTCATGTTCAATAAAGGAGCCAAACATCCTCACTGGAGGAAAGAGAGCCTCTTTAATAAATGGTGCTGGAAAAACTGGGCTTCAACTTGCCAAAGATTAAAACTAGACCTGTATCTCTCACCATGCACTAAACTAAAATCTAAGTGGATTAAAGATCTAAATATTAAAACAGAAACACTAAACCAGCTGGAAGAGAGGTTAGGTAGAACTCTTGAAGACATTGGTACAGGAAAAGACTTTATGAACAAAACCTCAGTTGCATGTGAACTAGCACAAACAATCAACAAGTGGGATCTCTTCTTATTAAAAAGATTCTGCACAGCAAGAGAAACCACCAACAGTGTGAAGAGACAACCCACAATGTGGGAAAAAAAATTTTACCAGCTGTTCCTCAGACAAATGTCTACTGTCTAGAATATATAAAGAGTTAAAGAAAACAACATCACTGGTGATTTGAGAGATGCAAATTAAAACAATGCTGAGATTCCAGCTCATCCCAGAAAGAATGGCTGCTATCATGAAATCAACCAATAACAAATGCTGGTGATGCTGTAGGGAAAAAGGAAGCTGTCTCCACTGTTGGTGGGAGGGCAGACTGTTGCAACCACTGTGGAAGTCAGTATGGAGATACGTCAAAGAACAAGGATTAGAGGTCCCGTTTGACCCAGATATTCCCTTGCTGGATATCTTCCCAAAAGAATTAAAAGAATCATACCACATCAATATATGTGCACCCATGCCCATAGTGGCAAGTTTGTAATAGCTAAAACTTTGAAACTGCCCATCAGCTGAATACTAGACCAAGATTTTTTTTTATAAAATGGAGTACTACTCAGCCATAAAGAATGACAAATAAGAGGCATTTATAGCTAAATAGATGCACATTGAAGTGATACTCAAGTGAAATAAATAGGGCACACATGTGTAAAACCTGAATAGTGTCTCTGGTGTGAGAAACTGAAAGTGTGAACAAGGATCAAAATGTAGAATAGAGAATATAAAATAGGAAGAAAAGGTACACAGGGGAAGGGGAAATGGGAGGAGTAGAAGAAAGAAAAGAGGCGAATGTAATTAATATGAGAAAATGAAAAAAATGGAAACAAAGTCTTTGTAAATAGAGAAGGGCAGAAGGGTTGAAGGGAATGCAGAGAAATGGGGAAAAATAAGAATCAAGATATATGATGCAAATGTACAAATCTCCAATGATGAACATCATTATATTGTATACCTAAAATGTACCAATAAAATTAATTTAATAAAACTAATATATCCATGAGTGCATACCAATATAAATAAATATTACAAAATAATTGAATGAATAAATGAATGAAGGAAAATTTTTCTTTACAAAATAATTCATTTTAGTAAGTATAGGAGGAATGAAAAAAATGACTGTTAGAAAACCACAGCAATTTCTTCAAATGCAACTCAAAAGAATGCAAAAACTAGAGGGTTAAAACTGAAAGAGAAACAGGATATCTGCATAGAGGTAAGATATCTGCTCCAAAACATTTATCAGTTAATTAGAGAAAAACAGTAACTGCAGTGAAAAACCTGGCAGACAACACATTGACAAAGTGATGAAGATTGCCCACTAGTAGTAAGAGAGATCAACATCATGCACTACAGAAGGCCATATCACTCAGCAATATTGTTGCCAAAAATGAATGCAAAAAATTTAATCACCAGAAATGGAAAAAATGAAAATAAATTCTTTGTAAATAGGGAAGGGTGGAGGGCGTGAAGGGAGGGCTAGGAATGGGGAAAAAATAAGAACCAAGATGCATTATGTAAAGGTATAGTTCCCAATGAGAAATGTAATTGTGTTGTATACCTACAATGTACCAATAAAAGAATTTTAAAAAATTGATGGTTATAAAAAAAATTTAATCATCAGAAAATAGCATATCAACTAACATTTAGTGATAATTTATAGGGTATCAGACTAATAGAGTACAAAACACCAATGTCATGAATAACAAGTAAAACTGGGGGGAAATGTTATAGTTTGGAAGAGACTTTGGAGATATATCTCAATGCAATGTTGGCTATAGGATCAGATCGTGGAACAGAAAAAATGTTTAGTATAAAACATTTCAACAAAGTCTGCAGCCAGCTAATAGTACTATACCAATATTAATTTCCTCATTTTCATAATTGTGCCATAGCTATATAAGATGTTAACATTAGAAAAATCTTAAATGGGGGATGTACAGGAATTTATTGTCCAATTTTTGTAACTTTTTTAAAGCCTAAAACTTTTTTCGAAATGCAGATTTTAACAATGTATAGGCTCTGGAAGCAATCCACCTGAGCTGAATTGTAACTCTGCTCCCTTATGATTTTATATTGCTGTAAAACTTACCTAACTTTCTGAGTTGCCTTAAACTAAAATGAAAATAGCAAGAACATTAATGTCAGATATTTTTGTAGAGAGCAGTAAAAGAAACAATACTTATAAAAGACATATGCAGGATTCAAATATCAGCTATTATTAAGTGCAATTATTCTTGTCCTACAAAAATTTTAAATATTAATATAGCATTTTTGACTATGGTTTCTGAGTTTTGTTTTACTTAGATAGGCACTCTCACTCCAAAGCTATAAAAAGTTTGCCTATTTTTTCCTGAGATTTTTATAGTTCATTTTTTATTTTTAAATCTTTGCTCCATATGGAATTTATTTAAATGTAAGAAGTGAGTTGAAAGCTCATTTTTATCTTTATCTTTCTTCTTTTTTTACTTTTCTTTTACAGATGGCCACCCATTTGTTACATCATAACTTATGAAATAATCCATATTTTTTTCATAGTCTAACCTTCATGCTCAGCAAAACAGTAGGACATAAATCTTTCTGCTAATTATGCTTGGCCCCTATACTTACAACTCAAAGTTAGAAAAAACAATATGCTTTGAACAATGTTGAAACAAATATGAATACAGCATAGACCCCCATGAGGAATACCATATATTTCCATTAATAGAGTTTCATTAATAAATATTCAACCATTCCTTTTTGTTTGGGTTTTTTTTTTGTCAACTATTCCTTTTAAGGATACCAGTGAATTTTCTGTCACCGCCTATGACAGGTGTTCTTGTTCCTCATCTTACACTTGCCAATATTTTCATGCAACTCTCCTTTGGCTTCTACATCCAAGACAGAAGTTACATGATAGCTGCTATTGTCCAGAGGCATATGAAAATTGAAATACAATCTCACAACTTTCTACTTCCTTCTCCCTCTCTTCCTCTGTCTTGTACTATAATTTTTTTCCTCTGCAATTCTAGAAAGCTCATGAAAGTTTGTCTTTATTTTTCTTCTCATTCTAACTGCTCTCCCCAGGCATCCTGATCCCTTCACATTATCAATTTATGGGCTTTTCATTCCATACATACCACACAAACCAGAGGGATTCTGATTCAAATTGAGCTCCAAAAAGGCAGTAATTGACTAAAGTTCTTTTTCAAGTGATGTATTAGTAGCCAGCTTTCATCAAAAGGAGAATGAGGAAACCAGCAGAGGGGAAAATCCTAAGCAAAGATTTGGTCTCTCCAGATCTTTCTCCAAATGTGAGACTGGTGAACTAGTAAAAGAGAGACAGATGGACAAGACATCAAATCTAACATTTGTACTGCTCAGATCTACTTGCTTTTCACATGATGTCCACACTACCCAGACACAGCTCCTCTAGGACCCTAGTTGGTTCTGATTTCTAGAAATTTTCTAAAAGTTTACTAGCAGGAGCCACTGCCCCTAGTGTTGTATTTTCCTTGGCTAGCACATCTGCTAATCTAGATAATTTCCTTGCTGGTATGATGACCTAGATCCTCTTTCCTGAGGTTTTTGAGCCCCACTGACACCTAGTTTTATCTAACTATAGTTAATATACTTTACCATTACCAGTTAAAAGATACCACAGTGGAACACTAAACATGTTCCCATTATGTCATCAGTAATTCAACATTTAATTACCCTAGATTAGAGCTCTTCAAACATAAGGATCTAAGGTGACCAAGTATCAGCTGTAGATTAAATATTTGAACTCTCATTGTGTTCCCTGAAGATGTGTACCTCCATGTGTAACCCAGTATTTCTAGGCATACAGACTTAAAGTTAAAGGGATAAAAATCACAAAATTCTCAAATGGGTCACTGGAAATGATGGTGAGTGGAATAAATCCTCCTTCCATTCCTTGGTTCTTGGAGTCATAAATTAGAGATATACCACCATTTAATGGCCTAAGATTTAAAGTTTAGTCAACATCCTGAAGGGTAACACACCATTCTGATATGATGTCTCCTTAAAATGACATCTTACCTGGGCATTTAAAAGGCCCTTCTAGAACATATTCCAAGTGGAAGGAAAGCAGATTGCCTGGCCACATGCTCACTGCTATAACTCCTTTGCTACAAGATTGTCTCTTGGTCTCAGGCAATCTTCTGTGGCATCCCATGCCAGTATATCAGATACTTTGTGGGGCTGAGCTAAGGCACTACAAGCAGGAGGTAAATCCATACTCTGAAAGCGTATCAGTCCCAACCAGGATAAAATATTTTCCTATGACAGACACTGTCGGGAGCCATTCTACATAATTTTGGGAAAAATCATTTCACAATTAAATTGTGATTAGGTCTAGTCTTCTTGCCTACAGACCAGCTATGACATGCTGAAACATAACTCCATTTTTGTCTCTGGTCACAGCTGAGACTTCAATGATCCCATGATGCTGAGACACTCAAGGGCCAGATTACATCAGCTAAAGACATCCTGGCTCCTTGAGAGTAGTAAGAGAAAAGTTTCACCTGGGGAAGGACAAATTCCTTATCAGCTTAACTCATCCCACCTACTCCCGCCTACTGTTGTAAGAATGTTGTCTTTGCTCATCTTACCATCCTAATCAACATAAGCTTCTCATCTACCTAAGATCCTCATCAGCATAACATCTTCATGGTCATAGGATTACTGCCACCCTCCAAAACATCTGATACTTCCTCCAATTATAAGATCTTTGTCAATTTAAGATTATTGCTGCCCTCTGAGTCATCTGTTACTCCTTATGAACCCAATTGTTGGGAGCAATTCAACATCATTTTGGGGAAAATTCATTTGATTAGACCTAGTTCTCCTGCCTACATGCCAGCTATGGCATTTCCAGACATAACTCCATTTTGGCCTCTGGTCACAACTCAGAGCTCAGTGGTCTGGTGATGTTGTGATGCTCCAGGACAAGATTACATCATCTGAAGACATCCTGGGAGGAACAAAATCTTCATCTACATAGTTCCTCATTGATCTAGGATTTCCACCACCACCACCACCCCCCAGTCACCTGTTACATTTGCTTTTACTGATGTACTGAATAAAAGATGTGGCAAATTTGGGCACCTTCATCTTTGCTGCCCAGAGCAGCACTGATCAGGCCCAAAGCTCAGCTACTTCTCAAAGTCTCATATTTGCTACCTTTCCTGTATAATGAGTTAATTTTCCTTGTGCTGCCATGACTTGAAGGAGAATAGGACTTACTGCAGAGATTCTAGTAACATCCCCTTTCCCTGTTCCCTACACCCAATAAATAGTGGCAAGCTTGGGATGACTTATGTCTTTGCTGCCCAGAAGAGCATTGATCAGGCCCAGAACCCAGCTTCTTCTCTAAATCTCATTTCCTGTCTTTACTCTTTAATTTGCCTTATGCTTTCATGGCTCACAGAAGACCAGGACCCACTGTAGGGTTCTGGTAATGTCCCGTTTCCCTGCTTCCTAGCAGAAATGAGATTAAAAATATTTTTCTAAGACACAAATGAATTATATTAATCAAAATTGCTTCTGTATGTCTAGATGGTCATTTTAAGGTACGATATTATATCAAAGGGGCTCATCAATGCCTTTGTTGCCAGGATATCAGAAACTCAAGAGCAATCATAATTAGATGAGTCTTACTCAGAGGCAGGTCATATTGTTAGGCCCTTCCACAGCATCTCTCTCTATCACTTTATTCATTTCACTCCTGAACCTACTATGTAAATATAGTAAATATCAAGAACAGAGGCTGGATGACAACTTGTCCATATTATCCTGTAGCATTTTGTTGTCTGGTTGTCTTCTGCAGGAGATACCTTCTAATGGTTATTAACATACAATACAAAGATCTTCACATTTTGTATGCAGTCCCATAAGCCATTTGACATTTCCCTTATTTCTATCCTCCTCATTGAACAAATGTTTTTGTCTCTAAATTTTCTATATTGCTTCTTTCAGAACTTTGATCAACCCATCAAACCATTCATCACTGCCATTGAGTTTATGTACAGCCTTATCTTGGGCAACTTTTCTCTTCTAAATTGTCAAATACATTTCCCTTATCTGTAGTCATTGAGAAAAGGTTTCTTTTATCAAGGTCTCTTATGATCACCCTTGAAAGGTACCATAGTCAATCAGCAGTTGATTTTCAGATTTTATTGCTGTACCTGGGCTGACTTTTCTATGCTTCACTCAATACAGTCCATTCTATCTTTTAATCCCTTAAAATTATGCTCCTTACTCATTGCCATTTCCTTTGTTCAAGCATGTATGTTTTCTCATTTGGACTACTGGCTAAGCTTCAAACAGTATCTGTGTCTTGATTCTCTTCCCCAATCTTAACTGCAAAGAGATTTTATCAAAAATAAATACCTGATCTTATTTCTTCAACTAAAAAAAATTAATAATTCTCCATTACGCACAGTATGAAATCTTAATAGCACAATATACACGATCTTTTGTGTCCTATAAAACTTTTCCCTTCCTAGAGATTCCAAGATGGCTGAATAGAGATTTCCAGCATTCACCTCCACTTCTACAAAGAAGAATCAAATCAACAGGTGAATAGCTGGATTTTAAGTGAGTGAACCCAAAGGAAGGTTTTGGAAATCAGCCAAAGAGAGCCTGAAATCTTGGAAAACAGAGATCTAGGACAACAGCATAAAAAGATAAGTAAAGCACCCTGGCACCTGTCAGCCTAGCCCCTCAAACAGGGCAGGAACCACCCCTCTGTAGAGGTCAGGGTGAAGGGGAGAGCCCCAACAAACTCTATCAGCTTGGATACTGGCAATCCTAGCTACTGGAATTTGTTTCATAGTCATCATAGGCTTGCAGCCTAGTTGGAGGAGCAGCCTGGAGTCTATGCAGTGCTTTTTTTTCCTTTTAGGAACTGACATCATTTCCCCAACAAACTCTCAGAGCTCAGGCCATTCTGACTAGGTACCATCTTGAGGAGCAAGCTATCGTCAGATTTTATAATGTTAAAGGGAGCAGAAACACCTGCATACTCCCATCTCTGAGACTCCATAGACTTTCCATCACATTGGCTCAGAGTAGTTCCACACTCTACTGCAAGTCATTAAAGGTCCCAGGAGTAAATACAATCTCACCCTGATGGTACATTTGGTCATATGCTACTGACAGGACTGAAAGTAGCCACCATGGTTCAGCAGCAGAGCTCACCTCTGCAGGACCTGAGGATACAACTATAACCTGACTGGTTCCACTGCTCCACTTGTAGGAATGTCCACACAGTAAGCACACACTGCTGTGTATGTCACATCTGCCTAAGATGTTAGAGCCTCTCCATCCCTGAATGACCCCCAGAATCAGTGGCTCGCTTCAACTTTTCCATGGTACATACTATGCCCCAAATCTTTAATTATAATCAAAGAAGCTATAGGGAGACTATAATACAGTGTCCATTTAGGGCTAAAGTAAATATTACATACCAAAATATACCACAAAGACATATTTAGGACAAAGCAGCATACTATGAAAATTACCCCATGGTAGTAGTCGATATAATTGATCTACCAGATGTGCAAATCTCAACATAGGAGCACAGGAAATATGAAAAACAGGATAACATCATGCCTCCAAAAGAACATACTAGCTCTCCAGCAATGCATCCCAGGTAAAATTATATTCATGAAATGTTCTAAAAATATAAAAGGATGATTATAAAGAAGCTCAATGAGATACAAGAGTATACAGAAAAATAGTTAAATGTTTAGGAAGACATTACAAGGATATGAATGAGAAATTTAACAAGGATATAGCTATCTTGAAAAAGAACCAAACAGAAATCTTGGAAATGGAGAACTTAGTAAGTCAAATAAAAAATAAAAATAAAAGTCTCAACAAAGACTAGATCAATGGAAAGGAAGAATATCTGAACTTGAAGACTGGTCTTCTGAAAAATCCTACTCAAATAAACAAAAAGAAATAAGAACAAATACAGAGACGCTTTGAAACCTTTGAGATACCATTAAATGAACAAAAATATTTGCATTTTTGACTTACTTGAAGGGAGAAGAACAAGGGAAAGTCATAAAAAACCTATTCACTGAAATAATTCACTGAAAATTTCCCTAATCTTGGGAAATTTATAAACATCAACATACAGGAGACCCATAGGACCCCAAATAGACACAAACCGAGAAAGATCTTCACCCCAACATTATGATCAAACTGTCCAGACTATACGACAAGGAAAAAAATTCTAAAAACTTCAAGAAAAAAAAAAGTCACATTCAGGTAAACTGACATTAGGCTAACAGCAGATTTCTCAGCAAGAATCTTATTAGGCGAGAAGGGAACAGACTGACATTTTCCAAGTTCTGAAAGAAAATAATTGCTAAGACTACTATATCCAATAAATTCATCACTACCAGACAATTGTTAGAAAAGAAGCTTAAGAAATTCCAACACTCAGAAGCAAAAGAAAACCATCACCAAAAACCCACATAAAAGTATAAAAACCAGTGATAAAGTAGATATACAAAACAGTAACATAAAATAATCAAACCTTATCAATGCAGTAAACCACCAAATTGCAAAGACAAACATGAAAAAAACAAACAATATTCAAAATGACAGAGGAAATTTAGCAAAGTGACTGGAATAAGGGGTTTTTTTTTGTTTTGCTTTGGGGTTCTTGCTTTGTTTTGTTTTTGTACTGGGGATTTAACCTAGAGCCTTCACACTAAGCTATATACCTAAGCCCTTTAATTTTCTATTTTGAGGTAGGGTTTTAGTTGCCTGGGATGGGCTTAAACTTGCCATCTTCCTGCCTCAGGCTCCCATGTGCCCTCATGCCCCACTAATAGAAATAAATTCCTACATATTTATAATAAGCTTGAATGTAAATATAATAAATTCCTGTCAAAAGAGAAAAACTGGATGAATGGTAACAAAAACAAGATCCCAAAATTCATTGACTACAAGAAACTCACTTCACCAATAAAGACACAAATAGACTCAAAGTGAAAGTGAGGGAAAGATATTCAATGTAAATCTATATAAAAAGTGAGCAGGAGAAGCTAATCTTACATCAGATAAAACAAGTTTACAGACAAGAAAGTTTAAAAGAGATAAAGATTATTATATAATGACTAAGAGTCATTGCAACAAGAATAACTATTGTAAATGTATGTGCATTTAATGCAAGGGCATTATTAGATTTAAAGGCAGTTATAGGATCCAATATAGCACTGGAAAACATCAGTTTCATCAATAGAATTATCATCCAGATAAAAGATCAGAAAAAAACATTAAACTATACTGTAGATCAAATGAACTTAGAAACATTTTCAGAGCGTTTCATCTAACAGCCACAGAACACATTCAGTTCCTCACCATATGGAACATTCTCTAGAATAAACCACATATTTTTCAATAAAGTTTCAACAAATTCAAAAAGTCAAAACTAAAGGATGTACCTTCTCTAACTACAGTGGAACTAAATCCTGCATTAACAATAAAAGAAACTTCAGAAACTACACAAATTCATGGAGACTTAACAGCATATTACTGAACAAACTAGGTCACTGAAAAAAATCAAAAGGGAAATTTAAAAATTTACTGAAACAAATATGAAAACACAATATACCAAAATTTATGGCATATAGTAAAAGAAGTACCTAGTAAGAGAGAAAGAACTTTATAGCAATAAATGCCCACATCAAAAAATAGGTTTCAAATAATCTAATATTATACCTCAAAAACCTAGAAAAGAAAGAACCAACCAAAGCCCAAATTAGGACAAGAAGGGAAATAACAAAAACCAAAGCAGAAATAAATGAAATATTGCCTAAAAAAATACAAAAGATCAATGAAATAGTTGATCTTTAAAGATAAACAAAACTGACAAACCTTTAGTCAGACTTAGAAAAAAACCAAATAAATATAATTTGAAATGAAAAGGGAGACATTACAACTGATATCACAGAAATAAAAATACTAGAGACTATTGTGAAAACTAAGTGTCAATACATTGGAAAACTTAGAAAAAAATGGATAAATTTATTGACACTTATAACCTACAAAATTCAACCATAAAGTCATACAAAACATTAACAGACCAACAAAGACTACAGAAATTGAATTAGTAATAAAGTCTCCCAACAAATAATAAGCCAGGATAAGGTGGCTTTGCTGCTATTCAGTTGAGGGTTACTGTGCTTGATTCAGAAAAATCATGAATGAGCAAGGTGCAGCTCTTTTGAAACCTTAGTGTTATAGCTCTGGTCTGAGGCACTGCCAGTTGACACCAGTCAATGCTAAATGTTGCCTGTCAACACTTCCAGTTGCTGGTCTCTACCTCTGATATTGGTTAGCTGCTGGTCTCTGGAGTGCTTCTGAGCTAAGATCCTCTAACGTTTATAGCTCTTTTTAAAGAGCTTACTCTGTCCACATTACTCAAGATAAGAATCCCACAGAGAATTATAGGATCTTCTAAGCCCAAGAATAAATCATGCATGGATATACAAGACCATCAGTGCAAGGCTTTATTTGAACAGGACCCATGCTGCAGCACAGGGTCATCAGTGCACAAGAAGAAGCCCTCCTACACCAACTTAAGACGTGTAAGAGAGCGCTGCTTGTGTAGCACCAGCAGGCCTGTGATTGGTCAAAATGCAATCCTACTGATTGGTCCAAATTCAAGTCTGTTGATTAGTCTAAGTTCAGGCCATCTGATTTCAATCTTACTGAGTGATTCAAATTCAATTCAGTTAAAATTCAAACCCACTAAAATCAGGATAGATACCTCCCAGAGTACTGTAGGGTGTCCAAAACAGCTGCAGCACACATGGTGGCAGTTCAGTAGAACATAAGTAGATGCACCTGCTTGACTGACAAGCAGGAAGATACAACAGAGTCCAAACCCAGGAATCTTCAGGAGGGCTATCTGTGTTAATCACAGTTTATTGGGGTTTGGAGATCTTAAAATATTAATAACAGGCCTGGGTTCCTCCTTAATCTTTGCCAGCCTCTTCTTCAGAGAGACAGTAGTAGTGTCTGAACCACTGTGTGTGTGTATGTGTGCACGCATGTGTGTGTGGGGGGGGTATGTAGGGGTCACCTCCTCTAACAGCTGAGCCACATCTCCCAACACAGTGGCCTGGACAGCAGCCACGATGTAACCCAAGGGGTAATGGAAAACAATTAAGTTGTTCCAGTCCAACTCAATGGAAGGAGTTTGAGCAATGAGAAGTAAAGGGGGAAGGGTGGTACAGCTATTGACCAAACCACAACCCCTCCCAGACATCATGGGGGGAAAAGGGAGAGTCAGGTGTTTCTGTTATGTCTCAGCTTTGCTGCTGCATTCTTACAAACTTATCTGAACTAATGCCAGCTCCTCTCAAACTACTCCAAGTAATTAAAAGAGAAGGAACTCTAAACTCATTGTATGAAGCCAGTATTTTCCTAATACCAAAACCAAACAAGGAGACAACAAAAGGAAACTATAAGCCAATATCTCTGATGAATATCAATGCAAAAATTCTCAATAAGATTCTAGCAAATTGAATCCAACAGTATATCAAAAAGGTCATTCAGCAGGGTCATGTTGGTCTCCTCCCAGGGATAAAAGAATGTTTCAACATACACATATCAATAAACATAATACATCAAATCAACAGAATGAAGGATAAAAATCATATGATTATCTCAATAGATGCATAAAAAGCCTTGATAAAATTCAACATTTGTCAAGATAAAAACCCAGAACAACATTAGTATAGAGAGATCATAGCTCATCATAATTAAGACTATTCATAACAAATCTACAGTCATCACCATTTAATGAAAACTGAAAATGTTTCCTCTAGGAGCTGAAACAAGACAAGGTCCACTTTCACCATTCTTATTCAACTTAGTATTGGAAGTTTGAGCCAGAAAAATTAGCAAGAGAAAGCAAAAAAGGTATAAAAGAAGAAAGGAAAAAGTCAAACTAACCTTGTTTGTATATGATATGATTCTATACATAGAAAAAACAAAAATGTCCACCAAAAGAGGGTTAAACTGATCGATATGACAGAATTAAAAAAACAAAAATCAGCAGCATTTTATACACTAAGATTGCTGAAAATGAAATCATGAAAGAAATCCTATTCACAATAGTTACAAAAAACAAAAAGCTTAAAATAAATGTAACCAAGGAAGTGAAATATCTCTAAAATGAAAATTACAGAACACTGATGAAACAAATGGCAGAGACACACCAAAAATGTGAAGATCTCTTGTTTATGGATTAGAAGAATTAATAGTTTAAATGTTCATACTATTTCAAATGATTCACAGATTCACAGCAATCATCATGAAATTACCAATGCAATTATTAACAGAACTAGAAAAACTAAAAAAAAAATCATGGAAGAATAAGAGCCCCAAATAGTCAAAATAATGTTGAACAAACAGAACCAAACTAGAAGTATCACAGTACCATGCTGCAAGTCATACTACCAAGCCACAATTTTCAGAATAGTGTGGTAGTACAGTAAAAACAGACACATAAATCAATAGAGATCCCAGAAAAAACACCTATGCACTTGCAGCCAACTAAATCTTAGGACAGGCCCAAAAACATACACAGGAGAAAGGAAAGCTTCTTCAATAAATGTTGGTGAAGAAGTTAGATATCCATAGGTAGAAGACTGAAACTCAATCCCTATCTCTCACCTACACAGAAGTCAATTTAAAATAGATTGAATACTTGAACCTATGAAACTAGTTTTAATTTTTAAAAACCTAGGGGAAATACTTTAAGACATTCAAATAGATAATTATTATATATGATTCCAAAAACACTGGAAACAAAACCAAAAATAAGACAAATGGGATTATGTCAAACTAAAAAACTTTTGCACAACCAAAGAAATCAATGAAGTGAAGAGACAGCTATAGAGTAAGAGAAAATATCTGCAAACTATTCATTTGACAAAAGAGCAATATCCATAATTTATAAGGAATTGAAAAAACAACAAAAATGAGTAATCTAATTAAAAATGGACAAGTCATCTGAATAAACATTTCTCAAAAAAGTAAACACAAACGGCCAAAAAATAAATGAAAAATGCTTCCTATTGTTAGCCATCACGGAACTGCACATCTAAACCACAATGAGATACTGTCTTACCCCAGTCAGACTGACTACTATAAAACAGAAAACAAATGCTGTCATGAATGTGAAGAAAGGTGAGAATATAAAATTGGTGCAGATATAAATTAGAATAGCTATTATGGAGAATAGTATAGAGGTTATTTAAAAAAAAAAAGAAATATAGAAAAAAAACATGGTCTACCTATCTCATTTCTAGGTATATAGCCAAAGGAAATGAAAAACATATACCAAAAATATACTTGCATGCTCATTTTTGTTACAGCACTATTTATAACAGTTAAGATATGGACTCAACCTATGTGCCCATCAACAGATGAATGCACAACGAAAATATAGTATATATACAAAATTTATTTTGCCAGAAAGAGGAATAAAATCCTATAAGTTGTGGCAAAGTGGATGGAACTGAATGAAATTATGAAAAGTATCAGTACACAAAAAAAGACAAATATCACATGTTCTCTTTCATCTGTGGAAGCAAATAGAATGTCAACCTAAATGGAGGATAGTGATTACTAGTGTTTGGGAAGAGTGAATAAAGGATGGCTGGTTTAGTTAATGCATGCAGTATACATGCTGAAATATCACACTGAATCCTATTATTATGTACAAGTCACACAGTAATCAAAAATAAAACAACTTCTTTGTCCAGTTTCCAGTTGATGGGCACTACTCAGCCATCAAGAATGAGAAACTAGAGACATTTATAGCTAAATGGATGCATATTGAGACCATACTCTTAAGTGAAATAAATAGGACACACATGTGTAAATACCAAATAGTTTCTCTAATGTGAGAAACTGAAAGTGTAAGTAAGGATTAAAATGATTAAAGTGAATAATTGATAATTTGAAATAGGAAGAAAGGTCCAAAGGAGTAGGGGAAGTGGGAGGGGAAGGAGAAAGGAAAGAAGGGAAAGGAAAAATTATGAAAAAATAAAAAAAATGGAAATGAAATCTATGTAAATAAGGAAGGGTGGATGGGATGAAGGGCACACAGGTAATTGGGAAAAAAATAAGAACCAAGATACATCATGTACAGGTACAAGCACCCAATGATAGATGTAAACATAGTGTATACCTAAAATGTACCAATAAAAGAATTTTTAAAAATTAAAAAAATAAAAAATAAAACAACTATGTGTAAAGGGAGAGTGGATAACAGTACAAAACCCTATATCCATTTGTGGTTTTTTTCTATTTCTCGTTACCTTCCCCCAGCCTTCAAAAACATCAAACTGTTGTTTCTCTGTAGATTTCTCTATTCTGAACATTTGTATAAATAAATTCATATCATTTGTTATGTTTTCTGGCTTGCTTCCTCCAGTTTAAATGTCTGGAGAAAATTTATCTGTGAAGCAATCATAGATTTTCTGGAAATAATCTGCCTTTATCATGAACAAAAATGTCCCTTTCTTATTTCAAACTTTGCCATTATCCCCACGGGCATAACACCACAACCACACTAAATAGCTTGTTCTTACTCCATGAAGTTATATACTTTAACATGTTTATCCATTGGCATGTGTCATGAAGGTTATTTTGGGGGGGAGGAACAAAGGAGGGTATAATGAGGATGATCAAACTATGGTATGTACATGTAGAAATATACCAAAGTGAAACCAACTAATCTGTATAACTAATATTCACTAATAAAAAATTTAAAGAATGTTCTTTCATGCCTACTTTGGAAAACTAATTTCAAGGCAAAATTCCTAAGTTATATGCCCTACTGAAGCCTTCACTCTTTACCTATATATGCCCCTAATGTAGTATAGCACTTTATCTGTGTATACCCCTTGTATTATATTTTGTATTGTACATTATATCTAGATATTTAGAAATAGAAATAGAGATATGGAAATAGAGATATATTCTTCACTTTTCTATACATCCTAGAGGCTACAAACTTTGTCTTAGCCTTCAAACTCCAGTAGAACTCTATCTCCTGCATTTAGTAGAGTCTAGCCTATAAAAAATTTAATCATTTGGATGGTTACATGTCCCATAGGGTTGTGAAGGCCCACAGACAATAAAACTACTAAGTTCCAAAAGGAAATTATAATGGACTCAGGTCTTTAACAGGAATTCAAACCTAAATCCCTTTTCAGATCAGGCAGGTCAGAAAATGTCATGAATTAGTTATAATAATGACCAGAGGACTTCTGGGAAGATGGCAGAGCAGTAACCAGCAATAAATCAGCCTCTCCAAGATTCAGAATACAGACACTGGAAAATTAGAAGGAAAGAAGGAGAGAGGTGGGTCCCTGAAACTCAAGAAGGACTTGAAAAAAAATTTGGAGGCTACAGAGAGATAGAAGAGACAGATAACAATGCAAAAAAAGGAAGGGGCAACCTGCACTTCCTTCCTAGCTCCTGGATCATGGTGTAAGAAAGGAAGATCAAATCTACAGAGGCACAGTGAAAGTGGGTGACTCCAGAGAGTTGTAGGGAGAAATGCACTAGTGGAATGGAGTGGTGGATGGTCTGCGTGACAACAACTATTGAGTGACTCTAGTCCAAGGGACTGCCATGTTCTCTGGACAATGTGCTTGGTCAGACGCCATTTTGATGGGGCCAACTGAGCCCAGTATTAAGACCAGCCACACATCAAATTCATCTCAGTGTTCCCAGTGTTCAACTACCACAGTAACTGGGTGAGGGACAATCACCCAAGACGTCAATAGTCAGTGAGCCATGGGCAGGCCAGAAAGAGACACTGAGAGTGCTATAAGCTAAAAAACTCAGACCCTAACCCCACAACCCCACATCAGGTTCAGCCTGAACTTCCATGGATTTGAAAGTCCCCAAACCAACACCAAACCCTAATCCTTCTAGTGGCTTGCTAGGATTATCCAATAGGGATCTGGGCTTTGACTACCTCCTCTGTCTACCAGTGAGAGCAGAGTCACATCTTGAATTGGACACTGACACAAAACTATAGACCCCAAAGGTAACCACAACCTTGAAATCACAGAGAAACTTTTGTTCTTTGCTCTTTGTTTTCTCTTTTATTTAGTTTTTTGTTTTGAGGGGTTTTTCTTTTAGTTCTTGTTCATTTGGTGTCTTTTTTCTGTGATTGTTTTTGCTTCTTTGTGAGAGTGAACAATGTAGGATTTTTGTTTTGTTTTGTCTCTTTTTCCATACTTTCCTTTTCTCTTGTCTTCTTTTTCCTGAAGCTTGGGTAATCTTCCTCTGTCCTTCAACCCTGCTTCTAAATTGTTTTTCTTCTTTTGTTTCACTATATTTTCCTCTTCTCACTTTTAATATTCTTCTCTTAGAGTAAAATTGCTATACTGAGGATATTTGCTATACTGAGGATATTTACTGAGGATATATAACTTTCTGATTTGTCTTAGATTTTGCTATATAAATATAAATATTGTACACATGGTTAATGGTGGCAAATTATTAGTTATCATAGTTCATTATTTTCTAGGCTGTGTTTGATGCCATTGTTGTTGCTGATTGTACTACTTCAGTGTGAAATAATTGCTATCAACTGCTCTTATTTGTATACTAATACCTAGACTGTCTGGAGGAAATAAAAAATACTACAGTCCAGTACCAAAGAACTGGGTGCTAGGCCAAACAGGCTCCAACCTCTCATCCTTAATAAACAGAAGTAGTAGGATCCTGGGACAGACTCAAAAGGAAAGAGCCAGATATGCCTAGAAGACACCTCTGAAAAGTAGTCATTTTCTAAAGAGGTCTCAACACTAGTAATAAAGCTACCTACCATAAGTGATTTACAAGCATCAACAAAGAAAATAAATAAATTAAAACATTAAAAAATAAGAAAACATGGAAGCAAGATGCAACACCAGACCTCCAGCTCACCAGAAGGCAAATCCAGAAGGCATTGAGGTGGAAGAAATCAAAAGCCACGCAGCTGAACTTTTGGAAATGGTAGCAGTGGAAGTAACATAGCAGATGAATGATTCTCTAGAGAAAAAAAAAACAAAAAATTACACAAATAATTAAAGAGATAATGATGATAATCAAGGAAATGGTTAGTGAATCTAGAGTTAATACAGATAAAAATAATAGAAAAGCTTAGAAAAATTATGGAAACCACAAATGCTCAACATAAGAACTGGATTCCATAAAACAGATTGAAACAGAGAGCCAGAAGCTTAAAAATACTGAATGTATATGGACCAGAATCAACCAATGTGAAGACAGAATATCATCTCTAGAAGACAGGTTGCAATTAGTGATCATCAATTAAAAGACTTTTTAAAAATAACAAAGGACCATGAAAAACTAATCCAACATCTGCTAAATGATGCAAAGAATAGCATAAGACCAATGGTTGGAACCGATGAAAAATCAGAACATGGCTCACAGTACATAGAAAACCTGTTCAGTGGAGTAATGGCAGAAAATTTCCCAAGCATGGAAAAAGAATTTGATGTCAGATAAGTGAGGCATATTGAGCTTCAATTAACCATGATCAGAAAAAACTATAAAGGATATAATAGTCAAGATTCCAGAAATTCAACAACATAAAAGAATATTAAAAGCTGATAGAGAAAAAATCAAATCACATATAAAGGAAAGCCCATCAGAATCACAGTAGACTTCTCAACACAAACTCTCCAGTCAAGGAGATCTTGGAGTGAAGTATTTCAAGCCTTAATGGAAAACAACCTCCAACCCAGATTGATATACCCTGCCAAAATATCCTTCAAATTGAGGGAGAAATATGATACCTCCATGACAAAGAACACCTGAAGAAATTCATAACGACCAAACCAGCACTCCAACGTGTTCTGAAGGACATTCTAGAAAGAGACAATTTCATGAGCCCCGACAGAATGAATTTATCAGGCAAGGCAAGAAATTAAACAGAAAAAGACAGAAGGAAGCCAACAGCAGGAAAATAACTTAATGGAAATAAGACAACACATATCAATTATAACCATCAATGTTAACGGTCTCAATTCACCAATCAAAGAAATAGACTGGCCAAATGGATCAAGAAGCAAGAGCCCAACAACATTCTATATACAAGAAATGCATTTAATTTTTTAAAAAATGCATAGACGGGAAGTCAAGGGATGGAAAATAATATTCCATGAGACAGGAACCCTGAAAAAATCAGGAGTAGCTATTCTATTTGCAGACAAAGTGGATTTCAAGCCAAGACTGCTTAAGAGATACAAAGAAGGTCACTACAACCTGGTAAAGGGAACAGTCCAAGAGGAAGAGATAAGAAACATAAATATATATGCACCTTATAGCAGTGCACCCAACTATATAGAACAAATATTATTGGACATGGAAAAACTATATAAGCATTAATACTGTTGTGGTGGGGGACATCAATACCCCACTGTCGCAAATAGATAGATCAACTAGACAAAAAAATCCACAAAGAAATATTAAAATAGAATCAAACTTCTGAACAAATAGACTTAGTAGATTTCTGCAGAGTGTTGCACTCCACAACATCAGAATACACATTCTTCTCAGCTGCACATGGGACATTTTCCAAATAGACTATATACTAGTTCATAGAACATGCTTAAGTAAATACAAAGGAACTGAAATAAACCATAGGGCAATAAAATTGGAAATCAATGGCAAAAGAAATCACAGAAACTGCACAAACATATAGAAATTAAATAATGCCCTCCCAAACATACAATGACTCACAGATGAAATTAAAGAAATCAGATGGTATCTACAATTAAATAATAACACCAGTATGACATACCAGAACTTATGTGATGTAACGAAAGCCATCTTACAAGAGAAATTTATAGTGGTGAATTCCCACATCAGAAAAACAGAGGGAGCTTAAATCAATAACTTAATGTTAAACTTCAAGCTTCTCAAAAAAAGAAGAGCAAGTAAACCCAAAGCTCATATGAGAAAGGAACGTAAAAAGATCAGAACAGAAATTAATGCAATTGAGACTAACAAAACAAAATAAAGAATCAATGAACCAAAGAGTTGGTTCTTTGAAAGATTAAATCAAATAGACAAACCTTTAATCACCCTTATTAAAAAAGAAAAGACCCAAATGAACAAAATTTGAAATGAAAAGGGTGAAATCACAACAAACCCTGCAGAAATACAGAAGATCATCAATACTTACCTTAAGAACTTGCACTCTAAAAAAAGATGGAAAACTCAGAAGAAATGGACACATTTCTAGACACATATGAAATACCAAAGCTGAATGAAGCAGATATAAAAATTTTAAATAATCCAAAATGAATTAATGAAATTGAAGAATAATATATTTTTTAAAACTACACACACAAATGGCTCTCTATGTGACAGGAACCCAAAAAGAAGCAGGAGTAGCAATCTTATTTGCAGACAAAGTAGATGTCAAACCAAAACTAATTAAGAGAGACAAAGATGGTCACTACATCCTTGTGAAGGAAACAATCCAAGAGAAAGAGATGACAATCCTAAATATATATGCATACGAATGCCCCCAACTATACAAAACAAACATCAATGGACATGAAAAACCAAATAAGCACTAATACAATTGTAGTGGGGGACCTCAACACCCCACTATCACAAGTAGATAGGTCATCTAGACAAAAAATTAACAACGAAATTCAAGAACTGAACCAAGGTAATTGAACAAATGGACTGAATAGATATTTACAGTGTTCCACCCCACAAAATCAGAATACACATTCTTTTCAGCTGCACACGGATCATTATTCAAAATAGACCACATGCTAGCTCATAGGACATGTTTAAGTCAGTGTAAAAGAACTGAAATTACCCCCTGTATATTATCAGACCATAGTGCCTTAAAATTGGAGGTCAGTAACAGGAGAAACCAACAAAGAAACATATGAAAAAATGTTCAACATCACTGGTCATTGGAGAGATACAGATGAAAACAACACTGAGATTCCACTGCACCCCAGAAATAGTGGCTGCTACCAAGAAATCAACCAATAACAAATGCTGGCAGGGGTGTGGAGAGAAAGGAACCCTTCTCCATCGTTGGAGGGAGTGCAGACTGGTGCAACCTCTATGGAAATAGTGTGGAGATACTTCAAAGAACTAGGGCTGGAGGTCCCTTTTGACCCAGCTATTCCCCTGCTGGGTATTTTCCCAAAAGAATTAAAAGAATCATACTACAGTGATATATGTGCACTCATGTTCATAGCAGCACAGTTTGTAATAGCTAAAGCTTGGAAACAGTCCAAGTGCCCATCAACTGGAAACTAGATAAAGAAGATGTGGTTATTTTATAAAATGGAGTACTATTCAACCATAAAGAATGAGAAACTAGAGTCATTTATAGCTAAATGGATGCATATTGAGGCCATATTCTTAAGTGAAATAAATAGGACACACATGTGTAAATACTGAATAGTTTGTCTAGTGTGAGAAACTGAGAGTGTAAATAAGGATTAAAAGGTTTAGTAACTAAAAATTGATACTTTGAAATAGGAAAAGTTCCAAAGGGGTAGGGTTGGTGGGAGGAGATGGGGAAAGGAAAGAATGGAAAGGAAAAATTATGAGAAAAGAAAAAAAAATGGAAACAAAGTCTATGTAAATAGGGAAGGGTGGAGGGGTGAAGGGTACACAGGTAATGGGGAAAAAATAAGAACCAAAATACATCATGTACAGGTACAAGCACCCAATGATAAATGTAAACGTACTGTATACCTAAAATGTACCA
This sequence comes from Heterocephalus glaber, assembly GCF_053883595.1. Taxonomy (NCBI): domain Eukaryota; kingdom Metazoa; phylum Chordata; class Mammalia; order Rodentia; family Bathyergidae; genus Heterocephalus; species Heterocephalus glaber. The sequence goes on along the minus strand of NW_028258294.1, from coordinate 25,049,390 downwards.
ATAAAAGAATTTAAGGGAAAAAAATGAAACTACCAACAAAGAAAAGTCAAGGTCCTTACAGATTCACTCCCAATTTCTACAAGAATTGTACAGAAGATCTAATGCCACACTCTTCAAACTTTTTAATAATATTGAAAATGAAGCCATATTCCCAAACTCATTCCTGTAAGCAAACATTACCCTGACATGGAAACCGGAAAAGGACCCAACAAAGAAAGAGAACTATAGGCTAATCTCTCTAATGAATGTAGAAGCAAAAATCTTCAATAAAATTGTGGCAAACAATGCAGAAAATAATCAAAAGTATACACCCTATCCAGGTAAGATTCATCCCCGGGATACAGGAATGTTTCTTCATATGCAAATCAATAAACATAATACATCACACTAATAGAACCAAGGATAAAAACCACATGATCATCTCAATATATGCAGAAAAAGCACTTGACAAAGATAAATACACATTCACAATAAAACTCTGACAGAAAATTGAAATAGGTCTTTATCTCAATCTGATAAAAGCCATCTATGACAAACCAACAGCCAACATCATGCTAAATGGTCAAAAATTGAAAACGTTCACTCTAAAATCAGGAAGAAGACAAGGATGCCCACTGTCATCCCTCTTATTCAATATAGTCCTGGAAACATTATCTGGAGCAATTAGACCAAAAAAAAGAAGGAAAAGGAAGATGGATAGGAAAGGAAGATGTTAAATTATCATTTTTGCTGAGGACATGATACTCTACATAAAATATCCCAAAATCTCCACCAAGAGTCCTAGAATTAATAACCAAATTTGTTAGCATAGTAGGATACAAACTCAACATTCAAAAATCAATAGCATTCCTATACACAAATAACAAATTCACTGATAGAGAAATTAGAGAAACAACATCTTTCACAATAGCATCAAGAAAAAATGAAATACCTAGGAATCAATCTAATGAAGGAAATAAAAGACTTCTACATTAAAAACTACAGTACTCTTTTAAAAAAGGAGATTGAGGTGGATATCAGAAAATGGAAAGATATCCTCTCTTCTGGGATAGGCAGAACCAATGTAGTGAAAATGGCCATACTTCCAAAACTGTTATACAGATTTTATGCAATCTCAAACAAAACACCAGTAGCATACCTCACTAAACTAGAGAAAACAATCCTAAAATTCATATGGAAACAGAAGAGACCCAGAATGCCAAAAGCAATTCTGGGCAACAATGACAAGGCAGGGAGGCATCAAAATCCCCAATCTGAAGTTATATTACAAAAATACCATGATAAAAACAGTATGGTACTGGCAAAAAACCAGACCCAACAATCTAAGGTACAGAACAGAATATGCAGAAGGAACTCCAACCATACTCAGCTACATTGTCTTTGACAAAGGTGCCAAACACCTTCACTGGGAAAAAAATGCCTCTTTAGTAAACAGTGCTGGTAAAACTGGCATTCCACATGGTTAAGATTGAACCTAGACCCATATCTCTCACCAAGCACTAAACTAAAATTAAAATGGATCAAGGTTCTAAATATAAAAATAGAAACACTTAATCTGCTGAAGATAGTATAGATAAAATTCTTGAAGACATAGGTGTAGGCAAAGACTGCATGAACAAACTCTAATCACACAGAAATATTATGAAGAATCAACCACTGGAATCACATCAAATTAAAGCTTTTGCACAGCAAAAGAAACCACCAGCAGAGTGAAGAGACAACCCACAGAATGGAAAAAAAATTTACTAGCTATTCCTCAGACAAAAAAACTAATATCTAGAATATATAAAGAACTCAAAAAAATCAGATCCCCCCCAAATTCAAACACCCAATCCAAAAATGGGCATCTGAAATGAAGAGACACTTCTCAGATGAAGTACAAACAGAAAAAAAAAATGAAAAAAAGCTCAACATCACTGGTCTTATTTTTTAAAGTTCTTTTATTGGTACATTTTAGATATACAATTTGTTTACATTTATCATTGGGTGTTTGTACCTGTATGTGATATATCTTGGTTCTTATTTTTTCCCCATTACCTGTGCACCCTTCACCCCCTCAACCCTTCCCTATTTGCAAAGACATCATTTCCATTTTTTTTTCTTTTCTCATAGTTTTTCCTTTCCCTCTTTTCCTTTCCCCTTCCCCTCCCTTCACCCCTTTATCTTTGGACATTTTTTCCTATTTCAAATTATCAATAGTTCATTTTAATCATTTCAAACCTTGTTTACACTATCAGCTTCTCACACTGGAGAAACTATTTGGTACTTACACATGTATGTCCTATTTGTTTCATTTAAGAGTATGGCCTTGATATGCATCCATTTAGCTATAAATGACTCTAGTTTTTTGTTCTTTATGGCTGAGTAGTACTCCATTTTATATTAAAAAAAACCACATTTTCTTTATCCAGTTTCCAGTTGATGGGCACTTGGGCTGCTTCCAAGCTTTAGCTATTGCAAACTGTGCTGCTATGAACATGGGTGCACATATATCGCTATGGTATGATTCTTTTAATTCTTTGGGGAAAATACACAGCAGGGGAATAGCTGGGTCAAATGGAACCGCTAGACCTAGTTCTTTGAGGTATCCCCATAATGATTTCCACAGTGGTTTCACCAGTCTGCACTCCCACCAGCAATGGATAAAGGTTCCTTTCTCTCCACACCCCCACCAACACTTGTTATTGGTTGATTTCTTGACAGCAGCCACTATTTCTGTGGTGAGGTGGAATCTCAGTGTTGTTTTCATCTTCATCTCTCTAATGACCAGTGATGTTGAAGATTTTTTATATATTTGTTTGCTGCTTTTGCTTCTTTGTCTGAGAAATGTCTGTTCATTTCAGATGCCCATTTTTGAATTGAGTCTTTGAATTTGGGGGGTCTGATTTTTTTCAGTTCTTTATATATTCTAGATAGTAGTCCTTTGTCTGAGGTATAGCTACTAAAAAAATTTTCCCATATTGTAGGTTGTCTGTTAGCTCTGTTGGTGGTTTCTTTTGTAGTGCAGAAGCTTTTTAATAAGATGAGATCCCAGTTGTTGATTCTTTCTGCTAGTTCCCATGCTACTGAGGTTTTGTTCTTGAAGTCTTTTCCTTTGCCAATGTCCAATCATTCTACCTAACTTATCTTCAGGCAAGTTTACTGTTTCTATCTTAATATTTAGATCTTTAATCCACTTCGATCTTAGTTTAGTGCATGGTGATAGGTATGGGTCTAGTTTTAATCTTTGGCAGGTTGAAATCCAGTTTTTCCAACACCATTTATTAAATACGCTATGATACTTTACATAGAAGACCCAAAAAACTCTACCAAAAGACTTCTAGACTTAATTGACAGATTCTGTAGAGTAGCTGGATACAAGGTCAACACTCAAAAGACAATAGCCTTCTTGTACACAAATAACAGACTCACTGAGAAATTAGGGAAGCAATTCCTTTTACAATAGCATTCAAAAAAATGAAATATCTAGGAATCAATCTAACAAAGGAAGCAAAAGACCTCTACACTGAAAACTACAGCACCCTGAAAAAGGAGATCAAGGAGGATATAAGAAAATGGAAAGACATCCCTTGCTCCTGGGTAGGAAGAACCAATATAGTGAAAATGTCCATACTTCCAAAACTACTATATAGATTCAATGCAATGCCGATTGAAATTCCAAAAATATACTTCACAGAACTAGAGAAAACAATCCAAAAATTCATTTGGAACCATAAGAGACCTAGAATAGCTAAAGCAATCCTAAACAAAAGAGACATGGCTGGGGGTATCACAATCCCCAACGTGAAACTATACTACAAAGCTACTGTGTTAAAATCAGCAAGGTACTGGTAAAAGAACAGACCTGAGGATCAGTGAAATAAATTAGAAGATGCAGAAACAACTCCAGACACACTCAGCCACCTCATCTTTGACAAAGGAGCAGCCAACCACCATCATTGGAGGAAACATCACTAGTCTTTGGCAAAATGCAAATTAAAACAACACCGAGATTTCATTTCACTCCAGAAAAAATGGCTATCATCAAGAAATGAACCAATAACAAATGCTGGTGAGGCTGTGAGGAAATAAGAATGCTTCTCCATTGTTGGTGAGAGTGTAAGCTGATACAATCACTGTGGAAATCAGTATGGAGATTCCTTGAAAAATTAAAACTAGGGATTCCATTTGACCAAAGATTGGCTCTTCCCAAACTTGTTAAAAGCATCATACTACAGTGATGATGCATACCTGTGTTTATAGCAGCACAATTTATAATAGCTTAATCCTGGAAATAGCCCATATGCCCATCAACTGATGAATGGATAAAGAAAATGGGATATTTAAATACGATAGAGTACTACTCTCACATGAAGAAAGATAAGCTTGAGTGATTTTTAGGTAAATGGATACACCTGGAGACCATAATTTTAAGTTAAATAAATGAGGCACAAAAGTTTAAATATCATACTGTTTCTCTTTTGTGAGAAACTCTAAGAGTAAATAAAGAACAAAATGGAGGACAGATATTGGGAACTAGGGAGAATATATTCAAATGAGAAAGAGTACAAGGGAGTATGAGGGGGAAGGGAAGGAAGGGAAAGGGGATATAAAAACAAATATGGAAGGAAAAATGGAAACAAAACTTCTGTAATTGAGGAAGGGAAGAAAGGTTGAAGGCAGAGGAGAGGAATGGGTCCAAATTGCCTAAGATGAATGTGAGTCCTATGTATGGCAAATATATACTAATAAAATTTTTTAATGCCCAGAGGGGACAAACTTATCCAACTATCTATCCTGCCCAATATGATCTCAGAACTATTTAAAACAAACAGATGTACACTATACTTATCAAAGCCCTAAAGTGTCCTGAAGTTCTCAAATGTGAGAGCCCTAGTTTACAATCTGCTAAGACAATTTTTTTATGTGCAGTTGTGTGTCAATGTGTGAGTTCATAGGCTATGAAGAAATTTCAATCAGATCCCAGGATGAGGATTCCAGGCAATTTTTGTGACTTAAAAACATATGTATAGCTCATGCTCCATTTAGCTCATTACAGCAATGAAGGGATGAACCATAGATAAGCATACTCACAATTTGTATTTTTTGACAAGTACTCATTAATGTTTTTGTAAAGCTTAAAAAATGTCTATTTGTAGGTAGAAGACTGAGCATTAAAGGTTAGGAAGGGTGAGGGGATGGAAGATAGAAGGACATTGGATAACAGGTACAAAAAAAACAGAAGTAATAAGTTCCAATGTTCTATAGCACAATGAGATAACCATAGTTCACAATATTCTATTATATATTTTATGAATAACTACAAGTGAGGCATTTGAATGTTCCAAATATAAGATAATGACATGCACATGGAAACTCTAATTATGTGCTGATTTGATCAGTAAATATTGATGCATGCATTGAAATATATTATACCATATAAATATATACAATTATTGCACTTTAATAAAAAATCTAAATATTTAAAGGAGATAGGAATGCTATCTACCCTGATTTGATTATTAAACATTGTATACATGTAATAAATTATTACATTGAAGCCCCTAAATATATACAAGTAAAATAATCAATTTTTAAAAGAATAGCATACTTTTTATTTGACATGATTGTTGTTAGTTTTAAACTACGAAGATACCTCCATTTTCATTTATGAGACTTTGTCCAGGACAGGGAGAACAAATATGAAACTTGAAGTCAAAAAACATGCATTTGAAACAAGGAACTTGATTCTTACAAGATGTCCTCAACAAGCTATATAACATTTATGAACCTCAATTCTCTTATGTGTCAAATGGTAATGTTGATATCTACTTCACAATACTGCTGATAAAATTAAAGATGGAACCACAAAATCAGTGGTGTCCTGAATATGAATCATGTTCACTTATACCCAGAATTGAGGGAAAGCCTACAATAGGTGCTCCTTTTAGAAAAAAAATCCAGTAAGTGGGGTGGTATTTGCAATATTCCTGAGAGAGAATTTACAAAGCATTGCCCTAGGAATTACGGAACCTACCACTAGGGAACACTGTTAAACCCCCAAGCCCTCTCTGCTTCTGGTCATTCTCCAAGACATCCTCATTTCCTTGACCATTATCAGAAAAATCAGGACACTCAATCTCATTTCTGACATCTGATATTGATTGATGTGCTTGGATGAATAACTGGCATTTCACTGGCAGAAACTGCAGTTTCCCCTCAGCCTTATTCTCTGAGAGCCAGCACAATCCTTCCTGAATCCAACACTGAATCACTTCCAAAGTAATTTGCTTAGCAAAAGTAGGCTGTTTTCATACACTGCACTCAGCTTGAGTTCACCTTTCTAACCTTCAAATATTAAAACTCACCCACAGAAGATGATTCTGGGAGTCTAATCAGAATGCCTGCTCTCTGTTCTGAGATGTGCTTTCATGAGCATACATGCTTTTTCAAAAGATGGTATCTTGAAGAGTAGTTGGCTTCCAATGAAACTTCCATTTCTTATGCCTTTTTTTAAATGGGGAAAAATACAATGCATTCCAAAAGGAGTTCAGGAGAATAGTCCTAATATTTGCAACAACAATAAATTTTTCATAAAACCACTTCAAACTTCACTGCAATGTTTTTTTAAAATCATTGCAAAAAATTAAAAGGACATAGGTCATTATGTTCATAAAAAAGTATTTTATATTTAATTCTTAGTTCAAAATAAGATAATGAAATTTAAATTGTAAAGGAAGGAAGTCAGGAAAGGTATAAAGAAGAACTTTCTCGGGGGAAAAAATAACTGAAAGGCTCCCTGCCTTCTGTAGAAGGTTTTTAAAGTCTAGTTACATTTATTCAAACATTTATTAAATATGTACTATGTGCCAGTCATTCTGATCAATAAAATGGAGAATGCAGATGACATGTAGATAAAAGATAGAAAGATAAAATTCTTTCAATAAACTTGCAATAAAATTGGATGTAGAAAACCTACTGTACATGAAATTTTAAAAAATTAAATAATTAAGAACAAATTTGGTATTGACTAAAAGTATAAATGGAAGAATGGTGAGGAGTAAGCATTCTTTAAACTGCATTAGTTGAAGTAAGATTTATTAAGCTTGCCTTCAGAGACGAGGCTTTTATAGGTCCAAAAGGAAAGTAGAGTTGCAGGTGGGGAGAACAACACCAGCAAGTATCCATTGAAGAGATCAGCATGAAGGGCATGACTGGGTAGGGGCCAGTGATAGGACCTGGTTGAGAGGCATCACATTCAGAAGTGCTATAAAAATCAAGCTGAAGAGTCTCAAAATAGAAAAGTTCAGTACCAGTTTTTCAGTTATTGAGTAGAGAAATGAATAACAACATGAAGTTTTAAAATAATAAACAGAATTTCAACAAGGGATCTCTGAATTTATATGTGAAGGGGAGGTCAGACACTGGAGCACTGGATTTAGGAAGAGTAGTAAAAAGGTTACTGATATAATTAAACTGTAATGTAAGGAGAGTCAATACCGAGGAGAAGAAGGAATTTGGAAGATATTTTAAGAGAAAAATATCATATTTACAAAACAGAGGAAAATGCAAAAAGGAGTCAAGGGGTTTTGAACTTCCAATGATTTCCAAGGATTTAAGTTTGTATGAAGAAAAATGATGATGATTTTGGTGAAAATGAGATCATTTGAAGAAAGCGTTAAAAGAGAAGGGGAGGGCCGGGGATTTAGCTCAGTGGTTCCATCGCTTGCTTCACAAGCGTAAGATCCGGAGCCCAATCCCTGGTACAAAGAGAGAGAGAGAGAGAGAGAGAGAGAGAGAGAGAGAGAGAGAGAGAGAGAGAGAGAGAGAGAAATGAATAGATTCAAGAGAACTACTAGGCAGATTAAATAGACTGAACTGAAGAATAAATTAGATATTAGGATGGCAATGGCCAAGAAGATATCAAGCATGACTTAGCCTTCAGGACTGAGGCACTGGATGAACTAATGATGAGAAGAGGACAAGGATTGATAGGTAAGTACACAGTTTCAAATTTTCTTGATGAACTTGAAGTGTCTTTGAAGCATTTAAGTTGAAATGTCGAGTAGGCTGTTGGAAATGAAGCCTAGTGTGCATGTGACAAGTCAGGGGAGCATAGGGATTCTCAGTGGTGAATTTGCTCCCACCCCCCTCAGAGGACAATTGACAGGATCAATTGGAGACATTAGTTCCCACTGGAGGTTGCTACTTATATCCAGTAGGTAAAGGCCAAGGGTGTTGCTAAACATCCTATAACTCATGGGATAGCCTCCAATAACAAAGAATCAGCCAGACCCAAATGTAACAGTGTCGAGGTTGAGAAACACTAGGAAAAGAGGTATCCATTATGGAGGCATTGGCATGTGAAAGGAAATTAAAGCTATAGCATAATAAGACTACAAAACGAGAGAAAAAAAAAAACTTAGGTTGGAGTCTTGAGAAATTTTTAATGGCCAGATGGAGGAGAATGAGCCTGCAATGCAGACCTATAATAAGTAGAGATCAGCAGAATAAAAGGGAAAGCAGTAGGTGGGGGTCACAGCAACCATGTTAAGACACATTTCTGAAGGAGGTGGAGATTCATCAAGAGAAAGACTAAATATATCCATCAGATTTAGAAACATGTAGATAGCTACTGAGTTTAGAACAAACAGTTTCTGTGGCAGAGTAGTGATGAAAGCTAAATTTAAGTAAATGAAGAAAATGGAGGTCCTCTGGACTATGATAAGAAGACTAAAGATCAAGGGAAAGTGAGCTGAAGTAAAGTTTATTAGTGTTGACACTTGCTGCTTTTAAGATGAGAGATTCATGCTTAAATAAAAATAAAGGATCAGTTAGAAATAACAGTTTGAATATATAGAAAATAACAGAGTTTGTCCAGAATGGGTAATAAAACATTAGTGGGTCATGAAATCAGGTTAATGTGCTGGAAACGTCATTCTTAAAACATGAAATAGAATAGGATAAAAAGCAATAGAGATGATTACATAGAGTAAAATATCTCATGCAACTTATTTTGGGTGCAGTGTGTGTGTAGTGTGTGTGTGTGTGTGTGTGTGTGTGTGACACAGAGAGAGACAGAGAGAGGCTTTAGTTTGTAATTTTTTGCAACTAAATGGACATAGAGAATGAAGACATAAGAGTCACCCTTCAGATGTGGTTCAAGTGGGGTCACTGTTGACTTGGAAAACAATGGTGTCATAATGAAAATACAAAAATAAAGAAATGAAATAATAGGCGAGAAGATAGGAAATTAAGGTGAGTTGAAAACAAAAGCACCAACATTCAGGCAAATATATATTATGTAATATGACCCAGTCCTCAGAACACTGGGATATATGGCCTTCCCAAATGTTGTTCCAGCCCAATATCTTTTTATAGAACTGTATTGGAACTGCCTATTTTCTCATTCACCTCCTTTCTCACACAGTGAACACCATGAGACAAGGAGCTATCTGTCATCATATGCCCACTCTTTAGCTCAACACTTAGCACACAGTGGACATTTACTAAATATTAATTTAGTAAATAATTTAAAGATATAATACTGAAATCACAGAATCTGTCAGTGATTACAAACTTATAAAGTTATTTTAAACCCTTTCAGAGATCAATCATGATAACCCATTTCAGAGAGCAAGTATAATCTGAAACCTGAGTTTGTATCCTGTATCAGTCAGCTTTATTGGTTGCAACAGAAACAAACAGGAAAATTTCATCCTTTAATAGAAATCACTGACTCTGAGATTTATGTCTTCTTTCCTCAAAAATGATACTGCCATTTCAGCTTCTTGGTAGATGATTTTAGAACCTTAGCTTAAATGCTGCCAGTCATTTCAGTAATTGCTGACATAAACAAAAAACATATTTATCTGGTATGAGATAGTTCGTAATTTCCAAGAAATCCAAGTTTGGAAAATAGTGAAGAACAAAGTACACATCTAATGCATGAACCTGAACTTTTTCCAAAATACCCATACTATGAAACCAGACTACTTTAGGATATTGTCTCTTCTAAACCCTAGATACCCTAGCTATTACCATCACCATCACAAGCACTAATCAGGGAATACAGCCACTGCACTGTTATTATTGTTACCTCTGAAAATTCATCTTACTACTCCACATGTTCCTCCAGCCCAGGTTCTTAGTACTCCATGGCTGAATCTGATTAGTGTTACCTAACTTATGTGCCTGTGTCTAACTGCAAAGAGGGACAATAAACTGAGTATCTGTACATCTTGAATTTTAAAACTGTATTAAGAAATATAAATAATACACCTCCAAACAAAAGGATATGCTGGCTGTCAAATAGTAAGCAAGAAATATCCACTATATAATGAATGACATATAATCACATAAATAAAAATCACATAAAAAAAATTTCACAGGGCAAGTCACCAGCCTCTAGTGTCACCTTTAAGTAAGGTGAGTACAACAGAAAGTCCTTAGCTGCAAACATGAAAGGCACTGAACACTGTATGGTCAGGTGTTATACATGATCAGGTTTACTCTTGAGTGATGCAAGATGCTGGATCCATGAATTGACAGGAGAAGGTCATCCTTTAATAGAAATCACTGACCCTGAGATTTGTGTCTTCTTACCTCAAAAATGATACTGCCATCATTTCAGCTATTTGGTAGATGATTCTGGTGCCTTAGCTTAAATGGTGCCAGTCACTTCAGTAATTGCCTTGGCATCTCTATCAAGCATTTCCAGCCATATGTACTTGCTATTTGTAGTGACCCTCATGAAGATGTTCTGCCTGTCTGGCATTTGTCTGAGTTGATCCTGCCCAATCCCAGCCCAGCTGTTATCTCTGCCAGTTCTTATGCAGCACAATTTTTACCCATCTCCTGCTTGTGTTCTTCACTAGGCTGCTGAATTATTTTATCTAGGAGAAAGGTGGATTTTTGCCACATCAACATACAACTATTTCTTCTGCTAATCAACACTAAGAGGACATGGATGAGATACATGGAGCAGACAGTTCCTGCTTCATAAATCTTAGTACTCATATAGAATAAACCCATTACAACTCATTCGCATTTTGTTCCTTGCAACTTTGTCATACCCCAGCAATCTTCCCTGAAAAATGAAGTATATGATAAAAATCTTTGAAAGAATATGAAGAGATTTATCCAAAAAACATTACTTCTTTTATTCAGAATATGCCAGCAAGTTTTGCAAGTTTTGTGCTAAGGAACCCCAGATATATGGTGGTGCACACCTGTAAACCTAGGATTCTAGGAGGCTGAGGCAGGAGGATGGCAAGTTCAAGCCCATTCTAAGCAACTTAGGGAGCCCTTGTCTCAAAATAAAATAAAGACTTGGGCTGAAGATGTGGCTCACTGTGAAGACCCTGGATTCAATACCTAGTACGGGGGCGGGGGGGAAGCCAAACTAAAAGAAACTTACAGTAGTAATTATTCTGCTTATAAAGTAATTTTTACTCTATTAAAATTGTAGGCAACACTCACATTTAATTTAAACTTTTAATGTGTTTAGAAAAAATCAGATAGATAGTAATAATACATTGAAAACACATCTAATAGGGCTGGGGTTGTAGCTCAGTGATAGAGTACATGCTTAGCAAATATGCAGTCCAAGGTTCAATCACCAGCACCACAGAAAAAAATCACACATGGCGAAGTGATCTATACACCTATTAGAGAAAGTTTATGTGATACTTCCACATGTATTTTTAGAATTTGAAGCCACAAATGCTTGATAAACTAGAAGTTAACAGTATTCATTTGCTTCCTTTTAAATTTTCTATTGTAAAACATATTCTTTATCTAAATAGTATTGCATAAAAGAATTCTTGTCTTTGCCTTTTTCACTCACTATTTGATTTTCAAGATTTGTCTCTGTGGGAGGCCCACCATTCCATAAATAAGTGTGCACAGATCCCAGGGAGCAGCTGTGTGGCCCAGACCTGTGTGGCTGCAGGCAGATCCCAGCCAGGGTCCCACACACACACCTGAGATGCTCCTGCACACCCACCAAGCCAAAGACCTGCCCAGAACAGAGCTGCATAGGTGAAGAAGCTTCAGTCAGAGGCCTGCCATTCCATCAGTAAGTGTGCATAGATTGTGGGGAGCACTTGTGTGGCCCAGACCAGTGAGGCTATAGGCAGATCCCAGGAGGGGTCTACCCCAACCCCAGAGGCACAGGAAGACCTGCCCAAGCCAAAGGCCCACCAAGAAAAGAGCTGCACAGGCACACAAACTTCAGCCAGAGGCCCAACATTCCATCTGTCACAGCCAAGGACCCACCTGTAAAAGAGCTATCTAGGCACACAAGCACTATCCAGAGGCTCACCCTGATACCACTGATAAGTGCATGGAGACCTTAGCCAAAGCCTATGCAGACAACAGTAACTGGAGTGCACAGCCCCCAGCCAAAGGCCCTCCCAGACAACAACTACATAGGAGGCCCAGGGAGAAGCATGCCTAGATGCCATCCCAAGTGTGCACAGGCCAATCCGGAAGCCTGCCCAGACAACAAGTCAGCTCAGGGATCCACAAGGCCACCACTCTGAACCCAAGAATTGGTGTACTGGTAAGCAGCAAAGTAAAGGCTACTCAGTGGCTTGCTGAGAATTCAAGCCCACTAAGTGAGGAAAAAGTCACCTCAACAAAAGCAGAGAAGACTTCACCTGTTAAAATGAGAAGACATGTAAGTAAGTCCCAAAACCAGACTCCCACATCACCTAAGGCAACCCCAAAGGGAAACAAGATAGTCTGATACTCAACCACCTGAACTCCCTGAACTGGAAATGAAAGAGGACCTGAAAAAATAAAATCAGAAATAATTTCTCAGATAACAGCAGAGATTGTGTCCATAATATAAGACATGATTTAAAAATCTACAGCCAAAAAAGATGAAAAAATAGAGGAGCTGAGGAACATGATGGAATCCCAAAATAGGAAACAAATGGAATCCATAAAACAGATGTAAACACACTTCCAGGAAATTAAAAATTCCATTGAAAGTTTACACAACAGAATGAGCCAATGTGAGGATAGAATTTCAGATACAGAAGATAGGATTGCAATTAGTGAGGAGGAAAAGAAAAATTTCTTAAAAATAGTAAGGGACCACAAAAAGCAATCCAGCAGCTGCTACATGATGCAAAGAAGAATAACATAACTCTGATCAAAGTCAATGAGGAAATATGAGAAAGTCCAGATGACATAAAAAAACTGTTCACAGAAGTAATGGCAGAAAACTTTTCATCCAAGAGAAAAGAACTTGACATGCAGATAAATGAGGCATATAGGATTCCAATTAGCCTTGATAAAAAAAATCCACACATAGGCACAAAATAGTTAATATTCCAGAAACCCAACAGAAGAATCAAATTCTACAAGTAGTTAGAGAAAAGAAACAAATCACATACAAAGGCAAGCTCATCAGAATCACAGCAGACTTAGCCCAAACGCTCAAAGCAAGAAGAGCATGGAGTAACATATTTCAAACCCTAAAGGAAAATAGCATCCAACCCAGATTGATGTACCCTGCAAAACTATCATTCAAAATTAATGGAGAAATAAGATACTTTCATGACAAAGAGCACCTGAGGAACTTCATGAATACCAAGCCAGCACTCCAAAACTTTTAAAATATATCCTAGGAAAAGACAATGAGGATCACAACCCCCAGAAGGCCATCAGAATGAATCCATCAGGCAAGACAAAATTAAATACAAAGGGGGAAAAAAAAAAAAAAGTCATGGGGCAGAGAAGCTCAGCTGGTCCCAGCACCCGGAAGGAAGCTCCCTGCCTCCATCCCAGGCTCCTAGGGCAGAGAAGCTCAGTTGGTCCCAGCACCCAGAAGGAAGCTCCCCACCTCCATCCCAGGCTTCTAGGGCAGAGAAGCTCAGCTGGTCCCAGCACCCAGAAGGAAGCTCCGCAGCTGCCATCCCAGACTCCTAGGGCAGAGAAGCTGAGCCGTGTGGGTGGCAGAAGCACACAGCCCCCCCCCCGCCCCCAAGGAAATGAGAAAACACATAAACAAGCCTCAAAAACAGAGTTCCAGATCACCTACAGCAACCCCAAAGGGAAATGAGATGGAACAATCTGACACTCAACCACCTGGACTCTCTGAACTGGTAACAAAAGAGGATCTGGAAAAAACGAAATCAGAAATAATTACTCAGATAACTGCAAAGATGTTGCTCATGGTGCAAGACATGATAAATAAATCTAGAGAGGACACAGATAAAAAAAAATAGAGGATCTGAGGAACATGATGGAATCCCAAAATAGGAAACAAATGGAATCCATGAAACAGATACAAACAGATTTCCAAGGGATTAAAAACTCCATCGAAAGGCTCCACAGCAGAATGAACCAATGTGAGGATAGAATTTGACATGTAGAAGATAAGAATGCAATTAGTGAAGAGGAAAAGAAAAATTGCTTTAAAATTGTAAGGGAACACAAGAAATCAATCCAGTGGCTGCTAGACGATGCAAAGAAGAATAACGTAAGACTGACTGGACTCAATGAAAAAAGAGGAGAGAGTGCAGATGACATAAAAAAAACTGTTCACAAAAGTGATGGCAGAAAACTTCCCCAGCCGGCGAAAAGAACTTGACATACAGATAAGTGAGGCATATAGGACTCCAGCTAGCCTTAATCAAAAAAAAATCTACACATAGGCATATAATAGGATTCCAGAAAGCCAACAGAAGAACAAAATTCTACAAGCAGTGAGAGAAAAGAAACAAATCACATACAAATGAAAGCCCATCAGAATCACAGCAGACTTCTCAATGCAAACCCTCAAGGCAAGAAGAGCTTAGAGTGCTGTATTTCAAGCCCTAAAGGAAAACAGCCTCCAACCCAGATTGATGTACCCTGCAAAACTGTCTTTCAAAATTGATGGAGAAATAAGATACTTTCATGACAAAGAGCACCTCAGGAACTTCATGAATACCAAACCAGGACTCCAAAAAATTTTAGACAATACCCTAGGAAAAGACAATGAGGATCACAACCCCAGGAAACCCAGCAGAATGAAACCATTGGGCATGACAAATTAAATGCAAAGGGGGAGAATCCAACTAAAAGAAAAAGTCATGACAAGGCTTTTAAAACTTTTAACTTCATCTCCCTAATGAGTGTATAATTCAATCTTGTTATTGTACTGATTAGTATTTTTCTGATTCTAGAGTTGCACACTGTTCCTTGTGCTGTACTGGCTATTTATAATCTTCTTATGTCTACTTTTTAATTGGGTTGTCTATTAATGAGCTGTAAGAGTTCTTTATATGTTCTGGTCATAGGTTATATGCATTGGAAATATGGTCTGTTTAAGGACTACTTTTCATTTTAATGATGTCATTTAAAGTTCTAAATATTGATGGAATCTCATTTGTCAATTTTTTTCTTTTATACATCATGTCTTTTGTATCCTAGGTATTTCTTGCCTATCCTGAATTCATAAATATTTTCCCTTATAATTTCTTCTTAAAGTTTCATACTTTTAGGCTTTCTTATTTAGGTTCATAGATCCCTTCGAGTTATTTTCATGTATAGAAATAAAGGGTTGAGGTTAATTTTTTATATACAGATACGAGGTGTTCTAGTGCAGTTTGCTGAAAACACTATCTCTTCCTCAGCTCTTGAATTGAGTTTATATTCTATAAAATGCTAATGTTAAAGAATTTTTCAAAACTCAGTGGACCATGTATGTGTGGTTCTATTTCTAGATTCTCTGTTTTATTCCAATGATCTATATGTCTTTCCTTACACCAACACTGCCTTGATTACTGTAGCTTTAGAAGAAGACTTAAAATTAGGTACTAAACATCTTCCAACACTGTTTTGTTTTTTTTAACTTTTCTAGATCCCTCGTACTCCTACATAACTTTTAAATTTCAATATCCAATTCTTCATCTATAGCAAGTATACACAGACCACAATTTTTATATATACTTTGTGTTTTCTAATCCTGCTAAATTCAAGTACAAGTTCTAGGGGCTCCTAGAGTTTCTTGGTATTTTCTCTGTAGATGATCATTTCATGTACATATAAAGATTTTGCTTCTGCCATGCCAATCCTATCCTAGTTGTGTCATTTTATTGCCAGACTCTTTTGGTGGGGTCTAGATTTCAAAGTTTAATCGACAGATAAAGAGTAAGCATATCTGCCCTTGTTCCCCACCTTAAGGAGAAAACATTTATCTTCTCCATTCATATAAGGTGTTCTCGCTGGAAGTATGGAATACATGTCTTTAATCTGTTGAGAAGTTTCTGTTCTACTTCTAGTCTCCTGATAGCTTTTACCATGAACAGCTGTAGAATTTAGTCCAATACTTTTTCTAAAACTACTGACAAGATCATATGGCTTTTTCCTTTCCTCTGTTAAAATGATGACTTTTGGGGGTGGATCTTCCAATGCTGAACCAACACTGCCATCCCTATAACAAAACCACTTTCTACATCCTGCCAGATCTGACTTCCAGTAGTTTGTTTTATTCAACAAATTTTTATCTATGTTCATACTTTTTTCTTCTATTATCTTTATCCAGTTTTAGCATTAGCATAATGTTGAGTTCCTAAAATGAGGGGAGAAGTGTTCCTTCTTTTTTCTGCTTTAATTGTTTGATATAATTTATCAGTTAAAATGTTTATGAGCCTGCTGTTGTCATATAGGTAGGTTTTCAAGCTAGGAATATACTTTCTTTAATAGGTGCTATTCAAATTTTATATTTCCTCCAGGGTTAGTTTCATTGTCTTCTAAGTTACTTCTTAGAAGTTGTCAAATTTATTTCAAAAAAAGATTTTTATAATATGCTTTCTATATCCTTTTAAATTCTGTAAAATCTGTGGTAATGTCTCCTAGATCTTAATATTGTAATTTTAAAAATGTATAACTGATATTGTGTAACAGGAAGAAAAGGTCTAAAAGAGCAGGGTAAGTGGGAGGGGTAGGGGAAGGGAAAAATGGGAAAGGAAAAAATATGAGAAGAGGAAAAAAATGGAAACAAGGTCTTTGCAAATAGAGAAGGCTGGAGGGGGTGAAGGGAGGGCAAGGGAAGGGGGAAAAAAATACGAACCAAGAGACTCATGTAATGGTACAAGATCTCAATGATGAATGTAACTGTATTTTGTACCTAAAATGTACCAATAAAGTTAATGGGGGAAAAAAAAGTCAGGACAAGGATAAGTCAATACACATCAGTTATAAGCATCAATGTCAGTGGTCTCAATTCACCAGTCAAAAGAAATAGACAGGCAGAATGGGTCAAGAAGCAAGATCCAACAATATGCTGCATACAAGAAACACACTTAATTCAAAAAGAAACTCATAGACTTAAAGTTAAAGGGTAGAAAAAAATATTCCACATGGCAGGAACCCAAAGAAAAGCAGGAGTACCTATCCTCTTTGCAGATCAAGTGGACTTCAGACCAACACTTATTAAGAGAGACAAAGAAGGACATTACAACCCTGTAAAGGGAACAATCCAAGATGAAGAGTTGACATTCAATAATATACATGCACCAAACAGTAGTGCACCCAACTATATAAAACAAATACTAATGGACATGAAAAATCATATAAGCACTAATACAATAGTAGTGAGGTACCTAAATTCCCACTTTCACAAACGGATAATCACCTAGATAAAAAATAAACAACAAAATACTAGAACTCAATCAAACTCTTGAACAAATGAACTTAACAAATTTTTATAGAGTATTTCACCTCACAAAATCAGAGTACACATTCTTTTTACCTGCACACAGGTCATTTTCTAAAATAGACCAAATACTTGCTCACTGAACATATTTAAGTAAGTGCAAAGAAACTGAAGTTATCCCCTGTATGTTATCAGACCATAGGGTGATGAAATTGGAGATCAACAGCAAAAGAACTTGCAAGAATTACATAAACACATGTAAACTGAACACGACATTTCTAAATAACCAATGGGTCACAGAGGAAATTAAAGAAGAAATCAGACAGTTCCTTCAATTAAATGACAATGACAGTACAATATATTGGAATCTATGGGACACAATAAAAGCAATCTTATGAGGGAAATTCATAGCATTGAGTCCCATTAGGAAAACAGAGTGTGCTCAATTACACAACCTGATGCTGAACATCAAGCTTCTAGAAAAAGAAGAGCAGGACAACCCCAAAGCTCATACAAGGGAGGAAATTATAAAGAACAGGGCAGAAATCAATGCAATGGAGACTAAGAGAATGATACAAAAACATCAATGAAGCCAAGAGTTGGTTCTTTGAAAGAATCAACAAAATTGACAAACCCTTAGTCAACCTTATCAGAAAAAGGAAAGAAAAGGCCCAAATCCATGCAATTAGGAAGGAAAAGGGTGAAATTACAACAGACCCAGCAGAAATCCAGAGGATCATCAATACCTACTTCCAGAACCTACATGCCAATAAGATGGAAAATACAGAAGAAATGGAAGATTCCTAGATACATGTGAATTACCAAAACTGAATGAAGATGACCTAAAAATTCTAAACAACCCAATACCAATCAATGAAATTGAGAATGTAATTAAAAACTTACTAGGAAAAGCCTGGGTCCTGATGGCTTCACTGCTGAATTCTACAAGACATTTAGAGAGGAACTATTGCAATTACTGTTTAAACTCTTCAGTGAAATTGAAAGCGAAACAATGCTCCTGAATTCATTCCTGGAAGCAAGCATCACCTTAATCCCCAAAGCAGAGAAAGACCCAACTGAAAAAGAGAACTATAGGCCAATCTCACTAATGAACATAGACACAAAAATCCTTAATAAGACACTGGCAAATAGAATGCAGAAGATCATCAAGAAGATCATACACCCTGACCAAGTGGGCTACAGGGATGGTTTGACATACCATATACCTCTACTCTGAAAACTATAGCACTCTGAAAAGAGAGATTGAAGATGATATCAAAAAATGAAAAGACATCCCTTGCTTCTGGAGAGGTAGAATCAACATAGTGAAAATGGCCATACTTCCAAAACAGCTCAATTGATTCAATGTAATCCCAACAGAAATCCCAGCAGCACAATTCACAGACCTTGAGAAAACAATCCAAAAATTCATTTAGAACCTGAAGAGACCTAGAACAGCAAAAGCAATACTATGCAATAAAGACAAGGTAGGGGGTATCACAGCTCCCAACTTGAAACTATACTACAAAGCTACTGTGATAAAAACAGCATGGTACTGGCAAAGAAACAGACCTGAGGACCAGTGGAACAGATTAGAAGATCCAGAAACAACTCCAGAGATACTCAGCCACCTCATCTTTGACAAAGGAGCCAAACACCCTCACTGGAGGAAAGACAGCTTCTTTAATAAATGGTGCTGGAAAAATTGGGTTTCAATTTGCCAAAAATTAAAACTAGACCTGTATCTCTCACCATGCACTAAACTAAAATCAAAATGGATTAAAGATCTAAATATTAAAACAGAAACACTAAACCGGCTGGAAGAGAGTTTAGGTAGAACCCTTGAAGACATGGTATAGGAAAAGATTTTATGAACAAAACTTCAGTTGCCCATGAACTAGCACAATCAAGAAGTGGGATCACTTCTTTAAAAAAAGCTGCTGCACAGCAAGAGGAACCACCAACAGTGTGAAGAGCCAACCCACCATATGGAAAAAAATTTTACTACCTTTCCCTAAAACAAAGGTCTACTATCTAGACTCCATAAATAAGTTTTAAAAAGCAGACCTCCCAAATTTAAAGACTCAGTCCAAAAATGGGCATCTGAAGTGAACAGACATTTCTCAGATAAAGAAGTAGAAATAGCAAATAAACATATGAAAAAAAGTTCAACATCACTGATCATTTGAGAGATGCAAATGAAAACAATGCTGAGATTCCACCTCACCCCAGAAAGAATGGCTGCTATCATGAAATCAACCAATAATAAATGCTGGCAGGGCTCTGGGGACAGAGAAACCTTTCTCCACTGCTGGTGGGACTGTAGACTGGTGCAACCACTGTGAAAATCAGTATGGAGATACCTCAAAGAACTAGGATTGGAAGTCCCACTTGACCCAGCTATTCCCCTGCTGGGTATTTTCCCCAAAGAATTAAAAGAATCATACTACAGAGATATATGTGCACCCATGTTCATAGCAACACAGTTTGTAATAGCTAAAGCTTGGAAACAGCCCAAGTGCCCATCAACTGGAAACTGGATAAAGAAGATGTGGTTATTTTATAAAATGGAGTATTACTCAGCCATAAAGAACGAGAAACTAGAGACATTTATAGCTAAATGGATGCATATTGAGGTGATACTCTTAAGTGATATAAATAAGACACACATGTAAATACTGAATAGTTTCTCTAGTGTGAGAAACTGAAAGTGTAAATAAGGACTAAAAGATATGATAAATAATGTGAAATAGGAAGAAAAGGTGCAAAGGGGAAGGGGCAGTGGGAGGGGTAGGGGAAAAGAGAAAAGTGAATGGAATTAATATGAGAAAATGAAAAAATGGAAACAACATCTTTGTAGATAGGGAGGGGTGGAGGGGTTGAAGTGAGGGCCGGGGAATTGGGGAAAAAATAAGAACCAAGATGGATTATGTAAAGGTGGAAATTTCCAATGATGATTGTCTTTATATTGTATACCTAAAATTTACCGATGATATTAATTTTTTAAAAAGATTTGCCTCTGTGGCTATGAATGCTTTCTTCTCTTCAGTGCCACAGAATAGTCCACAGAAATTGCCTTCCACAAAGTTGGCCTAACTCTTCCCTACCAGAAATGCTGAATTTGCTCAGCCATAAGACCTTGCACAGTTACATAAGGATTTTTCTGTTATATTATCCTAGAAATAGGATTGCTGATCTATGGGGAAGAAGTACACTTGACTTCCCTAAGGACTTCCAAATGCCTTCACATAATGCCTGTGCCACTTCACAGTCTTGTTGGTCATGAATAAGGGTCCTGTGCCTCACATCTTTGCTAATGCTTGACGTTTACAGTTTACACCCAGATTTATAAAAAATGAAATGTCTGTTTTAATTTTCACCTCTCTGATTATTAGTGAGTTTGACCTATCACATTTAATCTTAAAACATTCGTGTTTCTTTGGTTCTCCCATTCACTTCTGTGGGTGCTGTCTTTTCCTAATGTCTCTTGTATATTCTAGATATTATTTGCTTTTTAATACTAGACATAACAAAAATCTTTTCCAAGTTTATTATCTCATTAACTCTGTCACTGCACAATTCTTTGAACAGAAATCCTTAGTGTTTATGTAATCCAATATTATACTTTTTGCATAATGACATCTAATTACCCAATCTAATTTCTTTGCAAATAAAAGATACATAGTTTTTATTAGGTTGGGGTGACCCAACCAAATAAGTGCCTTCACAACTCAAGGTGTTCTGATGCCACATTTCTCATCCTTCAGAATTAAGGTGAAGTAGGGGAATGTATGGAGGATGAACAAAGTAAATTAAATTTGGCTAATAAATAAATATTTATACTCATGTGAATTAGGTAAGGTCACTCATACTTTCTGGCTCTTCCTTTATTCATCTAGGAAATATACAGATAAAAGTATGTGAAGATTCTGGTCCTGTTATACTTTCCCTCTAACTACTCATTCTTTGTCCTTTCTCCACTAAGTATGCATACATGTCATCTGGGCCAATTATTTCTGGGGTAATCAGAACTCAGTAAGTTTGTTAGTTACTTTGTTGTTTGGTGCATTCTTGAACCCTCTTGAACAGTTGCCTGACATTTCCCTTAAAGAAGCACCTTCCTATGTTGAATCTCATTGAAAGTAGTTTAAACAAACATAAGATTTTCTGGTTATCTGTTTACATATTGAACAGATATTTGCTTGCTGCCTACTATGTATCTATGCCTGAGCTATAAAGATAAATCAGGAGAGAAGAATCAACAATGCAGCAAAAACAACATAATTAGATTCTAACAAAGCTAAATGTAGCTCAGCCTGAGACAGGTGGATCATTCATGATGACCAATTAATTTTTCTGTTTTCAACAAAAACTCAGACGGTACAGTCTGAATGAGTCATGGGAGCGGAAAGGAGAGAGGAATGTTACTTATTTTGAGAGAAAATAAGTACTGTTCCTAAAAGTAGTTTCACTATAATAATGATTAATTTCTATGTGAAGTATCAGAGGATGAAGCAGGACATGGTAGTAAACACCTGCAATTACCAGGACTGTAAGAGGCTGAGGTAGGAGGATCAAAAGTTTAAGTTGAGCATGGGAAACTTGGCAACTGACTTAATAAAAAATTTAAAAGGGCTAGGGATGCAGCTCAGTGAGAAGACCCCAGGTTAAAAACCCAGTACCGAATTGAAAGAAAAATGAGCTGAGTGAAGCCAAAAGTCTATCACTTGGCATCAGAGCACTCCAATGCAATCAAGACCAAAGAACCAAAGTTCCAACTGTACCCAGAGAAAAATCTAGATAGTGGCTTTGCACAAATCAAAACAGAAGAATAGAAAAAGACACAAAAGAGACTATGGCTATGTAAAGTCAACTATACAATTCAGGACTGAGAAACACACACATCTGCAGAAGCAGAGGTCTTGAAGGGTTCTTAGATTAGCTAAGCAAATCTGACAAGTTGCTTCTTCTGGATCTATGACTTGGGTTACCTCTTTTGACTTTCAACTTTTTTTTCACTTTAATATACACAATAAAAGAGGTTTATATACAAAACATATGCCCATAGGCACATTTTCTCAATACATGGCTATTATTCCATATTTTTCTCTTCAATTCAAGAAAGTACAACAGAAAACAGTCATATGAGAACATTGTTCAAAAAACATGAAATATAATCCCAAATATTGGTTCTTTCATTTCTACAGAAGAAAAATTACTCGAGTCATCTTAAAATTAACATGACACAAGATTGCCATAACTACTTATGAAAACTGGTTGAAAATTAATGACCTATCTCATCTTAACTGAGCCTTCCAGCTGCCTGCAATCTCTTTTGCTGATCTGTAATAGTACCTACCATTTGTTGATCTTGTGCTATGAGCCAGACATTTCCATAAAATATTGCCTGTCCTCACAAAAACTCTGAAGGATAGGCTTGGTTTCACAATTTTACAGATTAGAAACCTGAGTCTCAGAAAAGTTGTTTTCCTAGTTATCTGACACAGTAAGTAATAAATTCAAAATTTATAATTAGGACAGCCATGTTCCAGAATCAAGAATTCCAGTCTTCACGCCAAATCAGCCTGCAGCAGACAAGCAGGTCTTCGCATGCCCTACCAAGGTCAGGAGTCATGCAAAACACCCCAAATCAGCCCGCAGCACACAGGCAGCCACCTGATTCCACACTACAAAGACACAGAGGACACCGGACCACCAGACGATGGTGCTGAGTCCCGCTGCTCCCAGCCCAGAGGTAGGGGCTTCCCAGCCACCACCCCTCCCGCTGCTCCCAGCCTAAAGGAAAGGGGTTTTGGGCCACCATCCCTGCCACTGCTCCCAGCCCCTGTCCCACCTCTCCCAGCTTAGAGGAGGTTTTCCATGCAGGCACCAACAGGACCCCCCCAGTCAAAATGAGAAAACACATAAATAAGTCTCAAAACCAGACTTCCAGATCACCTACAGCAACCCCAAAGGGAAATGAGATGGAACACTGATACTCAACCACCTGGACCCACTGAACTGGCAACAAAAAGGGATCTGGAAAAAATGAAATCAGAAATAATTTCTCAGATAACAGGAGAAATTGTGCTCCTAGTGCAAGACATGATTAATAAATCTAGAGAGGAGCTCAGGAACATGATGGAATCCCAACATAGGAAACAAATGGAATCCATAAAACAGATGCAAATAGATTTCCAGGACATGAAAAACTCCATTGAAAGTCTACACAGCAGAATGAGCCAATGTGGGGACAGAATTTCAGATATAGCAGATAAGATTGCAATTAATGACCAGGAAAAGAAAAATTGCTTCAAAATTATAAGGGAACATGAGAAATCAATCCAGCAGCTGCTAGATGATGCAAACAAGAATAACATAAGACTGATTGGACTTAATGAAGAAACAGGAGAGAGTGCAGATGACATAAAAAAATCTCTTCACAGAAGTAATGGCAGAAAACTTCCCAAGCAAGGGAAAAGAACTTGACATACAGATAAGTGAGGCATATAGGACTCCAAATAGCCTTGATCAAAAAAAATCTACACATAGGCATATAATTGTTAACATTCCAGAAACTCAACAGAAGAACAAAGTTCTCCAAGCAGTCAGAGAAAAGAAACAAATCACATAAAAAGGAAAGCCCATCAGAATCACAGCAGACTTCTCAACACAAACCATCAAGGCAAGAAGAGCTTGGAGTGACATATTCCAAGCCCTAAAAGA
This sequence comes from Heterocephalus glaber, assembly GCF_053883595.1. Taxonomy (NCBI): domain Eukaryota; kingdom Metazoa; phylum Chordata; class Mammalia; order Rodentia; family Bathyergidae; genus Heterocephalus; species Heterocephalus glaber. Next base: position 25,025,029 of record NW_028258294.1, on the reverse strand, counting down.
AAACAGCCTCCAACCCAGATTGATGTACCCTGCAAAACTATCTTTCAAAATGGATAGAGAAATAAGATATTTTCATGACAAAAAGCACCTTAGGAACTTCGTGAATACCAAACCAACACTCCAAAGAATTTCACACAATATCCTAGAAACAGACATTGAGGATCACAACCCCAGGAAGCAAAGCAGAATGAACCCATCTGGCATGACAAGAAATTAAATGTAAAAGAGAAGAACCCAACAAAAAGAAAAAATCATGGCAATGACAAGTCAATATGTTTCAGTTATAACCATCAAAAATAATGGTCTCAATTCACCAATCAAAAGAAACAGACTGGAAGAATAGGTCAAGAAGCAAAATCCAACAATATGCTGCATACAAGAAACACACTTAATTCAAAAGGAAACTCATAGAATGAAAGTTAAAGGGTGGAAAACAATACTCCATGCAACAGGAACCCCCAAAAAAGCAGGAGTAGGTATCCTCTTTGCAGATCAAGTAGATTTCAAACCAACACTGATTAAGAGAGACAAGGAAGAGAGATAAAAAAGGACACTACATCCTTGTAAAGGGAAGAATCCAAGAGGAAGAGATGACAAACACAAATATGTATGCACCAAACACTAGTGCACCCAACTATATAAAACAAATACTAATGGACATGAAAAGTCATATATGCACTAATACAATTGTAGTGGGGGACCTCAACACCCCACTGTCACAAATAGATAGATCAACTAGACTAAAAATAAGTAATGAAATACTAGAACTCAATCGAACTCTTGAACAAATGAACTTAACAGATGTTTACAGAGTCTTCCACACCACAAAATCAGAATACACATTCTTCTCAGCTGCACATGGGTCATTCTCAAAAATAGACCACATACTCACACATAGAACAAGTTTAAGTAAGTGAAAAGGAATTGAAGTTATCCCCTGTATATTATCAGACCATAGTGCGATGAAATTGGAGATCCATAGCAAAAGAAACTCAAAAAATTTCATAAACAAGTGGAAATTGAACAACACACTTCTGAATAACCAATGGGTCACAAAGGAAATTAAAGAAGAAATCAGACAGTTCCTTCAATTAAATGACAATGACAATACAACATATCAGAATCTATGGGACACAATGAAAGCAGTCTTACGAGGGAAATTCATAGCAGTGAATATGCATATTAGGAAAACAGAACAAGCCCAATTAAACAACCTCATGCTGAACCTCAAGCTTCTAGAAAAAGAAGAACAGGACAACCCCAAAGCTCATACAAGGGAGGAAATAATAAAGATCAGAGGAGAAATCAATGCAATAGAGGCTAAGAGAATGATACAAAAAATCAATGAAGCCAAGAGTTGGTTCTTTGAAAGAATCAACAAAATTGAGAAACCCTTAGCAAACCTTGTCAGAAAAAGGAAAGAAAAGGCCCAAATCCATGCAATTAGGAATGAAAAGGGTGAAATTACAACAGACCCAGAAGAAATCCAGAGGATCATCAATACCTACTTCCAGAACCTATATGCCAATAAGATGGACAACACAGAAGAAATGGACAGATTCCTAGATACATATGAACTACCAAAGTTGAAGGAAGAAGATCTAAAAATTCTGAACAACCCAATATCAACCAATGAAATTGAAAATGTAATTCAAAACTTACCAACTAAGCCAAGGCCCTGATGGCTTCACTGCTGAATTCTACAAGACATTTAGAGAGGAACTGTTGCCACTACTGGTTAAACTCTTCAATGAAATTGAAAGGGAAGCAATACTCCCAAATTCATTCCTGGAAGCAAGCTTCAACTTGATCCCCAAAGCAGAGAAAGACCCAACCGAAAAGGAGAACTATAGGCCAGTCTCACTCATGAACACAGAGGCAAAAATCCTTAATAAGATACTGGCAAACAGAATGTAGAAGATCATCAAGAAGATCATACACCCTGATCAAGTGGGATTTATCCCAGGGATGCAGGGATTGTTCAATATATGAAAATCAATTAATGTAATACACTATACCAATAGAGCCAAGGACAAAAACCATATGATTATCTCCAGAGATGCAGAAAAAGCATTTGACAAAATCCAACATACACTTATGACAAAAACCCTACTAAAAATTGGAAGAGATGGTCTCTACCTCAAACTGATAGAAGCCATCTATGAAAAATCAACAGCCAATATCATACTAAATGGTCACAAACTGAAATCCTTCACACTCAAATCAGGAACAAGACAAGGATGTCCACTATCACCACACTTGTTCAATATAGTTCTGGAAACATTAGCCATGGCAATTAGGAAAGAGAAAGAAATAAAAGGAATAAAGATAGGAAATGAAGAAGTCAAATTGTCATTATTTGCAGATGACATGATGCTCTATATAGAAGACCCCAAGAATCCACCAAAAGTCTTCTAGACTTAATAACCAAATTCAGTCAAGTAGCTGGTTACAAGGTCAACACACAAAAATCAATAGCTTTCCTCTACACAAATGACAGACTCACTGAGAGAGAAACAGGGCAAATAATTCCTTTCACAATAGCATCCAAAAAACTGAAATACCTAGGAATCAACCTAACAAAAGAAATCAAAGACCTCTTCTCTGAAAACTATGGCACTCTGAAAAGAGAGATTGAAGATGATATCAAAAAATGGACAGACACGCCCTGCTCCTGGGTAGGAAGGATTAATATAGTGAAAATGGCCATACTTCCAAAACTGCTATATAGATTTAATGCAATTCCAATTGAGATCCCAGCAGCATACTTCATGGGCCTTGAGAAAACAATCCAAAAATTCATTTGGAACAAGAAGAAACCCAGAATAGCAAAAGCAATTCTAGGTAACAGAGACATGGCAGGGGGTATCACAATCCCCAACCTGCACCTATACTACAAAGCTCCTGTGATAAAAACAGCATGGTACTGGCAAAGAAACAGACTTGAGGACCAGTGGAACAGATTAGAAGATGCAGAAACAATGCCAGACACACTCAGCCATCTCATCTTCAATAAAGGAGCCAAACACCCTCACTGGAGGAAAGATAGCCTCTTTAATAAATGGTGCTGGAAAAATTGGGCTTCAACTTGCCAAAGATTAAAACTACACCTATATCTCTCGCCATGCACTAAACGAAAATCAAAATGGATTAAAGATCTAAATATTAAAATAGAAACTCTGAACCAGTTGGAACAGAGGTTAGGTAGAACTCTTGAAGACATCAGTGTAGGAAAAGATTTTATGAACAAAACCTCGGTTGCCCATGAACTTGCGCAAACAATCAACAAGTGGGATCTCTTCTTATTAAAAGGCTTCTGCACAGCAAGAGAAACCACCAGCAGTGTGAAGAGACAACCCACAATGTGGGAAAAAAATCTTCACCTGCTCTTCCTCAGACAAAGGTCTACTATCTTGAATCTATAAAGAACTTATAAAGATCAGATCTAAATTTAAAGACCCAACCCAAAACTGGGCATCTGAAATGAACAGACATTTCTCAGACAAAGAAGTAGAAATAGCAAATAAATACATGAAAAAATGTTCAACATCACTGGTCATTCGAGAGATGCAAATGAAAACAATGCTGAGATTCCACTTCACTCCAGAAAGAATGGCTGCTATCATGAAATCAACCAAGAACAAATGCTGGCGGGGCAGTGGGGAAAGAGGAACCCTGCTCCCCTGCTGGTGGGAGTGTAGACTGGTGCAAGCACTGTGGAAATCAGTATGGAGATACCTCAAAGAACTAGGACTGGAAGTCCCATTTGACCATGCTATTTCACTGCTGGGGATCTTCCCCAAAGAATTAAAAGAATCATACCACAGTGATATATGTGTGCCCATGTTCATAGCAGCCCAGTTTGTGATAGCTAAAGCTTGGAAACAGCCCAAATGCCCATCAACTGGAGACTGGATCAAGAAAATGTGTTTTTTTATAAAATGGAGTACTACTCAGCCATAAAGAATGAGAAATTAGAGACATTTATAGCTCAATGTATGCACATTGAGGCAATACTCTTAAGTGAAATAAATAGGACACACATGTATAAATACCAAACAGTTCCTCTGGTGTGAGAAACTGAAAGTGTAAATAAGGACTAAAATGTATAATAGGTAATGTGAAATAGGAAGAAAAGGGGTAAATGGGAAGGAAGTGGGAGGGGTAGGGGAAAGGATAGAAGGGAATGGGATTAATATGAGAAAATGGAAAAATAGGAACAAAATCTTTGTAAATAGGGAGGAATGGAGGGGTTGAAGGGAGGGCTGGGCAAAGGTGAAAAATAAGAACCAAGAGAGACTATGTAAAGTCAAATTTCCAATGATGAATGTCATTATATTGTATACCTAAAATATACCAATGATTAGAATGAATAATCAATAAAGCAAAATAGGGAGAAAAGGTCCAAAGTGGTAGGGGTAGTGCAAGGGGCAGGGGAAAGGAAAGACAGGAAAGGAAAAATGATGAGAAATGGAAAAATTGGAAATAAAATCTTTGTAAATAGGGAAGAGTGGAGGGTATGAAGGGATGGCTAGGAATGGGGAAAAAATAAGAACCAAGATGCATTATGTAAAGGTACAATTCCCAATGAGAAATGTAATTGTGTTGTATACCTACAATGTACCAATAAAAGAATTTAACAACAACAACAAAAAGAATTCCTGTCTTCTCTCTTGAAAGCCAATTCAATCTTCCAGCAACAAAAGTGAGATAAATAAGGAAACCTGGTCAAAGCCAGCCCCCCAACATATACTAAACACCTGCTGATTTTGGAGACGCCCCTGTTCTCAAACCAAGGCATTCAAAATTCCCAAAAATCATTTACAGAAAATCCTGGATAAAATTAAATTACTTTGCCTTGAAGATTGATACACTTACTTTCTATGATCACATTTGAACAGAATTCTTATTTAAGATCATTCCCACAGAAGGCTATAAATAAGTGGATGAAGTTACCAAAGGAAGGGGAAAGGGAATAAGGAAAAGAAAAGTAATTGATACAGGGCTTGGATTGCAGATCAAGATCACAAAGATGAACCAGATACTCTCCTATTGTCTTCAGGATGTTGGAAGAGGGATAGAGAGGAAATGCACCAACCTTGGAGCTTTTGCAGTGCCTTTTTAAAACTTTATAGTGGCTGTCAGTTCCATTTCCCTACAAGAGAAATATTTGAAAGTTTGAATATTTTTCCAGACTCACAGTGCTGGAAAACAGCAAGGCAAGAAGTTGATTCTTACATCCACAGTCCACCTTCATCCACTGCAACCGTGTTCTTCTCATCCCACCAGGAGAGAATAGGCTGGAGTGCTTTTCTCCAAGCATGAACCAAGCAGCCCTCTGGGTCCCAAAGTTCTGAAAAAATATTGTTTCCCCATTGAATACAATATTAGGTCCTTGTCCTTAAACAAGCAGCATTAGCTTCTTTACATACACTAAAAATAAAGAGAAGTGATTTTAATTGGTGAGACCAGAGCTTAGGGAAGTAGAGGGTCAAATGATGACCTAATCTGAACTTGGAAGTGGAGCCTAATGGGTCAGACTTTAGAAAGTACTCTCAGAAAAGGTGGGCTAAGGAGTGGGCACTGCTCACCATCTAACTATCCACAGGAAATACAGTAGCATAGTTGGAGAAGGCAGAGTGGCAGATGGGGAGGTGTGGAGAATTACCTTAGGAAAAGAAAACAAAAAAAAACACCTATTAACTCTGTTGTGCTCTGTAGTCTAAGTTTGAGTGGCTGGCTTGTGCAAGTGTGTCCTCTTTTTTTCCCTCCTCTCCCCAGCACCATTCTTGGCAATGCATTTTATCTTCTAGCAGATGGCTGCAGCTGCTATGGAAGCATCTGTTGCTGCTCTTTCACCTTCCAGCTTTGGCAAGAGAAGCTGGCAACATGAGCTTGCAAGGTCTGTCAGCACCCAGTAGTATCATTGTCAAAGTTGAAAAAGAAAAAATTAATTCAAGACAGAGGAAGTGTTGATGTTAAGAATTCTGATGCCTGGGGCCTGCTTGATTTGGGACTTGGCTTCAAATTGGCTCTTCTCATGGGATTTCCATCGAGATTTGTATCTTTATTTTTGTTTTGTTTTGTTGGTACCAGGGATTGAACTCGGGACCTTCTGCTTGTGAGGCAGGCACTAGAACCACTGAGCTAAATCCCTGGCCCTAGATTTGTATCTTTAACTCCAGCCTATTGGCTTAAGCTCTAGGTTTCTGTTTAGCTCTTGTCATGTCCTTTCCTCAAAATCTGTCATCCAATCAGTGACAAAGAAGAATGAGGATATACATATTTGTCATATTGAATATTTGATCATTCCTGCACAGAGGCTCTGTCATGTCCCCCATAAAAGAGCAGAAATATTGGATACTGAAAAAAGGTTGAATGTAGCCTGAGTTTATTTTGTCCTCTGAGAATTTGTGATTTGAAAGGAAGGTCTTCCCTACCACTCCACTGCCTCCATCAAATAACTACAGGAGGAATCTGTGAGCCATTAAATTACTCTCTCAGCCATCATTGGAAATTGGAAGAGACTCAGCAGTCAAGAAATAGAAGACCAGAATGAATGACAGATCAGCATTTTCCCAGTGAGTAACCATTTCTGTCAACTGACAATCCATGGGAGAAATGATAAATTTTGATGAAAACTGCTTTGATGAAAAGACATAAAAGAAAGAGAGGAATTTACCATATTTAATACATATTACTCAAATAAGGACTGAGTGCCCAACTGTGGCACTCTTCTAGGAACTAGTCCCAGAAGAATTGTAGAGCATGTGGTGCCCAGAAAGGGGAGGAATCCGTGTGTGTGTTTGTGTGTAGGGTTGTAATAGAAATTAAGCTAATTCCAAAGACAGAGGGTATTTCATTGGAAGAAAGCTAACAAACAACACAAATAGCAAAGCTGAAGAGGAATACTCTGTTCAAGCATAGTGACAGGAGCGCACATATCTGTCTTTCATCTCACCAAGGGTTCTGTTGAAATCAGGAAAATAGACATATTTTTAAAAGAGATGATCCCAATAGTACTAGAAAACGTTAGGGATTACAATGAACAGATTGAAAATTTTAACAAATTTATATTCTCTGGAAATTGCTGGAATTAGATAAAGAAGCCATCACAAACATGAGTCCAGCACACCAGAAGGTAGTTCAGTTTTTCTCAAGGGTGCCCATGCAACTAAACACAACCAGAGAAGTTAATATGGTAATCGTCAGTGTAATTAGTTTAAGAATCACATTTGGAACAGCAGGGCCTATTAGGCCCCTCACCATCACTTGCATATGCAGAACATCTGGCAGAGCAGCTTTTGCCCCCAGGCTGAAGCCCTAATGCTAGTTCTCTAAAGAAATAACATGGTCTCCTTAGGAAGAATTCTTCAGAGGATAGTTTTGGAGAGCTGAGAGGAGAGAGCCTATCCTTTTTCACCTTAAAATATAGTTAAGGGATTCTGCATTAAGAATGGCCTGGGGGAATACTGGTAATAAGAAAGAGAAAAAGGGGAGGAAGAGAGAAAGAAAAAAATAATGGCTAACATATACTAAGCTCCTACTATGTGCTTAGTACTGTTCTGGATACATTTAATATCTCATTCCATTCTCATCACACTACAAGATAGTTACTATTTATATTTCTATTACATAAATAAGGAAATTGAGTAGCACACAAAAAAGGCAAATGACCCTCTAAGGAAACAGACTCTAGAATACAGACCAAGAGACTCTGACTCCAAGCAATAATATTCATTATTGTTGAAGAATCTTTCCTTCCTTCTACTAAGAATGCAGACATGCAAATTAGTAAGAACAAAAATGTTTCCTTTAAATATTCTATTTTAGTAGATAGGATCTACAGCCCCTTCCAGTGGAAGAAGCTATAGAAGACACAGACCTCCACTCCCTCAGCAATCCATAAAGAATTATGTGTCTCTCAAGGGGAAATGAGACAGGAAGGCAGGGCATGGCTAAAACTGGCTGGAAAGGGAAGTATGACAAGATCTTGGAACTGGAGCATAGAACAGTTCCCAAAGCCCTGCACATGGATTTCCCTTGAGAACTTCAACAGGTTTTTGATAAGACAGGCTGGACCTAAGGTCAGCATGAGGAGCGGGTGATACAAAAAGGACAGTCTACACTGAGTTTTTGCCACTGTGTTCTCTCTTGTATGATGATCCACCTTCATGCTGTGGGGTGTACTTGTTTTTGTACTTTTACTTGGCTCAAACTCACTCTGTGGAGCCTGTTTTAATAAAACTTCACTACCATTAAAAAATTCTTTTTTTTCTATTTTCCCTATTTTACTATAATATGTTTGTGATACACAATAAATATATTCATTGTGGGGAATATATATATATATATAAATATATAGGTATAAAAAACATCTTGATCCTTTCAAAGTATATGTGTACAAAATACATAAAAGTAAAAATACATCTCAATAAAGCAAATGCTTATTTATTAACTACCAAGATTAAAACACAGATATCATTGACAGCCCAGCACCCAATACCTATTGCCCTTTATAATTATTACCTCAATCAGCCCCCCCCCCCGCCAAAGTAGATCTTCCCTGGTTCTACTTTACATACATGGAATTGTAGAGTTTGTATTTTTTATCAGCCTTACTTCAGTTAAAAGCCTCATGCTGTAACATGCAGATGCAGCCTATTCATGTCCTTAGCTATATAAATTTCCATCTTTTGAGTACACCACAATTTATTAACCACTCTGCTTGTACTATGAACTTGCTTGAATGTGTCTCTTGGTGCACTTATAAACACATTTTAGTGTATCACTGGCTTTTATATAATGACAAACTGTTTTCCAGACTATACCAATTTACACTTTCACCAACTGTCCATTTCATATTCTCATCAATACTTAGTTTTAATAGTCTTTAATTTTAGCACTGTGTCTACTTAAAGTTGTATATTATAATTTTAATGATAATTAATGTAATTTCCTATTGGATAGAGTATCTCTTTCTTACAGGTTTTTAAGATTTCTCACAGACATACACATCTTAAAGATAGAAGTTCTGTGTCAATTATATATATGTCACAAATACTGTATTGCTTCTTACTCTGTGATTTGTCTTTTCATTCTCTTAATGGTGCCTTCTATTAAAAGCTATTAACTAAATATTTTACTTAAAACTTTAACAATATCAAAATTATGTATGCATTTATGCTTTGGCTCAACAATATATTATATTAACAAAAATATGAAAATATACATACAAGTGTCTATACCACTATTTATAACAACCAAAGCCTGGAAAAAAACACAAATGCCCATAAAAAGAGGATGAGTTGAATAAATTATAGTCCAAACACACTCTATAATAATGTTTATCTATATAAAAAAAGAATGTGCAATATTTCTACATACTACTATGCTGCTAAGAGAGAAAGGGCTGAGACAAGATACTTCTTCCAGCTAGGCCCCACCTCCTAACCCCACATTGGGTATGCACACCTGTGATCCAAACATCTTCTAAACACCCCACCTCTGAACACATGAGCCTTTTGGGGGAAATTTTGGCTCCAAATCATAGCAATGCCCAGATAATCTAGCAAAAATTATTTAAGATTATCCTTTCTTCACTGTCCTGAAATGCCATGTTTGTATAAAACAGAGAGCTATGTATGCATGGTGATGATTTGGGACTCTATCATTTTATTGATAGATTTGTCTTCTCCTTTTGCTAGTGTTATGCTATTTCAATTATGGAAGTTTTTATAAGTCTTGATATCTGGTATGGAAAATTATCCCATCTGACTTTCAAGAATAATGTGGTTATTCTTGGACCTTTGCAATTCCATTTAAGCTTTTCAATTTCCACCCAAAAATCTACTGGGATATTTATTAGAATTGTCAGTACTATTTCTTTATTTCTACTTCCTTTTAATTTAATTTCTTGTTCTTTTTCTAACTTCTTGACAAAGTGTTTGTTATTGAGGTTTCTAGTTAACAGATCAATTATTTTCATTATATCTTTCTATTTTCTTAATGTACATGCTTCTATTATTTCTAAGTATTAAATTATGCCACTTATCAAGGTTTAATTTTTAATAGTTAATTGGCATTTTCTGAATTCTTTCTGAATAATGTAAGGCTTTAGAATTATTTACACATTTCTGTCTTATTCACTGTAGTTTTTGGGATTTTAATGATGTTTATTTAAACTTATAAGATATTATTGTTGTTGTATTTATTTTTATTTATCTCACCTTTATTCTTTTTGTTCTCTTCAGTTCTTGCATCTCTCCAATCTAAAAATTGTTAAGAATTCCTTTACTATTTCCTTTATGAGAGACTGGAAATGATGAATTCTTTACATTTTTGTTTTCCTAAAAATTTTTTGCCTCCATTCTTGAAGAATATTTTGATGAGTATAGATATCTTTTTTGAGTATAGATACCTCAAATATTACTACACTATCTAGGAATTATTTTTCAAAACTTTGAAAATATATTTCAATTGTCTTTCAATTTCCTTTTGCTGTTAAGAAGCTGATTCAGTCTAATTGTTGCTCTTCTGAAAGAAACAGTCCATTTTTTTCTGAGTGTTATTAAATTTTTTGTCTTACATATTTACTAATCTTCCCATGTTATGTCAGTTGTAGATTTATTTAAATTTTTCCTCTTTGGTCTTATAGGGCTTCATGAATCTGAGTTCATATTTTTATTCATTTTGGAAAATTCTAAGCCATCATCTTTTATAATACTGATTCTGATCTGTTTGACCTCTCCTATCTTTCTAAGATTCCAATTGTGTTACTTTCTAACTGTATCCTCTGTTGCATACCTTCTCTTCTATGTTTTCCATCCTTTTGTTTCTAAATTATTTATTTTAGATTCTTATACTGACATATATTATAACTTACTCCTTAATTTTTTCATTGGAGCCCAATAAGCTGTTAATCAGCCCATCTATTGAGTTCTTAATTTTAGATATTGTATTTTTGGCCTAAAATTACCATTTTTTTCCCAAAACAATTCTGCCATTCCTTTTTATACCTCACATTTCTTTCTCAAGATTTTTAATCTTGTCTTCCATTTATTTGAATATAGTAAGCAAACATATTTATGTTTGACTATATGTTAACTCAAAAATCTGAAGTCCTCATGAATATGTTCACATTCTCTTATCTCATGTCTCTAGTGTTTGTGCTTATGTGCTACAAATTATGTATTTTTTTAAAAGTAGAAATAAATTATGCAATAAGATGTTTTCTCTTTCCAAAGAGGACTTCTATTTGTTTTGGGTAGTTTCAATAGAGATGACTGAAAGTTAGGCAGCAGTCCCTGTGAAAACCAGTTTACTTCTAGTTCATCTAGTTTACACTTATGTGTAGATTAAGCCTTTCCACATTTAGTCCAGAATAAAAGGGGTTTAAAAGTTTGTTATACCTTGGAAGTCTGTGTACTCCAATGTCTCTGCCAACTTCACAAGGATTTCAAAACTCCTAACCAGCTCTTCATCCTCTTAGTAGATTCCTTAAGAATTAGTAGCTGCATTTAGGGGAAACAAAAAGCTTCAAACAGGTTTGACTTTTTCCATCTTTTGGCACAGTAATTATTCACTGAATTGTTAGTTTACCATTATTTTCACTAATGAGACTTTTTACTTTTTAGCTTTTTCAGCTTTTCTATTTATCCTTTGTCAGAAATTTAGTTCAAAGTATGAACTCTACAAATATAAGGCTCTTTAAACCACTTTTAAGCTCTATATTATAATTATTAATATTAGTCTACAGTAAGGAAAGAGAAAATATAGTTCAGCTCATAATTATTAGCTCCATAATTTAACCAGTTTAAAATGAGATTATCATGAAGTGAGGGAATAATGGAAACCGCTTGTGTTAGAAATCTCATGCTATGTATGTATGTATGTATGTATAATATGATGTGATGGTGCTGTCTCTGGAGAAATAATGGTTAAGACAAAAAGGAATAAACACTTTTGGGCATTTCTTTAGAAGACTGATTGCCAGTTTATAGCTGCTGAAACTATCAGAAAAGCAACAAACTTATTGATATTACTGTGAAGCCATCATTGATGGACTTTCTTCAACAGAGAGTAGCTTTAAAATAAACATTTTAAGAGGTAACTTGAGGCTACTGGAGTATAATATTTATATCATCTCTTCCATAAATATGACATATATTGAGACTCTGATATGAGAGGAGGGTAGTTGTGGTAACAAAACACACATACATACAAAGCTCATATTCAAAATATGAAACAAAACAAAAATAAAATGTAGTAAAATACTGGCAAACAAGAGAATGTACTAATATACTAATTACAATTACTGTATTACGGTGTAATGTTTTTAAAAACTAATTTTATTGGTAAATTGAGGTATGCAATATAATGACATTCACCATTGGAAAATTGCAACTTTACATAATACATCTTCGTTCCTATTTTCCCCATTCCCCTGCCCTCCCTTCAAACCCCTCCACCCCTCCATATCTACAAAGGAATTGTTTCCATTTTTTCTTTTTCTCATATTAATTCCATTCCCTTCTTTCTTTTCCTGTACCCCTCCCACTTCCCATTCCCCTTTACCCCTTTTCTTCTTATTTCACATTATCTATTATACCTTTAAGTCTTTATTTACACTTTCAGTTTCTACAAGTAGAGAAACTGTTCAATATTTACAGGTGTGTCTTATTTATTTCACTTAAGAGTCCCCTCAATGTGCATCCATTTAGCTATAAATGTCTCCAGTTTCTCTTTCTTTATGACTAATACTCCATTTTATTTTTTAAAAAACACACACACATTTTCTTTATCCAGTCTCCAGATGATGGGCAATTGGGTTGTTTCCAAGTTTTACCCACCACTAATTGTGCTGCTGTGAACATGGGTGCACATATATCACTGTGGTATGATACTTTGAATTCTTTGGGGAAAATACCAAGCAGGGCAAGAGCTGGGTGAAATGGGAGTTCCAATCCTAGTTCTTTGAAGTAACTCCATATTGGTTTCCACAGTGGTTGCACCAGTCTACTCTCCCACCAGCAGTGAAGCAGGGTTCCTCTTTCCCCACAGCCCTGCCAGCATTTATTGGTTGATTTCATGATAGCATCCATTCTTTCTGGGGTGAGGTGCAATCTCAGGGTTGTTTTCATTTGCATCTCTCAAATGACCTCTGATGTTGAACATTTTTTCATATGTTTATTTGCTATTTCTAATTCTTTGTCTGAGAAATGTCTGTTCATTTCAGATGCCCATTTTTGGATTGGGTCTTTAAATTTGGGAGGTCTGATTTTTTTAAACTTCTTTATAGATTCTAGATGGTAGACCTTTATCTGAGGGACAGCTGGTGAAAAGTTTTTCCCACATTGTGGGTTGTCTCTTCACACACCTGGTGGTTCTTCATGCTGCACAGAAGCTTTTCACTAAAAAGAGATCCCACTTGTTGATTGTTTGTGCTAGTTCACAGGCAACTGAGGTTTTGTTCATAAAATTATTTCCTACACCAATGTCTTCAAGAGTTTTACCAAACCTCTTTTGAAGCCAGTTTAGTGTTTCTGTTTTAATATTTAGATGTTTAATCCATTTTGATTTTAGTTTAGTACATGGTGAGAGATATAGGTCTAGTTTCAATCTTTGGCAAGTTGAAGCCCAATTTTTCCAGCACCACTTATTAAAGAGGCTATCTTTCCTCCAGTTAGGGTGTTTGGCTCCTTTGTCGAAGATGAGGTGGCTGAGTGTGTCTGGAATTGTTTCTGCATCTTCTAATCTGTTCCATTGGCCCTCAGGTCTGTTTCTTTGCCAGTACCATGCTGTTTTTATCACAGTAGCTTTGTAGTATAGTTTCAAGTTGGGGATTGTGATACCCCCTGCCATGTCTCTGTCACTTAAAATTACTTTTGCCATTCTGGGCCTCTTATTCCAAATGAATTTTGGAATTGTTTTCTCAAGGTCTGTGAAATACGCTGCTGGGATTTCAATTGGGATTGCATTGAATCTATATAGCAGTTTTGGAAGTATGGTCATTTTCACTATGTTGATCCTTCCTACCCAGGAGCAAGGGATGTCTTTCCATTTTCTGATATCATCTTCACTCTCTCTTTTCAGAGTGCCATAGTTTTCAGGGAAAAGCCCTTGGATTTCTTTTGTGGTAGATTCCTAGGTATTTCAGTTTTTTGGATGCTATTGTGAAAGGAAATGTTTGCCCTATTTCTCTCAGTGAGCCTGTTGTTCATGTAGAGGAAAGCTATTGATTTTTGTGTGTTGACCTTGTATCCAGCTACTTTACTGAATTTGATTATTAAGTCTAGAAGACTTTTGGTGGAGTTCTTGGGGTCTTCTGTATAGAATATCATGTCATCTGCAAACAATGAAAATTTGACTTCTTCATTTTCTATCTTTATTCCTTTTATTTCTTTCTCTTGTCTAGTTGCTGTGGCTAATGTTTCCAGAACTATATTGAACAGGAGTGGTGATAGTAGACATCCTTGTCTTGTTCCTGATTTTACTGTGATGGATTTCAGTTTTTGACCATTTAGTGTGATATTGGCTGTTGGTTTTTCATAGATGGCTTTTATCAGATTGAGGTACAGACTGTCTATTCCAATTTTTTGTAGGGCTTTTATCATAAAGCGATATTGATTTTGTCAAATGCTTTTTCTGCATCTATTGAGCTGACCATATGGTTTTTGTCCTTGGCTCTATTGATAGAGCGTATTACATTGATTGATGTGCATATGTGGAACCATCCAGCATCCCTGGGATGAATCCCACCTGGTCAGGGTGCATGATCTTCTTGATGATCTTCTACATTCTATTTGCCAGTATCTCATTAAGGATTTTTTGCATCTATGTTCATTAGTGAGATTGGCCTATAGTTCTCTTTTGGGGTTGGGTCTTTCTCTGCTTTGGGGATCAAGGTGATGTTTGCTTCCAGGAACAGATTTGGGAGTATTGTTTCCCTTTCAATTTCATTGAAGAGTTTAAAGAATAGTGGCTGTAGTTCCTCTCTAAATGTCTTGTAGAATTCATCAGTGAAGTCATCAGGACCCAGGCTTTTTGTAGTTGGTAAGGTTTTAATTATGTTTTCAATTTCAATGATTAGTACTGCATCATTTAGAATTTTTAGGTCATCTTTGTTGAACTTTCATAATTCACACATACCTAGGAATCTGTTCATTTCTTCTGTAATTTCCATCTTATTGGCGGATAGGTTCTGGAAGTAGATATTGATGATCCTCTTGATTTCTGCTGGGTCCACTGTAATTTCATCCTTTTCATTCCTAATTGCATGGATTTGGGCCTTTTCTTTCCCTTTTTTGATAAGGTTGGCTAAGGGTTTGTCAATATTGTTTATTCTTTCAAAGAACCAACTCTTGGCTTCATCGATTTTTTGTATTGTTCTCTTAGTCTCCACTACATTGATTTCTGCCCTTATCTTTATAATTTCCTCCCTTCTATGGGCTTTGGGTTTGTCCTGCTCTTCCTTTTCTAGAAGCTTGAGGTTCAGCATCAGGTTGTGTAATTGAGCTCACTCTGTTTTCCTAATAGGAGTACTCAATGCTAAGAATTTCCCTCATGAGACTGATTTCATTGTGTCCCACAGATTCCAATATGTTTTATTGGCATTGTCATTTAATTGTAGGAACTGTCTGATTTCTTCTTTAATTTCCTCATTGAGCCATTGGTTAATCAGAAATGTGTTGTTCAGCTTCCGTGTGTTTATGTAATTCTTGCAGTTTCTTTTGTTATTGATCTCCAATTTCATCACACTACGGTCTGATAATATACAGAGGATAACTTCAATTTCTTTGCACTTACTTAAATATGTTCTGTGAAAAATAATGTGGTGTATTTTACAGAATGATCTGTGTGGAGCTGAAAAGAAAGTATACTCTGATTTTGTGGGGTAAAACATTCTATATACATCTGTTAATTCATTTGTTCAGGATTTTGATTAAAAAAAGAGTTAGATTAAGTTCTAGGTTTTTAAATTTTTTGTCTAGTTGATCTATCTTTTTGTGACAGTAGCATATTGAGGTCCCCCACTACTATTGTATTAGTGCTTATATGATTTTTCATGTCCATTAGTATTTGTTTTATATACTTGGGTGCACTAGTGTTTGGTGCATATATATTTATGATTGTCATCTCTTCCTGTTGGATTGTTCCCTTTATAAGGATGTAGTGTCCTTCTTTGTCTCTCTTAATCAGTGTTGGTTTGAAATCCACTTGATCTGCAAAGAGGATAGCTACACCTGCTTTTTTCAGGTTCCTGTTGCATGGAGTATTGTTTTCCACCCTTTAACTTTAGGTCTATGATTTTCTTTTTGAATTAAGTGTGTTTCTTGTATGCAGCATATTGTTGGATCTTGCTTCTTGACCCATTCTGCCTATTTCTTTTGATTGGTGAATTGAGACCTTAACATTAATGGTTATAATTGATACATATTGACTTATCATTGTCATGACTTTTTCCTTTTTCTTAGATTCTCCCCTTTTGCATTTAATTTCTTTTTGTGCCCAATGGATTTATTCTGCTGTGCTTCCTGGGGTTGTGATCCTCATTTCCTTTTCCTGGGATATTGTCTAAAATTTTTTGGAGTGCTGGTTTGGTATTCATGAAGTTCTTCAAGTGGTCTTTGTCATGAAAGTATCTTATTTCTCCATTAATTTTGAAAGATAGTTTTGCAGGGTACAACAATCTGGGTTGGAGGTTGTTTTCCTTTATGGCTTGGAATAGTAACTCCATGCTCTTCTTGCTTTGTGGTTTTCTGTTGCAAAGTCTTCTGTGATTCTGATGAGCTTTGTTTCTTTTCTCTAACTGCTTGTAGAATTTTGTTCTTTTGTTGAGTTTCTGGAATCTTAACTATTATATGGTATGTGTAGATTATTTTGATCATGGCTAGTTGGAGTCCTATGTGCCTCACTTATCTCTATGTCAAGTTTTTTCCCCCTATTTTGGAAATTTTCTTCCATTACTTCTGTGAGCAGTTTTTTTATGTCATCTTCACTCTCTCCTGATTCTTCATTGACTCCAATTAATCTGATTTTATTCTTCTTTGCATGTCTAGCAGCTGTTGGATAACTTTTTGTGGTCCTTTACTATTTTTAAGAAATTTTTCTTTTCTTCCTCACTAATTGCAATCCTATCTTCTATATCTGAAATTCTATCCTCACATTGCCTCATTCTGCTGTGTAAACTTTCAATGGATTTTTTAATCTCCTGGAAATCTATTTGCATCTGTTTTATGGATTCCGTTTGTTTCCTATATTGGGAATCCATCATGTTCCTCAGCTCCTTTATTTTTTCATCTGTGTTGGCTGTAGCTTTTTTAGTCATGTCTTATACTATGGATACAATCTCTGCTGTTATCTGAGAAATTATTTCTGATATTATTTTTTCAGGTCCTCTTTCATTGCCAGTTCAGGGATTCCAGGTGGTTGGGTATCAGATTACTCCATCTGTTTCCCTTTGGGGTTCCCTTAGGTGATCTGGAAGTCTGGTTTTGAGACTTCTTTATGTGTCTCCTCATTTCAACAGATGCAGCCTTCTGTGTCTTTCTTGAGGTGACTTTTTGCTCACCAGTGGTCTTGAATTCTCAGCAAGCCACTGAGCAGCCATTACTCTGCTGCTTACCAGCACACCGATTCCTGGGTTCGGAGTGGTGGCCTTCTGGATCCCTGAGCTGACCTGTTGTCTATGCGGGCTTCTGGTGATGGCCTGTGCACACTTGGGATGGCATCTAGGCATGCCTCTCCCTGGGCCTCCTATGTAGTTGTTGTCTGGGAGGGCCTTTGGCTGGGGGCTGTGCACCCCAGTTACTGTTGCCTTATAAGGCTTTGGCTAGGGCTTCCATGTACTTATCAATGGTATCGGGGTGAACCTCTGGATACTGTTTGTGTGCCTAGGAAGCTCTTTTCCAGGTGGCTCCTTGGCTGTGGCAGATGGAATGGCAGTTCTCTAGCTGAAGCTTGTGTGCCTGTGCAGCTCTTTTATCAGCAGGTCTTTGGCTTAGATAGGTGTTCTTGAGCCTCTGGGGTCGGGGCAGACCCCTGGCTGGGATTCACCTGCAGCTGCACCATTCCGAGCCACACAGCTGCTCCCTGGGATCTGCCAGCACTCTTGGATGAAATGGCCAGCCTCTGGGAGAAGCCCTAATTACTATACTATTGGGTTATTATGACCTTTAAAAATATGCTCTTAGAATTGTTAAGAATGTTAGGTAATGTGTGAAATAAAATAATTTAAAATTTTCCATAAACACACCAACAGTTAATTTAAAGAAGACAAAATGTCCAATCTTAATAAAAACCCAGAAGTTAAAATGTATGATTAAGAAGCTTAACAAGAAATATAAAAGTCTATTATTATTAAGGATGTTATTTTTACATCTGGTTCCAGATTAAACACAGAACTGTTTTATATTTGCTTGAAAAAGAAGGGAAACCAAGAGGGCAAGGAGAGTTGCATTGGAAATAAAGAGACACATGGGGCTGGGAAATGGCTGATGAACAAACCAAGTTATCCTAAGGATTTATAACAACCTGAATTTTGGGAGTATAATTTTATAGCCCCTCAGCTATTATAAAGTTTTAAGAAATCTATAAATGCCTTTTTAATCTTTTATTTTATTTTTTCATACATTTTTGGTTATATAGATGAATGAGTTTCATTTGACATAACATACTTTGGTCACCCCCTCATCATCACCTTGCCCTGCCATCCCCCCTAGTGTCACATTTTGTGAGGTTTCAAAGCTTATATTTTGCTCATATCCATTCCCCTATTACCTGTTCTTATGCCCCCTCCCCTTTCTATCCTTCCTCTTATCTATAATGGTCTCCCTTCAATTTTCCTGTCATCTTTTTAGATTCCATCTATTAGGGAGAAGATGTGATATTTTTATATGTCTTTTGGAATCTTGTTTATTTCACTCCACATGATGGTCTTCAGATCCATCCATTTTTCTCCAAATGACAATTTCTTTTCTTTATGGCTTAATAATACTCCATTGTGTATACCAAGAAGTGATATAACTGGACCAAACTGTAGTTCTAGTTTTAGGTTTTGAAGAATGTCCATATTGCTTTCCACAGTGGCTGTATGAATTTATATTCCTACCAGGAATTTGGACTTAAGACCTAAAACCTTAAATTTACTGAAAGAAAATATAGGGGAAACAGTTGAAATAATAGGCACAGGCAAAGAATTCTTAAATACAATTCTAATAGCACAGGAAATAATATCAAGAGTCAAAAATTGAAACTGTATCATATTAAAAAGTTTCTGCAGAGCAAAGGAAACAACAAAGTGAAGAGACAACTTATAGAATAGGAGAAAATCTTTGCCAGCTAGTCCTCCACAAGAAGATTAATATCTAGAATATATAAAGAACATAAAAACTTAATGCCAAAAAATCAAAGTGCCCAATCAATAAATGGACAAAAGAACTGAAGAGACACTTCTCAAAAGTACAAATGTCCAGTAAGTACATGAAAAAAAATATTCAGCATTTTTAGTTATTAGGGAAATGTAAGCCAAAACTACAATGAGATTCCATCTTATCCCAGTCAAAATGGCTATCATCAAGAATATAAAAAATAGTTAATGCTGGTGAGGATGTGGAAGAATAAAGGAATCCTTCTATGAATGCCTTTTGAGAGCAGATTGTATATTAGTGAGCACATCAATTTCTGTTTGGGTGTGTAATTGCACATGTGTGTGCTTATGTATATATAAATCAGGGAAGGAGATATAATTCCACATCCAGATCACTGTGGAAAGAGCGGTGGCTGTCAGAATAAGATGCAAAATAATTCATAGTCTGAACTCCTGCAGTCAGGATAGGCATGAGCTATGAACCAGAAATAACCACATAAACAAATATGTCACAAAATAAAAGTAGGGAAAGTATCAAATTTCTATACATTTTTTAATAGGAATTTAAACACCAGTGTTAGAAGATTTTTAAAGAAAGGTGAGATACTAGGTAAAGTGAGGATTATAATGCAAGAGAGACAATTTACTAGGCTTCAGAAAGATATAAAAGAAGCTTGAATACACAAGCAGGTTGCTGGATAAGACAAACTACTAAGGAGTGTCATTTCTTTTCAAGTTCATTTTTGGATTTAATTTGTTTCCAATCAAAATCCTGTGTTTTTAAATATTTTGATAAACGATTTCAAAGTTCATCTAGAATAGCTAATAAAAAATTTAAAAAGAAGAATAATGGCCTCACCAGATATTAAAAATTAGAAAGCTGATCAATGTGAAACAGGATGAAAACAGATGGAAACAGAAGCTATTACAGTCAATATATTAACATATAATCATACATCAGAGAGGAAAGGTACAGGAACTCAATAAACAGTGCTGAGATTATTTTTTAGCTCTTTGGGAAATAATACATTGAATTCTTATCCCATTTTATACAAATAAATTCCAGATGCATTAAAAAGTTAAATGTTATAATGAAGCTATAAGAAAGAAGGAAATATAATTGAATAATTTTTCTGTTTTTTAAGTAAAGAAAAATATTCTAGACTTAAATAAAACCCTAAAAAGTCTTTAAAACAATTGTATTATGGAATATTATGCACTCTTTCATGAGGGTTTTTTTTAAAGAAGCTTAGTGACATTGAAAATGACAAAGAAAAGACAAAAATTAAATCTGTGGCCTGAAAACAACTGGATAACCTAATATGCCTGGAGGAAGGAAAACATAATAGGCTAACAATGATTACCTCCAATTAAAAGTATCATGGTTGATTATTTTATCATCTTAACACAAATCCTAATTTTTTCCTCAGCTTTGCATAACAACCCTATATAATTTTCATAGTACCTCACATTTGTTTTAAAAAGGTAATTTGCAATGTAAGCATAACACTGCTTCAGGTCTTCTAGTCATCTCTCCCTGTGCTGACATGTAGAAAACCACACAAAACCACCATGAAGGAAACATCACAGAAGTCCACCCAAGTGGGAATGGCTGATAATGTCTTGGGTTTCCTATCTTCTGGCTAAGATAGTCTCTCTTCCTGAACTGTCTACTGAGTCTCCATTCCTGATAGAAGATTCATATTTCATGCTTCAATATGCAGCTAAAATAACTGTTCCCTGGCCCTCTGCACACACTGCCTGCAAGAGTGAGTTATCCTTCTCTTGCTGGCAAACATGGTTTGTGCCCTGAGTATACATCTCATATTCTCC
Source organism: Heterocephalus glaber (assembly GCF_053883595.1). Lineage (NCBI taxonomy): Eukaryota > Metazoa > Chordata > Mammalia > Rodentia > Bathyergidae > Heterocephalus > Heterocephalus glaber. Next base: position 25,003,827 of record NW_028258294.1, on the reverse strand, counting down.
CCTGTTATTAAGCTTTCTCAGAACGGGGAACAGGCTTTCTCTCTCTTAAACTATAGCCCACTATAGGAGCTTAAGAAATATTTTCTGTATGTTTAGAAGCTAAAAGAGAGGTACAAGGTTTAAAGGACTATATTCTCTTCCAGCAATGTTCCTGTAAATGCATTTATTAATGTAATAAACCACTACCAATTTCCTGTTATGAAATGATTCAAAGATAAATACAGACTGATGTTTTTCCTTGGAGGAACCAATAGTCTGAGAGAAGTCAGATCTGTAAAGAATTAACTTTATCAGATATGTAAAAGATCCTCTGGGTCTGAAAAATGCTCCCTTTTGGGATTTCTGAATTCTTTTACCACTAATGATCCCAGGAATAGTACCTGAATAAAACACTTGAAATAATCTAAAACCACTTTTCTTTTCTAAATAGAATGTTTGGGGAAAAGACATGAAAACAAAGCATGATACTTTATTTTCCAATTCCTTCTAATTAAATCAAGAAAGATTTTGGAGCTAAAAATTGATTTAAATTCAGTGTGCTTTTTGGATTGCATTTGTAGCGTCTTACTTTTTAAAGAAGAAAGGCATAATTTGATCTATAGCTTGAGGAGTACTACTATCCCTTCATTAATGGTTTTCCCCAGAGGAAAACACAATATATTAAAACAAGGTCACGTGGGTGCACGCCTGTAACCCCAGAACTCTGGGAGGCTGACACTGGAGGATCACAAGTTTGAGCTCAGCCTAGGCAAGGTAGTGAGACCCTGTTGCAAAAATAAAAATAAAAGGAGGTCAGTGACCTAGCTCAGTGCGAAGGCACTAGATTCAATCCCCAGTAAAAAAAAAAAAAAAAAAAAAAAGGTCACATATTAATGGAGCCAGGGATTAGGAGACTTATAACAACCATAATGAAAATAAATGCAAAACTCCAGATTATCCTTTGCACATCCTACGAAGAAAGTCTGCAAACATATTACAGCCTCATTTCCGTTGCTGATGAAAACCAAGTTAAGTGGTCTTGCTGAAGGCCACACCTGAGTGACACCCAGTGAATAGTTACATATGGAGCAGATTTGTGATTTCAAGCCTAGCACTTTCAACCAACAAGGTGCTACCACCATTTAAGAGTACTGCCGGAGTAGGTAAGGACAAGTACAAACAGCAGAGCAAAAATTAAGAACAAACACTATTCAATACCAACAGAACAGCTCAGTGAAAAAGTATTACCTGAATAAAGATTTGTAAATACCAGAAGCCTACATGAGAATCAAAGCCATCATGAAAGGAGAAGAAATAGTGATGACAGTGACTAGAGGGTCAGGGGTTCACTAAAACATTTTCAGTGTTTACTCCAATTAAAGAGAAGTCAGCCACTTGTCAGAAATAATAATGATTAATGTTTCTACTTTTCTCTCTACCTAGTTTCATGATGGTTGGCAGGAAGCAGTCATCCTGATCAATGAAGACAGTAATAAAGATCATAACTGAACATTGATGGACTCCTATGATTCTGCATGATCATTCAGAGTTTACATACCCTCAGGTTTGTAGAAGGACCACAGCATCTTGTATGGTGGCAGGATCTTACCTCATATAGCCAACCTTGGGAAAGTCTTCTCAGGCCTCACATTCTGATTTCTTTCGGTCTAGGTCTTCATATAAGGGCTGCACAATCATATCTTAGGAATAAAGGGAGACAAGAATGGGGTCAAGATGTTTGCTTTTGACCTGTACCTATATCTACATGGAATCAGAGCTGGAAAAGGTTGGTGAACATTACTGTCAAAGCACATGGCCATTGTTAATTATTAGCTAATTGCTTCCAGCAGCTTTGGCTATCACAGGGAACTTATGTTCTAGCTATATGTCTGCATATCTGAGTCTGAATCTGTCTCTCTCTGTCACTCACTTTATGTCATTCTCTTTATCATTATGTCTCTATCATAAGTAACATATATAATCTATATATCTGTGTAACTGGCTGTCTGTCTCTATCATTCTTACCCACTCTTGTCTCTAACTCTTCTCTCTCTCTCTCTCTCTCTCTCTCTCTCTCTCTCTCTCTCTCTCTCTCTCTCTCTCACACACACACACACACACACACACACACACACACACATCCAGATACAGAAATGCATGGGCCACAAATGATAATAAAGGCCTGAATGACATTACATGCTCGCTGAACTCTTTGGAGAAGACATTGTGTCAGAAATCTATGGTCACTTATAGTACTGAAATATCAACCCCCATAACTATCTGTCTGGAGTGCAGAGGAGGCTTCTGGGCTGCCATACCACCACTTCCAGCACAGAAGAGGCTTCCAGGCCATCGGACCACAACTCCCAGTGCAGAGAAGGCTACTGGGCTACTGTACCACCACTCCCAGCACAGAGGAGGCTTCCAGGCCCAAATAGCACCACTCACAGTATAGAAGAGGAGAGCCGTGAGGGGTGCCAGCAGCATACACACACACACACAAACACACACACACACACATACACAGTCCCCTACTCACCCCAACAAAATGGGAAGACATGTAAACAAGTCTCACAACCAGACTTCCAGATTACCTGCAGCTACCCCAAAGGGAAATGAGATGGAACAGATACTAAACCAACTGTACTCCCTGAATTGGCAACAAAAGAGGATCTGGAAAAAATGAAATCAGAAATAATTTCTCAGATAACAGCAGGGATAGTGCCCATAGTGCAAGACATGATTAATAAATCTAGAGAGGACCTGAGGAACATGATGGAATCCCAAAAAAGGAAACAAATGGAATCCATAAAACAGATGCAAACAGATTTCCAGGAGATTAACAACTCCATTGAAAGTCTGCACAGCAGAATGAGCCAATGTGAGGACAGAATTTCAGATATAGAAGATAAGATTGCAATTAGTGAACAGGAAAAGAAAAATTGCTTTAAAATTGTAAGGGACCACAAGAAATCAATCCAGCAGCTGCTAGATGATGCAAAGAAGAATAATATAACACTGATTGGAGTCAATGAAGAATCAGGAGAGAGTGCAGATGACATAAAAAAAAAACTGTTAACAGAAGTGATGGCAGAAAAGTTCCCAAGCAGGGGAAAAGAACTTGACATACAGATAAGTGAGGGATATAGGACTCCAAAAAGCCTTGATCAAAAAAAATCTACACGTAAGCATATATTTGTAAAGATTCTGGAAACTCAACAGAAGAACAAAGTTCTACAAACAGAGAAAAGAAACAAATCACATATGAAGGAATGCACATCAGAATCGCACCAGAATTCTTAACACAAACCCTCAAGGCAAGAAGAGCTTAGAGTGATGAATTCCAAGCCCTAAAGGAAAACAGCCTCCAAACAAGATTGATATACCCTGCAAAACTATCTTTCAAAATTGATGGAGAAATGAGATACATTCATGACAAAGAGCACCTGAGGAACTTTATGAATACCAAAGCAGCACTCCAAAAAATTTTAGACAATATCCTAGGAAAAGACAATGAGGATCACAACATCAGGAAGCACAGAACAGTGAATCCATTGGGTGCAAAAAGAAATTAAATTCAAAGGGGGATAATCCAACAAAAACAAAAACTCATGACAATGATAAGTCAATATGTATCAGCTATAACCATCAATGTTAATGGTGTCAATTCACCAATCAAAAGAAATAGACTGGCAGAAAGGGTCAAGAAGCAAGATAAAACAATATGCAGCATATAAGAAACACCCATAATTCAAAAAGAAACTCATAGACTGAAAGTTAAAGGGTGGAAAACAATACTCCATGAGACAAGAACCCCCCAAAAAAGAGGTGCCTATCCTCATTGCAGATCAAGTGGATTTCAAACCAACACTGATTAAGAGAGACAAAGAAGGACACTACACCCTTGTAAAGGGAACAATCCAACAGGAAGAGATGACAATCCGAAATATATATGCACCAAATACAAATGCCCCCAACTATACAAAACAAATATTAATAGGCATGAAAAACCAAATAAGCACTAAAACATTGTCATAGGGGACTTCAATACCCTACTATCACAAATAGACATATCATCTAGACAAAACATCAACAATGAAATCCTAGAATTGAACCAAGCTATTGAACAAATGGACTTAATAGATATTTACAGAGTGTTCTGCCCCACAAAATCAGAATACACATTCTTTTCAGCTGCACACGGGTCATTCTCCAAAAATACAGCACATGCTAGCTCATAGGACATGTTTAAATAAGTGCAAAGGAATTGAAGTTATCCCCTGTATATTATCAGACCATAGTGCAATAAAATTGGAGATCAATAACATAAGAAACTGCAAAACTCCCACAAACACCTGGAAATTGAATAATACCCTCCTAAACAACCAATGAGTCACAGAGGAAATTAAAGAAGAAATTAGACAGTTTCTACAAGTAAATGATAATGTCAGTACAACATACGGTTACCTATGGGAAACAATGAAAGCAGTTCTAAGAGGGAAATTCATATCATTGAATGTCCATATTAGGAAAACAGAGAGAACTCAGATAAATAAGCTAATGCAGAATCTCAAGCTCCTAGAAAAAGAAGAGCATAACAAACCCAAAGCTTGTACAAGAGAGGAAATTATACAGATCAGAGAAGAAATCAATGCAATAGAGACTAAGAGAACAATACAAAAAATTAATGAATCAAAGAGTTGGTTTTTTGAAAGAATAAATAAAATCAATAAACCTTTAGCCAATCTTATCAAAAAAAGGAAAGACAAGGCTCAAATCCATGCAAATAAGAATGAAAAAGGTGAAGTCTCAACAGACGGAGCAGAAATCCAAAGGATCATCAATACCTACTTTGAGAATCTGTACTCTAATAAAATGGAAAACACAGAAGAAATGGACAGATTCCTACATACTTACGAATTGCCAAAGTTAAATGAAGAAGATACAGAAATTCTAAATGACCCAAGTACAATGAGAGTGAAACTGAAAATATAATAAACAATTTACCAACAAAGAAAAGCCCAGGTCCTAATGTCTTCACTGGTGAATTCTTCAAGGAATTTAAAGAACTAGTGCCATTATTCTTTAAACTCATCAAGGAAATTGAAAGGCAAACAAGGCTTCCAAATTCATTCCTGGAAGCAAGTGTTACTTTGATTCCAAAACCAGGGAAAGACCCAACCCAAAAAGAGAACTACAGACCAATCTCCATAATGAACATGGATGAAAAATCTTTAACAAGATACTGGCAAACAGAATACAGAGAGTCATCAAGAAAATCATACACCATACCCAAGTGGGATTTATCCCAGGGATGCAAGGATGGCTTAACATATGTAAATTAATAAATGTAATAGACTATATCAACAGACTCAAGGACAAAAACAATATGATCAACTCTATAAAACTATAGCACTCTGAAATAGGAGATTTATGAGGATATAAGAAAATGGAAAGACATCCCTGTTCCTGGGTAGGAAGAAACAATATAATGAAAATGGCCATACTTCCAAAACTACTATATAGATTCAATGCAATGCCAATGAAATTCCAACAATATACTTCACAAAACTAGAGAAAACAATCCAAAAATTCATTTGGAACCAGAAGAGACCTAGAATTGGAAAAACAATTCTAGGCAACAAAGGCATGGCATGGGATATAACAATCCCCAACTTGAAACTATACTACAAAGCTACTGTGATAAAATCAGCATGGTACTGGCAAAGAAACAGACCCGAGGATCAGAACATTAGAAGATGCAGAAACAACTTCAGACATACTCAGCCACCTCATCTTTGACAAAGGAGCCAACCACCCTCATTGGAGGAAAGATAGCCTATTTAATAAATGGTGTTGGAAAAACTGGATTTCAACCTGTCAGAGATTAAAACTAGATCCATACCTCTCACCATGCACTAAACTAAGATTGAAGTGCATTAAAGATCTAAATATCAAGAGAGAAACACTAAAGTTGCTGGAAGATAAGTTAGGTAGAATGCTTGAAGACATTGGAATAGTAAAAGAGTTTATGAACAAAAGCTCAGTAGCATGGGAACTAGCAGAAAGAATCAAAAACTGGCATCTCTTCTTATTAAAAAGCTTCTGCATTGAAAGAGAAACCACCAACAGAGCTAACAGACAACCTACAATGAGGGAAAAAAATTTTAGCAGCTGTACCTCAGACAAAGGACTACTATCTAGAATATATAAAGAACTGAAAAAACTTAGACCCCTCAAATTCAAAGACCCAGTTCAAAAATGGGCATCTGAAATGAACAGGTATTTCTCAAAGAAGTAAAAGGAGCAAAGAAACATATGAAAAAATGTTCAACATCACTGATCATTTGAGAGAGGCAGATGAAAACAACACTGAGATTCCACCTCACCCCAGAAAGAATGGCTGCTATCAAGAAATCAACCAATAGCAAATGCTGGTGGGGGTGTAAGGAGAAAGGTATCTTTCTCCATTGTTGATGGGATTGTAGACTAGTGCAACCAAATGGAAATCAGTATGGAGATACCACAAAGAACTAGGACTAAAGGTCCAATATGACCCAGCTATTTCCCTACTGGGTATCTTCCCAAAAGAATTAAAAGAATCATACCACAGTAACATATGTGCACCCATGTTTATATCGGCACAGTTTGTAATACCATAAGCTTGGAAATAGCCCAAGTGCCCATCAACTGGAAACTGGATAAGGAAGATGTGGGGTTTTTGAATAAAATGGAGTACTACTCAGCCATAAAGAATGAGAAAGTACAGTCATTTATAGCTAAATGGATGCATATTGAAGCCATCCTCTTAAGCGAAACAAGTAGGACACACATGTGTAAATAGCAAATAGTTTCTCTAGTGTGAGAAACTGAAAGTGTAAATAAGGATTAAAAGGATTAATGATGAATAATTGATACTTTGAAATAGAAAAATGTCCAAAGGCATAGGGGTGTTTGGAGGGGAAGGGGAAAGGAAAACTTATGAGAAAAGAAAAAAATGGAAACAAAGTCTATGTAAATGGGGAAGGGTGGAGGGGGTGAAGGGCACACAGTTAATGGGGAAAAAAATAAAAACCAAGATACATCATGTAGAGTTATAAGCACCCAATGATAAATGTAAATGTATTGTATACCTAAAATGTGCCAATAAAAGAAATTTAGGAAAAATAAATAAATAAATAAATAAATAGCAAGTGTCTGCATAGCAAGAGAAACCACCAGCAGTGTGAAGAGACAACCCACAATGTGGGAAAAAATTTTCACCTGCTGTTCCTCAGACAAAGGTCTACTATCATCTAGTATCTATAAATAAGTTTAAAAAAGCAGACTTCCCAAATTTAAAGACCCAATCCAAAAATGGATATCTGAAAGGAACAAATATTTCTCAGACAAAGAAGTAGAAATAACAAATAAATATACAAAAAAATGTTCAACATCACTGGTCATTTGAGAGATGCAAATGAAAACAATGCTGAGATTCCACCTCACCCCAGGAAGAATGCCTGCTATCATGAAATCAACCAATAGCAAATGCTGGAAGGGCTGTGGAGAAACAGGAACCCTACTCCACTGCTGTTGGGAGTGTAGACTGGTGCAACCACTGTGGAAATCAGTGTGGAGATACCTCAAAGAACTAGGACTAGAGGTCCCATTTTACCCAGCTATTCCCCTGATGGGTAGCTTCCCCAAAGAATTAAAAGAATCATACCACAGTGATATATGTGCACCCATATTCATAGTAGCACAATTTGTAATAGCTAAAACTTGGATGCAGCCTAATTGCCCATCAACTGGAGAGTGGATAAAGAAAATGTGGGGTTTTTTTTATAAAATGGAGTACTACTCAGCCATAAAAAATGAGAAATTAGAGACATTTATAGCTAAATGGATGCACATTGAGAAGATACTCTGAAGTGAAATAAACAGGACACACGGGTAAATATCGAGTAGTTTCTCTAGTGTGAGAAACTGAAAGTGTAAAGAAGGACTAAAAGGTATAATAGATTATGTGAAATAGGAAGAAAAGGGGCAAAGGGGAAAGGGAAGTTGGAGGGGTAGGGGAAAGGAAAGAAGGGAATGGAATTAATATGAGAAAAGGAAAAATGGAAACAAAGTCTCTGTAAATAGGGAGGGATGGAGGGGTTGAAGGGCAGGCAGGGGAAGGGGGAAAAATAAGAACCAAGAGAGATTATGTAAAGGTACAAATTTCCAATGATGAATGTTATTATATTGTATACCTACAATGTACCAATAAAATAAAAATTTAAAAAAACAAAATAAAGCTCTTACCCACTAAACTGATTTTCCAAAGCATTTGTTGCTCAATAGTTCCACATCAATCAAGAAGATTTCAAAGCATGGTGTGTTTAAGTATCCTCTAAGGTGTCTACTATTACCTGCTTCTTGACATCCTTAGCAGAGAGATGTGCTGACCTTTATGATATTTCTTAATGACCTTCATCATATGTGATTTTTTCTGTTGCCTTTTTGGAAGAACCTCTGTTTGCACCTGTGTTGTGGACTCAAGCAAAGTTACACCCATCTCAAATCATCATTCCAAGTGTCCCCTTCTGTCTAATAACACTGTATTACAAAACAAACACTGAAACACACTGCTATTCATATCACCATAAAAACAAAAACAAACAGAACAAAACTGTCTGGTGAGTCTCCTGAGAGTTTTGGACTCCTGGGATTCATTCATTCTTTGAATCTTACTCTTTCTAAGAACATGCAATGGGTCAGGTACCATCAAGTGTACTGAGGAAAAGAAAAAGGCCACCTTGGCCTTCAAAGAGATCTCAGTTTAAAGTTAGGAGATGTGGTACCAGCTGGGAGGTGGCCATCTCCTGGTTGTATTGCTTTCTCCTTACCTGGTCCAGGACATTTAGTGGGTTTAATCACATCCTGGCTATAAGGCTCAAGATTGCCATCTTTGGAGTGGGGCTGAGTGATTGCAGGCTGACTGGGACCTACTTGCTCTAGCTTCCTCCACCAGCTTTCTACCAGCCACCAGGACAGGGTGAGGAGGACCCACCCCAGGCTGGCCCACCAGCTGATGGCTTGGCTGTGTGGGCACCTACAACAATACACACCCCCCACTCCCCACCCCCACACCACCCTACCCAGCCTCTGGCCTTTTGGATGTGCAGCTACTTGGTTACACACTGCAGAGGCACAACAGGACAAAAGCCATTGTCCTGAGCTCCAGAAGTGAACAACAGAGAGAGTGCCTGTCTCAGCCTCCCTGATGAAAACAAGCCCACTGGAAAAGTGAAGGGAATCTCTGCAATAAAGGCACACCAGATCACCGTGATTGGTAAATTGGAGGGATCATCAGCTTCCATCAGAAATTAGACTTTCTTCAGAGGAAAAGCAGCTGAAACCTACAGTAGAAACTTGCAGAGTATAACCCTGCAGGAGGTCAGGGAGCTCAACTTGGGACTTGCAACCAGAATCTGCCTGAATCTCACAGGTCTGAGACTAGCTTACTGAGACTCCTTGACTTATAACTGCACACTGCTGCCCACATTGTCTATTGTGACAGCAGAGACACACCGTGAAGGAGGCCCTTTATTTTTTAAAGGTGATAGATTAATAACTACCACAAATTGTCATTCTTTAAGAGGTATTTGATGCTATGGTGTTGCTGATTGTATGACTTGGGCTAAGGTGTCGTGATTGATCTAAACAGTTTTCCTTCCTGGTATAATGAAAATGAGATAGCCTCAGAGTCATTAGAGATTCAAAATCTAAATACCAGCTATATCTTGTAGACACCTCTGAGAAGCAGTCATTCCATAAGGGTTTTAAATAGATCAACAAAGATACTTGCAATAAACAACTTCATAATATCAATCCAGGAAGTAAACCAGGGACAGTACCAAAAACAAAAATGAGAAGGCATTTAAGCAAGTCACAAACCCAGACTTCCACCCCACAAAAGGCAATTTCTGGGGGAAATGAGGTGCAAAATTCTGAAAATCAACCACCTGGACACCCTGAACTGATAGCACAGGAAGTAACAAAACAGATGAATGAGGGTCTAGAAAAATTCAAGGCAGAAATAATCTCCCAGATAACATGGTGAGCAGAGTGAAAGACATGATTAGAGGATCTAGAACAGAAACTGATAAAAAAAAAAATAGATGAGCTCAGAAACATGCTAGAAGCCATGAATGCCCAGCATAAGAAAGAAATGGAAACCATGATCACCCAACATAAGAAAGAAATGGAATCCGTGAAACAGATTCAAACAGATATTCAGGAGATTAAAAACTCCACTGAAAGCATGCAGAGCAGATTAAGGGAATGTGAAGATAGAAGATCAGATATAGAAGACAGGATTGCAGTTAAGGACCATGAAAACAGAGATTTCTTAAAAATAGTAAGGGACCATGAGAAATCAATTCAGCAGCTGCTAGATGATGCAAAGAAGAATAACATAAGACTCATAGGAGTCCACGAAAAAACAGGAGAAAGTACAATTGACATAAAAAAAACTGTTCACAGAATAGTAGAAAATTTCCCAGACAGAGATAGAGAATTGGACATACAGATAAGAGAGGCACATTCAACTCCACCCAGCCATGATAAAATAAATCTACACCTAGACATATAATAGTCAAGATCCCAGAAACCCAACAGAAGAACAAAATTCTACAGGCAGTTAGAGAAAAGAAACAAATCATCTATAAAGGAAAGCCCATCAGAATCACGGCAGACTTCTCAACACAAACCCTCAAATCAAGGAGAGCCTGGAGTGAGGTATTTCAAGCCCTAAAAGAAAATAACTCCCAACCTAGACTGTTGTATCCCGCAAAATTATCTTTCAAAATTAATGGAGAAATTAGATACTTCCATGACAAAGAACACCTGAGAAATTTCATGAACACCAAACCAGCACTCCAAACAATTCTAAGCAATATCCTAGAAAAAGGCAATGAAGGTCACAACTCCATGAGGCTCAACAGAGGGAAGCCACCAGACAAGGTAAGAAACTAAAGGAAAAGGGGGAAAAAGAAATAAGAGCCAACAACAGTAAAACATCATGACAAGGATGAGTCAATGTCTCTCAATTATAACTATCAATGTTAATGGTCTCAATTCATACATCAAAAGAAGTAGACTGACAGAATGGATTAAGAAGCAAAATCCAGAAATATGCTGTACATGAGAAACACACCTAACTCAAAAAGAAATCCATATACTGAAAGTAAAAGGATGGAAAACAGCTCTCCACATGACAAGAACCCAGAAAAGAGCAGGGATACCAATCTTATTTGCAGACAAAGTAGATTTCAAACCAAAGCTAATTAAGAGAGACAAAGATGTTCATTATGTCCTTGTGACGGGAACAATCCAAGAGGAAGAGATGACAATCCTAAATATATATACACCAAATACGAATGCCCCCAACTATACAAAACAAATATTAATGGACATGAAAAACCAAATAAGCACTAATAGAGTTGTAGTGGGGAACCTCAATATCCCACTATCACAAATAGACAGATAACCTAGACAAAAAATTAACAACAAAATTTTGAACTGAACCAAGCTATTGAACAAATGGACTTAATAGATATTTACAGAGTGTTCCACCCCACAAAATTAGAATACACATTCTTTTCAGCTGCATACGGGTCATTCACCAAAATAGACCACATGCTAGCTCATAGGACATGTCTAAGTCAATATAAAAGAATTGAAATTATCCCCTGTATATTATCAAACCACAGTGCAATAAAACTGGAGATCAATAACATGAGAAACAGCAAAACTCCCACAAACTCCTGGAAATTGAGTAACACCCTCCTGAACAACCAATAGGTCACAGAGGAAATTAAAGAAGAAATTAGACAGTTTCTACAAGTAAATGATGATGCCAGTACAACAGTTAGGAATCTATGGGACACAATGAAAGCAGTTCTATGCAGGAAATTCATAGCATTGAATGCCCATATTAGGAAAACAGAGAGAACTCAGATAAATAATCTAATGCACTACCTCAAACTCCTAGAAAAATAAAAGAATAACAAACCCAAAGCCTGCACAAGAGAGGAAATTATAAAGATCAGAGTAGAAATCAATGCAATGGAGACTAAGAGAACAATACAAAAAGTTAATGAATCAAAGAGTTGGTTTTTTGAAAGAATAAATAAAATCAATAAACCTTTAGCCAACCTTATCAAAAAAAGGAAAGAAAAGACTCAAATCCATGCAATTGAGAATAAAAAAAGGGAAGTCACAACAGAACCAGAAGAAATCTAGAGGATCATCAATACCTACTTTGAGAATCTGCACTCTAATGAAATGGAAAACACAGAAGAAATGGACAGATTCCTAGATACATACGAATTGCCAAAGTTAAATGAAGAAGATATAGAAATTCTAAACACCCCAATTACAATGAGTGAAATTGAAAATGTAATAAAAAATTTACCAACAAAGAAAAGCCCAGGTCCTGATGCCCTCACTGCTGAATTCTACAAGACATTTAAAGAACAACTAATACTATTACTCTTTAAACTCATCAAGGAAATTGAAAGGGAAGCAAGGCTTCCAAACTCATTCCTGGAAGCAAGTGTGACTTTGATTCCAAAACCAGGGAAAGACCCAACCCAAAAAGAGAACTACAGGCCAATCTCCCTAATGAACATAGATGCAAAAATCCTCAACAAGATACTGGCAAACAGAATACAGAGGGTCATCAAGAAGATCACAAACCCTGACCAAGTCAGATTTATCCCAGGGATGCAAGGATGGTTCAACATTTGTAAATCAATAAATGTAATACACTATATTAACAGAGTCAAGGACAAAGACCATATGATCATCTCAATAGATGCAGAAAAGGCATTCGACAAAATCCAACACCCATTCATGATAAAAAAAAAAAACCTACAGAAAATTGGAATAGAAGGTCTTTATCTCAACCTGATTAAGGCTGTCTATGAAAAAACAATAGCCAACATCATACTAAATGGTCAAAAGCTGAAAACTTTCATGCTAAAATCAGGAGCAAGACAAGGATTCCCACTATTGCCACTTCTGTTCAATATTGTTCTGGAAACATTAGCCACAGCAATTAAAAAAGAGAAATAAATAAAAGGAATAAAGATAGGAAAGGAAGAAGTTAAACTCTCATTATTTGCTGATGATATGATACATTACACAGCAAACCCAAAAAACTCAGTCAAAAGTCTTCTAGACCTAATTGATGGATTCAATAGAGTAGCTGGATATAAGGTCAACACTCAAAAAACAATAGCCTTCTTACACAAATAGCAGACTCAATCAGAGAGAAACTAGGGAAACAATTCCTTTTACAATAGCATCCAAAAGAATGAAATATCTAGGAATCAATCTAACAAAGGAAGCAAAAGACCTCTACATTGAAAACTACAGCACCCTGAAAAAGGAGATTGAGGAGGATATAAGAAAATGGAAAAACATCCCTTGTTCCTGGGTAGGAAGAATCAATATAGTGAAAATGCCATACTTCCAAAACTGCTATATAGATTTAATGCAATGTCGATTGAAATTCCAACAATATACTTCACAGAACTAGAGAAAACAATCCAAAAATTCATTTGGAACCAGAAGAGACCTAGAATAGCAAAAGCAATTCTCAGCAACAGAGACATGGCTGGGGGTATCACAATCCCCAACTTGAAGCTATACTACAAAGCTACTGTGATAAAAACAGCATGGTACTGGCAAAGAACAGACCCGAGGATCAGTGAAATAGATTAGAAGATGCAAAAACAACTTCAGACATTCTCAGCCACCTCATCTTTGACAAAGGAGCCAACTACCCTCATTGGAGGAAAGATAGCCTATTTAATAAATGGTGTTGGAAAAACTGGATTTCAACCTGTCAGAGATTAAAACTAGACCTATATCTATCACCATGCACTAAACTAAGATCTAAGTGGGTTAAAGATCTAAATATTAAGACAGAAACACTAAACTTGCTGGAAAATAAGTTAGGTAGAACTCTTGAAGATATTTGCATAGCAAAAGACTTTATGAACAAAACTTCAGTAGCATGGGAACTAGCAGAAAGAATCAACAACTGGGATTTCATCTTATTGAAAAGCTTCTGCACTGCAAGAGAAACCACCAACAGAGCTAACAGACAACATACAATGTGGGAAAAAAATTTTAGCAGCTGCAACTCAGACAAAGGTCTACTATCAAGAATATATTAAGAACTGAAAAAAATCAGACCCCCAAATTCAAAGACTCAATTCAAAAATGGGCATCTGTAATGAACAGACATTTCTCAGACAAAGAAGTAAAAGCACCAAAGAAACATATGAAAAAATGTTCAACATCACTGGTCATTGGAGAGATGCAAATGAAAACAACACTGAGATTCCACCTCACCACGGAAAGAATGGCTGATATCAAGAAATCAACCAATAATAAATGCTGGCAGGGGTGTTCGGAGAAAGGAACCCTTTTCCATTGTTGGTGGGAGTGCACACTGGTCCAACCCCTATGGAAATCAGTGTGGAGATACCTCACAGAACTAGGGCTGGAAGTCCCATTTGACCCAGCTATTCCCCTGCTAAGTATTTTCCCAAAAGAATTAAAAGAATCATACCACAGGGATATATGTGCACCCATGCTTATTGTGGCACAGTTTGTAATAGCTAAAGCTTAGAAACAGCTCAAGTGCCCATCAACTGGAAACTGGATAAAGAAGATGTGGTTTTTTTATAAAATGGAGTACTACTCAGCCATAAAGAATGAGAAACTAGAGTCATTTATAGCTAAATGGATGCATATTGAGGCCATACTCTTAAGTGAAATAAATAAGAAACAAATTGTAAATACTGAATAGTTTCTCTAGTATGAGAAACTGAGAGTGTAAATGAGGACTAAAAGGATTAATAACTAATAATTGATACTTTGAAATAGGAAAAGGTCCAAAGGGATAGGGGTTTGGAAGGGGAAGGGGAAAGGAAAGAATGGAAAGGAAAAATTATGAGAAAAGACAAAAAAATGGAAATGAAGTATGTAAATAGGTTAGGGTTTAGGGGTGAGGGGCACACAGGTAATGGGGAAAAAATAAGAACAAAGATGCATCATGTACAGGTACAAGCACCCAAAGATAAATTCAAATGTATTATATACCTAAAATGTACCAAAAAAAGAAATTTTTAAAAAATAAAATAAAATAAAGTTAGGAGATGTAAGGATCTCATAGAAGTTAGTCAATGACCTTAGGAAAATGTGCAATGAGCTTCAAAAGTATTAGCATACATTTACTGAGTTTCTACTATGTGCCAATTGTATTAAGTTTTCTGACAGATCATTATCAGCTTATGGAATCTTTAAACAACCTTTGAGAAAATTACTAACCTGTCTTATATAAGAGGACACTGAGGCATATAGATATTCTTTAATTTGTCCATGCTCACATAGCTTTCACTACTGGAGTCAAGATTTCAGCATTTACAGATGAAGAAGGATGTGTAGAGCTGCAGAAACCCACCCAAGTTAGAAAAGAAGGATTCTTAGAGGTATTATAAAATATCAGAAGGAATTCCCTGGGCAGAAAAAGTGAATTTTAGAGAAAGAGAAGCATCTCAAAAAACTCATAGCTAAAAGCCAATGTGGAATTTGCAGGAACTTGCTCTCTGTATCATTTTCAAATCTTAAGTAGATCCATGTCAAAATGAATTCTCTTGTTCTTGTAAGTTTTAGTGAGTAGAAACAAAAACAAAAATTAGGCTGAACTAGTTGAAACTATTGTTTTAACTTCTGGTCAAGAAGCAGAATCAAAACAAGAAGTTTCATTATGAGTGGTTTCAGAAATAAATCCGAGAGGTTTCTTTATATGTGTAATTCTGGAATTCCTACTGGGTATGACTTTATATCTTCAACAATAGTATCCATAGGTCATCTTTACTTCCAAGATAATCATTCTTCAAAACAAAGCAAATATTTAGTTACATGAAAAGACACATTAATATGTAAATATAAAATGGTAAGATATGGCAGTGACCACTGTGAAATGAGATTTAAAACCTTAAAGTAATATATAATCAAGGTATTCCAAGGACCAGAGAGTAAATCAGGAAAAGATTGCCTGTAATCCGATGGCTGAGCATAATCAAAGCACAGATCAAAGGCCATGGAAAGACATGCCAGATTTATCCCTTTAAAAACTCCTTGGCTGGCCCTCTTTAATACTTACTTGAAGTCATATCTAACTGTGCTTTCTCATCCTAATCCTTTTCATGAGTTACACTTTGGAAATAAATTTAGTGTAGTACAAAAAATGATCTCAATCATATTATTAACCAGAGTTATGCAACCCAGCACTTGGCCTAAGGGCCCAGAATATGAAATGAAAGTTAAGATCCCTATACATCTTGCCAAAAAATAATAGTAAGAGAGTAAACTGAAAAACAGACACAACTTTCTCAGACTGGCCCCAAGGTGGTCACCTGTACTTTTAAATGATAATAGATAATACTTATGGAGTTCTCACCCAATAGGAAACCTTTCAAAATTAGGTATTTTCTTTTAACAATACAGTTTTCCTGAATATGTTCTGCTACAACAAAAATATTGTAAATGAGTTTGTTCTTATAATATAGCAGGTTAAGCTATATGTATTAATACTTATTCTTAAAACAATCCTAGATTTTATATATAACATCCTGTCATCTTAAAAGTGGTGAGTTGGTGACACAAGCAAGAAGGTGCAATAGGCTCAATCCCTTACCCCTGCAGCTGAAACACTAATTTAAGAACCACTAACAAAAACATTTTTGCAAGCGCTCCAGAACTCAGGTGAGATGTTACAGCACTTAGATACAGCACAGAAATAAAAAAAGAAACAATGAAGATGTGGCACTTTATTAACAGTATTCCTTCCCCAATATTGTACAATACTACACTGACAGAGATACTTTCAGACTGTGAATTCTCTAGTAGGGAAGAGGAAGATCTGTCTGAGAGTCTGGCTTCTCCATCAACACAGGCACAAGATCCTTCCCTACAGACCTTGGCAATAACCCTAACCCACAGACTGCAGCATCTGGCTTATACATGCCTGCCTCTACAGACTCTAGCACCAACTCCCCTTCCATAAACCCAGGCACTGAGTCAGTCCCATAGTAGACCAAGAAAATATCCCACCCTTCTATAGACCTCAGCAAAAGGCCTACACAAAGACTATACCAGCCATTCCACCCAGAATTGCTGGCTGAGCTGAATGGTGAAGGACTTTCCTTGATGAAGTCCTAAAAAAGTGACTACTGTTTTGAATGTGCAGACACCAAAGGAAGGCTGTAAAAGATTTATAAAGAATCAAGAAATAAGATACTAACAAGGGAACAAATTGAAACATCAGTTACCAAATGCAAACAGAAATCTATTAACTCCAGGTAATCAAAGATGCACAGTAAACTGTAAAGAACATAGAAAGCCCACAATAGCAGATAACAGTACAAAAGAAGCTCAACTGAGATAAAAACCCTAAAAAAAGAACCAAATTCTGGAGTTGAACAACACCATGACTAAATTGAAAAGTCAATAGAAAGCTTCTTCATCAGATTTAATCAAGCAGAATAATTGTAAGCATAAGGATGGGCACATTGAAATTAAAGTCAGAGGAACAAAAAAAAACTTTAAGAAAGCCTATATTTATAAGTATTTATAAGACACATTAAGCAAAAACAATATATTCACTATAGGAGTTCTAAAAGGAAACAAGAGAAAAGAAAGCAATAAAAAGGTTATTTTTTAAAAGGCTAAAATCTTTCCAAATCTGGGGATAGTTTTGAATATCTGAATTAATGAAACTCAAAGGACCCCAAATAGTTGGAATATAAAGAGTTCTACAAAAAGACTCAAAATTGTCAGAAAAGAAAAAGTACTGATCACTGATCACATACATTATATAGTTCCTATAAGACTACCGGTGGATTTCTCAGCAGGGATTTTTATAGACCAGGAAAAATGGGATGACATATTCATAAGGCAGAAAGAAAAAGACTACAACCCCAAACTCCTATTGTCCTTTAAAATGGAAGGAGAGATAAAAATTTGTTCCAGACAAACCTGAGTTAATCACCTGTAGATCAGCCATAATAAACTTTTAAAGGGAGTTCTTCCCTTTGAAAAAGAAGAATGCTAAACATTACAAAAAATTATATAAAAGTAAAAATCTCACTGATAAAGGCCATACATGAACAAATGCAGAGAAAATAATACTGTAACAATGGTGTATAAATCACATTTAACCCTAAAATAGAATCTTAAAAGCAACAAATCATTAAAAAATGAAAAACTATTAGAATTACAGCAGACTTTTCAATAGAAACCTTAAAGGCCAAGAGAATTTGGAATAAAGTGTTTCAAGCCCTGAAAGAAAACAATTTCCAAACTAGATGATATAGCCTATAAAAATTATCTTTCAAAATTGATGGAGAAATAACATATTTCCATTTTAAATAGTACTTGAAGAAATTCATGACCATCAAACCAGCACACCAAAAAAGTTTACAAGGATATCTGAGAAAGAGACAATGAAGGTAAGAATGACAAAAACTCTAAGAGAATGAATATAGAGTGAGCAGTTAAGTAGAAGGGAAAGATAAGGAATCAGCAGTAAGAAAATAAGGCAATTAAAGGAATAAGTCAATGATTATCAGTAATAACTCTCAAAGAGAATGGTCTCAATTCCCCAGTCAAAAGACACACATTAGAAGAGTAGATCAAGAAACAAAACCCCAATTGTATGCTATATATAAGAAACATATTTAACCCAAAAAGAAATTCATAGACTAAAAAGCAAAGGATGGAAAATAATATTCCATGCAATGATAACCCCCAAAAAGCATGTGTAGCTATCCTTTATTCAAACAAAGTGAACTTTATGCCAAAACTGATCAAAAGAGGCAAAAAAAGATCACTGTGTATCGGATAAGGGAATACTCCAACAGGAAAATTAACAATTATTAACATCTATGCACTGAACAGTGGTGCACCCAACTTCACAAAACAAGTACTACTGGACATAAAAGATCAGATAAACAGAAACAAAATCACAGTACAGGGCTTCAATATGTCACTATCACAAATACTCAGATAAACTAAAAAAATCAACAAAGAAATATCAGATATGAACGAAACTTTTGAACAAATAGACTTCTTAGATACCTGCAGAGTGTTTCCCCCAAAAAAACGACAGAATATACATTCTACTCAACAGCACATGGAACTTTCTCCAAAATATACCACATACTGGTCAGTAAAACAAGCTTAAGTAAATGTAAAATAATTGGAATTTTATCATGCATAGTATCAGATCATAGCACAATGCAACTAAGCAAAAGAAGAAAACACAAAAATTATGCATAGAAACTAAACAATGCACTCTTAAATAAACAATGAGTTACACAAAAAACAAGGAAGAAATGTTTCGAGAACTAAATGATAATGTCAGTACAACATACCAGACTTTATGAGACCCAATGAAAGCAGTGCTAGCAGGGAAGTTTATACCTGTGAATCCCCACATCACAAATACACAGTGAGTGAAAAAAAAATAAATAAATAACCTAAAAATATACCTTAAGGTCCTAGAAAAACAAGAACAATCAAACACACTAGTACAAAGGAGTAAATTACCAAGATCAGAGGAGAAATCAGTGAAATTGAGACCAAAAAAAGGAATCAATGAATCAGTAACTTGGTTCTTCCAAAGAATAAACAAAATATAAAAAACGCTTATCCAATCTAGACCAAAAAAAGAGAGATAACAGCCAAATCAATGTAATTAAAAATGAAAAAGCTGAAGTCACAATGTAAACTTTAGAAATCAAAATGATTAGTAACAATTGCTTTGCAAACCTGTATGCCAATATTGGAAAATTCAGAAGAAATCATAGATTTCTACACATGTGAATTTCTAAAACTTAACCAAAAATATTTAAAACCCTGAATAATCCAGTAATGGGCAATGAAATTGAAGTAGTAGTTTAAAAACCTACCAACTAGTAAAAGCTGAGTTCCAGATGGATTCACTGATGAATTCTATAAAAACTTCAGTAAAGATCTAACACAAATACTTCTCAAGTTCTTAAAGAAATTGAAAGGGAAAAAGTACTCCCAAAGTCATCCCTGGAAGCTACTCTTATCCCAATTCTAGAACTAGAAAAAGGTCCAACCAAAAAAGAGAACTATAGATCAGTCTCTTTAATGAATATAGATGTAAAAATCCTGAAGATACTGGCAAACATTACAACAAATCATCCAAAAAAATGCATCATGACCATGTAGGCTTCAACAAAGAAAGGCAAGGATAGTTCAGCACCCACAAATCAATAAATGTAATGATTCTTCTCACAAACAGAAGCCAAGACAAAAATATGATCATCTCAATAGATGCAGAAAAAGCCTCTAACAAAATCCAACATCATTTCATGATTTAAAAAAACACTGAAGAAAACAGGTGTACAAGGACCTTATCTCAATCTGATACAGCTATTTGTGACAAACCTACTGCCAACACCATATTTGCTGGGAGAAAACTGAAAGCTTCCCCTCTAAAATCAGTAATAAGGCAAGGATGTCCATTTAGTACCACTCCTGCTCAACACAGTACTCAAATCATGAGCAAGAGCAATTTAGGCAAGAAAAAAAGGCATATATATAGAAATAGAAGAAGTCAAATTATCATTACTTGCAAGTGACATAATACTCTACATAGAAGACCCCCAAATCTACCAAAGCAAGGTTAGAATAACCAAATTCAGTAATGTAGCAGGATACAAAAACAACATGCAAAAATTAATAGTATTCCTATGAACCCAATGAGAAAAAAACTAGGAAAAATATCCTTTACAACAGCACCAAGAAAAATTAAATACTTAGGTATTATCCTAAGGAAGTAAAAGATCTCTACAGTGAAAATTACATCAGACTGAAAAAGGAGATTGAAGAGGATATCAGAAAATGGAAAAATATCCCCTCCTCCAAGTTAGGCAGAACCAGCATAATCAAAATGGCTATACTTCCAAAACTGATATACAAATTTAATGCAATCCTAATAAAAATACCAAAGTCATTTCTCACAGAAATAGAGAAAAAAATCTTAAAATTCATATGAGATCAGAAGAGACTTAATAACAAAAGCAATCCTGGGCAATAAGAGCATAGTAAGATGCAACACAATTACATACTTCAAGTTATGTTACAAAGTTACAGTGATAAAAACAGCATGGTACTGGCACAAAAACAGAAATATGGACCAGTGGAACACAATAGGGGACTCAGAAATAAGCCAAGACACATTGAGCCATCTGATCTTTGACAAAGGAACAAAAATTATGTTAGAGGAAGGATGACCCCTTTAACAATTGGTTCTGGGAAAACTGGCTAACCACACTCAGAAGACTGAATCTTGACCCATATCTCTCACTGTGTACCAAACTAAAATCAAAATGGATCAGAGACCTATACATTAAAACAGAAACACTGAAATGCTGGAATAAAATAGATAAAAAAGAAACTCTTGAAGTCATAGGCTTGGGCAAGGACTTTCTGAACAGAACCCAAACTGCACAAGAAATAATATCAACAACCAGCAAATTGAATTAAATCAAATTAAAAGGCTTTTGAAAAGCTAAGAAAACAACCAGTAGAGTGGAGACAACCTACAGAATGGGAAAAATAATTGCCAGGTACACCTCAGAGAACTAATATCTAGAATATATAAAGAATTTAAGAAAATTAAATTCCCCAAAATAAAATGCCCAATGGAAAATTGGCAACTGAAATGAATAAACACATCTCAGAAGAAGTACAAATGGCCAATAAATACATGAAAAACATGTTCAATATTACTGGGCAGAAGAGAAATGCAAATCAAAACAACACTGAGAGGGCCAGGGATTTGGCTCAGTGGGGCCCACACCTGCCTCACAAGTGCAAGGTCCTGAGTTCAATCCCCGGTAACAAAAATAACAAAACAAAAAACACAGAGTCTATGTACTCATGAAAGAATACATTTCATCAAGAATTTGATTTCATCAAGAAATTAAATAATAACAAATGCTGACAAGGCTGCAGGAAAGAGAAACTCTTCTACATTGCTGGTGGGAATGTAAACTAATACAACTACTGTGGAGATTAATATGAAGATTTCTCAAAAAATCAAAAATATAAAACTAAAAATACAAATTTCATTGGACCCAGCTATTCACCTTGTAAGTATATTCCCAAAATAGTTAAAGACATATAACTTAGTGATATACATATACTAATGTTTATACCAGCACAATTTATAATAGCTAAATCTTGGAAGCCATGTATATGTCCATCAACAAAGGAATACATAAAGAATACATGGGATTTATATGCAATGGAGTATTACTCTGCTACAACAGAAGAATAAATTTGGATCATTTGTAGGAAAGTGTATACAATTGAACCCATAATGTTAAAAGAAACAAATCAGACATACAATATTAAAATATCATATAGTTTCTCTTATATGAAAAACCCAAAGTATAAAGAGCAAAATAAAATACAGGTCATAGGAAACAAGTACATAGATATTCTGCAGATGGGATGGGGACCAAGAGAGAGAGGGAGAGAGGAGGAAGGGAGGAGAAGGGAACATAAAAAGAATTAAGTTCTGACATGTACAGGTACCAGCTAGCCACATGAATATATTCACAATATATACCAAACATATACAAATAAATAAATAATGAAATTCACTGGCAAAAATAACTTTGAAGTATGCTAATAATGTTTATAATGGTTTATGCATAATCAATTAAAATAGAAAAAAATCCCAAATGACCATCAATGGTGGAATGGATCAATAAATTATAATTTATTAATGCAATAATATTTTACACAACAGTAAAAAAGGATGAATTTTTGAGCTGAAAGTAAGTAACAAAATTTTACAGTGTATGGTATCACTTATTTCATGTTCAAAAATCAAACATAAAATTACATTACATAGAAATTTACACATATGAAAACTTATAAGATACAAAACATATAGAAGACCCAGAAAATACCGCTGTAAAAGTAGAGGTTGTGGATCCTTCTTGGAAGAAATGCTGAAGTTGTGATTGCAGAAGACTACATACAGAACTTAGAAATTGGAAATATACTATGTCTTAACGATTTCTGTTTCTTAAACTAATGTTGGTAGTATTCTATATCTTAACTGAAGGATGGTTATGTAATATTTACTGTAATTTTCATATATTTTATACATTCTTTGGATTTGTGGATATTTCATGATTTTTAATTGATACATATAAAAAAGGTTAAAAAAATGAACTGGATTGAGAATTTCCCACAAAGGCCTCATGTGCTCACAGGTGTGGCCTTTGGAAGATGATAGAATTATGAGGACAATAGAGCTAACTTCCTGTTAGCAGATGGAACCTGGTTAGAAGAGGTAGATTGCTGGAAGTATGACCTAGAAGGGTGTATCGCTCTCCTCCGCTCATCCTTTCTCTCTCTGCTTCCTGGCTCCCATGACATGAGCAGCTTTCCTCTGCCAGACCCTCTCCCCACATGCCCCTTCTGCCTTGAAGCCAGGCAAATATGGACTAAAAACATGCCTAAATAAAACTCTCCTCATTTAAGTTGTGGGTATTGGGTATTTTGTCCCACTGAGTAGAAAGTGATTAAGACACTATTTAGTTGAGATATCAAAGACAAGCATCTCACAGAACTAAAAATTATACACTCAGAAATACTACTGCTGGAATTTTGTCAATTCACTACCAGGAGAATTCTACTAAAATAAGTGATGGGAGAGTCCCCCATTGACTAGTTTGATATACTTACATTGTACTTGTTAGGTCGGGGTGAAATCATTGGTTTTAGAGTCACAGTCCTTCATTTTTCTGAAACTCTACATATAGGACTATTAAGAGTTGCAGCAAAGATTGTTTAAAGATTAAATGAGATCATGGGCAATAAGGGCCTAGTATACATCCAGTATTGATTCCCCTCTCTTAACATATACTCCATGCCACCTTGTTTTTTCACAATACTAACTTACACAGTGTTCTCTAGAACTTTGCATTTTTCCATGTTACATATTTGAAACTACCATAACAAATATGATTGCATTTCCTCTTCAAATTTAGACTTTGGAAGTTAGAAACAGCTATGTCAGTTGGAAAATTGGTATTCAAATATGAGATCGGTAATAGAAATGAAAGGCAACAACAACAATGTCCAGAATTCTTGATAAATTCTGATTACTAAATTACATTTATTCCTCAAAAAAATATGTCTTAAGTCCAAAGAAAAGCTCTAACAGTGTGATAGCTAAATGACATCTCTATAACCATTACTTGATCCCAAAAATACAATCAAATGCCTTTCATTTGAGATTGAGAATTATATTTAAAATGCTAAAACCCTAAAATGACAGAATTAAAGCAGAATAACATTAAAATTTACTCATTTCAACAAAATGGCAATGTATTTATTCATGTTTTAAATATATTGAAACCTTTAAGAAAAAAAGAAACCTCAGCTGCTAATTGTTTAGTATCATTTTTGAGGCCTATTTCATAAATGTTCCCTTGGGAAGAGCTGCCCCTTAATTATCAGTCTCATAAATCAAAAGGAGCATTTGAATCAGTCATCCCCCCCAAGGTCTCAGTCTCCATAGAACTTAGGACAAAGTACTGACACATGTGATAAAGAGCAATCCCCTCACCAGTGACTCTGACTGACTCTGCACCTCATAAATTTTGTTCAGCTTTTATTTTATTACTTTATCCATAATGAAAATAAGTCACCAACCACCTCAAATGCTGATACTGCAACCTGCAGGATATTCAGAAATAGGAAAGTATGCCCATGAGGCATTATCTTCTTTTATCGTTCATCCTGAACAGTGCATTTGAAATAAAAATCCTATAAAAAGCTATGTGTCTCCACTGGCATCACTGTGATCAGCCCCATTCCTACAAGACTCACAAGATGATTTCAGAAATTTTACAGATCCAGGATGACCCATGGAGGGAAAGTCTCTCTTTTGATTGGCAATGAAAAGTGAGCCCCATCAAAGCCCCACACAGAAACCCTAGTGGTGGTGAGGAAGAGCTGTGTGACTAGCCATAAAACCTGAGAAATACTAGTGACCTGGAGAGATTCAACGACCCTCACAATCACATCCACTAATGTATTTCATTTATTCACACTACTGCAAGAGGTGAGAAAAAGGAAGTTGCTTATTATTCTTATTTCTATTTTTGCCTCTCTTTGAGCCCTTAGTTGTTCCAAGAAAATTTTTTACTCTGTCAGACAAGATGTTCTACGTTTTTATCAGTAGAAGTCTTTTTAAAATGTCAGAGCTTCCTATCAATTTATAAATGAGAATAAATCAACTTTTGTTGAATTTTGAGTACCATATGTGGAATAAGGTACTTTACATGCTATCTACTTGAATCATCCCAACAACCAATGAAAGACAGGTCAAAATTATATACAATTCCTTATAGTGCAGAAAAAGTAAATAATACTCTTTTGCTTTTTAAATGCTTACCCTTTGCTCTTAAGTCTCCAGTTGCACAAATGACAAAAATTTCAGGAAAAAAAGATCTTGACAATCCAAAGTATCTTGTTCTGAGTAATTAC
Source organism: Heterocephalus glaber (assembly GCF_053883595.1). Taxonomy (NCBI): domain Eukaryota; kingdom Metazoa; phylum Chordata; class Mammalia; order Rodentia; family Bathyergidae; genus Heterocephalus; species Heterocephalus glaber. Next base: position 24,978,189 of record NW_028258294.1, on the reverse strand, counting down.
TCGGTCTTTCAGCATTTTGCCCCATTTTTATATGTTCTCCTCCAACTCTCCTTCCCAAGGTGGTAATACCATTTTAAAAAATCCTGACCATTCTATTGTCCTTTAGTGGGACCTTGAGGATGAATCAATAATAACAGTGTTCCAGAGGAATACAAAAATATTTTAACAATAAAATCAAGGGAGAAGATTCCAGGTTAAGGGCAGAACAAACATTTTCAGAGACTTAAAAATGAGAGAGAAGCAGGTGAAAACAAAAAGCAAGTACATCTGCCTGTTCTAATTGAGCTAAAGAAAAAGCGAACCACCAGCTCAGAGGGTACCCTGAGAATGGTCCACACCAAGTTAAATGTGTCTTAAACTCCATGAGTTAAAGCAAAGAGTTAGTTAGCATCCTGCAGGGTGTTGTTAACCATAATGTAAACAGGGGCAGATATGACAAAGCCTTGCATCCTAACAATTGTCCTAATCAACATAAAGTTTCAGCTCAGGGGCCTTCAATAACCAAAGTCTGAAGAAAAAATGGTTACTGGATGTAGACAGGCATTACCAAAGAAAGAATATGAGATGGATGAGCAAATTGGTGCCTTTTAGGAGTAACCAAGGAAACCAGTCTGCCTGAAAGAGATCTGGAGAAGTCAAGTTCAGACCATGGAACCACTAATTTTTTCACAGGATTCAATTCATTAGGAGAGAGAACAGACAGCAGAACGTTTTTGCTTTATAGACATGAGGGAAAAAACATAGATGCCCACTGCTGGAAGCTAGCTTTGGGGTAATTTACCAGAGATAGAAGGAAAAAAAATGCCTCTTTTCTGACAAGGCCAAAAAGTTCATTCAGAGCAGGTCAAATCTGAAAGGGGGAGAGTAGATACCTCCTGGAGTTTCTGCCTTTGGAGAGAAAAGTCAAACTAGGTTTGAAACTAAAAGAAGAGAAAACTTAAGACATAAATTAATGAGAGATCAGCCTTAAGTTGAGAAAAGAACTAATATGAACTGAAGTATGCTTTTCTTTTAATGAGTGCCTTCAACTACGGCTGTTATGGACAGAAATGTGTTTCTCTGGTTATATTTGGAGATATCTATCTATTCAGAGTAAGGAAAACACATACTGTATTTATAAGAAATTTCATTTTGTATGAAGAAAATATAGGTTATTTACCAAGAATGTGGTCTCTGATGTTTAGATTTTAATCTGGACTCTGATTCTCCATTTAATGCCATGTGACATAGATCACTTAAACTATCAAAACTGATATTAGCACAAAGAAAATAGGATCGTTTATACACAGAAGTCTGTGGTCTGCAATGAATTATGAATTCTCCCTTTCATGAGTCTACTGATCCTCTCCATCAGTGTTTGTACATACACTTTGTGTTTTTCAGCTTAGCTCACCTTTAACAAAATTCACTTCTTGATGTAGTTCCATGCAACGGAAGCCACAGAGAAGATGCCTGAGGTACTTTTCTGTTTGCCTCTTTGCACTAAGCCAATTTTTTCCATAAAAGCATTATCAAGATTGAGTTAAGATTTGTAAGAATTTAGATCAGTACCTGGATGTGCCAAGCAACATAAATATCCAACAAATGGGTATTTGTTGAAGTAAGTTTCTTGGTTCAGAACACTAGAGAAGCCCAGGGCTCCCATTCTTAACACATGCCTTTTCTACCCAATATCCAGGATACTTCTGTGGCTGTATCCTTAATACATAATTATTTTTCTCCTTACTTAAGAGACAGTACAGTCTTTTCCATCTTTAAGTTCAGGAAGGGGACTCATTTTCAGGAACAGAGAATTATTGCTTTGACTTACCTCGTAGGCTTGTGTCAAATATAATCTTTGTAGATTAAATTTATCCTCATGCTCTGGCTTTCTTTCCTCCTACTTTCTAGCTCCTCAGAATTTCTTTGCTTTTAAACTAGATTTCTACCTTGTTGCACTGCAACAACTCCATGACTTGGGGGTGTGCTAGCCACTTATTATGTACATCCATTCAGTCTACCATACTAAATGTCTCCCGCTGAATATTTAACCACCAACACTGGTGGCAAAAATATGATAGTATATACCAAAAGGAAAGTTCTCAAACTAGGAACAATCAAAAACTTTAGATGAGAAGTAGTTGGTTTTTTTAATTTTTTTTGTTGTTGGGGTTTTTTTTTTTTTTGGTACCAGGGATCGAACTTGGGACCTTATGTTTGCAAGGCAAGCACCAGAACCACTGAGCTAAATCCCCAGCCTGAGAAATAGTTTTTAACAGCCACACAGAAGTGGGTGTCTTAATATTGATTAGTATTGTCATTTCATGAAGTAATATCTGATCATGCTTGTATTATTATCTGAAAACCAAATTTATTTCCTTTTGCATTTACATTGTTAGTTTAAAAATGTGTAGTATAAGTGTAGACATTTGGGAATGAAATCATATTTCTTTTTAGGTGTTTTCTGGATTCCTGAAATTACCTCCATATTTTTTTAAGTTAAACTAAACTTCTTCATTAAGATCCCACACTGTTATGAGTGATTTCCTAATAAACATGTTACAGATGCTATGTACAAGTGCTCATTCACCCAATCTATTATTATGGTTTTTTTGTTTTGTTTTGTTTGGTACTGGGGATCAAACTCACAATATTGCACTTGTGAGGCAGGCATGGTGCCACTAAGCTAAATCCCTGACCCTATTATGATCTTTTTGAAGTAGCCAGGAACCACATTTTAAACAGCTTTAATAATTCTAATGAGTATGATATTAATCAAAAAAGTCTTAAATAAACATTCCAGAGAGAATTTTTAATTCTGACTGAAATAAGAGTAGCTCCATATTCTATCTGAATCCAAATTACTACAACAACAGGAAGAGAAAATACTGAAGAACCAAATAATTCACTCAGTACTTTTCTTTTACTCCCAGAAATTGCCCTGTAAAAAAGACTGGAATTCCTGACCAAAACAAGCTGGTTAATCTCTCCCTCTAGTATAAGATTTACAGTACATACTTAATAATTATTAAATACAAATAGAAGAAAGGTCTTATTCAGCCTCCAGTTCTCAACAAAGTTATTTAATTAAATTACCAATATTATGGTACAGACATGTTAAAAGACATTTTCCAATAAAAATAATATAGATTATTCAATGGCAGAGAAAGATGCTGGTATTTTAAGAGCTGTTTGATTCTTGTTTTTTGTTGTTGTGTTGTTTTATTTTGCTCTGTTTTGTGTGGTTCTAGGGGTTGAATCCATGGCCTAGTGTGTGCTAGGCAAGAACCCTATCCCTGAGCTACACCTCTAACCTTTTTTATTATCTTACTTTTTATTTTGAGACAAGGTCTTGCTAAGTTGCTCAGACTGGGCTCCAACCTGGTATCCCCTTGCCTCAGCCTCCATAGAAGCTGAGATTATAAGCAACAGCCACCATGCTCAGTTGATCCTGCTTTTTATAAAATGAAATTCACTTATAAATAATCTAAAAATGGGGGCGGGTTCAGATTTTGAACAACTCAAAGTTTATGCAGTAGGGGAAAGGATCATTTTAGGAACAGAAAAAAAAATATGAATATGAAATTACCTAGGTCCCTATCAGGCCCTAGAAAGGACCTATGAAAGCTTTATTAACTCCTCATAAATCTTCCTTTATCTAAAAGTTTCCACCATAAAATTTTGAGAGGTATTGAACGCAGGACCCCCAGCCCATTTTCTCAACTTTTGAAAGTAAAACAAGCAATTGCTTTCTCAAGAAGAAAAAAAAAAAACTTTATAAAAGGGAATCTTCACAGAAAAATGCAGCACATTTTCCCCTGTTGAAGCAAAAGAAATTGATTCCAAATGTGATATAGGTCCAAAATACTAATGGAAGTTATCTGTTAGGGGTGGGATTATATATTATTTTCTTTTTTATACATTTGATTTAATGAATTTGCTAAAATGAATCTTCATTTTTAATAAAGGCAAATTAGTAATTTCTTAAATCTCTGGACTAAGAAAGAGAATTCATTACTTGCCCTTGTACAAATTCACCCATCTAACCCACCCAGTAGTCTAAAACTTATAGACCTTCCATGTCCCTAGTATGCTTCGATTCACTCAAGACTGCTCAAATGTAACTCTACTGTGAGGCTTTCACTTGACCATTCATGTTTTCTTGATAAATGTTCCTCATCTCTATTCTCACAGTATCTCATAAGTGCTTTTACTAAGAGGCATCTATCATAACCCTCATTCATAAAAAATATCTCTAGTTATTTATATAGGTCATGATTGATTGATTCACAACTCCTTCAAAATACCAGTTCTTTTGAACATGTCACAGTGTTTATGCATCTCCTCCATTCCATGTTGCATGTGAAGGATAATTATTAGCCTCCTGCATCCTAGAGTTTGCTTCTATCTATATATCCATGATCCAAGATCAAGATGGCTTCAGGATATATGGGCAGTCATATATATCACTTTTCCCATATTGAAACAACAGTCAACCAAGACTCTGGGTTTTTGCCAATATCCATGCTTTCTATGGTATAACTGTATAGCTGCTTTTAAGGTCTTTGTACATAATGGCCTCAAGAAAGAGGACTTCCAGAACCATTTCTGAAAGCGGTAAGAACAATGAGATAAGTGTGTTTGAAATGAGGGGAAGCATTTTTGAGGAAGGGAGAGGGAGTAGGAAAGAGAAAGGGATGGAGGGAAACAGACAGACAGAAACACTGAGGACAAAATGTACCCTTCAAAGGTGCACTTCCAGTGACCTATTTCCTCCAACCAAGCCCTACCTCTTAGTGTTTCCTCTGTTTTCCAATAGTGTCACCGGCTGGGGACTAAGCTTTCTACAAATGAGACTTTAGGGGATGGTCTACCTCCAGATGCGTGTGTGTGTGTATGTGTGTGTGTGTGTGTGTGTGTGTAGGCATGTTCAAAAAATGAATGTTTAGTTTTTTAAAATTTATTACAGTAAAAGACCCTTGTAAAACCTTATATATTTACATAGCTTATATTAAATCTATTTCTCCAGGGATCACTGACAGTTTTAAATATTAATCTCTTCCAAAACTATCCCTCACTGACATATTAAGAAATAATGTTTCTTGTTGAGGATTTTTGCATCTATGTTCATTAGGGAGATTGGCCTTTAGTTCTCTTTTGGGTTTGGGTCTTTCTCTGGTTTTGGTATCAAAGAAACACTTGCTTCCAGGAATGAATTTGGAAGCCTTGCTTCCCTTTCAATACAACATCACTGGTCATTCGAGAGATGCAGATGAAAACAACACTGAGATTCCACCTAACCCCAGAAAAAGTGGCTGCTATCAAGAAATCAACCAATAACAAATGCTGGTAGGGCTGTGGGGAGAAAGGAACCCTTCTCCATTGTTGGTGGGAGTGCAGACTGATGCAACCACTGTGGAAATCAGTATGGAGATACCTCAAAGAACTAGGGCTAGAGGTCCCATGTGACCCAGGTATTCCCCTGCTGGGTATCTTCCCAAAAGAATTAAAAGAATCATACCACAGTGATATATGTGCACCCATGTTTATAATGGCACAGTTTGTAATAGCTAAAGCTTGGAAACAGCCCAAGTGCCCATCAACTGGAAACTGGATAAAGAAGATGTGGGTATTTTTATAAAATGGAGTTCTACTCAGCCATAAAGAATAAGAAACTAGAGACATTTATAGCTAAATGGATGCATATTGAGGCCATACTCTTAAGTGAAATAAATAGGACACACATGTAAATACCTAATAGTTTCTCTAATGTGAGAAACTGAAAGTGTAAATAAGGATTAAAATGATTAAAATGAACAACTGATAATTTGAAATAGGAAAAGCTTCAAAGGGGTAGGGGCAGTGGGAGGGGAAGGGGAAAGGAAAGAAGGGGAAGGAAAAATTATGAGAAAGGAAAAAAATGGAAACAAAGTCTATGTAAATAGGGAAGGGTGGAGGGGGTGAAGGGCACACAAGAAATGGGGAAAAAAATAAGAACCAAGATACATCATGTACAGGTACAAGCACCCAATGATAAATGTAAATGAATTGTATACCTAAAATGTGCCAATAAAAGAATTTAAGGGGAAAAAAAGAAATGTTTGACCCAATTTCTTGACACTCCATGGCCCAGTCAAGTTGACACATAAAATTAACCTCTACAAAGAGAAAAATCTAGAGAGTCACATCCATTCTCCCCTTTCAAAAGGGCAAACCACTAACATAGGGGAAAAAATTGTTCCATCTAAGTTCTTGTTTTCACTCTTCATTTTTCCCTGTGATATTTTCAAAGCACCAGTCATTATAGCACAACCTAGTATTATAGTTGGTCTCAATCACTTTGCAGTAGAAATAATCCTATCATCAGCCAACACAGGGTCACTGGCAGTGGGTACCACATGCAGCAGCCTAGTCACTTCATATGGCACAATGAACACTTAAGGTTTAATCTGAAGCATTCTGGAAATTCTCTATACCACATTATATCACAAACTCATACACAGTATGGCTTCTCCCTTTCTTTTGTTTTGGTGTTGTCCACTAAGACCTATTTTCATTCTGAAGTATAAGTTTTCACTAGCTCAAAGGAACATCTAATTTGGTAATGCTGGGACACTGTGCACATGATTTTTATCTTAGAATTTTGTAGAATGAAGTGAAAGATAGAAGCAGAACACAATCTATCATGTGTTTACTTCATTAGATCAAGAAAAAATAAAAATTACTACAATGTCAATTGCATCAATAATTTATTATTTCATATAACTTGAATTATATAAAAACAGCAGTTACACACAACCCAAAATCAAGACCAATTATGGAAGAAAGCAGCCATTCTAAGGAAAGACGCTGAAATAAGACATTTTACAACTTGGGTAGAAAAAGTAGCATTTCCACACTTATTATTTCTTCAGTAGCCATACATGCACACAAACACAAGCAGAAAACATGATCACAAGGTCTGCTCTGTTTAGAACTAATCTCTATAGTACTTTTATAAACAGAGTCAGATTAAAGTAACTACTAATTCAACTAGAAAAGCCCACCCAGCATATACATACACAGTGTTGACAGAAAGAGATCATGAGGGACTGCATTATTTGGAAAAGCCTCACCAAGAAAACCACAGTCCAATGAACATGTCTGAAGCAGTCCTGTTAGCCTAGATTTTGTTTCCATGGCAATAAATACTGAACTGAGATCTGCTACCACCTATATTGAAGAGAAGGATCAGAAATCAGTAAAATACACCATTCAATGATAAATATAATTATCAAAACCAATTACAATTGCCCTTGCCACTGTCAAAAATAACATTTTATGAGAATGTATGTGCTTGCTCTAATTCAAAACAAAACAAAGGGAATATTTACAAAGTCACTAAATAGTATGCTGATTGTATGCAGAACCTCAACAGATCTACATAAATAATAAGCAAATGATTTAGCACTGGCCCCAAACCATTGTGCCAAAGTATGGCCACCTTGAACCAAGTAAACATTAGAGGAGTTATAACAATCTCTGGCTGTGATCTTCAGAATGACAACATTTCCCTATTTTAAAAAATGGTCTAAGAGACCCACAGCTTTTGTGAACTATAAACGATAAAGCCTTTGTCTCCAGGGATTCAGAGTATATCAGAGAGACATACCTATAAAGTAATGATTAGGCATTAATTCTCACTTATCCACAATTTCATTTTCCATAGTTTCACATACTCATGGTCAATTATGAATAGCATGGAACTCTAAATATAAAGTATAGTGAGATAAATTAAAAGAAAGAGAAAAGACAGACAGAGAGATAGAGGGAGAGTGAAGAGAGTATGCTTATGTAATTTTTAATAAAGCATAACTGTTCTACTTATTGTTAGTTATTACTGTTCATCACTTACTATGCCTACTTTCCCTTCTTTCCTTTCCCCTACCTCTCCCAATTACCCTACACCTTAGGACCTTTTCTTCCTATTTCCCATTATCAATTATTCATTTTAATCACTATTTACACTTTCAGTTTCTCACATCAGAGAAACTATTTGGTATTTACACATGTGTGTCCTAATTATTTCACTTAAGAGTATGGCCTCAATATGCATCCATTTAGCTATGTTTCTAGTTTCTCATTCTTTATGACTGAGTAGTACTCCATTTTATTAAAAAAATCATATCTTCTTTATCCAGTTTCCAGTTGATGGGCACTTGGGCTGCTTCCAAGCTTTCACTATTACAAACTGTGCTGCTATAAACATGGGTGCACATATATCGTTGTGGTATGATTCTTTTAATTCTTTTGGGAAGATACCCAGCAGGGGAATAGCTGAGTCAAATGGGACCTCTAACCCTAGTTCTGTGAGGTATCTCCATCGTTATTTCCACAGTGGTTGCACCAGTCTGCACCTCTACCAACAATGGAGAATGGATCCTTTCTCCCCACAACTCTGCCAACATTTGTTATTGGTTGATTTCTTGATAGCAGCCATTCTTTATGGGGTAAGGTGGAATCTCAGTGGTGTTTTCATCTGCATCTCTCAAATGACCAGTGATGTTGAACATTTTTGCATATGTTAATTTGCTGCTTTTAATTCTTTGTGTGAAAAATGTCTGTTCACTTTAGATGCCCATTTTTGAATTGGGTCTTTAAATTTGGGGGGTCTGATTTTTAAGTTCTTTATATATTCTAGATAGTAGCCCTTTGTCTGAGGTACATTTGTTAAAAATTTTTTCCCCCATTGTAGATTATCTCTTAGCTCTGTTGGTGGTTTCTCTTGCACTGCAGAAACTTTTTAATGAGATCCCAGTTGTTGATTCTTTGTGCTAGCTCCCATGATACTGAGGTTTTGTTCATGAAGTCTTTTCCTATGCCAATGTTGTCCCAAGAGTTCTACCTAACTTATCTTCCAGCAACTTTAGTGTTTCTGTTTTAATATTTAGATCTTTAATCCACTTCAATCTTAGTTTAGTGCATGGTGATAGACATGGGTATAGTTTTAATTTTTGGCAGATTGAAATCCAGTTTTTCCAACACCTTTTATTAAATAGGCAATCTTTCCTCCAATGAGGGTGGTTGGCTCCTTTGTCAAAGATGAGGTGTCTGAGTATGTCTGGAGTTGTTTCTGCTTCTTCGAATCTATTTCACTGATCCTCAGGCCTGTTTCTTTGCCAGTACCATGCTGTCTTTATCACAGGAGCTTTGCAGTATAATTTCAAGTTGGGGATTATGATACCCCCTGCCATGTCTCTGTTGCCTAGAATTGCTTTTGCTATTCTGGGTCTTTTCTGGTTCCAAGTGAATTTTCAGATTATTTTCTCTAGTTCTGTGAAATATATTGTTGGAATTTTAATTAGATTTGCATTAAATCTATATAGTAGTTTAGGAAGTATGGCCATTCTCACTATATTGGTTCTTCCTACCCAGGATCAAGGGTTGTTTTTCCATTTTCTTATATCCTCTTTGATCTCTTTTTTCAAAGTGCTGTAGTTTTCAGTGTAGAGGTTTTTTCCTTCCTTTGTTAGGTTGATTCCTAGATATTTCATTATTTTGGATTCTATTGTGAAAGGAATTATTTCCTAAATTTCTCTCTCAGTGAGTCTGTTATTTGTGTACAAGAAGGCTATTGTTTTTTGAGTGTTGAGCTTGTATCCAGCTACTCTACTGAATCTGTCAACTAAGTCTAGAAGTCTTTTGGCAGAGTTTTTTGGGTCTTCTATGTACAGTATCATATCATCAGCTAATAATAACAGTTACACTTCTTCCTTTCCTATCTTTATTCCTCTTCTTTCTTTCTCTTTTCTAATTGCTTTGGCTAATGTTTCCAGAACTATATTGAATAGGAGTGGTGATAGCTGACATCCTTGTCTTGTTCCCTGTCTTGATTTTAGCATGAAAGTTTTCAGTTTCTGACCATTTAGTATGATGTTGGCTGTTGGTTTTTCATAGACAGCCTTAATCAGGTTCAAATAAAGACCTTCTATTCCAATTTTCTATAGGGTTTATATCAGGAATGGGTATTGGATTTTGTCAAATGCTTCTTCTGCATCTATTCAGATGATCATATGGTTTTTGTCCTTGCCTCTGTTGATATATTGTATTACATTTATTGATTTATGAATGTTGAACCATCCTTGCATCCCTGGGATAAATCTGACTTGGTCAGAGTATATGATCTTCTTGATGACCCTCTGTATTCTGTTTGCCAGTATCTTGTTGAGGATTTTTGCATTCATGTTCTTTAGGGAGATTGGCCTGTAGTTCTCATTTTTGGTAGGGTCTTTCCCTGGTTTTGGAATCAAAGTAACACTTGCTTCCAGGAATGGATTTGGAAGTATTGTTTTCCTTTCAATTTCATTGAAGAGTTTAAAGAGTAATGGTGATAGTTCTTCTCTAAATGTCTTATAGAATTCAGCAGTGAAGACATCAGGACCTTGGCTTTTCTTTGATGGTAAATTTTTTATTACATTTCCAATTTCACTTATTGTATTGGACTATTTAGAATTTTTATATCTTCTTCATTTAACTTTGGCAATTCATATGCCATTCATATCTCTCCATTTCTTCTGTGTTTTCCATTTTATTAGAGTACAGGTTCTCAATGTAGGTATCGATGATCTTCTGGATTTCTGCTGGATCTGTTGTGACTTCACCTTTTTTGTTCTTAATTGCATGGATTTGAGCCTTTTCTTTCTTTTGTTGATAAGGTTGGCTAAGTGTTTATTCATTTTATTTATTCTCTCAAAAAACCAACTCTTCAATTCATTTTTTATATCATTCTCTTAGTTTCCATTGCATTGATTTCTCCTCTGATCTTTATAATTTCCTCTATTGTATGAGCTTTGGGTTTGTCATGCTCTTCTTTTTCTAGGAGCTTGAGGTTCAGCATTAGGTTGTTTATTTCAGCTTGCTCTGTTTTTCTAGTGTGAGCATTCACTGCTATGAATTTCCAGCATATAACTGCTTTCATTGTGTCCCATAGATTCCTGTATGTTGTACTGGAATTATCATTTATTTGTAGAAACTGTCTAATTTCTTCTTTAATTTCCTCTGTGACCCATTTGTTGTTCAGGAGAGTGTTATTCAATTTACATGTGTTTGTGGGGCTTTTATGGTTTCTCATGCTATTGATCTCCAATTTTATTGCACTATGATCTGATAATATACAGGGGGTGACTTCAATTATTTTGCATTTACTTAAACATGCCCTATGAGCTAGCATGTGGTCTATTTTGGAGAATGACCCATGTGCAGCTGAAAAGAATGTATATTCTGATTTTGTGGGGTGGAACACTTGGAAGACATCTATTATGTCCATTTGTTCAAAAGCTTGGTTCAGTTCTAGAATTTCATTGTTGATTTTTTGTCTAGATGATATGTCTATTTGTGTCAGTGGGGTATTGAGTTCCCCCGGTACAATTGTATCAGAGCTTATTTGGTTTTTCATGTCCATTAATATTTGTTTTGTATAGTTGGGGGCATTCATATTTGGTGCATATATATTTAGGATTTTCATCTCTTCCTCTTGGATTGTTCCCTTCACAAGGATGAGGTAACCATCTTTGTCTCTCTTGATTAGTCTTGGTTTGAAATCTATTTTGTCTGCAAATAAGATTCCTACCCCTGCTTTCTTCTGGGTTCCTTTCACATAGAGAACTGTTTTCCATCCTTTTACTTTCAGTCTATGAATGTCTTTTTGAATTAGGTGTGTTTCTTGTATACAGCATACTGTTGGATTTTGCTTCGTAATCCACTCTGCCAGTCTATTTCTTTTGATTTGTGAATTGAGGCCATTAACATTGATGGTAATTATTGATAAATACTGACTCATCCTTGTCATGGTGTTTTACCATTTTGGGCTCTTATTTTTTATTTTTCCCCTTTTCCTTTAGTTTCTTGCCTTGCTTGGTGGCTTCCCGCTGTTGGGCCTCATGGAGTTGTGACCTTCATTGTCTTTTTCTAGGATATTGCTTAGAATTGTTTGGAGTGCTGGTTTGGTGTTCACAAAATTTCTCAGGTGTTCTTTGTCATGGAAGTAACTAATTTCCCCATCAATTTTGAAAGATAAATTTCGCAGGATACAACAGTCCAGGTTGGAAGTTATTTTCTTTTAGGGCTTGAAATACTTCATTCCAGGCTCTCCTTGACTTGAGGGTTTGTGTTGAGAAGTCTGCTGTGATTCTGATGGGCTTTCCTTTGTATTTGACTTGTTTCTTTTCTCTAACTGCTTGTAGGATTTTGTTCTTCTGTTGCATTTCTGGGATTTTGACTATTTTATGTCTAGGTGTAGCTCTGTTTTATCATGGCTAGTTGGAGTTCTATATGCCTCACTTATTTGTATGTCAAATTCTCCACCCCTGTCTAAGAATTTTTCTATTACTTCTGTGAACAGTTTTTTATGTCATTTGTACTGTCTCCTGCTTTTTCATGGACTCCTATCAGTCTTATGTTATTCTTCTTTGCATCATCTAGGAGTTCTTGGATTGATTTCTCATGGTCTGTTACTATTTTGAAGATATCTCTGTTTTCATGGTCACTTACTGCAATTCTGTTTTCTATATCTGATATTCTATCTTCACATTCTCTCAATTTGCTATGAATGCTTTCATTGGAGTTTTTAATCTCCTGGGTATCTGTTTGAATCTGTTTCATGGATTCCATTTCTTTCCTCTGTTGGGCAATCATGGTTTCCATTTCTTTATTATGCTGGGAATTCATGGCTTGCAGCATGGTTCTGAGCTAATCTACTTTTTTTATCTGTTTCTATTCTAGAGCCTCTAATCATGTCTTTCACTCTGCTCACCATCTCTGTAGTTATCTGGGAAATTATTTCTGTTTTGAATTTTTCTAGAGCCTCATTCATCTGTTTTGTTACTTCCTGTGCTATCAGTTCAGGTCATCCAGGTGATTGATTATCATATTTTTCCACCTCATTTCCCCCGGAATTGGCCTTTGGTGAGCTGGAAGTCTGTGTTTGTGTCCTGCCAAGGTGTCTTCTCATTTTTAATTCTGAGGTAGGTGCTATTTTTTGCTTTAATTCCTGGGCTGATACTCCAATATTTCTTATTTTGAGTATCTTTATTACTGGTGTTTAGAGCCCCTATGGAATGATTGCTCCTCAGAGATATCCTCCAGGTATAACTGGACTTTTTAGGCTTTGAGTGTTTAATGACTCTTAGGCAATCTCATTTTCATTATACCAGGAAGGACAACTGATTAGATCAATCACAACACCTTAGCCCCATTGACACAATCAGCATCAAACACAGCTTAGAAAATGACAATTTGTGGTAGTAGTTAATCTGTCACCTTTAACCAGGAAAGCTAGATCAAAATCTAGGGCCAGCCCAAAATATGTTTGTAGTAAGTAAACCCTTCAATTTGGCAAATTTACCCTTCAGGATAAGGATTTGGGAGGGGTTGGGGAGGGAGGGGTAGAGAGATAGAGGGAGAGGGAAAGGTTAGAGGTGAGGCTAGAGACATGGGAAGATTGTGCAAATTGTGGGGATCTGTTGAAGACAGGAGGAGAAGACAGAGCAGAAGAACAGAATCAAGTACAGAACAAAGTGACAACAATAGGGAAGCTAGAAATTGTACTCATCTTTCTATAAAAGTGACAGTCATGAGGTCAGAGAGAGAGAGAAAAAAATCAGAATGGGACAGAAACAGGAAAAAAGAGGGAGAGAAATATAGAGCCAGAAGGGATAGAGAGAGAGAAAAAGAAAAGAAAACTGAAAAAAAAAAATATATATGTATACATACAAACAAACAATCAAACAAAGGTCTCCCTCCTCATGGTATGTTTCTTCTGTCCTGTTAGGCAATGTGGGCAGCAGTGTGTGAGTCTAAATCAATTAGTCTCAGCAAGGCCAGCTGAAGTCTACTGAGATTCAGGCTGATTTCTGGCTGCAAGGTCCAAGTTGAAGTCCCTGACCTCCTGCAGGATTAAACCTCTGCAAGGTTCTACTGCAGGTTCCAGCTGTCCTCCCCACTATGCCAGTCTGGGTTTCTATGGGAGGTGTTGATCCCACCAACTTACCAACCACAATGGTCCAGTGTGCTTTTACTGAAGAGTTTTTCTTCACTTTTCCAGTGGGCTTCAATTTTCACTGAGGAGCATCAGAAAGGCCCTCTCTGTTGTTCACTTCTCCTCTATCTTCTGGGGCTCATAACCATGTTCCCCCTGGCGCCTCTGCTGTGTGTATTCAGATGCGGCGTGGCATCCGCGTGATGTAGTGCAGCAGGCTGCAGGCTGCTGGCTTCCGCGGGACCCGGTTCCAGCAGGAAGTTAGTTGGGTTTTTTTGGTCTTCATACAAATGATATGAATGGTTTATATTCCATGTTTATCACATGAGAATATTCTAAATTTGTCTGTATAATTATTCTTACCAATAATTTTACAGCATTCAATGTTGTCTTCTTATTCATCAATGTCTCTTTCACTTTGAAAAACTTCCTTTAACCTTTCTTATAAGACAATCCAATGGAGGTACAGTCTTTCAGCTTCTAGTCCTCTAGAAATGTCCTTATTTCTCTTCATTTCCAATGGAGAGCTTTGCTGGTATAGTACTATTGTTTTGATTATCTGAAACTTCTAACGGTTTTATAAGAACCACAGTAAAAAACACAAATTTAGGCTTCAGATATTAGAAATTTAAAGCAATGCTCACGGTGGACCGAAGTTTTTATGTTTTCTCAATTACAACGGTTCATTTTTAAAATATGATAAAGAAGTCATGCAGCTAGTGATGTTAACAAGCAGGCTGTATTAGTTGTGTTCTGAATATACTTCCGTATTGTATCTCAGATTAGACAGTTTTACTGAATTTGACAACTATAATAAGTCCATTCACCTTATCGAAGTGAAGCAAGAGGCAAAGGAGATGGTTCAGAAAAAAGATTATCCGTAGTCTATGTAAATAGGGAAGGATGGAGGGGGTGAGGGATGGACAGGTAATGGGAGAAAAAAATGAAAACCAAGATACATCATGTACAGGTACAAGCACCCAATGATAAATGTAAACATATTGTATACCTAGGAAAAAAAAACATTTTATCATATTTCTGCAGGTTCAGGGGCCAGTAAGAGATAAATGGACACAATAGGGCAGTTCAATATGAAGAGTAAAGGCTTCACCTAATTTCACCTCTTGATAATAAATTGGCTCATCATTACAAACCCCTACACAAGACCATCAATAACTTTATAAATCATTTAATCTACCCAAAGAGTTTTAACAAAAATATAGACAATTTTCACCTGAACAAATAAAAATATTAACTATGGTATCTCAAAATATGAACACAAGATATAATAAAATAACATCTCTTTAAATTATGAACAAAAAGAATTGATCAAAACATTTTAATTAAATGTTAATTAATGAGGTAATAAATTACTTGTTTTTATTTTTTCTATGTCATTAGCATAAGAATACCAAATTCTTACTGCTTCCTATCACTAACCTATTTACCCTTCAACATATAGCTCAGTCTCTAATTGACAAACATATTAAAATATATAAAATAAAAACACTTTTCTAAAAAGACTGCTTCATTCATTCATTGATTCAGTGAATCAATCAGTCATGGAAACAGCCTTATTTGACATCTACTGTGTAAACAGAACATTTCAAGTTCCCAAGCATAGCCAGCCCCTAGGTTTCATCCCCAGGAAGAAGACAACAAGGACAATGAAGAAGGAAAAGGAGAAAAGAGAAAAATAGACCCCAAATTTGAAGCATTCACAACCCATTAAAGAGAAATAAAATACCAGTGTCCCTCACTATTTCAAAGATTTTGTGGTTGTTGTTGATCAGTGCACACTGTATGTAAGTGTTAAAATATCACAATGAACCCCATTAGCATGTACAATTAATACATGCTAATCAAAAATGTTTTTTAAAGATTTTTCCAACTGAATCAGAACATAAATCTAGTAAACAAATCAAATAATGAATATTCAGCTTTGTGAATTTATACAAAGCAATACTTACAGGTTATATTCTTCAAATATAGAAATAAACTATTACCAGAATTTCCCTTCCTGAAAGCTGTACTTATCTTTTCTACGATCAACAATTACTCTACTTTTCATACTTCAGATTAGTTGTTAATTTTTAAATTTTATAAAATTAAAACAATATAGTATATATTGCTTTGTGTTTACCTTTCTTTCAACATCAAGTATATCATCTAGATTGTTTCAAGTAACAAAAGTTACTTTGTCCATTCTAGTAGAATGGATAATTTAGTTTTCCGATTTGAAGAAATTATGAGTAGATGATGGATGAAAATTCTTACATGTATATTTGCTAACAATGTGTATAATTTGTTGCTGAGTATAAAGACAGTAATAAAATTTAGGGGTCTTTGCATCTATATATGTTCAGTTTTCATAGTCTGAGTTTTCCTAAGTAGCTGAATCAATTTACAATCATCTGAGTGTATGACAGCTCACGTTTTTTACCTCTTTCCTAATCCTTAGAATTAACATCTTTTAATTTTAGTCTTTTCCATGGGTATTGGAGTGACTTTTAACTCAAATTTGCCAAACTAATGAAGTTAAGCATCTTTTTTTTTTGTTTGGCTGTTTACACATCCTCTTTTGAGAAGTCCCTGTTTATATCTTTTTTTTCTTAAATTCTTTTATCTGAAATGAACAGACATTTGTCAGACAAAGAATTAAAAGCACCAAATAAATATATGAAAAAATGTTCAACATCACTGGTCATTCAAGAAATACAGACGAAAACAACACTGAGATCCCACCTCACCCCAGAAAAAGTGGCTGCTATCAAGAAATCAAACAATAACAAATGCTGGTAGGGGTGTGGGGAGAAAGGAACCCTTCTCCATTGTTGGTGGGAGTGCAGACTGGTGCAACCACAGTGGAAATCAGTATGAAGATACCTCAAAAGACTACGACTAGAGGTCCCATTTGGCGCAGCTATTCCCCTGCTGGGGATCTTCCCAAAAGAATTAAAAGAATCATACCACAGCAATATATGTGTGCCTGTTTACATCTTTTGTCCAGTTTTCCTTCAGAATGATTGTATTTTTCTTGTCCAACTCTATGACTGTTATGTTGTCAAATAAGTCCTTTGTTGGATATATTACCCCAAATACTTTCTCCTAGTTTGAAGCCTTTTGGTCAATTCTCCTTGTGGTATGTTTTATACTTAGATATTAATATTTTATTAAAATCCAATTGTCAATTTTTCATTGTATTCATCGCTGATTGTAAGAAATAAAGGTCATGAAAATAAATCATATTCTTTTAGACAGTTTATTGTTATCTTTTATATTTACATTTATGACTCAATTGAAATGGATGTTCAGGTTTTGGGGGGGTTGTGTGTGGGTTTTTTTGCAGTACCAGGAATTGAACTCAGGACCTTGCCCTTGCCAGGCAGGCACAGCACCACTGAGCTACAATCCCAGCCCTGCTGATTTTCAGTTTTGTGTGAGGAGCAGAACACAATATTTTTTCTTATGTCTTTTCAATTAACCCAATAAAATTTATTAATAAATAATCCTTACCATAGAGCCCTGCACCTTTATCATATATCAACTGATCATGCAAGTCCAGATCTTTTTCTGAACTTCTATGCTGGTGGTTTATTTCCCAATCCATGCATGAATACTATACTGTCTTGATAGTATAATTGTTCAGCTTTGTTCAACTTCTTCAAGATTGCTTCATTATTCTTGGCCCTTTGCATCTCCATATAAATTTAAGAATCAATTTATCACTTTCCAAAAATAAATTAACACACTAGGATTCTCATTTCAATTAACTCACTAGGATTCTGATTTGGTTGAATCACTATAAATATCAATGAGGAAGGTTAACATCATTACAATATGAAACATACCAATCTACAATCTTCCATGTGTGTACTTCTTTAATTGTTCTCAACATAATGCCCTGCTTTTCACAGATGCTACAAATATTTTGATAGATTCACTGCTTGATATCTGACATTATTGATACAATCTTGTTTTATTATTACAAATTTTATTTTTTAATATTTGTTGCAAATCTAAATAAAATTGATCTTTGTATATTGATCATATATTGAATGATTTACTAAACTTACTTTTAAATTTGCCTGTTAATTTTCAATTATGCCACATATAAATAATAACTTTTTTCCTATCATTACATCTTATACTATTAAATCTCATTCCCTCCTGCATTTCTATGTTTCCATCATGAATCATTTTCTTTTTCTTCCACATGAAAAATGCACCTAAAGATTTCTTTCACTTTGGGTCTACTGGGAATAAATTGTCTTGAGTTTTAGTCTGTCTGGAAATGTATTTACTCTGTCTCCTTTTTTAGGCTTTCTGTCAAATAGAGTACATATATATATATATATATATAACATATAAATAGTTTTAGAACTGACTGAATTTTTTTCAAATTGAACTAAACTCTACTTGAATTGGTCAGATCATAGTAGCTTTCCCAAGAATAATTTGATCCTGACTTCTAACAATCTATATTTTAACTTTACATTAAAAAATACCCAAGCATAATTTTGTTGTGGCCTATTTTCCTCAACATTTTTCTTATGAGATTCATCTATACTCCTGTGTGCAATGTATTTCATTCCTATTGCTGGCTTAGTCTTCATATGTGAGAATATATTTGGGTACTTTTCACGTTTTGGCTCTTAGAATAGTACAGGTATAAACAATTATGTGCATGTCTTTTGTCAGACAAAAGCAGTCATCTCTGTTGGCTGTATGATTTGAAGTACAATTGCTGAGCCATAAAATATGCGCAATTTCATTTTTTTCAAACATATTTCTATTTATACTTCCAGCAGCAGAATATGAAAGTATCAATTTTTGCCATTTTGTTAATTCTTAATATTTACCATCTTTTTCATCTTGGATTTTCTGGTGGTTGCACAATAGTAATACAAGACAGCAATTTTACTTTGTAAGTCCCTGATGACAAATCCAGGTAAACATCTTTTCATATGTTTCTTGGCCATTGGAAGGGTCAGCTTAATTTTTTTCTTGTTGTTTTTACCTATGTTTTAATTGGGTCTTGTCTTTTCCTTGCCAACATATACAAGCTCTTTATATGTCATGGATATATCTCTAATTACATGTGTGTATGGTACACATATTCTCTGACTCTGGGTTACGTTTACACTCTCTCAATGGTATATTTTCACGAAAAAGATCTTAATTTTAAGATTTTAATTTATAAATTCATAGATCACTAATATGTATAAATATACTTGATTTCTGTATTTTGTTCTCATAGCCTACAATCTTGCTGACTTCTGTTTATTTCTAGAAATTTTTTTGAACATTTGATTGGACTTTCTACATACATAATCAAACCCTCTCCAAATAAAGACACATTTACTTGTTTCTTTCTAGTATGGACACATTTTATTTCATATTCCATTCTCTGGATTATCTAGAACAATGCTGAATGGCAGTGCTAGAAATTGATATCCTTGTTCTGATTTTAGGGAGAAAGTATGCAGCCTCTCCATGAAGTATGATATCAGCCGTACTTTAGTAGCACTAGGACTTCCCCAGAAATAACAGAGGAAGAATTAGAGGAGGGGAATAGTATTATACAAAATCTGAAATCCTGCTTTTAAGGAGGAGTTAGAGCTTCTCTTTCTTGGGCATTAATGTTAAGATTGTACTTTTTTTACTTAAAAATTGTTGACGATAATTATGCTCACATGTTAGCAGACAACTAAAATCCTCCTTCTGAGTTCATAAAGGGACTCTAGAAGTGCTTCATGACCAGTTGAGTATCATGGAATTTCTATTCATTAGGTAAAGGCACCAAAGGAAAGCTGAATGATTAGATACAACTGGAGCAAACAATCACTAATGAAAGAGACTCTATGAACCCTACTAGGATCTCTCATCTCTAGATACATATCAAAGAGTAAAAAGGGAGTAAGGAATAGCCATGTTCATTCACAATATAGACATCATCCTTAACTAAGTTTCTTGAACATAAGACTATTCCAAAGCCTGCTATGTTTCAGGAATAATCCTTGTGTACCAGCCAAGCATGGGGCACAGTAATCCTAGCATTCAGGAGGCTGAGACAAGAGGATCACAATAGGTTCCAGATAAACCTGGGATACACAGTGAGTTCAAGGCCAGCCTGAACTACACAGAAAGACACTATTTCAAAAAAACACAAAACAAAACATTGTTGTCATGCATGGTGGTGCACACCTGTAATCCCAGCACTCAGGGGCCTGAGGCAGGAGGATTGTCATGAGTTTGAGGCTAGCTTGTGCTGCATAGTGAGTTCAAGGTCAGCATAAACTATACAGCAAGACCCTGGCTCTAAAATAAATAAGTAAACAAAAAACATTAAAAATAATAATCCTAATATAATCATATTGGTGATATAATCATGAGTTCAAAGTAAAAACTGATGCATGACTCAAAAATTTATTGGAAACTTTTAGCAGCTTAGTTTTCAATCAGGCAATGGTTTCTAGGAACAATCCTGATTCTAATAAAGAATTATATGTGGTTGTACTGGTTTTTATCCAACAGGGTAGTTTTTCTTTCTTTTCCATGTTCCTAGCAAGCACTGTAGTCCTCATGAACTACAAAAGATGCAATAATCCAGAAATGTTACTATGCCTATAAAATATCCAATGGGTACTCTGCATGCTGTGGGAAATGTGAAACTATTGGTATTATATAATTCTTATTTTTGGAGTGTTTGAAATCTGATAGTGAAAAGTGAATGGATGACATATAATCAGCAGACATAGAGTGCTGAGATAAATTCCTACATGTAATAAAAATCTAAAATGGAATTACAGATAGTCTATTTTGGTTCCCTTTGAAAGCCAAGCATACATTTTTACAGGAACATGTGCCTGCAATTAGTTTACTTGCTCTATTCCCTTTGTGTGTTCTCTCAGAAATATTTGAATTTCCACTATTATCTATGCCAGATTTCCCATGTCCCACTATGTATTATGGTGAACAATGTCAAATTACAAAATGGACACAGGAGGTAAATGTTTTTGGCAAGAAGAGAGCCCTTCATTTTATTATGACAAATATAGGGTAGGAATGAAATTAATATTTGTTGAGTACCTAATTTGGGACAGGCTCCATTCTAAAAATTTTAATCTCATCAATTCTTATGTAATATAATACTTCAAATATTATTTTCATATTACAGAGGCAGGAACTGAGCTAAGAAAGATTATCTGATTAATAGCTATATGACTATTGAGTGGTAGGGCTGGTATTTGAACCCAGTCTGTTGGATATAAATGCCTCATTTCTATCCACATGCTGATTTTATTGCTATCCTCATTCTCTTACCATCTTATTACAGTAAGAGATATTTTTTGTTTGTAGAAATATAAACCCACTGCTCCTTCAATTCACTGAAAGCTTTTTCTGGCACAAACTGAAGAGTTACACACACATAAAAGTGATCAGAAATATCATCAACAACAGAATTATCATTCAACAACCACAACCAAACTGCCATATAATGAGATTATAAATCTCTAAAATGTAATTTATAGCACTGAGCAAACCTTAAAATGTAGTGAGATAATGTTGGGTAGAATTCTGTGAACAATCTCAGCTGTACCATGAAAATTTCACAAAGAAAAGGGATAGATCTCAAGTGCCAGCTGCGAACTTTGGGAAAGCTGCCTGCAATGGTCACTTCTCTAGAGAATTTCCCATAGGAAGAGTACCTAGCTTGCAGGGGGTAGATCAAAGTTGGGCTGTTTCAAGAAACAACACATCTGTCAGGCTACTCTGTGTCAAGGAAACGTCTATTCAGGAAATACAGATGTATTCATTTCCAGACACTCCTCACCCTTACCCAAAATTAACATTTGTTTAAGATCCTAGGAGACATTTCTTCATGCAAAGATGCAGGAAGTCTTGATTCTATTACTATAACCAAGAATACTCCATTCAGCATGTTGCCTGCTGAATGATACAGAAGTGAATGAAAGTAACACAAACTCCTGCAAAAGAATAGATAAATCAAAAACCAAAGTGGTGTCAGATGTTGATGAGTCCTGGAAGTGGGTGCATCACTCCCCATACTCCCATGTATGAGAATGAGAATCCTGAGAATTAAGAATAATCCAGGAATCCAGGACTTCATGGAGTAACTGGCATAAAAAGAGTTAAGTGGCACAATGAGTAATCCAGGTGGTCCTGAAGCTGATGTGAGTGCAAGAGTATGAATGTTGAGGACCTGAGTGGTGGTGCTCTTCCTGGGCATATGTAGAATGCACTCTTCATCTACAGTTGGATTAAAGATAAAAGAAAGAGCAATTTTATCTGAAGGAACTGGAGAGATGTGCACTTGAGAAAACAAAAAAAAAGGGGGGGGATTGAAAAAGAAATTAGGAGTATATTTTGAGCTTATAAAACATATTATAAATCTCTCATCAGTCTCAAAATGATACTGCACCAACCCAAAATCAACAGATCAGTGTGTCAAATTTGACAGCCACCAAATAAAATTTAAGATGAATGAAAATTTTATCTGGGTGTATTGGTGCACCCTGTAACTCCAACCATCTGAGAGGCTAGGGCAGGAGGATCACAGGTTTGAGCCTGGCCTATGTTAATTTAGCAACTTAACAAGTCCTGTCAAAAAAAAATTGAAAAAGTCTGAGAATGTAGCTCAGTATAAAGACCCTGGGTTCAATCCCCAGTATTGCACACACACACACACACACAAATTTTTAATTTACTTTTTTACTGAACTCTAACCCATATGTAATAAAATGCCCAAATGTTAAATGTATAGATTTGTGTGCTTGTTCCTTGACACACCTTATGCCCTAGGAAATTTCTAGCACCTACAAGTTTCCTTCACACCTATTGCCAGTCAATACTATGCTCCAGCAGGAATAACAACTTCTCTGTCCTCCAGGGCTAGTTAGTTTTACTTATTCTTGAACTTCATATAAATGGCTTTATATAGTGCATACCTTTTAATGTTAGCATTCTTTCATTCTTTATTAGGCCTTTGAGGAGCATGCAACAGCAGTTTACATATTTTTTGTTGCTCTGTAGCATAGCTCCATATGAATATCCCACAACTTAGCATTTCCATTATTTCAGTTGTTTCTAGCTTGGGGCATTACATACAATATTATTATAAAGATTTTTTTCACGTGTCCATTAGTATGGTAGATATCAGTACTCATTTCTTTTAAGTATATACCTATAAATGGAATTGTTGGGTCATAGAATATTCATTTTTAATTCAGTAGGCAGTGCCAAAGGCTGCCCAAAGTACTTGTAAGTTACACTCTCACTACATAATCATGTAAATTCTAGTTGCTCTACATTATTACAACACTGGTTGTTTTCAGGCATTATTTATTTACTCATACCAACAAGTATGCTATATAATGAGGGAATTAAAGTCTAATCAATAATTTCCACAGCACTTTTCATGAAGTGGCAAATTATCTGTTTTCATTACTAATGTATTACCTCTTTTCCATTCCCCAATCCTACATACATTAGAGTGTAAACTCCAGGGCAGCAGGGCATTCCTTGTTTTGCTTGTATTGCCAGCTACCATAATGCCTGGCACAAAGTTGTACTCAAAACACAATCTGTTGAATGAATGATTCATAAATAAAATAATTCTGAGAAAATGGACTAATTCAAGAACTCCAGATCAACTGTATGCAATCCAATAATTATATTCTCTAATTATGCTAATAGAAGAATATATGTGTATGTGTATATGTATGATAGACTGTGCAGGGAAAAATGAAGGAGAGGAAGAGAAATAATATTTTAAGAGAAGTTATTTCTGGGTAATCAAATAAAGAATGGTTTTTTCTTTATATATTTTTCTGTATTCTCCAAATCTCTAAATAAGCATCTCAGTTAATTGTCTTGTTGCTGAGACAAAATACCCAACACCCAAAGTTAAAGGAGGAAAGGTTTATTTTGGCTCAGCTTGTAGAGGTTTCAGTTCATAGCTGGCTGGCTCCATGGTAGGGTGGCATGGTAGATGGGCATCACAGAGGAGAAATAGTTCATATCAGGCAGAAGGCAGCAAGGCAAACCACAAGAGACAAGCAACAATAGCAGCTTCTTCCTGCCCCTTTTATATTCTATCTAGGTTATGCAGCATAGGGTGGGTGCCAAACCAATCAGCAGATTCATTTAGTAATCACCCTTAATCTTAGTATTGCACTATGAATCAATCCCAGTGTCAAGAAATATTAGATCCAGCCACCTCTGAAAAGCCCCACTGATGACTGCATGAGGCTTTGTGGGGACATCTAGATACAAGCTACAAAATTCCAACATTCCACCCCTGGCAAGATGTGAAAACTGTAGCAAGATATGAAATCCAAAGGGCTTGGGTGGCTTTGCCCCTATTGCATTTCTGATAGCAGTAACTCACATGGCTTCTCTCTTGGGCCAGCTGTGTACAACCCCCTTGGAGTTTTCCTCAGAATGTCCACATTCCTGGTTTCTCTAAACTTCTAGGGTCTCCATTGCACCTTTGGCTTCACACTCACAGCTTCACACACTGCCCTCTCAGAGACACACTGCCTGGTCTCTCAGACCTTCTTCTGAAATCTGGATGGAAACTTTACTTCCCCCACAACTCTTGCATTCAGCATGCACCTAAAACCAGCACCACATGGATCACACCAGGGTCTGCCACCAGTTGAAATAGTAGCCAAGCTTACTTGTCTCTTGGCTGTAGGGGTTAAGTGCCTAGATTACTGAACACTCTGAACCCAATCTTGAGGAACAAATTCTCTAGGCTGCCACTGTTCTGGAACCTGGTGCTCTGGGGCTCTTTTCTCAAAGCAAAGTCTTTCACCTTTATAACTCTGAGGCTGCAAAAGCTGAAGTCCTGCTGGTTCTTGAGATTTCCTGGCCGTGTTTTATGTTGTCTTCTTCTGAAATTCTTGGCATTTTTTTACTAGACCTTTTGGCAGCCAATTTCTCCTCTGTTGCATCTTTGCAGACCACAACTTTACTAAAGCTTCCTTTCTGACCAAATTCACAGTGTTTTGAATCATTTTGCTGGGTTATTTGCTAAAACATCTGGCTAAAGGCCTGCAATAGTAGCCATGCCACTGCTTCAACATTAGACTGCCTTGAAATTTCTTCTGTAAGTTTAATTAGTCCATCATTCTTAATCTCAGGCTCAGGCAGTCTCTGGACATGACCAAAATCCAGACACACTTTCTACCAAGACGTAACACACATCATCTGGAGTCCAACAGCCAGTGCAATCCTTCTTCCCAGCAGAAACCTCGAGCCTGGTTTTTACCAGCATGATTCCTGTCAGCATCCTGGTCTTCTCAGCTCTGACCAGAATCTCCCATCAAGTACAGCCTAAAGCTCCAGGGCTTCTTTTTCAGCTGGCATCTCCAAACCTTTCCTAACTCTTTCCACAAGCCAGTTTCAAAGGGTCCTGAACCACATGGTCAGGTATAGTCACAGCAATGACCCCACTTCTGTGGTACCAAATTCCGCCTTAGTTACTTTTTCTCATTTCTGAGACAAAATACCCAACACCCAAAGTTAAGGAGGAAAAATTTATTTAGCTCACAGGTTTGTAGACGTTTTGGTTCTAATCAGCTGGCTCCAAGGCAGGGTGGCATGGCAGACAGGCATCACAGAGGAGAAACAGTTCATGGCAGGTACAAGACAGCAAAAGCAAGCAAACCAGTGACAAGCAACAAGACACTTTCTGTCCCTTATCCAGGCTTATCCACTCTTAATCCTAGAGCCCTTAATCCTAGAATTGTCCCATGAATTAATCCAAGTATCACATCCTTGGTCCCAGCAGAACTATGCTAAACCAATCAGTGGACTAATTTAATAACCACACACTCTAGATCCACCTCTAAAAAGCCCCACCTATGACTGCATGAGGCTTTAGGGGGACATTTAGATACAAGCTATAACTATAAGCATGTTTCTATTGGGGGAAATTATTTTTCAATAAATGATATTGTGGCAAAGATATAGTAGGCGAATTCTTCCCCAGTGGACAAAACAGAAAACTCTGAAGTAAGAAAAAAAGGTGCATTGCCTAGAAACATTAGGTCTTAAGGAATGACATAGTAGGATATCCCCTGTTTTTTAAATTATTATTATTTTTCATTTGTCCCTAAAAGAAAATTTCAGAAGTCTCCAATTTCATCTACCAAAAAGCATAGGTTAAAAAAGAAAAAACACTGTAGGGAAAGCTTGCTCCTCCTTAAACAGAGGACTAGGAGAATGGTGGCTTAACAATAGAAAATCTTTTGGGGAATAACTCTTCTTCTCTAGTCAAATACTACACACTACTCCCTGTCCCACTGCACACTGAGACAAACCAATCAGATGAGTCAACTAGAGAGATAATTCTTTACTCCACCTTCCTCCCCCATAGAAGCAACCAGTAGTGCTCTGATTCCCCATTCCAGAGGCACTGATAGAAATGAGCAGAGTGCTAAACTTTCATCAAATGACAGACTGCAGGGAACTCTGATTTCCCACTGTGTGTGCTGGGTAGTGTAAACAAAGAAAACCAAGGAGCTGACCTTCCACATTCCATCATGGCAGAAACAGAAAGTGGCCCAATTCCCATGCTACAACAGTACAGAGAGAATCAGCTGAGTGTGTACTCTCACCCAGCCTCAATGAAACTGACCAAAGCTGTCTAAAAATGAGCTATTTATTTGATATTCAGCTCCCTATTTCAATAGGCAGTGTCAAATTGTCTTGAAACAAATAAAAATCAAAAAACCTCAGTAAATAAATTCAAGTTAACAATAAAAGTCAAACAAAAATTATAGAATTTAAAAATAAAATCTCACTAAGGTTCAAGAGCAGATGGGAGAAGAAAGAAATAATAGACTTGAAGGCAGATCAATAGAATTTACCCAATTTGAAGAATTAAAATTAAATAGATTGGAAAAATAAACAAGCAGAGCCTCAGAGACCCCTGGGACAAAAAAAAAAAAAAAAAAAAAAAGAACTAATAGCCATATCATCACAATTCCAGAGAAAGAAGAAAAAGAGAGGGCTAAAAATTCATTCAAACATGGTTGAAAGCTCCCAAAATCTGTCAAACAAATCAACCTACAGATTGAAGATGATGACCGAATGCCAGGTAGAGTAAATATGATAAAATCTATGCTGAGACAAATAATTAAATCCTGAGAACAAATTCAATGAAAAACTTTGAAAGCAGCTGGAGAGAAATGAGGAAATACAGATTTTAAGGACTCAAATTTCTCTTATAAAACCATAGAAGAGAGCAACACATTTTCCAAGTACTGGGTAAGAATTATAAATCAACTGAATTTCTTCTCTGATGAAAATATCATTTAAGCATGAAGGGATAATTAATTGGACAATAAACTATTTTTCTGTTCATTGGTTTCCTAAGTCACTTAATAGTTGAAATAAAAATTATAACATCATTTGATGTGGGGCTCAATGTGTTTTAGATGAAGGACTTAAAATAATTGTACTTAAAATTATGCATATATATATATTTATATATATATATATATCACACAAACGGTGGTACCTCAGTATATAAACTTAATTTGTTTCATGAATTTGGAGAAGATGGCTGCATTTGTGTTTGTGTGGGAAAGATAGCCATGGTTGTGTTTGTCACCCAATGCAGAATTTGCAAACTGAAGCAAATTTTTGCTGAATGCTTTTCTTTGCAAATCAAATTGTTTGCAAACAGAAGTGTTTGTGAACAAAGGTATTAGATAGATAGACAGACAGACAGACAGATAGAAAGATAGATATCAAAACACTACATATAAAACAAGATAAACTTTTAAGCATTGCACACATATCCCACAGGAAATTAAGAAAAGAAAAAGAAGAAGAATCAGGAAAAACTACCAATACATATATAATGTCAACTTCAAGTTCTAATGACTAAATTGCAGCATTAAATATGAATGGTCTAACACATGTATAAATACTGAATAGTTTCTCTGGTGTGAGAAACTGAAAGCATAAATAAGGACTAAAACGTATAATTGATAATGTGAAATAGGAAGAAAAGGGGCAAAGGGGAAGGAAGTGGGAGGGGTAGGGGAAAGGATAGAAGGCAATGGGATTAATATGAGAAAATGGAAAAATAGGAACAAAATCTTTGTAAATAGGGAGGAATGGAGGGGTTGAAGGGAGGGCTGGGCAAGGGTGAAAAATAAGAACCAAGAGAGACTATGTAAAGGTGCAAATTTCCAATGATGAATGTCATTATATTGTAAAGCTAAAATGTACCAATGATTAGAATGAATAATCAATAATGTAAAATAGGAAGAAAAGGTCCAAAGGGGTAGGGGTAGTGGGAGGGGCAGGGGAAAGGAAAGAAGGGAAAGGAAAAATGATGAGAAATGGAAAAAATGGAAATTAAGTCTTTGAAAATAGGGAAGGGTGGAGGGGATGAAGGGAGGGCTAGGAATGGGGAAAAAATAAGAACCAGGATGCATCATGTAAAGGTACAAGTTCCCAATGAGAAATGTAATTGTGTTGTATACCTAAAGTGTACCAATAAAATAATTTAAATTAAAAAGAAAATATATATATATATATATAAATGGTCTAAATATATCAATTG
This sequence comes from Heterocephalus glaber, assembly GCF_053883595.1. Lineage (NCBI taxonomy): Eukaryota > Metazoa > Chordata > Mammalia > Rodentia > Bathyergidae > Heterocephalus > Heterocephalus glaber. Next base: position 24,949,585 of record NW_028258294.1, on the reverse strand, counting down.
AAAGACATAGTATGACATTAACATTTTTACATGACTGAATAATTTTTTGTTTGTAAAATGCACTTTAAATACAAAGATATAAATACGTTTTAAGTAAAAAAATAAAAAGATATATCATGGAAACCTTAATCAAAAATTTAGAAGTTAATATATTAATGCAGATGATGTAGACTTCAAATAAAATTATTTTAGACACAAAGAGGAACATTACATTATGAAAAAAGTATCAATCCACCAGAAATTATGATTCAAGTGTGTATGCCCTAAATAGCAAAGCTTCAAAATACATGATGAAAATTAATACTGATACAAGCAGAAAAAAGGCAAATCCAAACTTTTAGATGGTAATTTAATTAATTTCTCATTCTCAGAAAATGATAGCATAGGTAAAAAATCAGCAAGGATATAGGAACTGAGTCACAGAACTAAACAATAAAATCTAATTGATAGAGAACACTACTTCACAAAACTTCTGTATGTAAATACACTTTTTCAAGTAGTCACGAGATATTCACCAAGATAGACCATATTCTCAGCCATAAAATAAACATAAACAAATTTAAAAATATTGACTTCATATAAACTGTTTTCTGACCATAATAAAATCAAACTAGAAATCAATGATAGAAAAACATTAGGAAAATCTCCAAATATTTGGAATACAAATAACATACTTAATAATTCTTGAGCTAAATAGAAAGTATCAAAGATAAATTTTAACACATCAACTAAATTAAAATTAAAACAGAACATGTGGTATACAGGTAAAGAGTGATGAAGGAGAAATTTATAGCACTAAATGTACATATTACAGAAGAGGAAAGATTTCAAATCAGTAAGTTTCTATTTAGAAATCTAGAAAAAAAAGACAAAGTAAACCTAAGCCACTCAAAAGGAAGAAAATAATAAAAATGAAGAGCAGAGTTGATAAAGTAAAAACCAAAAAAAAAGGAGAGAATATCAATAAAACAAAAAGCTGATTCCTTCACATATAACTTGTTGAGAATTTTTTATCATGAAAGGATATTGAATTTTGTTCAATGCTTTCTGAACTTATTAGGATGGTCATATAACTTTTTTCCTTCATTCTGTTAATGTGGTACATCACACTCAGTGATTTGCATATGTTAAGCCCTTGTTGCATCTTAGGAATAAATCCCACTTGAAAATGCTGTGTTATATTTTAAACAGGCTGTTGTATTTGGTTAGTATTTCATTGAGAATTTTAAGCTGTTTTTCAGAAATATTGAACTATACTTTTCTTGAGTGTCTGAATTGGTATTAAAGTAATGCTGACCTCATGAAATGAGTTTGGAAGTTTGCCTCCTCTTCAATATTTTGAAAGAGTTTGAAAATGAATGGTATTAGTTCTTTTTTAAAAACGTTTCTTAAAATTCTTCCAGGATCCCATCTGGTCCTGAGCTTTTCATTGATGGGTAATTTTTGATAACTGAGTCAATCTCCTCACTCATTATAATCTGTTCAGATTTTGTATGTCTTCATGATTTAATCTTGATATATTGCATGCTTCTACGTATGTCTATTTCTTCTAGATTATCTGTTTTGTTGGCATCTAATTCTTTATAGTAGCCTTTTATACTGCTTTGTATTCTTTGATATTAGTTACAATGTCTCTTCATTCATTTCTGATTTTGAGTCTTCTGTTTTTAGTTATTCTACCTAAAAGTTTATCAACTTAGTTTATCTGTACAAATAAGGTAACTCAGTTTTATTTACCTTTTATACTGTTTCTCTAGTCTATTTAGTTTTGTTCTAATCTTTACTTTTTTCTTCTACCAGATTTGGGTTTAGGTTATGTTTTTCTGCTCTTTGGGGTCTAAAGTTAGATTAGTTACTTAGAATTTTTATCTTTTCTCCCTGATTGTATTTATTACTTTAAATTTCTCTCTTAATGAAATTATAAAGATCAGGGCAGAAATCAATGCAATGGAGACTAAGAGAACAATACAAAACAATCAATGAATCAAAGAGCAGGTTTTTTGAAAGAATAAATAAAATCGATAAACCTTTACCCAACCTTATTAAAAAAAGGAAAGAAAAGGCACAAATACATGCAATTAAAAATGAAAAAGATGAAGTCACAACAGATTCAATAGAAATCCAGAGGATCATCAATACCTACTTCAAGAACCTGTACTCCAATAAAATGGAAAACACAGAAGAAATGGACAGATTCCTAGATACATACGAATTGACAAAGTTAAATGAAGAAGATATAGAAATTCTAAACACCTCAATTACAGTGAGTGAAATTGAAAATGCAATAAAATATTTACCAACAAAGAAAAGCCCAGGTCCAGATGGCTTCACTGCTGAATTTTACAAGACATTTAAAGAAGAATTAATGCCATTACTCTTTAAACTCATCAAGGAAATTGAAAAGGAAACAATACTTCCAAATCCATTCCTGGAAGCAAGTGTTACTTTGATTCCAAAACCAGGGAAAGACTCAACCCAAAAAGAGAACTACAGACCAATCTCCCTAATGAACATAGATTCAAAAATCCTCAAGATACTGGCAAAAAGAATACAGAGGGTCGTTAAGAAGATCATACACCCTGACCAAGTCAGATTTATCCCAGGGATTCAAGGATGGTTCAACATTCATAAATCAATAAATGTAATACACCATATTAACAGAGTCAAGGACAAAAACCATATGATCATCTCAATAGATGCAGAAAAGGCATTTGACAAAATCCAACACCCATTCATGATAAAAACCTTACAGAAAATTGGAATAGGTCTTTATCTTGACCTGATTAAGGCCATCTGTGAAAAGCCAACAGCCAACATCATACTAAATGGTCAAAAACTGAAAAATTTCATGCTAAAATCAGGAACAAGACAAGGATGCCAACTACCACCACTCCTGTTCAATATAGTTCTGGAAACATTAGCCACAGCAATTAGAAAAGAGAAAGAAATAAAAGGAATAAAGATAGGAAAAGAAGAAGTTAAACTGTCATTATTTGCTGATGATATGATACTTTACATAGAAGGCCCAAAAAACTCCACCAGAAGACTGCTAGACTTAATTGACAGATTCAGTAGAGTAGCTGGATACAAGCTCAACACTAAAAAAAAATAGCCTTCTTGTACACAAATAACAGACTCACTGAGAGAGAAATTAGGGAAACAATTCCTTTTACAATAGCATCCAAAAGAATGAAATATCTAGGAATCAATCTAAAAAAGAAGCAAAAGACCTCTACACTGAAAACAACAGCACTCTGAAAAAAGAGATCGAAAAGGATACAAGAAAATGGAAAGACCTTCCTTGATCTTGGGTAGGAAGAACCAATATAGTGAAAATGGCCATACTTCCAAAACTACTATATAGATTCAATACAATGTCAATTGAAATTCCAACAATATGCTTCACAGAACTAGAAAAAACAATTCAAAAATTCATTTGTAACCATAAGAGACCTAGAATAACTAAAGTAATTCTAAGCAACAGAGACATGGCTGGGGGTATCACAAGTTCCAACTTGAAACTATACTACAAAGCTACTGTGATAAAATTAGAATGGTACTGGCAAAGGAACAGACCTGAGGATCTGTGGAACAGATTAGAAGATGCAGAAACAACTCCAGACATACTCAGCCACCTCATCTTTGACAAAGGAACCAACTACCCTCATTGGAGGAAAGATAGCCTATTTAATAAATGGTGTTGGAAAAACTGGATTTCAACCCTCCAAAGATTAAAACTAGACCCATAGCTATCACCATGCACTAAACTAAGTTCAAAGTAGATTAAAGATATAAATATTAAGACAGAAACACTAAACTTGCTGGAAGATAGGGAGAACTCTTGAAGATATTGGCATAGGAAAAGACTTCATGAACAAAACCTCAGCAGCACAGGAACTAGCAGAAAGAATCAACAACTGGGATCTCATCTTATTAAAAAGCTTCTGCACTGCAAGAGAAACCACCAACCGAGCTAACAGACAACCTACAATATGGGAAAAAATTTTTAGCAGCTGTACGTCAGACAAAGGACTACTATCTAGAATATATAAAGAATTGAAAAAAGTTAGACCTCCCCAAATTCAAGGACCCAATTCAAAAATGGGCATCTGAAATGAACAGACATTTCTCAGACAAAGAAGTAAAAGCGCAAATAAATATATGAAAAAATGTTCAACATCACTAGTGATTCGAGAGATGCAGATGAAAACAACACTGAGATTCCACCTCACCCCACAAAGAATGGCTGCTATCAAGAAAACAACCAATAACAAATGCTGGTGGGGGTGTGGGGAGAAAGGAACCCTTCTCCATTGTTGGTGCGAGTGCAGACTGGTGCAACCAATGTGGAAGTCAGTATGGAGATAACCTCAAAGAACTAGGACTAGCGGTCCCATTTGACTCAGCTATTCCCCTACTGGGTATCTTCCCCAAAGAATTAAAAGAATCATACCACAGTGATATATGTGCACCTATATTCATAGCGGCACAGTTTGTAATAGCTAAAGCTTGGAAGCAGCCCACATGCCCATCAACTGGAAACTGGATAAAGAAAATGTGGGGTTTTTTTTATAAAATGGAGTACTACTCAGCCATAAAGAACAAAAAACTAGAGTCATTTATAGCTAAATGGATGCATATCAAGGCCATACTCTTAAGTGAAATAAATAGGACACACATATGTAAATACCGAATAGTTTCTCTAGTGTGAGAAACTGATAGTGTAAACAAGGGTTAAAATGATTAAAATGAATAATTGATAATTTGAAATAGGAAAAAAGGTCCAAAGACGAAGGAGTGAAGGGAGGGGAGGGGGAAAGGAAAAGAGGGAAAGGAAAAACTATGAGAAAAGAAAAAAAAATGGAAATGAAATCTATGTAAATAGGGAAGGGCAGAGGGGTTAAAGGGCACACAGGTAATGTGGAAAAAAATAAGAACCAAGATACATCATGTACAGGTACAAACACCCAATGATAAATGTAAATGAACTGTATACCTAAAATGTACCAATAAAAGAACTAAAAGAAAAAATAAATAAATAAATTTCTCTCTTAAGAATTGCTTTTGTTGCATCCCATAAATTTTGTTATGTGTGCTTTCATTTTTATTTATGTCAAGATAATTTCTAACTTGCTTTTAAAGGATATATATGACATGACCACAGATAACATATTCAACAGTGAAAAGCTATTCTGAGATTAAGAACAAAATAAAGATGCCCACTTTCACCACATCTGTTCAACATAGTACTGGAAGTCTTAGCCACAATAATTAGGCAAGAAAAACAAAATAAAAGGCACCCAACACAGAAAGAGAGAAATGAAATTATCCTTAGTTCCAGATGGTATAGTCTTATACAGAGAAAATCCTGAAGACTCCATGAACAAAAGTATTAACCAATTCAAACTACAGGACACAAAGTCAACATATAAAAATAGTAGCATTTTTATGTACTGACAAGGATATCACAAGGAAACCAGGTTCTGACATCACAAGGAATTGGCCCACACTCCTAGGCTGGTTGCAAGCTGTCTTCCTTATCCTTACACATGGTCAGTGTTCACTTGAGGCCTTAGTCACATAAGAAACTTAGGAAAGTAAAAAGTTCTACTCCAAATCAGGTCTCAAACCAAGGCAGGAGGTTCTTTAAAGAATGTTTCCCTTTATGACATCATTGAGCTGTGGCAAACAAGTGTGCTCTGTGCCTTGTCCTGGAAACAGCTCTGTGTCATAATGACTGTGTACAATGGATACCCATAAAATGTCACCGCACTCTATGGGGTCACATGGGTCGGAGACTTAAATATTATAAAGGTATTATATGTTCAGGCCTTCATCTAACTATGACTGGAAAAGCATGCTATCTTGGACACCTTTGTCCCTTAGACCTATTAGTATCTAACTACCTGCCTTTCAATGACATATCCAGAAAAAGAAATCAAGTAAAAAATCTCATTTACAAAATCATAGAAAAATACTTAGGAATAAATGTAACTGAGGTGAAATATTTGTACAGAGAAAACTACATAAAAACTTTTGAAAGAAATTAAAGAAAATGGATATAAATGGAAAGATACTCCATATTCATGAACTAGAAGAATTAATATCATTAAAATGTCTGTACTATTGAAAGTAATCTACAGATTTAATCCAATTTCAATCAAAGTTCCAAGGTCACTTTATACAGAAATAGGAAAAACAATTCTAAAATTCATCTGAAACCACCAAAGAATATGTATATCAAAAGAAATCTTGAATGAGAAGAATAAACCTGGCAATATCACATTTATGATTTCAAATTATATTTCAAAGCTATGGTAATAAAAATAGCATGTTACTGACATAAAAATAGATACAATGAATATACAATAGGGAAAATACAGTGCTCTTAATAACTGGTGTTGGGAAAAATGAATACCTACTTGTAAAAAAATAAAATTGGAAAAAAAAATAAAATAAAATTGGATCCTAAATTTATATCAAGCACAAAAAATGAACAAAGCTGAATAAATACTTAAGATCTACAACTGTAAATTTCTTAAAAGAATACATAAGACAAAACACCATGACACTGGTCTCAGCAATTATTTTTTGGATATGAACTCAAAAGCACAGACAACAAAATAAAAAAATAGACAACTGGTATTATATCCAACTAAAAGGCTTTGGCACAGTAAAGAAAATAATGAACAAAAAGGAAAACCAATATATGGAATGAAGGAAAACATGTGCAAACCATATATGAAATAAGGAGTTGTATTCAAAATATATAAACATTTCAAATAACTCTCTAGTATATAAAGAACCCAAATAAAAATGGACAAAGGACATGAAATCAATGTTTTTCCAAAGAAACACATAAAACAGCCAACTGCTATTTGAAAAGGTGCTCAGTATCACCAATTATAAGGGAAATGCAAATTAAAACCACAAAAAATATCACTTTTTAAGATGACTATAGTAATATAGTAATATAGTTAATATAGTTATATAGTAATATAGTAATATAGTTAATATAGTTAACCAATGCTTATGTTTGCAAAATAATTCGGTTTGCAAACAAAAACATTTGGCAAAATTTTGCTTTCATTCACAAACTCCACATCAGGTGACAAACATAATCAAGGCCATCTTCCCCACACAAACACAAAGTGGCCATCTTCCCCCAAACCGTAAAACAAATGAAGTCCATAAACCAAGGCACCACTGAACTATATCATCAAAAAGTCAAATGAAGCCAGGATGGTGGTGCATGCCTGTAATTTCAGCACTCAGCAGGCTGGGGCAGAAGGATCACCATGAGTTCAAGGCCAGCCTGAACTACACAGTGAGACCCTGTCTCAAAAACAACAAGAAAAAAGAAAAACAGAAATGATAACAAATGTTGGTGAGAATGTGAAGAAAATGGAAACCTTATATAGTATATTAGTGGCAAGAGTAAGTTGCTATAGCTGTTGTGAAAACTAGTATGAAACTCCCTTAAAATTAAAAATAGAATTTCCTTATGATCCAGCAATACCTTTCCTGGATGTATATCCAACAGATATGAAATCTCTGTTGCAAAGAGATAAGTGCATACCCTTGTTCATTGTAGAATTATTTACAACAGTCAAGATACAGAAACCTATCCATTGATGGATAAATGAACAAAGAAACTGTTACACGTATACACACACACACACACACACACACACACACACATATACTATTCAGCCATGAAAAGAAAAGAAAGAAATCTTGTCATTTGTGACAAAATGGATAAAACTAACTAGAGGAAACTGTGCTAAAAAAAATAAGCCAGGTACAGAAAGATAAATATTGCCTGATCTCACTTGTAGGTGGAACCTAAGAATGTTAAGCTCACAGAAATAGAGAGTAGCAAGGTGGTTATCAGAGGTCCAGGCTTTGGGGAAATGGAGAGATCAAAGGATACAAAGTTTCATTTACAACATAAATAAGCTCTAGAGACCTGACTTACAGCATGGTGATTACAGTTGTTAATAAAAATAATAAAATTGTACTTTTTACCTGACATTTACTGGTAGTACATCTTAAGCATTATCACAACAATAAAGGATAAGTACATGAGGTGACGTGATAGCTTGATTAGGATAATCATTTCACATGTGGTGTACATCTGTAATCCAAGAACTCTGGCCTGGGAAACTTAGCAATTTGGTAAGAACCTGTCTCAAATATGGAAAATAAAAAGATCTGGGGATGTAGCTCAACATAAAAATCCCTGGGTTCAATCTCCAATACCAAAAAGAAAAGGACTAAAATAAAAATTAGTAACATCAAATAGTGGAACTGCTGCTGTGAACAAAAAGTAGTACAGCTACTCTGGAAAATAATTTGGGTGTTTCTTATAAAATTAGTCAAATTATCACACAACTCAATAATCGTATTGGTAATTTATTCTAGAGAAATTTATGTTGATATAAAAACCTGTGCATAAATCTCCCTAGTAGCTTTACTTGTAACTGCCCCAAATTAGAAATGACCTTTATGCTCCTCGATAGATAAATGGATAAAAGATCTATGTTATAGCTACATCATGGAATACTACTTAGTAATAAGTAGGAATGAACTACTAATATATACAACAACCTAGAGGAAAAGATTGAGTGAAAAAAGCCAATTACATACTATATGGTTCTATTTGTATGACATTTTCACATGATAAAACTTCAGAAATAATGACAGATTAATCTTTCCCCTGTGTTAGCAACAGAGGGTACAGGATAGAAGAGAAGCCAGTATTATTACAAGAGGGTAAGACAAAGGATCTTTATGGTGATGGAAATATTCTGTACCTTGACTGTGACAACAGATATAGAAAGCTACTTATGTGATAAAATTGTATAGAACCAAAAGCATACCCACATACACAGATAGATGAGTAAGTGCAAAACTGGGTAAATATAAATAAGACTGGTAGATTGAAGCAAGGTCAATATCCAGTTGTGACACTGTACTACAGTTTTGCAAGTTGGTACACTGGGGGAAAATAGAAAAAAATGTACTTAGGATCTTTCTGCATTATTTCTTACAATATAGATTTTCATATTGATATATTAAGAAAAAAATTGAAAGAATGACACTGAAAATAAGGAAAGGGAGGTCTTCTTGAATGCTACTGTCTAGCACAAGATCAACTTTTGACATGCTTACCCATATCATTTGGCTTCAACATCTTAGACGACACATTCTTTTCCTGGAATATGTCTTACTTCCCTGCACATTAACCTAAGAATGCTACCAGTTTCAAAGAAATAAAGGAGTAGACAGATGGTAATACAAAAAAAATTCATAAACCCAAATATGAAAAAGCTGGTAAGAAAAGAATTTCACCAACCAAAATCAGCATTGTGTTTTAGTGAAACTGGGGACTTATTTTGCCTAGCATCCATGAAAGATTACCCAGGAATTATAGAACTATATAATGCAAATAAACATTTAGTTTAAAAAATCAAAAAAGAAAAGTCTACAAGTTGCCAAACACACACGCACGCACACACACACACACACACACACACACACACACAGAGGAAGTGCTGGCCCAGTACAGAATTCAATAAATCTCTTCAATACCTGTAAAATTCCAAATGAAATTATAACCATTTTCATAACTTCATGTAGTTCTAAAATAGCTAAAGCTTGTACAATTAGATTTTTTAAAGACTAATGGAAAATAATATCATGTTTTTAAAACATGCAACTTACTAAAAAAAGGCTTACTGTACTAAAGTACCAGAAATGTCATAATTTTTATAATGGTAATGCTTTAGCTTTGTGGATTATTTTTAATAATTAGGCTATCATGTTTGAGTTCATTCTCAGTGAATGTGAATTTTTAGAAATAATTTTAAAAGGTCAGAAACAGATAATTGGTATGAAACCATGTATTTTCCCTTTATAGTTGTATGCTTTTGAACCTAATAAATATATAGGCAAAAAGCTCAAATTATTAACATGTAAGTCAACTCCAAGGAGCCTTTACAGATTACCTGAACTTGCTTCACCAAAATTTATAAACACCACTAAGATAAGTGTCCTAATTTACCATTAACAGGCACCATTTTGCAATACCAACATACTGAGCTGTCAGATTTATGACTCCTAACAATTTATTTCCTATAAGAATGATCACAGCCCATAGTAAAAAGTGTGAAAAGACATTAAGAGAAATGAGAAAACACTTTATACTGGCAACTCTCACACCTTCTCAGAATTCTAAAGAAAGCTGTGAATAAACTCCCCACTTAGAAATCTTATTCAATTCTGCCTGTAGGTAAATAATGGAAATATTTGTGAATAGAAACATAATACTTTGTTAAAATAATATATAATAACAACTTGAAAAATATAAGCAACTTGAACCTATACTTTTTAATTCAACTCTACCTTAAAAGACAATAGAACAGCATGTAAAAAAATCATATAAACTGACCATTTATGGTGAAGAACCACAGAATTAACTAGAAATGTCTTCAAGAATTCTCCCTTAAATTTTAAATAGCCATCTTACACAGACAAAATTAAAATGTTCTCAATCATGTAGATTAGCATGTACACAATACTGGCTCTATGTTCTCACACAGCAACCAGTCAATGGTACCACTGCCCACAGACACTTAAGACTCTGGACTCTCTCCCAGGACCACCTTTCTTCTACCCCATTAACATGTCTTCCTCTCAAACTATCCCTACCTGTACTCTCAATATCTCTTGCCAGAATCCTTGGAATTAATTGAGGGTTCATCTAGATTCCTCCAAACAGTAGTCTAGTGCTGGATATATTAGATTTTCTATTGTTGGGTTACAACTCAAAACCCACAACTTAAATGAAGAGACAGATATTTTGGCTCATGATTTCGGGGAATTCATTTTATTGTTGACTGGCTTCATGGTAGAAATAGTCAGGTGGAAGGGCATGGCAGAGAAAAGCTGTTTAACCAATAATAGCCAGGAAGGAGCAAAAGAAGGAATAAAAATATACTCTTCCAGATCACACCTCCAGTGACCCAACTTCAGCTAAATCTCCTAACAGTACATTTAGCCATGAACTCATCAATGGATTAATCCACTGATGAGTACAGCACCTCCACGAGCCAGTCACCATTTAAACACTCACCTCTAAATATGAGACTTTCAGGGGACATTTTAGATCTAAACAATAACATTTCATTCTTGCCCCACAAAACTCACCTCATTATGCAAAATACATTTAGTCCATCCCTCTAAGAATTGTTAAAATTTTAACAGTTTTAGCAGTGCTGAATACTCCAAGTCCAAAGTCTCTTCTGAGGCTCAAGGCAAACTCTTAGCTGTGAACTCCTGTAAAAAAAAATTTTAAGTTAAATACTAACATACCATGGCACTCAGAACACATTCCCATGCCAAGGGAAGAAGTGGGGAATAGAGAGGAACCAGACTAAAGCAAGACTAACATCCAACAGGATAAACATTAAATCCTATAGCTCCTTGTCTAGCACCTAGGGCAGGATGTGATGAGATGTGAATTCCAAAAGGCTGGGGCAGCCTCACCCTATGGCCTTGCTGGCTGTAGCCCACATGGTTCTCTTTTAGGGAGACTCCATGGAGTGCTTGTGGTTTTCCTCAGTAGATACGCCACATTCCTGACATCTCCAACTTTCTGGGGTCTCCACTGAATCTTCAGATTCACTCTCACAGCTTGAAGCCTACCCTCTCAGTGGCTCCTGTTAGGGGCTATAACTTCATCATACAATTTTTTATTGGCCTCCCAATACTTCATCTGAAATCTTGGTGGAAGTGTCCATGACTCTATAACTCACATTCTGCATACCTGAGAAATCAGCACCACATGGATGATGCCAATGTCTGCTATCAACTTGAGGAGTATTCTGGCCCCTGTAGATTATGGCTGCAGCAGCCTCTGAGTGCCTGGTTGGATTTCCTCAGAAAAATGTTTTTGTAAGCCTTGGGGCTCTTTTCTCAAAGCAAAGTCTTTCAAAGGACTTTAATTTCTTACACCTTTGAATTTGTGAAGTGTGGGGTCTGGCTAATTCCAGGCTTTCAAGCCATCTTTTCTACTGTCCTGATGCAAATCACATGGTTTCTCTTTAGTGCTAATACTTCAATATCCATGCTTTCCTCTCCTTAGCCCCAAATGTACACAAACTTCTTTTCTGGCCAAGCTTTAAATTTTCAAATTTTACTGTTCTGTCTTTTGCCCCTGATTCTCTTTGTAACTCCAGCCAAAAAGATCCACCAATACCTATACCACTGCCTGAACATTGGGCTGCCTTGAAATTGCCTCCACCTTTATATTCAGCTTCATACAAAGTCTTAGAATATAGACAAAATGTACACAATTCTTCACAGAAATAAAACATGTAACATCTCTAGTTCAATTTCCAAAATAGTCCTCTTTCCCAAATGAAACCTCATAAGCCTGGTCTTTACTATCTGTTTTCCTATCACCATTCTGACCTTCTATGCTCTAAGCAGAGCTGCTCACCAAGATGTTTAAAACATTCTCAGGCTTCCCTAGTCCACATCTCCAAACTTTCCAAACCCCTTTTATAAAACAGTTCCAAAGGTTACTGAGCCACAGGGTCAAGAATAGTGACAGCAACAATCTCACTCCAAGTACCAATTTTCCAAATTAGTCACATTTCCTATCACTGGAATACAATACCCAATACTCATAAGATGAAGAAGGAAAAGTTTATGTTGACTCACAGTTTCAAGGAATTCAGTCCATGGTTGGTTGGCTCCAAGACAGAAATGGCATGGTGAAAGGGCATGGAGAAGGAAATTTGCTCAACTCATGGCAGCCAGGAAAAAGGCAAAGACAGAAGGAGCTGAAGATATGAATATATCCTTCTGGAGCTAAACCGTAACATTGAACTATTCTCTGGACCTAATTCTGGAGCAATTTTCCATATCAAAGTGACTTGATTGATACCACACACCTGAAAACATTATTTGGCCATGTACACAACTCCTTAGCCTGCACACTCTAGTCCTTGCCTACTTTACCTTAATTTCTACCACCCCTACCTCATCTCCATTTACATTCTGGCCAAACAATCTACATGCTATCTCCTAAATAGCCTACATAATATACTCCTGCATTTTAATAATGTTTTCCTGCCCAAATTTCCTTCTTTTCAAATCATCTTCTTTCAAACTCTTATAAGTTTTAAAACAGCAGAGAGTTGATTATTTTTTATTCCTGACCTCAAGTATGTAGAATGGCATCGGATCCACAAAAAGTGCATGGAAATTATTCAAAACTAAGGCTACAGTTGATATAGATCAGTTATATTCCTATTCTTATGTCTAGAAGTTAGACACATGACCATGCCTACACTCAAGGAAGGATAGGAGATGTAGTGAGATGTATTCAAGATGAAAACTTGGACTTGAGTGAGCAATCACCAGTTTCTGATAAGCTGCACCAGACTGTTGTTTAAGAATAACACCAGCAGAGGCTCTACCTAGGTTGTGAGTCACGCAGAAGACGCCTAATCACCCCTCTGCAGACAGGCAGGTCTGCCTATGCCCTACCAAGGTTCCCAGTCATGCAGAACAGGCTGAATCATCCCACTGCAGACAGGCAGGTCTGTGCACGCCCTACCGAGGTCCTGAGTCCCACAGAAGACGCTGAATCACCCCGCTGCAGACAGGCAGCCACCTGGTTCCACACTATAAAAACACAGAGGACACCAAGCCACCAGACCAAGGTACTAAGTCCTGCTGCTCCCGGCCCAGAGGTAGGGGCTTCTGAGCCACCGTCCCACTGCTCCTGGTCCAGAAGAAGGGGCTTCTGAGTCACCATCCCTCCCACAGCTCCCAGCCCAGAGGAAAGGACTTTTGGGCCACCTTCTGTCCCACTGCTCCTGGCCCACATAAAGGGGCTTCCAGGCCACCATCCCTCCCAATGCTCCTGATCCAGAGGTAGGGGCTTCTGAGCCGCCATCCCACAGCTCTTGGTCCAGAGGAAGGGGCTTCCCGGCCACCATCCCTCCCTCTGCTCCCAGCCCAAAGGAAAGGGCTTTTGGGTCACCATCCCTACCACTGCTCGCAGCCCCTGTCCCACCTCTCCCAGCTCAGAGGAGGTAATCCGTGCAGGGGCTAACAGCCCCCCATCCCAGTCAAAATGAGAAAACATGTAAATAACTCTCAAAACAAGACTCGCAGATCACCTACAGCAACCCCAAAGGGAAATGAGATGGAACACTAAGATACTCAACAACCTGGACCCACTGAACTGGCAACAAAAGGGGATCTGGAAAAAAAGAAATCAGAAATAATTTCTCAGATAACAGGAGAAATTGTGCCATTAGTGCAAGACATGATTAATAAATCTAGAGAGGAGCTCAGGAACATGATGGAATCCCAATATAAGAAACAAATGGAATCCATAAAACAGATGCAAATAGATTTCCAGGACATGAAAAACTCCACTGAAAGTCTACACAGCAGAATGAGCCAATGTGAGGACAGAATTTCAGATATAGAAGATAAGATTGTAATTAGTGACCAGAAAAAGAAAAACTGCTTCAAGATTATAAGGGAACATGAGAAATCAATCCAGCAGCTGCTAGATGATGCAAAGAAGAATAACATAAGACTGATTGGAGTCAATGAAGAAATAGGAGAGCATGGAGATGACATAAAAAATCTCTTCACAGAAATAATGGCAGAAAACTTCCCAAGCAGGGGAAAAGAGCTTGACATACAGATAAGTGAGGCATATAGGACTCCAAATAGCCTTGATCATAAAAAATCTACACAATGTTGAGATTCCACTTCACTCCAGAAAGAATGGCTGCTATCATGAAATCAACCAATAACAAATGCTGGTGGGGCTGTGGGGAAGGAGGAACCCTGCTCCACTGCTGGTGGGAGTGTAGACTGGTGCAAGCACTGTGGAAATCAGTATGGAGGTACCTCAAAGAACTAGGACTGGAAGTCCCATTTGACCCTGTGTGGGGAGCGGTGTCAGCCAAAGAAGCTCCATTTTAAGTTTACCCTCCATTGTAAATAGTTAGGAGATTATATTACGGGGAACCGTGTCCTTGCCAACTCCAATGCTTACCTTCAGAGGTTGCCTTAGAAACAAGATGAATGTTCTGTAACCTCATGAAACAAAGTAGCCCTTGAGGGCGGGGAATGTTCTGAAAACTAGTAAACAAGGAAGCAGGTGTTTTTTGTATAAAGGTCATGATTAATGACCTAACTCACTGAGTGTATAAAAGAGAGGTGTAAATAAACTTGCTCGCTGGGTCTTGGGAGCCCTCCCGACTCTGTCTCTTTGTCTTATTTTCTCAGTCCTCCTTTACCCCATTCAGGAACCTTTTGACTGGTGACGGCTGGTCCGTCACAACCCCGCCATTCCACTGCTGAGCATCTTCCCCAAAGAATTAAAAGAATCATACCACAGTGATATATGTGTGCCTGTGTTCATACCACCACAGTTTGTAATAGCTAAAACTTCGGAACTGCCCAAATGCCCATCAACTGGAGACTGGATCAAGAAAATGTGGTTTTTTATAAAATGGAGTACTAATCAGCCATAAAAAATGAGAAATTATAGACATTTATAGCTCAATGTATGCACATTGAGGCGATACTCTTAAGTGAAATAAATAGGACACACATGTATAAATATCGAATAGTTTCTCTCATGTGAGAAACTGAAAGTGTAAATAAGGACGAAATGTATAATAGGTAATGTGAAATAGGAAGAAAAGGGGCAAAGGGGAAGGAAGTGGGAGGGGTAGGGGAAAGGATAGAAGGGAATGGGATTAATATGAGAAAATGGAAAAATAGGAACAAAATCTTTGTAAATAGGGAGGACTGGAGGGGTTGAAGGGAGGGCTGGGCAAGGGTGAAAAATAAGAACCAAGAGAGACTATGTAAAGGTGCAAATTTCCAATGATGAATGTCATTATATTGTATACCTAAAATGTACCAATGATTAGAATGAATAATCAATGATGTAAAATAGGAAGAAAAGGTCCAAAGGGGTAGGGATAGTGGGAGGGGCAGGGGAAAGGAAAGAAGGGAAAGGAAAAATGATGAGAAATGGAAAAAATGAAAATAAAGTCTTTGTAAATAGGGAAGGGTGGAGGGCATGAAGCAAGGGCTAGGAATGGGGAAAAAATAAGAACCAAGATGCATTATGTAAAGGTACAATTCCCAATGAGAAATGTAATTGTGTTGTATACCTACAATGTATCAATAAAAGAATTTAATTAAAAAAAAGAATAACACCAGCAGAAGAGATCTGAATATTACATAAAGTATATACATAAGAAAACATCAGATAGTACCCCACAAATATGTACAATTTTTAGTCAATTAAAAATAATAAATCAAAATACAAAAAAGTAGCAAAAATGCAAATGTCCAAAAACCAAGAAGAAAAGCTACTTGTTCCTAAAATAAATATTTCTAAACACTAAATTTAAGTTAAAATATAAATGCAACAATAAACATAAAAAGGATAATGAGCATTTAATTAAGTCATTTGGTCTCTAGATTTTTAGTAGTGATTAAATCAATCTTCTAAATATGTAATATATAATCACTTATTCTTTATTTCAAAATATTAAGAATATCATGCAACATATTACAAATATAAAATTGATACAAGACACTATACAAAGAAATTTACAGACCAATATCACTTGTAAAATACCACTGCAATAATCCTAAATAAAATATCAATAAATTGCATACACAGTATATGAAAAAATTTCCTCACCTTATCAATAAGTGGACTTAATGCAAAGAACATAAAATATTACATATAAATCACCCAACTAACAAAGTCAAAGAAAAAATTATATTATCATCTGCATGGACACTGAAGACATTTGATCCAAACTGAAATTCATTTTTGAAAAAGAAAAAAATGTCCTATACAGCCTTCTTTGCTGTGCTAATCCCTAGATGTGATCAATTAATAAAAATTTATATGATTATATAACTGGAAACTTAAGAAAATCTTATAGAAACTTAAAACAATAGCATTAACTCACCTGGTACATAACTTTTGTGCAAAAATTATTAGTCATCTTGTGTATAAGAAAAATAATGAGGTAGAAAGGATTCTGTTTAAGTAGCAGCAAAATGGATTAAAAACCTAAAAATAAAGTTAACAATATTCAAGATTATATTATACGAAGCTATTAAATTCTGTGACAGTATGAAAGAGAAGATGTGAATAAGTGAAACAGCATAACTTGTTCTTCTCCTGCAAGATTCAATATTAAAATGTAATTCACCATAAAGTAATTATAGATCTCAAGAATTTCAATAGTGTATCAGCAGTTATTTTTAATAATTAGACAAAACTGTCTCTATAGTATATATGGAATATAGACATGTGGGAATAAAAAATGGAATATTCTAGAGAAAGAAAAATAATGAGTGAGAATTAGCTCTACCTGACATTAAAGTGTATTTATCAAGTTCCAATACAGTAATTTGAAGAAAACTATGTTGATCCATAAAGAGACACATAATAAAACAGGATGGTAGTTACAGAGAAAGACACAAATCCATGCTGAATTTAGTGCAGTCATATTTTATGATACAATCATTCAAGTAGTTTAAGAGCTCAATTTATGAAAAATTGCAATTAAAACACTGCTTTATCTTTAAGTCTTTACATGAATACTAAAAATCTAATTCACATTCTGTCTCTGGGACAAAATACTGTGTAATACCACCAAAACACAGACCTCTCTGAACTTATATAGTTGGTGCAAGTTCTGTCAGGTTTTCCTTTCAGAGTATTCTAGTGATAAGGACTTCATTTACATTGCTTAATTTCTTTTCTTTTCTCTTTTTATGTCTTTCCTTTTACTTTCAAATTCAACTACACAGCTGGGTGTGGTGGTACATACCTGTTATCTAAGCACTAAGAACTTAAGAAGCTAAGGTATGGGGCTGGGGATTTACCTCAGTGGTTTGCAGCCTGCTTCCCAAGCACAAGGTCCTAGAGTTTGATCCCTAGTACCAAAAAAAAAGAAGCTAAGGCAGGGGCAGAGGATTTAGCTCAGTGGTTTTGCCACCTCCTGAGCAAGTACAAGGACCTGAGTTTGATCCCTGGTACCAAAAAAAAAAAAGAGTCACAAGTTCAAGGCTATCCTGGACAACATAATAAGAACTCACCTCAAAAAAAAATAGGGCTGGGGATTTAGCTCAGTGGTGCCATGCGTGCCTAGCAAGCACAAGGTCCTGAGTTCCATCCCTGGTACCAGAAAGAGAAAAAATATATCAGCAAAATAAACACTGAGAGCCAGCCATTATGGCACACACCTGTAATCCCAGCACTCACAAGGTCATCTTGGAATACATAGTAAGTTCAAGACCAAACTGAATTGCAAAGATATAAAACAAATCCCAGTGGGAATCACATGAATACTTCATCTGGGAAAATTTTAAGAGTACAATCAATAATTACAAAAGAGAGTAATGAGTAGAGATATACAACCACATTACAGAGAAAGAAAATAATATACCCTTTTTTGTTATATCATAAATATTAATTACTTTACTTACTGTATAAATTTAAATGGGTACAAGAGGTTTTAGAATAAAATGTTTTGTTTTGAGCCTCAAGAAACTACACAATGTTTTATCACTAAAATAATAGTTAAGATTTCTACTAGGAAAAAAATTGCCTTGTAACACAAAGGAAGAACTCTACAATTACAAAGGGATATTGCACATGCAAAGGGATCAGAAATTGCTACTCAAGAAATAGACAAATGGAAGAGTATTTAGAAAATAATGAGAGTTGCACCCCCATTTCATTTCTTACACATCAAAATTAATTCCAGATGAATTAATGATTTAAATATAAAAAAGAAATTATAAATTTTCCAGAAAACATGATAGAAGTTTCCACTATAATCTCACAGAACAGAACTTCTGGGAAGATGGCTATCAGAGACTCTGCAGCACATCCCAATCTCCTACTCAGTGCTATGATGTGTGGTGAGAAGAAAGACTTAGAGACAAAATTAAAGAGACAGATATGGGGTGCCAGGATGACCAGTGCTTGTGCAAACAGAGGCTTGAGTAAGCAAAGGCTCTGAATACCCAGAAGCATCAATATTTATTGGTGACATCATAGTAAGATTGAGGTAAATGGGTTACATGAAGGGGCTACTTGGAATGACTATGGATACATTGTTGATTTAGCCAAGGCTTGTAAAGAAAGAAACAAAGCATTCATGAATTAGGAACAGAACAGACAAAATATAGATTGTGGTTAATAATTAACCTTGTCCTTTTAGTAAAGAAGGTTTTAACCTTGGGAACAGAATTTGGGTAAGAGTCACTCAGACCGTGGCACGTAGACTTCAGCCAGACTCACTTCTATAAACAATCTCAATTTTGGGGTAACTCTTTACAGCCTGCACTGCTTACAGCCTGCTTTGGGCATAATCAGTGTGGTGGTCTACCACAGATGGTAGAATGGTGAACAGCAGAGAAACACCCTCTCTGAGATCTGGTTTCATGATGCTAGGATATAGCAACACAAGAAAGAGAACAAAAAGGGAAGTAAGTCCTCAGAACACAGCAAGGCTCTGAAGTGAGAATTGAAACCCACAGGGAGAAAAGAGAGGGACCTCAAAACAGAAGGAGGGCTTCTTCCCTGAGCCCTGGCTCACTGCTCAAAAGGGGTAACTGAAACCTGCAGACACACGGCAACTACTGGTGACCCCAGAGGGCTCCAAAGAAATGTACCAGTGGAACGGAGCACTAGATGCAGCAGATTGCAGTGTCTAGCAAGTTATTCTAGTTCAGACGTCCCCCAGAAGAGGATGATTGGTCTGTCATCATATTGGAGAAGGGCCAACTGAGTTCAGAACTCAGAGCAGCTGACGGTTGGCCACATTTGGCAGCTCCCAGTGTCAGGACGAGGTGGAGCCAAGTTCAATTGCAGGAGGTCAATGACTTGAGCTGAAGCTGGCAGGGAGATGAATTCAAGCCAGCAGGAAGCACAGTGTTGCAGGCTGAACAACTCAGGTTTTAGCCTCACAGCCAGAAACCAGCCTGAACTTCAGTGGAACTAAAGGTGCAGGCTTGCTGGGATAATCCATAAATCTACTGCTGGCTTGCTGGGATTAATCAACATGGATTTGGGCTCTGTCTAGGTACTGGAAAAACTAGCTTTCTACATGCCAAAGATTAAAACTAGACCCATGTATCTCAATATACACTAAACTAAAATTGAAATGGATCAAGGATCTAAGTATTAAAACAGAAACACTTAATCTGCTGGAAGATAGAATAGGTGAAACACGTGAGGACATAGGTATAGCCAAAGACTTTATGAACAAAATGGCAATCACACAGGACATATTACAAAGTATCAACAACTGGGATCTCATCTTATTAAAAAGCTTTTGCACAGGAAAAAAAGTAACCACCAAAAGAGTGAGGTGACAACCCCACAGAGTGGGAAAAATATTTTTCCAGATGTTTCTCAGACAAAGGGCTAATATCTAGAGTATATAAATAACTCCAAAAAATCAGAACCTCCCAAATTTAAAGACCCTATCCAAAAATAGGCATCTGAAATGAATAGATACTTCTCAGATGAAGTACAAATGGCAAATAAACATATGAAAAAATGTTCAACATCACTGGTCATTCAAGAGATACAAATTAAAACAACACTGAGATTCTATCTCTCTCCAGAAAGAATGGCTATTATGAAAATATGAATCAATAACATACTGGTGGGGCTGTGGTGAAAAAGAAACCCTTCTCCACTGTTGATGGGAGTGTAGACTGATACAACCACTGTGGAAATCAGTGTGGAGATTCCTCAAAAAACTAAAACTAGGGGTTCCCTTTGACCTAGCTATTCCCCTTGTTGATATTTTCCCAGAAGAATTAAAACCATCATGCCACAGCAATATATGCACATTCATGTTTATAAACAGCACAGTTTGTAAAAGCAAAAATCTTGAAAACAGCCCAAATGTCCATCAACTGATGAATGGATAAAGAAGATGTATTTTTTTATGAAATGGAGTACTACTCTGCCATAAAGAATGATAAGCTTGAGATATTTCTGGTAAATGGATGCACCTTCAGTCCATACTCTTAAGTTAAATAAATCAAGCACACATGTTTAAGTACTTCATTGTTTCTCTGATGAAAATACTGAAAGTGTAAATAAGGACAAAAATGTATAATAGATTTTGAGAAATGGGTAGAAAATGTTCAAATGGAATGGGGAACAAGAGAGAGGAGAGGAGGAAAGGAAGGATAGAACAAGCAAAAAAGAATAGAAGGAAAAATGGAAACAAAGCTTTTGTAAATAAGAAGGGGAAGAAGGGTTGAAAGGAGGCAAGAGGAGGGGAATGAAAAAAAAAAAAGCAACATATCATGTATAAGTACAAATTCCCTATAATGAATGTTACCATTATATACATCTAACATGTACCAATATAATTAAAATGACTACAAAAATCTCAGAACATGTGTACATCTATACTTTTCATAGTTGTATTCCCAATAATCAAGGCTTTAGCAACAGTGGCAGGCTTTGTTCTTCAGTACTTGTCGAATTAAAATAAACAGTATTAAATACCAGATCTAAAAAGGAGTAAGATTCATGATCTATAAGGAGTTCATTGAAGAGTCGAATTAGAATCTTCTGCCAAAAAGCTTTTAGGAAAACATGGCATAGCACCTAGGAATAACTGCTTCAATAAATTTGGTCAAGAGACACACTCAGACAAAGACCTCCATGTAAGATAAGCCAAGAATTTCCTGACACTAAATTGAGCCCTAAGCCAAAATCCACAGGACAGCACATGCCCTCTCCTGCAGCAATGAAGGACTCCATTCAGCACATCTGTTATGCTCAGCACCTGCCCGACTGAGCTGTAGTCAATGGAATTCTCATTGTGGCTCTCTAGCAGGCAACCAGAATGGTTGTTTTTGGTGACTCCATCTGCCAGCAGACATGGAGTATGTCACACAGACAGACTTGCCCATGACTGTGCAATGGAGAGCAGGCAAAGGCTTTAATGATGACCTGGTACAACATTTCAAGTAGTATGGCAACGCTGTGGACTGCTTAGAAACAGCAGCAGCAGTCAGATCAGCTCAGTGGGAATCTATTAGGATTGAGGTAGCTCATTTTGAGAAAAAGAAACTGTCCAATTGAGGCAGAAGCAATTTTAGCAACAGTGGCAGGCTTTGTTCAAGAGGCACTAGAGCCAATAATCAAAGATGAGCCCTGTGTAATTTCAAGGGGAAAGGCTCACAGGTCCCAAATTGATCTTTTCCACCCCCAACACTTCTTAGCATAGGACCATCATGAACTAGTACTAATAACTTGAAAATAAAAAACTATATAAAGAGAATCTGTGGCAGATTTTGAATTCATTGCAAAGGCCTATGAATGGTCTGAAATTTGAAGCTTCTTCAAGGGGAAAGCCTGCTGGAAATTGTTCCCACCACACCATGACCCCCACCTTAATGTTCCCCGTTTGTAACAATGGTACCCACCACAGATCAATCAACCTGTAAGTGTCTGATAAAGACCCACTCACTATGATCCCAACACAGTGCCAGTCCCTAACAAGGATGTAAAGATTTTAAAGACACATAAATTTAGCCTTCTGGGACCTTTAAAAAATCTCATTATAAAAAATAAATTTAATTCATATTTAAGAAGTGTAGTAATGATGATAATTCCTGGGACCAGAAGTACAGAGAGTGCAGAAATATGAAGCAATGTGATCTGGGCCTGGGGGAGGGAAGGTAGGATGGGCAGGCAGAGGGAGAGGAAGAACATGGTGGGTGGGAGGAACAGAACAAGTGGGAGGCTCAAAAGAGGAGGAGAGCTGGCATGAAATGAAGGTCATAGCATCTGGTGAGAATTCATGCATCTGTGTCTCCAGGGAAGATATTTGGTGCTAATCATTTTGTCCAGAATTCTCTTTAAGCTGCCAACCCACTGTACCAGGTTATTTGTTGAAATAGCTTCTTGAAAACAACAGCTAGATAATCATCTAGAGTCAGATTTTAGAGCTGTGAGGGGTCATTACATTTACCTAGGCCATTAACTCATCTCACAAATTCATAAAGATTATTCTATAAAGTTATAGCTGGTTAGTGAGAGCTACTATGTCTCCCAAAAATCTCTTTCGGGAAACTTTTTCCCTAGACCATCTTTCTTCATACTTAAAGCCTTAGAACTTTTCTCTTTGGTCTATTTCACCAAGACTGTGCTCAATAAAGGCAGAGAAATCCATCAACTTTACCAAACACGTGTTATCAACTGTGAGCAAGGTATTTAGCTAATAGGATAGATTATATGTTCTTCTTGCATCCATACTGCTAAAATCCAAATGAGAGGTTTTCAATAATAAATACATTACATGACTCCAAAGTATTATATATTATGGTAGGAAATATGAATACAAAAGAAAATGTGAGAGAGGAGGCAAAAACACAGAGAAAGGGTTTATTGCACTATAGTGTGTGGAATGAAATGACAGATATAGGTGTACTGAGAAGCACTGAGCAGGTATAAGTAATACAGTTTAGGTTTGTGGAAAGAGCCAGAGATCAGAAGTATCTTCATGAAAGAGCTAATATTTGAATTTGGTCTTGAAGGATGAATAGTAGCTACTCAAGTGAAAAACAAGAGAATGAAGGTAACAGGTAGGTCAAAGACACAGAAAAACAAGGCAATATGACATGTTAAGGAAGGAAGGAAGGAAGGAAGGAAGGAAGGAAGGAGAGTGGAAGGGAGAGAAGAAAAAGAGGGAAGGAGGGAGAAAGGGAGAGAACTTTTAAAACCATAATTAAATGAAAATTTCCTAAAGTGAAGAAAACTTGTATCTATATTGAATAAAGATGGCAGTGTTGCCATAGAAAATAAAGTATTAACCCAGAAACATTTGCTAGCAAAGAATCAATCTTTAAATACAAGGAAAAAACTCTTTAAGTATGGGAGATGCCCAAGTCATTTATAGGAAAAGAACTTCACAGTACATTAGACATCTTGACAGCAATAGTCCATGCTAGAAAACAATATAGCACTTTTAAAGTAGTCAAAACAATGAAAATCCAAACTATGGTTTTAAATCTACCCAAAATTTTCATCAATATAAAGGTCTTAGGGAAGATCCCAGGGACTATTATTTCCAGAATTAGAAAGAATTGTCTTAAAGAATTTATCAATAATAAGCTTCAGAGTAACACCACAAATATAACTGAAGAAGTTTTGAGAAAATATTTTAGGATAGGCACTGAGTATATTTACCTGTAGAAATAAGACTAAAGGATTGGATGAGAGTATTATAATGGTATAGAATGGTAAATGCTCGAAAATTGTAGAAAAAATTTAAAAACTGGATGAGAAAAGGGACAATACAAGAAAAGCAAAAAGCTTGCTGTTTAATGCATAGGAGTTGACTAGAGAGAAAGGAGACGGGAGGGAAGGAAGGAAGCAGAGAAAACAGGAGAGGGAGGGAGAGAGAGAAACTGAAGCTAATAAATATAGCAGTAAACACTAAGTACACTTAAGACTCCAAAATATTGTCACTAATACTAACAAATAAAATTAGAGTAGTAAGAGGCAGTGGAGAAGAAAATTGGTTTTGGTTGACCATAGCACTGGTCATAGTAGAAAACCAATAGAATATAACTAAATAAGATGTAATTAAGAGTGTTTCAGAGGAGTAGAAATGTGTCTGCTTTAACAAAAAATAAACTTTTGAATAACAAGGGAGAAAATACCTATAAAAAGCAAAAAATGAAACTGGAAATGTACTCAAAGTGTAAATAAGGACTAAAAGGTATAGTAGATAATGTGAAATAGGAAGAAAAGGGGTAAAGGGGAAGGGGAAGGGGTAGAGAAGGGGTAGGGGGAAAGAAAGAATGGAATGGAATTAATATGAGGAAAAGAAAATGGAAACAAAGTCTTTGTAGATAGGGAGGGGTGGAGAGGTTGAAGGGAGGGCAGGGGAATGGGGGAAAAACAGAAACCAAGATGGATTATGTAAAGGTGCAAATTTCCAATGATGAATGTCATTATACTGCATACCTTAAATGTACCAATATGATTAATTTAAAAAGAGATCAAAGAGGACAAAAGAAAATGTAAAGACATGCCTTACTCCTGGGTAGGAGGAACCAATATAATGAAAATGACCATACTTCCAAAACTGCTGTATAGATTTAATGCAATGCCGATTGAAATTCCAACAATATATTTCACAGAATGAGAGAAAAAAATCCAAAAATTCATTTGGAACCAGAGGACACCTAGAATAGCAACAGGCATTTTAGGCAACAGAGACATGGCTGGGGGTATCACAATCCCCAATTTGAAACTATACTACAAAGCCACTGTGATAAAAACAGTATGGTACTGGCAAAGAAACAGACCAAGGATCAGTGGAATGGATTAGAAGATGCACAAACAGCTCCAAACACACGCAGCCTCCTCATCTTTGACAAAGGAGCCAACCATCCTCACTGGAGGAAAGATAGCCTCTTTAATAAATGGTGTTGGAAAAACTGGATTTCAGTCTGCCAAAGATTAAAACTAGACCCCTATCTTTCACCATGCATTAAACTAAAATAAAAGTAGATTAAAGGTCTAAATATAAAAACAGAAACATTAAACTTGCTGAAAGATAAATTAGGTAGAACTCTTGAAGACATTGGCATAGGAAAAGACTTTATGAACAAAACCTCAGTAGCATGGGAACTAACACAAAGAATTGACAACTGGGATCTCATCTTATTAGAAAGCTTCTGCACTGCAAAAGAAACCACCAACAGAGCTAAGAGACAGCCTACAATGTTGGAAAAAAATTTATCAGCTGTTCCTCAGACAAAGGACTACTATCTAGAATATATAAAGAACTGAAAAAATTCAGACCTCCCCAAATATAAAGACCCAGTTCAAAACTGGGCATCTGAAATGAACAGATATTTTTCAGACAAAGAAGTAAAAGCAGTAAATAAATATATGAAAAATGTTCAACATCACTGGTCATTCGAGAGATGCAGATCAAAATAACTCTAGTGCCTGGGAAGACACTTCCCTGCTGCCATTCCACACTCCTAGGGCAAAGAAGGTGAGCCAATCCCAGCACCCGGGAAGAGGTTCCCCCACCACCATTCTACACTCCTAGGGCAGAGAAGGTGAGCTTCATGAGCACCAAAAGCACCCCCCCAACCCACTTGGAAATGAGAAGACACATAAACAAGCCTCAAAAACAGACTTCCAGATCACCTACAGCAACCCCAAAGGGAAACCAGATGGAACAATCTGATACTCAACCACCTGGACTCCCTGAACTGGCAACAAAAGAGGATCTGGAAAAAATGAAATCAGAAATAATTTCTCAGATAACAGCAAAGATTGTGCCCATAGTGCAAGACATGATTAATAAATCCAGAGATTTAAAAAATAGATTAAAACAGATTAAAAAATAGAGGATCTGAGGAACATGATGGAATCCCAATATAGGAAACAAATGGAATCCACAAAACAGATGCAAACAGATTTCCAGGAGATTAAAAACTCCATCAAATGTCTATGCATCAGAATGAACCAATGTGAGGACAGAATGTCAGATATGGAAGATAAGATTGCAATTAGTGACCAGGAAAAGAAAAATTGCTTCAAAATTTTAAGGGATCACAAGAAATCAATCCAGCAGCTGTTAGACGATGCAAAGAAGAATAACATGAGGCTGACTGGAGTCAATGAAGAAACAAGAGACAGTGCAGATGACATAAAAAAGCTGTTCACAGAAGTGATGGCGGAAAACTTCCCAACCAGGGGGAAAGAACTTGAAACACAGACAAGTGAGGCATCTAGGACTCCAAATAGCCTTGATCAAAAAAAAATCTACACATAGACATATAATAGTTAGGATTCCAGAAATCCAACAGAAGAACAAAGTTCTACAAACAGTGAGAGGAAAGAAACAAATCACATACAAAGGAAAGTCCATCAGAATCACAGCAGACTTCTCATTGCAAACCCTCAAGGCAAGAAGAGCTTGGAGTGATGTATTTCAAGCCCTAAAGGAAAACAGCCTCCAACCCAGATTGATGTACCCTGAAAAAGTATCTTTCAAAATTGATGGAGAAATAAGATACTTTCATGATAAAGAGCACCTTAGGAACTTCATGAATACCAAACCAGCACTCCAAAAAATTTTAGACAATATCCTAGGAAAAGACAATGAGGATCACAACCCCAGGAAACCCAGCAGAATGAATCCATTGGGCATGACAAATTAAACACAAAGGGGGAGAATCCAACAAAAATAAAGTCATGACGAGGCTTTTAAAACTTTGAACTTCATCTCCCTAATGAGTACATAATTCAATCTTGTTATTGTTCATGATTAGTATTTTTCCGATTCTAGTGTTGCACACCTTTCCTTGTGCTATACTGGCTATTTATCATCTTCTTGTGTGTACTTTTTAATTGAGTTGTCTATTAATGAGCTGTAAGAGTTCTTTATATATTCTGGTCATAGGTTATATGCATTGTAAATATGGTCTGTTTAAAGATACTTTGCATTTAACAATGTCATTTAAAGTTCTAAATTTTGATGGAATCTCATTTATCAATTTTTTTCTTTTATACATCATGTTTTTTGTATCCTAGGAAGTTCTTGCCTACCCTAAATTCATAAACATTTTCCCTTATAATTTCTTCTTAAAGTTTTATACTTTTAGGCTTTCATATTTAGGTTCATAGATCCTTTCAAGTTATCTTTATGTATGGAAATAAAGGGTTGAGGTTAATTTTTTATATACAGATACCAGGCGTTCTAGTGCCGTTTACTGAAAACATTATCTCCTCCTCGGCTCTTGAATTGAGTTTATATTCTACAAAATGTTAATGTTAAGTAATCTTTCAAAACTCTGTGGACCATATATGTGTGGTTCTATTTCTAGATTCTCTGTTTTATTCCAATGATCTATATGTCCTTCCTTATACCAACACTGCCTTGATTACTGTAGCTTTAGAGGAAGTCTTAAAATTAGGTACTAAACATCTTCCAACACTGTTGTTGTTTTTTTTATCTAGGTCCTTTGTACTCCTACATAACTTTTAAATTTCAATATCCAATTCTTCATTGATAGCAAGTATACACAGACCTGAATTTTTATGTATACCTTGTGCTTTCTAATCCTGCTAAATTCAAATAAAAGTTCTAGGGGCTCCTAGAGATTTCTTAGTATTTTCTCTGTAGATGATCATTTCATCTACATATAAAGATTTTGCTTCTACCTTGCCAATCCTATCCTAATTGTGTCATTTTATTGCCAGACTAATTTGGTTTGGGCCTAGGTTTCAAAGTTTAATGGACAGATGAAGAGTAAGCATATCTGCCCTTGTTCCCCACCTTAAGGAGAAAGCATTGTATCTTCTCCATTCATATAAGGCATTCTTGCTGGAAGTATGGAGTACATGTCTTTAATCTGTTGAAAAGATTCTGTTCTACTTCTAGTCTCCTGATAGTTTTTACCATGAAAAGCTGTAAAATTTAGTCCAATACTTTTTCTCCAACTACTGACAAGATCATATGGCTTTTTCCTTTCCTCTGTTAAAATGATGGCTTTGGGGGGTGGATCTTTCAATGCTGAACAACACTGCCAACCTTATAATAAAACCACTTTCTACATACTGCCAGATCTGACTTCTAATACTTTGTTTTGTTAAACAAATTTTTATCTATGTTCATACTTTTTTCTTCTATTATCTTCATCCAGTTTTAGGATTAGCACAATGTTGAGTTCCTAAAATGAGGGGAGAAGTGTTCCTTCTTTTTTCTGCTTTAAATGTTTGATATAATTTATCAGTTAAGATGTTTATGAGCCTGCTGTTGTCATATAGGTAGGTTTTCAAGCTAGGAATATACTTTCTTTAATAGGTGCTATTCAAATTTTATATTTCCTCCAGAGTTAGTTTCATTAATTTGTCTTCCAAGGTACTTCTTAGACGTTGTCAAATTTATTTACTTCAAAACAGATTTTTGAAATATGCTTTCTATATCCTTTTAAATTCTGTAAAATGTGTGGCAATGTTTCCTAGATCTTGATATTGTAATTTTAAAAATGGATAATTGATATCATGTAATACGATGAAAAGGTCTAAAGGAGTAGGGGAAGTGGGAGAGGTAGGGGAAAGGAAAGAAGGGAAAAGAAAAAATATGTGAAAAGGAAAAAAATGGAAACAAAATCTTTGCAAATAGGGAAGGGAGGTCAGGGGATAGGGAAAAACAGAACCAAGAGACTCATGTAATGGTACAAGATTCCAATGATGTATGTAAATGTGTTTTATACCTAAAATATACCAATAAACTTAATGGGGAAAAAAATAAATAAATAACCCTGAGATTTCACCTCACCCCAGAAAGAATGGCTGCTATCAAGAAATCAAACAGTAACAAATGCTGGTGGGGTTGTGGGGAGGAAGGAACCCTTCTCCACTGTTTGTGGGAGCGCAGACTGGTGCAACCACTGTGGAAATCAGTATGGAGATACCTCAAAGAACTAGGATTAGAGGTTCCATTTGACCCCGCTATTCCTCTACTGGGTATCTTCCCAAAAGAATTAAAAGAATCATACCACAGATATATATGCTCATCCATGTTTATATCGGCACAGTTTGTAATAGCTAAAGCTTGGAAACAGCCCAATTGTCCATCAACTGAAGACTGGATAAAGAAGATGTGGGGTTTTTTTTTTTTATAAAATGTAACACTACTCAGCCATAAAGAATGAGAAACTATAGACATGTATAGGTAAAGGGATTCACATTGAGGCCACACTCTTAAGTGAAATAAATAGGTCACATGTGTGTAAATACTGAATAGTTTCTCTGGTGTGAGAAACTAAACATGTAAATAAGGATCAAAATGTATAAAATAATGTGAAATAGGAAGAAAAGGTCTAAAGGAGTATGGAAAGTGGGAGGGGTAAGGGAAAGGAAAGAGGGGAAAGGAAAAAATATGAGAAAATGTAAAAATGGAAACAAAGTCTCTGTAAATAGGGAGGGTTGGAGGGCTTGAAGGGAGGGTAGGGGAATGGGGAAAAAATAAGAACCAAGATACATCATGTAAAGGTACAAGTTTCCAATGATGAATGTCACTGTATTGTATAACTAAAGTGTACCAATAAACTTGATGAAAAATGAAAAGTATTTTTTAAAAAAACAGACCTAAATTTCACTTCTAAACTTGTGCTATTCTCTGCACTGATCCTCTTCTTGGGCCTTCTTTTTTAACCCCAGGTAACAGGCTAGTTCCTTTCTCTAGTCTCTTAGAACAGTAGCTGTGTATCCAGTGCTACAGTAATAATGACATTGATTAACATTTATCTCATGGTTGCTACATAGCCAGGTGTGCAAAGCTGCAAAGGCATCATCATGAATCCTTATGATGAACTTAGGTGTCTCAGAGGATGGAAGGGGACTGTGATTAGAGCTCAGGTTGCCGGACTCCAGGACCTAAGTTTCTACATAGAAAGCCATTCTAATTACTGCTTGTTAGGTCCAATCTGTCTGATTCTCTCCTTCAAGAAAACATTTCAGCATGCAAACAGTGATGCTTTCAGTATTACATCGAATCTGCTCTAATTCATATGAAAAATAAATAATTTATAAATTTTAGGTGTTCAAATATTATTCCTGATAAATTACCTATAACAAATCTCACAATTGATTGTGACATTACATGAGTGTATAGTACAGAAGTTGACAGTTGCACTCCTAATATGCTTATTCTCCAAAACACTTTTTTAGTTTTTTTCTACATTTAATTAATCACTTAAGATTTCTAGTTTATTACTTTTATGAATGTCAAATAATACCAATAAAAAAATTTTATTAGTACATGATTGCAGTACACAAAATTTGCAATCATC
Organism: Heterocephalus glaber; assembly: GCF_053883595.1. NCBI lineage: Eukaryota > Metazoa > Chordata > Mammalia > Rodentia > Bathyergidae > Heterocephalus > Heterocephalus glaber. Next base: position 24,918,631 of record NW_028258294.1, on the reverse strand, counting down.
TTGGGGAGTGGGTATATATACATAATACAGCTTAGTTCTTTTTTTTAAATCCCCTTCCCTTTTCTTCCATCTCCCTCCCTCCTCCTCCAAATCCCCTTTCCCCATTTTATTATGGTGGATATTGTTAATCTTACCTCATGTTTATGACATAATATTCATATTCATTGAGGTTATTAGCTTCCTGTACATGGCATATCTTTATTCTACTTATTTCCCCTTCCCCTCCCCCTCTCCTGTCACCCACATTCTCTTGGACCCTTTCCCATTTGCAAGAGATCTATCCCCTTGTCTCCTATAGATTCTTTGTTGTGTTCTTTGCTTGTACTTTGTCTTACTCAAATAAGAAATACTATATAGCATTTAAGTTTGTGTGCCTGATTTATTTCACTCAACATTATATTTTCCAGGTGCATCCATTTTCCTATGAATGTCTCAAGTTTGTCCTTTATAGCTGAGTCATACACTACATTATGTATAAGTACCACATTATCTTTATTCAAGGAAAAGAATCAAGTTCTATGATTTTTTTTTAAACACTCTAAAACTCCAGAATATTTCAGCACATAGAAATCAACTAATAAACTTTCTCTAGATGCTGGGTATGGTGGCACACACCTGTAATCCCAGCATTTGGGACGCTGAAGCAGAAGGCCAGCCTGGGATACACAGTGAATTCAAGAGTGGCCTGAACTACATAGTGAGACTCTGTCTCAAACATGCCTCCCAAAAAAGATTAACAATAAATAAAACTTCTCTAAGTAGAACTTAATTATTGATTAAATAATGGCAGCTAACAGATGTAAAATCATGGTAGGGCTTTCCACTTTATAATACCTTTCCATCAAGTCACTAGGCTCCTTCTGAAGGTACACAGAAAACAATCAGAGACTCCAGTGTAAGAGGTAATTTCACTGGGATAGAGATGGATTTTTTGTTTTGTGCCTCCTCAAAAAGAAAATGGATGGAGAAGTTTTCTAGAATTGTGTGTATAAATTTAGAAGAACCTAATGACATAGTTGAATTTATTCTGCTTTGCTAGAACATTCTACCAGGATGCCTGAGTTTGCTAAAACAAGATCTTATCACCCATAACCCAAACCTAACTCTATTAATATGTAAATGAAACTGATTCCATACACTGAGAGCACAAATGCTTAGCTGGTAATGGAACTCATTTAGAAAGGAGGAGGGGGTTACAAATTTCTTAATATGGATATCTAAGACAAAGTGTGAAACCTAACAGTTGGGAAAAGAACATTTATAGTTAAGTGTGATATGATTAAGGATACTCTGAAAGCTTTTTTAAAAGGAGAAAAAAGACATTGGTATATACAATATTCAGGATAATTGTCACAAAGCACTGATGTGCTTGTCTTTTAGATCTGAGCAATTTCACCTTCTTCTTTGTTAATGCTTCCTGGAAGGGATGTTAAGAGCATGAGATGTGGAGCTAGACAGGCCTTCCTATGATCACTTGGGGCTCAGCAAATGTTAACTACCATTCTCACTGTAGGGAAAAGAAACTTTCAGTCCACTCTCTTTATCCCTTTTCCTCCATTAATGAAGTGGCTGCAGGATATATATTGGTCCATATCTTCCTCATGGGTGGGAATGAATCTCTGATCTCTGATTCTTCCTCCCTGCCATGCACCTCAGTGGGTAAATAAGCTGCCCAAAGATCAGGCCCTGCAGTCTTCCTGCAGGGTGATGATGAAGTCCAGGGCCTATTCCTCAGGCAAACTAGAAAGCTCTCCTAGTTCTTTATTTCCTGTATGTTGCTAATAAGATTTCAGATCCCAAGTCCTAAAAGAAGGCAGTGCTGAGTAGACTTCAAGTCCAAGCCCCAAGGGGAAAAGGGAGACCGGATATAGGACAGCATTTGAGCCTTTCTGGATCACTAGTCATACTATTTAGTAACATCAAAATCCTACTACAACTAAAATTCATTAGTAGTGTTGCTGTTATTACTGGATTTGAAGTGGGGAAAGTCAATTTTGACTACAAAATTGTTCCACTGTTCCATTGTGCTTTAAGTCCTATCTTACCCACACATCATACCTGCTGTCTAATCTTTCCTATTATTTCAGGTGTCCTTTATTGAATGCCAGGCACTGAAGCAGACATTTTTATACATCTTCTTTTTATATTAATATTAATGATTTAGTCTTTAATATTCATCCTGAATTAATTATCCCTATTTTATATAAGAGGAAATAGAGAGGTTAAACAACTTGGCTAAAAACCACACAGCTTAATGTTATTAGAGGAGGTTTCCAGGGAGCAGTTTTACATATCTTTGGTGTCCTGAAAACAGAATTGGACAAAATACACAGAAAAGACAGCAAGATTTACTAAAGGCAGGAAAAGAGTACACTCTACATGATGAGAGCAGACTGGTGAAGAGGGCTCACAGCTTCCCCAAGGATAAAGGGAAAGGGGTCTTTAGTATTCAAAATACCTGTATTGGTCCCTATCTCATATAAGTATTGCACTGGGACTTGGCCTCATACCAGGTATAAATTGTCCTATTAAAAAAAAATTGGGGGCCAAGGATTTAGCTCAGTGGTTCTGCCGCCTGTCTCACAAGCACAAGGACCTGAATTCAATCCCCAGTGTTAAAAAAAAAAAAATTTGCTGGTATCATGGCAGATGTAAAGGAAGAATCCAAACAGTGTCTTTTGATTGTTTGTGCCTATATGTAAATAAAGGATTAAGAATAGTATCTTCTGATTGGTCCTGTGAAAGGAACCAGTTTCAAATGAAGGATTAAAAATACCTCTTTCAGACTGGTCCTATGAACAGTGCTCAGAAGCTAGAACCTGGAGCCATTTTGGGTTCCATGTTCTATACATGTCTTCTTTTAAGGAAACATCTTGCTCAACCAGATAGCTGTGAGTTTTAATGATTTCTGATGCATTCTACCCAGTAAGCTAACCAGTTTGCCCACAGCCCTAATCTCATGAGTGGGAGAGAGAGATCTCACATCTACATCTATTTAACAGCAATGAGCATACTTCATGTTCATGTTCCTCCTTTACTATTTCTACCACAATCCCTTAAGAACTTCAGTTGTATGAGTTAGGAAGAAATGAGATGGAAGTGAGCAGTCCAGTTGCCATAGGAGCTCAAAGTTGCTTCATTCATGCATTCAGTTCCCTTTTCTGAAGGACCATTAGGGTTCAAAACCTCCTGTTTTGAGTCTATTAAAAGGCTTCTCTCATTTGGACAGATTGCTCATGTCTAAGAAAACACCCAATATCTGAGAAAATTATCAATTCTGTCTAAAAATTAGAATATCTAAAATATCAGAGCAGGCCCCAGGGGAAGCACAAGTCACCCAGCTGACACCTCTTGTCACTTGGTGTTTATTGGCAAACCTCACCAGATTTAGAAGCCTAGCTCTCTCATTGCTGAGATGATGGGCTTGATGTGAGTTGGCAGTGCTTAACCCCATGTTATTCAGCTTTCTATCACTGTTACAAAATACCTGAGATAGTCAAAGTAAGAGAGGAAAAGGTTTTATTTGGGGATTTTTTGGGGGGGAGGTTGTTTGGTTTTTGGTTTTTTGAGACACAGTGGCCTTGAACTCATTATATAGAGATTACAGATGTGTGCCACCATGTTCATCTGGAAAAATTTATTTTAGATCATGGTTTCAGAGGTTTCAGTCCATGGTCACCTGGCCCAATCATTGTGGGTCTGTGGCAAAGCAGAACAACACAGGGATGAAACTATGGTAGAGTAAAGCAAAGCAAACCACAGAGAGAGTAGAGTGGCCTGGGATCTCAATATCTTCTTCAAAGGTACATCCTCAGGGACCTAACTTCCTACCACTATGCCCCACCTTCTAAAGTTCAAACATTTCCCAGTAGCATCATCAGCTGCGAATATACACAGGAGCTTTTCAGGGACATTTAAGATCCAAGCCATAATGCCTAGTTTAGTTTAGTTTAGTTTAGTTTAGTTTTAACCAGAAAAGACAGAAGAAAATATCCAGACACTTCACTGTGATATTAGAAAAGCCCTCTTTTACCTTTGGCAATTTTTCCCATGGTTAGAGAGAGCATCTGTTGTTTGTGGTATAATATACCTCTATCCAGTCATCGTATAAAAATACAGTCTCTATAAAAATACAGGCTGTAGCTAGGCAGAAGGAAGAATGATAGACCTGGGAAGCAAGATAAATAAGACATGGCATGTAGTGAATTGCTATAGGTGAAGTCTGAAAGAATCAAAGTTGAGCCTTCACTTCAAAGCATAGTACCAGGTTGGTGAGTTTGAATCCATTTTGTTAGAACATTTCTTTAACAATTCCCTTTCAACCACCATTGTAAACAGTCATCTTCTGACCTCAGGTCTTTCACTGAATACAAATCTTAAAGGGAAATCCCAAAGACTATTCAAGCTTTTATCAGCCAGCAGGGACTCTTAACCACAATGACTTCATTATAAATCTTGTGATGAGTTTCCTAAAAAGAAAAGCAGAATTCCCAGAAAGGCCTCTACCCATGTAGCACAGACACATCTGAGTCTTCCCTGAAATCAACTGAGCAGTGGCTTTCATGTACTTTCCTGAGAATTAAATGATCACTAGGGAAAAAAGAGACAAAGTTATCAGGTTAATTCAGTGAACATAAAATAAACTTGATCCCAGGCAAAATCATGCCTTCTGTACCCATTCTTAAGATGGAAAAAACTGCTTTGGAAAAGCATCTTTGACCTGACCATAGGACCTGACACTTCTCCCCTGCCTAGAAAGCTCTTCTCTTCCATACCAAGCTAACCCTATCTCATCAGCTAAGAATCAGCTGAGGCCTCACTGCTAAAGCCACACTAGATGTTTGTCCCTTCTCAGATACATGTTGAAATTTAATCCACTGTATAAGATTTTACAAAACAGGACCAGGTGGGACATTTAAGAGGTGACTAGGGTTCTGTCTCCAGAATGGATAATACATTCAGGTAATTAATTTATTGTGAGTTAATTATCTCAAGAGTGGATCTTCTATAAAAACCAAATGAGCTAGTACTCAAGTACACTCACTCTCTTTTGCCCTGTGAGGCCCTGTACTGGCCTAGGCCTCTGTCAACAAGAAGCCCATCACCAGATGTAGCTCTTCACCATTAGTCTAGAGCTGCTAGCCAAAATTAACATTTCTTTCTTTATAACCTTATGCAAGCTGCCGCACTGTGTGCTATTAGAAACAGAAAACAGACTGAGGCAATCCTTTTCTATGTCCCCATGCAGCACTGTGTTTATCTTTAGCACACTACCACACTATGCTATCATCACCTATCTGTGTCCTTTGTTTATTATTGCAATATAAGGGAGAATCTATGGAGTTTTTCTATATTATAAGTGCCTAGTTGGTACATAGGTACTGAATAAATATTTCTTGAATAAGTGAATATGTAAGGTTGGAATCAATAAAATGGATGAACAAGTGAATGAACAAAACAATATCACAGCCTTGTGATACAGATTTGGAATTCTGCTCCGGCCTACACCAACCCAAATGGCAATGGTCTATCTGGCACAAGATGATAATTTCTGCTTCCTTCTTTCACTAAGGACATAAGTCCCAACTTTCTTCCCCAAATTCCTACATATTTGGCCAGACTCCCAGTGCTTCATCAGAAGCCCTTGTTTTCCCCTTACTGATGTGTGTCTAGATACAATATCTATTCCTAAAACACCAAGTCAACACAGATCAAGTTTGAACCCAAAATTTCACTTGCAACCATTTGTGTACCTTTGTGTGCTATTTGCTTAACAAACTGAAAATTTTCTTCCTTTTTGTTTCTTCCAAAATGCCCTGTTATATTTTCACCTAAGCTACAAGGACTGCAAAGGAGATAAGAGGAGAATGAAGAAAGAATCACCACCACTACCATTTATTGAGAGCCTTTGAGGCACAATCTCTTTGTCAAAAGAAGTGAAGGTATAGCTACTCAAACCCAGAGGTTGCCAGTAAACACTTTAAACCTACAATCTAAATTCCACAGTTAATAAGCCAGCTGTCAAATCATTCCTTTGAAGCTGGCCTAAAAAAGAAAGGATACACTAGAAAAAGGAGTACAAAATATATCTAATTAATGATTAAGCGGTGAATTTCAAATGGCTACTGTCTGCAATATGCTGGGAGTTCATGGAATTGTATAAAGAAAATCTTTGTCTGTGTTTTACCAACATATACCATCAAATCACTAAGATATAAAGATATCAATGTTTTTTCAATCTGATCAAATGAGGCAAGAGAATTGGTTTGACCCATAACCATCAAAAGAGATTGCATTTATCAAAAGTTGGTTTTTCCTACACTTTACATTTTTAATGCTTCTCAACAATTTTTCTAGGTACATATTAATAAGTAAAAGAAAACAAGATAAGAAGCTTTTGAAAACAGTGTCAGAAAACATTGTTCCAGTTTGAAGCTAATAGGTTTTAGCAGAAGCTTTTATTTGTTTGTTTTTAACTGTTGCACTTGAGGCAGGTCCATACACAGCATGGTAATATACTCAAATCACACACAGAGATTCCAGAAAATATTCCTCATGCTCAAATAAACTCATCACCATATCCTAGTGCAGTGTAACAACACACAGTACGGTCATGTACATGATATTACAACAAATTGGGTCATGGCGAATAATTCACCCAATGCTCAGACAAAAAAAAAAAAAAACATTATCACCAAGGAGCTCGAAAGAATGGAATCAATTTCTCAAGATTCAGTTCATGAGAAGAGGGTATGTTGAAGAAACCATAGAGGACCGGGGGATTTTTAGCTCCTCCTTCCTATCTGAAAGAGAGGAAGCAATAGTAATCAACATCATGGGGCCCAACCAGGCACTGAACTCGGCCCAGAAACACTATCAATGCCTGTCTCATGAATTTGATGGTTGACATGTGAGCACTACCTTTGCTCGGCTGATTACCAACAAAATGGTTATCTTCATATTTATTCTGTGACACATAAGGTAAAAAAAAAAAAAAAAAAAAACTTTGGCCTTGAAGCTCAATTTATTTCCTTTTCCAAATATTAAAATAAAAAATACCCCTTATTCTGTCTTTTATTTATTTCTATATATTTTATGAAGATGTTCTCTACATGTAAATAGATGGTGAACAAGTTCCAGATGACAAAGAGGTAAAGCTGAGAGAAGTTGGTAGGCATGATAAAATTGGGGTTCAAATGGAACTTTCCCCAGGGTGATAGGTGTTTTGTAAATAAATGGGAAGGAGACCAAAAAATGGAAAGAGGGGGAAGGGAATAAAAAAAAAGAATTAAGTATTATGTAAATTTACCAACTCCCCATGATGAATGAAATCATTATGTATTGCAAATATGTACTAATAAAAATTAAAATTTAAAATATCACAAAAAACAAATGGAACTTTCTTTAAAAACCACATGTTTTTTAAACAATTCAAGTTTTATGCATTGAGAACTCTCTCATCAATAACTTCAGGAATACAGAAGCAAATTATTCTTCTTTCCCAAACAGGTTCAAACCAGTAGATTGAGAGATGGAAGACATATTAAGGTCAATAGTGTCAGTAGGAGCTGAGAGAGACCTGAAAAGACACTGACCACATTGGGTCAGTTGGGCCTGAGAAACAAACTCTCATTCCACCAAAGGAACCATGAGACCGAGCTGGATGCTTGAATACATTTGTGGTAAGTGAAACTATTTGGAAGCTATCTGTCACAGGCCCATATACTGACATCTGCTTTTCTCCTTCAGATGAAGCAATAAGTTCTCCTCACCTGTTTCCTTTTCCCCTTCCCTATTCCTCTAGGGTTACCATTAAAATACAACTCTGAGGGCATTAACAACCTTTCCTAGGAACATGATAATTCATTGAATACTTATTTCAAGAGCCTTTACTGCGTAAGAAGAGATTAATTCCCCAAATCTGACCAGAAGACAAAGGTTACTGAAAAAAATCCCTCCTGTTATTTTTATCACAGAAGCACACAATGATAAAGTAAAAGCAACAGCAGAAAGCAATGAAGCCAACTCCCTTAGGCTTTCATTTAAGTAATATTTATTGAACACCTAGTATGTGCTAGGTATGTGTTCAGACATTTGGATACAATAGAAAGAAAGATAACAACCTCTGCCTACTAGAATTTATATCATGTCAAGGAAAGACACAATGAACTGAACAAATAAGTAAACTATATAGAATGCCAGAAAGTGACCAGTGTGATGAGGAAAAAAAGAGAACAAAGTAAACAAATGACTATGTTGGGGGGATGGGTACAAGTTTGGATAGAGTAGTTAGGAAAGTTCTTGAGAATATATTATTTGAACAAAAGCTTGAGGGAGAAGAAATCAAACTTGTGAGCACCTGTGGAAGACCATTTCAAGCAGAATGTTCACAGAACACCAAGCCCACGTGGTTGAAGCACAATGAGAAGTGAAGAGATTAGAGGAGAGTCAAGGAATAAAGGGAACCCAGATGAAGGAGAATGGTCCTACAGCTCATTATAAAGACAGTAACTTCCACTGTGAGTTAGAGCATCATAAGCATTAAACAGAAAAGTGCAATGATTTAATTCCTTCTATTTTAATAGAAATTCTCTGGCTTCTCTACTGAGGATAGATGGAAGTGGACAGCAGTTAGGAAGCTCTTGTAAGACCCCAGAGAAGAGGAAAGAAGACTAAATAGAATGTTAGTCAGGGAAGTACTGGGGGTAAAAGAATACTGAGTTCTTATGAGGAAAGATCCAATCCAAGTACTTAGTGTAGAAATGTGTGAGTAAAGGAGGATTCCAAGGATTCTAGCAAAGGCAAATGGGAGAATAGAGTTGTCTTTGATATCCCTTCTTCAAAATATTCCTCTCTTGAATATATGTAAGTGGCCACTAGGGAGTATTCTGTTATCTCAACCTTTTATTTAGGGAATTGAGGAGAATATTCAAACTCTAAAAAATATTTCTTCAGCATCTGACTCTAACTTCTATTGTTACACAGGCTCAAAATCAATCCAAATTATCTGCCTCATCACTCTTTTAATCTTTTCTTCTGCCAGCTTGTACCTTTATATAAATAAGTATTCCCTACTTTTTCCCTTGCCTAAGATCAGGTAGGGTCAGGTACTCATGAATATCATTTCATAAAAATGGTCCCAAAGTAAGAGGGCTTGGGCTGCTGGGACTCCCCCACCCCCACCCCCCCGCCAGCCCAACCTCTGCTTAAACTCAGACAAACACAAGTGAAGAAACTTACCCCCACCCTATCACCAAGAGCCCTGCTCAAGGTCACAAAGATCATTATTGACAAGCTAGCATTTAAACTTACCTCCCTTAATTCTCTAACTAAAGGTCATAAACCCTTCTGGGAAAATGTAATGGAGATTTTTCAAAGGTCAAAATATGTTACTCTTGAAAATGTTTAAGTATATTGTGACAAATGATTTATTTATCCCATGAGAGAAAAAAAACTTAAAGAAATTTTTTTTTACTCTGCTAGTGACTTTCATCCTTTATTATGAATTAGCTCAAGGACATGTCCCTACATCCTAAAATGCATTAGCCATAAAAGTAGGGAGTGGGCTGAGTGTCTGACAGAATCTCTCCCAAACCCAAAACTGCACAGGTAAAAGGATGTGGATTCCACATGCCTACAGAGGAAAAGGAAAAAGAGCACATTTACAAGGCTTATGTAATGGCTTCTCAGAGGTAAAAAATTGCTCCCAATGGTGTTTTCTGAACTCCTATAGTCAGCTCAGCAACTGTGGCTGTGGTTTTCATCTATAAGGGTCCTCAGAAAGGACTCAGTTCTTATTCCTCATACTTCAGAGCTAAATTATCTTGCAGTGCACACAAGTCAGCAAGACTGTTTTGTACCAAATTGCTAACAATCACTTCCCACAGTAATTGTTCTGTGAATTTCCCTGTCTGCATAGACAATGGGTTCCAGTTTCAACCCTTATGCATAAATATGGCAGTTACTGTTACAATAGACCAGCTTTCAGGAAGTCAGGAAGGCATTCAGATTGAGGATATTGTGCTCCTCACATTTAGGACAGAAAGGTGACAGGCTGAAATGACAGAAGAACAAAGTGTGGAGAATCTGGATGGGCACAGCCTATGAATAGAGCACATATCACTGATCTCTACATTTTCAGTTATTTCTTAGAAATAGCATGTATGAGAAGGGGGCTGCAAGGGAAGAAAGAATGGGATAATACAAAGATAAAAACAAAATCTTGGCTCTTTTGTCTCTCCTTGCCTTGTGTCCTTTTACTCCATGAAGAACAAAATTGCTAAATGGTAAGGATGACCAAATTATTTACTTCCATATCACATGACCAGTTACTTACCTACTAAGACTCTCTGCAAGTCCAGTTAGACTTATTTTTTAAATGATAATTACAACAATAATACAGTGCTACATTGCATATCTATTTTTGGCTGCTCCACTCATTCTGACCCTTTACCCTTTCTCTGCCCTAACCACATGCTACTCACCTCTTCTCTCTCATGGAAATTCGTTTTCCCATTACCTAAAATCGAAATGACAGATACAGAACGCAGAAATCCATGTGCTCCTCCTAACATCGGTCACCATGATGTACCTGTTTTTACTCATCACTGTGTCCTCTACACATAGTAAGTGTTCAACAAAAATTTGTTGAAAGAATAAATGAACTACACCACTTCTTCTTGTCTGCCTTGTGTAGCAGAACAGGCACTGGCTTCTTAGACTGGCTTCTTAGACTATGCTGACGTTTTCTCCAACTCACCAAGGTAATTTTTTTATCTCACACCTATTCCTGATTGCAGCAAACTCAGTGTCACCGTAATATTCTAAATGAAATGTAGACACAGCCCATCTTCTCCATATCTCAGGAAACTCCACAGTAGCTGGAAGTGACTGCTCTCCTCTGATCTGACCTCCTATGATCCGACCAGGTACCACATTCATCACTATTTTATTTCATTTTATTGTGAAGATTTCCAGCTGTATTTTTCAATTATTTTATAAATACCTTTTGCACAAAATGATTGCATTTATATTTCCCTTATATCCTAATCAATGTACAAGCTGTAGTAAGAAGGTGCTAATTATTTTCTACATGAATCAATGAGAGTGCATCTTACTTCAGCATTCCTCTTAGAATTTTTAAATGTTGACAGAAATTCAGACTGAGTTCTAAGTAATAGCACTTGATAGAGCCTGAACACGATCCTCCTGCTTATCACAACAGTTGTATGGTCTAGTTAAAATAATATTTCTGAAAAATATCCCCAGTCAATACTTATAAACTTAAACCTAGTACCTAAAAAGAAATCAGGTTACAGGCAAGAAGAATTAACAAATATTAGAAATTTGACATTCAAAATGAGTTTGTATCTAGCCAAGAAACTGATACATCAGTAATAAGGCACTGACAAACAGAGGAAGAAATTCTTTTTCTTACCACTGCTTTACTCTCTCCAGTTGTATGTATATAAATTGGAGGATCCATTTATGTCCCTTCCACCCAAAGTTTCTAAAAGGTAGTATCATCATTATTATCAACAACAAGATCCTCATTGTTTCTGGTACAGAACTGAGAAAGACAAAATGAAAACTAGGCAATCCTCACTCCAGATTCCATGACAGACCAAAAAGACAGGCATATTGATGAGAATATACAAAGATCCAAATGTAAACCACAACCTGTTTTGGGATTAAAACATTCGGAACCGGGTTATGGAGTGATTTAAAGAAAATAATACTCATAGAAAACGTGGGCTCTAATTCCATCTTTGCCCCTAACCAGTTGAAGGATACTATATAAATTACTTAGAAGATCCAGACTCAGATTCCTAACTTTCAAAATGTGAAGATTTGAGCTACATACACTGTATAGTCACACCAAGCTCTAAAATCTAAATGAGGCTAAGTTCTTTGCCAGATACCACACCTGCCCCATCCTTCACATAAGTATGTAATGATAGGGATCCACAAAATAGATATCAGCTGGCTTGGGATCAAATTTTGGCCCTACCACTCACTAATTTGGAAAAATAATTAGCCTCAGTCTGCTAAAATGTAAAACAAATCTAGAGATGTTTTTATAAGAATGCTATGAAGATTAAAAGAAATAATGTTACTTAGCATATACTTGGCACTTTATAAACATTATTGTAATTATTACTTTTTCTTGTGTTTAATACTTAATGCAGACTATCAGGACCCTTTAATAATGAGAATATGAACATTTGCTAGACCCAAAGGAGATGTAAAAGATTCTTAGATGCCTGAATGTCTGACCTCTTAGTCACAGGACCAAGAATCCCCTGGACAGTAGTCCAGGGCCACAAGTACTAGGAGAATCTGTCACTACATTGAGCTCTTCCAAAATTTCTTCTGAAATATTCAGCATCAAGATCAAAACATGACCTGCCTTACATTAGTTTTTTATGTGACAAAAATCAAGGAACACCAGAAAGTTCCCACTTCCTAGAATATCTCCTCAATTGTCTCCATAGATTTAAAATTTCACTATTAGAACCTGGCTTCTTGGACAAAAACTCGAAAAAAAATCCTTTCCAAACCTCTTTTAAAATCCAAATACTTCATAGAGTAAAAATAAGTAAGGTGTTTTCAATTTAGCAGACAGGGGACTTTATAGGAATGGAAAAGTTAACCAGGAGAAAAATATAAGAAAAGCTAATGATAAATTTCTAACTTCACCCTATGGCAATTACTATGTTTGAGTGGAGGTACTGTTTGTAGAGGGCATATCACTTTGGAGATATCGTGGGAGGTCATTTGTGCCATAGGACCCTTGCTACATAGTATCCTCCACTTTCTACCTGACTGGTTCCCAGTGTGTAGGGTCCATTATTTGTGGGCACCTGCCCTCCTCACTATTGTAGAAGTGTCTACCTGGCCTTCTGCTTCACAGAACTCATATGGCTTCCTATGTATCTGGTCTGGGCTCTGTGTCATCCACTGACATGGCAGGTGCAGCATCAGCTGCCAGGCCTCTCCAAAGAACATCAGAGAGGTGGAGGAGGATGGTGGTGACAGGAGGCTGATGGGCCAGCAGGGAGGGCCCAACACTCACTCATCAGAGGATTCTGAATGCCACGGCTGATTAGAAAAGGCCAAAAGTTCCTCCACTGAAACAGCAGAACTTATAACTCTAATAATTTATACATGGGCTCACTTTCCCTGAATAATTATAGATTATTATCCAGCTAATTACAGTACATGGTATTAAAAGATCTGAAATTTATTACCTCAATCTAGAAAATTACTCGTAGCACGTGTTTTGAAAAGAAAAAGTGCTGGAAAAGAAGTTGAAGTACTGCCAGGGTGATACACTGCAGTCAGTGGTTTAATGCCCTCTTCCCACCATGAACAAAACAACATTGTCATATACCCTATAGATGGCCTAAAACAGGGATTTCAGCACCTCAGTCTCAAACAACTTTTCTCCCTAAGTAGGGTTGACAGATTTAGCAAAGAAAAACATATGGTGCCCAGTTAAATTTGAATTTTACATACATAAATAACTTCAGTGTCAGTGTGCCCCAAATGTTGGATAGGACATACTTACAGTAAAAATTATTCATTGCATATCTGAAATTCAAATCTAACCCAGCATCTTATATCTTATCTGACAAGATAGAGCTAGAATACAAGTAATGTTGAGGAGAGACAATAAAAGTATATGTTCAATAGCAGTACCCCAATATGAAAAACTGGGAAATCAAACTTCATACAAAAATATAGGTCTCCAACAAAACAGTGTTAAATATTGAGAAGAAAATTGTCCATGCTCTCACTTTCAAGTCAAACAGCAAAATGGTGAACAATTCTTTTCCTATGTAGGTCTGATTCTTTGTGTAGTCCTTTGCTGTCTCTAAGAATTAATTCAATCAATCCTTGACAAACAAGGAAATACAAAATAAGTGTAGATAGCACTCTCTTGACATGGGAGCTCACATCCACTTCCCAGAGCCATCCCAACACACCTACTGCTGTTGGTCAGCTTTCCCATCACTGTGACAAAATACACAACATCCACAATTTAAAGTAGGCGAGTTTAACTTGACTCACGTTTTCAGAGGTTTTAGTCAAGGGTTAGGTGGCTCCAAGGCAAAAACATCATGGCAGAAGGGCATGGTACAGCAAAACTGCTCACTTCACAGCCTGGACATAGAGCAGGGGAACACTGCTGGAGAAGAAGGGACCAGTGACCAGAAACAGATCCCAAGGTCTTGCCTCATGACCCACCCAGACCCACTCAGAAGTATGCTTTACTAATCCCCTAGGTGGCTCCAAGCCAATCAAATTGCCAATTAACGTTAACATTCACATTTAGTCATTCTTTTCAGGAAGACATCCCTATCCACTTACACTGGATACCATTACCAAATCTCCCACTATTTTGATAGGAATAAAAATTCACATGTTGATGTTGGTAGAAATAATCAGGGGTAGAAAAAATATTTTTTAATTAGTAAAGGTAAAAATATGAGCACCTCATGTTCACTTCAACATGGCTTTAGAAACTACTGGGTATAAGACAGTCACAGACTAATACACTAGTAAAGAAACAGTCTAATTTAAGACAAAACTGTGTGTTACTAATCACAAGCACGGTAAAATTTCAGAGAACAGCATCAGTGTGAGTTGTATATAATCAAAGTAACTTGAAGAGCCCTTCATTCAATAAATATTTATCCTCTGCCTACGGTTAAACTAGGTATCATGTCAAGCATTGGGATTTCAGCAGTGAACAAGACAGGCAAGACCCTACTTGTGAGAAGCTGACATTCAAGGGTGGAATGGGAGAAGATGTAAAAGACAGAAGGTACAGAAAATGAACGATAGGGCCGGGGATTTAGCTCAGGGGTGCCACTGCCTGCCTCATAAGAGCAAGGTCCTGAGTTCAATCCCCAGTACCAAAAAAAAAAAAGAAAAAGAAAATAAAGGATAGAGGGACTGATAAAAACGACCTTATCTTTTTAGGAAGTAAAACAGGAAGCAATAAGATAAAATGTTATGGTGAGGGATGGAGAACACTGAAGATCTAGATAAGATGACTCATAACATCCAATGGTTTCCCAAAGATATCTCTAAGTTCAGGGTTCAAGGTGAGGGTATCCTGCCTTTTTCTGGTAACTTCTATCACACTTTTGCAGAATTCATTCAGTTTAGAGATGGACTAACCTAATGGCCCAATCCTTTTTCTATCCGGAGTGTTGATAAAGACATAGCATTCAGTCTCTTTTCATGATTCTGTTTCTCTATACATGTACACAGATACACACAAGTACACATAGAAACATACATGTGCACATGTCACACTGCCTTTATGTGTGTGTGGCACAGTTTATTGAAGACATATGGAAGGAATATAAATACAGTTTACTTTACCACAACACAAAAACTTAAAATTGAAATTAGACATCCTCCGAAACACCGTGGGGAACTCTATCACATTGTTTCTCCCTTTTTGGCTTCCCTGTCCCATTCATATTCTATTTATATCTAACAATAAACTTTTTTTTAATTAAGTTATTTTATTGGTACATTGTAGGTATACAACACAATTACATTTCTCATTGGGAATTGTACCTTTACATAATGCATCTTGGTTCTTATTTTTTCCCCATTCCTAGCCCTCCCTTCACCCCCACCACCCTTCCCTATTTACAAAGACTTTATTTCCATTTTTTCCATTTCTCATCATTTTTTCCTTTCCCTTCTTTCCTTTCCCCTGTGACTCCCACTACCCCTACCCCTTTGGACCTTTTCTTCCTATTTTATATTATCAGTTATTCATTCTAATCATTGGTACATTTTAGGTATACAATATAATGACATTCATCATTGGAAATTTGCACCTTTACATAGTCTCTCTTGGTTCTTATTTTTCACCCTTGCCCAGCCCTCCCTTCAACCCCTCCAGTCATCCCTATTTACAAAGATTTTGTTCCTATTTTTCCATTTTCTCATAGTAATCCCATTCCCTTCTTTCCTTTCCCCTACCCCTCCCACTTCCTTCCCCTTTGCCCCTTTTCTTCCTTTTTCACATTACCTATTATACATTTCGTCCTTATTTACACTTTCAGTTTCTCACACCAGAGAAACTATTCAGTATTTACACATGTGTGTCCTATTTATTTCACTTAAGAGTATTGCCTCAATGTGCATCCACTTAGCTAAAAATGTCTCCAATTTCTCATTTTTTATGGCTGAGTAGTACTCCATTTTATTAAAAAACCACATTTTCTTTATCCAGTCTCCAGTTGATGGGCATTTGGGCTGTTTCCAAGTTTTAGCTATTACAAACTGTGCTGATATGAACATGGGTGCACATATATCACTGTGGTATGAGTCTTTTAATTCTTTGGGGAAGATCCCCAGCAGTGGAATAGCGGGATCAAATGGGATTTCCAGTCCTAGTTCTTTGCGGTATCTCCATACTGATTTCTACAGTGCTTGCACCAGTCTACACTCCCACCAGCAGTGGAGCAGGGTTCCTCTTTCCCCACAGCCCCACCAGCATTTGTTATTGATTGATTTCATGATAGCAGCCATTCTTTCTGGAGTGAAGTGGAATCTCAGCGTTGTTTTCATTTGCATCTCTCGAATGACCAGTGATGTTGAACATTTTTTCATGTATTTATTTGCTATTTCTACTTCTTTGTCTGAGAAATGTCTGTTCCTTTCATGCCCATTTTTGCATTGGGTCTTTAAATTTGGGAGGTCTGATCTTTTTAAGTTCTTTATAGATTTGAGATAGTAGACCTTTGTCTGAGGAAGAGCAGGTGAAGATTTTTTTCCCACATTGTGGGTTGTCTCTTCACACTGCTGGTGGTTTCTCTTGTTGTGCAGAAGCTTTTTAATAAGAAGAGATCCCATTTGTTGATTGTTTGTGCTAGTTCATGGGCAACTGAGGTTTTGTTCATAAAATCTTTTCCTACACCGATGTCTTCAAGGGTTCTACCTAACCTCTGTTCCAGCTGGTTCAGGGTTTCTATTTTAATATTTAGATCTTTAATCCATTTTGATTTTAGTTTAGTGCATGGTGAGAGATACAGGTCTAGTTTTAATCTTTGGCAAGTTGAAGCCCAATTTTTCCAGCACCATTTATTAAAGAGGCTATCTTTCCTCCACTGAGGGTGTTTGGCTCCTTTATTGAAGATGAGATGGCTGAGTGTGTCTGGCATTGTTTCTGCATCTTCTAATCTGCTCCACTGGTCCTCAAGTCTGTTTCTTTGCCAGTACCATGCTGTTTTTATCACAATAGCTTTGTAGTAGAGTTGCAGGTTGGGGATTGTGATACCCCCTGCCATGTCTCTGTTACCTAGAATTGCTTTTGCTATTCTGGGTCTCTTCTTGTTCCAAATGAATTTTTGGATTGTTTTCTCAAGGTCCATGAAGTATGCTGCTGGGATCTCAATTGGAATTGCATTGAATCTATATAGTACTTTTGGAAGTATGGCCATTTTCACTATATTAATCCTTCCTACCCAGGAGCAGGGGATGTCTGTCCATTTTCTGATATCATCTTCAATCTCTCTTTTCAGAGTGCCATAGTTTTCAGAGAAGAGGTCTTTGATTTCTTTGGTTAGGATGATTCCTAGGTATTTCAGGTTTTTGGATGCTATTGTGAAAGGACTTATTTGCCCTATTTCTCTCTCAGTGAGTCTGTCATTGGTGTAGAGGAAAGCTATTGATTTTTGTGTGTTGACCTTGTAACCAGCTACTTGACTGAATTTGGTTATTAAGTCTAGAAGACTTTTGGTGGAGTTCTTGGGGTCTTCTATGTAAAGTATCATGTCATCTGCAAATAATGACAATTTGACTTCTTCATTTCCTATCTTTATTCCTTTTATTTCTTTCACTTGTCTAATTGCTGTAGCTAATGTTTCCAGAACTATATTGAACAAGAGTGGTGACCGTGGACATCCTTGTCTTGTTCCTGATTTTAGTGTGAAGGATTTCAGTTTTTGACCATTTAGTATGATATTGGCTGTTGGATTTTCATAGATGGCTTCTATCAGTTTGAGGTAGAGACCATCTATTCCAATTTTTTGTAGGGTTTTTTATCATAAATGCATGTTGGATTTTGTCAAATGCTTTTTCTGCATCTATGGAGATAATCATATGGTTTTTGTCCTTGGCTCTATTGATATAGTGGATTACACTGATTGATTTGTGTATATTGAACCATCCCTGCATCCCTGAGATGAATCCCACTTGATCAGGGTGTATGATCTTCTTGATGATATTCTGCATTCTGTTTGCCATTATCTTATTAAGGATTTTTGCATCTATGTTCATTAGTGAAATTGGCCTATAGTTCTCCTTTTCGGTTGAGTATTTCTCTGCTTTGGGGATCAAGGTGATGCTTGCTTCCAGGATTGAATTTGGGAGTATTGCTTCCCTTTCAATTTCACTGAAGAGTTTAAACAGTAGTGGCAGCAGTTCCTCTCTAAATGTCTTGTAGAATTCAGCAGTGAAGCCTTCAGGGCCCGGGCTTTTCTTAGTTGATAAGTTTTTAATTACATTTTCAATTTCATTGTTTGATGTTGGGTTGTTCAGAATTTTTAAGTCTTCTTTGTTCAACTTTGGTAATTCATATGTACCTAGGAATCTGTCCATTTCTTCTCTGTTGTCCATCTTATTGGCATATAGGTTCTGGAAGTAGGTGTTGATGATCCTCTGGATTTCTGCTGGGTCTGTTGTAATTTCACCCTTTTCATTCCTAATTGCATGAATTTGGACCTTTTCTTTCCTTTTTCTGACAAGGTTTGCTAAGGGTTTGTCAAGTTTGTTGATTCTTTTGAAGAACCAACTCTTGGCTTCATTGATTTTTTTGTATCATTCTCTTGGTCTCCATTGCATTGATTTCTCCTCTGATCTTTATAATTTCCTCCCTTGTATGACCTTTGGGGTTGTCCTGTTCTTCTTTTTCTAGAAGCTTGAGGTTCAGCATCAGGTTGTTTAATTGGGCTCATTCTGTTTTCCTAATATGCGTATTCACTGCTATGAATTTCTTTCATAAGACTGCTTTCATTGTGTCCCATAGATTCCGATATGTTGTATTGTCATTGTCATTTAATTGAAGGAACTGTCTGATTTCTTCTTTAATTTCCTCTGTGACCTATTGGTTATTCAGAAGTGTGTTGTTCAATTTCCATGTGTTTATGAAATTTTTTGAGTTTCTTTTGCTATGGATCTCCAATTTCATCTCACTATGGTCTGATAATATACAGGGAATAACTCCAATTCCTTTGCACTTACTTAAACATGTTCTATGTGTGAGTATGTGGTCTATTTTGGAGAATGACCCATGTGCAGCTGAGAAGAATGTGTATTCTGATTTTGTGGGGTAGAAGACTCTGTAAACATCTGTTAAGTTTATTTGTTCAAGAGTTCGATTGAGTTCTAGTATTTCATTACTTATTTTTTGTCTAGTTGATCTATTTATTTGTGACAGTGGGGTGGTGAGGTCCCCCACTACAATTGCATTAGTGCATATATGACTTTTCATGTCCATTAGTATTTGTTTTATATAGTTGGGTGCACTAGTGTTTGGTGCATAGATATTTATGATTGTCATCTCTTCCTCTTGGATTCTTCCCTTTACAAGGATATAGTGTCCTTCTTCGTCTCTCTTCATCAGTGTTGGTTTGAAATCTACTTGATCTGGCAAGAGGATAGCTACTCCTGCTTTTTTGGGGGTTCCTGTCGCATGGAGTATTGTTTTCCACCCTTTAACTTTCAGTCTATGAGTTTCCTTTTGAATTAAGTGTGTTTCTGGTATGCAGCATATTGTTGGATTTTGCTTCTTGACCCATTCTGGCAGTCTATTTCTTTGGATTGGTGAATTGAGACCATTAACGTGGATGGTTATAACTGAAATGTATTGACTTGTCATTGCCATGACTTTTTCTTTTTGTTGGGTTCTCCCCCTTTACATTTAACTTCTTGTCATGCCAGATGGGTTCATTCTACTTTGCTTCCTGGGGTTGTGATCCTCAATGTCTGTTCCTAGGATATTGTGTAAAATTCTTTGGAGTGCTGGTTTGGTATTCACGAAGTTCCTAAGGTGCTCTTTGTCATGAAAGTATCTTATTTCTCCATCCATTTTGAAAGATAGTTTTGCAGGGTACATCAGTCTGGGTTGGAGGCTGTTTTCTTTTAGGGCTTGGAATATGTCACTCCAAGCTCTTCTTGCCTTGATGGTTTGTGTTGAGAAGTGTCCTGTGATTCTGATGGGCTTTCCTTTGTATGTGATTTGTTTCTTTTCTCTAACTGCTTGTAGAACTTTGTTCTTCTGTTGATTTTCTGGAATCTTAACAATTATATGCCTATGTGTAGATTTTTTTTGATCAAGGCTATTTGGAGTCCTATATGCCTCACTTATCTGTATGTCAAGCTCTTTTCCCCTGCTTGGGAAGTTTTCTGCCATTATTTCTGTGAAGAGATCTTTTATGTCATTTGCACTCTCTCCTGTTTCTTCATTGAGTCCAGTCAGTCTTATGTTATTCTTCTTTGCATCATCTAGCAGCTGCTGGATTGATTTCTCATGTTCCCTTATAATTTTGAAGCAATTTTTCTTTTCCTGGTCATTAATTGCAATCTTATCTTCTATATCTGAAATTCTGTCCTCACACTGGCTCATTCTGCTGTGTGGACTTTCAATGGAGTTTTTCATGTCCTGGAAATCTATTTGCATGTGTTTTATGGATTCCATTTGTTTCCTATGTTGGGATTCCATCATGTTCCTGAGCTCCTCTCTAGATTTATTAATCACGCCTTGCACTAGGGGCACAATTTCTCCTGTTATCTGAGAAATTATTTCTGATTTAATTTTTTCAGATCCCCTTTTGTTGCCAGTTCAGTGGGTCCAGGTAGTTGAGTATCAGAGTGTTCCATCTCATTTCCCTTTGGGGTTGCTGTAGGTGATCTGCAAGTCTGGTTTTGAGACTTATTTACGTGTTTTCTCATTTTGACTGGGGGAGGGAGCTGTTGGCGCCTGCACGGATTACCTCCTCTGAGCTGGGAGAGGTGGGACAGGGGCTGGGAGCAGTGGTAGGGATGGTGGCCCAAAAGCCCTTTCCTGTGGGGTGGGAGCAGCGGGAGGGATGGTGGCCGGGAAGCCCCTTCCTCTGGACCAGGAGCAGTGAGACAGTGGCTCAGAAGCCCCTACCTCTGGGCTGGGAGCAGCGGGACTCAGTACCATGGTCTGGTGGTCCGGTGTCCTCTGTGTCTTTGTAGTGTGGAACCAGGTGGCTGTACAGAGGAGCGGGGGGTGGGGTTCCAGTGGATTGTTGCCGGGGCGTGGGCTGATTTGGTGTCTTCTGCGCAACTCGGCAAATATCTAATGATAAACTTTTTATACCATTTATTGTTATACCCCTACTAAAACATCGCTTCTGTGTTACACTTTTCATTCAAGTCCCTTATCAAGGTATTGCCTTACAAACAGACAATTTCTGCCTTTACAGAAATTCTGAAACTGGCTATTAAGATGGTAATTTATTTCAATGAGCTCATGTAAGAGCTATACTTTTCTCTATTATTCTGTGTATAAATTGTTAACATCATTTGATGTTGTGATAACTGAACATTTGAATGAAACCCAGACACTTTCTTATTGCAGCTAGATTTCCAGATCCATTTTGCATCCCACTGACTATGTGCCTAGCACACAATAAGCCCCCAATAAATGTTTGAAGAATTTAATTTAATGTAATACAACCTATATGAGCACCATGGTGAGCACAGAACAGATATGACACTGCTTAAGAAAGGCAGTCAATTTGACAACAATAATTTGCTACTATTTATACTTAGATGTAGATTATTTTAATGTTGTTTCTTAGTCTTATCAATAAAATATACTCATAAGGCACCTTTTGAAGCAAGCTCAAGTAGGATATGTCCCTTTCCTCTGAGATATAATATTAAAGATATAGCACACAGACTGAAGGAAATTAGATATTAGAGGTGATCAAGCCAGCATTGGCTGGGCCTATCCATTAATTATCTCTAATCAGTGTTTAAAAATGATCTCCACAAAGGAGCCCTAGAATTTTCTGATTTGCCTTATGATCCCTATTTGGCTTCATAGGATTACTTTGGCTTTTGAAATAATTTTTAAAAATTCATTCAGCTCCTAGAAATTGTTTTCTAGTCTATATTAATTTGAGGAGACACTCCTACTTGAAATTTAAACTTCAGTGGGGGCATATTTAGTTCAACCTCTGAGCTACTAATTACCATGAAGCTACTCAACTTTATATCAACTACCTCCAAACCCTATCTCCCACTTTCCTCTCTGAGCTCCCAAAATCTTTATATATGCTTCTATGCTAGCACTATGACTTTATACTGTAACAACTCCCTGTTAGCATCTCCCACTGAATTATGAGCTAAGGGTAGATATATCATACATTTTTTAGCTCTAGTTTGTAACATAATGCTCAGGAAAAAAGTATTTTCATTACTTTACAAATGTTTACTAATCAAACAATTCTCTTTCCAATCTAGGTCAAGTAACTCTTGGAAGAAATGAGAAAAACACTGATTAGAAAGAAAATTAAATAAAACTTTTATACCTCTGAAATTTGTCACATAAAAGAAATTTTAAGTTTTCCATAAATCTTTCCTAAGGTAATATCCAAATTTGAATGCATGGTACCCTGCTTAGCATGTGAATGGCCCAGTTTGTTTGAGCACAGTAATATTTTTTAATTATAGAATTTGTAATGTGAAGTTGAGTGGCTCACTAAGTGGTCAATTAGTCTTTCTGAGCACTTGGTCTCTCTGAGTTCTAAGATGTTTACTCATGAATGAGAGGAACTGGAGATATGAAAAGCAAGAAGGCTGACAGGGATCTATCTTTGATCTGCCTGTGCATCCTCTTTATGAAAATATGGTTAAGTTCTTGCAAAGCTGAGTCTAAAGAGGAACTCATATTGAAAGAACCTTACCCTTTTCTAGAACCCAAAACATTTGAGAAAAAAAAAAGGAGGACCTAGATTAGAGGCATTGTTTAAGCACACCATACCACTTTTGCTGGATGAAACAAATTCTTAAGAATCTAGGGGGAAAATCACCAAAAAAAGAGTAGATATTAATTTATCAAATTAATATTAATTTATTACATTTTAATATTATTAATGTATTGATTTATAAAATTTGCATTTGATGATAGACAAGAGATTAATTCAGTTGAAGAGATACCCAACAACAAAAACAACAACAACAAACATAAATTGAAGGTGAGTAAAGAATCTTCAAATTGCTGCACTCAAGCCAACTGGGTTCCTCTGCTGGTAGGTGCCCAGTGTGCAGTGGCTGCGAACAGCAATCTCCTTGGTAGTATATGTGGTCTGTTGCTTATATGGGCTGCCCTAAGAGACATTAGAGACACTGCTTCCAGGTGGATGTTCATTATCTAACCTCCTACTGTCCCTAACCCAGGCTCCAAACAGGCATGCAGGTGCCTTTGGGAAGCCCCAGGGCACAGTGGCAAGGGTTCCCATTGGACAGGTCCTCATGTCCATCTGCACCAAGCTGCAGAACAAGGAACATATGATCGAGGCCTTATGCAGGGCCAAGTTCAAGTTCCCTGGCCACCAGAAAATTCACTCCAAGAAGTGGGGCTTCACCAAGTTCAATGCAGATGAATTTAAAGACATGGTGGCTGAGAAGTGCCTCATCCTTGATGGCTATGGGTGAAATACATCCCAAATCGCAGTTCCCTGGACAAGAGGTGGGCCTTGCACTCCTGAAGGCTTCCACTGTGCTGCCCCTCCCCCCTAACAAGTTCATTAAATCTTATATCTGCCCCTCAAAAAAAGAATCTTCAAATCATCAAAAGGTTAGTAAGAATCCAGTGTATTCCCAACATAATTGCATTCCTGCCTCTATTTTGTTTATTTACATCCGACTCACTGGTCCAGTTCTAGTTCAAGTTTTACCTTTTCCATATGAATCCTTTCAAAATTCATTTGGTGTTTTACAGAGATCATTAGTTTCAGATTCAGACAAGTACAGGTTACTATCACATTTCACTTTATATTGAGACGTTCTGAATCTATGCACACTTTGGCAAGTGGCAGGATTCCTTTTACTTAACGGGTAACCTTGATGTTCTTACAATGTTATGTCACCTGCAAGTAACACTGCCAAACACATGCCTTTGGGTAAACCATCTCTCCAAATGTTAATTTACTGACTTGTTAAAGGGAAATACTTATACCTACTTTCAAGTTTTTGCTTGTGTTCAAATGAGGTAAGTATGAAAAAGTATGTGGAATATAGTAATTCTGCAATAAAATGAATGATTTGACCAAAATGGTTTATTTATTGGTTTCTTGCTTAGAAAACCTTGTTTGGGGGAGTTGTAAAATGTTTCATCTTGGGAGAGGACAATTAACAAACAAACTGGTCGATCATCAAGGGTTTATCAATTCTTCCATAGAAGATTGAGAAAGCATTTAAGTTGTTGAATCTGATAGGCTGTTCTTTTCCTAAGTAGCTACTCAATGGCTGGAGGAGCATATCTTCAGTGAGGGCCAAGATATGAAAGAGATGCTTCATTAATAAGATCTGAAGCTCGTACATACTTTAGGTATTTGCATGTGTTTTCTGTAGGTCATCTACCTGCTTGTATCTTATTATCTTTGTTTCTATTGTAAGAGAAAAAGTGATTTTTTTAAAATACAAAATGTAAAGTTGTCTCCAAAGATACAAAACAAGCTTAATAACAGGGCTGTAATATTTTATTTCTATTTTCAAAATTTTAGAGTTGCAAAAGTAGTAGAGAATTCCAATATTCTCATCAGCTTCTTTTAACATTAGCACCTTACATAACACAGTAAAATTATAAAAACTAAGAAATTAACAACAGTATAATGCTGTTAACTAAACTAAAGACCTTACTCAGATTTGGCTTTTCATTAATGTCCTTTTTCTCCTCCAGGATCTAACCCAGGACTCTACCTTGCATTTACTTGTCGTGTCTTCTTAGCCTCAGTGTACTGGTATTGGTCAAGTGTTTTCATTTTGGGGGGGTTTTTTTGGTACCAGGGATCGAACTCGGGTCCTTGCACTTGTGCAGCAGGCGGCGAAACCACTGAGCTAAATCCCCGGCCTGGTCAAGTGTTTTTAAAAATGTCTCTAAATCTGGGTTTGTCTGATGGCTTCATGTGATTAGATTGAGGTCACTAGTATTTGGGAAGAACACTACAGATGAATGATACCCGTACAATAGAGTATATAACTTGGTGATACTCACTTTGATCACTTTATTAGGATAGAATGTGCTCAGACTTTCCACTTTTATAAAAAAAATTTGTAATTAATATTTTCCATTTATTCTGAGTAAATATGATGGAAACATCTTGTTTCTCCTCTGATCTTAGAATCCATCAGTGTACTTACTATGGTATTCTAATGGTCATTTTTATATGCCTCTCATTCTTTCTACATGTATTAACTGGAAGACTTCTGTAAAGAAGAATTGTCCCCTTTTTTTTACACATTCATCAGTATATGCTTATGAATATTTATTTCACTCTCTGAGTTAAAATCCAACTACTGTTATTTATTTTGCTACTCAAATTGTTCCACTTTTAGCCACTGTATGCTCTTTTGGGTTAACCCTTCTGTCCTTTAAACATATTCTCATCTTATTTTTTAAAAAAATCATCTGGTCCCACAAGATATTTCAAGCTCAACAACTTCTCCAAGGACAAAGGCCCCAATTCTCTTTTAATTTACTTAATTTAGTAGATACACCTAATTTTCTAAGATTAATGGTTCTCTACCTTTAAGGATTACTGCATTCCCACCTCAAAGAACTAGGACTAGAGGTCCCATTTGACCCAGCTATTCCCCTACTGGGTATCTTCCCCAAAGAAATAAAAGAATCATACCACAGCAATATATGTGCACCCATGTTTATAGTGGCACAATTTGTAATAGCTAAGGATTGGAAACAGCCCAAGTGCCCATCAACTGGAAAATGGATAAAGATGTGGTTTTTTTATAAAATGGAGTACTACTCAGCCATAAAGAATGAGAAACTAGAGTCATTTATAGCTAAATGGATACATATTGAGGTCATACTCTTCAATGAAATAAATAGGACACATGTATAAATACTGAATAGTATCTCTAGTGTGAGAAACTGAAAGTGTAAATAAGGATGAAAATGATTAAAACAAATAATTGATAATCTGAAATAGGAAAAGGTCAAAAGGCGGAGGGGTGGTGGGAGGGGAAGGGGAAAGGGAAGAAAGGAAAGGAAAAATTATGAGAAAGGAAAAAAAATGGAAACAAAGTCTATGTAAATAGGGAAGGGTGGTGGGGTGAAGAATGCATAGGTAATGGGGAAAAAATAAGAACTAAGATACATCATATTCAGGTACAAACAACCAATGATAAATGTAAATGTATTGTATACCTAAAATGTACCAATTAATATTAAAAAAAAAAAAAAAGAATTACTGCATTCCCAATGGAAGGTCCTAAATTCAATCCCCGGTACAAAAAAAAAAAAAGAATTACTGCACTAGAGAAACCACTTCTCCAGATCTAGGCATGTCTACCAACTCAATCACATATAACTTTGAATTTAGGTCTATTAGAATATATCTCAAATTTTATCCAGATAGTTCATTTACATTTCTGTCCCTCCATCAAGATGCCTCTAGAGCTGGGACTTTCACTTATTCTTTTTATTTAAAAGATTTCTCTTGAATATTTTCTATCCAATAGAAATACAGTAGTAAATAAAACTGACCCAATCTCAGTCCTCAATGTATTGATCTAATGCCTGAACCACAATAAGCACAAAGCATTCACTTTGCACAAATTTTGAAAAAGATCACAACAGTGAATAACACCCATAACTACTTTGCCCATATTCTGACAAAAGGATATAATTCCAATGGATGTTCAGATCCTTATTAACCATATTCAGAAAATAATATATTATTATCCAAGGGAAACTACTATAAACATCCCTCTTTCAATTACCATCTCTTGGGAATTTATTATCCAGTGAGAGAATTGTTTGCTAAGCAAATAAATGAGAACTATACTTCAGGTGGTGACTTCTTGGAGACAACATTACTTTATGAGGCCCATTTAATGTTTCCCTGGCTACTCTGACTTTCATTATTCAAGAAAACAGGAAAATGTCTTGGGGAACAGCAATAATAGACTATATCTGTTTATGTGTTTATATAATCATTATGCTGGATCCATATACATACAGCTCAGTGTTTATGTACTTCAAACAGGAAGGTCCAAATTTAAGTACATAACAGAGAAGATTAATTTCTTTTCAAGAGTACAACAGAAGTTCACCACAGAAGAGAAATTTTCTTCAGAAGTTACTAAAGAAACAATTATACAATCTTATGGATTCCTTCTGTTAAACCAACTTACACAAAAAACACACCAGAACCTCAAGCAAGGTATTTCTTATGGAGGATGATATATATACTTTAAAAGCAGATGAGTTCCAAAACCCTACCATTTTAAGACTTTATCACAAGAAACAAAATTAACTCCAACCTAAAATATTACTTTAAAATAATCTCAGGTTTCCTATATTTTTAATATTGTTTTAAATTATATGTAGCATACCTGAGATTACTAGGGAAGAAACATCTCCCTATTTATTAAATAAAATTTACAGTTAACAGTAGCTAATATTTATAAAGAAGATGCTGAACCATCCTTATGAAGTAATTATTCCATTCTAAGGAAATAATATGAATAAGCTGCATAAAGTATTTATATCAGTGATAATACACTTGTTCACAGTGAAGCCACAAATAAGCCATTATGTAACACAACATAGAAGATATTTGTATAATTATAGGCCCCACTCTATGCCCAAGTGAATCTGGAACTTTAAAAAGATAACCCCTTTATACAAAATTTTGAGAACCACTGAAATATACTAAGTGTTAAGGATATTCATCTTTATTTAAAATTGTGTGAGTCCAGAAGATAAAAAGTACATATTGACTAATGGTTCAAAACCAGAAAAATCATTATTCATTTAAAACTGCAGGAACAGTTGCTTCTGGATATGAGGGAATAACTGGAATGAGTCTTATTTTCTTGCTAGTAAACAACTATAAAACTGAATAAAACATATAAACCAACTATCCTCAAACAATAGACAATGTGTAAAGTACAGGACTGAGTCTTGGAGAGATTTGATTAAACACACATTCACCCTGAATTTCTTACTGGAGGTATTTTCCAGAAAAATAACAACAAAAAGTGTGAAATAAAGACAAAGTACAAAGTGGATTTCTCACTGAGTTAAGGAAGCAAACATCAGATTTCATTCCTGCTGAGTTGACTGGGCTTTGTGAAACAGGTGTTTGAATTTGGAAAGCTTTGTTAAATATAGCCCTCAGAACCCTGAATAAGTTTCTCTCAGGTCCTTGGCCAACGATAGGGCTGTGTGTATGAACAGCAAAATAAAATTCCACAGCATTTAGCAGACATGAGCTTTTGGAAAAGTGAGGCCTTGAATGGAGATACTAAAAGATGAAAAGTGCTTGGATACATTGGTTGAGCCAAAACAAAGAGACTTCTCTAACCTCCCAGAGCACCTACCTAGGAACCCAAAAAGTCTCCAGCAGGAGTAAAGATGATAACTTACAGTAAGAGTTATGTCCTAGGACATAAGTTTGGACTTAGATGCCATATGACATATGACCTATGCCATAGGACATAGGCCTAGGACACCTAGGACAGGGTTTGCCTTAGGTGGCAAAGCTATGGCACATGTACCACAGCAGACTATTTGTTATCATTGAAATCTCTAAAAGGTTCCCTATCACTGCCCTAGGATTAAGGGCAAAACAAAATAAACTTATCTTAACAAAGTTTAAAAGCAAAACTGACAAAAATCGAGAAATTCCTCCAATAATTGAATGGCCTATACCCAAAACTTCAAAGTTCTTCAAAAGAAGACAATATAATTCAGATACCTTCTAATATATTATCCACAATGTCCAGCATATAACAACAAAAAAAAAATACCCACAATCAAAAAAACAGAAGTCAAAAGGAAGAGAATCAAAGATAACAGACTACTGGAATCAGCAAATAAAAACTTTAAAATAGCTACTAGAAATATCCACATAGATTTCATGGAAAATTATAGGTATATTGTATTAACAGTTGGAAAATCTAAATAAATAGAAACATTTTTAAAAGAACCAAATAGGCCCCAAACTCCATAGGCAGATGAAGCATCTCTGTTCCACATCTCATGTGTGGACAACACAACCATGCCACCCATGTGCTGGCTCCCAATCAACTCTGCACCTTGGATTCCACACCCTAGCCCCAGTCAACCACCAATTCCAAGCCAGTTGTACATTTTTCCCCCCTTGGCAAGGAACAACAGAGGCTCTGATGAACCAACCAAGCTCATGGATAAGGCCAACACATGGGGAAAAAAGGTAGGACCAGAAAGTTGGTAGATCCAAGGAGAAATTATGGACTCAACAGCAGTGCTAGCCCCAAGGAATGCCCACAGCTATTGTAAACTACAAAAACAGCATGGAGGGAGCCAAGGGATTTAGATCAGTGGTTCCACCACCTGCCTCGCAAGCTCAACATCCCCAGTACAAAAAAAAAAAAAAATAGCATGGAGTTTTACTCAAAACATAACCCCTTCATTACAGGGTAAAGATGGAAAAGAAACCCACCCCAGCACCCATCATATTGCCAGACAGTATTTAATCAGGTGCATTTTGGGAAAGAATTAATTGTTTAAGACTAAGCCACATAACAACTACAGAACTCTACTTCAGGGTTTCCAGTGTAATCATTACATAATGACTGGGTGACAGTCAACACAGGAGACAGCCTTGAGAAGGAGTACACTAAACAGAGACCCTCTGAGAAGTTTAAGCTCAAGATAAGAAGACCCCTGACCCTCTATAGTGAGAAAACAGGCCCAGCAAGTTTGGCTTTCAGAGGCAGCTGAATCTGTAACTGCTGGCATTAAGTCCTGCTTAAACCTGGCACTGTGACCTCCATCCAGCAGAGACTGGATGGTCTGATTGTTTTCCCCATCTACCAACATGAGCAAGGACATGCCTGGGTTTGGACAGTTGCCACAGTCTGGGGTGTAAGGACAGAGGGACATCTGGAGTGTGTGTGTGTGTGTGTGTGTGTGTGTGTGTGTGTGTGTGTGTGTAAACCTAGATGGAGAAAATCATGACTTGCTACATTCCAAGAGTGCAGATCCTGGAAAGAAACCAAATATTCAAAAGGAATCTTTTTTTTTTACTCAATTCTGTTTCTTTTTCCTCCATTAGCTTCTTTTCAGGTTTGTGGGGCTTTCTCCATTTTTCTATTCCTCTTTTAACTTACTTTCTTTCCTTCTTATTTTCCTTTTTTCCTTTACTTTGCTCTTTTTCTTCTTTTTTTATTGTTTGTTCTTTTGTGTTACTTTTATTTGGTATTAGTAATTCCTTTTTATTCCTCAGTAGGATTCTTGTCTTACTTTTCTCTCCCCTTTCTCATCTCAGTTGATTAATTTTTCAATTTTACTTTTTTCATTCCCTGGTTTACCATTACATGTATCTTTCCTTGAATAACCATTAACCTTTATGAATCGTTAGGTGGCTAAATCTATGCTAATACTGTTGAAAACTCTTCTATTGTTAGTGGAGGTACAGCTGTTACATTTAGTAGATATATACAGAATTTCAATACTTAGTTTGTCTTAGTGTTTATAATTATAAATTTTTATGGTTAAGGTGGTACATTATTTGTTTTGGAGTATGTTGATATACAGTTTGTCTCTTACACTATATTTTGCTGATTTTATTGTTGTTGCCAAAGTGTCACAGTTGTTACTAATAATTGTTTTCTCTGTATGGCAATATCTGAATTACCTCTGTGTAAGTAACAAAATTGTAGCCATTCCCAGAGAACTGGGTGCTAGGCCAAATACACTGTAGCCTCCTCTCCCAAATAAATGAAGGTGCTTGGATCATGGGACAAAGGCAAAGACATATAGATAGCCACACCTTGAGGGCATCACTCAAAAGCAGACACTCATTAAAGAGGTCTCTATACAAGCAACAAATCTCCCACTATTATCAACCTGTAAATCTCAGCACCAAAATAAAATACACACACACAAAAAAAAATAGATATATGATAATACAAGGCAACAAAATGCCTAACTCCCTCAAAACTGACCTATGAAGCATTGAGGGAATGAAATAACAAGCCACATAGCTGAATTCTTTGCAAGGATAACAGAGGATTTGAAAAAGATCAATAAGTTGCTCAATGAGCTCAAAGAAGACATAACTAAACAGATAATGGGCCTAATAAACAAAATGATCATCAAATCTACAGAAGACACTAATGAAAATGTAGCTGAGCTAAAGAAAGTGATATAAAATAAAGAAGACCAGCATAGAAAAGAATTAGAGCATATGAATAGATGTCAAACAGAAATTCAGGACATTGAATATTCTGTTGAAAGTATAGGCAGCAGAAGTGACCAATATGAGAGCACTGTATCAGAACTAGAAGATGGGTCTGATGTCCATGACCAATTATTGAGAGATAACTTAAAAGCAACAATGGAATGTAAAAAATGGATCCAACAACTACTAGATGACATTAAGAAGACTAATCTAAGATAAATTAGAATAAAAAATCAAGACAGAACCAATCCCAGCACCCAGGAAGAGGCTCCCCAGCTGCCATTCCACCACTCCCAGCTGAGAGGAGGTGAGCCAATCCCAGGGCCCAGGAGGAGGCTCCCCGGCCATGATTCCACCACTCCCAGGGCAGAGGAGGTGAGCCACATGGGAAAAAGCAGCACACACACACACCCCGTAGAAATGAGAAGACACATAAACAAGCCTCAAAAACAGACTTCCAGATCACCTACAGCAACCCCAAAGGGAAACAAGATGGAACAATCTCTGATACTCAACCACCTGGACTTCTTGAACTGGCAACAAAACAGGATCTGGAAAAAATGAAATCATAAATAATTTCTCAGATAACAGCAGAGATTGTGCTCATAGTGCAAGATATGATTAATAAATCTAAAGAGGACACAGATTAAAACAAATAGAGAAGCTAAGGAACATGATGGAATCCCAACATAGGAAACAAATGGAATCCATAAAACATATGCAAACAGATTTCCAGGAGATTAAAAACTCCACTGAAAGTCTACATAGCAGAATGAGCCAATGTGAGGACAAAATTTCACATATAGAGGATAAGATTGCAATTAGTGACCAGGAAATGAAAAATTGCTTTAAAATTGTAAGGGACCATGAGAAATCAATCCAGAAACTGCTAGATGATGCAAAGAAGAGTAACATAAGACTGATTGGAGTCAATGAAGAAAGAGGAGAGAGTGCAGATGACATAAAAAAAACTTCACAGAAGTGATGGCAGAAAACTTCCCAAGCAGGGGAAAACAACTTGACATACAGATAAGTGAAGCATATAGGACTCCAACTAGCCTTGATCAAAAAAAATCTACACATAGGCCTATAATAGTTAGGATTCCAGAAAACCACAGAAGAACAAAATTGTACAAGCAGTGAGAGAAAAGAAACAAAACACATACAAAGGAAAGCCCATCAGAATCACAGCAGACTTCTCAATGCAAACCCTCAAGGCAAGAAGAGTTTGGAATGACATATTTCAAGCCCTAAAGGAAAACAGTCTCCAACCTAGACTGATGTACCCTGCAAAATTATCTTTCAAAATTGATGGAGAAATAAGATACTTTCAGGCTGAAGAGCACCTTAGGAACTTCATGAATACCAAACCAGCATTCCAAAAAATTTTAGACAGTATCCTAGGAAAAGACAATGAGGATCACAACCCCAGGAAGCCCAGCAGGATGAATCCATTGGGCATGACAAATTAAACACAAAGAGGGAGAATCCAACCAAAAGAAAAAGTCATGACAAGGCTTTTAAAACTATTAACTTCATCTCCCTAATGAGTGTATAATTCAATCTTGTTATTATATTGATTAGTATTTTTCTGATTCTAGTGTTGCACACCTTTCCTTGTGCTGTATTGGCTATTTATCATCTTCTTGTGTCTACTTTTTAATTGGGATGTCTATTAATAAGCTGTAAGAGTTCTTTATATATTCTGGTCATAGGTTATATGCATTGCAAATATGGTCTGTTTAAGGCCTACTTTTCATTTTAAGAATGTCATTTAAAGTTCATTTATCAATTTTTTTCTTTTATACATCATGTTTTTTGTATCCTAGGAAGTTCTTGCCTACCCTAAATTCATAAACATTTTCCCTTATAATTTCTTCTTAAAGTTTTATACTTTTAGGCTTTCATATTTAGGTTCATAGATCCTTTCAAGTTATTTTTATGTATGGAAATAAAGGGTTGAGGTTAATTTTTTATATACGGATACCAGGTGTTCTAGTGCCGTTTGCTGAAAGCACTATCTCTTCCTCGGCTCTTGAATTGAGTTTATGTTCCATAAAATGTTAATGTTAAATAATCTTTCAAAACTCTGTGGACCATATATGTGTGGTTCTATTTCTAGATTCTCTGTTTTATTCCAATGATCTATATGTCTTTCCTTACACCAAAACTGCCTTGATTACTGTAGCTTTAGAGGAAGTCTTAAAACTAGGTACTAAATGTCTTCCAACACTGCTTTTCTTTTTCTTTTTCTTTTTCTTTTTACTTTTCTGAGGTTCTTTGTACTCCAACATAACTTTTAAATTTCAATATCCAATTCTTCGTTTATAGCAAGTATATATAGACCTGAATTTTTATATATACCTTGTGTTTTCTAATTCTGCTAAATTCAAATACAAGTTCTAGGGGCTCCTAGAGATTTCTTAGTATTTTCTCTGTAGGTGATAATCTCATTTACATATAAATATTTTACTTCTACCTTGCCAATCCTATCCTAATTGTGTCATTTTATTGCCAGACTATTTTGGTTTAGGCCTATGTTTCAAAGTTTAATGGACAGATGAAGAGTAGGCATATCTGCCCTTGTTCCCCACCTTAGGGAGAAAGCATTGTATCTTCTCCATTCATATAAGGCATTCTCGCTGGAAGTATGGAGTACATGTCTTTGACCTGTTGAGAAGGTTCTTTTCTACTTGTAGTCTCCTGAGAGCTTTTACCATGAAAAGCTGTAGAATTTAGACCAATACTTTTTCTCCAACTAGTGAGAGGATCATATGCCTTTTTCTTTTCTTCTGTTAAAATGATGAATTTTGGGGGTGGATCTTCCAATGCTGAACCAACGCTGCCATCCTTGTAATAAAACCACTTTCTATATACTGCCAGATCTGACTTCTTTGTTTGTTTTTTGTTTTTTTGGTACCAGGGATCGAACTCGGGTCCTTGCACTTGCTAGGCAAGCGATGGAACCACTGAGCTAAATCCCTATCTATGTTCATACTTTTTTCTCCTATTATCTTTATCCAGTTTTAGGATTAGCACAATGTTGATTTCTTAAAATGAGGGGAGAAGTGTTCCTTCTTTTTTCTGCTTTAATTGTTTGATATAATTCATCAGTTAAAATGTATACAAGCCTGTTGTTGTCATATAGGTAGGTTTTCAAGCTAGGAATATACTTTCTTTAATAGGTGCTATTCAAATTTTATATTTCCTCCAGAGTTAGTTTCATTAATTTGTCTTCCAAGGTACTTCTTAGAAGTTGTCAAATTTATTTCAAAAAAGATTTTTGTAATATGCTTTCTATATCCTTTTAAATTCTGTAAAATCTGTGGTAATGTCTCCTAGATCTTGATGTTGTAATATTAAAAATGTATAATTGATATTGTGTAACAGGAAGAAAAGGTCTAAAGGAGCAGGGGAAGTGGGAGGGGTAGGGGAAGAGAAAGAAGGGAAAAGAAAAAAATATGAGAAAAGGAAAAAATGGAAACAAAGTCTTTGCAAATAGGGAAGGGTGGAGGGGGTGAAGGGAGGGAAGGGGAAAGGGAAAAAAATAAGAACCAAGATACTCATGTAATTGTACAAGATCCCAATGATGAATGTAACTCTATTTTGTATCTAAAATGTACCAATAAACATAATGGGAAAAAAATAAAATAAAACAGAAACACTAAACTAGCTGGAAGATAAGTTAGGTAGAACTGTTGAAATATAGGCATAGGAAAAGACTTTATGAATAAAACCTCAGTAGCAGAGGAAGTAGCACAAAGAATCAACAACAGGAATCTCATCTTATTAAAAAGCTTCTGCACTGCAAGAGCAAACACCAACAGAGCTAAGATATAACCCACAATGTGGGGAAAAAAATTTAGCAGCTGTACCTCAGACAAAGGACTATCTAGAACATATAAAGAACTTAAAAAAACTCAGACCTCCCAAATTTAAAGACCCAATTCATAATGGGCATCTGAAATGAACAGATATTTCTCAGACAAAGAAATAAAAGCAGAAAATAAACATATGAAAAAATATTCAATATCACTTTTCATTTTAGAGATGCAGATGAAAACAATGCTGAGATTCCACCTCACCACAGTAAGAATGGCTGCTATCAAGAAATCAACAAATAACAAATGCTGGTTGGGAGAAAGGAACCCTTCTCCATTGTTTGTGGGTGTGCAGACTGGTGCAACTACTGTGGAAATCAGTATGGAAATATCTCAAAGAACTAGGACTAGAGGTCCCATTTGACCCAGCTATTCCCTTGCTGGGCATCTTCCCAAGAGAGTGAAAAGAATCATACTTCAGTGATATATGTGCACCCGTGTTTATTGCAGCACAGTTTACAATAGCGAAAGCTTGGAAACAGCCCAAGTGCCCATCAACTGGAAACTGGATAAAGAAGATGTGGGGTTTTTTTATAAAATGGGGTACTACTCTCAGACATAAAGAATGAGAAACTAGAGACATTTATAGCTAAGTGGATGCACATTGAGGCCATACTCTCAAGTGAAATAAATAGAACACACATGTATAAATACTGAATAGTTTCTCTGATGTAAGAAACTGAAAGTGTAAATAATGATTAAAATGAATCACTGATAATGTGAAATAGGAAGAAAAGGTCCAAAGGGGTAGGGAAGTGGGTGGGGTAGGGGAAAGGAAAGAAAGGAAACAAAAAATTATGGGAAACGGATAAAATGGAAACAAAGTCTTTGTAAATAGGGAAGGGTGGAGGGGGAGAAGGCAGGACAGTAAATGGGGAAAAAATAAGAACCAAGATATATCATGTAAAGGTACAAGTACCCAATAATAAATGTAAATGTATTGTATACCTAAAATGTACCAATAAAAGAATTTAAGGAAAAAAATCAGAAGAGAGCACAAATGGCACTTAAAAACCTATTTACAGTAATAATAGCTGAAAATTTTCCAAATATGAGTAAAATTTTAACATGCAGCTAAGTGAGGCATATAGAATCTAAATAGTCACAATCAAGAAAAGAACCTCACAATCACACATTGTAGTCAAAATCTCAGAAATCCAACACAAGGACAGAATCTTAAAAAGAGAGTAAATCTGCAAATCATTTATAAAGGTAAACACATTAGAATTACAACATATTTCTCAACACAAACTCTAAAGGCTAGGATGTGGAGGATATGAGTTCTCAGGCCCTCAGACAGCCTTGGGAAGACAGATTGTCCTGATGTCTGTGGCAGGAGCAGATAAAGAAGTTAAAGATAACTTCAGAAGGCTATTTGTTGTTCCCACAGTCAGTCCCTTGAGACTCTCAAACATTTGTTTGGCATAAGAGTAGATAAGAGTAAGTAATCCTTTAGAAGCTTTAAGTAGCCAAGATGATTTAGATAAGATGCACTAAGATTAAAGAAGCACACATGGTTCTTTAGATGTTTTAGGTACAGATATAACTGGTGGTTAGTTGACTAGCATTGTAAACTGTGAATGATTGATGTATCCAGCTGAAAAATGTATTAAAAAAGAATAATAACAATAAACCTGGCCTTAACTCCTCACAGAGCTCTGGTCCCCCATCCTCCTTTTCATAAGTTTTGTTAGATACTGTCTTCAGGTCCCAGTCTCCCACGGAGGAGACTCCAACACTAGGAGAGCTTGGAATAAAGTTTTTTAACTCCTAAAAGAAAACAACTTCCATCTCAGACTGATATATCCTGTAAAAACCACTTTTCAAAATTGATGGAGAAATAAGACATCTTCAGATAAAAAGCACCTACAGAAATTCAGGACCTCCAAACCACCACTCCAAAAAGTTCTGAAGCACATTTCCAGAAAGACACAATAAAGCTTATGATGGCAAAAGTTCTAATAGTATGTATACACACAGAAGGGTGAGAACTTAAGTAGAAGGAGAAAAAGGGGGAATTAATAAAAGGACAAATAATGTAGTGACAGGAATAAGTCAATACTTTTCAATAACTCTCAATGTGAATGGTCTCAATTCCTCAATCAAGAGACAAAGATTATAAAATTAAACCCAAAAAACACAACAGTATGCTGTACACAAGAAACACATTTAATCCAAAAAGAAATTCATAGACTCAAAATAAAAGATAGAAAACAATATTTCACACAACAGGAACCCCAAAACAAGCAAGAGTACTTATTCTATTTTCAGACAAAGTGATTTGAAGCCCAAATTGATCAGAAGAGGCAAAGAAAGTCACTAAATATTGATTAAGGGAAAAATTCAAAAGGAAGAGAGAACAATTATGAGCATATATGCACCAAACATTGACACAATCAGGGCCAGGGGTGTAGCTCAGTGGCACCATGCCTGTCTGGAAATCACAAGGTCCTGAGTTCAATTTCTGGTATCAGAAAAAAAAATTGACACATCCAACTTCAAAAAACAAAGACTGCTAAACACAAAAGATCAGATAAACATCAAAACAATTATAGAAGGGGACTGTGATACTCCACAGTCACAAACAAAAAGATCAACTAGACAAAAAATCAACAAAGAAATATCAGAATTAAACAATAACTTTTCACAAAAGAACTTAGTAGACATCTACACACTGTTCTACCCAACAATGTACATTCTTTACAGCAACAAATGGAATTTCCCCAAATAAACAACATACTATCCAACAAAGCATACTTAATGCAAGAGAATCAAAATTATCCCATGAATATTATCAGACACTAGCAAAATGAAACTAGAGATCAATGACAAAAAAAACCATAAATTTTGCAAATGCATAAAAACTAAACAATATAATATTGAATAATCAATGGATTACAGGAGAAACCAAGAAAAAAATGAAACAGTTTCTAAAATCAAATGAGAATAACAATATAACATACCAGAAGTTATGGGACAAAATGAAAGCTGTCCTAAGAAAGAAGTTTATAGCTATTAATACCCACATGAGAAAAACAGAGCAAGCCCAAATTAATAACCTAATCGTGCACCTTCAAAGTCTTAGAAAAACAAGAATGATTCATCCAAAGCTAGTACAAAAAAGGATATCATAAAGATTGAGCCAAAATTAATAAAATTGAGACTAAAAAAATACAAAAATCAATGAATGAAAGAGCTGGGTCATTAAAAGAATAAACAAAACAGACAAACCCTTAGCCAATGTTACAAAAAAAAAAATTGAAGGAAGGAAAAGACCCAAGTCAATGCAATGAGAAGTGAAAAAGTAAAATCACAACAGAGAATGCCAAAATCAGAAGACAATTAGCAGTCACATTGAAAACCTGTACTCCAAAAAGTTGAAGAAATGAATAGATTCCTAGATATGTACAAATTTCAAAAACTGAATCAAGAAGATATAAAACCCCTGAATAATCCAATAACATGCAGTGAAATTAAAGGATTCATAAAAAACAAATACTATCCAACTCAGAAAAGCCCAGGTCCTGATGGATTCATTGTTGAATTCTACAAGAACTTTGGGGAAGATCTAATACTAATACTTCTCAAGTTCTTTAATAAAAGAAAAAGGAGAGGAGTACTCCCAAAGTCATTTCTAGAAGCTGGCATTACTCTGATTCCAAAATCCAACAAGGACCCAAATAAAAAATAAAACTACAGCATAATCTCTTTAATATACATAAACACAAAATCCTCAATAAGATATTGGCAAATGCAATGCAATAAATCACTAAAAAGATCATACATCATGAGTAAGTAAGCTTCATCCCAGGGATGGTTCAAAATATAAAGTATGCAATTCAAAAAATATAGTGCATTACAAACAGAAGTAAGTGCAAAATGCACAGGATCATCTCAGTGGATTCAGAAAAAGGCCTTTGATTAAAATCCAACATCCATGCATTCTAAAAACCTTGGAGAAAATAACTATAGAAGGACATTAATCTAGCAAAAACCACTTATGACAAACCAATGCCCAACAATATATTAAATGTGTAAAAGCTGAAAGCTTTTTCTCTAAAATCAAAACAAGACAAGGATATTTACTACTACAAGTCATGTTTATTACCATTCTCAAAACACTAACCAGACTAATTAAGCAAGAGAAAGAAGTAGGAATATGTATAGGAAAGGAAAGAGTTAAATTATTATTTCCATATGATATGAGCCACTATTTAAAAAACTCAAAAATTTCAACAAAAGACTTCTGGAATTAATAATCAAATTCAGCAATGTGGTAAGATCTATAATCTACATGCAAAAATCAATAGCATTCCTGTACACCAATAATGAACTCATTGACAAAATAATTAGGAAAATAATCCCATTCACAATTGCACCAAGAAATGTTAAATACTTAGGAATTAACTGAATGAAGGAAGTAAAAGACCACTACAATGAAAACTACAGCACCCTGAAAAAGAAGATTGAAGACTGAAGAAGACATGAGAAAATGGAAAGATGTCCCATGGTCCTGAATAGGCAGAACCAATATACTCAAAGTTGCCATACTCCAAAAGTGATATACAGATTTAATGCAAATTCAAACAAAATACAGTGTCAAAAGCATTCCTCCCAGAACTAGAGAAAACTATCTTAAAACTCATATGGAAGTGTAAGAGACCTAGAATAGCAAAAGCAATGCTGGATAAGAAGAGCAAAACAGAAGGCGTTACAATCTTGAATTTTGAGTTACATTACAAAGTAACAATAATAAAAGCATGGTGCTGGCACAGAAACACACATATGGATCAATGGAACACATCAGAGAATGCAGGAACAACTCTAGGTACGTTCAGTTACCTAATATTTGACAACAGGTATAGAAGACTTTTAACAGACTTTTTGGGGTCTTCTATGTAAAGTATCATATCATCAGCAAATAATGACAGTTTCACTTCTTTCTTTCTTCTTTATTCCTTTTCTTTCTCATTTCTAATTGCTGTGGCTAATTTTTCCAAAACTATATTGAACAGGAGTGGTGGTAGTGGGCATGCTTGTCCTTGATCCTGATTTTATCATGAAAGTTTTCAGTTTTCAACCATTTAGTATGATTTTGGCTGTTGGTTTTTCATAGATAGGCTTAATAAGTTTGAGATAAAGACCTCTATGCCAATTTTCTATATGGTTTTTATCGTGAATGGGTGTTGGATTTTGTCAAATGCCTTTTCTGCATCTACTGAGATGATCATATGGTTTTTGTCCTTGGCTCTGTTAATACAGTGTATTACATTCATTGATTTATGAATATTGAACCATCCTTGCATCCCTGGGATAAATCTGACTTGGTCAGGATGTATGATCTTTTAGATGACCCTCTGTATTCTGTTTGCCAGTATCTTGTTGAGGATTTTTGCATCTATGTTCATTGGGGAGATTGGTCTGTAGTTCTCTTTTTGGGTTGGGTCTTTCACTGGTTTTGGAATCAAAGTAACACTTGCTTCCAGGAATGAATTTGGAAGCCTTCCTTGCCTTTCAATTTCCTTGATGAGTTTAAAGAGTAATGTCAATAGTTCTTCTTTAAATGTCTTGTAGAATTCAGCAGTGAAGACATCAGGACCTGGGCTTTTCTTTGTTGGTAAATTTTTTATTACATTTTCAATTTCACTCATTGTTATTGGTGTGTTTAGAATTTCTATATCTTCATTTAACTTTGGCAATTCATATGTATCTAGGAATCTGTCCATTTTTTCTGTGTTTTCCATTTTATTAGAGTACAGGTTCCCAAAGTAGGTATTGATGATCCTCTCAATTTCTAGTGGGTCTGTTGTGACTTCACCTTTTTCATTCTTGATTGCATGGATTTGAGCCTTTTCTTTCCTTTTTTTGATAAAGTTGGCTAAAGGTTTATTGATTTTATTTATTCTTTCAAAAAACCAACTCTTTGATTTGCTAATTTTTTGTATCATTCTCTTAGTCTCCATTGCTTTGATTTCTGCTTGGATCTTTATAATTTCCTTTCTTGTATGATCTTTGGGTTTGTTATGCTCTTCTTTTTCTAGGAGCTTGAGGTTCTGCATTAGGTTCTTTAACTGAGTCCTTTTCTGTTGTCCTAATATGGGCATTCACTGCTATGAATTTCCTGCATAGAACTACTTTCATTGTGTCTCATAGATTCCTGTATATTGTACTGGCATTATCATTTACTTGTAGAAACTCTCTAATTTCTTCTTTAATTTTCTCTGTCACCCATTGGTTGTTTAGGAAGGTGTTATTCAATTTCCATGTGTTTGTGGGAGTTTTGCGGTTTCTTATGTTATTTATATCTAATTTTATTGCACTATGGCCTGGTAATATTCAGGGGATAACTCCAGTTCTTTTCCATTTATTCAGACATGTCCTATGAGCTAGGATGTGATCTGTTTTGGAGAATGACCTGTGTGCAGCTGAAAAGAATGTGTATTCAGTAGAGTAGCTGGATACAAGGTCAACACTCAAAAAACAATAGCCTTCTTATATGCAAATAGCAGACTCATTGAGAGAGAAATTTGGGAAATAATTCCTTTTACAATAGCATCTAAAAACATGAAATATTTAGGAATCAACCTAACAAAGGAAGCAAAAGGCCTCTACAATGAAAACTACAGCACACTGAAAAAGGAGATCAAAGAGGATATAAGAAAATGGAAAGATATACCTGTTTCTGGGTAGGAAGAATCAATATAGTGAAAATGGCCATACTTGCAAAAGTACTGTATAGATTTAATGCAATGCCAATGGAAATTCCAACAATATACTTCAGAGAACTAGAGAAAACAATCCAAAAATTTATGTGGAAACAGAAGAAACCTAGAATAATAAAAAAATTCTAGGCAACAGAGACATGGCTGGGAGTATCACAATCCCCAACTTGAAACTATACTACAAAGCTGCTTTGAAAAAAAACAGCATGGTAGTGGCAAAGAAACAGACCTGAGGATCAGTGGAATAGATTAGAAGATGCAGAAACAACTCCAGACATACTCAGCCACCTCATCTTTGACAAAGGAGCCAACCACCCTCATTGGAGGAAAGATAGCCTATTTAATAAATGGTGTTGGAAAAATTGGATTTCAACCTCCCAAAGATTAAAACTAGACCTATACCTATCACCATGCACTAAACTAAGATCAAAGTGGATTAAAGATCTAAATATTAAGACAGAAATGCTCAACTTGCTAGAAGATAAGTTAGGTAGAACTCTTGAATACATTGGCATAGGAAAAGACTTTGTGAACAAATCCTCAGTAGCATGGGAGCTAGCAGAAAGAATCAACAACTGGGATCTCATCTTATTAAAAAGCTTCTGCACTGCAAGAGAAACCACCAACAGAGCTAACAGACAATCTACAATGTGGGAAAAAAATTTTAGCAGCTGTACCTCAGACAAAGGTCTACTATTGAGAGTATATAAAGAATTGAAAAAAATCAGACACCCAAATTCAAATACCCAATTCAAAAATGGTCATCCGAAATGAACAGACATTTCTCAGACAAAGAAGTAAAAGCAGCAAATAAATATATGAAAAAATGTTCAACATCACTGGTCATTTGAGAGTAGATGAAAACAACACTGAGATTCCACCTCACCCCAGAAAGAATGGCTGCTATCAAGCAATCAACCAATAGCAAATGCTGGCAGGGGTGTGGAGAGCAAGAAATCCTTCTCCATTGTTGGTGGGAGTGCACACTGGTGCAACCACAGTGGAAATCGGTATGGAGATACCTCAAAGAACTAGGAGTAGAGGTCCCATTTGACCCTGCTATTCCCCTGCTGGTTATCTTCCCAAAAGAATTAAAAGAATCATACCACAGCGATATATGTGCACCCATGTTTATAGTGCCACAGTTTGTAATAGCTAAAGCTTGGAAGCAGCCCACATGCCCATCAACTGGAAACTGGATAAAGAAGATGTGATTTTTTTTATAAAATGGCGTACTACTCAGCCAAAGGGAATGAGAAACTAGAGACATTTGTAGCTAAATGGATGCATATGGAGGCCATACTCTTAAGTGAAATAAATAGGACACACATGTAAATACCTAATAGTTTCTCTAGTGTGAGAAACTGAAAGTGTAAATAAGGATTAAAATGATTAAAATGAAC
Organism: Heterocephalus glaber; assembly: GCF_053883595.1. Classification (NCBI taxonomy): domain Eukaryota; kingdom Metazoa; phylum Chordata; class Mammalia; order Rodentia; family Bathyergidae; genus Heterocephalus; species Heterocephalus glaber. The sequence continues at coordinate 24,875,144 of NW_028258294.1, read as the reverse complement.
AATTGATAATTTGAAATAGGAAAAGGTCCAAAGGTGTACAGGTGGTAGGAGGGGAAGGGGAAATTGAAGAAGGGAAAGGAAAAATTATGAGAAAAGAAAAAAATGGAAACAAAATCTATGTAAATAGGGAAGGGTGGTGGGGGTGAAGGGCACACAGGTAATGGGGGAAAAATAAGAACTAAGATACATCATGTACAGGTACAAGCACCCAATGATAAATGTAAATGCATTGTATACCTAAAATATACCAATAAAAGAATTAAAAAGAATAAAAAAATTGATAACAGGGCTGAAAACATACACTGGAGGAAAGATAACCTGTTTAAAAATTCGTGATGGTTAAACTGGTTATCTACATGCGGAAGATTAAATCTAGATCCATATATCTCACCATTTTCTAAACTAAAATCAAAATGGATTAAAGATCTAAATGTTAAAGCAAAAATACTTAATCTTCTGGTAAATCTATCTAATATCTATCTAAGATATCTAATATCTTAATCTTCTGGTAAATCTAGGTAAAACTCTTTAAAACATAGATGTAGGCACATACTTTCTGAACAGAACCCAGACTGCACAAGAAGTAACGTCAAGAATCAAGAAAGTAGGGCCAGGGATTTAGCTCAGTGGTTTCACCGCCTGCTGCACAAGTGCAAGTACCAGAGTTTGATCCCTGATACCAAAAAAAAAAAAAAAAAAAAAAAAAAAAAGAATCAACAAAGGGAATCATGTCAAATTAAAAAGCTTCTGCACAGCAAAAGAAACAATGAACAGACTGAAGAGTCAACCTATAGAATGGGTAAATTTTTTTTAAAGATATTCCTCAGACAAAGAACAAATATCTAGAATATATAAAAAACTCAAAGAAATTGGACCCCTCAAAATAAAAGACCCAATAAAAAAATGGGCAACTGAAATAAACAAACACATCTCAGAAGGCATAAAAATGACCACTAAATACATGTAAAAATGTTCAAATCACTTAATTATATTCATCACTTTTTTGTTGTCTTTTTCAGGTTTTGGTATTAAAGAAATGCTAAGGGGAACATTTCTTAAGGATAAAACGTATAATAGTATACCAAACTGAAAGGATTTCAAAATACTTGAAGCAAACAGTGATACGACTAAACAAATAAATAAATTAATACTCTTAAACATTTTAATTCTATTCAATAAAAACAAGTGACCAAAAACTTAACTAAGAGAACATTTTAACAAAATTGTCCCTAATATATAACCTAACAAATGTAAAATAAGCATTATTTTCAAGTGTAAAAAGAATGTTCACCGACATAACACTATATTATATACTATAAAATATCACAGCAGGTTTTTAGTATATGTGCTACCAAAGCAAGCACTCACAGTAGATTTTTAAAAATTGATATCTTTAGGATATATTCTCTGAGCACAACAAAAATTAGAAACCAGTAATGAAAAAGACATAAAAATTAAACATTTAGAAAGTAAGCAAAACACTTCTATATAACTATTAAGTTAGTGAAGATATGGCATAGCAAATTTTAAATAATTGTGAGCTTAATAAATATGGACAACAAAATTTTTGATGTACATCTAAATAAAAGGGGAAATATTAAGAGTGAAATATTTAGGTTGAAATTGTAGAGTTGAGAGCGTTTTCAAATAAATAGAGCCTATAATAAGGAGAGAAAAATTAAGTTAAATATAAAATAAGTAGAAGGGGTAATAGAACGCAAATCAATGAAATATAACATAAACTAAAAAGAAAAGGTAAAGTCAAAAACTACTTCTTAAATTTTTTTTTTTTTGGTACAGGGGATCGAACTCTGGTCCTTGCACTTGAGAGGCAAGCGCCAGAACCACTGAGCTAAATCCCTGGCCCCTTAAAATTATTAATAAAATTGAAAACCTCAAGAAAAATGAACTAAAAAAACTCAAGAAAAATTAACAAAAAAGGCAAATGAAGAAAGCATAAATTATCAAGTTTGAAATGATTAAGAAGCTAATACTAGGCACTTTAGAACAGGGCTCAACCAATTGTGGCTTATGGACCAAATCCAGCCACCATCTATTTTTGTACAGCCTGCAAATTACAAATCAATTTTGTATTTTAAAATGCTTGAAACAAAAACAAAAGAAAAATATTTTGTGATACATGAAAATTTCATAAAATTTAAATGTTAAGGTTCACAAATAAAGTTTTATTTGAACCTAGATATGTTCATTCATTTACAAATCATTTATGACTGGTTTCACACTACAACAGCACAGCTGAATGCTTGTAACAGAGTATGTGGCTTGTAATGCCTGAAAGATTTACCATCTGGCATTTTACATTAAAAAGTTGGCTAAGCCCTACTATAAACGTTTTTAAAAGTAAGGAAATATTACTATAAAGTTCATGTTAATAAATTTAACAATGTACATGAAATAAACATTATCTTAGAAAAATACAACTTATAAAAGTTACACAGAAAATAAAATATATGAATATCTGTTAGATCTATGTCATTTAAAACTTTCTCATAAACAAGGAACTCCAGATCCAAGTGGTTTCACACACTAAATTCAATTCCAGAAGGATCATAGACCTAAATGTAACAGGTACTATAATAAAGATAACATCAGAGGATAGTTTGAGGTTGGAAGAGTCTTTAACTAGGATATGAAAAGTACCAACCATAAGCGATAACACTGATAAATTGGATGTTATTCACATTTAAAACTTCTGTTCATCACAAGACTCCATTAAGAGAGTAAAAAGGAAAGCCATAGATGGAAGAAGATATTTGCAACACAAATCACTGACAAAATGTTCATATCTAAAATACAAAAAGAATTCCTACAAATCAATAGACGAAAAAGGAAACACAATTTAAAAAATAAATAAATAAGTAAGGGCCGGGGAGTTAGCTCAGGGGTTCCGCTGCCTGCCTCTCAAGCCCAAGGTCCCGAGTTTGATCCCCTGTACCAAAAATAAAAATTAAAAATAAGTGAAAGAATTGAACAGTCACTTCATAAAAGAGGAAAGACAATAAGCATATGAAAATTGTTCACCATCATTATTTATGAGGGAATACAAATTTAAAGCTATGGTGATAAACATCTGTTGTTTGCAATTCAGCATCTATTCCTCCCCTTCTGGGAATATCAAATTTTCGTTACAATCAAATTTCCTTCAGAAAACCACCTCTACATCATTCTCAGTTGTGTAACTTGGGTAGGATTCAACTCAGCCTCAACATTAGAGATGGAATTTGATTGACCCAAGTTGATTAACATATCCCAATTCCCAAGGCTATAGTGTTTGGTATGAACATGAAACTCAATCAGAGCCAGAGAAACATGCAAATATGTTACTGCAGCTTCAAGTAAAGGAAAATCTCTTCTCCTTTCAACTAGAAATACCAGAAGGGACTTTTTCTTTGGTTCCTTATCTAATAGAAAGTGACACTTTATGATCTGGAACTATGACCACCAAAAGAGGAGAGCTTCACATTTCAAAAGGTTCACATTTCAAGAAAGTATGTGAAGCATAAAGAGCAACTTTCCTTGCTGCCACTATTGAGAAGGTAGATCAAACCTCACCTGAAGGTGCTCCTACTCCAGATTTATTCAGATGTCAGTCAATAAATTCCCTTAATTATATAAACCACTATGACTTAGAATTTCCATGACTGCAATGCTAATTGATGCTATTACCATATTTTAGTGGTTTGTAACTACCAGAAAACATGTATTTACAATATCTAAACTTCAAAATATTGAGATATGTACAATTACCCCCATTTTTACAAATGACTGAACTAAAATATAGAGATCCTGAGTAGTCCAAGAATTGACAATCAAAACATAGTGGTGGCTTTTCTTCTGTTAAGCCTTTGGCTCAAGAAGGGCCTATCAAGCAATGTGTAGAAAATACATTAACATTTGAACTTCCTAAGTATGGGTTTGGAGGAGTGACAGTCAAATCATTTTTTTCCAACCTAATGCCTCAGAAGAAGCCAAGAGAAGTTTATTATTATATCAAAGAGCAATGAATGAAGTGTTTATCTTTATTTTTAAAAAACTTGGTAGATATTCTAAAGCCATCCATCTTTTTTCCTTCCTTTTAAACTCTATAAAATAAAGTTTAAACAAGCCATGGAAAGAAACAGACTAGCTGTCCTGTTTTCGTGGCTCAAGAAGAGATGTGATTCATGCCTCAATTCACTTAAATGTAAAGAGCACAGGTACCAAAGACCTAAGTCAGGAGCTTCCACTGGCTGCCTACCTGTAGGACAAAGGAAAACAAAGAGCCCTATAGCTCCAGTACAATCTAGCATTGTCTCCTGTCACTTGTTCACCTTTATCTGTGAGTCCTCACAGCTTGCTGTTAGTAGTGCCATTTTAATGGCCCTGAGTTACTTCTCAACTGGAAATATAATAGTGGCCTGGAGTAAGCTATTCAAAAATTCCTTGTGTAATGAGCATACAGAAAAAAAGAAAGCTCAGCTTTTTCTTAAAGATTTTAACAACAACAAAGAAGGCAGGATCTGATTGGTTAATCAAAACAAGAAACCAAGCAGTATGGGTCTTCTTGCTGGCAGAGTTTTCCCAAGTGAGATTAGTACTGTTAAGATCTTTGAAAAAATATATTACTTTTATCTTTAAATTATAATTTTATTATAGAAAAATTTGAAAAAATAATAAAATTCATAATATCACTATTTAGATGTAAGTACTTTGATTTCTATATAAGTTCATATACATATGCTCCTCCTGTCTTTTCACCAAAAACACTGGAATAACACAGCTTTGCAAACTCTTTGCATTGCTTAGCCCCTTATTTTGAACAATGCAACTCTACTTTTATCAGACTGTGCCCAGTAAATAAATGCCTAGAAGTGAAGTTTCTGCATCAAAAATATACATTTTTGGGCCAGGGATTTAGCTCAGTGGTTCTACTACCTGCCTTGCAAACTCAAGGTCAGGAGGGTAAGGGTGGATGTTTATAAACTATAAACCCTTCCTCACTTTATTGATGAACTTGACTATCAGAACCCCACATATTAGGTACTGCCTTTATATTCCATGCTCTGCTCCTTTTCCAGAAAGGTGAAACTCATATTTATTGAACACATATAAGTATAAAATATACACAACAGTTTCTCAAATATTTATGAATGAATGAACAAATAAAGAACAGCTGGGTTTTACCCAGACTGATTACACTCCAACATCATTATTGTAAATAACTCATGAGAGGGCCAGGGATTTAGCTCAGTGGCACCACACCTGCCTAGAAGTGCAAGGTCCTGAGTTTGACTGTCAGTACCAGGAAAAAAAAATTCATGAGAAGCCTATCTGATTCCAACTGAGGTTGCCTTCAGAAATGGTCTATGATACATGAAGGAAATAGTGAAATCAACATAGAAATGAGCCAACCAAATTCTACCCTAGCAATTGGGAATGTGAATCGAAGAGACAGACCAAAGTCCTCAGAGCTAGAATGCATTAATTTCAGGACTCCAGTGAGGTCCACCAAGCTCTGCTGCTGAGATACCCAAAGCTGCCCTACTTCACTACCTTTTAGCCAGCATCTATTTTTATCGCTTGCAATCAACAACCATGAAGTCTTACCCTCAACTTGGACCTTTATTTTCATCAATGTATCTAAAGGTGACAGCAAGCCTTAGAAAAAGAAAATAAATTCCTCCCCACAGATCACAGGGATATGCAGATCTACCTTGGAAATAGGGACCAGCTGCTTGTGGCAGACTGCTGATAGCAAGGTTCCAGATGTCTTGTTACCAGAAATTCCATGAAAACGTGGGCATAAAATTGCATAAATTTCAAACATCTCAGAGGACTGGCTTTCATTGTTCTTTCCCCGTATGTTATAAAAGAACAGTCTGTGTAGCTCTGGATGTTTGGTAAGCTCTAACAGTGGCAAGTGAATTTTCCTATCAAAAAGCCTGGAGAAAGTGAAACTATTTCTTTGAAACACTGCAGGTAGAGCATATACCTTCTAGAAACTAATTATGAGAACTAGATGTCCTTGAATAAACCTGCCCAAAGTAAAAGACTTTGGCTATTCTTTTTTTATTATTATTATAGTTTTATTTTTCACTACACAGGCAATTGAAATACATGGTACAAAAATAAGTGGTAAGATTATTGTAAAACGAAATGAACAGAATATTCAATCTAATTTTCCATCTATGAGAATTTCACAATAAATTCATGGTTTACTATGTATTATAGACATGCTTGTTGGATCTATTCATCCTTATATAGGGCAACTGACACATTCCTGAAGTCACCAATAGCTATTTGGGGTTTTTACTTTTAATGCTTAAAAAAAATGTTTTCTCTTTATCAATACAGTATATAAAGGGGGAAAATAATTCACAAACTATTTTCTAAAGTAGCTAAATGACATGAAACAAATATCAGATGGGCTTTTAAATGGGATGTTGTGCATTTTAGAATTATAGAGCAAAAGTTGTTCAAACTGTCAGCTTATTCTTGGCAAGTTATCAGAAAATATTACATGAGTTTATTTTTATATATGAGCATATTTACATACTTAGTTTGAAAAATCTTAATGTTCTTTTCCTCGTGGCCATCAAAATTAGGACTTACCACAACATTTCAGCATACTTCACTATTTGCTTTTATGTATATGCCAATAAATGCATTTTTGAAAAAATATATTCCCACTTCTAACCCCATTTTCAAGTATACAAGGCTGCCATGGTCTTTAACTAGTTCACATAAAAGGGAATTATCACTTGTCATGTTTTAAATATAAGAGGCTGCCATAATTTAGTTTATATAATGAATGTTCAAAGCAGGGGCGAAATGGGAAATCCTTATAGAAGGAAAGCCATAATGGTCTGAGCACTAACTTCCTGTTCTCTGACCTTGGATAGAAATTTCTTTTTAGCATATACATTTCCATTCCATGATATCTTACATCAACCTTTGTGTTCCCACATAAATTTCAAAACTCCCCTGTATTGTAACTCTCCTATTTGCTGGAGTATAGCCAGGTGTTTATAACAAGAATCCAGTCTTGAAATTGCTCTCCTTTAGTTTTGCCACTTTCCTCTAGACACAAATTCCATTAATCTTAAGGGATTATTAAGAAAATTTATTTAATATGGCACCATAAGGTGCCAACCTGCTTGGCTACTTAAATCTAACCTGGCAGTGTTTGCTGATGGAAATACTTCTGGCAGCATCTTCCTAGGATGAAATAATTTCAGCTTGAGTTCTAAGAGAAGTTTCAAACTATGCATAGCTGAATACGTAATTAACAGTTGTGTTAATACTCCTGTGGCATTTACATCCAGCTTCAGAGAACACTTTTTAGTCACATCTTATTTCAAACAAGATGAACAAAAATATCTTAGATCATCTCTAGATAAGGTAGCACTTTCTTGGGAAAAGCAGTATTCCAAAATAAAATAATTGAAAATCCCTGTCACTTGAAGCTGATTATTATTGCAGTGAGTGGGAAGAAGAATACCACATTCTACATTCACTTGGTATAATATTAGCCAGCTTGTTTTCATAAGGTCATCATCTTCAAAAATGCCATTTTCTCTCTCTCTTTCTTTCTTTCCTTCCTTCTTTCTTTTTTCTTTCTTTCTTTCCTTCTTTCTTTCTTCTTTTTGGTACTGAGAATCAAACTCAGGACCTCATGCTTGCCAGGCAGGTTCTATGCCGCTGAACTAAATCTTGGCCCCAAAGTGATATTTTCATGCTTGTCAAATGGGTTTAATTTGTAAGGGCTGCTCTAACATACTCTGGAAAGGCATGTTCCAGTTTACAGCTACATCAAATTTATCAATTTGAGAATAGAGGCCATCACACATATCTGCCTTTTAAACCAATTCTAGGCTTTAAAGAAATGATACAATTATTGTGTGTGAATATAATATGCATATGTATATGCACACATAATTGATAATTATTTGCCAGGGAGATTTTTTTTGTCTTTAAAATCTCAACATTTATAGAATCAAGATTAATATGAGATGGCAGAATCATAAAAGTGTAATTCTGAATGTGCCCTTAAATTAATGGTTAATCCACATTATGCTACAGGCATTTGAAATACTGCATTTCATGTGTAGCTACTCCTGAATATAGGCTATTCTTTTTAAGGTTTCGTGATTTTTTTAAATGGCCACAGGTTTATAAAGAATACAATTGAAACTACAGGAAACAAAGCAGGGATATCATTTAGACTAAAAAAAAAAGCTATTTCATCTATCAAATTCATCTTATGCAGCTTCTTCCTTCAAAACATTTCTTGGACCTATCCTTTCTCTCCTTTTCCATCAGCACCTCCCAAATCCAGCCTGTATCACCTGCTCCCCAAATTAAGGTTCCAATTTTTGCTCTGCAGCCTATTCCCACTCCAATCCATTATTCACATATGTGCCAGACTAGTCTTTCAAAAATGTTGATTTTCAGGCCTATTTCCTGTTCAAAAATCTACCACAGGGAGTACACTGAGAAATGCCTGAGCAAAGGAACCAAAGACAAGGACTTAAATTTTTACTGCATCAACCATCAGTTATTTGAATTTTACTCATGTGTGGCTTAATGATGAGGATAAAATTCTCAGCAATGCACCATTAGGAAATTTCATCATTATACAGACATAGCTTTACTTCCAAAAACCTGGATGGTGCAGTATATCCTACTATATGCCTAGGCTATACTGTAATACAATGGGACCACTGTACCATATGCAATCCATCACTGACCAAAACATTGTTGTGTGGCACATGACTACACATAAATAATTTAACATCTCATGGCTTCTGTGTACTCATCTATAAGTGAAGATCATGAATTCCTTGAAAGTCATTACAAATAAATAGTATATAATTTGCAAACTCCCTCACCTTCAGAAAGTACTTGGAAAATATTTTACTTTCCCCTATTAAGCTTAAGATTTTACAAAACTATTAAGCATTTGCTCCTCCACCTGGCCCAAACATGAACCACATGTTTGCTCTAAAGGAATTTGGTGTCCCTGTTAGATTCATTCCCTCTTTGCCTTTTCTTTTTGTTCTCCATCTTTATTGCATCTTCCTGTGCTCTCCCTTAATCTGTACAATGACAAAATTACCTAATGATGCATTGTTCATGTTCAGTATTCACTTTTCCCCACCCCAATCGTTGTGTTGGCTCCTGCCTATGCTGCAAATCCTTTAACATCTTGCTCAAGGGCTTCTCTCTCCAGCCTACATAGTCATAATGATTTCACCATTTTCTAGAATATGCAATGGATACAAATTTTATAGGCCACAAACTCAGATGTCTAGGAATGGACTGCTCTTCCTTTTTCCTTCATCAAATGTGATTTCTAGCCCATGCCCTCACTCTAATTACAGAGAGTAATACAATCTTAATCACATTAGGTTTCTCTTTTCAGATCAGAGTTTTCTCAGTCACTTCCAGAGGTCTGATTTCATCTTCTTCCAAGGACTGCATCCAAGTTCCAGGGCAGCTTACAGAATGCTTAGGTTTGGCTAAGGACAGACTTTATCACTGTCCACTCACTGTGCCTGTCCCTACTGAGATGAGCATCCCCACCTGCCACTGACTCCTTGTCTTAGTCACTTTCGCATTACTATATAGCAGACACCCCCAATTTAAAGGGAAGTTTACTTTGGCACATGGTTACAGACCATGGTCAGCTGGCTCTAAGGGAGAAGCAGCATGATGGAAGGGTCTGGTGAAAGAAAGGTCTTCCTGTCATGATGGCCAGGAAGCAGAGAGAAGGGAGGACCTAAGGAGGGAGATGTACAGTACTAGGTCACGCCTCAGTGATCAGGCCCCACCTCCTAACAGCACAATCAGCTATGAGTATAGTGCCCCTTGATCCAATCATCTCCCAAAAGCCCCACCTCTGAGCACATGAGGCTTTGGGGGGACATTTGAGATCCAAATCACATCACCTACCATCAGCAACTTATCCCACTTACATCTTCTTTGGGACTTGAGTTTTCACATATGCACTGGCTCTACCCAGCATCTATTGCCATATCTTGTTTCTAATCTTGATCAGCCCTAGTTCATACCCAGTCTCTCTGGGATGGTAAAAAACTGAATAAGGCTCCCAGCCCCTTTATTTACATATCTCCACAGCCATTGTCTCACTAATAACTTGTAATGATCCTAAGACTGATGATCCCCAAGACCTCAAACAGGAAAATAGGGTTTAGCTCCCTTTTTTTTCAGATCCTCCCAAATATATGGTGTTTTGGGGACTCAGAAAACAATAGCCTAAAATACACTGCTGTGGACTTCAAACTAAGAGCATCTGAGAGGAGTAAGTGCAGGGAGGGAATTTATCTGAAGTTCCCCTATTTGCCCTAAAGCCTTGAACCTCCAGAAGATACTAACACCTTAGGACTCCCTTTCCCACTTATCTCCTCAAGTAGAGGAGATTGGCAGTTTGGCAGGAATGAAGACTAAAGATGACACCATGCATAAGCCCATATTGATTTTGTCACAGTCCTCTAAAAATCATTTGCTTCTCCTCTAAAATTACCTACATCTCCCACTTTCCTCTCCCCTTTAAAAAAGACAGATAAGTTTCTAAATGTCATTGGGTCACTAAGTACTCACTTTTCTTTCTTGTGAGGCCCCATGCATGTAATAAAATTATATACTTTTTCTTTTTTTAGTTGGTCTATTATTGGTTTATTTCAGAAGATTTAATTATCAAATCTTCATAGAGAAGAGGATAAGTTTCCTTTGTCCCCATAGGTAATTCTATTGCTTTCTATTGCCCTTACCAAAGCAAGGCTCCATATAGGTATGTCACACTTTATTAGATAACCACACCAGTTTCTAACTCTATGTTTCTTCTTACCAATTGTCTTCCCTTCTCCCAGAAATGATTTATCCCCTCTCATTTGGAAAAACTGGCTCTGACAGATTCTTAGACTTCCAATTCAAAATTCTGGATCCAAGTCCTTGAGGGTTAATTTGAGATCGAAAGAACTTCTGCTTTTGAATTCCTGGCCCTACTATGAGTTTTAAAAGTCTGCTCTGGAACACAAAAGCTGACTATTGATCCATCCTTTCCCTGAAGACATAAGACCAGGCTACCCTAGAGGTTCCATTTGACTCAGCTATTCCCCTTATAGGTAACTTCTCGAAAGAATTAATAGCATCATGCCACAGTCATATATGCACACAATGTTTATAGCAGTACAACTTGTAATAGCTAAATCTTGGAAATAGCCCAGATGCCCATCAATGGATGAATGGATAAAGAAAATGTGGGTTTTACATACAATGGCACACTACTCTGCCATAAAGAAGGATAAACTTGAGACATTTTTAGGTAAATCAATGCACCTGGAGAACATAATTTTAACTGAAATAAATCAGACACGTGTAAATATCACATTGTTTCTCTTGTGTGAGAAAGCCAAAGGGTAAATAAGGACCAAAATGGAGGATATATATATTGGGAAGTAGGAAGAAAATGTTCAAATGGGAAGGGGAATAAGGGAAGGACTAGTGGGAAGTGAAGGGAAGGAATAGGGATAAAAAAATTTAAAAGAATGGAAGGAGAACAATAAAAACAAAATTTTGTAAATGGAGATGGAAAGAAGGATTGAAGGGAAGGGATAGGAAAGGGAAAAAAGAATTAAGATATATTATGTACAAATTCCCTATGACACAAATTCTCTATGATGAATGTGATTATTATGCATGTCAAAATGCACCAACAAAATTAATTTTTTTAAAAGACTATTATGTTATTATATAGGGAGTGGACAGCCAGAGACAGGTTTTACACAAAGCACTGACATAGTAAATATAATTTTTTAGGGAAGACTTGAGAAAACAATCTTCAGGATGGATGGGAGAAGGTAGATATTTGAGGAAGGGACACAGGTCAAAAAGGCTCCACCGTGGTTGGAAATATTACGAATCACACTATTATAGGGGTTGCAGATAGCCAAAATGCAAAAGTGGAGGCTGTTGAAAGAGGAATTATTACAGAAAAAAAGTTATCCCATCCTGCCAAGAAAATAATAGTCAAAACTTATTATAACTCCACAAACATTTATTGAACATTTCCTCTGAATCAGGCTTCTCCTTTTAGTAGGAGACTGGCTTCTGGTCTTTGTCCGATATAACTGTGAAGCCTCCAAAAATATGAATTAACACATTCACAATGAGACCCTACACACATGACTACCCCATCAGGCAGCTTATACCTCCTGATAGGACTGTCTCGTACCATCCAACAGGATAGTCATGCATGTATCACTGGTAGTTCAAGCCGGCAAAAACATGTTAAAGACAACAGAATGTCCTCTTCCAATGGCATGGATTCATAACAATAGAGATTTTTCCAGTTTTTAGACTTTTGAAGTAAACTGGAATAAACTGAATCTCAGCACAATGGTACTCCCTTGGAAATTATGTGCTTTCAACAAGAGAAAAAGGATTAACTCAGCTGATGGCTGATGATGCTCACTACATGGGCACAAACTTCTAGGAAATGATTAATCTAATTGTTTGCACACCTGGGCTAGGAATCCCTCTACAAAAGAATCTACCCAGAACTTGCCTGACTGCTCCCAGAAATATGAATTCTCCAAATCAAGAAAGATTCTGAGAACCGAGAAATTCAACCTCTTGCCCAGACAGACAAGGACATACACAAAGGCACACTGGACTGTCTTCCACATATACTTAAAATCTGTAACAAAGGCACACATGCTGGCCTGAGCTCTGAGACCTTGGCTCCATCTGGGGCCTTTGCCCCTTGATCACTGAAACTACCTAAATGGGTACTTCATTTGGAAGACTGAAGCCAGCTTCATTCCCTTCATGTCTTTGACTCCTACTCTAAAAGCCACCAGTACAATCATTTAATCCCTTCTCATACTTCAATCTCTTGCTGTTCATGCTTTCTTCACTCCAGTTGCAATCCCAATACTCTACTCCCCCCAGCCTGCCTCCATCTAATCCCCTTATATGTCCCACAATATTATCAGCCCCTTTACAGACACTCCTCCATCATCTCTCTTCTGAAGTCTTTTTCACAGAAGCACAGCTGCTTCTTTGTTCCACCACAATTCAGCTGTCTAACACACTCTCCTTGGACCTTTTCCTCTACTGCACTCCTGGATACCAATAGTTCTCACTTCTCTGGCAGGTGAACTTGGATCCCATAAAGACATCCAACCCACTGAACTTCTACTTTCTCCCAAAATCTCAGCTTTGCTTCCCTTCTTAACCAGTCCACATATTGTAATCACCATTTAAACTTCTCTTTGGCTAATACTTGGGATATTCAGTTTGCCTCACACTTTCACAGTACCAGCCCAATATACAATCCCTATTCTGATTCATTCCAGTGTTAGCCTTTACTTCTGGAAAAAAAGAAAATCACTCCAACCATGGAAAGGTGCTCAGGGCTGCTGGGCAGTATTTTTATTTCCATACTCCACTCCCACTTTCAGTTCTCATAACAAATCTATTCCTGTATAAAGTTACATATTTTACTAGTCTGTTCCTTTATATTTCTATGAGTAGAAACTGATTTTTTCCTCAGTATTCTCAGAGTCTCCCATAGCTTAGTTCACAGTTGTCAGGTACAATATTTGGACTGAACTTTCTTTCCTTTTTTTGATTAATTTTATTGGTATATTCTAGATATACATAGTGATCACATTCTTCATAAGGAATTTGTACCTGTACACAATATATCTTGATTCATTCTTTTCCCTAATCTCCTTCTAGTCCTTCGAATCCTCTTCCCCTCCTTATTTACAAAAGCTTAGTTTCCATTTTTCCTTCAATTTTCTTTTTTTTTCTTCTCCCCCTCCCTTGTTTTCTTTCCCAAGTGAACATTTTCTTCCTATTTCCTAATATTTATTATACATTTTGGACCTTATTTACATTTTTAGTTTCTCATACAAGAGAAACAATGCAATATTTAAATATGTGTGTCTGATTTAGTTCACTTAAGAGTACAATCTCAAGGTGCATCTATTTACCTAGAAATGCCTTGTCTATGCTTCTTTATAGCAGAGTAGTACACCATTGTATAAAAATACCACATCTTCTTTGTCCACTCATCCATTGATGGGCATTTGGGCTGTTTCCAAGATTTAGCTGTGACAAATTAAAACAGAAACCCCAAACGAGTTGGAAGACAAAACAGGTAGAAGTCTTGAAGGTATAAGTACAGGCAAAGATTTTATGAACAAAACTCAATCAGCACAAGAAGTAATACAAAGAATTAACAAATGGGATGTCATCTTATTAAAGAGCTTTTGCACAGCAAACGAAACCACCGAGGCCAAATCACCCAGCTGCAGATAGGCAGGTCTGTGCACACCCTACCGAGGTTCTGAGTCTCACAGAACACATTGAATCAGCCCACTGCAGACAGGCAAGTCTGTGCATGCCCTACCGAGGTCCCGAGTTGCGCAGAAGATGCCAAACCACACCACTACAGACAGGCAGGCACCTGGTTCCACACTACAAAGACACAGAGGACACCAGACCACCAGACCAAGGTATTGAGTCCTGCTGCTCCCGCCCCAGAGGTAGGGGCTTCTGAGCCACCGTCTGACTGCTCCTGGTCCAGAGGAAGGGGCTTCCCGAACACCATCCCTCCCACTGCTCCCAGCACAGACGGTAGGGCTTTTGGGCCACCTTCTGCCCCACTGCTCCTGGGCCAGACGAAGGGGCTTCCGGGCCACCATCCCTCCCACCACTCCCAAGCCAGAGGTAGGGGCTGCTCAGCTGCCATGCCACTGCTCCTGGACCAGAGGAACGGGCTTCCCGGCCACCATCTCTCCCGCTGCTCCCAGCCCACAGGAAAGGGCTTTTGGGCCACCATACCTACCGCTGTGCCTGGCCCCTGTCCCACCTCTTCAAGTTCAGAGGAGGTAATCCGTGCAGGAGCCAAAAGCTCCCACCCGACTTGAAATGAGAAAACACGTAAATAAGTCTCAAAATCAGACTTCCAGATCACCTACAGAAACCCCAAAGGGAAATGACATGGAATACTCTGATACTCAACCACCTGGACCCACTGAACTGGCAACAAAAGGGGAACAGGAAAAATTAAATCAGAAATAATTTCTCAGATAACAGGAGAAATTGTGTCCCTAGAGCAAGGCATCATTAATAAATCTAGAGAGGAGCTCAGGAACATGATGGAATCTCAACATAGGAAACAAATGGAATCCATAAAACACATGCAAATAGATTTCCAGGACATGAAAAACTCCATTGAAAATCCACACAGCAGAATGAGCCAAAGTGAGGACAGAATTTCAGATATAGACGATAAGATTGCAATTAATGACCAGGAAAAGAAAAATTGCTTCAAAATTATAAGGGAACATGAGAAATCAATCCAGCAGCTGCTAGATGATGCAAAGAAGAATAACATAAGACTGACTGGACTCAATGAAGAAACAGGAGAGAGTGCAGATGACATAAAAGATCTCTTCACAGAAATAATGGCAGAAAACTTCCCAAGCAGGGGAAAAGAGATTGACATACAGATAGGTGAGGCATATAGGACTCCAAATAGCCTTGATCAAAAAAAATCTACACATAGGCATATAATTGTTAAGATTCCAGAAACTCAACAGAAGAACAAAGTTCTCCAAGCAGTCATAGAAAAGAAACAAATCACATACAAAGGAAAGCCCATCAGAATCACAGCACACTTCTCAACACAAACCATCAAGGCAAGAAGAGCTTGGAGTGACATATTCCAAGCCCTAAAAGAAAACAGCCTCCAACCCAGATTGATGGACCCTGCAAAACTATCTTTCAAAATGGATGGAGAAATGAGACACTTTCATGATAAAGAGCACCTTAGGAACTTCGTGAATACCAAACCAGCACTCCAAAGAATTTTACACAATATCCTAGGAACAGACATTGAGGATCACAACCCCAGGAAACAAAGCAGAATGAACCCATCTGGCATGACAAGAAATTAAATGTAAAGGGGGAGAACCCAACAAAAAGAAAAAGTCATGGCAATGACAAGTCAATACATCTATGGGACACAATGAAAGCAGTCTTATGAGGGAAATTCATAGCAGTGAATAAGCATATTAGGAAAACAGAACGAGCCAAATTAAACAACCTGATGCTGAAACTCAAGATTCTATAAAAAGAAGAGCAGGACAACCCCAAAGCTCATACAAGGGAGGAAATTATAAAGATCAGAGGAGAAATCAATGCAATGGAGACTAAGAGAACAATACAAAAAATCAATGAAGCCAAGAGTTCGTTCTTTGAAAGAATCAACAAAATCGACAAAACTTTAGCGAAACTTTTGAGAAAAAGGAAAGAAAAGGCCCAAATTCATGCAATTAAGAATGAAAAGGGTGAAATTACAACAGACCCAGCTGAAATCCAGAGGATCATCAATACCTACTTCCAGAACCTATACGCCAATAAGATGGACAACACAGAAGAAATGGACAGATTCCTAGATACATATGAACTACCAAAGTTGAAGGAAGAAGACCTGAAAATTCTGAACAACCCAATATCAACCAATGAAATTGAAAATATAATTAAAAACTTATCAACTAAGAAATGCCCGGGCCTTGATGCCTTCACTGCTGAATTCTACAAGACATTTAGAGAGGAACTGCTGCCACTACTGTTTAAACTCTTCAATGAAATTGAAAGGGAAGCAATATGCCCACATTCATTCCTGGAAGGAAGCATCACCTTGATCCCCAAAGCAGAGAAAGACCCAACCGAAAAGGAGAACTATAGGCCAATCTCACTAATGAACATAGATGCAAAAATCCTTAATAAGATAATGGCAAATAGAATGCAGAAGATCATCAAGAAGATCATACACCCTGATCAAGTGGGATTCATCCCAGGAATGCACGGATGGTTCAATACACAAATCAATCAATGTAATACACTGTATCAATAGAGCCAAGGACAAAAACCATATGATTATCTCCATAGACGCAGAAAAAGCATTTGACAAACTCCAACATGCATTTATGATAAAAAAAAAAAAACCCTACAAAAAATTGGAATAGATGGTCTCTACCTCAAACTGATAGAAGCCATCTATGAAAAACCAACATCCCATATCATACTAAATGGTCAAAAACTGAAATCCTTCACACTAAAATCAGGAACAAGACAAGGATGTCTACTATCACTACTCTTGCTCAATATAGTTCTGGAAACATTAGCCACGGCAATTAGACAAGAGAAAGAAATAAAAGGAATAAAGATAGGTAATGAAGAAGTCAGATTGTCATTATTTGCAGATGACATGATACTCTATATAGAAGACCCCAAGAACTCCACCAAAAGTCTTCTAGACTTAATAAACAAATTCAGTCAAGTAGCTGGTTACAAGGTCAACACACAAAAATCAATAGCTTTCCTCTACACCAATGACAGACTCACTGAGAGAGAAATAGGGCAAATAATTCCTTTCACAATAGCATCCAAAAAACTGGAATATCTAGGAATCATCCTAACAAAAGAAATCAAAGACCTCTTCTCTGAAAACTATGGCACTCTGAAAAGAGAGATTGAAGATGATATCAGAAAATGGACAGACATCCCCTGCTCCTGGGTAGGAAGGATTAATATAGTGAAAATGGCCATACTTCCAAAACTGCTATATAGATTTAATGCAATTCCAATTGAGATCCCAGCAGCATACTTCATAGACCTTGAGAAAACAATCCAAAAATTCATTTGGAAGAAGAAGTGACCCAGAATAGCAAAAGCAATTCTAGGTAACAAAGACATGGCAGGGGGTATCACAATCTCCAACCTGCAACTCTACTACAAAGCTCCTGTGATAAAAACAGCATGGTACTGGCAAAGAAACAGACTTGAGGACCAGTGGAACAGATTAGAAGATGCAGAAACAATGCCAGACACACTCAGCCATCTCATCTTCAATTAAGGAGCCAAACACCCTCAGTGGAGGAAAGATAGCCTCTTTAATAAATGGTGCTGGGAAAATTGGGCTTCAATTTGCCAAAGATTAAAACTAGACCTGTATCTCTCACCATGCACTAAACTAAAATCAAAATAGATTAGAGATCTAAATATTAAAATAGAAACTCTGAACCAGTTAGAACAGAGGTTGGGTAGAACCCTTGAAGACATCAGTGTAGGAAAAGATTTTATGAACAAAACCTCAGTTGCCCGTGAACTAGCACAAACAATCAACAAGTGGGATCTCTTCTTATTAAAAGGCTTCTGCACAGCAAGAGAAACCACCAGCAGTGTGAAGAGACAACCCACAATGTGGGAAAAATTCTTCACCTGCTCTTCCTCAGACAAAGGTCTACTATCTCGAATCTATAAAGAACTTAAAAAGATCAGACCTCCCAAATTTAAAGACCCAATCCAAAAATGGGCATCTGAAGTGAACAGACATTTCTCAGATAAAGAAGTAGAAATAGCAAATAAATACATGAAAAAATGTTCAACATCACTGGTCATTCGAGAGATGCAAATGAAAACAACGCTGAGATTCCACTTCACTCCAGAAAGAATGGCTGCTATCATGAAATCAACCAATAACAAATGCTGACGGGGCTGTGGGGAAAGAGGAACCCTGCTCCACTGCTGGTGGGAGTGTAGACTGGTGCAAGCATGGTGGAAATCAGTATGGAGATACCTCAAAGAACTAGGACTGAAAGTCCCATTTGACCCCACTATTCCACTGCTGAAGATCTTCCCCAAAGAATTCAAAGAATCATACCACAGTGATATATGTGCATCCATGTTCATAGCAGCACAGTTTGTAATAGCTAAAGCTTGGAAACAGCCCAAATGCCCATCAACTGGAGACTGGATAAAGAAAATGTGGGCTTTTTTTAATAAAATGGAGTACTACTCAGCCATAAAAAATGAGAAATTAGAGACATTTATAGCTCAATGTATGCACATTGAGGTGATACTCTTAAGTGAAATGAATAGGACACATATGAATAAATACCAAATAGTTTCTCTGGTGTGAGAAACTGAAAGTGTAAAGAAGGACTAAATGTATAATAGGTCATGTGAAATAGGAAGAAAAGGGGCAAAGGGGAAGGAAGTGGGAGGGCTAGGGGAAAGGATAGAAGGGAATGGGATTAATATGAGAAAATGGAAAAATAGGAACAAAATCTTTGTAAATAGGGATGACTGGAGGGGTTGAAGGGAGGGCTGGGCAAGGGTGAAAAATAAGAACCAAGAGAGACTATGTAAAGGTGCAAATTTCCAATGATGAATGTCATTATATTGTAAAGCTAAAATGTACCAATGATTAGAATGAATAATCAATAATGTAAAATAGGAAGAAAAGGTCCAAAGGGGTAGGGGTAGTGGGAGGGGCAGCAGAAAGGAAAGAAGGGAAAGGAAAAATGATGAGAAATGGAAAAAATGGAAATAAAGTCTTTGTAAATACGGAAGGGTGGAGGGCATGAAGGGAGGGCTAGGAGTGGGAAAAAAATAAGAACCAAGATGCATTATGTAAAGGTACAATTCCCAATGAGAAATGTAATTGTGTTGTATACCTACAATGTACCAATAAAAGAATTTAATAAAAAATAAAAAAAAAATTAAAAAAAAAAAGAAACCGCCAACATAATGAAGAGAAGACCCACAAAGGGGGAAAAAATTTTGCTTGTTATTCATCAGTTAAGATCTTTCTAAAGGCTTTTCAGCTCTGAGGCTCAGCAATGATAAAGCATTATCTTTAGGTACTTTCTTTGCCCAGACCTGGAATTCTTTCCTCATATCTTGAATTGTGCACTTGTAAAAGGTCCTGCTTCATTGCAGCAATGCCACTACAAATGCTCAGAAAGATCACAGACACTTCTGCCAGCTGAAATTTCTATCTGTAGGATGGTTGTGAGGATCAATGATATATGCATGAGAGAAGGCACACAGTGAGGACCTCGGTGTAGCTCCAAGATTCCACTCCATTCCCATGCTCCGAACAAAGTGACCAGCTTAGCTGCCCCCCACCCCCAACCCAGGTCTGGCCTGGCTGTACTGCAACCTGATTTTACACTACAGAAGCACAGGCAGTCATAAAGGCCATTGTCCTGAGCTCCACAAGATAGAGCAAAAGTGAGCAACAGAAAGAGGTCCTCTCTCAGGCTCCTCAATGAAAACTGAAGCCCACTGGAAAAGTGAAAAGAATCTCTACAATAAAGGCAAACCAGACCACCATGCTTGGTAAGTTGGAGGGATCATCATCTCCTGTCAGAAGCTGCACTATCTTCAGGGGAAAGGCAACTGGAACCTGAAGTAGAGCTTTGCAGAGTTCAACCCTGCAGGAGGACAGGGAGCTCAACTTGGGACTAGCAGCCAGAAATCTGCCTGAATCTCACAGGTCGGCTACTGCCTTGCTGAGATTCACTGACTTATATCTGCACACAGCTGCCCACATTGTCTACTGTGACAGTAGAGACACACCCTGAAAGAAGCCCTTCATTATTTTTTATTATTTGTAAAAATTTTTTTCTCTTATTTTTAATGCTTAAGTTTTATTTTTTTCTACTCTTTTCAAATTTTTATTTTTCTCTTCTTTTTTCTTTCTTTTCTCTTTTCTTTCTCTTTCTCTCTCTGACTCATTCTCTCACCATCCCACATTGTTTATCTCCCTTTTAATTCCTTTCTGAACCTAACTTGGATTTCTTCTTTATTTTTCTTTTCTTCTCTTTTTCCCTCTCTCGATTATCATTAGTTTTAAAGGAAAGTAAATACAGTATCTAGCCTCCCTATTGCTGCTAGGTTGTTCTGTTCTTGTCTTTGTTCTTTCATTCTGCCTTTTCCTCTTGTCTTCAACAGTTTCTTAGAGTTTGCATGATCTTCCTGTGTCTTCTGGCCTCACTGCTAACCTTTTGCTATACTTCTACCTATCTATCCCTCCCTTCCCAACTCCTTCTAACTCCTCATCCCGAAACATAAAATTATTATATTGAAGAGTTTATTCACTGTAAAAATATTTGGGCTGGTCCTCAGTTTTGATATAATTCACACAGTTAAAGGTAACAGATTAATAACTACCACAAATTGTCATTTTCTAAGATGTGCTGGATGCTATGGTGTTGCCAATTGTATCATTTGGGTTAAGATGCTGTGATTGCCTTCCTGGGATAATGAAAATGAGATAGCCTCAGAGTCATTAGAGACAGAAAATTTAAAGACCAGCTATATTTCGAAGACATCTCTGAAATGCAATCATTCAACAAGGGTTCTAAACACAAGCAACAAAGATACTTCAAAATTGCTTATTGTAAGTATCAACCCAGGAATTAAACCAAGGAGAATACCAAAAACAAAAATGAGAAGACATTTAAGCAAGGCACAAACTCAGGCTTCCACCCCATCAAAGGCAAATCCTGGGGGAAATGAGGTGGGAAAATATGATAATCAAACACCTGGACACCCCGAACTGATAGCCCAAGAAGTAACAAAACAGATGAATGAGGCTCTAGAAAAATTCAAAACAGAAATAATTTGCCAGACAACTACAGAGATGGTGATCAGAGTGAAAGACATGATTAGAGGCTCTAGAACAGAAACAGATAAAAAAAATAGATGAGCTCAGAACCATGCTGGAAGCCATGAATGCCCAGCATAAGAAAGAAATGGAAACTATGATTGCCCAACAAAGGAAAGAAATGGAATCCATGAAACACATTCAAACAGATATCCAGGAGATAAAAAAACTCCATTGAGAGCATTCAGAGAATGTGAAGATAGAGTATCAGATATAGAAGATAGGATTATGGTTAGCGACCATGCAAACAGAGATTTCTTGAAAATAAGAGGGACCACGAGAAATCAATCCAGCAGGTGCTAGATGATGCAAAGAAGAATAACATAAGGCTGATAGGAGTACATGACAAAACAGGAAAAAGTACAATTGACATAAAAAAACTGTTCACACACAGCACAGAGGAGGCCTCCAGGTGGGCGTGCCACAGCTCCCAGCACAAAGGAGGCCTCCAGGTCGGAGTCCCACAGCTCTCAGCCAGGAGGAGGCTTCTGGGTAGGCATGCCACAGCTCCCAGCATGGACAAGGCTTCCGGGTAGGCATACCACTGCTCCCAGCCTGGAAGAGGCTTCCAGGTAGGTGTGCCATGGCTCACAGCACAGAGGAGGCCTCTGAGTCAGTGTGCCACAGCTCCCAGCCCAGAGGAGACTTCCAGGTCAGCATGCCACAGCTCCCGGCCAGGAGGAGGATTCTGGGTAGGTGTGCTGCAGTTCCCAGCATAGAAGAGGCTTCCAGGTAGGTGTGCCATGGCTGCCACGATGTAGGAGCCTTCTGGGTAGGCATGCCACAGCTCCCAGCACAGAGGAGGCCTCCAGGTCAGAGTGCCACAGTTCCCAACCCAGAGGATAGTTCCAGGTCAGCATGCCACAGCTCCCAGCCAGGAAGAGGCTTCTGGATATGTGTGCCATGGCTCCCAGCATAGACAAGGCTTCCGAGTAGGTGTGCCACAACTCCCAGCCTGGAGGAGGCTTCTGGGTGGGTGTGCCACAGCTCCCAGCACAGAGGAGGTGAGCCACACAGGCTCCAGGAATAGCCCCCCCCCCAACGTGGAAAAGAGAAGACACATAAACAAGCCTCAGAACCAGACTTCCAGATCACCTACAGCAACCCCAAAGGGAAACGAGATGGAACACTCTGGTACTCAACCACCTAGACTCCCTGAACTAGCAATGAAAGAGGATCTGGAAAAAATGAAATCAGAAATGTATTCTCACATAACAGCAAAGTTTGTGCCCATAGTGCAAGACATAATTAATAAATCTGGAGAGGATACAGATAAAAAAATAGAGGAGCTGAGGAACATGATGGAATGCCAACATAGGAAACAAATTGAATCCATAAAACAGATGCAAACAGATTTCCAGGAGACTAAAAACTCCATTGAAAGTCTATACAGCAGAATGATTCAAAGTGAACATGGAATTTCTGATATAGAAGATAAGATTGCAATTAGTGACCAGGAAAAGAAAAAATTCTTTAAAATTGTAAGGGACCACAAGAAATCAATTGAGCAACTGCTAGATGATGCAAAGAAAAATAACATAAGACTGACTGAACTCAATGACGTTACAGAAGAGAGTGCAAATGACATAAAAAACCTGTTCACAGAAGTGATGGCAGAAAACTTCCCAAGCAGGGGAAAAGAATTTGGCATATAGATAAGCGAGGCATATAGAACTCCAACTACCCCAATCAAAAAAAATCTACACATAGGCATATAATTGATAAGATTCCAGAAACCCAATGGAAGAACAAATGGTACAAGCAGTTAGCTTTTGAAAAGAAACAAATCACATACAAAGGAAAGCCCATCAGAATCACAGCAGACTTCTCAATGCAAACCCTAAAGGCATGAAGAGCTTGGAATGATGTGTTTCAAGCATTAAAGGAAAACAAACTCCAATCCACATTGATTTACCCTAAAAAACTATCTTTCAAAATTGATGGTGAAATAAGATACTTTCATGACAAAGAGCACCTTAGGAACTTCATCAATATCAAACCAGCACTCCAAAAAATTTTAGACAATATCCTAGGAAAAGACAATGAGGATCACAACCCCAGGAAGCCCAACAGAATGAATCCACCGGGCGTGACAAGAAATCAAAAGCAAAGGGGGAGGATCAAACAAAAAGAAAAAGTCATGACAATGATAAGTCAATACGTATCAGTTATAACCATCAATGATAATGGTCTCAACTCACCAATCAAAAGAAATAGACTGGCGGAATAGGTCAAGAAGCAAGATCCAACAATATGTTGCATACAAGAAACACATTTAATTAAAAAAGAAACTCATGGACTGAAAGTTAAAGGGTTGAAAACAATACCCCATGTGATGGGAACCACAAAAAAAAGCAGGAGTAGCTATCTTCTTTGAAGACCAAGTGGATTTCAAATCCACACTGATTAAGAGAGACAAAGAAGGACACTATATCCTTGTAAAGGGAAGAATCCAAGAGAAAGAGATGACAATCATAAATACCTATGCACCAAACACTAGTGCACCCAACTATATAAAACAAATGCTAACAGGCATGAAAAACCATACAAGCACTAATACAATAGTAGTGGTGAACCTCAATACCCCATTGTCACAAATAGATAGATCCACTAAGACAAAAAAAAGCAACAAAATACAACTCAATCGAACTCCTGAACAAATGAACTTAACAGATGTTTACAGAGTGTTTTACCCCACAAAATCAGAATACACATTCTTTTCAGCTGCACATGGGTCATTCTCCAAAATAGACCACAAACTCGCTCATAGAATATATTTAGATAAGTGCAAAGGAATTGGAATTATCCCCTGTATATTATCAGACCATAGTGCAATGAAATTGGAGATCAATAGCAAAAGAAACTGCATAAACTTCATAAACACATGGAAATTGAAAAACACACTTCTGAATCACAAATGGGTCACAGAGGAAATTAAAGAAACTTCTCAAACAGAGGTAGATAATTGGACATACAGATAAGTGAGGCATATAGAACTCCAACTAGCCATGATAAAACAAAGCTACACCTAGATATATAATAGTCAAGATCCCAGAAACCCAACAGAAGAACAAAATACTACAAGCAATTAGAGAAAAGAAACAAATCACATATAAAGGAAAGCCCATCAGAATCACAGAAGACTTCTCAACACAAAACCTCAAGTCAAAGAGACACTGGAGTCAAGTATTTCAAGCCCTAAAAGAAAATAACTTCCAACCTAGACTGTTGTAACCTGCAAAATTATCTTTCAAAATTGATGGAGAAATGAGATACTTCCACAAAAAAGAACACTTCAGAAATTTCATGAACACTAAACCAGCACTCCAGATAATTCTAAACAATATCCTAGATTAAGGATAGAAAAAGACTATGAAGGTCATAACTCTGTGAGGTCCAACAGAAGGAAGCCACCAGCAAGGCAAGAAACTAAAGGGAAGAGTGAAAAATAAAAAATAAAAAAGCCAAAAATAGTAAAACATCATGACAAGGAGGAGTCAATATCTATTATAACCATCAATGTTAATGGCCTCAATTTACCAATCAAAAGAAATAGACTGGCAGAATGGATTAAGAAGCAAAATCCAACAATATTCTGTATACAAGAAACACACCTAACTCAAAAAGAAATTCATAGACTGAAAGTAAAGGGATAGAAAACAGTTCTCCACGTGACAGGAACCAAGAAAAAAGCAAGGGTAGCAATCTTATTTTCAGATGAAATAGATTTCAAACCAAAACTAATTAAGAGAGACAAAGATGGTCACTACATCCTTGTGAAGGGAACAATCCAAGAGGAAGAGATGACAATCATAAATATATATGCTGCAAATACAAATGGCCCCAACTATGCAAAACAAATACTAATGGACATGAAAAACCAAATAAGCACTAATACAATTGCAGTGGGGGACACAATACCATACTATCACAAATAGACAGATCATCTAGACAGAAAGTCAACAATAAAATTTTAGAACTGAACCAAGCTACTGAACAAAATGGACTTAATAGATGTTTACAGAGTGTTCCACCCTACAAAATCAGAATGTACATTCTTTTCAGCTGCACATGGGTCATTCTCCAAAATAGATCACATCCTAGCTCATAGGACATGTCTAAGTAAATGCAAAAAAAATTGAAAATACTCCCCATATATTATCAGATCATAGTGCAATAAAATTGGATTTCAATAGCATAAGAAACTGCAAAACCCCCATAAACACGTGGAAATTGAATAACACTCTCCTGAACAAGCAATGGGTCACAGAGAAAATTAAAGAAGAAATTATACAGTTTCTACAAGTAAATGATAATGCCAGTGCAACATACAGGAATTTATGGGACACAATGAAAGCAGTTATACAAGGGCAATTCATAACAATGAATACTCACACTAGAAAAACAGAGAGAGCTGAAATAAACAATCTAATGCTGAACCTCAAGCTCCTAGAAAAGGAATAGTATGATAAACCCAAAGCTCATACAAGAGAGGAAATTATAAGGATCAGAGCAGAAATCAATGCAATGGAGACTAAGAGAATGATACAAAAAAAAATGAATCAAAGAGTTGGTTTTTTAAAAGAATAAGTAAAATCAGTAAATCATTAGCCAACATTATCCAAAAAAGGAAAGAAAAATCTCAAATCCATGCATTTAAGAACAAAAAAGGTGAAGTCACAACAGATCCAGCAGAAATCCAGAGGATAATCAGCACCTACTTCAAGGACCTGTACTCTAATAAAAAGGAAAACACAAAAGAAATGGACAGATTCCTAGACACATACAAATTGGCAAAGTAAAATGAAGAAGATATTGAAATTCTAAACACTCCAATTACAATCAGCGAAATTGAAAATGTAATAAAAAATTTACCAACAAAGAAAAGCCCAAGTCCTGATGGCTTCACTGCTGAATTCTACAGGACATTTAAAGAAGAAATATCACCATTACTCTTTAAAGTCATCAATGAAATTGAAAGGGAAGCAAAGCTTCCAAATTCATTCCTGGAAGCAAGTGTTACTTTGATTCCAAAACCAGCGAAAGACCCAACTGAAAAAGAGAACTACAGGCCAATCTCCCTAATGAACATAGATGCAAAAATTCTCAGCAAGATACTGGCAAACAGCATACAGAGTGTCATCAAGAAGATCAGACAACCTGAGCAAGTTGGATTTATCCCAGGGATGCAAGGATGGTTCAACATTTGTAAATCAATAAATGTGATACACTATATTAATACAGTCAAGGACAACAACCCTATGATCATCTTAATAGATGCAGAAAAGGCATTTGACAAAATCCAACACCCATTCATGATAAAAACCCTACAAAAAGTGATCCAAAAATCCTTGATAAGATAATGGCAAATAGAATGCAGAAGATCATGAATATCATACACCCTGACCAAGTGGGATTCATCCCAGGGATGCAGGGATGGGTCAACATATGCAAATCAATCAATGTAATACACTATATCAGTAGAGCCAAGGACAAAAATCATATGATCATCTCAATAGATGCAGAAAAAGTATTCGACAGAATCCAACACCCATTGATAAAAACTCTATGGAAAATTGGAGTAGAAGTTCTTTATCTCAACCCGATTAAGGCTATCTATGAAAAACCAACAGCCAACCACATATTAAATGGTCAAAAACTGAAAATGTTCATGCTAAAATCAGGAACAAAACAAGGATGCCCACTGTCACCACTCCTATTCAATATAGTTTTGGAAACATTAGCCACAGCAATTAGAAAAGAGAAAGAAATAAAAGGAATAAAGAT
Source organism: Heterocephalus glaber (assembly GCF_053883595.1). Lineage (NCBI taxonomy): Eukaryota > Metazoa > Chordata > Mammalia > Rodentia > Bathyergidae > Heterocephalus > Heterocephalus glaber. The sequence continues at coordinate 24,847,798 of NW_028258294.1, read as the reverse complement.
AGGAAAGGAAGAAGTTAAACTGTCATTATTTGCTGATGATATGATATTTACATAGAAGAACCAAAATACTCTGCCAAAAGACTTCTAGACTTAATTGACAGCTTCAGTAGAGTAGCTGGATATAAGGTCAACACTCAAAAAAAATAGCCTTCTTGTACACAAATAACAGACTCACTGAGAGAGAAATTAGAGAACCAATTCCTTTTACAATAGCATCCAAAAAAGTGAAATATCTAGGAATCAATCTAACAAAGGATGCAAAAGACCTCTACATTGAAAACTACAGCACTCTGAAAAAAGAGATCAAAGAGGATGTAAGAAAATGGAAAGACATCCCTTGCTCCTGGGTAGGAAGAACCAATATAATGAAAATGGCCATATTTCCAAAACTGTTGTATAGATTTAATGCAATGCCAATTGAAATTCCAACAATATATTTCACAGAACTAGAGAAAATAATCCAAAAATTCATTTGGAAACAGAAGAGACCTAGAATAGCAAAAGCAATTCTAGGCAACAGAGACATGGCAGGGGTTATCACAATCTCCAACTTGAAACTATACTACAAAGCTACTGTGATAAAAACAGCATAGTACTGGCAAAGAATCAGACCTACAGATATGTGGAATAGATTAGAAGATGAAGAAACAACTCCAGACATACTCAGCCAGCTCATCTTTGACAAAGGAGCCAACCACCCTCATTGGAGGAAAGATAGCCTATTTAATAAATGGTGTTGGAAAAACTGGATTTCAACCCTCCAAAGATTAAAACTAGACCCATATCTATCACCATGCACTAAACTAAGATCAAACTGGATTAAAGATCCAAATATTAAAACAGAAACACTAAAGTTGCTGGAAGATAAATTAGTTAGAACTCTTGAAGATATTGGCATAGGATAAGACTTTATGAACAAACCCTCAGCAGCACAGGAACTAGCACAAAGAATCAACAACTGGGAACTCATCTTATTAAAAAGCTTCTGCAATGCAAGAGAAACCACCAACAGAGCTAACAGACAACCTACAATGTGGGAAAAAAATTTTAGCCGCTGTACCTCAGACAAAGGACTACTATCTAGAATATATAAAGAACTGAAAAAAATCAAATCCCCCAAATTCAAAAACCCAATTCAAAAATGGGCATCTGAAATAAACAGACATTTCTGGTAGAAATAGCCAATAAACATATGAAAAAATGTTCAACATCACTGGTCATTGGAGAGATGCAGATGAAAACAACACTGAGATTCCACCTCACCCCAGAAAGAATGGCTGCTATCAGTAAATCAATAACAAATGCTGGCAGGGGTGTGGGGAGAAAGGAACCCTTCTTCATTGTTGGTGGGAGTCCAAACTGGTGCAACCACTGTGGAAATCAGTATGGAGATACCTCAGAGAACTAGGACTAGAGGTTCTATTTGACCCAGCTATTCCCCTGCTGGGTATCTCCCAAAAGAATTAAAAGAATCATACCACAGCAATATATGTACATCCATGTTTATAGTGGCACAGTTTGTAATAAGTAAAGCTTGGAAACACCCCAAGTGCCCATCAACAGGAAACTGGATAAAGAAAATGTGTTTTTTTTTTTTTATAAAATGGAGTACTACTGAGCCATAAAGAATGAGAAACTAGAGACATTTATAGCTAAATGGATACATATTGATGACATACTCTTAAGTGAAATAAATAGGACACCCATGTATAAATACCGAATAGTTTCTCTATTGTGAGAAAATGAAAGTGTAAATAAGAATTAATAGGATTACGAGAAATAATTGATCATTTGAAATAGGAAGAAAAGGTCCAAAGGGGTAGGGGAAGTTGGAGGGGAAGGGGAAAGGTAAGAAGGGAAGGGAAAAATTATGAGAAAAGGAAAAAATGGAACAAAGTCTTTGTAAATAAGGAAGGGTTGAGTGGGGGAAGGGCGCACAGATAATGGGGAAAAAATAAGAACCAAGATACATCATGTGCAGGTACAACCACCCAATGATAAATGTAAATGTACTGTATAGCTAAAATGTACCAATAAAAGAATTTATGCAAAAAAATGATATATGCATGAAAGCAGAAGTACACTACTCCTTAGAATGTTTGTGCTATTTTCAACCTTAACATTTGCCCCACACATTCCAAGGGTATCAGAACCAAACTGTCTGGAGCTAACTCTTCCTTTATATGCTTCTATCAGCTAAAAGCATTATGGTTTTAACCACTAAAGCTGAGAGTATATATTAAATTGTCTGTTGAGAAATAAACTAATGTTTATAACTTTGGTTAGACAGAAAATGTACAAATCCACTGTTATAGTGTGTGTCTAGAATGCCCCCCACAAGCCCCCATGCAGTGGGGCTTTTCCAGAGGTGGCTGAATGTAGAGTGTGTGATTGATTCGTGGTGCAATGCTAGGATTAAGGGTGCCAGAATTAAAGGTGGATGATTACTAAATCTGTCCACTGAGTGGTTTGGCACCATCCTAATCCTGGTAGCCTAGATACAATATAAAGGACAGAAAGAGGCTTGTCTTTCCCCTTCCTTGCTTGCTTTGCAACCTTCTGCCTGCCATGAACTGTTTCTCCTCTGTGATGCTTGTATGCCATGTCACCCTGCCTTGGAGCCAGCCGATTATGGATTGAAATCTCTACAAACCGTGAGCTAAATTAACCTTTCCTCCCTTAACTTGTTGGTATTGAGTATTATGTGTCAGCATTGAGAAAAGTAATTAAGACACCCACTATTTTCAAATTCATTCACTGAAAGATAGGATAGCCTTGTGAAACAACCAAACCAACAAAACTCTACTTACAATCAAAAGACCTGGATTTGCATCCCAGTCAATACTCTGAACAGCTCCCTTACTCTCTCTGAACCTGAATTTCTCCTCTGTCAAGGAGTTGGCTAGAGTTGGCAGAGGCATTGCACAGTTAGAGTGGTTATAGTCTTGAGAAGGGTGCTGGCAACTCCCTGCAGTGCTGGGTGCTAGCCAGTCAGCTGTTAAATCATGAGGATTTCCCGAGAAGATTGGGGGGAGACAAAAGAAGAGGAATAGGGGTGCTTGAGAGGGCTCCAGGCAATGACTATTTACTAAAGGTTTGGAATTATGTTAATGTTTTAATTAAAATTGCAGCCTCATTAGTGTGTATTTGCTGAACAACAGCCCTGTTTTAAGACTTCCTTTTCCAGAAATCCTGAGTAAGTACTTTAGTCTCCTGAAGGTTGTCGCAGGTGTAAAATGTTAAATCAGAACTTTTTTGGAGATTGTCTTAAGGAATAAATAAGATAATATAAAGAAACAGACTGATTCCTACTCACCAAAGCTAACCGAAACAGTTCAAAATTTGAATGACAGATTCAATAAGGATATGGAATCCTCAAAAAGATATCAGACAGAAATGCCTGAAATGAAAAACTGTGTAGAATTCATACATCACAGAAATGACCAATGTGAAGACAGAGTGTCTGATACTGAGGGCAAAACAGTGAATTACAATAAAGAGCTCAAACAAGCAAAAGAGAATAAGAGAACAAGAGAAGACTATCCAGGCCCTACTAGATGACAACATGAAGACCAATCTAGAGCTAATCAGAGTTAGACAAAAACTAGAAGATAGCATAGATTCACTAACATGCTTATAGAAATCAGGGAAGAAAATTTCCCAAATATAAAAAAAAGATTTTAAAGTACAAGTAAATGATGCATATAGAACATGAAATGATTAAGATGAAAAAAGAAGCTTATCAAGGCACATCTTTATGAAATTATCAGATATCCAACAAAAAAAATCAGAATTTTAAAAACAGCCAGAGAAAAACAAGAAAATAACATATAAAGGTAAGCCAATTAAAATTACAGCAGACTTCTAATAAACTGCTTTGAGTCTTAAAGATCACAATTTTATGGTCCTCTTTAAGGGCATTAAAATGACAATGAAATACACAAAACTAAAACAAATTTCTAAACCCTCGTGGTAAGTAGCATAATTCTATCTAGAGGTTCCTTCCCTACAAGTCAGGGGCTACATTATAAACATTCTGGGCAAAATTTCACAAAAAAGTGAATGGTGGCCATACAGTTAAAAATAGAACAAAGGTTCTAGAAGTGGCACAATTATGGAAGACATTAGACCTCTAGCCCAGTTACATAGAGAGACTCACCAAGACTCCAGAAAGGTCTAGGAGTAAGTATCACACCATAAAGGAAGTATTACTGTAGACCTACACTAGCCAACACTAGCCAACACTGTAGCACTAATCATATGTAGGAATTTACATTTTTTTAATTAATTAAAATTTTAAAACATTTAAAATTCATTTCTTCAGTCTCACTGGCCATATGTGGCAACCACATTAAATACCATATACATAGAATATTTTCATCATTACAAGAAAGATTTATTGGGCAGTGCTACTCTAACACAGCTAAAAAACAAGGCTGAAGAGATGAAGGAGATCCACCAAAATCTATCTCTGCCAACACTCCTTAAAGAAAGATAACATAACTCTGACTCTTTATAATGTATCATCTACAATACAATAAAGAATTCCAGACATATAAAGAAACAGGAAATGTGGGCTATAATCAAGGGGGGCATCAATGGAAATAGACTTAGACGATCCAAATGTTGGAATTTTCAGACAATGATCTTTAAATTGCTGTTATAAATATGTTCAAGGACTTAAAGGAAAAATGGTAATAATGAATGAAGAGATGGAGATGCTTAGCAGAAAAATTAAAACTATAAAAACAAGTAAAACAAAAATTCCAGAATTCTGACTTATAATATCGTAAATGAAATATTAACTCAAGTAGCTAACCAAAAGATTAGAAATGACAAGAAAAAAAAATAATAAACCTAATGCAGATGCTTAGAAATTTACCTAACCTTGTGCTTACTTCGGCAGCACATATACTAAAAATTTACCTAACCTAAAGGACAAAGAAAAACCTAATTATAATAAACTTGAGTATTTATGCTCATGGCTCTTTTTCTGAGAATTTATCATTATGCTTTACTAAACTTGTGAAATTTTCAAAGTGTAAACCAGAAAAGATCTGTCAAGTATCTTTTCATCTATCTAAATGCTTCATCACTTTGCTGTCAATTCTTAATGACTAAAAAACTCACTAAACAAAGTGAAATATCAGCTCATTTAATTACTGTTTTATATTATCTATACAACAGTTGCATTCAAAAATGACAATACATTTCTATTAGAACCCTTCTAAAGAATACCAAAATACTAGTGATCTAATGCATGGATTGTTCAGTATTTTGAAACAAAATGGCTACTCATAAGTTTTCAATGGCTGTATCTTCCAGATTTCTTAAGGTGTTTCATTGAAATATGTTAATGGGTAGAAGTTCCAGAAATACGTTCTTTAATCAACAAGAATTAACTGAATATATAGTCTCTGCTAACAATTATGCTGGAGATGTAGATATGAAATAGACATGATCCTTAATTATTATACTGAATGAAGTTGCTAATTTATAGAAATACTAAGTATAAAGTAGTAATATTAGGCCTTTTGTGGATCTTCCAAAGTAGACAAAAGAAGCTTAGCTGTACAAAGTAACACTAAACAGTGGAATGATACAAATTTCATTAGGAAGAAAAGTCTATATTGAGAAGAGGCCTCTTAGTTAATGATAGGAACTTGATCTATGACATGAACAAACAGGTTCTAAAGTGCTTTTTGGCTACTTTATGCACCTAGTTAGACATGTCATAAAAGAGCAGTAACAGGTTTTATTACAAAGACTAAGAGGTTCTAGGGTGGTCAATTCGGTTTTATTCTTAATGACCCAAATAATCTAGTGTTTCTTCACTTAATAATTATCTTGACTGGGTACAGTGGCTCATGCTTGTAATCCCAGCTACTCTGAGGCTGAGGAGTAGGATCACAGGATCAGCCTTGGAAAATTAAGCAAGAATTTGTCTCAAAAATAAAATTTTAAAAGGGCCAAGGATGTGGCTCAGTGGCCAAGCTCTTGCCTGGCATGTGTCAAGGCTCTAGGTTCAATCTACAGTAATGCAAATTAATAAATATCTTTATAGATGTTAATTTCTACTTTTCCTGGAGAAACTGGACATAAAAGGAGATTTTTGTTATCAATGAGCTAGTTATGTATTAATGCAAATTTTCCATAAGAAATTTATATAATCCAATTGATATAACAATATCAACAGACCATACACACTTAACTACCTCACTGAAGCCTACTACTATATCTCAGCTTCAGGAAATATTTTATTTTATTTCAACTCTGCACTGATTTGCTCTGGGAATCCTAGATATTTTAATACCACTATTTGTGAAGGTAAAAGATGATCATGTTAATATAAACACCTTGTCATCAGAATCTATCCCAATTGGTCTATTTGATATGCCATTGGGATGTTTACCCAAAAGAGGCATGTACATGACTCAGACCCTACACTTCCAGTCCCAGCCATCACCATCAGAACTTGGCACTCTACTGAATAATCTTAACACCACTAACGTTGTGCCTCACTTCTTTGACATTTTGTATAGTAGGCTCTTCTTTTGTATCCAGTTACCCTTTGATTAAAGAATGAGCCAGAAACATAGGTGCCCACTGTAATCACCCACAAGGGACACTAACTAAAATGTTAGGAAATGATGTCGTATATTTCCACACACAACTACCTCATAGGCAAAATGGATACTGTCCAGTCACACAGTTGGGCAGTACATGTATGTGAAAACTTTCAAATGTACTCCTCACTGGTGTTGACCTCTCTGTGGTGACTATTTTCACAAGATACATGCACTTATTTCATTAAATTACAGTAATCTGATGCTGCCAGTCACTGGCATCATATAATGTTTTTACTGCAATTGAGCACTTTTTCTATCATCTATATTCTAAACATTTTAGTTATCTGTGTTAGAAGAAGTTATCTGGGTTCAAAAAGAAAAATGAAGAAAAAATAACAAAACCAAGAAATGAGAAATATTTTGCTAGTATATAAGGCATAAACATAAAATTAAAATATTTTGAATAAAGCTCAGCAATTTTTTCTATATAATTATATCTACTCTTATGAGTCTGACTAAACCTATCCAATCGTAAGTGACATAAAAACTGAGAAATGAAACATAAACCAAATAAGTTAAAACGTTAGGTTATATTTGATGTAGGATGTATGATAAGCTTTACATGTGCCCCACATTTAAAGAATCAAAATAGTTAATAAGAAACATAATGTCATCATAGCACATGCAATTTTGGACATAAAGGAAGTGGAATAAAAAATACTATTTGCAAAATATAAATTTGTCCCATTTCTTTATATAAATATTGAACAAATATTTTTAAAATACTGATCTAAAGGATTGCCAAATTATAACCCTTGTAGATTAACAATCCTGGCTAGTTTCTGACTTCAACTCATTGCTCCCCACCCCTACCCTCCATAGTAAAGGAACAAAATTCCATTACAGGAGTTTGGGAGAAGTAACTGGTCATATATTTTCTCTCTTTGGATCCTCCTACTGAAAAACATATCTGCTCTCTTCAGAATATGGGATAGCTTAAGGTTTAAAAGATTTTGAGTGAGGTCCATGATGGTCCAACTCTGCCAGTGACTGAGTGCATACTATTAACTAAGGGCTGAGACATTTGAAAGTGTGCTTTGCTCAGAATTTAGTTGTATTCTCCAAACAGCAATATGAGAACCACTTTTACAGAATCAAGCTAGGTGTCATGGTATATGCCTGTAATCCTAGCAACTTTGGGAACCTGAGGCAGGAGAACTGGAAGTTCAAGCCCAGATTAGCCAACTTAGAGACTTAAAGAGACCCTAACTAAAAAAAATTTTTTTTAATTTTTTCAAAGGGCTGAGGATGTAGCTCATTGTAAAGGTCATGGGTTCAAGCCCCAATATGTCCCAAAAAAACAAAATAATTACATACAAAATTATCACAGTAAAATATCACCCTGCAAAATATAGACCCTAAAGTAGTCAATCCCTGCATGTCTATGTCCTTAGATCTGCTATGCAGTGTTACCATGGACCAAAGCAAAGACCAGTGCTCTGGAGGGAAAAGAAACACACAAAAATCTCTTGGTTCAACTTCATCAAGACAGAGGACAGTCTCTGCGATTGTTAGGAGGTTCCCATCTATGTCCTGCACAACTTAATAAGGAGAAAGTTTCTACTGCCAGAAAAATGTTGACACTATTATATCTCAAAGGAAATCTATTCTGTATGTTGTCTTTCTCCGGAAGAGGCACATTTGAAACATTTTTTGGAAGAAATAACTGTCACTGCAGTTTAAAGGTCTGTATTGGTGATGGCATCAGTTCCCACCTAGATCTTACTGGAAGTGTCTTTCTTGGCTTTCCTTTTCTGCATAATTAAAAGTTTCTTTTCTTTTTCTCCAGAGCACTATCTTTGAGGATTTGTGGGCAGGTTAGGGTAACCTACAGGGAAGCACCCAGGAGGAAAGGTATTCTCGATCCTAGATGAAAGAATAAAGGGAGAGACTGTAGCTATAGGAAATGGCTGCCCAACAGGGAAATGCAGCCACTGCCAAATGTAGCATGGCAGGGATGGTAGCTCTCTCTCCTGTGCTTCCCAGATCCCAGCTGAGCCTACACTGGCCTCACTCAACCAGATCTGGATGGAAAAGCAGCCTGAATAAGGGAGATTGGCCTCTAGAAGCACAGAGCAAGGCCTGTAAGGATACACAGTGAATATAGAGAAGTAGGAAATGCCAAGTTAGCACCACCTTTATGTCTGTCCTGTTTCCATGTGTTATTCCCATTTTCCTTTCAAGAAGATTCCCAGTAAACTTCTAATTTCTTACTTCTTAAGAAGACAGGCAGTGCTAAACTATTGCTAGATTCTAATCATCTTCTTTTCTCTTTTCCTTTTATTTCTGGTTCACACATGTGATTCTGGAAAATACTCCCTCAAATTTTATTTTACACACTCTTCTCTAGTAAGAATATGAAATCAAAACAATATGGGCCTATCACAATCACCCACTGGACAAACCAACCTTCCCACCTCCAAGTGAGATGGTTCCATGTTAGATACTTCCATTCAGGACATAGTGCAATCCAGGCCTGAACTTCATCTATTATCTGCCCCCCATTTAATATTTCCATTTTCCTATAACTTCTGTTACTCAACTATTTCCTGGATATGTTCCCAAAAGGTACCACTAATGTCTATGCTACGTTAGAACTTTCCAAATCATCTCTCTTCCTAGTATTGCTCCTCTAATTTCCACAATCCCTTGGCATAGCTGTACCAATCTGCAAGAATAGTTTTCTATTGCTCTTACAATGGAGTCTGTATCTGCAGCTCTAAGAGAGTATTTTTCAATAGTCTTCTGGCATCCCTTAAGAAGTCATTCCAGTTTTTCCCTGAGACATTGCTCCTCTTACCTTTGTTGGACCCCATTCACTATCTCCAACTTAGTAACACTAAAATAGTTCCCTCTTTTCTAAAGCCCTGTTTAAGACCAATTACATCTAAGTATCTCTCACTTTTCCTTTTATACCTGCTTTTAAATGTCCAATTTTCTACTTCATATCTTTGAGTTTTGTCTCTTGGTTATAACACATCTCCAAAGGAAATCTCTTTTACTGCAGCTTTATCATACTTTCTTTCATAAATTTTATTGTCTCCCTTGCTCCAGTTCTGATAGTAATTTGAAATAAACTTCTCAAACTATTCTTATTCCTTGTTGATTTCCTGAGTTAATTTTATTCCTAGAAATTGAGAATTCCAGGCCACAGCTTTTTTTCAACCTCTGGGATCTGAAATCATTTCATCAAGGTAATTTTCTATGTTTGATGGCATAGTCTGCATAATAAGGGCTTCTATCCCAAATCTGATACTATTTATAGGTCTCAGAAATCCAGTTATAGTCATCATTTATATAACTAAAAAAACTGTAGCCGAATCCCTGGGGGCCTCATGATACATCCCCACTCAGCCCATTTTATTTCAGCAAAATGGAGATGGATAGTTCGAGCATTTCATGTCCCCATGGTCCCTCCACAAGCACTTTGCATTGCTTCTCTGCTTCAGGACTCTCTCGAAGACCTCAGAAAACCCCTAGTCCTCAATCCCTGAAAAACAAGTCAGTGGATAAATAGTTCACCTTCCCATGGTTCAGAGAAATAGTATAGGCTACTCCATTCCCAGAGGGTACCTGTTGCCCACAGCGGAAGCCAGCTCCATAGTAATCCCTATTTCTCTCCTCCTCTCTCTCACTTGCCCAGTTCTCTAACTTCAACTTCCTAGGTCACTTCAGAAGCAAAACAAACCCAAAATATACCCTACTTGTATCCAGGGGTAGAAGACTCACTCTTAAGACAGAGAATACTAGAGATTGTCCAGTCTGCTTCTCCCACATTTCCGCATACCCTTCCATGCAGTTAATGGAACATGAGGCAACCAGTTCAATGACAGACTGCATAGGCCTGGCATTAGCCATTCACTGCTAGAACATGATACACACACTAGTAAGTTGAGGATGGAACTTAGCTGTCTTGAAGATTCTGATAAGAAGCACAGAAAGAGTAGCAAAAAAATTGTTACTGGGCCTCCACCTGTTTCAAGGTAAGTCTTTCTTGGGACTCAGAGGCTCTCTTTGGATTACAAAATTTCTCCCTCGGCCTTTCCTGCAATACTAAGAGAAGCTATAACCTTGTTGTTCAAGGTGAGCTGCAGCTGACCACTCAGGTGGGCATCTGCTAAGGCCAAAGTAGTCACTGCTTTATTCATAGCCTAATCTGTATAGAAATCCCCACCTTCCCGTATAAAGACACCTTCCTTCCTGTGTGTATCCAAAGCTGCCATAACCTGCAGAAACTCAATATCATTTTCCCATGTGGCTCATTCATTAAACACATAGAGCCACTTACAAGTCAAGGCCTAATAGATATTAGAAGCCAACACACAGTTTTAAAACCTAGCCACAGAGCAAAACATACGTCACTGCAGACTATCAAGGTAAAAAACCCACCTGGCCTCTAGTTGTTAAATGTTAATACCACTTCAAACCAGCAACTCCTTGGTGCCTTCCTTGCAGAAGCTCAGGGGGCTATGCTCCTACCTCCTCTTAGTGGCCACTGTGGAGTTAAGCAGGTCCCCACCCTCCACCAGAGACCATGATGATAAGCACAATCATCAACTCTCCATCCCCGAAAAATCCTACCACAGACCACATTCTATGCCAACATATTCAGGATTCATCAGAGAATCATGAATCTTTCAGATTTCCAACACAGGATCAGTATTCACATAAATTCACATCAAAACAATTCACATAAACGTTTTTGTCAGAAATTATTTTGCCCCACCCCCATGCCACATGACAGCAAATTTTTCCAGGGCAAGTAAATTTTAAGGGCTGACCTTTCTAAATCAAAAAATCCATGTCCTAGCTCTTGAGACACCAAAGAACACAGGGTACCCAAAGGAACAGCCTGGATTGCTTAAGAATAATACAGTTATTTCACTTAAGAGTATTGCCTCAATGTGCATCCATTTAAAATCACATTTGCACAGCAATTAACCTCATCTCAGAGGCCTGCCCCACGGTTAGGTAATACCCTTAAACTGTTCTAGTCACAATCAAGTAATAAACCTGGAAGAATAATTACAAGAAATGAATCAAAACAGTTTGACTCTTGAAAATCAATCAAGTCAGTCAATATTGAACCTGAGTATCAAGAGCAGGTAAATGATCACAACTCCCCTGATTCTACCCTTTTTTAATTTCTAGCACATTTTGGAACTGTCATGTAGACATTGCCCTTGTGTCCCTAGATGCACCAGAAAGCAGTTCTCTCATTACAGGAAACCAGGACAGGGAGAGAAAATGAGGAGGTAAAGCACTGCTCACATCAGCTCCTTCCCATGGCCATGGGAATGCTCGGTAAGCAGAGACCTCAGGAGCAGTGACAACAACATCAGCATCATGGGCACAGTGGGCCTGCAAAAGGCATAGAAAGCTCTAGGCTGGAGTCTGGTCACATCAGAGCTCTGGAGCAGGAGAGTGGGGGAAAATAGCTGTTTTGTTCTTCAATGTTGACAACTTTGGATCACACCAAGCCCACAGCAGTGCAATGACAATTCTAAACCTCAGAGACATGCACAGAGTTAGTCTGCAGCCAAGCCCACAGCCTCTTCAGTCCTCTCAAAGCACCCAAAGAGCCCAGGTCCATCAACATGTGGACTTCAAGGAGTAGTATCAACATCCTCTGGGATTCTCAAACCCCACTTCAGCTCCACTGAGTCAGAATCCACATTTTGACAGGATCCTTGCAAAGTTTGTGAAACACTGTTCTGCTTCCTGGGCTAAGACAGAGAGAAGAGGATTAAGAGGGGAAAAAACAAAAAAGAGCAGCACAGAGAAAAGTGTCTGAGATAAAATCACACAGTTTTTCAGTGAGTTCAAACCAAGCCTACAGTGAATGTCTAGTAAGAACATAAAACTTGCTTTTGATCAGATGCTGTATCTGAACAAACTCTATCTTTGATTCCAAGTCTTTCCAACTCTTTGTGTGAATTTGATAAGTCAGGGTTTCTAGGCAGTGACCAAAATATTCTGTTGCATTCTAGGAAACCAAAGAGGAACAAGTGAAGAAATAGTAATCCTGAGAAAAGTGATGAAAAGAACAACTAGAAACTCTATTTCCATCCTAAGGAGATTGCTCAGACTGCCCACATTTTACCACCTCAGCCTGCTTTCCCAATTCCTCCATTGACTCTGGGAGGGTCACTAGCCCTACCTTGCTCATGTTTGAGCTGAGGACATGGCCCCAAGACAAATGATTAATCTTAATCAAGAATGAATCCCTCTCTCTCTCTGACTCCTCATAATCTAGTTTCATTATAAAGATGTTTCTTTTCTTAGACAACTTTTTGAAAAAATTCCTGATCATTAACTTGTTTAAGGAAGCTGAAGAGTGTACTTCTTTGATTTCTTCTATTCAAGGCAACTCCTATACCTTGAGTGAACATAAACCAGTGAACCACCCTGCTGGGGAAGGATCAAAGCCAACTGTCCCGGATAATCCTGTCTAGAACCTGAGCATCCAGAGAAAGATGAAAAGGCTGATGAAGTCAGAATGCACAATCAACTCTGGAAAGGCTGCTGATGGTGACACAGAAAGGGAGGATAGACAGCCCATGTTCTCTCTTCCCAGTGCTTCATCCCATGGATCATCCCATGGATGGGGATGACCATAGTATGCAAAGAGGGTTCACCACAAACATGGAAACGGCAGACAGGCCTGTCCTAACATATGCAGATGGGAGAACATGGATTCCACAGAAACAAGAACTACATGTTTTTATTTTATTCCCTGTGAGGTTTTTGCTTTTTGTTCTTATATTTTCCATTGGGAATGTTATTTTAAAAATCAGATAAGGGGTAGAATTCCTTAAAACTATACAGGCATTTGACACAGGAAATCTAGAAGTGAGCATGCTCATGGTCTGGGTACCTCCTCTGAGACCGGGCCTGACTGGCACAGAAAGAAATGGAAGGAAAGAATCAGTCCAAGCCCCAGCAACAATCCACTGGATCCCCAGCACCACTCTTCTGTACAGCCACCTGGTTCCACACTACAAAGACGCAGAGGACACCGAACCACCAGACCATGGTACTGAGTCCCACTGCTCCCAGCCCACAAGTAGGAGCTTCTGGCCACCGTCCCACTGCTCCTGGTCTAGAGGAAGGGGCTTCCTGGACACCATCCCTCCCGCTGCTCCCAGCACAGACAATAGGGCTTTTGGGCCAACTTCTGTCCCACTGCTCCTGGCCCAGAGGAAGGGGCTTCCAGGCCACCATCCTTCCCACCACTCCTGGCCCAGAGGTAGGGGCTGCTGAGCTGCCATCCCACTGCTCCTGGACCAGAGGAAGGGGCTTCCCGGCCACCATCCTTCCTGCAGCTCCCAGCCCACAGGAAACGGCTTTTAGGCCACCATCCCTACTGCTGCTCCCGGCCCCTGTCCCACCTCTCCCAGCTCAGAGGAGGTAATACATGCAGGCGCCAAAAGCTCCCACCCCAGTTGAAATGAGCAAACACATAAACAAGTCTCAAAATCAGACTTCCAGATCACCTACAGAAACCCCAAGGGGGAATGAGATGGAATACTCTGATACTCAACCACCTGGACCCACTGAACTGGCAACAAAAGGGGATCAGGAAAAATTAAATCAGAAATAATTTCTCAGATAACAGGAGAAATTGTGTCCCTAGTGCAAGACAACATAATAAATCTAGAGAGAAACTTGGGAACATGATGAAATCCCAACATAGGAAACAAATGGAATCCATAAAACAGATGCAAATAGATTTCCAGGACATGAAAAACTCCATTGAAAGTCTACACAGCAGAATGAGGCAATGTGAGGACAGAATTTCAGATATAGAAGATAAGATTGCAATTAGTGACCAGGAAAAGAAAAATTCCTTCAAAATTATAAGAGAACATGAGAAATCAATCTAGCAGCTGCTAGATGATGCAAACAAGAATAACATAAGACTGATTGGACTCAATGAAGAAACAGGAGAGAGTGCACATAACATAAAAGATCTCTTCACAGAAATAATGGCAGAAAACTTCCCAAGCAGGGGAAAAGAGATTGACATACAGATAAGTGAGGCATATAGGACTCCAAATAGCCTTGATCAAAAAAAAAAATCTACACATAGGCATATAATTGTTAAGATTCCAGAAACTCAACAGAAGAACAAAGTTCTCCAAGCAGTCATAGAAAAGAAACAAATCACATACAAAGGAAAGCCCATCAGAATCACAGCACACTTCTCAACACAAACCATCAAGGCAAGAAGAGCTTGGAGTGACATATTCCAAGCCCTAAAAAAAAACAGCCTCCAACACAGACTGATGTACCCTGAAAAACTATCTTTCAAAATGGATGGAAAAATGAGATACTTTCATGACAAAGAGCACCTTAGGAACTTCATCAATATCAAACCAGCACTCCAAAAAATTTTAGACAATATCCTAGGAAAAGACAATGAGGATCACAACCCCAGGAAGCCCAACAGAATGAATCCACCGGGCATGACAAGAAATCAAAAGCAAAGGGGGAGGATCAAACAAAAAGAAAAAGTCATGACAATGATAAGTCAATACATATCAGTTATAGCCATCAATCATAATGGTCTCAACTCACCAATCAAAAGAAATAGACTGGCGGAATAGGTCAAGAAGCAAGATCCAACAATATGTTGCATACAAGAAACACATTTAATTAAAAAAGAAACTCATGGACTGAAAGTTAAAGGGTTGAAAACAATACCCCATGTGATGGGAGCCACAAAAAAAGCAGGAGTAGCTATCTTCTTTGAAGACTAAGTGGATTTCAAATCCACACTGATTAAGAGAGACAAAGAAGGACACTACATCCTTGTAAAGGGAACAATTCAAGAGGAAGAGATGACAATCATAAATCTATGCACCAAACACTAGTGTGCCCAATGATATAAAACAAACACTAACCGACATGAAAAGTCATATATGCACTAATACAATTGTAGTGGGGGACCTCAATACCCCACTGTCACAAATAGATAGATCAACTACTAAAAATAAGTAATGAAATACTAGAACTCAATCGAACTCCTGAACAAATGAACTTAACAGATGTTTACAGAGTCTTCCACACCACAAAATCAGAATACACATTCTTCTCAGCTTCACATGGGTCATTCTCCAAACTAGACCACATACTCACACATAGAACATGTTTAAGTAAGTGCAAAGGAATTGAAGTTATCCCCTGTACATTATCAGACCATAGTGCGATGAAATTGGAGATCCATAGCAAAAGAAACTCAAAAAATTTCATAAACACGTGGAAATTGAACAACACACTTCTGAATAACCAATGGGTCACAGAGGAAAATAAAGAAGAAATCAGACAGTTCCTTCAATTAAATGACAATGACAATACAACATATCGGAATCTATGGGATACAATGAAAGCAGTCTTACAAGGGAAATTCATAGCAGTGAATATGCATACTAGGAAAACAGAATGAGCCCAATTAAACAACCTGATGCTGAACCTCAAGACTCTAGAAAAAGAAGAGCAGGACAACCCCAGAGCTCATACAAGGGAGGAAATTATAAAGATCAGAGGAGAAATCAATGCAATGGAGACTAAGAGAACAATACAAAAAATCAATGAAGCCAAGAGTTGGTTCTTCAAAAAAATCAACAAAATTGGCAAACCTTTAGCCAACCTTGTCGGAAAAAGGAAAGAAAAGGCCCAAATTCATGCAATTAGGAATGAAAAGGGTGAAATGACAACAGACCCAGCAGAAATCCAGAGGATCATCAATACCTACTTCCAGAACCTATACGCCAATAAGATGGACAACACAGAAGAAATGGACAGATTCCTAGATACATATGAACTACCAAAGTTGAAGGAAGAAGACCTAAAAATTCTGAACAACCCAATATCAACCAATGAAATTGAAAATATAATTAAAAACTTATCAACTAAGAAATGCCCGGGCCTTGATGCCTTCACTGCTGAATTCTACAAGACATTTAGAGAGGAACTGCTGCCACTACTGTTTAAACTCTTCAATGAAATTGAAAGGGAAGCAATATGCCCACATTCATTCCTGGAAGGAAGCATCACCTTGATCCCCAAAGCAGAGAAAGACCCAACCAAAAAGGAGAACTATAGGCCAATCTCACTAATGAACATAGATGCAAAAATCCTTAATAAGATAATGACAAATAGAATGCAGAAGATCATCAAGAAGATCATACACTCTGATCAAGTGGGATTCACCCTAGGGATGCAGGGATGGTTCAATGTACACAAATCAATCAATGTAATACCCTATATCAATAGAGCCAAGGACAAAAACCATATGATTATCTCCACAGATGCAGAAAAAGCATTTGACAAAATCCAACATGCATTTATGATAGAAACCCTACAAAAAATTGGAGTAGATGGTCCCTACCTCAAACTGATGGAATCCATCTATGAAAAACCAACAGCCAATATCATACTAAATGGTCAAAAACTGAAATCCTTCACACTAAAATCAGGAACAAGACAAGGATGTCCACTATCATCACTCTTGTTTAATATAGTTCTGGACACATTAGCCACAGCAATTAGACAAGAGAAAGAAATAAAAGAAATAAAGGTAGGAAATGAAGAAGTCAAATTGTCATTATTTGCAGATGACATGATACTCTGTATAGAAGACCCCAAGAACTCCACCAAAAGTCTTCTAGACTTAATAAACAAATTCAGTCAAGTAGCTGGTTACAAGGTCAACACACAAAGATCAATACCTTTCCTCTACACCAATGACAGACTCACTGAGAGAGAAATAGGGCAAATAATTCCTTTCACAATAGCATCCAAAAACCTGAAATACCTAGGAATCATCCTAATGAAAGAAATCAAAGACCTCTTCTATGAAAACTATGGCATTCTGAAAAGAGAGATTGAAGGTGATATCAGAAAATGGACAGACATCCCCTGCTCCTGGGGAGGAAGGATTAATAGAGTGAAAATGGCCATACTTCCAAAACTGCTATATAGATTTAATGCAATTCCAATTGAGATCCCAGCAGCATACTTCATAGACCTTGAGAAAACAATCCAAAAATTCATTTGGAACAAGAAGAGACCCAGAATAGCAAAAGCAATTCTAGGTAACAGAGACATGGCAGGGGGTATCACAATCCCCAACCTGAAACTATACTACAAAGCTCCTGTGATAAAAACAGCATGGTACTGGCAAAGAAACAGACCTGAGGACCAGTGGAACAGATTAGAAGATGCAGAAACAACGCCAGACACACTCAGCCATCTCATCTTCGATAAAGGAGCCAAACACCCTCACTGGAGGAAAGATAGCCTCTTTAATAAATGGTGCTGGAAAAATTGGGCTTCAACTTGCCAAAGGTTAAAACTAGACCTATATCTCTCAACATGCACTAAACTAAAATCAAAATGGATTAAAGATCTAAATATTAAAATAGAAACTCTGAACCAGTTAGAACAGAGGTTGGGTAGAACCCTTGAAGACATCGGTGTAGGAAAAGATTTTATGAACAAAACCTCAGTTGCCCATGAACTAGCACAACCAACCAACAAATGGGATCTCTTCTTATTAAAAGGCTTCTGCACAGCAAGAGAAACCATCAGCAGTGTGAAAAGACAACCCACAATGTGGGGAAAAATCTTCACCTGCTCTTCCTCAAACAAAGGTCTACTATCTCGAATCTATAAAGAACTCAGACCTCCCAAATTTAAAACCCAATCCAAAAATGGGCATCTGAAGTGAACAGACATTTCTCAGACAAAGAAGTAGAAATAGTAAATAAATACATGAAAAAATGTTCAACGCCACTGGTCATTTGAGAGATGCAAATGAAAACATCGCTGAGATTCCACTTCACCCCAGAAAGAATGGCTGCTTTCATGAAATCAACCAATAACAAATGCTGGCATTGCTGTGGGGAAAAAGGAACCCTGCTCCACTGTTGGTGGGTGTGTAGACTGGTGCAAGCACTGTGGAAATCAGTATGGAGATACCTCAAAGAACTAGGACTGGAAGTCCCATTTGACCCCGCTATTCTACTGCTGGGGATCTTCCCCAAAGAATTAAAAGAATCATACCACACTGATATATGTGGGCCCATGTTCATAACAGCACAGTTTGTAATAGCTAAAACTTGGAAACAGCCCAAATGCCCATCAACTGGAGACTGGATAAAGAAAATGTGGTTTTTTATAAAATGGAGTACTACTCAGCCATAATAAATGAGAAATTAGAGACATTTATAGCTAAGTGGATGCACATTGAGGCAATACTTTTAAGTGAAATAAATAGGACACACATGTAAATACTGAATAGTTTCTCTCATGTGAGAAACTGAAAGTATAAATAAGGACCAAATGTGTAATAGGTAATGTGAAATAGGAAGAAAAGGAGCAAAGGGGAAGGAAGTAGGAGGGATGGGGAAAGGATAGAAGGGAATGGGATTAATATGAGAAAATGGAAAAATAGGAACAAAATCTTTGTAAATAAGGAATGGAGGGGTTGAAGGGAGGGCTGGGCAAGGGTGAAAAATAAGAACCAAGAGAGACTATGTAAAGGTGCAAATTTCCAATGATGAATGTCATATTGTATACCTAAAATGTACCCATGATTAGAATGAATAATCGATAATGCAAAATAGGAAGAAAAGGTCCAAAGGGGTAGGGATAGTGGGAGTGGCAGAGGAAAGGAAAAAAGGGAAAGGAAAAATGATGAGAAATGGAAAAAGTGCAAATTAAGTCTTTGTAAATAGGGAAGGGTGGAGGGGGTGAAGGGAGGGCTAGAAATGGTGAAAAAAATAAGAACCAAGATGCATCATGTAAACCTACAATTCCCAATGAGAAATGTAATTGTGTTGTATACCTACAATATACCAGTAAAAGAATTTTAAAAAAAAAGAAAGAATTGGAAGGAAAGGGGACAGCATGATGGAACAGAAAGAGGCCAGAGATATCTAAGTATTAAACCTAGTTCTAGCCATTTCCATTGGTATGACTTTAGGCAAATGATATTATCTTTCTCAGCCTCTGTTACTTCATTTATAATACAGGGACAATATTCATGTAGAGTAGTTATGAGATTAGAATAAGTGCATACTGTGCTCACTTCAGCAGCACATATACTAGAATAAGTGCATATTATTCACCTGACCCTTCGGAGGCAGCTATTCCTCTTCCGGTGGGATCAGGAAGTAGGAATGTAACTGTTGTATTCTTTTTTTAAACAATATATAATTCAAATTTACCTTACATTTTCTTGAGTTCAACTTGGATTTCTTTATCAAGCATGCATTGGTTGAGGGAAAGGTAGAGTGCTGTCTGCTGCCTCTACCAGGATGGTTATGTGAATGCAAGAGCCATACTCAGTAGCAACTGACATGTCATGAAATCTATGTCATGAGATCTGGTATTTTTGGTCCTCAGAATGTGAGAAGGGGAAGGCCCCAAGGGAATACAACTTATATACATAGCACAACTGCTGTTTAGTTGTCTGTCCATATACCACAGTTGGTAAAGGAGACATAAAAGGGTAGCCATGGTGGTTGCATTTAACATTTAACAGTACAACAGAGACTAAAAAGCAGTGATGACCACAATGACAAAGTCTACAAAAAGTGGTTAAACACAGCCTCCAAAAGAGGCCAGTGATAGAAATGAGTCTCAATAGCAGAGGCATCTTAGCTGTGGTCCAAGGAGCAAACACAAGGCACTTAGCCCACCTCCATTCATAGCATTAAGTGCTACTCTTCCACATGCAGCCTCTAGAGACTAAGAAGTCAGCCATAGAAGCCAAGATTGCAAGAGGTATATGCCACCTTGAGTGAGATTACTGAAGAAGAGTTGAGAGCATTTCCAGAGAAGACATGGGGTTTAGCACTCTGCTTGTGATAGCAGTTGGCATAAAGAGTGTTGGAGACAGCCAAGAAAGCTCAGGATTCCTATTGTTGAAGCCCTGTGGTATAGTGTAAAAGCTAACTTCTGAGCCTCAAACAGACTCCAGAGACAAAGACAGAACTTAATTGTTAAATTTCCTAAAAGAGAGAAACAATATTCCCTTCTCCTCCCATCCTCTTCCTACAAGACTTTTCTATAATTTGAACAGCACACATAAAAGTACATTGCAACTACAAAGTGCTAAGCAAGGATAAGGTGGTAGCTTTATTGCTGTTATTATGATTAATGGTACCACCAAGAACCCCTTCCCAGGATACATAGGACAAAATATTTTTAGAGGCACAAAATACTTGAGTATCCATCCTAATGAATAAAATGTCATTTACCACACTGCCTGTTTTCTGATCTTTAGGGATTCATAATCTTCTCTGGCATTTCAGAAAAACCAAAGAGCTGCACTCTTTTCTTAAAAACTTAATTGCCTGGAAAAAAAAGCATTCTTTCCCCTCTCATATGAAGAATAAAAGTGTCAGCCTGTCTAGCCAAGGCAGAGTCCTAAACATGGACTCTGTGGACAAGCTAAAGACTACTCTGACTTCATTATTTTCCTCCTAATTTTCCAGACTGCAGCCCCTATATCTGAGGTTCTGGAATTTACTGGGCTCTCACCCTCTGTATATAGCTCCCTTAACATGACTATCAGTGGTCATATGACTTTCTGCTCCCCGTAACCCTATAGATGCCTTCTGACTGTGCAGATAAGTTGAATTTTAATTAAAATGGAGTGGATGCAGTTGCTGTCTGCTCTTTGAGGAGACAGTATAAGAGTCAATGAATAAGAGGATGTTTGTTATCTGAGCCACTCTTTTATTGTTCTCTAACCACCACATACTGAGCCCCTCCTTTGTGAGAGGCTGTGGAAATAAAAAGATGTAGAAGACAAAAACCCAGTCTCAAACTTCCTGTCAACCTGGATGGCAGGCACTGCCATCTTGTTTCCAAAGAAATGTGCTTTTTTTAACTGGTTGCATAATCTATTTTAAAAATCACCATAAGATAACAACATCAAGAGTATTAAAATCAAGGAGTAAACTGAAGGTGGTAAAACTCTTTAAGCAGGATGTTAGAACCTGGTTCACACAATGAAATTGACATACTCAGGGCATGCCAGGATCAGACATTCAGTTAACACACACCAGGGGCTGTGTTTTGTAGAAAACACAAAAGACACAAACATGAAACTCATAATCCATGAATAAAATCTGAGATTGGAGATAATCGATTGACAAGAAGTCCTTTGTTCATGGCCTTTCTCCTTAAAACATGCCATGTCTACCACCCCAAATTCCCCAGCTTTACCCCAGTCATTTATACACTCAAATCTATCTTGGTGTTACTTCCACCAGAAAGCTCATCCTCACCCTCACCACCTCTCCCACATGGAGTTTGATACCCCCCCTCATTATAATTTGCAAAGATTTTCTATTCCACCACACTCCACATACTGGTGTATACATAATTATCTATTTGATTCTCTCTTCTTCACCATACAATGCTCTACTGCAGGGCAAAGGTTTTTGCCATATTATTCACAACACTGCCTGTTACAATGAGCTTGCATGGGGAGGGGCAGGATAGAGGAAGGAGACTAAGGAAAGGAAAAGGATAGAATGAAGGCAGGAAGGAAAGGGAGTAGGAGTATATTCTTTAGAAGCCTAGGGGTTCCACCCTTATTTATATGCCCTCACTGAACTTACACAGAGACTGCAAATGAAAACATGCAGTAAATATCACTTCTTCTATATAGAGAATCATGTCATCTGTAAATAATGGCAATTTAACTTCTTTGTTTCCTATCTTTATTTCTTTCTCCTGTCTAATTGCTGAGGCTAATGTTTCCAGAACTATTATTGAAGAGGAGCAGTGAGAGTGGACATCCTTGTCTTGTTCTTGATTTTAGCATGAAGGATTTCAGTTTTTGAACATTTAGTATGATTATTGTTTTTTCATAGATAGCTTTAATCAGGTTGAGATAAAGAACATCTATTCCAATTTTCTGCAGGGTTTTATCATGAATCGGTGTTGAATTTTGTCGAATGCTTTTTCTGCATCAATTGAGATGATCATATGGTTTTTCTCCTTGGCTCTGTTAATATAGTGTATTACATTTATTGATTTGCACATATACCGATTTGAACCATCCCTGCACCCCTGGAATGAATCCTACTTGGCCAGGGTGTATAATCATCTTGATAATCTTCTGCATTCTGTTTGCCAGTATCTTGTTCAGGATTTTTGCATCTATGTTCATTAGTGAGATTGGCCTATAGTTCTTTTTTGGTTGGGTCTTTCTTCTCTGCTTTGGGGATCAAGATGATGCTTGCTTGCTTCCAGAAAAGAAATTGGAAGTATTGCTTCCCTTTCACTTTCATTGAAGAGTTTAAACAATAGTGGCAGTGGTTCTTCTCTAAATGCTTGTAGAATTCAGCAGTGAAGCCGTGAGTACCTGGGCTTTTTTTCATTGGTAAGTTTTTAACTATGTTTTCAATTTCATTGACATTGAGTTATTC
This sequence comes from Heterocephalus glaber, assembly GCF_053883595.1. Classification (NCBI taxonomy): domain Eukaryota; kingdom Metazoa; phylum Chordata; class Mammalia; order Rodentia; family Bathyergidae; genus Heterocephalus; species Heterocephalus glaber. The sequence continues at coordinate 24,824,715 of NW_028258294.1, read as the reverse complement.
AGAATTTTTAGGTCTTCTTCATTCAACTTTGGTAATTCATATATATCTAGAAATCTGTCCATTTCTTTTGTGTTTTCCATCTTAATGTCCTATAGTTTCTCAAAGTAGATATCAATGATCCTCTGGATTTCTGCTGGGTCCATTGTAATTTCACCCTTTTCATTCCTAATTGCATGGATTTGGGCCCTTTCTTTTAGAACTCCACCAAAGTCTTCTAGACTTAATAATCAAATTCAGTAGAGTAGCTGGATACAGGGTCAAGACACAATAACCAAATTCAGTCAAGTAGCTGGTTACAAGGTCAACACACAAAAATCAATAGCTTTCCTCTACACAAATGACAGACTCACTGAGAGAGAAATAGGGCAAATAATTCCTTTCACAATAGCATCCAAAAAACTGAAATACCTAGGAATCATCCTAATGAAAGAAATCAAAGACCTCTGCTCTGAAAACTATAGCACTCTGAAAAGAGAGATTGAAGATGATATCAGAAAATGGACAGACATCCCCTGCTCCTGGGTAGGAAGGATTAATAGAGTGAAAATGGCCATACTTTCAAAACTGCTATATAGATTTAATGCAATTCCAATTGAGATCCCAGCAGCATACTTCATAGACCTTGAGAAAACAATCCAAAAATTCATTTGGAACAAGAGGAGACCCAGAATAGCAAAAGCAATTCTAAGTAACAGAGACATGGCAGGGGGTATCACAATCCCCAACCTGAAACTATACTACAAAGCTCCTGTGATAAAAACAGCATGGTACTGGCAAAGAAACAGACTTGAGGACCAGTGGAACAGATTAGAAGATGCAGAAACAACGCCAGACACACTCAGCCACCTCGTCTTTGACAAAGGAGCTAAACACCCTCACTGGAGGAAAGATAGCCTCTTTAATAAATGGTGCTGGAAAAATTAGGCTTCAACTTGCCAAAGATTAAAACTAGACCTGTATCTCTCACCATGCACTAAACTAAAATCAAAATAGATTAAAGATCTAAATATTAAAACAGAAACTCTGAACCAGTTGGAACAGAGGTTAGGTAGAACCCTTGAAGACATCAGTGTAGGAAAAGATTTTATGAACAAAATCTCAGTTGCCCGTGAACTAGCACAAACAATCAACAAATGGGATCTCTTCTTATTAAAAGGCTTCTGCACAGCAAGAGAAACCACCAGCAGTGTGAAGAGACAACCCACAATGTGGGAAAAAGTCTTCATCTGCTCTTCCTCAGACAAAGGTCTACTATCTCGAATCTATAAAGAACTTCAAAAGATCAGACCTCCCAAATTTAAAGACCCAATCCAAAAATGGGCATCTGAAGTGAACAGACATTTCTCAGACAAAGAAGTAGAAATAGCAAATAAATACATGAAAAAATGTTCAACATCACTGGTCATTTGAGAGATGCAAATGAAAACAATGCTGAGATTCCACTTCACTCCAGAAAGAATGGCTGCCATCATGAAATCAACCAATAACAAATGCTGGCAGGGCTGTGGGGAAAGAGGAACCCTGCTCCACTGCTGGTATGCATGTAGACTGGTGCAAGCACTGTGGAAATCAGTATGGAGATACCCCAAAGAACGAGGACTGGAAGTTCCATTTGACCCCGCTATTCCACTGCTGGGGATCTTCCCCAAAGAATTAGAAGAATCATACCACAGTAATATATGTGCGCCCATGTTCATAGCAGCACAGTTTGTAATAGCTAAAACTTGGAAACAGCCCAAATGCCCATCAACTGGAGACTGGATAAAGAAAATGTGGTTTTTTTATAAAATGGAGTACTACTCAGCTATAAAAAATGAGAAATTAGAGACATTTATAGCTAAGCGGATGCACATTGAGGTGATACTCTTAAGTGAAATAAATAGGACACATGTGTAAATACCGAATAGTTTCTCTGGTGTGAGAAACTGAAAGTGTAAATAAGGATGAAATGTATAATAGATAATGTGAAATAGCAAGAGAAGGGGCAAAGGGGAAGGAAGTGGGAGGGCTAGGGGAAAGGATAGAAGGGAATGGGATTAATATGAGAAAATGGAAAAATAGGAACAAAATCTTTGTAAATAGGGAGGAATGGAGGGGTTGAAGGGAGGGCTGGGCAAGGGTGAAAAATAAGAACCAAGAGAGACTATGTAAAGGTGCAAATTTCCAATGATGAATGTCATTATATTGTATACCTAAAATGTACCAATGATTAGAATGAATAATCAATAATGTAAAATAGGAAGAAAAGGTCCAAAGGGGTAGGGGTAGTGGGAGGGGCAGAGGAAAGGAAAGAAGGGAAAGGAAAAATGATGAGAAATGGAAAAAATGGAAATAAAGTTTTTGTAAATAGGGAAGGGTGGAGGGCGTGAAGGGAGGGCTAGGAATGGGGAAAAAAATAAGAACCAAGATGCATTATGTAAAGGTACAATTCCCAATGAGAAATGTAATTGTGTTGTATACCTACAATGTACCAATAAAAGAGTTTAATACAAAAAAAAAAAAAAAGAAATTCCAACAGCATGCTTCACAGACCTTGAGAAAACAATCCAAATTCATTTGGAACAAGAGACTTAGTATAGCACAAGCAATTCTAGGGAACAAAGACACGGTAGGGGGTATCACAATCCCCAACTTGAAACTATACTATAAAGCTACCATGATAAAAAGAAGAAAACAGCATGGTACTGGCAAAGAAAGAGACCTGAGGGTCAGTGGAACAAATTAGAAGATGCAAAAACAACTCCAGACATATTTAGCAACCTCATCTTCGACAAAGGAGTCAAAGACCCTCACTGGAGGAAAGATAGCCTCTTTAATAAATGGTGCTGGAAAAATTGGATTTCAACTTGCCAAAGATTAAAACTAGACCTATATCTCTCAACATGCACAAAACTAAAACAAAAATGGATTAGATTTAAATATTAAAACAGAAAGACTAAACTGGCTGAAAGAGAAGTTAGGTAGAACTTTTGAAGTCATTGGTATAGGAAAAGATTTCATGAAAAAACCACAGGAACATGTGAACTAGCAAAAAGAATCAATAAGTGGGATCTCATCTTATTAAAAAGCTGCTGCAACACAAGAGAAACCACCAACAGAGTGATGCGACAACCTACAATGTGAGAAAAACATTTTCACCAGCTGTTCCTCAGACAAAGGTCTACTATCTAAAATATAAGAACTTTAAAAAATCAGGCCTCCCAAATTTAAAGACCCAATCCAAAAATGGGCATCTGAAGTGAACAGACATTTCTCAGACAAAGAAGTACAAATAGCAAATAAACATGAAAAAACCGTTCAACATCACTGGTCATTCGAGAGATGCAAATGAAAACAATGCTGAGATTCCACCTCACTCCAGAAAGAATGGCTGCTATCAAGAAATCAACCAATAACAAATTCTGGTGGGGTTGTGGGGAAAAAGGAACCCTTCTCCACTGCTAGGGGGAGTGCAGACTGGTGCAATCACTGTGGAAATCTGTATGGAGATACCTCAAAAAACTAGGATTAGAGGTCCCACTTGACCCAGGTATTCCCCTGCTGGGTATCTTCCCAGAAGAATAAAAACATCATACCCCAATGATATATGTGTACCATGTTTATAGCGGCACAGTTTGTAATAGCTGAAACTTAGAAATAGCCCAAGTGCCTATCAATTGGAGACTGGACAAAGAAAATATTTTTTTAATAAAATGGAGTACTACTCAGCTATAAAGAATGAGAAACTAGAGACATTTATAGCTAAATGGATGTACATTGAGGCCATACTCTTAAATGAAATAAATAGGACACACATGTGTAAATACTGAATAGTTTCTCTCATGTGAGAAACTGAAAGTGTAAATATGGATCAAAATGTATAATAGATATGTGAAATAGAAAGAAAAGGTCCAAAGGGAAATAGGAAGTGGGAGGGGTAGAGGAAAGGAAAGAAGGAAAAGGAATATATATGAGAAAAGGAAAAAACAGAAACAAAGTCTTTGTAAATAGGTAGGGGTGGAGGGATTGAAGGGAGGACAGGGGACTAGGGAAAAAAATAAGAATCAAGACATACCATGTAAAGGTACAAATTCCCAATGATGAATGTTATCATATTGCATACCTACAATGTACCAATAAACTTAATGAATAAAAAAAGTCACTTCCTCCTTTGGGTCAAGGACAAAAAAGTGACAGAGTGTCATTTAAGTCTCTCTAACTCAGTTAGAGAGACTAGCTATGAAGAGTTTGAGAGCTTTCCTAGCTTTCCATGCTGTGGGCGATTTGGCTATGGAGTTCTTAACAAGATCAAGCTGAATCACACAGTTTCATCCTGACAAAACACACTGAAAATCTTTCTTGGGTATTTTATCATGGAAATACACATGGCAGGGAAGGGGAAGGGGATTAGAGGAAGCAGAGAAAGCCACTCTCAGCCTGCAAGGCAGGCTGTCAAGGTGCCCGTGGCAGCTGTAGCAGCTGGTGGCCAAGGCTGTGCTGTCACGGGGATGGATGGGCTCCTGTGAGAAGGCAACCACCTCTCAAAAATAAATAACCATCGCTAGGACAGGCCCACTCCAAGAAAGGCATTAACAAAGAACAGCCACAGCCAGTAAATCCTGGACAACAAATATAGTAGGGTACGAGGATTGGATTAATTTGCAGCCATTGGCAATGCCTGACAAATCTGTTAAAATATGGAGTAGCTTATATTTGCTCCCGAAAGGCAATAGCTGCACAATCACTAGTTTAAAACCATGGTGTTCACAGCTAAGTGAAGCCCATACTACAGAGAGACGGGCAGAACATAAATAACCAGAAATTGGAATATAGCTCCACATCCTCAATCTATCTGTAAATATTTTGCCTCTTCTCTCTTGTACTTCCCTCCCAGCTGTAAGGCCTAATCTCAGGATAATCCCTGTCTTATGTAGATGACTTTATTTTTATGGGGGGGTCTATGTGCCCATATAGCATGCAGGCACTTCTTGTTAAAAGCAGCATTAATAAAATGTGGCCTCAAAGAGAAAGCTGTTGTCATTTATCAAAATGGCTTTGAAAAGATGTGCCAGCTTGCATTCCAGGCCCTCAAGGGTAAAGACTCATTGTTCCAAGGCTGAGAGTCTGCTCCTTGCAAGGAAGGATGAAAAAAACAAAACATACAAAGGTGGAATGCAAATGTGATCCAGACAATCTAGTGGGGGAGACAGACAAGAGCTAGAGAAAGCCAAATGAAAAGACTATCACACATGCAGGTGATGCTTTGAAAGGAGCAAGCCCAGGGTATTCTAGAACAGAAAATGCCTAGCCTGGGAAAGGTTTCTTCACAAGAACTGATGTCTCAGACTCCAGGTCTATGCATGGAGCACCCAAAACACCTATCCTCAGAAATTCATAATGTGGGGCCAGGGATTTAGCTCAGTGGTTCTGCTGCCTGCCTCGCAAGTGCAAGGACCCAAGTTCAATTCCCGGTACTAAAAAAAGAAAAGAAAGAAATTCATAATGTGTGGGAACCAGGAAGGAAGCTCCCCCGTCACCATCCCAAGCTCCTAGGGCAGACAAGCTGAGTCGGTCCCAGCACCCGGAAGGAAGCTCCCCTACAGCCATCCCAAGTTCCTAGGGCAGAGAAGGTGAGCCTCAAGGGTGCCAGAAGCACACACACCCCCACCCTGGGGAAATGAGAAGACACATAAACAAGCCTCAAAAACAGACTTCCAGATCACCTACAGCAACCCCAAAGGGAAACGAGATGGAATAATCTGATACTCAACAACCTGGACTCTCTGAACTGGCAACAAAAGAGGATCTGAGAAAAATGAAATCAGAAATAATTACTCAGATAACAGCAAAGATTGTACTCATGGTGAAAGACATGATTAATAAATCTAGAGAGGATACAGATTAAAAAAATAGAGGATCTGAGGAACATGATGGAATCCCAACATAGGAAACAAATGGAATCCATAAAACAGATGCAAACAGATTTCCAGGAGATTAAAAACTCCATCGAAAGTCTGTGCAGCTGAATGAATCAATGTGAGGATAGAATTTCACATATAGAAGATAAGATTGCAATTAGTGACCAGGAAAAGAACAATTGCTTTAAAATTGTAAAGGAACAGGAGAAATCAATCCCGCAGCTGCTAGACGATGCAAAGAAGAATAACATAAGACTGATTGGAGTCAATGAAGAAAGAGGAGAGAGTGCAGATGACATAAAAAAAACTCTTCACAGAAGTGATGGCAGAAAACTTCCCAAGCAGGCGAAAAGAACTTGACATACAGGTAAGTGAGGCATATAGGACTCCGGCTTGCCTTGATCAAAAAAAATCTACACATAGGCATATAATAGTTAGGATTCCAGAAATCCAACAGAAGAACAAAATTCTACAAGCAGTGAGAGAAAAGAAACAAATCACATACAAAGGGAAGCCCATCAGAATCACAGCAGACTTCTCAATGCAAACCCTCAAGGCAAGAAGAGCTTGGAGTGATGTATTTCAAGCCCTAAAGGAAAACAGCCTCCAACCCAGACTGATGTACCCTGAAAAAGTATCTTTCAAAATTGATGGAGAAATAAGATACTTTCATGATAAAGAGCACCTCAGGAACTTCATGAATATCAATCCAGCACTCCAAAAAATTTTAGACAATATCCTAGGAAAAGACAATGAGGATCACAACCCCAGGAAACCCAGCAGAATGAATCCTTCGGGCGTGACAAATTAAATGCAAAGGGGGAGAACCCGATAAAAAGAAAAAGTCATGACAAGGCTTTTAAAACTTTTAACTTCATCTCCCTAATGAGTGTATAATTCAATCTTGTTATTGTACTGATCTGATTCTAGAGTTGCACACCTTTCCTTGTGCTATACTGGCTATTTATCATCTTCTTATGTATACTTTTTAATTGGGTTGTCTATTAATGAGCTATAAGAATTCTTTATATGTTCGGTGATAGGTTATATGCATTGTAAATATGGTCTGCTTAAGGACTACTTTTCATTTTAATGATGTCATTTAAAGTTCTAAATTTTGATGGAATCTCATTTATCAATTTTTTTCTTTTATACATCATGTCTTTTGTATCCTAGGTAGATCTTAACTACCCTGAATTCATAAACATTTTCCCTTATAATCTCTTCTTAAAGTTTTATACTTTTAGGCTTTCATATTTAGGTTCATAGATCCCTTCAAGTTATTTTTATGTATGGAAATAAAGGGGTGAGGTTAATTTTTTATATATGGATACCAGGTGTTCTAGTGCTGTTTACTGAAAACATTATCTCCTCCTCGGCTCTTGAATTGAGTTTATATTCTATAAAATGCTAATGTTAAAAAATCTTTCAAAACTCAGTGGACCACATATGTGTGGTTCTATTTCTAGATTCTCTGTTTTATTCCAATGATCTATATGTCTTTCCTTACACCAACACTGCCTTGATTACTGTAGCTTTAGAAGAAGCCTTAAAATTAGGTACTAAACGTCTTCCAACACTGGTTTTGTTTTGTTTTTGTTTTTAACTTTTCTAGGTCCTTTGTACTACTAAACAACTCTTAAATTTCAATATCCAATTCTTCATTTATAGCAAGTATACACAGACCTGAATTTTTATATATACCTTGTGTTTTCTAATCCTGCTAAATTCAAATACAAGTTCTAGGGGCTCCTAGAGATTTTTTAGTATTTTCTGTGTAGATGATCATTTCATCTACATATAAAGATTTTGCTTCTACCTTGCCAATCCTATCCTAATTGTGTCATTTTATTGCCAGACTATTTTGGTGAGGCCTAGGTTTCAAAGTTTAATGGACAGACAAAGAGTAAGCATATTTGCCCTTGTTCCCCACATAAAGGAGAAAGCATTCTATCTTCTCCATTCATATAAGGTGTTCTTGCTGGAAATATGGAGTACATGTCTTTAATCTGTTGAGAAGGTTCTGTTCTACTTCTAGTCTCCTGAGAGCTTTTACCATGAACAGCTGTAGAATTTAGTCCAATACTTTTTCTCCAACTACTGACAGGATCATATGGCTTTTTCCTTTCCTCTGTTAAAATGATGACTTTTGGGGGTGGATCTTCCAATGCTGAACCAACACTGCCATCCCTATAACAAAACCACTTTCTACACCCTGCCAGATCTGACTTCTAATAGTTTATTTTGTTAAACAAATTTCTATCTATGTTCATACTTTTTTCTTCTATTATCTTTATCCAGTTTTAGGATTAGCACAATGTTGATTTCCTAAAATGAGGGGAGAAGTATTCCTTCTTTTTTCTGTTTTAACTGTTTGATATAATTTATCAGTTAAAATGTGTATGAGCCTGCTGTTGTCATATAGGTAGGTTTTCAAGCTAGGAATATACTTTCTTTAATAGATGCTATTCAAATTTTATATTTCCTCCAGAGTTAGTTTCATTAGTCTTCCAAGGTATTTCTTAGAAGTTGTCAAATTTATTTCAAAAAAGATTTTTGAAATATGCTTTCTATATCCTTTTAAATTCTGTAAAATCTGTGGTAATATCTCCTAGATCTTGATGTTGTAATTTTAAAAATATATAATTCATATTGTGTAACAGGAAGAAAAGGTCTACAGGAGCAGAGGAAGTGGGAGCGGTAGGGGAAAGGAAAAAAGGGAAAAGAAAAAATATGCGAAAAGGAAAAAAATGGAAACAAAATCTTTGCAAATAGGGAAGGATGGAGGGGGTGAAGGGAGGGCAAGGGAAGGGGAAAAAGAAAAAGAACCAAGATACTCATGTAAAGGTACAAGATCCCAATGATGAATGTAACTGTATTTTATACCTAAAATGTACCAGTAAACTTAAAGGTGAAAAAAAGAAATTCATAACGTGTGTTCATTGTTTTTAACACCACTTGAGACCCCACAAGGCTTTTTTTTTCTACTTCATGTTTGTTCACAGCATTGTCCTTATGAATATGTGGAATTTTGTGTATGGCCACTACGTGGAGAGTTTGAAAATGCACCAACAGCAAGAGAAGGGACACCAGAAGCAATGACACGGGGTTTTAATTCATCAAGATAATAATAGTGCTGTTTTTAAAAAAAGACAATAGGAAAGAGGGAGACAGATTTTTTGCAAATGGGAAAGGATCTAAAGATGGAAGGATAAGGGGGAATAAAAAGAATTAAGATGTGCTAAGAGATGAGAAGGTGGGGGAACCGAAGAGGTTTTAAAAAGAATTAAGATGTGTCCTGTACACGTACCCACAGTAAATATAATCATTATGTATGACAAAAGCGTACTAATAAAAAGATGTATCATGTATTCTAATTATTCACAATGAATATAATTGTCATGTACTGCAAACATGTACTAATCAAAAATTATAAAAATGGTGCTATTTTTTGAAAGCATGCTTTTAATGACTTTTTAAAACACAAAAAATGAATATAGCTACAACCTCAAAACACTGTAAAACAAATAGAGAAATAACATAAGAATTACATTAAAAAAAAAAAACAATAAAACCAGAAAGCACTTCATTGGCTGCAGTAACAAAATATAATACCACAAACTGGATGACTTAGAATGACGGACAGTAATTCTCTCACAGTTCTGCACACTAAAAGTCAGAAATCAAATAAGCAGGCTTGGCTCCTATTTGGAGGCCCTTAAAGGACAATCTTTTATGCCTACCTCCCAGCTCCTGGTGACTACAGGCAACTTTGGCATTTCTTGGTTTGTAGCTAGGTCACTCCAATCTCCACCTCTGGTTTCATGTAGTATTACCCCTGGGTATGTCTCTGTGCACAAACTTCCCCCATCTAATAAGAGTACCAGTCACTGAGTTAGGGCCACCCTACTCCAGTATGACCTCATCTTACCTGATTATATCTTCAAAGATGCTATTTCTAAATGATGTCACATTCACACATACTGGAGGATAAAACTTCAACACATTTTTGGGGGGTTACAATTCAGCCCATAACCAATACCCACTAACCTTCTCACTTTTTAGCCATTAATCGTTTCCCAAATGTCAGTTGCTTATCTTCTCAAACTCAATCCAGGGAAATGTGGCAGACAAAAGATAATAAAATCAGGAAACACTTTGCTTTCCTTTATCTCATTTTTATCTTGAATATTGTATGAGGGACTCCCACAACAGTGAGGGACCTACGTCTTCAGCAGTGAAGACATAGGAAAGGTTTTTTTTGTTTTTGTTTTTTGTTTTGTTTGTTTTGTTTTTCTGATCTGTTAACTGGAGGGATGTGTGAGCTATCCACTGTTCACTCCAAAATGGATGCTCATGTGCATGCTCAAGTGTATTATGCTTGAGTCACAGATCTGAAATAGCTTTCTTGTGGCTTTTTTATTTGCACTCTCCTCTCCCATTTTTCTTCTTTGTATAGAGATTCAGCATTCTAGAACACTGAGCATTCTGAACAAAATGTCCTTTTCTTACTCAGCACCACATTTTGGTAGATAAAAGGTGAATGAAGTGCTAAAAGTAATATATAATTTGCTCTTAACAAATGGCAGAGGAGTAATACAGCAATAAGTTTTATAAAGGAAAGACTAATTATAGTGGGAACCAAACATAGCAGAGATGCAATTTTAAACTTTCATAACAGAAAATGTCATCTGGGGTTTTTTTCCCCCTTCTTACTCTTATTAGTAGTTTGAAAAGGTGACAGCAAATCTTACATTTGTACTAAAGTTATCCCAAAGTTTGATATATAGTCAGTCATCTTCCATTTGGCAGCAGCTTGAGGAGGCAGCAGTAGTGAGAAGCCTAGCAGATTTTCACCCTTGAGGTTAAGATATTAAACAAAAAGGAAAACTAATCTATCTTCATATGGAAGTGTGCTACTTAAAGCTGAATATTTGAGAGAAAATCTTGTAAAATGTTTCTTTTTTAAAATTACTAAAAGATATAGAAAATGGTACCATCTTTCTATAGTTTTTTTTTTTTCTTTCTTCAGTTTCAAAAGAGCTCTATTCTAATCTCTCTTGCTTTCTGGAGCTAAATCAATCTATATATTGCTGTTCCTAGTATATACTTCACTCATTATTTCTATACATAGATCTGTAGATAAAATGTTCACTATTAACACAAGTTACACTGTATTCTCAGGGGAGTTTCTTCTTGAAACCTTGAAACTATAAAATTATTTTAATGGTTCACAGAGCTATCCTTGGGAAGTGAGAAGTCAAGAGGTAATCTTTAGGCCCTGAAGCCATACGTTCAATTCCTTACCCATTCAACAAATATTATTGATTATCTGTGACACACAGACACCCATGTCCACTGCCGTGAGTTTAACAAGAAGAAAAGATACCTGTCCTTTAAGATCCTATAATAGAGGGAGAAACACAATTCTACTTTTAGCAGTATGAAAGACAACATCACACCTATAATAAAAGGAGCCTCCTACTATAAGCAGCTATAGTATAAGCAAAAGAAGCAAACTTTGAAATATACTGTTGATTTCTAAGAAAGCAAGAGAATTCTTACAGAGGGTGAGGAAAACAAACATGGAGTTTAAACCAGAGAGGCACCTGTAAGGCAGAAGCCAACAGTGACCAAGAGGCAAGTGTCAGGGACAAGAGCCCAAGATTTCTGAGATTATCAAAAAGGTAGGAAGAGATTAGACCTTTTCAGGGACTCTTAACCTGAAAAGTTTATGAACTCTCAAGGTATTTGTGATAGAATTCAAGAGATCTATGGATTTCAATAGGTAAAAAATTTTTATTTTCATCTCTCTCTAATTAAAATTTCCTTTAATTACAAAATGTAAGCAACAAATCACAACAGTTAGAACAATAACTTTTGCTTCCAAAAAAGTCCTTGATATTCCATATCACAGTAGGTGTACAGATATCTTGAAATGATGTTCATGCTTATTATTGCTATTTTTCAATTATAGTAGTTACTGGAAAGTCCCTAAACCTAACTTAATGTGTGAATAAAGTAAATATATATCAATATATCACACATTTGGATTTCAGCATTTTGATAACTGTACTTCAACATACAGTAATTGTAGAAATTTATAGTTCTGTGTGTTTTATTATTCACTCAAAAAACATTCTGAGAGGAGTACACAGGAGTGCCACTGGATTGCCAAAACAAATAAAGATTTCAGAATTACTGAAAGAATGAGCTAGAAAGTAAGCTGATATGGAAATTAATCAATCTCTTTTCTCTTCTTTCTCTCCTCCCTCCCTCCCTCCTTTCTTCCTTTCCTGCCCCCTTCCCTCATACAACTGTCAGAGGAAAACATAATGCTATCATTGACAATAGCCACCCCTTAACAATTCAAAATCCACAATCACAGGTCTATTCACTTCTGGGTACAGGCAGAAAATCTCCTAATCAAGCATGTCCTTGTTGGTTATACTCTAAGGTACATAACACAAACAAAGGTCATTTATTTCTGGGTAAAGGCAGCAAAAACTAGTCCCTAAGGCTTCCTGTGAACTATATTTATAAAATCATAAGCTCAAAATAAAAAATTTTAAGCCATAAAAAAAAAAACACCATGAGCAAAAGACACAAGAAGAAAAAAACAAAACTAGTTTTCAGTACCATTACCAAATCCAAATCTCCAAGGACTTCAGATGTTGGCATTGTCTGACTCAGAATATAAAATAACTCTAAAATGTATTTAAACAAAAAAAAATGGAACTAGAAGTGAATTACAGGGCTGGAAATATAGCTCAATGGTAGAGTGCTTGCTTAGCACTCTGGGTTCAATTCCCAGCACCAGGAAAAAAAATTGCATAGGCTAAACAAAAGCAAACAAGAATAAGAGACTATCAAAATGACCAAAGTTTTAAGTGGAAACAAATAAAACTTTTTAGTTATTAAAAAAATTATTGAAATTTTAAATTTTAGAGCTGGAATACAGATACAGATTAAGTCTAAAATTGGATTTTGAGTCTAATTACTTTTCATTCATTAGATAAAAAATTGCTATATTGGATAAAATTTACACATATGCCTGGGTCAAAAAAGAAATAAGTATGAAAATTAAATACACTTAAAATTAAATAAGATATTGACACAGAATGCAGAAGCAATAATAAAAGTAAGTTTATAATTTCTATATGGTTGGAGGGAAAAGAAAGGCTAAAAATTATAAAGTTGAAGATTTATCTTAGAGAAAAATAGAACAGGATAGTTTTTCTAGATGAGACTTTTAGTATTTAACAAACATATGTCTTGGTGATTTTTGAAGTATTTCTTTGGAGTATCATGGAAACTGATGACAAGGAATGAGAGATTATCAATTGAACGCAGAAGAATCACAGATCTTAAACTGGGTATGGTAGCCCATACCTGCAATATCAGCACTCGAGACTGAGGCAGGTAGACCACAAGTTCAAGGCTGGTCTGCTCTACACAGTAAGTTCAAAACCAGCCTAAGCTACATAGTAAGGCCCTGCAACTGTAGTGAATAGACAGGACAAATACGATTGCCATAATACATTAAAAAATGTTCAATATCTCTCACTGTTAGAGAATGCAAGTTAAAACAAGACTGAGATTCCATCTGACTCCAGAAAGAATGGCTATCATAAAGAAATCAAATAGGGCTGGGGATTTACCTCAGTGTTTCCGGTACCTGCCTCACAAGCACAAGTTCCAGAGTTCGATCCCCAGTACCCACCCACCCCCAAAAAAAAGAAAAGAAAAGAAATCAAATAATAACAAATGCTGATGAGGCTATTGTAAAGGAAACATTCTACATTGTTGGTAGAAATGTAAACTAGTACAATCGCTATGGAAGTCAGTAAGGAGATTCCTCAAAAAATTAAAACTAGAAATTCCATTGACCCAGATATTTCCCTTCTAGGTACCTTCCCCAAAGAGTTAAAAACATCGTATTAGTGATACATGCATTCCCATGTTTATAGCAGCACAACTCATAATAGCTAGATCTTGGAAGGAGTGTATATCCATCAACAGATGAATGGATAAAGACAATATGGTATTCATGCACAATGGAGTACTACTATGCCATAAAGAAGGATAAGCTTAAGTCATTTGTAGGAAAATGGATGCACCTTGAGATCATAATGTTAAGTGAAACAAATCACACATGGAAGTTCAAATATCAGAGTTTCTCTTATATGAGAAACCCAAAATATAAATGAAGGACAAAACAAAAGGCAGATAATAGGAAATAGGGAAACAGATCTTTTGCAAAAGGGAAGGGGACCAAGAGATGGTGGGAGGGGAGGGGAGAGGGGTTAAGAAATGAAAAAAGAATTAATATATTTTATATAACAACTTCCCATGAAGATTTTAATCATTATATATGTACTCCAAACATGTACCAATAAAAATTTAACAGAAAATGAATCAGAGATCTTACATCTTACCTAGTATCAACTTTTACTCATAATTCAAAGATAAAGTTACCATAAAAGCAGGTAAATAATGGTCAAGTCCTTAGATTCACCACAGCTCCCTAATCCTTCTGTTCCTCCCAATGCCACTTCAGTTCTGACCTTTTAAAAATAAAAGCAACTCTCCTGCTGCATTATGGTAAACAACACCACTTCCAAATGAGCAGGTAATAACATAAACAGTCTGTCTAGAAAACACCCACACTGCCCAAAGCATTCAGCAAACCACTGAAACTTTGAAGTCACTCTGGGAAGACGCCTGGACCATGTGCCTTGAGCAAGGACTCATTCAGTACATATTTATTGAGCATTTAAAGCCAACAAGAGTTGGGTCTTCATTGAGTTGTGCACCAGTCTCATTATACTGCATCTCTCTCATCCCAGTGGTAGTTTTCAGTGGTAATAGCCAAGTTGTTAGACATGATCCAGAAGTGATTAGCTACTTATTTTCATTTTGCAGAACAGCTATGCAATGTTCATTAAAGCACTAATGCTTTTTCAAACCAAATGGGAACTGTATTGAGTAAAATATGCTTGTGTTAGGAATACTTTGCTCTTTATAAAGAACATTATTTTGTGGCTTGAAGGTTTGCAACACTGGTCTTAAACCACTATAGCTGCTATCAGATCCTCCTTTGAAGTGATAAGTCCAAAGCTAAAATTTCCCAGAAAAACATAGCTAACCACTTACAAAACAATGGTCTAAGAGGGCAATTAGCCAATGTAAAGCTGAGAGCATTACTGTTTCAGGTGCACACACAAAAAATCATTGGTAAAGTATCATTGTGCTTTTATAAAATCATTATATTCTCTTATTCCTTTCCTTTAAACTGATATTAATACACTTAAAAATAAGAGCGATAAGAAAATATGATTTGAGTAATATGACTTGAAAGAGAAGTTTTAAATATGATCAGAAGACATGGGAAAAGAAGGTTCTTATCTAGCTTTGCTATTTGTTTGTTTTTTACCTAGAAGACTTTACAGCAAGTTGAAGTCATCTGAACATGAATACAAAGGTTGATGTAAGAAAAATGACATTATTAACCTGTAATTAACAGTAGTGATGAATAATTTTAACTGATTCAATCATATACTTTTAAATGCTTTCTCTCTTTATCAAAGACATATATATATATATATATATATAAACAACTCCTCATTCAAACAAGGCCTCAGCTGACCCAGGACCCAGAAATGGAGAAGAAAACTGGGAACCTAACGTCTAACTAGGAGTTAAAGAGGTAGATATTGCCAATAAGTTACAATCACAGTGTAGATGGAGCTGGTTCAGAGCCACAGTCAAAGGTCAAACCCAGAGCTCAGAAAAAAAAAAAAAAAATAGGAAAACAAACTGAAAGTAGGAGCAGCAAGAACCAAAACTGGACCATGAATCATTGAGCATTTTTACCAGCCCAGAGATTTATAAAGAACATTAATTTTTGGCGTGAAGTTTTGCATTCCTGGTCTTAAACCACCATAGCTGCTTCAAAGAGATCCTCCTTCAAAGAGACAAGTACAAAGCTAAAATTTGTCAGAAAAGCATAACTGACCACTTACAAAACAATAGTCTAAGAGTGAAATTAGCCAGTCTACAACTGAGATCACTATTGTAAATGTAAACCCTTGGGTTTGTCAGCATAATGATCAATACATCTAAACAAACTAATTTATCCACAATTGTTAGGGTTATTCAGATAGGAAAACAAAACAAATGAGCTAGTAAGGCCTATTTTGGTTTCAGGTGACAAAAACTCAATCCAAAATAGGGAGAGGGAGAGGGAGATATAGATGGAAATATCTGTCTCTTGGAACCTAAGTCAGGACTATAAAACTATTTGGATCTTACTAATCATTCAGTGCAGGGATACATAAGTGCACCATCAGGATTCTCTTGTGTCTGCTTCATTCTTCTTTCTCAGTGTGGACCAATATGGAGGAAGGCATGGTCAATTTTAGCTTCACAGTTGTAGCTCTTAAGGCTCTAGCCCCCAGAGGCCGACTTGTCACCTCCTCTGATCCCATCTGAACTATATGGAGATAGAACGTTGTGGTCCAGGTTCAGTCAGACTCCCAAAGTTGGGCCAATCAACTGTGGCCAAGATGGCAGGCTACTTTGGCTGAGTGTGGGTCAACTGTTCAACTTTGTACTGGTCAACTGCAAAGAAGTAAACTTATAAGAGAAAATGGCTTCTCTGGCAGGAACCACATGGTAGAGTTGGGAGTTGCCACTCCCAGAAAAATCAGATACAGAACATATATAAACAGAAATTTTTCCCCATGGAAAGTAAATTGCTACATATCACACATATTACACTAATTGGACCAATAGTTCAACATTTTTAGGGCCAGGATAGACAATCAGCTCCTAGAGAAAATACAGACCAAATCTCAAATCTGAATTTCTCTAGCTCTGATTCTTGTCTATACAGCTTAACAAATCAAGTTTGATTATTTAGTTATTTACAAACTTTGGCTGGCATCCAGTGTCACTGGTCTGAGACCATGGGTCCCATGAAGCTCATTATATCTCTGGTCTGTGGTCTTGTATGGCTAACAATTACCTCTCAGATACAATGCAAGATACTATTTCCACTCCAGTCATGGTTACCATGGGGATCACCTTACAGTTCTTTGTAGGAACTAACTGCAGGGCTTTTGCTAATGGTACATGGCCCTGACTCTTGGGAGACTAGGAGCATTAGAAAATCAAAGCACCTGTATGTGAAATTCCTCTCCTTCTCTAGGAGCTTAAGTATGGTGAGGAAGGGCAAGGAACAGAGGAGAATAAAGTGCACCCATTCCCTTAGAAAAGACCTTCCAACAGACTTGTTACTCTCTCAATGGAGTTTAGATGTTTTTATAAATTTTAGAATAATAGGAATCACCCTAAGGTCACAGTGGGGGAAGAAAAACACAAAGAAATGAGAGGTTAGTTGAAGAACACAGTAATACAAAAGAGGAATACATATAAGAGATCTACTGTACAGCATGCTGACTATAGTTAATAAAAATATATTATATTCTTAAAAATCACTGAGATTTCAAGAGTTTCATTACAAAAATTAAGTATGTGACATAACACATACTAATTAGCTCAATTTAGCTATTCCATAATGTATAAATATTTTTAAATATCTATATTATACATGATAAATATATGCCTTTTATTTCTTAATTAAAAACATCCTTAAAAGTCCAAAGGAAGTCCACTAAGCTTAAAATCAGGAGATCTGAGTTCTATGCTCAACTTAGTAACCACACTTTTGATAATTTTTTCTGCTCTCAAATTACAAAATAACTTCTCCCCTACATGAAAATAGTAAGAATTGTCAGATGAAAGATAGAAAAGCATAGTAAGACTGAAAATAAAACATGGCACGGGTCACAGGACCAGTGGCAAGACAGGCCCAGAAGCTAAAACTATAGATGAATTTAGGAGTCTGAAGTGAGACAAGCAGTCAGTCCTTAGAGCCAAGAGTTCAAAGAGCAGATTCTGATACTCAATAAGAGGAAACTATGAGAAGGCACTAAGGCATCAAAGAAATTCACAGCAAGAAATCATGTCTGAGCCATGTGGTAGATTAGAATGTATCTATTCCAAATCAGAAAATAATGAGTCAAAAGCCAATGAAAAGACTAGGAAGTTGATAGACATCTAGAAGATAATCAAGCTAGGTGTGGTGGTACATGTCTGTAATCCAAGCACTCAGGAGGCTGAGACAGGAGGATTGCCACAAGTTCCAGGCCAGCCTGAACTATAACTATGTAGCAAGACCCTGTCTCAAAAAAAAGAAATGAATAAAATCAAATCTCAGTAACTTATCCCCTAAAATATTTAAACTATGTGTTTCAGGCTGTGCCTATCACAGATCACAATGGAAACTGTGGAAAATGTCTAAGGGAGATATCCATCTCCTTTCTCATAGTGGTTTCCAGAAACTAAAAGAACAATACAAGAATAAAAGGCCCCATAAGTCAGTTTCAAACCTATGGAATCAAAGGACAAGAAGACTGTGGGTGAGATACAGAGATCTGGGGGGGCTGTTTGGCACCACATCTTCATGACTACTGAGGTCCTTGAGCTGGAGCTCCATGGGTATGCTTTTTCATCACTGCATTCTGTACCTCAGGCACAGCTCTGTTTTCTCAGAGCTGGGGCCTAAGAGATAAGAGCTTACTTATTATTTCAACCAATATTACTAAGTAGCCATAGTACCCAAAATATCATGCTAGGAATTTAACATTAAGGCATATTTTGAGGTTAATTTTTAGATTCCATCCAAGTTCCTTGTTCTTAAACAATCTAGTGAGCTTTTTGCAGACTTCTAAGGAAGGTCCAAGCCTTGGACCTTCCAGGTACACTGAAAGAAGAATGGGATTTGGACCCAGGATAACTCACAAAATTATTAAAGTTCTCAGCCTTCTCTCCTATCACGTGGACTTAATCTTTCCTCCCCTGCCTCTTTCACAGGATTCTGGGAGGAGTCAATAAACTAATACTAGCAAAGTCACTTTGAAATATGGTCTCAATGGTGATAAGCCAGCACTCAGCAAGATGGAGATTTCACTGGAGTCAGGGCTTAAGATTCAGCCTCACTTCCTCAGCCATTTCAGTGTCTATCAGCTGTCACTGCTCCTTCTTCTCGAGCCATGTGAGTTTTAAAAGCCTGCACAAGCTTGTCCAGAATTCACATACCCAAGCTTCAAATAGACAAGGACAATCTGAAATTGGAAATACAGGAAGATGGCAGGTGGTACTGATCTCTGTGAAAAATGAGCATTACAGAAACAGCCTCGCTTCTTCCAAAGATGCCTGATGTTTGTGCGTGATTTGTAATGCTTTCACTGAAAAGTCATCCCCATGAACACATTTTGAAGATAGAAATCAATCTTACAATATAACAGGGAGAAAAAAATCTGTTAAGAAAAATGAAGAGAAAAAACCACCTAATTCTAGAATCCTTTCTACTAAATAAATGGGTTCCAGAGAAGTGAGGCTGTATTTACGTTTTTCCCTCACTCTTGCCATTTACTTAGCTGCAAGAGGGAAGATTAAAGATAGATTGTTAACCAATCCTATCATCTTTCCATCTCAGTAATTTAGGCTGGGTGCCATCAGAGAAAGAAAATCAGGGACTTATTTACCTTATCCTTGGCATTTGGTACTAGGTGAGTATTTGCCCACATTATACAAATAACTAAAACAGTCACTGAGCCATTCATAATTACACATATGACTGCATTACTACACAAGGATGGCTGCAACCATCCACAGTGATGGTGAATCTTTTAGAGCTTTCAGTGATAAACAGCCAGCTGCAGCACATGTGCCATAGGCATACCACCACCTCCTTAGGGTATTCATGACACTTATATAAAGACAGCAACGTACAAAGGTTTGATTTAATCCCCCCAACAAAAGATGAATTGTGCTTTTCAGACCATCAGACTCTGAAGACTAACATCACTATGAGGCATTCTAAAGTCCACAGCTGAAAATCAGCATAGTATACATTACAGTGGACCCTTGATTTAAGAACTCGATTCATTTGTGAGTTGGTCAATTGAAGGATTGGGCTCCTCTACACAGTCTTCAAAGTCTCTCTCCTGTATACAGGCAGATCTCAGTGTCCTTAGAGAGACATTGGCCCAGGATTTCTCAATTAACCCCACACAGGAAAGGATGTTGTAATGTTCCTTTCAGAACTCTTTAGGAGTTAAATCTGTATCTGAGACCATCTGGAAGTACAAGCAGCCGGCATTTGGGTCATAACTCAAGACTTTATTCATAAGTTAAAACCAAAATTCTAGCTGTAACCCAAGTTTCTTGTATGTCAGGCCAGTTGTAACTCCAGGGTCCACTATACTAGATAAAGCTAGCAAGATGAAAGGAAGGAGATAAATGGAGTATTAGGAAAAAAAAGTTAGAAAACACTTCCATAGAGCAAAGTTCAAAGTTGATATATACCAAAGCATGTTTATGCACTAAAAATTCCCTTACTCATTTCTAGCTAGGGTGACAACAGCCTTTTATAGTGTTCCATTATGGAGAGTTTTAGAATAGTACCCAAAACTACCTGTAGAATAAGTTTCATTCTGAAAAGAAGTGTTAATACCCACAAGCAGTGTTGCTTTCATCTGTATCCTTTCCCTCACCTCATCTCCCATTTCACTCCAGAGAAATCATGTGAATGAACAAGGTATACTCTTTCTCAGTACCCTTCTGGCCCTTTTTTTGACTTGTTTCTCTCCTGAAAAAAATTAATATACAGCTGGTCTAGGAGAAATGTCCTATGAGAGCTTACAGTGGGTTAGTAATTCAGTAAAACTCCAAAGAGCAGTTGGCTAGGAAATATCAGAAATGTCTAGGCACAAGCTGAGAAGAAGCACACTTGGCTATCTTCCCCTGATACACCTAAAAGGCTCAAAACACAAGAGGGACCCCTGCCCTAGGGAATTGCCTGGCCACATGATGTAACTACCAAGAAGATGTGGGATGTCCTTAAAATGCAGTCATGAGAGAAGGAGGCAGCTGAGACCAGATCTCAAGAGGAAGCATGTTGAAGAAATCCTGTAGTGACTTCAAGAAAATAATAGACTTCATAGAGCTGTAAGAGAGCACCTGGGAAATCACAGATAAAGCACATCAGACTCAAAATTCACGAAGAGGCTCAAAATCTGACAAAATACTAAGAATCTAAAACAATAAATATCTTGCCAAATCCTTATCATAGCCTTTTAAAGTCTGCATTCCAATTTTGTAACTCTGAAGAGTCAAAGACAAATCAAGATTACTCAACCCGACTATGTTCCTTATAATGAGCTAAATCCTCTGGGTGGTCAATGCAGATTCAAAAAAAACTTGAATGCATAGTTACAAATATTTCAAATCAGCTGTGATGAATTCAGAAACTTAACCATTTTTTATATATGAAAAAAGAGAAACCACAATTTTAGCCATACCTTTTCCAAGACCCTCTGCTAGTAGTATAAGCAAGGACTTCAAGTGCCAATTAACTGTTATCTACAAGCTTCCAAGTCAAGAAGTCTTTTCAATAAGGCATTATGAAAGGTACTTGAAAGAATTTTGAGATCCACCTATGACACTAGGGTGCTTTACACTTTTAAATTATTCCTCCTACACTTAGCAAATATTCTTTAACCAGTCCAAAACCCAAGAATAAATATGGAGAAAACCAAGATGATTGAATGAGAAAAAAATATATTCCCCAGGAGCTAGCAAGAGCAGACACTGGACTCAATCAGGATTGTAATAAAAGGATTTCCAAGTGGAGAGTCTTAGTCTAAAGGCCTCCCATAGATAGTAGAATTTGACACAGACACTATATTTCAATTTCTGCATAGTATTAATAGCAAAGGGCAGTAACTTCTGACCTTAATCCAAAATCCTTAAGTTGTCCAACTGCAGCAGATTGAAGCCAAGTTGTCCAGAAGAAAGAATATAAACTTTGGACCTTGGTCCAAATCCCAACTCCATCTGCAAGTAAGTTGCTTCACTCTCGAAATCTGATCCCTTCTTTTGGTGTTAATGTCAATGGCCCTATTTGAATGGCTAAGATAAATTAATGAGGTGAATATGTGTATATTCCTTAGCACAAGGTTTAGTATTCATTAGTTCTCTCTCACATTTCTAACACCAATTTTGGGGACTGTATGTAGGAAAGGCACATAAAGCTCTCAATATTTAATGAAAAGAGTACTGAACCAAGAATTGTGACCAGCTCTCACACCAACTACCTTGTCTATGACCTAGAGCAGTGATGGTGAACCTTTTAGAGACGAGTGCCCAAACTGCAACCTAAAACCCACTATTTAATCACACAGTGCCAACACTGCAATTCAACCTGAATACTGAGGTTTTAGTTTAGAAAAAATAAATCATACATTAACATCTTTTGTCTTAAAAAAAATGCATGGGTTCATCAACACTGACCTAGAGCAAGTCAGTACACCTCCCATCACAGGTAGAATGGATAAAGTAATCTCTGAGATGTCCTCAAGCAATAGGGGAACTCAGATTCAAAAATGGGCATGGGGGGCCAGGGATTTAGCTCAGTGGTTTCGCCACCTGCTGCGCAAGCGCAAGGACCCGAGTTTGATCCCCGGCACCAAAAAAAAAAAAAAAAAAATGGGCATGGATGAAGATTCTAGAAGAAAAATGTCATATGTAGAGCTATAGAGAGACATCAGCCTTGGGGTATACTAGAATTATTGAAGTGGATTGAAATTGCTGACCATCTCAAGACCTGAAGCCTCTGGGATCAAACAATACAACCTTGTATTATATCCCAAAATCAGTTGGGAAGGCAAGGATAGAGAGCAAGAGAAAAGAGAGAGATCATGGCTGCAAGTTTCAGATAGAAGAACCTCCTACTCATCCAAGACAGACATAAAAGCATTAAGCCACTTTGACCCTAAGGCTAATCCAGGTCAAACTATAATGAAGTCCCTTTCCCCCCATATGCAGTAGACAGGGAGGATAGGAGCATTAAAGGAGAAAGACGAAAAATTAGCAGCCAGATTTAAATATCACTCATCATCCACATACACACACAAATACTTATACTCACCTCACATCTGGACAGGCATCCATGGCTTTGTTTCAAGTATTAAGTGTCCCTCTTCCCATCAACTAGACCACACCCCATCTAAAGTATCAAGTGTCTCAAGGTTCACTTAGAAAGTGGCTTGAGCAACTTATAGAGAATGAGAAGATTCGCCTATCTGGGATAAAGACATCACAGCCCATTCTTCGAAGTGCCTGGGCCTCAAGAATAAACATCCTACAAAGAAAACACATTTAACAACGTGCCATAAAACTTGACAGACAAGTGACTTTGCCCTATACTTTGCACCTCACCACACATAAATACACACAAACACATATCCACTAACCAACAGAAATATCACACTAGGACCATTTCAGAACAGCATCTGAAAAGTAATAAAGTGTTTGTTAAAATACTCCACAAAAGCACCATTCTTACCAGTCATCTTTAAGGATGCTCTGCCTTTCTGAAATACTTACAGGCTCTGCAGCCTCTCAGGATCTTCTAGGTAGTAAGCACCAAGGCCAAATCAGTCTCTCCCAAGTCCCAGTCCATTCTACACTGCACATATATGCTCTGCCTTCACTTTTACCCTCCTTCATACCCATTCTACCACATTCATGTTTCTAAAGGCCAATTCCTATTCATCCTTAGATGTCAATATAAATGTCCCCTCTACCCAAAGCCTGTAATGATGCTCCAAGGTTGGCTTACATGCCCTTTCTATCTGTGTCTTTACCTATATTATCATTAGCTCACTCTGTTGCCATTGTATGTTGACTTGTCTGTATTCTTCTCTAAATTCTGGGCTCCAGAGACTATTTCCCCAGCACTTAGCACAGTATTGCCATACGGAAGCACACAATAAATATTTATTGAACAAATTAATGAATGAATCTAAACTAGATTAATGATTAAGATAAAAAAACTACTAGGGTCTACGGAGGAGCAAACCAATAAGCCACAGAAGAGAGAAGCAGAAGTATACAGGCTTAAAAACAGGGTCCTCTCCCTAGAATAAACTAGCTCAGTGACTGGAGCCAGAGCTCAATGCTGCTGAATGGGAAATGTGAGAGGGCAAAGGAAAGATTAACAGGGCCAAACCAGCTGCTCCTTATAAAAAAGGAGGAAAGAAGGAAACAGTTATTTTTAGAGTATATACAGAAATCCCCTTTAAGCCAGAAAATAAAAAAGCTTACAAGATGTGTTCACCACTTTCTAACAGCTAAGAAAACTGATGCTCAGAGAGGCTGATAACATGTCAAGAGAATAGCAAAGTTAGTATTGGAACTTAATCCTGCTTATGTCAAAGTCCACACTTTATTTTTTCTGATCTGCCTCATTGCTTCTCAAATTTCATAGATTTGGATGTTCATTTCCACATTCTGGGAAACAAGATGCTGATTGGGAAGCTGGGCACCCCCAAGTCATGGCATTTGACATGGAGTGGGAGCATTGAATCAGTAAGTAGATCCACAGGCATTCAAACCCATTGTTTTTGGCCCGCAAAGGGCTTATGCTGCCAAAGATCTTGCTATGTTTAACAATAGCTTCAAAGAAAAGATTAAAGTTCGGAGAAGGAAATGTGAGGGAGAAAGAGAGGAGCAGAGGAGTCAAGAAAGGCACCTTCAGAGAGATGAATGATGAAACAAAATTACATGAAAGCATCAGAGAGGACTCTCAATCCCTCACTGGAAATGCATCCCCCAAAGCAAGCTGTTGTTATCAACAGGGATATGAATCAGCAATCAGGCCCTACCCAACTATCAGCACATAGTCTCCTGCCTCCAAACACAAAGGTACTTCAAGTCAAGAGAAAAGCTTATAGGAAATGAAAATGCATCCAATTCTCAGTCAGATGAAAAAGCAATGGGCCAAAGGCCAAAGAATATTCTTGTCCTGGATGGTATTCACCACCCTAAATTTAGCAAACTGGTGAGCTTTCCTAAGGACCATTTTATTGAACCTTTTGCAAGCCAGAGATTTACCTCCTAATGCACAGCTTGCTTCCCCCGAAGCGGAACACACTGTCCTTGGCTTTGTCATCAGGGAAGAAGCAATGCCAACAAAATCCTGCTATAATCACCTAGCTTTCTTTATCCAAGCAGGGCTTAAATGAGCTTTTTTAAGGGCACTTCCAAAAGGCCTCCCTTTCCCCAATAAGCCAAGCCCCTACACACACACACACACACACACACACACACACACACACACACACACACTCTCTCTCTCTCTCTCTCTCTCTAACCTTTTGCTCCTCATAGCCACAATCCTCATTCAGCTACATCCATACTTTGCATTAAACTCTAACTCCAGAAATTGTCTTTGTTTGCTTGTTTGTTTAAATAGAGTCTCACTATAAAGTTTAGGCCGGCCTTGAACTCACTATGTAGCCCAGACTGGACTTAAACTCTGAGTGCTGGGATTACAAGCATAAGCCACCTTCCCTGGCTAGAAACTACCTTTTCAGATAAGAAATCTTTAGGAGAATCTCATGCCTATTAACATAACCAAGGTCTATGCAGATTCTAACACCACTTGCCTCATTTCATCCGGACAACAGTGTAAGGACTGAGAGGCAGCACTGGAAGACTGCAGAGCACAAGGCTTAGAGTCAGACCTGGGTTGAAAGCCTCACTCTTCCCCAGATAAACTTCAGTCACTTCACATGAAAAATGAAGATTGTGATATCTATATTTGCTCAATAAATTGAAATTAATATTATTGTTGGGTGGCTATTAATTTTATAAATTTTTAGAACCAGAAAACAAGAGATTAGTACAGTACTCTGGAACCACAGAAACCAGGGGTTGGGCAAAGTTTTGGAAAATTGTTGACTAAAACTGTTATCAAGATACAGTGAAACTAATATCAGATCGATAGGAGTCAGAGAGACCCACAGAAGCCAAGAAAGGAGGTGGGAGAGGAGCAAGACCTAGAGCAGAGACACAGTTCTACTCTGTCATGTTTCAGGTCATCTTGTAGTAAGTTCTGACCTCCTTCATGTCGCCATTCTAGAATTTCCAACATTGGCCCTACAGAGGTCCCGAGTCACGCAGAAGACACCAAATCACCCCGCTACAGACAGGCAGCCACCTGGTTCCACACTACAAAGACGCAGAGGACACCAGACCACCAGACCATGGTACAGAGTCCCGCTGCTCCCGGCCCAGAGGTAGGGGCTTCTGAGCCACCATCCCACTGATCCTGGTCCAGAGGAAGGGGCTTCCCAATCATCATCCCACCCGCTACTCCCAGCCCAGAGGATAGGGCTTTTGGACCAACTTCTGTCCCGCTGCTCCTGGCCCAGAGGAAGGGGCTTCCAGGCCACCATCCTTCCCACCACTCCCGGCCCAGAGGTAGGGGCTGCTGAGCCGCCATCCCACAGCTCCTGGTCCAGAGGAAGGGGCTTCTCGGCCACCATCTCTCCTGCTGCTCCAAGCCCACAGGAAAGGGCTTTTGGGCCACCATCCCTACCGCTGCTCCCGGCCCCTGTCCCACCTCTCCCAGCTTAGAGGAGGTAATCTGTGCAGGCACTAACAGCCTCCCGCCCCAGTTGAAATGAGAAAACATGTAAATAAGTCTCAAAACCAGACTTCCAGATCACCTACAGCAACCCCAAAGGGAAATGAGATGGAATACTCTGATACTCAACCACCTGGACCCACTGAACTGGCAACAAAAGGGGATCTGGAAAAAATGAAATCAGAAATAATTTCTCAGACAACAGGAGAAATTGTGCTCCTAGTGCAAGACATGATTAATAAATCTAGAGAGGAGCTCAGGAACATGATGGAATCCCAACATAGGAAACAAATGGAATCCATAAAACAGATGCAAATAGATTTCCAGGACATGAAAAACTCCACTGAAAGTCCACACAGCAGAATGAGCCAATGTGAGGACAGAATTTCAGATATAGAAGATAAGATTGCAATTAGTGACCAGGAAAAGAAAAATTGCTTCAAAATTATAAGGGAACATGAGAAATCAATCTAGCAGCTGCTAGATGATGCAAACAAGAATAACATAAGACTGATTGGGCTCAATAAAGAAACAGGAGAGAGTGCAAATGACATAAAAGATCTCTTCACAGAAATAATGGCAGAAAACTTCCCAAGCAGGGGAAAAGAGCTTGACATACAGATAAGTGAGGCATATAGGACTCCAAATAGCCTTGATCAAAAAAAATCTACACATAGGCATATAATTGTTAAGATTCCAGAAAATCAACAGAAGAACAAAGTTCTCCAAGCAGTCAGAGAAAAGAAACAAATCACATACAAAGGAAAGCCCATCAGAATCACAGCAGACTTCTCAACACAAACCATCAAGGCAAGAAGAGCTTGGAGTGACATATTCCAAGCCCTAAAAAAAAACAGCCTCCAACCCAGATTGATGTACCCTGCAAAACTATCTTTCAAAATGGATGGAGAAATAAGATACTTTCATGACAAAGAGCACCTTAGGAACTTCGTGAATACCAAACCAGCACTCCAAAGAATTTTACACAATAGCCTAGGAACAGACAACAAGGATCACAACCCCAGGAAGCAAAGCAGAATGAACCTATCTGGCATGACAAGAAATTAAATGTAAAGGGGCAGAACCCAACAAAAGGAAAAAGTCATGGCAATGACAAGTCAATACGTTTCAGTTATAACCATCCACGTTAATGGTCTCAATTCACCAATCAAAAGAAATAGACTGGCAGAATGGGTCAAGAAGCAAAATCCAACAATATGCTGCATACAAGAAACACACTTAATTTGAAAGGAAACTCATAGACTGAAAGTTAAAGGGTGGAAAACAATACTCCATGCAACAGGAACCTGAAAAAAAGCAGGAGTAGCTGTCCTCTTTGCAAATCAAGTAGATTTCAAACCAACACTGATGAAAAGAGATGAAGAAGGACACTACATCCTTGTAAAGGGAACAATCCAAGAGGAAGAGATGACAATCATAAATATCTATGCACCAAACGCTAGTGCACCCAACTATATAAAACAAATACTAACAGACATGAAAAGTCATATATGCACTAATGCAATTTTAGTGGGGGACCTCAACACCCCACTGTCACAAATAGATAAATCAACTAGACTAAAAATAAGTAATGAAATACTAGAACTCAATTGAACTCTTGAACAAATGAATTTAACAGATGTGTACAGAGTCTTCCACCCCACAAAATCAGAATACACATTCTTCTCAGCTGCACATGGGTCATTCTCCAAAACAGGCCACATACTCACACACAGAACATGTTTAAATAAGTGCAAAGGAATTGAGGTTATCCCCTGTATATTGTCAGACCATAGAGAAATTGGAGATCCATAGCAAAAGAAACTCAAAAAATTTCATAAACACGAGGAAATTGAACAACACACTTCTGAATAACCAATGAGTCACAGAGGAAATGAAAGAAGAAATCAGACAGTTCTTCAATTAAATGACAATGACAATGCAACATATCGGAATCTATGGGACACAATGAAAGCAGTCTTATGAGGGAAATTCATACCAGTGAATACGCATATTAGGAAAACAGAAGGAGCCCAATTAAACAACCTGATGCTGAACCTCAAGCTTCTAGAAGAAGAAGAGCAGGACAACTCCAGAGCTCATACAAGGGAGGAAATTATAAAGATCAGAGGAGAAATCAATGCAATGGAGACTAAGAGAACGATACAAAAAATCAATGAAGCCAAGAGTTCATTCTTCTAAAGAATCAACAAAATTGACAAACCTTTAGCCAACCTTTTCAGAAAAAGGAAAGAAAAGGCCCAAATCCATGCAATCAGGAATGAAAAGGGTGAAATTACAGCAGACCCAGAAGAAATCCAGAGGATCATCAACACCTACTTCCAGAACCTATAGGCCAATAAGATGGACAACATAGAATTTCCAACATTGTCCTTAATTTAAAACAGTAATATTTCCTGTATGGAAAAAAGGGACAGAGTAAAAAGAATAACACCCTTATTAAAAATATGCATATTAATATTCATATATTCAATACCTTTACTACTACTGGTCCCTACCCTCACATATAGCCCACTTAATAAATCTCCCTCTAGACCTCTTAATTAGCTTTACTGTTTTTATTTCTTCCAATCTCTGGCTCTGTTTTCCCAAGACAACTGGGATTTGCTCTATATCCTGGTTTTTCCTCACACTTGCTGCTGACATACACCTGAGTTTCATTCATTATTTGTGTCTGTCTTCCAGCTTCCCCACTTAGTTCTGGCTCAGGGACTACTTTGTCTTTGTTTGTTTGTTTCTATTTTTTCAGGGTTTTTTTGGTGGGGAATGGAACTCGGGACCTTGAGCTTGCAAGGCAGGTGGCAGCACCACTGAGCTAAATCCCCGGCTTTTTTCAGTTTTTTAACAGAGTCTAACCTTGTATTTCAGGCTGGCTATCAACTCACTATGTAGCCCAGGATGGCCTCAAACTTGTGGCAATCCTCCTGCCTCAGCCTCCCAAATGGTGGGACTACAGGTGTGCATCACCACCCAGGGACTTCTTAATAGGCCGTCAGTATCAAGCTTACCTCCCACAACCAACTCTACATGTTTCACTTGACTCAAGCTAATAGTTCCTGGTATTACTTCAATTATACCACTATCCTTTATCCTGTGTTTTTATTCTGCTCTTGTACTCCTACATATCCTACATCCAGTCTCTTTGTGCCAGTTTGTACTTTGACATCTACATTCTGAGGCCAAAAATTTACCTCTATATGTTTTACTTAGTGTTTTCTGATACACTGTTTCTAACATTTAGTACAACATAAAGAATAAGCCAAAAGAAAGAAAGCCTTAGTAGACAATAATGACTTAAAATCTTTAAAACTATATATCTGCTAAATTATGGAATCAAACGACACTAAAGAAAATTGTTATCTGAACAGTACAACCTCAACGAGGGCAAGGGTTTCATTTTATCACTATATTTTCAGTAATTAAATCAGTGCTTAGGACATAATAAATTCTCAATAAATGCAGAATAAATGAATTAAAACAAGGTTCAACAGGATTCAATGAAAAACAATGATTGCAAATAAAGCATTTTTGCATTTACACCCCAATAAGTTAAGACTCCTCTATACACTTGTTCCATTTATATAGTGCCATAGATTATTTCTAAGACATTTCTATGATCTTAGCACCTTGGATAATGCATTCATCCTCTGATAGTTACTCCCCCCTCAAACTTTTAAGATGTTTTTTGCTTCAAACTCTATCTAAATCATTTGACATATTAAAAATTTGTTTGGCATGATGAATAGAGCTAGTCTAACATTGATCTTAAATTCTCCACTTAGCACACCATCACTTTACCTACCTGTTTAAGTTAAAGGCAAGATAGGGATCTGAGGGAGGCTGTATGCCCTTCAATGGTACTGTAGGTAAGAGGATGGTTTCTATGTTTGTCAGATAAGAGTTTTCATGCAGTGTTTGTCTGGCTCTAGTTACTACCTCTAATAGACACAGATCCTGTATCATATATGTGTATGAAATATATATGTAGTTAATATATGCTTTTCCCTATAGCCATGGACACCTGTGTTGAGTTCTGCATGTTCTTCCTGATGTGGGCAGTAATATTCTTAGTATTTTTCTAAATAATTTGTCTGCTTTTGATCAATTTTCATTCAATGTGGAGGTGAGATAAAAAATTATAGCAAACTTTAAGAAATGGCAGATACCCACTCTTTCTGTAAACTCCATTAGATAAAATGATAATATATTGTAGCTAGTTTCACTTCTTTTTAATTTCTACCAGTAGTGTAAATAATTTTCATTTTGCCTCCAGAAGATTAACAAAAAATTGATTTATTTTAGGCTGGTCTGGTGGGAGATCAGAGTGGATTTCTTTAATAGGTCATATTATCATAATTTAAATTAATGCTTTCTTGGGTTTTAATATGACCATTTTTATCCCTGATGATCTTTGAAGAAACTTTTAAATGGCTAAAATTTAGGATTTAGAAGTCTCTGAGGGAAAGAGGTGCTAAATTTGATTAATTTTATGTCATGCTTTTGGGTATATGACATTCTTCAATGTATTTTAGTCAAGAAAGGCATTAAGACTACAGATGTGACTACTACTCATTAGACATGCTTGGTCCTGGGATCTCTTTAGGGCTTTTGAAAAACTTTTCTTTATAGAGGTATCTAAGTAATTATTATAATAAGCAATTTTCACCTAGAACTTTTTATCACTATAACATATCCAAGTAACTAACGTCAAAATAATGTAAGTAACTGCAGGTACAAACATGGTGAGTGGGGGAACTCGGGAGCACCTCTCCCACCTACTACCTCCCCAAATCTGGCTCAGTCTATTTGTAGTCATATTGCAGAGCTATGACCAGACTTAAATTGTGGCCTTAAGCCTTCCTTAACTTGCTGCCTATCAATTGAAGGTTACCAAACAGTGGCCTTCCTACTTGGCTTAATACCAGAGATCAAACTGCAGTCCAGGAGGTCACTTAAAACAATAATCTTCCAAAGGGTTCAGATCCACCCTACAATTTCCCTTCATTAAGAAGGCTTATAGACAAAACTTACTATAGTTACTTACTAAACTTACTAAGTTACTATAGTTACTTAGGAGCAATAAATAATTTAATAATCAGTTAAACAAAAGCAAATTGGAAATAGTTAAAAGGTATGTTACGGGTATGGAACTTGTGATCATGAGGATGATCTGAGTTAGAAACAGCTGGGTCTTCACTGAAGCCCAATAATATTAACCCATCAGACTAAAGAAATGAGCCCTGGCTTAGGCCCAGCCCTTAAACAGGAAACAGAAATGAAGTAGAAATCCCAGCAGTACTGAAGGTGGATATCAAGGGTGAGAAGTTAAGAAGACAGTACTCAAATACATGGTTAGGCAGATTGTTCCTGAGTGGCAGGAAACAAGAATGTGTCTAAGGTGGATAAGAAGAGAAGGAAGCAAACCAGATGGCAGAGATCTATGCCAGCCACTCTGAAGCTCTAGGAAAGATATCTGAGATGAAATGAATTTCATACTGAATCAAATTCTCAACTAATTTTATTGAGATGCTTGAGGAACCTGCCCTGTGAAACTCAACTCAGTTTGTATTTCCTTTCTTTGTTTCACTTTTTCTTTTATTTCACATACTTGAGACCCATCAGTATCCTGAATATCCCTCAACATCCTGTGCCAAATTTCTACTCAGTAAATTACTTGTCCCTAAATCTAAAATCTGAGATAAGAAACAGCCAGGTTCAGATGGAGTGTTCTATTATACCTACTCACTCCATTTCATGTACTTCAGAAGACAGCTAAGTAAATCTTGTAAAGCGTTTGACTTTCAATGATATGAACAGTGTGCTGTGGCACACATGCCATAGGTTCACCACTGTTATAGGTATATTAGCTCATATAACTGAGAAGGAAGACTGTCTTGGTTTGGGGAATAACTGGCACAATGGGACCTGAACTCCTCCATCAGAGATTCTGCTCTTTGCCTATTTTCTTGTATCTGCCTAAGAGGTGGCTACCGGAGCTGGGCTGCACTTGCCCTGATTTAAACTATAACAGAGAAGAAAAAAGAAAAAAATAACTTCCCTCCACTGACCAGCTGAGGAATAACATGGGTGAGGCCTCTAATGGGCCCATAATGACTACTCAGATCATCCTCATGACCACAAGTTCCATACCTGTAACACACCTTTAACTACAGCCTTGGGGGAGCCAATCTGATTTGCTTTGTTGAACTGATTATTAAATTATTTATTGCTCCTAAGTAATTATAGTAACTATACCTTTGTTTGGAGAAGTTTTGTCTATAAGCCTTCTTAATGAAGGGAAATTGTAGGGTGGATCTGAACCTTTGGAAGATTATTGTTTTAAGAATAATCGCAGAATAGCCAGGATGGCTGTGATTGGAAAAGAGAAATTCTCCAAAAGAACACATCCTACAACCAGTAGAAGAGGAAACAAACTTAAGGAGGGAGAGGGACATTCACTACAAGGTACCCATGGATAACTCCAATGACACTACAGAATAAACAATTGAAGGCATGAGATAATACTTAAATAAAACTTCTAGAATGTTATTTAAAAAGACTATTATTGAACACTCTTCAGTATGGTTATATATTTTTATATTACATATTTTATTATAACAGTTTTGATGACTTATGTTAACAGAGTTTCTTGCCCTCTGTGTGTGCACCAGTGTAACCATCATGACAATATATAAAAGGAAACATTTACCAACCCATTTTACAGGTAAAACTAACCCAAGGCACAGAAAGGCTAAGTGTCTTATGAAGCCATACAGGAGCCCAGGTCTTTGGATATTCAATTCCATGTGTGGTATGATTACAAATTTAATGCACACTATAACTCTGAGGTACAGATAGAGTCTTGTTAATCCCTATCCACTTTCAGGGAAGTTGGGGGAGATGTTAACTATTAATCCTCTTTGGTTAAAAACAGTCCATCCAAATAATTCAAATAAGTCTTTTAAGAAGGCTTTGTCTATCCAGACATGATGGCACATGCCTGTAATTCCAGCACTCTGTGAGACTGAGGCAGGAGGATCACAAGTTCAAGCCCAGCCTAAGACATTTAGGAATTTAGTGAGGCCCTGTCTCAAAACTTAAAAAAAAAAATTAAGGGGTGGGGTTGGGGCTAGGGATATAGCTCAGTGCAAAGGCCTGGATTCAATCCCCAGTACCAAAAATAAACAAACAAACAAAAACAACAAAAAATCAGGTTCTATATATGGAGAAAAATAAAAGTGTTCACATAGCTCTGCCTCCTCTCCAAGATGGTATCATGGCATAGAATAAAGAATGTGATTCTTAGGGTGGACCTTTTGATTCAAGGTCGGACAGTCTTCTAGCTCTACTCAATCCTGGGGCAATGTCACTTGTCTTCATGTGGCTGATGTCCTTTTTGTCCTGCTTGGTAAGATGCCTGAACCAACCTGGTTTAAGTGGGGATCCTCACAGCACTCTCTGAGCTAGAGAATCCACTGAGATCTGACTGTGCCCACCATTGGTTTTAGTCTGGGAAATAGATGCTGCAATCCTTGCTCAAAGACACTCCACCCTTTCATTGCACCACTCCTGAGGATAAATGCACTAGCTGGACTCTCAGCTAAGTCTGAAACTTGAAAATACCACCAGGGACTTGAAGAAAGCTTAGACAAACTAAAAATTTTTACCTGCTCAGCCTAACCAGACAGCAACACCAAAGTCTTTTCAAGTTTGGCCGTATTCTCGTTGGGGAAGCCAGCTTAATAGAGGAGCTCTGAATGAGGAGAATGAGTGCCATTTGTGGAGACCAGATGGGAAGAATGAGGCCTAATTGGCCTCCTGAGGAGAAAGAGGACATAGAAGCCTATTAACACGCTGCAAGGAAATGTAAAAACACCTAAGGTTAAGTTGTTTACCCAGATAAGTACCATGGAAGGGGGAGACAGATGAATCCTGAGGAACTCTAATTGCTCATGCCTGTGTCTGAGTGAATAAAGGTGCGTCAGTCATTTGGGGCTTTAAGTCGAAAGGAGACATGAGCCCCCTGGACCCCCAGATTTTAACTTGTTTCTGTGTCTCTTTTTCATCTTCGTCACCCCTTGGTCAGGTTCAAGCTCAGCTTCCAGGCTGGTTCCTACACCCATTACCTTTGCTTCTAAATCTCTCCCTCTTTCTGGGCTGAATCTTGCTGAAGAAACAGGGATATACAGATCTCACATCTCTTTTCTCCTCTATGTCTTTCCTCCATTTTCTCATATGCCCTGGATTGGAAGGTGTGATATTTTTGCTAGACCAGGGCTTCTTAAATTGTACTATGGATCAGAATCACCCAGAAGGCTTATTTAAAACAACAACAACAAAACAGACTATGTCCGCTTACTAGAGTTAAGTCTGGGGTGGAACTGAGAATTTGCATTTCTAACAAGTTCCCAAGTGATACCAATTCCTCTGCTCTAGAGACCACACTTGGAGAAGCACTACTGTAAGTCACTCTTCCTTCCCAATCTTGTGATGAAGCCCCAGTGCAAACAAAGGGATTTTTTTTCTACACACTAAAAGGACTTTATGATATGAATTCTTTCTTTAAAAAGGGTGCTTTCTCTACATATTAGGAGAACTCTATGATCTGAATCCTACTAGTTAGTCCCTTGATTTTGTTAGCTAGGACCTAGATTAGTAAATCCTTTATCACATTAAAATTCCTGGTTTTCCCATCCAAGTACTAACCAGGAATTAATAAGACAGAATAAAAAAATGGAAACAAAGTCTTTGTAAATGGGAAGGGATGGAGGGGTTGAAGGGAGGTCAGGGGAATGGGGAAAAAATAAGAACCAAGAGTGATTATGTAAAGGTGCAAATTTCTAATGATGAATCTCATTGTATACCTAATATGTACCAATAAAATTAATTTTTAAAAATTTTCTGATTTCCAAGCCAGTTTTCTTAGTGTACTCTATTTTGCATGACTGAAGCTGAATGTTACCCTGTGTGTTCTCTTTGCATTTCTTCTGTAATGCTAACATACCTGAAGGCAGACGAATATCCTTAGCTTAATAAGAAAGTCATAAGCTCACAAAGGAGAAAATAATCACATGTTTTCAAAAATATACCCCATTGGATGTATTTTCTGTCAGTGGAATTATAGGGGGAAGTTTTTCTTTCCAAATAAGTAAATAGTCTCCCTTCAAATATAACTATATACTTATGGTGCCTAGTGTCTTGATATAGAAGCTCAATATTTAGTAGCAGCTTCCTTTTTAGTTGTTTTAGCTAATATTTTCCAGATAACTGTATTTCTTCATCAACCTAATTCAGACTTACAAAGTGTCAAGGATAATTAGGGAGCCTTGCCTGCAAGTAGAAGGATGCAAAAACAGAAAACGATGTTTGAGGACTAATTGGACAACTATCCCTCCCTCCCATAGCTCAGCTGCCCACCAAGGGGAAGGCTTTAGGGAGAGAGAAGAGCAGCCACTCACAACTGGGATAGTTTGAGCTTTCCCTGCCTCCACATAAGTTCCTCTGCTACCAATGTGGTCCCATTCCTAACACCATGAAAAAATTTTTCCCCTAGGCTATCATTTGGTCTCCAGATATGCCCTTATAAATACTAATATACCTGGCAGGAATGCCACATTCAGAAGAACATTTTGATAGGAGTGCCACCTCCTAGCATGAGTACCACCCAGAAAAGGTGAACCCAGGTATGGTGTCCCCCAAACACCAGAAGACAGCCTGATCCTTCATTAGCACAGCTGGAGCTGAAACCCCAAATGGAGCAGAGGCAGGTGAAGCAGCCGAGCTATTGGTGAACCTCAGAGGCTTCTAAAACTGCAAAATTTCAGTGACAAGACCAAAGTTTCAACCCTGCTCCAATCATGTCTGAGGCTTTTGACCCTAGAGTTATGCAGTGCACAACCTGAGCAGCCATATGCAACAGCCCATGTCATTAGAGGGCAAAATAAATCATCACAAGAAGGAGAAGCAGAGTGCTCCCCAAGCTCAATCTCTCTCATTCCATGCTGAATGAAACCTCCTTGGGAAAATACTGAATCTCAAGAATTGCCAAGTTGGACAAAAACACACATGTTTTTCTTTAAAGGCCTTAATTTATGAGGTTAACTGCCAGAACTGCACATATCCTTCAGGTTGAACAAGAAGAAAAACATCCAGCTTTCAACTGCTGCCCTTGGTTACCTAAAGCTTTTAAAGAGAAGTAAAAAAGAACCAACAACAACAAAAAAATGTTTTCCAGTGAATTCTAAAAAGGGCCCTAGTAGGAAAAGACCCCATCAAATGTAACTGACCCATCCCAGTTCTGACTCGAGAAAGCCTCCTTCCGGGGAGCGACTACAGCTTCTTCCTCTCCTCCAGAGGGGCCACTGAGCTCCTGCCAAGGACCTGAGCATCTGCCACACACTGCTGATAGCTATTCACTGTCAATGGAAGACAGCCTGTGATCCTTTCTGGTAAAAAAAAAAAAAAAAAAAAAAGGCACTGGCAGCTATAGAAAGCCAACTGTGTCAACCGGTGAATTTTTCCAACTGTGATGCAAACTACCATTGATAAGCCAGGTGACCTCTAAGTTTCAGGCTGTTCACCTGAAAAGTCAGGGATTAGATCACACTCTGGGCATGGAGTCCTCCAAGCTCTAACATAGCATGTTATGCAAGATTCTCTATAGGTCTTTCAACATATTCCCCAAGGTAGGCTATACAAAGTGACCACTGCTCTTATTTGATGAAGGAAAGAGGCTATCCAAAGTCAGAAAGCATAGGAAGATCAGACACCACCTGGTTCTTATGGAGTCTCCTTTAGAATTTCTTTATAAAGATCATATCCAACATCCTTTGCTAAACATCAAGCATCAAACTACATGTAAAGAGTTAAATGAATCTACTGTCCCTCAATCTGTGAAGATCTTTTGAGCTAAAGCAATTTTCTCTTCTCTTTTTTCTCTTCTCAATGAGACCACCTCCTGAGCTTCTCCCAAAGGACAGGCAACCAAAAAGCAGAGACAGTTTCTCTCCTTGACTCAGCCCACCTGGACATTGTAGCAGCCTCTCCACCCTTGATATTCAAACAAGAGTTAAAAGTGCTCCAGGATCCTTCCCAAGCATTTCAACCTGGAGCCTGAGCTAACTGCAGGTTGCCAAGTGGAAAATGCACAAATGCATGGAAGAAAGAAATTGTGCGTTCAGGCTGTGAAGATAAGATGAACAATGGGAAGTTCTTGTAGGTGTCTCAGGCCCTACCTTTTAAATTTTCCATTCATTCAGGGATGAATTGGACCTGCTCCAGAGGGACGCCAGCTCTTTTCATCTTCCTTCCTAGTCTTTGGTTTTTCTGGAAGCTACTAAGGATGATCATGGGATTCTCACCCTAC
Organism: Heterocephalus glaber; assembly: GCF_053883595.1. NCBI lineage: Eukaryota > Metazoa > Chordata > Mammalia > Rodentia > Bathyergidae > Heterocephalus > Heterocephalus glaber. Next base: position 24,786,869 of record NW_028258294.1, on the reverse strand, counting down.
TCCTCTTTTTCTGATAGCATCATCTTAAATTATTGATCTAGCTCTCTCATAAAACATAATAATAAGACAGCAATACCCTTGTGAATTAGGCATATGCGAGAATGTTCTCGTTATTTTTACAATAACCCTGTGAGAGACAGCCCTTAACTCCACTTTACAGACAAGGGAGCTGGAAGTCAGAGTGACTGATTTACCTGATGTTATGAGTAGGCAGATTTGGGATTAGTCCTAGTCCATTTGCACTGCTGTAACAAAATACCTGAGACTGGATACTTAATAAAGAAGATCAATTTAGTCCTTACAGTTCTGGAGGCTGGAAAGTCCAAGATCAAGGAACCAGCAAGTCTGGTTGTCTGATGAGGGTTCTCTCTGCTTCTAAGATGGTGCCTTAGGCTCCTTGAGAGAAATAAAAGACATCCCTATCACTCAGAAAATTTTTGGAGCTGTACATGTTTTTACCATAACCCCCAGGAACCACAGACAGACCCTGTTGCCTGCCATCAGACTTTCCAGAAGGGAATTACCTACTTGGACTTTAATGAATGTTTCCTGGCTCCTCATACCCATCAGGGAAGCCTGTCTGCTCACCTGGAAACTCTTCCTGCCAGGCTGTGCCTACTGGACTGGTCTTGCCCTAGAACCCACAGCCAGTTGTACCCTTGTCCCCATATCCCTCCTCCCCCAAATGCGAAGCCTGCCTCTCCCAAAGAACTGGTCTCCTCCTAGGACTTCTACCACCCAGTGTCTGTGCCTATAGCAGTTAGCTGTACCACATTAACACGTGTCATAAGTGGCCAGATCACTGTGACCCAGTCATGTCCAAAGGGTATTTGACTTTGCCAGTTATAGACATGCCAGGCAACAGTCTTTGGCACTGAACAAGTTAGAGAGAGAACTAGGTCAATACAAATCACAGGAAAAAAAAACCTGTGGAGTATTAGATTTGGAGAATATTACTATCCAGTATTATTAGAACACCAATCTGGCCATGCTAGCTAGGGCTGTATCAGCTTTTCCATTATAAATCTTATTTTCAAGGGCTTATGACTTACTGTAAAAATTCAATCAAGGCTGAAAAGCAACATACTGGGTTTGCAGCACACAAGGCAGTTTGATTCAAAAGAGACAAAAAAGTCAAGAAGAAACAAACAAAAAAGAGAAAAAGGACACAGATGTTTAAAAAGAGGACAGCTAGAGTGTTGCCTTGCTCTTTTGTCCTTATATGAATTAAAGATAATTTTCTTTTTAAATTTGAGTTTTCACAAATTATTAACTCTCATGTTGAAAGAGATCTGCAGGGATCCTGAAGCCAAATGCATTTAGCTCCATAATATGTCTTCTGATTGGTAAAGTTATGGTAGCACATAAACAGAACTTTTTTCCATCTGGGGATACATAAGTACAATGCCCTCCCCTGCAGAGACTATATTCATGAAAACTCTTGAGGGACATACATTGAATCTTCACTGGTTTGGCAAAAGGCAAATGAGATGGTTAGTTTTATGTGTCAACTTGACTGGACCAATGGCTGCCCAAATAGCTGGTAAAGCATTATTTCTAGGTGTGCCTGTGACAGTGTCTCTGGAAGAGATTAGCATTTGAATCAGGAGACTGAGTAAAGAAGATCCATCCTTACCAGTGGGGGGAGACAACATCCAATCTATTGAGGGCCCAGATAGGACAAAAATGAAGGGAAAGGGTGAAATTCACATTCTCTTCTTGAAATACATCTACCGTCTCCCACTTTCGGATACTGGAGATCCAGGTTCATCAAATTCCCTTTCACCACTCTCTGAGAGAAATCACCCTTCCTGTTTCAGGCTCTCAGATCTACACTGATTACTCCACTGGCTGTCTTGGTTCTCCACTTTGCAGATGGCATAGAGAGCGACTTCCAAGCCTCCATGCAAATGTGAGCCAATTTTCACAATAAATCCAAGATAAATCCTGATATCCTTTGGATTCCGTTTCTCTGGTGAATTCTGACTAATAATATTCAAGAGATGCTCAGTAAATTCATACTCTCTGATGAAGAAAAGGTAAATTATAATCCAACTGGTCATTTCTTAAAAATAAAGGAACTCTCTATGTTTCTCTCTGTTATCTTGAAGAGCACATTCTCAGACAGACAACCAAGATTTCCATACATCTGTGACTATTAATCCAGTTATAATTTCATTATAAAGTAGCCCAAGAGACACTTGCCTTTTTCACTAGCATTGCACCTAACTCATACCTCCCAAGGATAGGAAGCTTCCTTTAGATCAGAAATGCCATCTTCCAAATGTTAAAAGTAGATGCTTGGATACACATTTCACCAAAGGCCACTGTACATTGCTTTGGGATGGGTCTTTGCCCCAGCTTTTTTTCAGTTTTTATTAGTATATGTTTACATTCCTCACGGGCAGAAGTTGGTACGTGTACATAGCACATCTCAATTCTTTTTCATTCCCCTTCCTCTCCCCTCCCTCCATCTCTAGATCACCTTCCCATTTGAAAATGATCTATTTCCCTACTTCCTATTATCTATATTTTATTTTGTTCTTTGCTTATCTTTTGGGTTTCTCATATAAGAGAAACCATGTGATATTTAAGCTTGTGTGTCTGATTTATTTCACTTACCATTACAGATTTCTCAGAGTACCAAAACTAGAAATTCCATTAGGCCCAGCTAGTTTCCTTCTAGGTATCTTCCCAAAAGAGTTAAAGACATAACATTACAGTGATACATGCATACCCATATAGCAGCACAATTCTTAATAGCTAAAGCTTGGAAGTAGCCTATATATCTATCAACAGATGAGTGGATAAAGAAAACATGATATTTATACACAGTGGAGTACTACTCTGGCCCCAGTATTTAATTAATAAAATTTAAGGCAGCTCAAGGGCAAAAAGAGAAAATAACAATCAGTTTTTGAGTCCAGATTTTTTCCTCGGGAGAGAACTCAGGCATGACAATCAAGTTGGAAGGAGAAAATGGGAAGCTTGTCTGGAAACTGACTGCAATGGTAAGGTATCTATGTCCCTGCTACTGAGATTACTTGGTTGCCTGCAATTCCTCTAAGGGAGAGTTCGTGGAAACTACCCTGTATAGGTGACACCAATGCCTATCTTATCCTTGTTGCCCTTACAAAAGTTATATTCTGCATCCAGGAGAGTGATCCATCAGAAACTCATGGTTTGACCTCAAGTAGTCAGACAGAGTGGAGTGTAATTTGTTTTTATTAGGTATCTGTGCTGTGTATGCTAGTCACTTTTTAAACATTATTTCTCATAAACCTTATAAAAGACCCATGATAGGTATGCATATCCAAGTCCACTGAAACAGTAAGGAAATTAAGACTAATGAACTCATCTAAGGTTAAACCACAAAGTGGCAAAGGCACAATTGAATCTCTATCTTTCTGATGTCAAAGCCCTTGATCTTTCCACATGAGTTCCCAGCAATACTTAGATAAACTGGATAAGGTACAGAATGAAAATGACTGGAAATAGTCTGAAAGTTTCAAGACTATAAGAGCAGTTCTGAGGAGGAGCTCAGTTATCATCTCAACAAAGGAACGTTGACTTATGCTAATTCCCCAAATTTGGAAAAGTAAAGTTCAGAAAATAAGATTCTGGGATTGCTTTTTTAAAAAGCATCTATCTTTCTGATTTTATTGTTTTTATTTTATCTTTCTAATTTTAAACATAAACAGTTCTATTGTGAACTCTGAAAGATAAGCATTTCCCTATTTTAAAGGCAGTGTTGGTAATTAGCTTTGTTTCTCAGCTCCCAACCCACCCTGCTACACTCTGCTGTGCAGTGTTCAACTAGGACCTTGCAAACTACATTTCTGTTTTCCCAGTAGGCACTCTGTCCAGCTCTGCCAACAGGAAACACTAAGGGAAACTGGAAAGGCTGCTGGAGGGGCCTTCTTCCTCTTTCTTGTCTGCTCATTTCTAGAACCAGCCTTGTTACACCCCTGGGATATCAGCACCACATAGCTAACTGGGACTTCTTCTCCTACATTCTAATAATCTTATCTCTGCTCACTAGCTAAAATAGCTCTTATCTGAAATGCTTGGGACCAGAAGTGATTCAGATTTATTTCAACTTTGGTATATCTGCACACACATAACAAGGTATCTTGGGGATAGTAACCTAGGTCTAAACACAAAATTCATTTACGTTTCATCTACAGATTTAACACAAACCCTGGAGGTAATTTTATACAATATTTCTAGTGCACTACAAACTATCATATAAGTTCAAGTGTGGAAATTTTACCACCACCTATCATAAAGGTTCAGGTGTGGAATTTTCCATTGGCGGCATCATGTTAGTGCTCAAAAAGTTTCAGATTTTAGAGCATTTAAGATTTCAGGTTTTTGGATTAGTGATGCTCAGTGTTACTTCAGTGCCATATTTGCCTTTAAATAGCTAAATATCTGCTTAACAAATTCTATTTATTAAATTCTCTTTTAGAATAACTGCTGTGGTTCATTTTTCTGAAGGAGCACTGACTGACACAAGTCCTCTAAAAGAAGCTTCTTTAACCTCTGTCTGAAATTTAATTATCCTTGCTGTCTGAAACCATTTTTCAAATGTGTCAGATTACAAATTAACCTCGTCTATCTCCAGCATTTATTTATGATGTGACTTTGAGCATGGTAATTTAACTTTTCTTAAAACTCAGCTTTGCCATCTCTAGTACTAGGGTGTTCTCTTCTTAGTAACACTACTGTAAGGACTGAATGAAATAATCTATGGTCAACATCAAGTACAATAACTGGTGCACGGAGATGTTTGTGATAAACACATACCTCTCTTCTCAACATCCTTGTATTTGAAAAACTGCCTCCAAAATTCTATAATAATTCTAGTCTACCCCAATTTTTTAGAAGTTAATCCTTTAACTCAAAGTAGACACATAGTTTGAACATGTCTAGGCAACCATGACTTCCTAGGATTATGGAAAATCACACTATTTCTTGCTCTGATTCCTAAAATGTAAATTTATAAGAGCCTGTGATTCCAGGAACCATCTTTCCCACCATGAGGTGACCAGCTAGTCTCAGTTTGCCTAGGACTGCTCTGCTTTTAAATTCAGAAGTCCAACATTCAGGGAAAACACAGTCCAGGGCAAATTAAGAGATTGTCACCCTACCATCATGTGAAAGCCTGCAAAGCAATGTGGCTTCTACAATAGAAAACAGGCATTTCTCCAAAGAAGAGAGACAAATGGCCAAGAAGTACATGAAAAGAGAAATCATTTTTATTACTGAAATGCAAATCAAACCCCAATGAGCTACCAATTTATACCAACTAGGAAGGTAGTGATTAAAAGGAGGAGGCAAGACTGGGGCTGTAGCTCAGTGGTAGAACACTTGCCTAACATGCATAAGGTGCTGGGTTCAATCACCAGCCCCACAAAAACAAACAAACAAAAACATTAAATAAAAGGGGAAGACAGATATTAAATGTTGGTGAGAATGTTGAGAAATTTTGACCCTTGTATATTGGTGGTGAGACTATGAAAGGGTTCAGCCACTGTGAAAAAGTTTGGCAGCTCTAAAAAGCTAAAGAGAGGGCTGGAGATTTAGCTCACTATTGCTGTACCTGCCTTGCAAGGTCCTGAGTTCGATCTCTGCTTCTGCAAAAAAAATAAATAAATAAAATTCTAAAGAGAAATGCCATAAAATATTACAATTCCATTTCTAGGTATCGATTCCCACAAATTAAAAACAGGCATTAAAACAAGTACATGTACATACATGTACATATAAGTTCAAAATAACCAGAACGTGGAAACAACATAGTCCAAATGAACATCAACAAATGAACCAACCAACAAACTGTGTTCCATACATATAATGGAACATCACTCAGCCATAAAAACAATGAAGTATAAATACATACTACAATATGTATGGGCCTTGAAAATATTATGCTAAATGAAAAAAGTCAGATACAAAGAGTGCCTAATGTATGATTCCACTTTCATGAAATATCCAGACTAAATACATCCATAGAGACAGACTGGTATTACCAGGGCCTGGGGGAAGGAGAAAATAGGAAGAAACTGCTTAATTAATAAAGTGAGCTACTTTGGAGTGAGGAAAATGATTTGGAACTAGATAAAAGGTAATAGCTGCCCAACATTTGAATGTATAACATGCCATTAAATTATTCATTTAAAATGGTCAATTTTATGTTCAATACATTTTATCTCAATAAATTATAGAGGAAGGAAAGAAGAAAGGAGGAAGGGAGGAAAAAGAGAAGAAGAGATGGAGAGAAGAAACTGGATCTTGATAACGTGACTGAACACCTGAATACCTGGCTCAAACCTTCCCTGAAGTTGATAACCCATGATCATTTCAGCATAATGAAAGAATCAATCAATAAGTAACACATAATTTTTTTTTCATTTGAGTAACTTTAAGCTGGGTTTCTCTTCTCTTCAACAATTAACTCTGGATAATATTCCCCTCAATGAATGGTATATAAGTTTAAAGGTAAGAGCCTCTAAAATTTAGTTTCAATCTGTTCCGGCTTCAGCAGCAATACAATACAGCCTAACACTGGCCTAACTAGAAAAATGTGCATGGTGTAGAAAACTCAATACCCTTCTGCTCCATCGTCTTCCAGTTGAGGAATTCCAGTAGTTTCAATCTTTTGAAGCACTGCTTGAAAAGTACTTTATGCCTGGTACCTGAACCAGAATAGCACATATTTTATAAAATTCCTTGACAAAAATATGAGGTACAGAATTCCCCATTCTCATCAATGAAAGAAATGACTGATAGGTCTCACTAAAGATTTTGCCATCTTGGGCCAGAGATTTAGCTCAGTGGTTCCGCCACCTGCCTTGCAAGCGGGAAGTCCCGAGTTCGATCCCCAGTACCAAAAAAAAAAAAAAAAAAGATTTTGCCATCCTATCTGGCAACAAGTCTGAAAATGAATCCTTCTGCACTTCAGATGTTCTCAGTCCTCCTTCATAATCACCTTGATGTTTCTTGTGTATTACTAATAAAGGGCTACTCACACATCAGTGTTGTAGGACAGAGTTTAGTCATTAGTATACAATTGAATAATTCTAAGTGGAGAGAACTAATTGCCTCTATGAAAATTTGATGTGATTCTTTCAGGTGTCTATCTGGATTCTAGAATACTCCTACAACTGGTGAGTTCACTGGTTTGCTAATTTTTTACAAGAGATTGCCTTCAATGGCTAGTTTAGCCACAAAGAGATTGGCATGGGGCTTAGGGTAACAAACTTCACAAAATGGGTAGAGTCTTCACATACTTTACAACTGAAGGAAACATCATAAAATGCTGGCAAGGGCAATAATGACAGGAGCAGTCACAAAAACAGGCCAAAAAAAGGGCCTCTTTTTGAAGGATAACTCTAGACAAATCTTTCTACATCTGGCTTTGGATTTTTCTGTAAAAAGAAGTGGGGAAGACATATTTCAAAGGTCTTTTTCAGGACCACAGTTTTATGTTCTACATACCATAATGAATTTGGTTATTAAATGCTTTCCTCCCTTATAAAGAAACTTCATAGAAATCATTATTCCCATTTTATACTTGTGTAAATTCGAGCTGCAGACCAAGGTGAGAAAGCCCAAAATAAACACAAGTTTTTTCATAAGCCAGATACTACTCTATTCATGCACTTATTCAGTCAGACTATACATACCAAGGCCACTTTTTGTGAAGAATCCTTTCGAATGCTATTTTAGAAACTTTATATTGGTACATAAAATCTAAAAGAACATTTCAGAACTTTATAGGTAGCAGACATCAGTTGCTGGAATAGAACAAATCCTTTATAGCAAAACCCTGCATTGTCACAATAAGTAAAAAATTATATCAAGATGCACATAATATCTCTCAATGTAATAAGTAGAATCACATATTTATAAGATACTTTTCTTGGGCCAAAGTTCTATGACTTCCCAAGCTAAAGGATCTGATAGAAGGCCAGTGCATTTCACAATCAGCACCCTGTTGAAATATCAAATAGATAGAAAAAAAAAGAAAGAGTGGATTTTATATTTATTAGATTGTGACATGGTGGAGCTGAATGCAGAACAATTCTAAGGTGAGACCATCTAGGGTATCAACTGGTAAGGGGTGTTAAGGCATCACTGGAAATGTAATGAAATAGAAAAACATGCATTTATAAGAGCGTTCTTCAGGTGTATGTCTACATGGTTGGAAAGAAATATTTGGAAAAACCATATAGGGTTGGAATGAGTCCTTCACCTGTTCAAGTAAAATGGGCTGAATGAATTTATGAGCTGCCTCCTAAGAAAGACTATTGTGTTAATACAGAGATCTCTCTCATAAACTGTGTACACACCTTCGGAGCTGATATGAATTACACGGAGCAATAAAGAGAAACTGAGTTCTTGAATTTGTATCCTTCCCCATATATCTTCAGCTTCTGATGAACAAATGTTGAAAATACATCAGATTGATAGGACATCAAGTATTAGCATATTCCTGGGATGCTCCCTTGTTTTAGCCCAGCCTTCCCTGCATAAAAACTCCAATTCTTTTGCACCTGAAGGAAACAGAGTATACAGGGAAGAAATCATGAAAAATTAGATTCCAGGTAGCTAAAAAGACTTCCTCCTCCTCCCACACAGCCAGTCATGTGACTGTTCACAAAACAGAAAGGGAACTAGTGGGGTAAAACAGTGCAAACAGTAAAAGTGCAGAGTTTCTTATAGTTGAACCCCTTCTATTTTCCTTTGATTTCTGATAAAAATTTCTTATACTTAGAACCTCATTTGTTGACATTAAAAGTTATCTACTATAACACAATAATTTACTGTTTTAACAAACATCAAACTACTAAGAAAAATAAAATAAATTTGAGAAGTTCACGAACAGTGGGGGCCCAGATATCTCCTCCGTGTGCAGTAGGTATCCAGAAATCAGAGAATATAGCCCTTTCTTCCTCCTTCCTGCAAAGTGCTTTCTCTGCACTGGTAGCTCCTCAGTAAGAGAAAAACCAAAAGTGAATAGCAATGGCTCTGAAACTTGCCTTCAATTCTTCCCCAAATCTTTCTCTATATAATTCTTTTTTACTACCAGAACTTCGGGCGAGAGAGATTCAATTCTTCAACAAACATTTATTGTGCATCACTCTGCACTGGATCTTTCAGCCTGTTCTAAAGATGTAAGAATAGGTAAGATGAAGGGCTTGCCCTTGGGGAGCTCAAAGGTAGGAACAACCTCAGAAAACTCAGCTGTATGTGTTGTGTTATTAAAGAAGGTAACCACAATGATCCAGAAAAAGAGGAAATAAAAATTACATAATCTGACTCCATTCAATGATGATGAGGATAAACTATACTGTGCTAAATCCTCAGTGTTCATTATTTCCTTTCACCATCTCAGCAAACCCATAAGGCATTAATGACTCTGTTGTAATAGTAATAATATGGAGAAATATTTAATATTTTGTTAATAGCAGCTGGCCAGAGAATTTTTCTATAAGGAAAAAGCTAGCTTGTTGAAAAGCAGTTGGATAAAGCTACACATCCAAATCAAGAAAAATTGGCCTTTATGACAATATTAGGATGGACACCAGATTTCCTTCACAGAAGCAGAAAGAGCTACTCTAAATAATAAAGAAAGTAAATACAGATATCAAGGAAATTGGGAACAATGGAATAAAAGCAGTAGAGTTCTACATAGAGAAACTGTCCACAGAAAAAAAAAGACCTGGCTCGGGAGTAGAGGAAGGAAAGAATACAGAAGAAAAGGACAGAGAAGAAACACAGAAGTGTCATACCGACACTTTCCAATACAAATGCTATGTGCTATGGGGGACCTCCCTATGTGACCTGCTAGGTATTTAGGAAACCTAACTTGAATTTCTTGTGAAAATCAGTAAAGAAGCTGAATTTTGGCTCTAAGCTAACCAAATACTAGAACAGTCTACACATGAGGATGAGAAGAAGAACTAGTATCTGCTTTAGAATTAAAAAAAAAAAAAAACTTGGAAGAAAAGATATTAAACTAAAAGCCCAGGCTCTGCTCTTTTTTGTGGTACAAAAATTCTGAGAGGACAGAGAACTATCTCTGCTTCTTATGAATACTGAGAGATGGGACATGGTCTCAAGTTTCAGGCTGAAAGAACAGTCTTGCCTGAGAGAATGTGGGGAAGATCCAAAAGTCTAATTTACCAAAAGTGACAGCTGAGATCATAGGAACAGATCATAAGACCAAAGGATTGTTGGTTCCACTGCTCCCAGCCCAGAAGAATGGGCTTCTGGGCTGCCATTCCACCACTCCTAGCTCTGAGGAAGGGGCTTCCAACCACCATTCAACCACTCCCAGCCCAGAGCTAGAGGCTTCTGTGCTGCTGTTTCACTGTTCCCAGCCCAGAGGAAGGGGCGTCTGGGCCACCATCCAACTGATGCCAGTGTAAAGGAGGTGAGCCATGTGGGTGATAACAGCACCCTCCCATACATCGAAATGAGAAGACAGGTAAACAAGTCTCAAAACCAGACTTCCAGTCACCTACAGAAACCCCAAAGCGAAACAAGATGGAACATGCTGATACTCAAATACCTGGACTCCCTGAACTGGTAACAAAAGAGGATCTGGAAAATATGAAATCAGATATAATTTCTCACATAACAGCAGAGATTACATCCATAGTGCAAGACATGATTAATAAATCTAGAGAGGACACAGATAAAAAAATAGAGACGCTAAGGAACATGATGGAATCCCAACATAGGAAACAAATGGAATCCATAAAACAGATCCAAATAGATTTCCAGGACATGAAAAACTCCATTGAAAGTCTACACAGCAGAATGAGCCAATGTGAGGACAGAATTTCAGATATAGAAGATAAGATTGCAATTAGTGACCAGGAAAAGAAAAATTCCTTCAAAACTGTATAGGACCACAAGAAATCAATCCAGCAGCTGCTAGATGATGGGAAGAAGAATAACATAAGACTGATTGGAGTCAATGAAGAAACAGGAGAGAGTGCAGATGGCATTAAAAAACTCTTCACAGAAATGATGGCAGAAAATTTCCAAAGCAGGGGAAAGGAACGTGACATACAGATGAGTGAAGCATATAGGACTCCAACTAGCCTTGATCAAAAAAAATCTACACATAGGCATATAACTGATAAGATTCCAGAAACTCAACAGAAGAACAAAGTTCTACATGCAGTGAGAGAAAAGAAACAAATCACATACAAAGGAAAGCCCATCAGAATCACAGCAGACTTCTCAACACAAACCCCCAAGGCAAGAAGAGCTTGGAGTGACATATTCCAAGCCCTAAAGGAAAACAGCCTGCAACCCAGATTGATGTACCCTGCAAAACTATCTTTCAAAATTGATGGAAAAATGAGATACTTTCATGACAAAGAGCACCTTAGGAACTTCATGAATATCAAACCAGCACTCAAAAAAATTTTAGACAATATCCGAGGAGCAGACAAGGAGGATCACAAGCCCAGGAAGCACAGCAGAATGAACCCATTGGGCATGAAAAGGAATTAAATGTAAAGGGGGAGAACACAACAAAAAGAAAAAGTCATGACAATGATAAGTCAATATGTATCAGTTATAACCATCAATGTCAATGGTCTCAATTCACCAATCAAAAGAAATAGACTGCCAGAATGGGTCATGGAGCAAAATGCAACAATATGCTACATACAAGAAGCACACTTAATTTAAAAAGAAACTCAGATTGAAAGTTAAAGGGAGGTTCCTCCACGTGACAGGAATCTGAAAAAAAGCAGGAGTAGCTATCCTCTATGCAGATCAAGTGGATTTCAAACCAATACTTATTAAGAGAGACAAAGAAGGACACTACATCCTTGTAAAGGGAAGAATCCAAGAGGAAGAGATGACAATCATAAATATATTTCCACCGAACACTAGTGCACCCAACTATATAACACAAATACTAACAGACATCAAAAGTCATATATGCACTAATAGAATAGTAGTGGGGGACCTCAATAACTCACTGTCACAAATGGATAGATGAACTAGAAAAAACATAAGTAATGAAATACTAGAACTCAATCGAACTCTTGAACAAATGAACTTTACAGAGTGTCCCACCCCACAAAATCAGAATACACATTCTTTTCAGCTGCACATGGGTCATGCTCCAAAATAGACCACATACTAACTCATACAACAGGTTTAAGTAAGTGCAAAGGAATTGAAGTTATCCCCTGTATATTATCAGACCATAGTGCGATGAAACTGGAGATCAATAGCAAGAGAAACCACAAAAATTTCATAAACATATGGAAATTGAACAACACACTTCTGAAGAACCAATGGTTCACAGAGGAAATTAAAGAAGAAATCAGATAGTTCCTTCAATTCAATGACAATGACAATACAACATATCGGAATCTATGGGACACAATGAAAGCAGTCTTATGAGGGAAATTCATACATAGCAGTGAATACACATATTAGGAAAACAGAGTGAGCCCAATTAAACAACCTGATGCTGAACATAAGGCTGCTAGAGAAAGAAGAGTAAGACAAGCCCAAAGCTCATACAAGGGAAGAAATTACCAAGATCAGAGGAGAAATCAATGCAATGGAGACTAAGAGAATGAAACAAAAAATCAATAAAGGAAAGAGTTGGTTCTTCCAAAGAATAAACAAAATTGACAAACCCTTAGTCAAACTTATCAGAAAAAGGAAAGAAAAGCCCCAAATCCATGCAATTAGGAATGAAAAGGGTGAAATTACAACAGACCCAGCACAAATTCAGGGGATCCTCAATACCTATTTCAAGAACCTATACACCCATAGGATCGAAAACATGAAGAAATGGAAAGATTCCTAGATACCAAAGTGGAACAAAGAAGACCTAAAAATTCTAAACAACCTAATATCAATCAATGAATTTGAAAATGTAATTAAAAATTTATCAACTAAGAAAAGCCCAGGTCCTCATGGCTTCACCGCTGAATTCTACAAGACATTTAGAGAGGAACTACTGTCACTACTGTTTAAACTCTTCAGTGAAATTGAAAGGGAAGCAATACTCCCAAATTCATTCCTGGAAGCAAGCATCACCTTGATCCCCAAAGCAGACAAAGACTCAACCCAAAAAGAGAATTATAGGCCAATCTCACTAATGAACATAGATGCAAAAATCCTTAATAAGATAATGGCAAATAGAATGCAGATGATCATCAAGAAGATCATACACCCTGACCAAGTGGTATTCATCCCAGGGATGCAGGGATGGTTTAACATATGCAAATGAATCAATGTAATACACTATATCAATAGAGCCAAGGACAAAATCCATATGATTATCACCATAGATGCAGAAAAAGCATTTGACAAAATCCAACATGCATTTATGATAAAAACCCTACAAAAAATTGGAATAGATAGTGTCTCCTTCAATCTGATAAAAGCCATCTATGAAAAACCAACAGCCAATATCATGATAAATGGTCAAAAACTGAAATCCTTCATACTAAAATCAGGAACAAGACAAGGATGTCCACTATCACCACTTCTGTTCAATACAGTTTTGGGAATATTGGCCATGGCAACTAGACAAGAGAAAGAAATAAAAGGAGGCATCTCCATACTGATTTCCACAGTGGTTTAACCAGTCTATACTCCCACCAGCACTAGAGCAGGGTTCCTCTTTCCCCACAGCCCCACCAACATTTGTTATTGGTTGATTTCATGATAGCAGCCATTCTTTCTGTAGTGAGATAGAATCTCAGCATTGTTTTCATTTGCATCTCTTGAATGGCCAGTGATGTTGAACATTTTTTCATGTATTTATTTGCTATTTCTACTTCTTTGTCTGAGAAATGTCTGTTCATTTCAGATGCCAATTTTCTGGAAGTTCCATGTGACCCAGCTATTCCCCTGCTGGATATCTTCCCCAAATAATTAAAAGGTTCATACCACAGTGATATATGTGCACCCATATTCATAGCATCACAATTTGTAATAGATAAAACTTGGAAACAGCCCAAATGCCCATCAACTGGAGACTGGATCAAGAAAATGTGGGGTTTTTTTATAAAATGGAGTACTACTCAGCCATAAAAAGTGAGAAATTACAGACATTTTTACCTAAATGGATGCACATTGAAGCCATACTCTTCAGTGAAATAAATAGGACACACATGAATAAATACCAAATAGTTTCTCTAGTGTGAGAAACTGAGAGTGTAAATAAGGACTAAAAGGTATAATAGATAATGTGAAATAGGAAGAAAAGGGGCAAAGGAGAAGGGGAAGTGGGAGGTTAGGGGAAAGGAAAGAAGGGAATGGAATTAATATGAGAAAATGGAAAAATGGAAACAAAGTCTTTGTAAATAGGGAGGGATGGAGGGGTTGAAGGGAGGGCAGGGCAAGGGTGAAAAATAAGAACCAAAAGAGATTATGTAAAGGTGCAAATTTCCAATGATGAATGTCATTATATTGTATACTTAATATGTACCAATGATTAGAATGAATAATTGATAATGTGAAATAGGAAGAAAAGTTCCAAAAGGGTAGGGGTAGTGTGAGGGGTAGGGGAAAGGAAAGAAGGAAAAGGAAAAATTATGAGAAATGGAAAAAATGGAAACAATGTCTTTGTAAATAGGAAAGGGTGGAGGGGGTGAAGGGAGGGCTAGGAATGGGAAAAAAATAAGAACCAAGATGCATCATGTAAAGATGCAAGTTCCCAATGAGAAATGCAAATGGGTTGTATACCTAAATTATACTAATAAAAGGAATAAAGATAGGAAATGAAGAAGTCAAATTGTCATTATTTGCACATGACATGCTACTCTATATAGAAGACCCCAAGAACTCCACCAAAAGTCTCCTAGACTTAATAACCAAATTCAGTAGAATAGCTGGATACAAGGTCAACATACAAAAACTAATAGCTTTCCTCTACACCAACAGACTCACTGAGACAGAAATAGGACAAACAATTCCTTTAACAATAGCACTCAAAAAACTGAAATACCTTGGAATCAACCTAACAAAAGAAATCAAAGACCTCTGCTCTGAAAGCTATAGCACTCTGAAAAGAGAGATAGAAGATGATATCAGAAAATGGAAAGACATCCCCTGCTCCTTGGTAGGAAAGATCAATATAGTGAAAATGGCCATACTTCCAAAACTGCTATATAGATTCAATGCATTCCCAATTGAAATCCCAGCAGCATATTTCATGGACCTTGAGAAAACAATCCAAAAATTCATTTCAAACAAGAAGAGACCCAGAATAGCAAAAGCAATTCTAGGAAACGGAGACATGGCAGGGAGTATCACAATCCCCAACTTGAAACTATACTACAAAGCTACCTGATAAAAAAAAAAACAGCATGGTACTGGCAAAGAAACAGACCTGAGGACCAATGGAACAGATTAGAAGATGCAGAAACACTCAGCCATCTCATCTTCAATAAGGAGTCAAACACCCTCACTGGAAGAAAGATAGCCTCTTTAAGAAATGGTGCTGGAAAAATTGGGTTTCAGCTTGTCAAAGATTAAAACTAGACCTATATCTCTCACCATGCACTAAACTAAAATCAAAATGGATTAAAGATCTATATATTAAAATAGAAATGCTGAATCGCCTGGAACAGAGGTTAGGTAGAACTCTTGAAGACACTGGTGTAGGAGAACATTTTATGAACAAAACCTCAGTTGCCTGTCAACTAGCACAAACAATCAACAAGTGGAATCTCTTCTTATTAAAAATCTTCTGCACTGCAAGAGAAACCACCAGCAGTGTGAAGAGACAACTAACAATGTGGGAAAAAAAATCTTCATCTGCTGTTCCTCAGACAAAGGTCTACTATCTCGAATCTGTAAAGCACTTAAAAAGATCAGACCTCCCCAATTTAAAGAACCAATCTGAAAATGTGCATCTGAAATGAACAGACATTTCTCAGACAAAGAAGTAGAAATAACAAATAAACATGAAAAAGTGTTCAACACCACTGGTCTTTCAAGAGATGCAAATGAAAACATCGCTGAGATTCCACTTCACTCTAGAAAGAATAGCTGCTATCATGAAACCAACCAATAACAAACGCTGGCAGGGCTGTGGGGAAAGAGGAACATTGTTCCACTGATAGGGGGAGTGTAGACTGCTGCAACCACTGTGGAAATCAGTATGGAGATACCTCAAAGAACTAGGACTGAAAGTCCCATTTGACCCAGCTATTCCCCTGCTGTGTATCTTCCCCAAAGAAATAAAAGAATCTTACCACAGTGATATATGTGCTCCCATGATCACAGAAGCACAATTTGTAATAGCTAAAACTTGGAAGCAGCCCAAATGCCAATCAACCGGAGATTGGATAAAGAAAATGTGGGATTTTTTTCTAAAATGGAGTACTACTCAGCCATAAAAAGTGAGAAATTACAGACATTTTTACCTAAATGGATGCACATTGAGGCAATACTCTTAAGTGAAATAAACAGGACACACATGGATAAATACCAAATAGTTTCTCTAGTGTGAGAAACTGAAAGTGTAAATAAGGACTAAATGGTATAATAGATAATGTGAAATAGGAAGAATAGGGGCAAAGGAGAAGGGGAAGTGGGAGGGGTAGGGGAAAGGAAAGAAGGGAATGGAATTAATATGAGAAAATGGAAACAGTCTTTGTAAATAGGGAAGGATTGAGGGGTTGAAGGGAGGGCAGGGGAAGGGGGAGCAGAACCAAGAGAGATTATGTAAAGGTGCAAATTTCCAATGATGAATGTCATTATATTGTATACCTAAATTGTACCAATAAAATGAAATTTTTAAAAAAGTTAAAAAAAAGAGCAAATGATTGTTAAAAGAAGAACTGACTTAGGAATCCTATAAAAAGAAAGGAAGATTCATGATCACACCACAGTGCATCTCTGTGAAGCAGAAATGCTGAAGAAAATCATAATGGAATAATGGAAAAGAAAGGAGGAAAGAAAATAATGAAAAATTAAAGGTATCATGGGCCAAGAACCTGAGAACAGATTAAAGCTAGACTTTAGGGTGGGAAATTCAGCAGTGGAGAAAGAACTGCATGAGGCATTTCTACATAATATCTTGGATAATATGTTTTATAAATTCCTTAGGGATAAGCTTTATTTCCAGAAGGGATATGAATTTGTGGCCAAGAGAAAAGCAAATGTTAAAAGGGATCAAAAAGTTAAACAGGGAACCTCATCCTGACTCCATAACCTGTACTTCTCTAGAAACAGAGCCTTCTTTATGGCTTTTATGCTGAGAAATGGAGTTAAAGGAATTTGCAGTTATTCCTGAAGGAAGCTCACCTGTCTCTGTCCCCTTGGGAAAAGGAGAAAAAAAATGGAACAAATGTGACATGTGGTTCCCCACTGATATTTCTGTTGAAAATCTCCCACCTACAGTTTCTCCTACGGCTAACCTTGCCCTGCTGCTCAGATCACTCATGTTTTCATTCCTCAGTACTTATTGGGGCGGCATCATGGCAAATATTTTCCCATGCAAATGTAGATTCATTCCCAGGTTTTTACAGCACAAATCCTGCAGTCTCTTTGAATATGACCTTTCTACTTCAGAAGGTTTTTATTAATTTGCAACTCAGTGATGGTCTCTAGGCTCTACTTTGCAATTAAGAGCATCAACTGTGTAATTTTACAACTGTTCTTTGGTGTTCCTGAAACTTCAATATTGAAATGATAGTTCATTTAGCTTGAAGAAAACAAAGGCTACTGCAGCCACAATGTCAACAGATATTGAGTAATGATCCTAGCTCACTGGAGGACTCAAACTCAAAGTGTGATTTTTTAAAGGAGAAAGTGACAGTCATGAAATAGTTGAATTAATTTATACTATAAATTGAAGAGTCTCCTAGTGAATGTAAAATGGGGAAAGGGAGCAGAGATTGTAAGTGATACATCATGTAGACTTATTTTAGAATATGAATAGAAGAAACTGTTACTGTGACACATAATCCAAACCAAGGTTTTGCCATTGAATAAAGTAATTATCAACCATTAATCTCTACAAAGGTATGAAAATGTGTTTATGATCAGGCTCCCAAGTACTTGTAGCTATGATTTTAAGGACAGATTAGTCATTCCAAATGACCAGGTAATCTTCCTGTGCAATGAGCCTCTCATCTCACAGATCAAAATGCACTGTGGGAATCTCAAGCAAATGATACTCCAAACACCATTTGTTACTTCTAACTTTATCAGTGTGATTAAACTTAATAATAATAAAGCACTTTTCTACCTCATCCTTTCCCCTCTCCCTTTGAATTTCTCATGAATTTATTTCAAGCAATTCCAGTAACACTAAATTGAGATCCCAAAGTTTATTTTCCTTTTCATCTTCCTTGATGTGATTAACATGACATTCAGCCTTCTGTGGCACACTATGGAAAAATATAACGCATCCAGGCAGCAGAAAGAAATAAGAGTTTTGTACCAAATAGTCAGTCATGGGTTTGAATCCCTATTCTGATGATTATTACATAAAAGTTATTTAATCTCTCTCAGCTCATTGGTAAAATGGGGGTAGGATAACAAATAGTACAATGTTCTTAGGACCTCCAGTTGTGTTGACCCTCGGCAACATGTTCACATACATGCTTCCAACCTACCAAGCTAGCAGGCAGCCTGCAGCTCAGCTCAGTGCCCAACACAGAGCAAATCCTCAATTAGTCTATGCAGACTGATTAATGCCAGATAAGATGTTTCTCATTTTTTAAAAAAGAACAAAATGAAAAATGTATATTTTTAGTTTAACATTTCCTGTTTATATACTTGTAGCTAGATATTTCTCCTTTTCTTCGTAATTTATGGTGCATGCATTATGTACCATGACTTGAAATGGGCACTGGAAACACAAAGATGGACAAGATAGGCTTATATACTCAAGAAGATCTCATTCCAGTTGAACAAGGACATAAGAAAGCAAAAATTACATTACAAGTCAAGAAATGCTCTGTCAGAAGACTGAAGCACAGACAAAGAATAGAAATAAATGGGAAAGGCTACCTTTCTGTGCCTCGCAACAAGACAGAAATAACTATTCTACCTTTGCTAAAAACACTTTTTATTCATTAAGTTTATTGGTACATTTTAGATATACATTATAATCACATTCATCATTGGGAATCTGTCCTGTACTTATATATCTTGGTTCTTGTTTTTTCCCCATTCCTCTTTCCTCCTTTCCAACCCCCTCCCCCATTTACAAAAAATTTGTTTCCATTTTTTCCTTCTCTGTTCATGTTTAAAAAAACATTGAGACAGGGTCTTGCTATGAAATTCAAGATGGCCTTGTACTCACTATGTAGCCCACGCTGGCCTTGAACTCACACCAATCCTCCTGCCTCAGTCTCCCGAGTTCTGGGATTATAGGCATGCACCACCACACCAGCATGCCAAGCTTTATTCGACCAAATGAAATAAAGAATTGGATTTATAAGATATCATTATGGAAATTTTCAGTGTTATTTTCTCCCTAGTCTTGACAACCTTCATTAATCTTTGTAGTTCTTATTCTTGTTTATAACAAAAAGTGATTCATGGCTACATAACAATTAGTGATAAAGTTAATTAGAATCCAGATTTCTTAACTATTCTTTTTCAGCAATTTCTTCCTGTTTGAACAGGAAAGGTTCCTTTAAGTGAGAGATAAGTAGAAGCAAATATTCATTGATAAGGCACTAACAACACATAGGTATAAAGAATAGCCATCTTTATTAAGATTCCAAGTTCAGGATAAGAGCACTTTCAGTCTGGAGGATGGGAAACCAGCCAGGTGTGGTGGCTCCAGGCATTGTGGGTGACTTCTCACAGGTTTTGTACAACAAGGAGGATGGTGGCAACAGAGAACATGGAGGTATGGGAGGAAGAATCCTGACTATATCAAGAGAGTGGTGAACATGTACTTTCCACTTATTTCCTCATTTCTTCCTCACAACAACCCAATAATGTTTCATGATTACCCTTACTTTAGACAGGAGGGAATTTAGTCACCCTGATTAGAGAAAACTTTCTGCAAATAAACATGGTCATTGTTTGGATTATTCCCTCCCCTAAAATAAAGTAGTAGGGAAGAAGCAAATTATTCAAAAAAATTTTCCACTGATTTTCTTCTCAAATTGTGGAATAAGAAGAAAATCCAGAGGAGAATGCCTGAGAAAATGCAGTTAGAAGCTTCCTCTATCAAATATCCTAAGAACTCAGTACTTCAGGGTGAAATCCAGCCAGGATGGCAAAGAACCAGCACTATACTAGACATGTCAGGAGAACAGCACAGACCTGTCTCCTGCTTCTCATGCCTGGCTATAAGGAAAAGGGAAAAACGTGGGGCTCTTGGGTGCCAGTTATGTATTGTTAAAAACAGAAAATCAACAATGGTATTCACTGACATGAATCAGTTCTGACAAGCATAATAAGCCCTGGCTAAATACTTTAACTTTCTAATTTTAAAAAGTCATCATTTCTATAGAAATTGGATACTAATTGTTCTGTGACTCATTCAAAGAGTTTTGGGCAATTTTATTTTGCTTACTTTCTTTCAATAAGCTAAGAATCTTGCTTCTATCAGTTGGAGCTTGTCACAGAAATAGGATTGATGGGAATGGAAATAAAAAATAAGGAGGAATCAGAAAGGAGACACTTCAGTACTTTTAAGGAGAAAACTCAAAGGTTCAACATAGCCATCAAGCTAATGTCATGAACTGTCTTTTGTGTAGTAAAAATGAGCTATAAAGTATTTCCTCCTGGGGATTATTGAGGGACGTCAGTTATTACCCTTGAGAGCAACAATCTAATTTCTCAAAGCTTATTCATACTAAGTAGGTCATGTCTCCATGGTAGCAATCTTTCCCAAGATTCCAAGCCATCTATGCTGATGCATGGAGCTCTACAGTGTCCCCCTCATATGCCTTACACAACAGAGGAAACAGAGCCCGCCAACCTCACCCTTCCCTAAACAATTGTTCTATCAATCCACAGCCATTCACCACTCCCAGCAGAGAGGAAGGGGCTTCCAGGCTACCATTCCACCATTCCCAGCCCAGAGGAAGGGGATTCTGGGCCACCATTCCACCATTCCCAGTGCAGAGGTAGGCGGTTCTGAGCCATCATTCCACGGCTCCAAGTGCAAAGTAAGGGGCATCCGGGCCACCATTACACTGCTCCCAGCCTACAGGAAGGGGCTTCTGGGCCGCCATTCCACCACTTGCAACCCAGAGGAAGGGGCTTCTGGGCCACCATTACACTGCTTCCAGTACAGAGGAGGAGAGCCATGTGTGTGCCACCAAAACCCCCATGCCAAGTCAAAATGAGAAGACATGTAAAGAAGTCTCAAAACCAGATTTTCAGATCACCTACAGCAACCCCAAAGGGAAAAAAGATAGAACACTCTGATACTCAACCACCTGAACTCCCTGAAATGGCAACAAAACAGAATCAGGAAAAAATGAAATCAGAAATAATTTCTCAGATAACAGCAGAGATTGTGCCCATAGTGCAAGACATGATTAATAAATCTAGAGGGGAGCTGAGGAACATGAGGGAATCCCAACATAGGAAACAAATGGAATCCATAAAACAGATCCAAATAGATTTCCAGGACATGAAAAACTCCATTGAAAGTCTACACAGCAGAATGAACCAATGTGAGGACAGAATTTCAGATATAGAAGATAAGATTGCAGTTAGTGACCATGAAAGGAAAGATTGCTTCAAAATTGTATGAGACCACAAGAAATCAATCCAGCAGCTGCTAGATGATGGGAAGAAGAATAACATAAGACTGATTGGAGTCCATGAAGAAACAGGAGAGAGTGCAGATGGCATTAAAAAAACTCTTCACAGAAATGATGGCAGAAAATTTCCAAAGCAGGGGAAAGGAACGTGACATACAGATGAGTGAAGCATATAGGACTCCAACTAGCCTTGATCAAAAAAAATCTACACATAGGCATATAACTGATAAGATTCCAGAAACTCAACAGAAGAACAAAGTTCTACATGCAGTCAAAGAAACAAATCACATACAAAGGAAAGCCCATCAGAATCACAGCAGACTTCTCAACACAAATCCCCAAGGCAAGAAGAGCTTGGAGTGACATATTCCAAGCCCTAAAGGAAAACAGCCTGCAACCCAGATTGATGTACCCTGCAAAACTATCTTTCAAAATTGATGGAAAAATGAGATACTTTCATGACAAAGAGCACCTTAGGAACTTCATGAATATCAAACCAGCACTCAAAAAAATTTTAGACAATATCCTAGGAGAAGACAAGGAGGATCACAAGCCCAGGAAGCACAGCAGAATGAATCCATTGGGCATAAAAAGGAATTAAATGTAAAGGAGGAGAATCCAACAAAAAGAAAAAGTCATAACAATGACAAGTCAATACATATCAGTTATAACTATCAATGTTAATGGTCTCAATTCAAAAATCAAAAGAAATAGACTGGCAGAATGGGTCATGAAGCAAAATCCAACAATATGCTGCATACAAGAAACACACTTAATTTAAAAAGAAACTCATGGATTGAAAGTTAAAGGGTGGAAAATAATACTCCATGTGACAGGAATCTGAAAAAAAGCAGGAGTAGCTATCCTGTATGCAGATCAAGTGGATTTCAAACCAATACTTATTAAGAGAGACAAAGAAGGACACTACATCCTTGTAAAGGGAACAAACCCACACGAAGAGATGACAATCATAAATATATATGCATGAAACACTAGTGCACCAAACTATATAAAACAATACTAACAGACATGAAAAGTCATATATGCACTAATACAATAGTAGTCGAGGACCTCAATACCACACTGTCAAAAATAGATAGATGAACTAGACAAAACATAAGTAATGAAATACCAGAACTCAATGGAACCCTTGAATGAATGAACTTAACAGAAGATTACAGAGTGTCCCACCCCACAAAATCAGAATACACATTCTTTTTTTAATTATTTTTCCCCATTAAGTTTATTGGTACATTTTAGGTATAAAATGCATTTACATACATCATTGAGATCTTGCAAGATTACATAAGTATCTTGGCTCTTAATTTTTTTCCCTCTTCCTCTGCTCTCCCTTCACCCACTCCACCCTTCCCTATTTGCAAAGATTTTGTTTCCATTTGTTTCCTTTTCTCAGATATTTCCCTTATTTCCTTTCCCCTACCTCTCCAACTTCCCCTGCTCCTGTAGACCTTTACTTCCTATTACATAATATCAATTATCCATTTTTAAAATTAAAATATCAAGACCTAGGAGACATTACCACAGATTTTACAGAATTTAAAAGGATATAGAAAGCATATTTCAAAAATCTGTTTTGAAATAAATTTGACAACTTCTAAGAAGTACCTAGGAAGACAAATTAATGAAACTAATGCTGAAGGAAATATAAAATTTGAATAGCACCTATTAAAGAAAGTATATTCCTAGCTTGAAAACCTACCAATATGACAACAACAGGCTCGTACACATTTTAACTGATAAATTATATCAAACATTTAAAGCAGAAAAAAAAAGAACACTTCTCCCCTCATTTTAGGAAATCAACATTGTGCTAATCCTAAAACTGGATAAAGATAATAGAAGAAAAAAGTATGAACATAGATAGAAATTTGTTTAACAAAACAAACTATTAGAAGTCAGATCTGGCAGGATGTAGAAAGTGGTTTTGTTATAGGGATGGCAGTGTTGGTTCAGCATTGGAAGATCCACTCGAAAAGTCATCATTTTCACAGAGGAAAGGAAAATGTCATATGATCCTGTCAATAGTTGGAGAAAAAGTATTGGACTAAATTTCACAGCTGTTCATGGTAAAAGCTCTCAGAAGACTAGAAGTAGAACAGAACTTTCTCAACAGATTAGACATGTACTCCATACTTCCAGTGAGAAAGCTTTATATGAATGGAGAAGATACAATGCTTTCTCCCTAAGGTGGGGAACAAGGGCAGATATGCTTATTATTTATTGGTCCATTAAACTTTGAAACCTATTTCACACCAAAATAGTCTGGCAGTAAAATGACACAATCAGCATAGGACTGGAAAGGTAGAAGCCAAATCTTTATATGTAGATGAAATGATCATTTACAAAGAAAATACTAAGAAATCTCTAGGAGCCCATAGAACTTGTATTTGAATTTAGCAGGATTAGAAAACACAAGGTATATATAAAAATTCAGGTCTATGTATACTTGCTGTAAATGAACAATTGCATATTGAAATTTAAAAGTTATGTAGGAGTACAAAGGACCTAGAAAAGTTAAAAGAAGAAAAAAAACAGTGTTGGAAGACATTTAGTACCTAATTTTAAGACTTCTTCTAAAGCTACAGTAATCAAGGCAGTGTTGGTGTAAGGAAAGACATATAGATCATTGGAATAAAACAGAGAATCTAGAAATAGAACCACACATATATGGCCCACTGAGTTTTGAAAGATTATTTAACATTAGCATTTTATAGAATATAAACTCAATTCAAGAACTGAGGAAAAGATACTGTTTTGAGCAAATGGCACTGGAACACCTAGTATCCACATATATAATATTAAACTCAACCCTTTATTTCCATACATAAAAATAACTTGAAGGGATCTATAAACCTAAATAAGAAAGCCTAAAAGTATAAAACTTTAAGAAGGAATTATAAGGGAAAATGATTATGAATTTAGGGTAGGAAAGAACTACCTAGGATACAAAAGACATGATGTATAAAAGAAAAAAATTGATAAATGATAATCCACCAAAATTTAGAACTTTAAATGACATCATTAAAATGAAAAGTAGTCCTTAAACAGACCATATTTACAATGCATATAACCTATGACCAGAATATATAAAGAATTCTTACAGCTCATTAATAGACAACCCAATTAAAAAGTAGACATAAGTTTGTAATAGCTAAAGTTTGGAAACAGCCCAAGTGCCCATCAACTGGAAACTGGATAAAGAAGATTTTTTTTTTATAAAGTGGAGTGTTACTCAGCCATAAAGAATGAGAAACTAGAGTCATTTATAGCTAAATGGATGCATATTGAGGCCATACTCTTAAGTGAAATAAATAGGACACATATGTGTAAATACCGAATAGTATCTCTAATGTGAGAAACTGAAAGTGTAAATAAGGATGAAAATGATTAAAATGAATAATTGATAATTTGAAATAGGAATAGGTCCAGAGAGGTAGGTGTGGCAGGAGGGGAAGGGGAAAGGGAAGAAGGGAAAGGAAAAATTATGAGAAAGAAAAAAAACGGAAACAAAGCTTATGTAAATAGGGAAGGGTAGTGGGGGTGAAGGGCGCATAGGTAATGGGGAAAAAATAAGAACTAAGATACACCATGTTCAGGGAAAAATACCAAATGATAAATGTAAATGTATTGTATACCTAAAATGTACCAATTAATATATAAATTTTAAAAAATAGACATAAAAAGATGATAAATAGCCAGCACAGCACAAGGAAAAGTGTGCAACTCTAGAATCAGAAAAATGCTAATTAGTACAATAACAAGATTGAATTGTACAATCCTTAGGGAGATGAAGTTAAAGGTTTTGAAAGACTTGTCGTGACTTTCTTTTTGTTGGACTCTCCCACTTTGTGTTTAATTTGTCACACCCAACAGATTCATTCTACTGGGATTCCTGGGCTTGTGATACTCATTGTCTCTTCCTAAGATATTGTCTAAAATTTTTGGAGTGCTGGTTTGGTATTCATGAAGTTCCTGAGGTGCTCTTTATCATGAAAGTATCTTATTTCTCCATCAATTTTGAAAGATAGTTTTGCAGGGTACATCAATCTGGGTTGGAGGCTGTTTTCCTTTAGGGCTTGAAATACATCACTCCAAGCTCTTCTTGCCTTGAGGGTTTGCATTGAGAAGTCTGCTGTGATTCTGATGGGCTTCCCTTTGTATGTGATTTGTTTCTTTTCTCTGACTGCTTGGAGAATTTTGTTCTTCTGTTTGGTTTCTGGAATTTTAACTATTATATGCCTATGTGTAGATTTTTTTTATCAAGGCTAGCTGGAGTCCTATATGCCTCACTTATCTGTATGTCAAGTTCTTTTCCCCTGCTTGGGAAGTTTTTTGCCATCACTTCTGTGAACAGTTTTTTTATGTCATCTGCATTCTCTTCCTGTTTCTTCATTGACTCCAATCAGTCTTATGTTATTCTTCTTTGCATCGTCTAGCAGCTGCTGGATTGATTTCTCATGTTCCCTTACAATTTTAAAGCAATTTTTCTTTTCTTCCTCACTAATTGCAATCTTATCTTCTATATGTGAAATTCTATCCTCACATTGGTTCATTCTGCTGTGCAGACTTTCCATGGAGTTTTTAATCTTTTGGAAATCTGTTTGCATCTGTTTTATGGATTCCATTTGTTTTCTGTGTTGGTATTTCATCATGTTCCTTAGCTACTATATTTTATTATCTGTGTCCTCTCTAGATTTATTAATCATGTCTTGTACTATGAGTACAATCTTTGCTGTTATCTGAGTAATTATTTCTGATTTCATTTTTCCCAGATCCTCTTTTGTTGCCAGTTCAGAGAGTCCAGGTGGTTGAGTATCAGATTGTTCCATCTCATTTCCCTTTGGGGTTGCTGTAGGTGATCTGGAATTCTGTTTTTGAGGCTTGTTTATGTGTCTTCTTATTTCCACAGGGAGGGAGGGGTGCTTCTGGTACCCACACAGACCACCTTCTCTGCCCTAGGAGTGTGGAATGGTGGTGAGGGAGCTTACTTCCAGGTGCTCACAGAATACAAATTCTTTTCAGCTGCACATGGGTCATGCTCCAAAATAGACCACATACTAACTCATACAACAGGTTTAAGTAAGTGCAAAGGAATTGAAGTTATCCCCTGTATATTATCGGTGCATAGTGTGATGAAACTGGAGATCAACAGCAAGAGAAACCACAAAAATTTCATAAACACATGGAAATTGAACAACACACTTCTGAAGAACCAATGGGTCACAGAGGAAATTAAAGAAGAAATCAGACAGTTCCTTCAATTCAATGACAATGACAATACAACATATCGGAATCTATGGGACACAATGAAGCAGTCTTACGAGGGAAATTCATACATAGCAGTGAATACACATATTAGGAAAACAGAGTGAGCCCAATTAAACAACCTGATGCTGAACATCAATCTGCTAGAGAAAGAAATGCAGGTCAAACACAAAGCGCATACCAGGGAGGAAATTATAAAGATCAGAGCAGAAATCAATGCAATGGAGACTAAGAGCATGAAACAAAAAAAATCAATGAAGCCAAGAGTTGGTTCTTCCAAAGAATAAACAAAATTGACAAACCCTTAGACAAACATCAGAAAAATAAAGAAAAGAACCAAATCCATGCAATTAGGAATGAAAAGGGTGAAATTGCAACACACCCAGCACAAATTCAGGGGATCCTCAATACCTATTTCAAGAACCTATACACCCATAGGATGGAAAACACAGAAGAAATGGAAAGATTCCTAGATACCAAAGTGGAACAAAGAAGACCTAAAAATTCTAAACAACCTAATATCAATCAATGAATTTGAAAATGTAATTAAAAACTTATCAACTAAGAAAAGCCCAGGTCCTCATGGCTTCACCGCTGAATTCTACAAGACATTTAGAGAGGAACTACTGTCACTACTGTTTAAACTCTTCAATGAAATTGAAAGGGAAGCAATACTCCCAAATTCATTCCTGGAAGCAAGCATCACCTTGATCCCCAAAGCAGACAAAGACCCAATCCAAAAAGAAAACTATAGGCCAATCTCACTAATGAATATAGATGCAAAAATCCTTAATAAGATACTGGCAAATAGAATGCAGAAGATCATCAAGAAGATCATACACCCTGACCAAGTGGTATTCATCCCAGGGATGCAGGGATGGTTTAACATATGCAAATGAATCAATGTGATACACTATATCAATAGAGCCAAGAACAAAAAAACCATATGATTATCTCCACAGATGCAGAAAAAGCATTTGACAAAATCCAACATGCATTTATGATAAAAACCTTCAAAAAATTGGAATAGATAGAGTCTACTTCAATCTGATAAAAGTCATCTATGAAAAACAAACAGTCAATATCATACTAAACAGTCAAAAACTGAAATCCTTCACATTAAAATCAGGAACAAGACAAGGATGTCCACTATCACCACTCTTGTTCAATATAGTTTTGGAATCATTAGCCATGGCAATTAGACAAGAGAAAGAAATAAAAGGAATAAAGATAGGAAATGAAGAAGTCAAATTGTCATTATTTGCACATGACATGCTACTCTATATAGAAGACCCCAAGAACTCCACCAAAAGTCTCCTAGACTTAATAACCAAATTCAGTAGAGTAGCTGGATACAAGGTCAACATACAAAAACTAATAGCTTTCCTCTACACCAACAGACTCACTGAGACAGAAATAGGACAAACAATTCCTTTAACAATAGCACTCAAAAAACTGAAATACCTTGGAATCAACCTAACAAAAGAAATCAAAGACCTCTGCTCTGAAAGCTATAGCACTCTGAAAAGAGAGATAGAAGATGATATCAGAAAATGGAAAGACATCCCCTGCTCCTTGGTAGGAAAGATCAATATAGTGAAAATGGCCATACTTCCAAAACTGCTATATAGATTCAATGCATTCCCAATTGAAATCCCAGCAGCATATTTCATGGACCTTGAGAAAACAATCCAAAAATTCATTTCAAACAAGAAGAGACCCAGAATAGCAAAAGCAATTCTAGGAAACGGAGACATGGCAGGGAGTATCACAATCCCCAACTTGAAACTATACTACAAAGCTACTATGATATAAAAAAAAACAGCATGGCTCTGGCAAAGAAACAGACCTGAGGACTAGTGGAACAGATTGGATGATGCTGAAACACTCAGCCATCTCATCTTCAATAAGGAGTCAAACACCCTCACTGGAGGAAAGATAGCCTCTTTAAGAAATGGTGCTGGAAAAATTGGGTTTCAGCTTGTCAAAGATTAAAACTAGACCTATATCTCTCACCATGTACTAAACTAAAATCAAAATGGATTAAAGATCTATATATTAAAATAGAAATGCTGAATCACCTGGAACAGAGGTTAGGTAGAACTCTTGAAGACACTGGTGTAGGAGAACATTTTATGAACAAAACCTCAGTTGCCTGTGAACTAGCACAAACAATCAACAAGTGGAATCTCTTCTTATTAAAAATCTCTGCACTGCAAGAGAAACCACCAGCAGTGTGAAGAGACAACCCACAATGTGGGAAAAAAATCTTCACCTGCTGTTCCTCAGACAAAGGCCTACTATCTCGAATCTGTAAAGAACTTAAAAAGTTCTAACCTCCCCAACTTAAAGAACCAATCCATGGGGTCTGATTTTTTTCAATTCTTTATATATTCTAGATAGTAGTCCTTTGTCTGAGGTACACTGCTAAAAATTTTTCCCTGTATTGTAGGTTGTCTGGTAGCACTGTTGGTGGTTTCTTTTGTAGTGCAGAAGCTTTTTAATAAGATGAGATCCCAGTTGTTGATTCTTTCTGCTAGTTCCCATGCTGCTGAGGTTTTGCTAATGAAGTCTTTTCCTATGCCAATGTCTTCAAGAGTTCTACCTAACTTATCTTCCAGCAAGTTTAGTGTTTCTGTCTTAATATTTAGATCTTTAACCCACTTTGATCTTAGTTTAGTGTATGGTGATAGCTATGGGTCTAGTTTTAATCTTTGGCAGGTGGAAATCCAGTATTTCCAACACCATTTATTAAATAGGCTATCTTTCCTCCAATGATGGTGGTTAGCTCCTTTGTCAAAGTTGAGGTGGCTGAGCATGTCTGGAGTTGTTTCTGCATCTTCTAATCTATTCCACTGATCCTCAGGTCTGTTCCTTTGCCAGTACCATGCTGTTTTTATCACAGTAGCTTTGTAGTATAGTATATAAAGAATTGAAAAAAATCAGACCCCCCAAATTCAAAGACCCAATTTAAAAATGAGCATCTGAAATGAACAGACATTTCTCAGACATGAAAGTAAAAGCAGCAAACAAATATATGAAAAAAATCTTCAACAGCACTAGTCATTTGAGAGATGTAGATGAAAACAACACTGAGATTCCACCTCACCCCAGAAAGAGTGGCTGCTATCAAGAAATCAACCAATAACAAATGCTGGTGGGGTTGTGGGGAAAAAGGAACCCTTCTCCATTGCTGGTGGGAGTGCAGACTGGTGCAACCACTGTGGAAGTCAGTATGGAGATAGCTCAGAGAACTAGGAGTAGAGGTCCCATTTCACCCAGCCATTCCCCTGCTGGGTATCTTCCCCAAAGAATTAAAAGAATCATACCACAGTGATATATGTGCACCCATATTCATAGTGGCACAGTTTGTAATAGCTAAAGCTTGGAAGCAGCCCAAGTGCCCATCAACTGGAAACTAGATCTGAAAAACATGAAGGTCAGACTAAGGTCTCTATGGCTTTTCCAACCATAAAATTTAAAAAGTAGGGTTTTGTTTCCTTAGATTCTTTTATTGGTACATTTTAGGTATACAAAACATTTACATTTCTTATTGGGTACTTGTACATTTACATGATATATCTTGGTTGTTATTTTTTCCTCATTTCCTGTCCTCCCTTTACCCCCGCCACCCTTCCCTATTTTCAAAGACTTTATTTACATTTTTTCCTTTTCTCATAATTTTTCCTTTCCCTTCTTTCTTTTCTTGGACTCCTTCCAGTTCCCCTACCCCTTGGAACTTTTCTTTCCATGTCACATTATCAATTATTCATTTTAATCATTATTTACACTTTCAGTTTCTCACACTAGAGTAACTATTTTGTATTTACATCAGTGTCCTATTTATTTCACTTGAGTATGGCCTCAATATGCATCTATTTGGCTATAAATGTCTCCAGGTTCTTGCTCTTTATGGCTGAGTAGAACTCTATTTTATAAAAACACCACATCTTCTTTATCCAGTTTCCAGTTGATGGACACCTGGGCTGTTTCCAAGCTTTTGCTATTACAAACTGTGCTGCTATAAACATGGGTGCACATATATCGCTGTGGTATGATTCTTTCAATTCTTTTGAGAAGATACCCAGCAGGGAAATAGCTGGGTGAAATGGGACCTCTAGTCCTAGTTCTTTGAGGTATCTCCATACTGATTTCCATAGTGCTTGCAGCAGTCTGCACCCCCACCAACAATGGAGAAGGGTTCCTTTCTCCCCCAAACCCTGCCAACATTTGTTATTGGTTGATTTCTTTATAGCAGCCATTCTTTCTGGGGTGAGGTGGAATCTCACCATTGTTTTCATCTGCATCCTTCGAATGACCAGTGATGTTGAACATTTTTTCATATGTTTATTGGCTATTTCTACTTCTTTGTCTGAGAAATGTCTGTTCATTTCAGATGCCCATTTTTGAATTGAGTCTTTGAATTTCAGTGGTCTGATTTTTTTCAGTTCTTTATATATTCTAGATAATAGTCCTTTGTCTGAGATACAGCTTTTTCCCACATTGTATGTTGTCTCTAAGCTCTGTTGCTGGTTTCTCTTGCAGTGCAGATGCTTTTTAATATGATGAGATCCCAGTTGTTGATTTTTTTTGCTAGTTCCCTTGCTACTGAAGTTTTGTTCATAGTCTTATCCTATGCCACTATCAGGAGTTCTATCTAACTTATCTTCCAGCAAGTTTAGTGTTTCTTAATATTTATATCTTTAATACACCTCAATCTTAGTTTAGTGCATGGTGATAGATATGGGTCTAGTTTTAATCTTTGGAGGGTTGAAATCCAGTTTTTCCAAGGCCATTTATTAAATAGGCTATGTTTCCTCCAATGAGGGTGGTTGGCTCCTTTGTCAAAGATGAGGTGGCTGAGTATGTCTGAAGTTGTTTCTGCATCTTCTAATCTATTCCACTGATTCTTGGGTCTGTTTCTTTGCCAGTACCATACTGTTTTTATCACAGTAGCTTTGTAGTATAGTGTCAAGTTGGCGATTATGATAAGCCCTGCCATGTCTCTGTTGCCTAGAATTGCTTTTGCCATTCTAGGTGTCTTCAGTTTCCAAATGAATTTTTGGATTGTTTTCTCTAGTTCTGTGAAATATTGTTGGAATTTCAATGGGCATTGCATTAAATCTATATAGCAGTTTTGGAAGTATGGCCATTTTCATTATATTGGTTCTTCCTACAGAGGAGCAAGGAATGTCTTTCCATTTTCTTGTATCCTCTTCGATCTCTTTCTTCAGAGTGCTGCAGTTTTCAATGTAGAGGTCTTTTGCATCTTTTGTTAGATTGATTCCTAGATATTTCATTTTTTTTTTTTGGATGCTATTATAAAAGGAATTTTTTCTCTAATTTCTCTCTCAGTAGTCTGTTATTTGTGTACAAGAAGGCTATAGTTTTTTGAGTGTTGACCTTATATCCAGCTACTCTACTGAATCTGTCAATTAAGTCTAGAAGTCTTTTGGCAGAGTTTTTTGGGTCTTCTATGTAAAGTATCATATCATCAGCAAATAATGAAAGTTTAAACTCTTCCTTTCCTATCTTTATTCCTTTTATTTCTTTCTCTCTTCTAATTGCTGTGGCTAATGTTTCCAAAACTATATTGAATAGGAGTGGTGACAGTGGGCATCCTTGTCTTGTTCCTGATTTTAGCATGAGAGTTTTCAGTTTTTGACCATTTAGTATGCTGTTGGCTGTTGGTTTTTCATAGATGGCTTTTATCAGATTGAAGTAGAGTCCATCTATTCCAACTATTTTTAGGGTTTTTATCATGAATGGGTATTCACTTATGTCGAATACTTTTTCTGCATCTATTGAGATGATCATAAGGTTTTTGTCCTTGGCTCTGTTAATATGGTGTATTACATTTATTGATTTATGAAAGTTGAACCATCCTTGCATCCCTATGATAAATCCAATGTGGTCAGGGTGTATGATCTTCTAGATGACCCTCTGTATTCTGTTTGCCAGTGTCTTGTGGATGATTTTTGCATCTATGTTCATTAGGGAGATTGGTCTGTAGTTCTCTTTTTGGGTCGGGTCTTTCCCTGTTTTTGGAATCAAAGTATCACTTGCTTCCAGGAATGAATTTGGAAGTATTGCTTTCCTTTCAATTTCATCACATAGTTTAAAGAGAAATGGTGATAGTTCTTCTCTAAATGTCTTGTAGAATTCAGCAATGAAGCCATCAGGACCTGGGCTTTTCTTTGTTGGTAAATTTTTTATTACATTTTCAATTTCAAAGATTGTAATTGGAGTGTTTAGAATTTTTATATCTTCTTCATTTAAGTTTGGCAATTCATATGTATCTAGCAATCTGTCCATTTCTTCTGTGTTTTCCATTTTATTAGAGTACAGATTCTCAAAGTAGGTATTGATGATATTCTGGATTTCTGCTGGATCTATTGTGACTTCACTTTTTTCATTCTTGATTGCATGGATTTGAGCCTTTTCTTTCCTTTTTTGATAAGGTTTTCTAGGGGTTTATTGATTTTATTTCTTTCAAAAGACCAACTTTTTGATTCATTGATTTTTTTTGTATCATTCTCTTAGTCTCCATTGCATTGTTTTCTGCTCTGATGTTTACAATTTCCTCCCTTGTACGAGCTTTGGGTTTGTCAAGCTCTTCTTTTTCTAGAAGCTTGAGGTTCAGCATTAGGTTGTTTATTTGAGCTCTCTCTGTTTTCCTAATATGGGCATTCACTGTTATGAATTTCCCTGGTAGAACTCCTTTCATTGTGTCTCTTAGATTCCTGTATGTTGTAGTGGCATTATCATTTACTTGTAGAAACTGTCTAATTTTGTCTTAAACTTCCTCTGTGACCCATTGATTGTTCAGGAGAGTGTTTTTCAATTTCCATGTGTTTGTGGGGGGGTTGTAGTTTCTTATGGTATTGATCTCCAATTTTATTGCACTATGGTCTGTTAATATACAGGGAGTGACTTCAATTCTTTTGCATTTACTTAAACAGACTCTATGAGCTAGCATGTGGTCCATTTTGGAGAATGACCCATAGGCAGCCAAAAAAAATGTATAGTCTGATTTTGTGTGTGGAACACTCTGTAAACATCTATTATGTCCATTTGTTCAAAAGCTTGGTTCAGTTCTAGAATTTCATTGTTGATTTTTTGTCTAGATGACATGTTTATTTGTGTCAGTGGGGTATTCAGGTCCCCCACTACAATTGTATTAGTGCTGATTTGCTTTCTCATGTCCATTAATATTTGTTTTGTATATTTGGGGGGCATTCGTATTTGGTCCATGTACATTTATGATTGTCATCTCTTCCTCTTGGATTGTTCTCTTCACAAGGATATAGTGACAATCTTTGTCTCTCTTGATTAGTTTTGGTTTGAAATCTATTTCATCTGCAAATAAGATTGCTACCCCAGCTTTTTTTCAAGGTTCCCTTCACATGGATAACTGTTTTCCACCCTTTAACTTTCAGTCTATGAATGTCTTTTTGAATTAGGTGTGTTCCTTTTATACAGCTTATTTTTTGGATTTTGCTTCTTAATCCATTCTGCCAGCCTATCTCTTTTGATTTGTGAATTGCAGCCATTAACACTGATGGTTATAATTGATAAATGTTGACTCATCCTTTTCAGGATGTTTTACCACTGTTGGCTCTTTTATATTTTATTTTTCCCCTTTCCCTTTAGTTTCTTACCTTGCTTGGTGGCCTCCCTCTGTTGGGCCTCATGGAGTTGTGACCTTCATTGGCTTTTTCTAGGATATTATTTAGAATTGTTTGGAGTGCTGATTTGGTGTTCATGAAATTTCTCAGGTGTTCTTTGTCATGGAAGTATCTAATTTCTCCATTGATTTTGAAAGATAATTTTACAGGATACAACAGTCTAGATTGGAAGTTATTTTCTTTTAGGGCTTGAAATATTTCACTCCAGGCTCTCCTTGACTTGAGGATTTGTGTTGAGAAGTCTGCTGTGATTCTGATGGGCTTTCCTTTGTATGTTATTTGTTTTTCTCTAACTGCTTGTCGGATTTTGTTCTTCTGTTGCATTTCTGGGATCTTGACTATTATATGTGTAGGTGTTGCTTTTTTTTTGATCATGGCTAGTTGGAGTTCTTTATGCCTCACTTATCTGTTTGTCAAATATTCTACCTCTGTCTGGGAAGTTTTCTACTATTATTTCTGTGAACAATTTTTTATGTCATTTATACTTTCTCCTGCTTTTTTATGGACTCCTGTCAGTCTTCTGTTATTCTTCTTTGCATCCTCTGGCAGCTGCTGGATTGATTTCTTGTGTTCTGTTACTATTTTGAAGAAATCTCTGTTTTCATGGTCACTAACTGCAATCCTTTCTTCTATATCTGATATTCTATGTTCACATTCTCTCAATCTGGTGTGAATACTTTCATTGGAGTTTTTAATCTCCTGGATATCTGTTTGAATGTGTTCCATGGACTCCATTTCTTTCCTCTGTTAGGCAATTATGGTTTCCATTTCTTTCTTATGCTGGGTATTCATGGCTTCCATCATGGTTCTGAGCTCATCTATTTTTTTTATGTTTCTTCTCTAGAGCCTCTAATCATATCTTTCCCTCTGCTCACCATCTCTGTAGTTATCTGGGAAATTATTTCTGTTTTGAATTTTTCTAGAGCCTTATTCATCTGTTTTGTTACTCCCTATGCTATCAGTTCAGGGTGTCCAGGTGGTTAATTATCAGACTTTTCTACCTCATTTCCCCCAGAATTTGCCTTTGGTGAGCTGGAAGTCTATTTGTGTCCTGCCAAGGTGTCTTCTCATTTTTAATTCTGTTGTTGGTGCTGCTTTTTGCTTTATTTCCTGGGCTGATACTCCAATATTTCTTATTTTGAGTATCTTTATTACTGGTGTTTAGAGCACCTATGGAGTGATTGCTTCTCAGAAATAACCTCCAGGTATAGCTGGACTTTTTAGGCTTTGAGTCTCTAATGACTCTTAGGCAATCTCATTTTCAGTATACCTGGGCGGACAACTGATTAGACCAATCACAACACCTTAGCCCCATTGGCACAATGAGCATCAAGCACAGCTTAGAAAATGACAATTTGTGGTAGTAGTTAATCTGTCACTTTGAACCATGCAAGCTAGATCAAAATCTAGGGTCAGCCCAAAATATGTTTGTAGTAAGTAAACCCTTCAATATGGCAAATTTACCCTTCAGGTTAAGGATTGAGCAGGGGTTGAGGAGGGAGGGTAGAGGGGCAGAGGAAGAAGGAAAGGTCAGAGCTGAGGCTAGAGGACAAGGGAAGATCAGCAAATTGTGGGGATCTGTTGAAGACAGGAGGAGAAGACAAAGTGAATGAACAGAGACAAGTACAGAACAAACTGACAACAATAGGGAAGCTAGAAATTGTATTCACCTTCCTATAAAAGTGACAGTCAAGAGGACAGAGGGAGAGAAAAAATTCAGAATGGGACAGGAATAGGAACAAAGAGGGAGAGAAATATAGAGACAGAAGTGATAGAGAGAAAAAGAAAATTAAATATATATATATATATAAACAAACAAACAAAGTTCTTCCTTAGGATATGTTTCTGCTGTCCTGGTAGGCAATGTGGGCAGCAGTGTGTGGGTTTAAATCAATTAGTCTCAGTAAGCCAGCTGAAGTCTACTGAGATATTCAGGCTGATTTCTGGCTGCAAGGTCCAGGTTGAAGTCCCTGACCTCCTGCACGATTAAACTCTGCAAGGTTCTATTGCAGGTTCCAGCTGTCCTCCCTGCTATGCGAGTCCGAGTTTCTATGGGAGGTGCTGATCCCACCAACTTACCAACCACAATGGTCCAGGGTGTTTTTATTGAAGAGTTTTTCTTCACTTTCCCAGTAGGCTTCAATTTTCATTGAGGAGAGTCAGAAAGGCCCTCTCTGTTGTTAACTTTTGCTCTATCTTCTGGGGTTCATAACCATGGCCTTTATGTTCCCCTTGGCACCTCTGCTGTGCAGATTCAGATGTCCCATGGTGTTTGTGGGTCTACAGCAGGGCATAGGCTGCTCTTAAAAAGTAGTTTTTAATGACTATTCTTAGCACCCTCAAAGTCTTTTCCATTAGCTGGCTTATCCATAAAGAAAGTATAGTATTACAGTACCCAAAAATGTTTCTTCAAAATGACAATTTTTTTTAATTGAGTTGCTTTTTCTATAAAAAGATGGAGCCTCTGCCTCATCAGTGGCAGAGTATGACTTTGGCAGAGCAGTGAGCATGCATTTGCACTGAGCATCCAGAAACACCCTAACATGATATCACTGATAATACAAAGGAAATAATATTGGAAACTTGCCTGTGGCAATAGGAAAGTAAGTAAACTATTGGCACATGACCTGAAAAACGATTTTAAAAATCTCCAAGATGTTTCCAACTCATCTGTCCCCAATAATTTCCACATGATTTTAAGTATTTCTGCTGCCAGAATCTTCTTGACACATACTAGAAAGTTAACACATACACCTGAGAACTTTTAAGCCCCAAGGAAATGGAAGGCAGAACAGATGGATTTTTGTAAAATGATCATAGACGTTGTAGCTATAGGGTTGTGTTTAAATCCTTGTTCTACCACTTAAACACATGCATCTTATCTCCATTGGAGCCACCCTAAAAATTACTTATAAAACATCCTGCCATTTCTTCATGGCTAGTATGGGAAGCCAACAAGATCATATATGAAAAAAAAATCTTTGCAAAGCATAGGATGCTGCAAAAGTATGACAGATTGTAATGCTTGATGACAAGGAATAGATGAAGTGTAGAAGGACAGTTAAAGGGCAGAAGACCCTGAGGGTCTGAAGGGCACACTGGAAGGCAAACAACCACCTCCTAGTGAGCCAGTCTCGGGCAGGCCTTTCCTGGATTAGTTTCTCTCTGTGTCCAGCTCCATAGCCCATACTATACAAGGATTAAAACTAATCCCTGACCAAAAGAGCCCCTTTCTTCAAAGTCAGTAAGAGGCCACCTAATAGTTACCTTGATCACCATTACTATTAGAGACACCCACAACTTAAGGCTCCTTCCTCCCAATTTGGACTACTTCCAAAGGCATTTGCCCTCTTTTAACAACACTGTATCTCTCATCTATCCTGTAGTCATACAAGGGAGAGTGAACTGTGCAGCTAAATGGAATAGAGAAAAAGACAAGGGTACAAATCAGTAAACACTGAACATGTGTTAGACGTTCAACTCAGCTATAAACCAGCTGTTGTA
The DNA here is from genome assembly GCF_053883595.1 of Heterocephalus glaber. Taxonomy (NCBI): domain Eukaryota; kingdom Metazoa; phylum Chordata; class Mammalia; order Rodentia; family Bathyergidae; genus Heterocephalus; species Heterocephalus glaber. The sequence goes on along the minus strand of NW_028258294.1, from coordinate 24,748,636 downwards.
GTCCATTTTCTGCTGCTATAATAGAATATATGGGAATGGATAACTTATAGAGGACAGAGATTTGTTTGGTTCTAGAGTCTAGGAAATCCAAGACCAAGGGGCCACATTGGGTGAGGACCTTCATGCTACAACATCCTATGGCAAAATGCAGAAGTACAAGATAGTGCAAAAAAGGGCTGAATCTGCTTTTAAAACAAATCCATTCTCATGATAACTAACTCACTTCCACAAAAACATTAATTCATTTATGAGAACAGTGCCCTAATGACCTAATTACCTCTTATTAGGCTCCACCTGAGGTTAAGTTTCCAGTCCATGAACTTTGGGGGACACATCTGAATCAAAAACTAGCCATCAAAGACTAGGCTACCAACCTATCTCTCAGAGCCTCAATTTCTACATCTGCCACTTGGGCCACTAACGCCTGTTCTGCTTGTCTCCCAGGAACACTGTGAAGTTAATGTGAGATAATTGAGGGAAAGATGACTTCAATACTGGAAAGCTACACACAAATATAAAATTTCTTTCAGGCAATATGCAGTCATCATTAAGACAGTGCATTCCAGTACCCAAGACACACTAGGCTGTGTCCTACTCCTGTCATCTACAGTTGTATTATTCTGATCAAGATGCTCTCCCTCTTCAAAATTTGAGTCATTTTCTATAAAACAGGACCCTTAACATTTACCATATAGTTTTGTGGTTAAATTAAATAACAAATTCCTGTCAGTCGTTAAGCAAGTGCTTAATGTAACAGTGTTTGTTGCTTTTTTCTCTCCCCCTTCCCTTCCCTGTCTCCCCACTCCCTTCCTTGTCAGAGAGCAAGAGTGAAACCCAGAGAAAGCCTCAGCATGTGCCACCTTCTGACCCTACCTGAGTATTCCTTCCAAAAGGCCACATGGCTTCTGAAGGCTCCATGAAACTTATAGCTGAGAGTAGAGGATGAGTGCAAAGCTTTACCAGTGATATGACCAGGGTCCAGACACTCTCCTGGTCAGCTCCTCCCTGAGTGAAGTTTTAAAGTAGATTCCTCTGATAGAAAACACAACTTGCCAACACTCATTGCTCCTGCTAGGCTTCCTGCTTTGGGAAATCCACACTGCCAAGCTGTAGCTATTTGGCAAAGCTGAGTCTCAACTCCACAGTCCACAGAGCTCAGGTCTCTCATGAGAGTTCACACATAGCTTCCACGTGGGAAGTTGGACACTCACCCCAACTAGACCTCTGTCCTAGAGGGCATCCTTTGTGAGCAAGAGGCAGAAGCTGAACGTCCTGCTACCCATTGCTATTCCAAGGTGAGGGAAAATGGCTAAGTTGGGGCCAAGACTTCCCTGGCCACCCACAAGCCCAGGTAAATGCCCTTATCTTTGCAGTAAACACACTGATGCAGTGTTTTTCTGTATAATTACTTATCTGTCTCTCCCATCAAACTGTGGTCTCATGGAATACAATGGGCCCTCCACATTCATTTTTATATTTCTAGGCACCAGTACTGCCCACATACATAAACTATCAGTGAGTGTTAATTTACCTAAATTATTGAACTGCCAAATCCTAAAGTACATGACCAGTGTTTTTCCAGCATATGAGTGGTCTATAAGGAAGGTTCCACACATTTCCCCAAGGCACTTTGAGATATGGATCACACTACCAGGAGCTACTCTTCACTCACCCAACCAGTGACCCAATGCAGAGAAATTCCAGATCTCAGGAGAGCCATCTTTCCAATCACATTCTTGCCAATATTATGAGCTCCATGGACCCAACTGTCAAAACTATCCCAGAACCACCACTTATGTCTAACTCTGAGCTCTGTAGGATACTAGAGACCATGGTCACCACCAGTCATGACATCCAGCCCCAACTTACCCCCATAAAGGCCCACTCAGCCTTAAGTATTTCCCTGATGGGTTCTCTAGGACACTCTTTACTCTTCTGAAACCCTCAGGACATTTTTTTTTCATTTCAACAAAAATATAGAAACCACTGACAGAACTCTCAACTTTCTGGCAGTGTACTAACCTTCCTTCCTGTATGCACACCTTTTCTTTCCTCCTTTCATCCAATCACAACAAATAAGGAATCTCTTCTCCCTTTTTAGATAATGATTATGCTCAGTTCTTCCTCAGGGTCCCTGTTATTTTTAATTATCTGTACTATTCTTGAAACTTTAGGCAGAGGAGGTGAACCTTCCAGGCTGCCATACCACTGCCCCCAGTGCAGAGGACCAGGGGAACAGATTAGAAGGTGCAGAAACAACTCCAGACACACTCAGCCACCTCATCTTTGACAAAGGACCCAAACACCCTCACTCAAGGTAAGATAGCCTCTTTAATAAATGGTGCTGGAAAAATTGGGCTTCAACGTGTCAAAGATTAAAATTAGACCTATATCTCTCACCATGCACTAAACTAAAATCAAAATGGATTAAAGATCTAAATATTAAGACAAATGCTGAATCACCTGGAAAAGAGTATAGGTAGAACTCCTGAAGACATTGGGGTAAGAAAAGACTTCATGAACAAAACCTCAGTTGCCCATGAACTAGCACAAACAATCAACAAGGGGGATCTCTTCTTACTAAAAAGCTTCTACACAGCAAAAGAAACCACCAACAGCATGAAGATACAACCCACGATGTGGGAAAAAATTTTTACCAGCTGTTCCTCAGGCAAAGATCTACTACCTAGAATATATGAAGAACTTTAATAAATCAGACCTCCCAAATCTAAAGACCCAATCCAAAAATGGGCATCTGAAATGAACAGACATTTCTCACACAAAAAAATAGAAATAGCAAGGAAATATATGAAAAAATGTTCAACATCACTGGGCATTTGAGAGATGCAAATGAAAACAACACTGAGATTCCACTTCACTCCAGAAAGAATAGCTGCTATCATGAAATCAACCAATAACAAATGTTGGCAGGGCTGTGGGGAAAGAGGGACTCTGCTCCCCTGCTAGTGGGAGTGTAGACTATTGCAACTACTGTGGAAATCAGTATGGAGATACCTCAAAGAACTAGGACTGAAAGTCCCACTTGACCTGGCTATTCCCCTGCTGGGTATCTTCCCCAAAGAATTAAAAGAATCATACCATAGTGATATATGTGCACCCATGTTCATAGCAACACAATTCATGATAGCTAAAACTTGGAAACAACCCAATTGCCCATCAACTGGAAACTGGATAAAGACATGGTTTTTTAAAAATAAAATGGAGTATTACTCAGCCATTAAAAATGAGAAATTAGAAACATTTATAGCTAAATGGATGCACATTGAGGTGATACTCTTAAGTGAAATGAACAGGACACACATGTGTAAATACCAAATATTTTCTCTAGTGTGAGAAACTGAAAGTGTAAATAAGGACTAAAAGGTATAATAGATAATGTGAAATAGGAAGAAAAGGGGCAAAGGGGAAGGGGAAGTTGGAGGGGTAGGGGAAAAGAAAGAAAGGAATGGAGTTAATATGAGAAAATGGAAAAAATGGAAACAAAATCGTTGTAAATAGGGAGGAATGGGGGGGTTGAAGGGAGGGCAGGGGAATTGGGAAAAAATAAGAACCAAGAGAGATTATGTAAATGTGCAAATTTCTAATGATGAAGGTCATTATATTGTATACCTAAAATGTACCAATAAAATTAATTATAAGAAAAGAGGAGTTGCAGATCAAAGGCTCACCCCGGGCAGGGTACAGCTCGGGAGCATTGCTATCTATTGCCTTGTAGCCAATGGCAGGTCTCTCCTCCCACACAGTTAGATGCCTGTACTTAGATGGTGCTTAGAGATGGCCCTCCTGTTTGGCTGGAAGCCAGACTTTGGATTCTACTTCCTCTAATTCTTAGTGTGAGTCCAAACTCTTGATAAAGGCACCTGCCTCACATAAGAAACTCAAGAAGTTTAGTCTGTCCAGCTTGCTCTGCCCACTTGCATCCAGGAGACTGTGAGGATCCCCCCAGGAAGACCCACCAGCTGCCAGTTTGGCCTTGTGGTCAGACACAGGTGGCTGTGCCCTGCTCCATCTGCCTTGCCCCACCCACTTGCATTCAGGAAACTGTGAGGACACCCCCACCCCCAGCAGGCCCACCAGCCACCAGTTTGGCCTTGCAGTCAGATGCGGATGGCTGCACTGTGCTCCATCCCACTTGGCCCACCCACTTGCATCCAGGAGACCCTGAGGACACCCTGCCCCCACAGGCCCACCAGCTGCCAGTTTGCTCACACAGGTGCCTGTAACAACAGCCACCCCCCCCACACTCCACCCCCACCTCTGGCCTCTTGTCTGTGCAGCTACCTGGTTCCACACTACAGAGGCGCAGGGGGACATAAAGGCCATTGTGCTGAGTTGTAGAAGTGAACAACAGAGAGAGAGCCTCTCTCAGGCTCCCTGATGAAAACTGAAGACCACTGGAAAAGTGAGGAGAATCTCTGCAATATAGGCACACTAGACCACCATACTTGATAAGTTGGAGGGATCAGCACCTCCCATTTGAACCTGGACTATTTTCAGGGGAAAGACAGCTGGAACCTGTAATAGAACCTTGCACAGTTCAACCCTGCAGGTGGACAGGGAGCTCAATTTGGGACTTGCAGCCAGAAATCTGCCTGACTCTCACAAGTCTGTGACTGCTTACTGAGACTCATTGACTTATAACAGAGAGTACCAAAAAAAAAAAAATGAGAAGACATTTAAGCAAGTCACAAACAGATTTCCATCCCACAAAAGGCAATTTCTGGATAAAACAAGGTGGAAAAGTCTGATAATCAACCACCTGGACACCCTGAACTGATAGCACAGGAAGTAACAAAACAGATGAATGAGGCTCTAGAAATATTCAAAGCAGAAATAATCTCCCAGATAACTACAGAGATGGTGAGCAAAGTGAAAGACATAATTAGAGGCTCTAGAACAGAAACAGATGAAAAATAGATGACCTCAGAAACATGCTGGAAGCCATGAATACCCAGCATAAGACAGAAATGGCAACCATAATCACCCAACATAAGAAAGAAATGGAATCCATGAAACATATTCAAACAGATATTTAGGAGATTAAAAACTCCATTGAAAGCATGCTTAGCAGATTAAGGGAATATGAAGATAGAATATCAGATATAGAAGACAGGATTGTGGTTAAGGACCATGAAAACAGAGATTTCTTAAAAATAGTAAGAGACCATGAGAAATCAATCCAGCAGCTGCTAGATGATGCAAGGAAGAATAGCATAAGACTGATAGGAGTCCATGAAAAAACAGGAGAAAATTCAATTGACATTAAAAAAAAAAAAACTGTTCACAGAAGTAATAGAAAATTTCCCAGACAGAGGTGGAGAATTGGACATACAGATAAGTGAGGCATAAAGAACTCCAACTAGCCATGATAAAAAAAATCTATGCCTAGACACATAGTAATCAAGATCCCAGAAACACAACAGAAGAACAAAATCCCACAGCCAGTTAGAGAAAAGAAACAAATCACCTGAAAAGGAAAGCCCATCAGAATCATGACAGATTTTTCAACACAAACCTTCAAATCAAGGCGAGCCTGGAGTGAAGTATTTCAAGCCCTAAAAGAAAATAACTTTCAACCTAGACTGTTGTATCCTGCAAAATTATCTTTCAAAATCGATGGGGAAATTAGATACTTCCACAACAAAAAACACCTGAGAAATTTTATGAACACCAAACCAGCACTCCAAACAATTCTAAACAATATCCTAGAAAAAGACAATGAAGGTCACAACTCCATGAGGCCCAACAGAGGGAAGCCACCAGGCAAGGTAAGAAACTAAAGGAAAAGGGGGGGAAAGAAATAAGAGCCAACAACAGTAAAATATCATGACAAGGATGAGTCAATATCTATCAATTATAACTATCAATGTTAATGGTCTCAATTCAACAATCAAAAGAAACAGACTGACAGAATGGATTAAGAAGCAAAATCCAACAATATTCTCTATAAAAGAAATACAACTAATTCAAAAAGAAATACATAGACTGAAAGTAAAAGGATGGAAAACACTTCTCCATGCCACAGGAATCCAGAAAAAAGCAGGGGTAGCAATCTTATTTGCAGACAAAGTAGATTTCAAACCAAAACTAATTAAGAGAGACAAAGATAGTCACTACATCCTTATAAAGGGAACAGTCAAAGAGGAAGAGATGACAAGCATAAATATATATGCAGCAAATATGAATGCCCCAATTATACAAAGCAAATATTAATGGACATGAAAAACCATATAAGCTCTAATACAGTTGTAGTGGGGGATCTCAATATTCCATTATCACAATTAGACAGATCATCTAGACAAAAAATTAACCATGAAATTTTAGAACTGAACCAAGCTATTGAACAAATGGACTTAATAGATGTTTACAGAGTGTTCCACCCCACAAAATCAGAATACACATTCCTTTTGGTTGCACATGGGTCATTCTCCAAAATAGACCACATGCTGGCTCATAGGGCACATCTAAATAAATGTAAAAGAATTGAAATTATCCCCTGTATATTATCAGACCATAGTACAATAAAATTAGAGATAAATGACACAACAAATTGCAAAACTCCCACAAACATATGGAAATTAAATAACAGCCTCCTGAACAACCAATGGGTCACAGAGGAAATTAAAAAAGAAAAAAAGAAATTAGAGAGTTTCTACAAATAAATGATAATGCCAGTACAACACACAGGAATCTAAGGGACATAGTGAAAGCAGTTCTATGTGGGAAATCCATAGCAGTCAATGCCTATATTAGGAAAACAGACACAGCTGAAATAAATAACCTAATGCAGAACCTAGAGCTCCTAGAAAAAGAAGAGCATAATAAACCCAAACCTCGTACAAGAGAGGAAATTGTAAACATCAGATCACAAATCAATGCAATCGAGACTAAGAGAACAATACAAAAAAATTAATGAATCAGAGTTGGTTTTCTGAAAGAATAAATAAAATCTATAAACCCTTAGCCAACCTTATCAAAAAAAGGAAAGAAAAGGCTCAAATCCATGCAATCAAGAATGAAAAAAGTGAATTCACAAGAGATCCAGCAGAAATCCAAAGCATCATCAATACTTACTTCAAGAACCTGTACTCTAATGAAAAGGTAAACACAGAAGAAATGGACAGATTCCTAGATACATATGAATTACCAAAGTTAGATGAAGAAGATATAGAAATTCTAAACACCCCAGTTACAATGAGTGTAACTGAAAATGTAATAAAAATTTTACCAACAAAGAAAATCCCAGGTCCTGATGGCTTCACTGCTGAATTCTACAAGACATTAAAAAAACAACTATCACCATTACTCTTTAAACTCATCAAGGAAATTGAAAGGGAAGCAAAACTTCCAAATTCATTCCTGGAAGCAAGTGTTACTTTGATTCCAAAACCAGCGAAAGACCCAACTGAAAAAGAGAACTACAGGCCAATCTCCCTAATGAACATAGATGCAAAAATTCTCAGCAAGATACTGGCAAACAGCATACAGAGTGTCATCAAGAAGATCAGACAACCTGAGCAAGTTGGATTTATCCCAGGGATGCAAGGATGGTTCAACATTTGTAAATCAATAAATGTGATACACTATATTAATACAGTCAAGGACAACAACCCTATGATCATCTTAATAGATGCAGAAAAGGCATTTGACAAAATCCAACACACATTCATGATACAAACCCTACAAAAAATTGGAATAGAAGATCTTTATCTCAACTTGATTAAGGCTATCTCTGAAAAACCCACAGCCAACAGCATACTAAATGGTCCAAAACTGAAAACTTTCATGCTAAAATCAGGAACAAGACAAGGATGCCCACTATCACCACTCCTGTTCAATATAGTTCTGGAAACATTAGCCACAGCAATTAGACAAAATAACAAAAATTCTCATCCACTTGCGTATTTTCCCAAATGAGTCACTTATTTTTGTTATTTTGTTTTTGTTGTTATTTGTCTTTTAATTATGCAAGATTTTTGAGAAGGTTGCATGCAAGTTGGAAAAATGCTTTAGAAAAGAAATAAAAGTTTCCTTTTTAAAAATATAACTTTATTACCAAACACACACATACAAAACTTAAAACCATTCAAAGAAGAACAATGCAAGGGAAAAAAACCTACAATAATATTCAAAAACAGTAGAATTCAACCAAAACAAAAATGAAAAGCACTTAAACATTTTTCCATATAACTTTAAAAAGTCTCAATTACCAACAAGACACCAGAGGATGTGATTTCTTTCAGAAAGATTTCCCCAAACCAACACTGAACAAATAGTGGTCTGGAAAAACACTTCCGGTTAGCTAGCATACTCCACATAAGCCAAACTTTTTCCTAACTTAAATTTCTATAAAGTCATATGACACATGATGGAAACACAATCTGAGAAATATGTTATTAGGCAATTTTATCCATGTGTATCCTTAATTACACTTTCAGTTTCTCACACTAGAGAAACCATACAGTATTTACATATATGTGTCCTATTTATTTCACTTAAGATGATGGCCTCAATAGGCATCCATTTAGCTATAATTCTCTCTAGTTTCTGGTTCTTTATGGCTGAGTAGTATTCCATTTTATTAAAAAACCACATCTTTATCCAGTCTCCAGTCGATGGGCAAGTGGGCTGTTTTTAAGCTTTAGCTATTACAAACTGTGCCACTGTAAACATGGGTGCACATATATCACTGTGGTATGATTCTTTTAATTCTTTTGGAAAGATCCCCAGCAGGGGGATAGCTAGGTTGAATGGGACCTCTAAGCCTAGTAAAAAGTTTGGCTTATGTGGAGTATGCTAGCTAACTGGAAGTTTTTTTCCAGACCACTATTTGTTCAGTGTTGTACACAAAAGCCTGCGTACTGATGTTAATGGCTGCTTTTTTCATAATTGCCAAAACTTGAAAGCACCCAAGATGTTCTTCAATAGGAGAATAGGTCAATAAACTGTGATGTGTCCCAAAAATGGAATATTACTCAAGTGCTAAAAATAAATGAACTATCAAGTCATAAAAGACTGGAAGAAATTTAAATGCATTTTTAAGTGAAAGAAACCAATCTGAAAAGGTTGCATGCTGTACAATTCAAACTATATGACATTCTACAAAAAGCAGAAGTATAGAGACAATAAATGCATGGAAATAATAAAAAAAGACCAGTGGTCATCAGGGGCTAGAAGAAACAAGGGATGAATGGGCAGAACACAGGATTTTAGAGCAGTGAAACAAGCCCGTGTGATACTGTAAAGGTGAATACCTGTCATTATACATTTGTCCAAACCCACAGAAGGTATAACACCATGAGTGACCTCTAAACTAAATTACAGATGTAGGGTTATAATTATGTGTCAATGTAGGTTCATCAACTCTTAACAACTGTACCACTCTGGTGGGAGATGTGGCTATAGGAGAGGCTGTGGCTGTATGTGGGGCTGGAGATTTATGGGAACTCTCTGTACTTTACACTCAAATTTGCTGTGAACATAAAACTACTGTAAAAAATAAAGCCTATTAAAACTGAATAGATAGATTTTTTAAATCTTCATTCAACCCTCACCTCCAATTACCTGATAAGCAGGCATTAAAATAATTATAAATGTTGACAAGTTCTACCATAAAGGAATAAAAAATAAGGAATCAGCAATAATCATGCAGCCTTCCAATTACCTGAATCCTCTCACAATCATTCTTCATTGTAAACAAACTGTTAATGAACTGCCATAGATCTTAAGCCTTTGTGTATCCATCAGTCTCAGCCAGTACCATAAGTCAGATAACCTTTTGTTCCTACCAAGAGGACTTCTGGCCATCCAAAGTGGGGAATCAAGTCTTAGCACTTGTAATATAATTTGGATTAAGTAGATATTCTCTTAACTGAGTTCTTTTGACTAAACTTACAAAAGGCCTTCTGGAGACAGCTGGTCACAATCCTGAACATCCTGGTTAAGTTCATAGCACAGTCTTTAATATATTTTTTTCCTCCCAGCTGAACCACAGGCTTATGTCTTACACAAAAATATACAACTGTTTATCATTCATAATATATGCTTGTATATATATAATATATATCATATAATACATGAGTATATATTTATATATTTGTATATTATAAACCAAATAAATATGAATAGAAAGAGATTAATTTCTAAAACTAAGCCAAATTTTGTAAGATTTCATAAAGCTGAGCCATTAAGAATGGCTGGTGAAGCTATTCTAGTCTTTGGTATATACCCAAAGGAGTTAGAGTCAGGATGCTAAAGTCAGCATACCATATATCTATGTTTACTGTGGAACAATTCACAAGAGCCAAGATATAGAATCAGTCTAGGTACCCATAAATGGATGAATGGGTAAAGAAAATGTGATATATATATTAAGCCTTAAAGAAGAATGAAATTATGTCATTTCCAGGAAAATGGATAAAACTAAAATTATTATGTTAAGCAAAATAAGCCAGATTCAGAAAGACAAATATTACGTTTTACCTAATATAATAGGGAATATATAATAAAGTAGAATATAATCTAAAAAACAAAATACATGAAAGTATGTAGAAAAGAGACTATCAGATAAGAGGAAGGGAATAAGGGAAAAGGGCATATAAGGGAGGGTAACTATCGGTAATGGGATAGATATGATTAAAATATATACATGTATAAAATGCCACATTCAAACCCAATATTTTGTAAAATTAATATGCACTAATAAAAATATATTTTAAAATTAAAGGCATTTATAACTTTGTAAAAAATAAACAATGGCTAGTGAAGTTAGGTGTGTATAAGAAAAAAAATTTTTAAGAGTAGGAAAAATTTATTGGGAAAAAGAAAGCTTCTGCCTAAGAGAGACAGAAGGGGGACCAGAAAGTGGGGTTGCCCACTCACCCCACTTTTCAAAGATGTTTTATACAGCAAAGCCATGTGGTAAGGTGGGTACAAAGTGGGACAAAACTATAAAACACAATGGAAATTCACGAGGTGGGCATGAGGTGGGACAAAACCATGAGCAACCAATAAGATTACAAGTACAGTCACCCAGTTAACTTTCATTAAATGGGGATCAAATAGGGGAGCCGTGAGGGTGGGTCAGGGATATTTCCTGGAGAGGCTGGGTTAAGACTTTGGCCCCCACCCAGGTGATTGATACCTGTTTAGAATATCAATCACTGCTATTCATCCTACATGGGTGTGCTAATTTCTCTCCTTTTACAATGCTGGCCTTCAGTGAATGTGTCTTCACTCTCCTCCACATTGGCTCCATGTGAGCTGGCCCTGTCTAACTGTCTACAAGATATCTAATTAACTTACCTATCTACAATATTACCCCCTCTAGGGCTGGGGATTTAGCTCATAGGGCTAGGGATTTAGCTCAGTGGTTTCGTCGCCTGCTGCACAAGCACAAGGACCCAAGTTTGATCCCTGGTACCAAAAAAAAAAAAAAATTAACCCCACTGAAGAAGTACCCCTAACTGCTGTGAGGGGACAAAGGGCAAGGACTGCTCTGGTTACTTTCAGCTGAAGAGGGTTGTAGTTGTCATCAGCAGTTAGTTACTCTACAAAGTCTATCTAAAGGCCCTTGATAGGTGCCAGGCATTATCATCTTGGTACCCATATAGCTTTGAGTCTGGAGGAGACAAAGCCAAAGAAACAGTTAATACATGGACCAAATTATAAGGTCAGCAAGACTGCTATGAATATAGCCAACAAGGGTTCCACTTGGAGGAACTAGTAACAGCCTCCCACAGAGGATAAGGAGAAGGCCCAGGGGGCTTCAGAATCCAACATAGAACTTGTATTGTATAGTTTAGCAGTTATGAGCTGTTTATAAGGTCGATCTGGTGGATCCCTGTAAAAGAAGTCTAGCACATTTGTCATTGGTTCCATTTGTATGACTGTTTGGAGTTTGGCAGCCTCTAGGAAAGAATAAACAAAACTTTTAAGAAATTAGAGCATGAAAAATCTAAGCATGAGCACACTAGAATGGAAGGGCAGATTGAGGAGAAAGTCACACTTAGAAATTGAAATAGTGATTGTAACTTGTTGGCTTAGATTTTTTTCATTGATAGAGTTTATCTATAAGACTGATACTTTGTCATAAGTCTCTCTAGTTTTAGCTGTAAGCTGTAGCTATAAGAGACAATTTGAAGAACAAATTTTGCTAGAAATTTAAAACTCTAGCTGAGCTCTTATAGATCTTACTGTAGTTTTTTCCTAATGATCCATACAGCTAAAAGCATAGCTGGAAATTGTCAGAAGGGGTCAGCAATTGGAGCCTTTTTATATCTAGCTTTATTACAATGGCATTATTTTTATGCCTCTTTTGGTTTTTATCTTTTCTGCTGGGTGTTTAAGACCAAGTTAAACTGAGAACTGTGTCAATCAAAATGAACCTCTTGCTATCTATCAAGGTCAGTCTCCTCAGGCATTACTTTGGAACCATGCATAGAGCCTCTCAGCTCCTCTGTCACTGTCAGCCATCAGGATGGGTCACAGCTTTGCTAAACCATGTTACTTTCAGTGAAAGCATGGGAGAATTTTTCCTCTTTGAGACCTTCCTTTGACACACAGTACATTTGTCCTCTAGTGCCAGCCATCTCCCTGCTCAGGAGCTTGAGTGACTTGTAAAGATGTAGGATCCTGTAGAAAAGGTTCCCTAATATACTGGATTCTTTGTTGACCTTGAGGGGCCAGGGCCAAAATATTGTCTGTTCTCATAACCCACTTACCTTTCTAGTTTTAGTCTCCAAACTTTAGTTGTTGAACACCCAGAAGAGAAGAGAAGTGACATAATAATTTCAATAGGAGCAGTGAGCTTAACTATTATAATAGTTAAAACATCAAGTACTTTTGAAGTATAAAGCACAGTTAGAGGGCTGTTATTTCTTACCAACCATGGATTTTTAGTAGTTGAATCCTGTAGAATGTTAACAGACAACAGTTATACATTATATAGGAAAACTTAAGATTAAGAGCCACAAATAGTATTTTAGCATGACAATCATGATGACATTTTTTGTAACACTTACATGTCTAGCATGACAATCATATTTTCTTTGTAACACTTACATGTCCATATTAGTATGAAATAGTCTTTAGTCAAACACCTCCATCTGATCACAAAACATTAAATGACATAAAGAAAACTCTTATTTGTTATCCTTTAATAGGATGCTATCTAAAGAGAACATACATATTGGCCTATAAATGTGCCTAAGGAGTTCATAATGTCTAGCCTCTAATTTTAGTGTATGACATTGTTTGGACTGTTTGGCATCTGAGCATCCCTAAGTGTGGTGATACATATAACATATACATCATATAAGTTTTTAAGAAAACTATTATTTGACTGGATTTCTCATGCTGGCTTGGCATCTACCTCTTATCACAAGTAGCTGCAGTGCAAGAGAAAGGCAGATACCTGAGTCAAAAAAGATGATTACCATAAACAATATTCTAGAAGACTTGTACACTTGTAAGGTATGAATATATATACCATGAAATAAAAATGAGTATCAGTTACATGAAATCCTTTGTCCCTTAATTCTTTTTTGTACCAAGAACATTTTAAATAAAACCTTATTGTTTTCCCACAGAAAACTTAGACCATGACCAATGTGGACATATCACAATAATACATTTAGCAATGTATTTCCCATGAGGCTATGGAAATGATTGGGGTCCCCTTTGTGAACAAAGGCTGGAATAAATTTTTCCAGGCAGGTGCTCCTTTATTTACCAAGGAGAGTCCTGTCCAGTAGTTTTCCTAAGCCCAAGAGTCTTTAATTATCTTAACAAATTTTTAGATGACCTGTGAGAGCCAGATCATAACAATTAACACATTATTTTTGACCAATGAAAGATTCCCAAGATATTATATATTGACAAAAATATGTATTGTATTTGTAAAACCAGTTGACTCTATTTGGATAATCTGGCAACCTGGGGGAAGCATGTCTTTAATTATATTTATCTATAAGCCAACTTGAGTCACAGGCAAACATCTTAAAAATCCAAAATTCCAAAAGAAAAACAGCTCAAACATACCAGCTGTATGTGTTAACAAATTGGACAGACAGACACACACACACACACATAAGACAACTTGTTTATAAACCAGAGTGTACTCAGATGTATTTGGCCAAGTTGAATTTAAATAACTTTTATAATTTTTAGGTTTATAACTATAAAAAAGACTAGTCAGAACTTTGTAGATCAATTAACAGAGATCTCTTGTAATAAGAATCAAAAGGACTAAAAGTCTTCTGTACCTGTGAAAGAAAAAACCATTTTAAGATGGGCCCTAAGCTGACGATTTATCTGACTGGAAAACTCAGCTACACAGGCTTCTGATGGTTTCTTTTATAGCCACAGTTGTTTAATAGCCACATGTAATTGTTCCCTCTAAAGGGACAAAATGTTAAAGGTAATTTTAACTATCTCCAGTGGGAGTCCACTCAGTCCAGGTTTACATGTACAAGAGACTAGGTGGCACTCTTTGGAGCTAAGTATGAATTCCAAGCAGTGAGGAAATAAGGCCTGCCAAAGCTCCAATCTGCTGTGCTGCAGATGTCTACCTATGACGTTTTTTGTTTTTTTCATTTTGAAAAGAAACAAAGGAAAAGAGGGCATCCCTATCTATCCTTCTTTTTCTGTGCCCAATCTACAGTGTCCCTTAGACTTTATCTCATTCAGTGCCAGTGGTAGCAGACTAGAGGTACAAGGAAGTGGGCAAGGAAGTGGGCAGATTATCTGTTCTTATCCTCTAGTTTTGCCTCATGGCTAAAAGACAGACAAATCTGGACTAAAACTTTTACATATATTTTTGAAGAGTTTCAGGATTAAACCTAGACCAGTTTTCTATATGGCCCAGAGATAAATGAAGGTCAGCTTTACTCTGAAAGGATTCCAGGGAGGGGAAACTCACCATTCTGGAAGCTTTGTCTTGAAATCCAGCAGCCACAGAGGAGGGAAGTGCCTTGAATCAAACTGCATTATTTCTCAGGGACAGGGCAGTGGAGAAGGGACAGAGGAGTGTCTTTAAGTATGGCACAAGAACTAAATCTTAACCATCTCAGATATAGAAGGAAAATTAAGATCAGGAACTATTCCAGAGTGGATCTGCCATCCTTAGCAAAGCAGGTCTCCAGAGACAAAAGCTATGATTGACTCCAAATGCATTGTCAAGCAGAAAAATCAAACAAATAATCGAAGAACCCGAATGGCTGCTTTTTGGCTCTTGAAAGAGAAGGCAAGTGTTCTAACTATATTGTTTAGGACTTATCCTTCTAATGAATTACTCTGAATATATAATATCTAATTTATGATTTAAATACCCTAGGCTGTCGAGCAGCTCCCTGATCTTGTAGAAGCACTCACAAAGCCATGTCTCACCTTTTATTATTGTACAAACTGAAATGGTGTCCTGTAGGTAGGTACTTAGAAGTGCTTGTTTGAGCTTCTGGAATGCAATCTGGGAACCAGGTTCCCAGGTTAAAATATGGCTGTCTTTGGGGTTTTTCTATAAGCTGATAGATGGGTCACACAATCTCATTATATCCTGTTATCTAAAGGTGACAAAAGCCTGTAATTTCTAGAAATCTCCTTAGCTGTTTTAGAGTCTTGGGCTGTGGAAAGGAAAGAATTAGTTTAATTCTTTCTTCCCCCAGTCTTGGGTTCCCTTAGATATAATAAGGCCTACATATTTTACCTCAGGCAAAGTTGTGCCTTGGATCTAGAAACATTATAACCCCTGTCTGTTAGAAAATTCAGCAGAGCAGTTGTCTTGGCTAGAAAGCTCTTCTGAGGGGGCACATAACAGCATGCCATCTACATATTGCAAGACTGACTTGGAGAAAACTATAGTATTTCCTTCTATCAAATCAGGATCCAAGGATGGCCTCATCTTTTTCCTGATAGTTGACAATTTAACTGAAGGGCTTAGTTCTCATCTTTCTTAGATCTTCAAGAATATATGTCTGAAAATGTCTTCCATTTTAATCTCCTATCTGATTGGCAGGCCAGTGGGGGCCTTGTATAGGAACTGCTTGTGTTCCAGTGGGAACCAGTTATTCCCCTGGCTGCCAGTATTTTGAGCTTCCAAAATTAAGGTAATATTTGTCTTTACATGTAGTAGCAGTTGTAATACTATTTGTCTTTCATTAGAAATCAATGTTTGATTTAAGAGCAACATTATATCTTTCTAATCTAGTCCGTTGGTCTGAGTAAGTCCTCTAAAGACCTCAATGTTCATATCAGGGTCATCTGAAAACTTTCTTAGGTCTCATTTGATCTGTCTTAGATCACTGAGAGAAAAATACACATGAATACAGGTAGTCCCATATTTGCCATTTACTTCCTGCAAGAATGCTATCTTTGAGGGACCTGAACAACTTAGCTAAGGATGGATATAGCCTCATAGAGATTAATTATGGCTGGACTAGAAATTCCACCCTCAGCACCTGGTGGTCAAGGCTTAAAGTTGTCTTGGAAACTGTCTTCTGGGGTTCTAAAGAGTGAGGTACACCCAGCTCAGAAGAGGTAATCCATGCAGGTGCTAACAGCCCCCCGCCCCAGTCAAAATGAGAAAACATGTACATAAGTCTCAAAACCAGACTTCCAAATCACCTACAGCAACCCCAAAGGGAAATGAGATGGAACACTCTGATACTCAACCACCTGGACCCACTGAACTGGCAACAAAAGGGGATCTGGAACAAATGAAATCAGAAATAATTTCTCAGTTAACAGGAGAAATTGTGCCCCTAGTGCAAGAAATGATTAATAAATCTAGAGAGGAGCTGAGGAACATGATGGAATCCTAACATAAGGAACAAATGGAATCCATAAAACAGATGCAAATAGATTTCCAGGACATGAAAAACTCCATTGAAAGTCTACACAGCAGAATGAGGCAATGTGAGGACAGAATTTCAGATATAGAAGATAAGATTGCAATTACTGACCAGGAAAAGAAAAATTGCTTCAAAATTATAAGGGAACATGAAAAATCAATCCAGCAGCTGCTAGATGATGCAAAGAAGAATAACATAAGACTGATTGGGCTCAATGAAGAAACAGGAGAGAGTGCAGATGACATTAAAAAAATCTCTTCACAGAAATAATGGCAGAAAACTTCCCAAGCAGGGGAAAAGAGCTTGACAAACAGATAAGTGAGGCATATAGGACTCCAAATAGCCTTGATCAAAAAAAATCTACACATAGGCATATAATTGTTAAGATTCCAGAAACACAACAGAAGAACAAAGTTCTCCAAGCAGTCAGAGAAAAGAAACAAATCACATACAAAGGAAAGCCCATCAGAATCACAGCACACTTCTCAACACAAACCATCAAGGCAAGAAGAGCTTGGAGTGACATATTCCAAGCCCTAAAAGAAAACAGCCTCCAACCCAGATTGATGGACCCTGCAAAACTACCTTTCAAAATGGATGGAGAAATAAGATACTTTCATGACAAAGACCAGCTTAAGAACTTCATGAATACCAAACCAGCACTTCAAAGAATTTTACACAATATCCTAGAAACAGACATTGAGGATCACAACCCCAGGAAGCACAGCAGAATGAACCCATCTGGTATGACAAAAAATTAAATGTAAAGGGGGAGAACCCAACAAAAAGAAAAAGTCATGGCAATGACAAGTCAATACGTTTCAGTTATAACCACCAATGTTAATAGTCTCAACTCACCAATCAAAAGAAATAGACTGGCAGAATGGGTCAAGAAGCAAAATCCAACAATATGGTGCATAAAAGAAACACACTTAATTCAAAAGGAAACTCATAGACTGAAAGTTAAAGGGTGGAAAACAATACTCCATGCAACAGGAACTCGAAGAAAAGCAGGAGTAGCTATCCTCTTGGCAGATCAAGTACATTTCAAAGCAACACTGATTAAGAGAGATGAAGAAGGACACTACACCTTGTAAAGGGAACAATCCAAGAGGAAGAGATGACAATCATAAATATCTATGCACCAAACACTAGTGCACCCAACTATATAAAACAAATACTAATGGACATGAAAAGTCATATATGCACTAATATAATTGTAGTGGGGGGCCTCAACACCCCACTGTCACAAATAGATAGATCAGCTAGACTAAAAATAAGTAGTGAAATACTAGAACTCAATCAAACTCTTGAACAAATGAACTTACAGATGTTTCCAGAGTCTTCCACACCACAAAATCAGAATACACATTCTTCTCAGCTGCACATGAGTCATTCTCCAAACTAGACCACATAGTCACACATAGAACATGTTTAAGTAAGTGCAAAGGAATTGAAGTTATCCCCTGTATATTATCAGACCATAGCGAGATGAAATTGGAGATCCATAGCAAAAGAAACTCAAAAAAGTTCATAAACACAAGGAAATTGAACAACACACTTCTGAATAACCAATGGGTCACAGAGGAAATTAAAGAAGAAATCAGACAGTTCCTTCAATTAAATGACAATGACAATGCAACATATCGGAATCTATGGGACACAATGAAAGCAGTCTTATGAAAGAAATTCATAGCCCTGAATATGCATATTAGGAAAACAGAACGAGCCCAATTAAACAACCTCATGCTGAACCTCAAGCTTCTAGGAAAGGAAGAGCAGGACAACCCCAAAGCTCATACAAGGGAGGAAATTATAAAGATCAGAGGAGAAATCAATGCAATGGAGACTAAGAGAACGATACAAAAAATCAATGAAGCCAAGAGTTGGTTCTTCGAAAGAATCAACAAAATTGACAAACCTTTAGCCAACCATGTCAGAAAAAGGAAAGAAAAGGCCCAAATTCATGCAATTAGGAATGAAAAGGGTGAAATGACAACAGACCCAGCTGAAATCCAGAGGATCATCAATACCTACTTCCAGAACCTATACACAAATAAGATGGACAACACAGAAGAAATGGACAGATTCCTAGATACATATAAATTTCCAAAGTTGAAGGAAGAAGACCTAAAAATTCTGAACAACCCAATATCAACCAATGAAATTGAAAATGTAATTAAAAACTTATCAACTAAGAAATGCCCAGGCCCTGATGGCTTCACTGCTGAATTCTACAAGACATTTAGAGAGGAACTGCTGCCACTACTGTTTAAACTCTTCAATGAAATTGAAAGGGAAGCAATACTCCCAAATTCATTCCTGGAAGCAAGCATCACCTTGATCCCCAAAGCAGAGAAAGACCCAACCGAAAAGGAGAACTATAGGCCAATCTCACTAATGAACATAGATGCACAAATCCTTAATAAGATACTGGCAAACAGAGTGCAGAAGATCATCAAGAAGATCATACACCCTGATCAACTGGGATTCATCCCAGGGATGCAGGGATGGTTCAATATACACAAATCAATCAATGTAATACACTGTATCATTAGAGCCAAGGACAAAAACCATATGATTATCTGCATAGACGCAGAAAAAGCATTTGACAACATCCAACATGCATTTATGATAAAAACCCTACAAAAAATTGGAATAGTCTCTACCTCAAACTGATAGAAGCCATCTATGAAAAACCAACAGCCAATATCATACTAAATGGTCAAAAACTGAAATCCTTCACACTAAAAGCAGGAATAAGACAAGGATGTCCACTATCACCACTCTTGTTCAATATAGTTCTGGAAACATTAGCCACAGCAATTAGACAAGAGAAAGAAATAAAAGGAATAAAGATAGGTAATGAAGAAGTCAAATTGTCATTATTTGCACATGTCATGATACTCTATGTAGAAGACCCCAAGAACTCCACCAAAAGTCTTCTAGACTTAATAACCAAATTCAGTCAAGTAGCTGGTTACAAAGTCAACACATAAAAATCAATAGCTTTTCTCTACACAAATGACAGACTCACTGAGAGAGAAATAGGGCAAATAATTCCTTTCACAATAGCATCCAAAAAACTGAAATACCTAGGAATCATCCTAACGAAAGAAATCAAAGACCTCTTCTCTGAAAACTATGGCACTCTGAAAAGAGAGATTGAAGATGATATCAGAAAATGGACAGACATCCCCTGCTCCTGGGTAGGAAGGATTAATAGAGTGAAAATGGCCATACTTCCAAAACTGCTATATAGATTTAATGCAATTCCAATTGAGATCCCAGCAGCATACTTCATAGACCTTGACAAAACAATCCAAAAATTCATTTGGAACAAGAAGAGACCTAGAATAGCAAAAGAAATTCTAGGCAACAGAGACATGGCAGGGGGAATCACAATCCCTAACCTGCAACTATACTACAAAGCTCCTGTGATAAAAACAGCATGGTACTGGCAAAGAAACAGACTTGAGGACCAGTGGAACAGATTAGAAGATGCAGAAACAATGCCAGACACACTCAGCCATCTCATCTTCAACAAAGGAGCCAAGGTCCATTTTAAATTTACAAAGTATTTGAAACTCATAGGCCCTTCTAGGGGCCACAATCTGCACAGTAAAGGCACTCTTATCAACTTCCTATGCACTCAAGAATGAAGAGAAAGGCTGACCAAAATAGTCCCATATTCTAGTCAGTATGTAAAAATACAAATACAAGTTACTGATTGTTATTTTCCCTAGTGCAAGAAAAAACAGTTGTTGCAAGTTGCCTTAGTCTGACTTTCTGGAAGGAAGAATGGTCTGACTACAAGGGATTCTCAAATGAACTCCCAACAAGTTTAAGGAAGTTAAGGGAGAAAAGTTTAATGGGGAGTTTTTAACTCACTAGCAGAGAGAAAAAGTCCAAATAAAGCTCAAGCTGGTTAAACATCCAAAAATTATCATATAGCATTCTATAAGTCCACAACGTATCAGCAAAGGTATTTTTTCTACACACATAAATGATGAAGACCATTCCTGGGGGAGGAAATGTTCAGGTAGCTTTTAATCTATCAAAAATTTTAGGGCCGGGGATTTTGTCAGTGGTTCTGGTGCCTGCCTCTATCAAAGATTTAGTTTTTTATATTTGTCTAGAGGTCTGTCTTACTAGTAGTAGAGAAAGCAGTCCAAACCTGCAGCTGAACTCTTAACAGAGGCTTAAGAAAGGGCTCTGATGGCATTGTTTCAGATCACTGAGACAGAAGATATCTGATGATCACTGACAGAGTTCCCCTTTCACCTCTTAGAAGAGTCCAGATAGGGACAAGTTGTGGAGATTTTGTTGATTACCCAGATGGGCTGTCGGGAGGTAGTTTCTTCTGAGGGACCTTTGGGTATCTGCCAGAGAGTAGCCCTGGCCATGACCCCTCTGTTGTCACCTCAGTTTCTGCTAGTTCCATGCAATCAGAGATCTGTCTCCAAAAGGAACCCAACTGCCTATCTGGTCATTTCCCCCACCATTGGTGTCAGTCAGAGTGGGGATTCACCAGAGAGGAACTGGAGAAACCTGTCCCCTGCTTTGAGAGTGGCAGCTGCCCTAAAGGCAATTACTAGCTGGCAGAGTAACCACTGTTTGGCATTCTATAAGGGACAGGTAAAAGCCTGAACTGTCTTTATCTGAGACAACTTCATAAGAGACCCATTTTATAACATTTTAAAGCAACGAAGTCCAAATGGAACATATACAAAACAAGAAGAAAACATAATTTTAACAAAAGACAATCCATAAGAAAAACAAGACATTTTGCAAAATTTTAAAACACAACTTAAAATTAAGACATTTTTGAAACAAAAGCCAAAACAAAGGCCAGAATTTATACGAAACAAAAACCAGAATCTATGAAACAAATGTCCAGAGCCTATGAAACAAAAGTTATAATCTATGAAGCAAAAAGAACAAAGATAGAACCTATGAAATAAAACTCTTACCTCTGTCCAGTAATATCAGTGGAGGACCTCCAAAATGATATAGGGGGAACAGATATAACTCCCAAACTTACTAGATACCAAAACACGAGTTTGTGTTCTCTAAAATCGAAGAATGAATTCTAGGAAGAGTGGAGGTTAGGAGTAGGAAAAATTTACTGCAAGAAAGAAGGCTTCTGCCTAAGAGAGACAGAAGGGGGACTGGAAAGTGGGTTGCCCTGATAAGAAATTTTTTAAAAGGCAGGGGAAGAGTGGATTTTAAAAATCTGTAAGTATTCTATATTCAGATTGCCTGCAAGTGTTACATTCTCATTTTATTTTATAAGAACTGAACCTAGGAGCTGAAGATGATGCATTGAGTATGGTTATACAAGAAAAATGGTGCTGAGCTCAAGAATAAACTGCCCACCCTCAAAGGTCTTCGTTTTGGGTCAAAAGATCAGCAAATAAATGTACCTGTACATATGACTAAGTTAAAATAACTTGTGTGATGATTGGTCAGCTCTCCCATTGCTGGGACAAATTACTCAACACTCACATCTTAAAGGACGTTTAATTTGGGTCACAGTTTTAGAGGTTTCAACCCATGATCAGTGGCTTCTAGGCAGAAGGGTGTAGTAAAGCAAAACTGTTCACTTCATGGAGGCCAGGAAAAAGAGTAGGTTGAAAAGAGAACCACAGAGGAAAAGGTTAAGAAACAGATATAGTTCCCAGTGTCACACACACCCACCTGACCCACCCAGACAAACCCAAAAGTGTGCTTTACTAAAGATGTCCCTTAATCCAGCCAAGTTGGCAATCACAATAAACAGTCACATCTGGGGAACCAGTGAATTATGTTTTATGCTTCCTCATTTTAATCAGATTTTTCAACTAACCAATCAATAGCTGGTCCTGTTCACATAGGATCAGATCAAAGGGCTTTCAATGTACAGCGTTATCTTGCCAGCTGTAACTGGCTGCCCTCAGATAAGGTCATCATCTTCTCCAAATTTCTACAGTGAGACTGAGAGATCAAGGCCTTTAATTATGTCACAGCAAATAAGACATGTCAGTTATGCCATCAAGTAAATGTTCAATCAATGACTGGCAGAAGAATGAATTAACAGATAGCAACAGAAGAAAGATTTGGAGGTTATTCCAAAGTCTGTCACATCTGGTCCCTCATAATTAGTCTAAACTACTTCACTTAAATCTTAGTGTTTTCTTCGTAAGAGCCCACTGTGAAAGAAAATAGTTGCAACTCACACTTGCTTGGAAGATAAAATAATGTCTCATCTAATCTAAATCATCCATTCTAAAACATATTTAGCTCTCTTCATCTTCTCTAAAATAGATTATTGCTGCTTATTGCTGAATCTACTTTGGTTCCCTCAAATCTTTCCAAGTCACTTATTCAATAAACTCTCAAAAATATTCATTAGTGCCAGCCATTATGCTGGGTGTTGAGACATAGCAGGGAACAAGACAAACAAAAAATACCATCTCTCAAAATGCCCTAGTCACAAAGGCATAAAACTAACAAAAAGGTATTTTTTGGTTCTGGAATAACAAACACATAGGGAGGGCCAAGACAGGTAAAGTAAGAAAGGCACCTCTGATAAAAATATGTAAGAAGGCATCACTCTCAGGTCCTCATATCCAAAAACCTTTAATTGCACACTCTAGCCCCTGTTCTGATAGTAGGGGCCCCATTCCTCTGGACTATGTAAAGTTTTCTGTAACAGAGCTTCCAAAATCCTGTTCTTCTACTCATTCACTTCCCACTGTAAATTATTGGGCCTTTTTGCTAAACATGCCCGCTATATTTGCATCTGGGACTAGATCTTAAGGATTTGTTTAACCATAAATATTTCAGACTTACTACTTTTTCAGTGAGAAAGAAATCACTGTGTATTTTACTTTTCAGCTAAAAAATTACCAAACAAACTTGAGAATAACAATAATTGTTTTTTACCCTGAGGTATAGACAGGTTTCAGCAAATACAGCTGCCTAAACTTGTGATTTTAAAGGTGCTAAGAAAAAACTCTTGCTGAAGAAAATCTAGTGAGATACAAGATAAAGCAGAAGTAAAAAGGTTAGTAGTAAAGAGCTGCGTTTGATTTCAAGCTCTGACATTTGCTAGTTGGATTTAAAGATGAATAAGACATAATCCCCACCATCAAGAGGCAGACATCTAATAGAGATGACAGATGCTTACAACACAGTGAGAACAACAGAGTGATAGAGGCATTTGCAGTCTCAAGGAGCACAGAAGGGGACCTGAGAGGAAGAGAGAGGGAAATGTTATGATCTGAATGTTTGTCCCACCCCACCCACTTCACATGCTGTTGGTTTTGGAGGTGGGGTCTTTGAAGGTGACTAATTCAGGACTGGGATTAGTGCTTTTATAAAAGAGAACACAGAAAGCAAGCTAGCCTTTCCATCACATGAGGACACAGTGAGAAGGTGCTATCTGGGAACTAGAAAGCAGACCTTTACCAGATGCCAAGTCTGTTGGTATCTTGATCTTGAAATTCCTAGCCTCTCAAGCTCTAAGAAACAAATTTCTGTTGTTTATAGGCTACACGGTTTATGGTATTTTGTTCAACAACTTGAACTGATTTAAGACTCAAAAAGGAGGGAGTAAATGAACTGAGATGTAAAACAAGAGTTGAAGTTTGCCATGGAAGAAGAGAAAGCAGAGCAATCTGGGCAGGATGTACCTTAGAACAATGCCAAAGTTTCTCCAGATTGAAAGAATAAAAACTGGATTCAGTTAATGGGAATTTAGTATTTAGATATAAGGACACAATGAAATATGAGACGGAACTATGTCTACATTGGGACAGTCAGATCCTGTTCAAGACATTCAGGAATCAACACAATTCTTAGCATTCAGTTATCCTGGGTTCTCTCAGGTATAGATATGGATCCATTATCCCTTAGACTAGGGATCTGTCATGCTAGTGAGTAAACTTCTCTCTGTCTCCTCCTTTCACCTTCCCTACCCACCCCACTTCTTCCTCTATATCTCCAGCCACTGTTCTCTTTTCCCTTCATTTTCTCTGGTTCCTGTTTATTTATGCTGTTTACTGCCATAGAGCTTCTGCCTGACACTTTCCTTGTATGTTTTGGCTGATTTGCTGTTCATTGCACTTTAACTTGCTGAGAGGGGGAAATCTGTTGGCCAGGCCCACTCAGTACAGAGCAGTCCTGCAGAGCAGGGCTGTCATGCAAGTCCACATCTAGGATGGGTCAGTGGTATCTCTGGGTCAGACACTCTTTCCTGGCTGAGTTATCCACATCCAGAGCAGTGAGATAACACAGCTCAAAGCACACTAACCTATACATAAACACTTTGTTCAGAAGCATCTTCTATAGCACCCCAAGCAAAGCACTGAGGTAGAAAAGCAGTTCTGCTTAGAACTGCAAGCTGCTTGGCCATGTAGGAAAATAAATTTGGAAAAGAAAGTGATGAGATAACTAACCCAGGCTCTGGAGGGTTTTCTGTGCAAGTTTAAGATGTAACAGAAATTAGTCTCAGTCTACATATTCAAATTTAGAAAAAATCACATTTCTACATGTAGTTTAAGTCTACTACTGAAAGCACCTTTCAACATGGTGGCAGAAAATGCTATGTTAGTTGATTAGAGGACTTATCCTTTGGAGTTGTACAAAGATTCCAAGGGTCTTTTTCAGGGCCAGTGCATCTAAGAGGCTCCCCTTAAACTCTGGTCATTTGTCTGCCCTGGGAACCAATGAAACACCCAGTGTTTGCTGCTGCCTCCACTGCTTCTGAGCCACATGAAGGACACAGGAATTTCTGCCAAGTCTGGGACCATCTGTGCCTCCTCTAAGGCACTGAGCAGCCATTTGCTTTTGAAGCAGGTGGCAGCCTGGGGGGATGAGGTGGAAGCTGAAGATAAATTGCTTTGTTTTTCCTAAAGGCACGTGCTGATCCCTGATCACCTAGGAAGGATGGAGCCAGAAAAGTGGCTCAACTCCTATGTCTATCCTCACTGGTCTATGCACACAATTGGGCTTGTAATATAGGTGTTCTTCCAGGAGGCCAGCTCAGTCAGTGCTACCTCCACACATCGACATTAGCTACTCCTGCTTACAAAAATGAACCATTTTTGTCTGTCTGTCCCTTAAAGAATGCATATATGAAACAGTCTGACTAAACTTAACAACACACAAAATACTCCTAAAAAAGAGATAGGTGGGAATGAGAGCTGGCTGTTCAGAAGGAAATGTAAATAATGACAGGGCAAAGGGCATCACTTTCCCAGAAGGGCTGTGGCTGAGATGAGAATCCATCCATGACAGAGATTAACAGAAACAAACAAAGTGTAATTGCAGGAGGCAAGAGAAGTCAAGGAGGTAGGAATGTGTCTTTCAGGACTGACAAAACAGAAAAGGAGATAGCAGTATTTCAACTTAGGCTTTAGAACAAAAGAATGTCAGATTCCTGGCTGAAACAGTTACAGAAGAAATACAGAATACATTTTTTTGAAGGAAGAAAAAATTATTCAGAGCCACATAGAACACCCTTGCAAACACAGGATGACAGTGAGTCACTGTTGCCATACCCTCTCCCTTTCCACACCAGAAAGAGATGATCATAGGAAAAAGGCCCAAAAGCCTGCTGTCTGCTCATGCTCCCACACTCATCTGCAATGTGATCACCAGCCAAATATTTAAAATCTCAGAGCCTCAAAGTCCTTTTCTATAGAATGGGGATAACCCTGCCTCACAAGTTTACTATAGTTACAATAGTCCTCTGCAAATTCTAAGCAAATGGGGCTACTACCTACCATATGATTCTAAATACATGATATTCTGGAAAAGGGAAAACTATGAAGACAGTACAAAGAACAGTGGTTTTCAGGGAGGAAGGATAAAGAGGGGGAGGAGCACTGAGGATTCCAAGTCAGTAAAAATACTGTATGACACTATCATGGCAGATTCAAGTCATTATACATTTGTCCAAACCCAGAGAATATGTACCACCAAGAGTGAACCCTCATGTAAACTCTAGACTTGGAGAGTAACGATGAGTCAGTGTGGATTCCAAGCTTGTAACAAATGCATGACTCAGGTGGAAGATGTTCGTAATGAGGAAGGTGATTCATGTGTAGCACAGAAAGTAGAAACTCTCTACACCTTTAGCTCAATTGTACTATGAACTGAAAATGATTTAAAAATAAAGTTTATTAATTTCAAAAATAACATTCAGTTTTTAAAAGGTCAAAGTTAGTGCCAGCAAACTCATTAGCATGTTAGTGCATGCTGCTCTGTGTGTATACATTTGTGCCTGACCATCCCAAGGGTGTCCCCCATGTGCCCCATTCCAAAACTGCACAGCACTTAGGCTACAAACCACTTTCACAAGCCTTCTCTGTGCCTCTGTCACATAGTCCCTTGGGTGGTTTAGGTGTGAGAGGCAAGTCTCAGGCAGCCTCGGGACTTAGGAACTCAGACCTCTGTTTTTTCCAACACATTATGTTTGCAAATTTCTCAGAGATGGATGTTCTCTATATCAACTTTGGTGCTTACTACTATGTCTCCAAAAGCTTCCAGGAAGTGCTGGCCTTTCTTTTGCTAATATGTCACTGTGTTCTGCCCCTAGCCTTCAACTGACAATTATGGCAAAGGATACACACACCTCCCTTCTGTTCCCTCTGCCTGCACCCAGATAGGTCAGCCTCCATCCTGTTCATCAGCTCACAGGTTTCTACCCTCAGGTCTTCAGAATCATCATTCTCTTCTAAATTCTTCTATGAGAAAACAATTATAGTAGCAGTGTTATTGAATTTCTATTATATGCTAGACACTTTTATATATTTTTTTCACAGAATTCTCATTTCAGACTTCTGGCTTAGCATCTCCACATTTCAAATGAAAAAACTGAGGCTCGGGAGGTTGGTTAAACTGCCAGCTAGAATTTAGAGGAGTCAATATTCAAACCAGGTCAATCTGACTCTAGAGTCCATGTTACCCTGGCTGAAACAGGGTAACATCTCAAAGTTCTCTTAATTTAAACATTATCCTGTGACTCCATTTTCCTCCCAATTTGTTTATGAAAATGACTTTATCCTCTGGGAGGAAAGGTATGCACCTTCAAGGCTTCCAATAACTCCATTGATAAACATTTTAATTTCCTTAATTCTGAGTTTCTCTACAAAGCTAGTGATCACCATTTGTTTTTAACCCCAGGAATCTGCAGGGATCTAGGAATTCTGCAGGCGTCTTCACTGTTCCAGGCAGCTGTAAAGTATCACACTATGTCCATAAGCCACTAATGTCCCAATTTCTGATCCTTTACTCCACCTCTTCAGCCTCTATGACTACCATTTCTGATCCTCATTTCTTCTCTTATGTTAGCTTTTTTTGGAGACCATTTTCCTATATCTCTTTGCCATTCTAGGACCCCATTTGCCACCAAGTGTGGCCTGTCCACAGCTAAGAAACATTCCTTCCCAAGACTTTCCCCCCAAAAATCTTGGCAGCCTGAAGAAAGGGATAGAGTAATGTATTAGTTTTTTTTCTGATGCTGGGACAAGACACCTGATATACACAAGTTGAAGGAGGAGAGGTTCATTTTGGCTCATGGTTTCAGAGTTTTCAATCCATAATTGGTTGACTCCAGGGCAGGAACAGCATGGCAGAGGGGTTTGGTGGAGGAAAGCTGTACTACTACTCATGGTATCCAGAAAGCACAATGAGAGGAAGGAGCCAAAGAGGAAGGGGCTAGAGACTAAATATAGTCCCCAGGGTCCTGCCTCAAAGACCCAACCAAACAAATGTGCTTTATTAATCCCCTAGGCATCTCTCAAACCAATTAAGTTAACAATCAAGATTAACCATTGCAAGTAATGAAATGATCCTGAGACATTTCTAGTATAAAACCAAATATAAGCTACTAATCTCAGCAGGTCACTACCTTGTGCTAGAAATTTCCATTCAACTCTCAGCTCTCTCTGTGGATGACACTCCCCATAGCAGCCACTGCCTCTGTTTCCCGAGCCTTAGTCCCAAGTGTACCCCTCCTTTTATATAGATAATTTTACTAGAAAGATTATAACAATTTAATGTGAATACTCTCAGCTTCCCTAAAACCTTTTAACTTATCTCCAAGACTCCTTTACTCTCATATCTGAGATGTGTCCTGTTCCTTTGCCAAGACTACTACTTCTATCTTCTCTTGACCCTCTATTCACTCTTATCTCCTGCAGTAATTCATTTTCTCTACAGTCTGATCTCTTTTTCCTTCCAATCTTCCCTTCTATCTGTCCCTCTTCTGGCTCCTTGTACTATGTCCATGAACCACATGTCCATATCCTCATGCTAAGTCAGGACCCTCTCAAGGCCAACTGTGTGTTCAGGAGATCACATAGTGAACACCATGAAGCAGGCACTGTGCTTGGTGCTAGAGAGACAAAGAAAAATGGGGTGACTTCAACTCTCAAAGAACTTAAATTCTGAGGGTGGGGACAGATAAATGAAGAGTGGGATAAATTCTAGGTAAAGATTAAGTGCCAGCTTATTAGGATAACACCAGAAGCATGTTTGCTCCACATAGGGAGTATGTTTTTACCTATATCAGAAAACTAGAAGACTGAAAATTATGTTTCCCAGGTTCCTTGGCTAAGCCAGCTCCTCAACTCCTAATTTCCAGATTATGGCAACATTTTCCAGCACAGTTTCAAATATTTTTCAATCCATGCTTCACAGCATTTCAAGGATAAATATTATTTCATAATGAACACTTCCATTGTAAATATTACTCATAAACTCCAATATGCAAAAACAGCTCATCTGAACTGCACAATGAAAAAGCTACTTGCAAAGTAGACAACTCTCACCACTACTATTGGTTCCACTTCTTTAATATGTGTTATGTGTCTTCTTATTACAGCCTAAATATCTCATGGTTTCTCTCCTATGAGAAACTCAAACTATAAATAAAGAACAAAAGAAAAAATAGATAACAGGAAGTTATTAACAGCAAGATAGATCTTTCTCAAAGGAGAAGAGGATCAAAAGATGAAGGGAGGGAGAGTGAGAGGGAAGGGACAAGAAATGGGAGAAAAAGGAAATGTGATGTGTTATGTTCATGTGCCAACTCCACAGAAAGAATGTAAATATTATGTATTGCTGCCTGGGATTTAGCTCAGAGGTGCCGCAGCCTTCCTCACAAGCTCAAGGTCCCAAGTTAGATTCCCAGTACCAAAAAAAAAGAATCAAAATATTATGTATTCCAAACAGGGAAAAATAGGAGAGGATCAAGAGATGATTGAAGAGGGAAGGGAAGGAAGGAAAAGATGATTAAAAAGGAATTAAGATGCATTATATACATGTACCAACTCCCCACATGGAATGTAAACATTATGTACTATACACACGTACTAATGAACTAAAATTTTAAAAATTAAAAAAACTACAGTACTCTGAAAGAAGATTGAAGTGGGCATCAGAAAATGGAAAGATATCCCTGTTCTTTCATAGGCAAAACCAATATAGTCACAATGGCCATACTCTCAAAGCTGATGCATTTAATGCAATCTCAAACAAAATACAAACAGCATTCCTTATAGAACTAGAGAAAACAATCCCAAAAGTCATATGGAACCAGAAAAGATCCAGAATAGCAAAAACAGTCCTAGCCAAGAAGAGCAAATCAGGAGGCATCACAATCCTGGATTTGAAGTTACATTATAAAACTAGTGATAAAAACACTAGTAGTGGCACAAAAACAGAAATGTGCATCAATGGAACAAAATAGAGGAAGCAGAAACAACCCCAGGAACATGCAGCTATTTGGTTTTTGACAAAGGGGCCAAAAATACGCACTGGAAGAAAGTTAGCCTCTTTAATAAATGGTGCTGGAAAAACTGGCTTTCTGTTCACAGAAGACTGAGTCTGGACATATATATCTCACCATGCACTAAACTAAAATCAAAATGAATCAGAGATCTAAATGTTAAAATAGAAACACTTAACCTGCTGGAAGATAAAATAGGTAAAACTCTCAAAGACAGAGGCAGAAGCAAGGGCTTTCCAAACAGAACTCCAATGGCACAAGAAATAGTATCAAGAATCAACAAATGGGATCACATCAAATTTTAAAAAACTACTGTGCAGCAAATAAACCAGCAACAGAGTGAAGAGACAAACTACAGAATGGGAAAAAAAATTGCTAGCTACTCCTTGGACAGAGGGCTAACATCTAGAATATATAAAGAACTCAAAACATTGGATCCCCTAAAATAAAAAATCCAATCAAAAAAAATAGGCAATTGAAATTAATAGACACTTCACAGAAGAAGTACACATAGCCAATAAATACATGAGAAAGGATCAACATTACTGGCCATTAGAGAAATGCAAATTATAGGCAGGGGATTTAGATCAGTAGTTCTGCCTCACAAGCGCAAGATCCCAGTACCAAACAAAACAGAATAAAAAACAGTAATGGTTGAGAAACGCAAATTAAAACAACACTGAGATTCCATCTTGCTCCAGAAAGAATGGCTATCATTAGGAAACCAAACAATAACAAATGCTGTCAAGGCTGCAGGAAAAAAGGAACCCTTCTACATTCTGGGTGAGAATGTAAACTAGTACAACCACTGTGGAAATCAGTATGGAGATTCCTCAAAAAACTAAAACTAGGAATTCCATTCAACCCAGCTATTCCTTTTCCAGGTACTACAGAGATATATGAATACCCATGTTTATAGCAGCATAATTCATAATAGCTAAATCTTGGAAACCACCTATATGCCCACCAACAGATGCATGAATAAAGAAAATGTAGTGTTTATACATATTATGGTTTGTGTTTAGATGTCCTCTCAAAATCTCATGCAGAAGAGGTGGGACTTTCTTTTTCAGAGGTAGTTGAATCTGGAATGTGTGTTCATGGGGTTAAGGGCATGTAATTACTAAACCACTACATGTGAGTGATTGGTTTGGCACTGTCCTAAGCCCCTGCAGTCTGAATAAGGTAAAAGGGGCAGAAAGAGGGTGCTAAATTTTCTTGTTACTTTTGCTGCCTTGTGTGCACCATGTTGTTTCTCCTGTGAGATGTTTATTTGCCATCCCAGCCTTGGAGCCTGCTGATTATGGACTGAAATCTCTATGAACTGTAAGCCAAATAAACCCCTTCCCCTCTAACTTCAGGTGTTGGGTATTTTGTCTCAGTAATGAGAGAAAAGTATTTGATACAATGAAGTACTACTCTGCCATAAAGAAAGATAAACTTCAGTCATTCATAGGTAAACAATCCACCTTAAGAACATAATATTAAATGAAATAAATCAAACACACAAGCTTAAATATCTCATGGTTTCTCTTATATGAGAAACCCAAAACTTAAATAAACAGCAAAATAAAAGGTAGATAACAGGAAGTAAAGAGATCTTTTTCAAATGCAAATGGGATCAAAAAATGAAGGGAAAGGAGAGAATGGGGATGAGAAAAAGAATTGAGATCTGTTATGAGCTTGTACCAACTCCCCACAATAAATATAATCATTATGTAATGAAAATATATACTAATAAAAAATAAAAACAACAAAAGACATTGCACTGACTAAAAGAAGCCAGCCATGAAAGGTTACTTTAAAAAAATAAAGCAAAGAAAAAAGAAAATGTTTAACCTGGTTGCCTCCATATTGAAGAATTTTAGGTGATGTTTTTCTTTATAGTTTCCTGTACATTTCTAATTTTCTGTTTTTCCAGTTACAACAGGAAAAAACCAAAATGCCAATTTCTGTAGGTGTTTTCACAGAATAAATCAATTCTGATAAAGTAATATTTCACCTATAATTTAAAGACAGAAACAGTGATTATAGTGGAAGACAAACAAAATCCAGGAATAATGGTTCATATTCCCCATGAGCCAGTCAAAGAAAAAAAGATGAGTTCTTTTTCACAAATCCAATAAGAAAACTCTCTAGACCAGTAGTGGTTGAACCTATGGCACGTGTGCCACAGTCACATGTTTGTATCATTGAAAGCTCTAAGAGGTTCTCCATCACTGCTCTAGACTCTGGAACCCTTCCTACCAGGCAAATTCTCACTTGCCTTAATGTATTAGGTATTCATTTGATGGTATTTCCCACAGACCCTTACCCCAACCCTAATAGATCTTCCTTTCTCATGAACCAGCTGCTTTAGTTAAACTATTTACAGGTTACAGAAACCACCCGGAGTAGAACAGAACTCAAGTGCAGGACCTGGAATGGCCACAGGCAGTTTCTTCCTGGACACCTGCTTTACTCATTCTCCTGTTTCTGCATGGATAGGCTATCTCTGTCTCTCTCCCCCATGGCAGAAGATGGGACCACAGCTCCTGAGCCCATGGCCTCTGCATTCATTCCATAGACCAGCTGGAGAAAAGCCAACTGGCTCAGTTTGGCTTATCCATACTTATGAGGATCCACACATGGGTCCCAGGTACACCTGTGGAGTAGCTGGTGACCTGTAGATGGAGGGAAGGGTTCCCAGGAGCAGGACTTGCTGCAGTAAAGCAAACACACCCAAGAGATGTTTTCTGTCAGTCCAATCTGCCATCTCTCAAGGCTGTACTGATGCTTCATCTGTAGTTAGGACCCCACAAGCGAGCATCTTGCAGCTCTCCAGTGACTTCAAATCAGTAGCCCTGTTAACAAACTCCGTGACAAAGACAGGGACCAATCTTACTTTCTGCTTCTTTTATGTCTTCCTCAGCACAGTACATTGGATGCTTTAAACACTTGATTGTCTCTTTAAACACTTATTTGATCAACCTTTAACACAAGCTAAGAACATGACATACACACCCTAAAACTAGCTTTTAAGTGATGACATCAAATAAACTCTGTTGTTCTAGAATCAGAACCAAACAAGAGGGAATGAGTTTTGGCCTCTGTGTGGTTCAAAGAGATAACTGAGTGGATCTTAATTTATTCTCTGTGTGTGTAAAGTGAAGAGACCAGACTAGAAATCACCTCCATTTCACTTGCACAGTTTTCCATGCTGGAAGCCTATTAAGAAATAAATTAGCAACATTTACATAAGAATATAAAGAGAATGGAATTTAGATCCCATCTCTTCAGGTCTACCTGATATCAAGCTCAGACACATTAAAAGAATGCTGTTTGGGATCTTGCTTTAATTGGATTTTCTAATCTTCCATATATTCTAATGAGCTCAGGGCAAAAAAATCTTTAGTGTTTAGGAAGCAGCTTCTCCAACAATGACCCAAGAGCCTTCTTCTCTTTGGATTGCTTTGTTGGGGATGAGAGTGAGGAAGGATTTAGGGTGCATCTCCATCACCTGAGGGAATTTCCCAGCCCTCAGCCTTCATGAGGCAACTGTCTGAGCCTTTTGTTCCAGTCTCCATGGAACCATGAGTTATGGAAGCAGAATCAAAGGTTTTCAATGAACCATCTCAGACCTCACTGCCATCAGTATGTGATGCCTGATGATGAATTAACAAGAACCTACAATTCCAGTAGTAGCCAGAGCTCAGTGGGCTGCAGGAGGCAGAGGACGGAGGGCTCTGCTGTCCAGTAAAAAATACTTCACTTCCCCACAAAAACACTTCATTACAGGAATCCCTGACCTACATCCCAGACCACAGGGACAGGAGTGCCTGGCATCTCAGCAATATCCTCTAGGAAAAAAAAATGGGCACAAAACTGCTACCTCTAACAATCTGTATTAGTTTTCTAGGGCTGCCATAAAAGTACCATGGACTGGGTGGCTTCAAAATAGAAACTTACTCTTATGAAATTTTACCATATTAGATTAGGACCTACACTCAGGACCTCATTTCAACTTAATTACCTCTTTAAAGACCTACCTACAAATACAAGCCACATTCCAAGGCACTGGAGAATTAAAACTTCAACATATGAATTTGGGTATATAAGGCCATCCATAGGAACAAATTGGGTGTATGCATACTTCCTCCAAATATCTCTGGCCTCACTGGGGAATCAAAACAGCACTTTTCTTATATATGGCCCAGTTCCCCCTACTGCATATCTAGACACAAGCTGAGATGCCTCAAGGAAGTTACTTGTCCTTTCTGGGCCACAGTTTCTCATAAGGATGCAAAATGAGGATGATTTTAGTAGTTCCTATGACACAACATTGCCATCATAATTCAATGGAGTCACATGTACAAAGGACTCAAAACAACACCTGACATAAAGCAAAATGCTTAATAAATATTAGTGACAACATTAGTAATGGACTCACCAGGTACACTAATTAATTACTATCTGAGCCTGCATGGGAAACTGTTGGAGCTATATCTAAAGCACTGGTGAAAGTGTCCCCAATAGTCATTAACTAAGGTTACCTTTGTGCCCACAGTGAGTCTAAACACAACCTGCTAGATACAAATCTGGGAGAAAAACCATTCATTCAGAAGCCTCAGGTTATTATTTCAACTTAAGCTTCTGAGCACTGAAGACTTCTGTTTTATATTGAATGAATTTGCATCCATTTGTAATTCCTTCTACATAGGATGAGTTTATAGGCAAATTCAAGGAATTTCTCCCTTTAGTTTTCTTCTTCTGAATAAAGACTACAAAGAAAGGCTTAAACTAACCCTGCGCAGGCAAAAGTCTTCAAGGGACTCAACCAAACCTATTTAGCTTTGGCTATAGATAATCAGCCTACTTGTCAGAGAAGACTCTAAATCTGCTACAAGTACATGACAAGGAAGAATGTACAAGAACAAGCAACATTTTTGCTCTGAGGAACATACTGAATATTTGTCATTGAGGTCCTTGGCTTCCAGCTTTACAGAGTCAGTGGAATTCTCCACTTCTATCTCAGAAGTAGAGTGCTCTCATAGACATTGAGTTTTTTCTTGTTGTTTTCAGGACCTGTTATATGCACATCACTTCCCAGAGGTAAGGAAGAGAAAAGATGTATTAAATAAATAGTGAATCCCTCAGGAAAGGTGAGAGTGTGGTAGGACTATCCTTCACAATTAATGATAAATGAGATACAACCAATGCTAGAATAGAGCTACACTGCTTAGGTGTGAGTATAAAGGGCAGTGACTGTGACTGGTGATAAGGGACATCTGTGTTTGAGCTGGGCTCTTAAAGGATGAGTAGTCAGGTAGCAACAAGGGATGAAAAGCTTTGCCATGGAACAAGCAGCATTAGGAACAAAGATAGGGAATGAAAACGCTGGAGATGATGAAGTAACATCACTAGCGCATTGCAAGGAACACTGAGAGAAGAGACTGAATTCCTCAAGTGCCACACATGTGGATGGAGCTCCTTCACTTATGTGGACAGGCCTCGCT
This sequence comes from Heterocephalus glaber, assembly GCF_053883595.1. NCBI lineage: Eukaryota > Metazoa > Chordata > Mammalia > Rodentia > Bathyergidae > Heterocephalus > Heterocephalus glaber. Next base: position 24,712,493 of record NW_028258294.1, on the reverse strand, counting down.
GCACATGTACCTGACCACCAAGCTTACCTGTCTGCCTCATTCCTTAAATAGTGGTCCCTTCCTGATGCTCATTTACTGCTTGCCTTCTTAATCCTTGCCTGTAAACTAGTTGTTTAATACCCTCCTAGAACATCATTCATCACTGTAGAAAGTCTTATTGGACATCATTAGCTTCAAGAACATTATTCAAGAGAACTGGAGACTTTTGGACAGGTTTGGAACAAAGCAATTCCATAGCCATTATTTAGGGAGGCTGAAAATCAGAAGCATAATAATTACTTAACATACAATTACTGTAGTTTTGTCTCTGTCAACAAAGCACCTAAATTTTGTGAAAAAAGATTTGTTCAGATTGTATTATAGTTAAAATTCTCAGTTTTAAATGTTTCTAGAATGCCAAGAAGCAGAGTCCCGCCCAGCACCAAGGGGCTGAGACTTTTGGGCCACTGTACCACTGCCTCCAGCACCAAGGAGCAGAGCACCTACAGCACCGAGGAAGTGACCCTTTTGGGCCACTGTACACCAACCAGAGTGCTGAGGAGCAGAGTGCCCCCAGTGCTGAGGATCTGAGAATTTTGGGCCAGTGTACCACTGTCACCAGCACCAAAGAGCAAAGCCCCTCCAGCGCTGAGGAGGTAAGCTGCACAAGTGCCAGAAGCATACCACCCCACCCCATAAAAATGAGAAGACACATAAATAAGTCTCAAAACTAGACTACAAGATCACCTAATGGAATCCCAAAGGGAAATGAGATGGAACAGTCTGATGCTAAACCACCTGGACTCCCTGAACTGGCAACAACACAGGATCTAGAAAAAATGAAATCAGAAATTCTTCCTCAGATAACAACAGAGATTGTGCCCATAGTGCAAGACATGATTAATAAATCTAGAGAGGACACAGATTAAAAAATAGAGGAGCTGAGGAACATGATGGAATCCCAACACAGGAAACCAATGGAATCCATAAAACAGATGCAAACAGATTTCCAGGAGATTAAAAATTCCACTGAAAGTTTATGCAGCAGAATGAGCCAATGTGAGGACAGAATTTCAGATATAGAAGATAAGATTGAAATTAGTGACCAGGAAAAGAAAAACTGCTTTAAAAGAGGAAGAGACCATGAGAAACCAATCCAGCAGCTGCTAGACAATGAAAAGAACAATAACATAAGACTGATCAGAGTCAAGGAAGAAACAAGAGAGAGCACAGATGACATAAAAAAAAAACTGTTCACAGAAGTGATGTCAGGAAACTTCCCAAGCAGGAGAAAAGAAATTGACATACAGATAAGTGAGGCAAATGGGATTCCAACTAGCCTTGATCAAAAAGAATCTACACATAGGCATATAATAGTTAAGATTCCAGAAAACTGACAGAACAACATTCTAAAACTAGTTAGAGAAAAGAAAAAAATCACATACAAAGGAAAGCCCATCAGCATCACAGCAGACTTCTCAATCCAAACCCTCAAGGCAAGAAGACCTTGAAGTGATGTATTTCAAGCCATAAAGGAAAACAGCCTCCAACCCAGATTGATGGATCCTGCAAAACTATCTTTCAAAATTCATGGAAAAATAAGATACTTTCATGACAAAGAGTACCTGAGAAACTTCATGAAACAAACAAGCACTCCAAAAAATTTTAGACAATATCCTAGGAAAAGACAATGAGGATCACAATGCCAGGAAGACATGCAGAATGAATCCATCAGGCATGACAAGAAATTAAAGGCAAAGGGGGAGAATCCAACAAAAAGAAAAAGTCATGACAATGATAAGTCAATACATATCAATTATAACCATCAATGTTAATGGTCTCAATTCACCAATCAAAAGAAATAAACTGGCAGAATGGGTCAAGAAGCAAGATCCAAAAACATGCTGCATACAAGAAACACGCATAATTCAAAAAGAAACTCATAGACAGAAAGTTAAAGAGTGGAAAACAATACTCTATGTGACAGGAAAATGAAAAAAGCAGAAGTAGCTATCCTCTTGGCAGATCAAGTGGATTTTAAACCAACACTGATTAAGAGAGACGAAGAAGGACACTACATCCTTGTAAAGTGAACAATCCAAGAGGAAGAGATGACAATCATAAATATCTATGCACCAAACACTAGTGTGCCCAATTATATAAAACATATACTAACAGACATGAAAAATAAAATAATCACTAATACAATAGTAGTGGGGGACCTCAATACCACACTGTCACAAATAGATAGATCAACTAGACAAAAAATAAGCAATGAAATACTAGAACTCAATCAAACTCTTGAACAAATGAACTTAAGAGATGGTTACAGAGTGTTCCATGCCAAAAAATCAGAACATATATTCTTTTCAGCTGCACACAGATCATTCTCCAAAATAGACCACATACTCACTCACAGAACATGTTTAAGAAAGTGCAAAGGAATTGAAGTTATCCCCTGTATATTATCAGACAATAGTGTGATGAAATTGGAGATCCATAGCAAAAGAAACTGCAAGAATTTCATAAACACATGGAAATTGAACAACACACTTCTGAATAACCAATGGGTCACAGAGGAAATTAAAGAAGAAATCAGACAGTTCCTACAATTAAATGACAATGACAATACAACATATCAGAATCTGCGGGACACAATGAAAGCAGTCTTACAAGGGAAATTCATAGCAGTGAATACTCATATTAGGAAAACAGAATGAGCCCAATTAAACAACCTGATGATGAAACCTCCAGCTTCTAGAAAAACAAGAGCAGGAAAATCCCAACGCTCATACAAGGGAGGAAATTATCAAGATCAGAGCAGAAATCAATGAGACAAAGAGAATGATACAAAAAATCAAAAAGCCAAGAGTTGGTTCTTCTTCAAAAGAATCAACAAAATTGACAAACCTGTAGCCAACCTTATCAAAGAAAAGGAAAGAAAAAGCCCAAATCCATGCAATTAGGAATGAAAAGGGTGAAATTACAATAGACCCAGCAGAAATCCAGAGGATCATCAATACCTGCTTTGAGAACCTATACACCAATAAGATAAAAAAATACAGAAGTAATGGGACAGATTCCTAGATAAGTATGAATTACTAAAGTTGAAAGAAGAAGACCTAAAAGATCTAAATGACCCAATATAAATCAAGGAAATTGAAAACATAATTACAAACTTACCAACTAAGAAAAGCCCAGGTCCTCATGGCTTCACTGCTGAATTCTACAAGACATTTAGAGAGGAACTACTGCCACTACTGTTTAAGCTCCTCAATGAAATTGAAAGGGAAGCAATACTCCCAAATTCATTCCTGGAAGCAAGCACCACCTTGATCCACAAAGCAGAGAATGACCCAACGCAAAAAGAAAACTATAGGCCAGTCTCACTAATGAACATAGATGCAAAAATCCTTAATAAGATAATGGCAAACAGAATGCAGAAGATCATCAAGAAGATCATACACCCTGATCAAGTGGGATTCATCCCAGGGATGTAGGAATGGGTCAACATATGCAAATCAATCAATGTAATCAATAGAGCCAAGGACAAAAACAATATGAGCATCTCAATAGATGCAGAAAAAGCATTTGACAAAATCCCACACTCAATTATGATAAAAACCCTAAAAAACAAATGGAATAGATGGACTCTACTTCAATCTGATAAAAGCCATCTATGAAAAACTAAGAGCCAATATCATACTAAATGGTCAAAAACTGAAATCCTTCACATTAAAATGAGGAATAAGACAAGGATGTCCACTATCACCACTCTTGTTCAATATAGTTCTGGAAACATTAGCCACAGCAATTAGACAAGAAAAAAATAAAAGGAATAAAGATAGGAAATGAAGAAGTCAAATTGTCATTATTTGCAGATGACATGATACTCTATATAGAAGACCCCAAGAACTCCACCAAAAGTCTTCTAGACTTAATAAACAAATTCAGTAAAGTAGCTGGATACAAGGTCAACACACAAAAATCAATAGCTTTCCTCTACAGGAACAATAGGCTCACTTAGAGAGAAACAGGGCAAACAATTCCTTTCAAAATAGCATTCAAAAAACTGAAATACCTAGGAATCAACCTAACAAAAAAATCAAAGACCTCTACTATGAAAACTATAGCACTCTTAAAAAGACTTTGAAGAGAATATTAGAAAATGGAAAGACATCCCTTGCTCCTCGGTAAAAAGAATCAACACAGTGAAAAGAGCCATACTTCCAAAACTGCTATAAAGATTCAATGCAATCCCAATTGAAATTCCAGCAGCATACTTTGTGGATCTCGAGAAAACAATCTAAAAATTCATTTGGAACAAGAAGAGACCTAGAATAGCAAAAGCAATTCTACCCAACAGAGACATGGCAGGGGTATCACAATCCCCAATTTGAAACTATACTACAAATCTGCTGTGATTAAAAACACCATGGTACTGGCAAAGAAACATACCTGAGGACGAGTGCAACAGATTAGAAGATGCAGAAACAATTCCAGACACACTCAGCCACCTCATCTTTAACAAAGAAGCCAAACACCTTCACTCAAGGTAAGACAGCCTCTTTAACAAATGGTGCTGGTGAAATTGGGTTTCAACTTGCTAAAGATTAAAACTAGATCTATATTTCTCTCCATCCACTAAAGTAAAATTGAAATGGATTAAAGATCTAAATATTAAAATAGAAACACTGAACTGTCTGGAACAGAGGATAGGTAGAATTCTTGAAGACATTGGTGTAGGAAAGATTTCATGAACAAAACCTCAGTTGCCTGTGAACTAGCACAAACAATCAACAAGTGGGATCTCTTCATATTAAAAAGCTTCTGCACAGCAAGAGAAACCACGACCAGTGTGAAGAGACAACTCACAATGTAGGAAAAAACTTTCACCTGCTGTTCCTCAGACAAAAGACTACTATCTAGAATATATAAAGAACTTGAAAAATGCTTTAATTGACCTGAAAGGAAGCTCCCGCCTCCATCTCAGGCTCCTAGGGCAGAGAAGCTCAGCCAGTCCCAACACCCAGAAGGAAGCTCCCCTGCTGCCATCCCAGGCTCCTAGGGCAGAGAAGGTGAGCCGGTTCTGGAACCCAGAAGGAAGCTCCCCCACTGCCATCCCAAGCTCCTAGGGCAGTGACAGTGAGCCACGTGGGCACCAGAAGCACCCCCCCCCTCCCGTGGAAATGAGAAAACATATAAACAAGCCTCAAAAACAGAGTTCCAGATCACCTACAGCAACCCCAAAGGGAAACAAGATGGAACACTCTGACACTCAACCACCTGGACTCTCTGAACTGGCAACGAAAGAGGATCTGGGAAAAATAAAATCAGAAATAATTACTCAGATAACAGCAAAGATTTTCCTCATGGTGCAAGACATGATTAATAAAGCTAGAGAGGACACAGATAAAAAAAAATAGAGGATCTGAGAAACATGATGGAATCCCAACATAGGAAACAAATGGAATCCATAAAACAGATACAAACAGATTTCCAGGAGATTAAAAGCTCCATCGAAAGTCTGCAAAGCAGAATGAACCAGTGTGAGGATAGAATTTCAGATATAGAAGATACGATTGCAATTAATGAGAAGGAAAAGAAAAATTGCTTTAAAATTGTAGGGGAACATGAGAAATCAATCCAGCAGCTGCTAGATGATGCAAAGAAGAATAACATAAGACTGATTGGAGTCAATGAAGAAACAGGAGAGAGTGCAGATGACATAAAAAAACTGTTCACAGAAGTGATGGCAGAAAACTTCCCAAGGAGGTGGAAAGAACTTGACATACAGATAAGTGAGGCATATAGGACTCTAGCTAGCCTTAATCAAAAAAAATCTACACATAGGCATATAATAGTTAGGATTCCAGAAATCCAACAGAAGAACAAAATTCTACAAGCAGTGAGAGAAAAGAAACAAATCACATACAAAGGGAAGCCCATCGGAATCACAGCAGACTTCTCAATGCAAACCCTCAAGGCAAGAAGAGCTTGAAGTGATGTATTTCAAGCCCTAGAGGAGAACAGCCTCCAACCCAGATTGATGTACCCTGCAAAACTATCTTTCAAAATTGATGTAGAAATAAGATACTTCATGATAAAGAGCATCTCAGGAACTTCATGAATACCAAACCGGCACTCCAAAAAATTTTAGACAATACCCTAGGAAAAGACAATGAGGATCACAAGCCCAGGAAACTCAGCAGAATGAATCCATTGGACGTGGCAAATTAAACGCAAAGGGGGAGAATCCAACAAAAAGAAAAATTCATGACAAGGCTTTTAAAACTTTTAACTTCATCTCCCTAATGAAGGTATAATTCAATCTTGTTATTGTACTTGTTATTGATTAGTATTTTTCTGATTCTAGGGTGGCACACCATTCCTTGTGCTATACTGGCTATCATCTTCTTATGTCTACATTTTAATTGGGTTGTCTATTAATGAGCTATAAGAATTCTTTATATATTCTGGTCATAGGTTATATGAATTGTAAATATGGTCTGCTTAAGGACTACTTTTCATTTTAATGATGTCATTTAAAGTTCTAAATTTTGATGGAATCTCATTTATCAATTTTTTTCTTTTATACATCATGTTTTTTGTATCCTAGGTAGTTCTTGCCTACCCTGAATTCATAAATATTTTCCCTTATAATTTCTTCTTAAAGTTTCTTACTTTTAGGCTTTCTTATTTAGGTTCATAGATCCCTTCAAGTTATTTTCATGTATGGAAATAAAGGGTTGAGGTTAATTTTTTATATATGGATACCAGGTGTTCTAGTGATGTTTGCTGAAGACCCTATCTCATTCTCGGCTCTTGAATTGAGTTTATATTCTATAAAATGCTAATGTTAAATAATCTTTCAAAACTCAGTGGACCATATACGTGTGGTTCTATTTCTAGATTCTCTGTTTTATTCCAATGATCTATATGTCTTTCCTTACACCAACACTGCCTTGATTACTGTAGCTTTAGAAGAAGTCTTAAAATTAGGTACTAAATGTCTTCCAACACTGTTTTTGTTTTTGTTTTTAACTTTTCTAAGTCCTTTGTACTCCTACATAACTTTTACATTTCAATATCCAATTCTTCATTTATAGCAAGTATACACAGACCTGAATTTTTATATATACATTGTGTTTTCTAATCCTGCTAAATTCAAATACAAGTTCTAGGGGCTCCTAGAGATTTTTTAGTATTTTCTCTGTAGATGATCATTTCATCTACATATAAAGATTTTGCTTCTGCCTTGCCAATCCTATCCTAGTTGTGTCATTTTATTGCCAGACTATTTTGGTGGGGACTAGGTTTCAAAGTTTAATGGACAGATAAAGAGTAAGCATATCTGCCCTTGTTCCCCACCTTAAGGAGAAAGAATTGTATCTTCTCCATTTATATAAGGCATTCTCACTGGAAGTATGGAGTACATGTCTTTAATCTGTTGAGAAGTTTCTGTTCTACTTCTAGGCTACTGATAGCTTTTACCATGAACAGCTGTAGAATTTAGTCCAATACTTTTTCTCCAACTAGTGACTGGATCATATGGCTTTTTCCTTTCCTCTGTTAAAATGATGACTTTTGGGGGTGGATCTTCCAATGCTGAACCAACACTGCCATCCCTATAACAAAACCACTTTCTACGTTCTGCCAGATCTGACTTCTAATAGTTTGTTTTGTTAAACAAATTTCTATCTATGCTCATACTTTTTTCTTCTACTATCTTTATCCAGTTTTAGGATTAGCACAATGTTGAGTTCCTAAAATGAGGGGAGAAGTGTTCCTTCTTTTTTCTGTTTTAATTGTTTGATATAATTTATCAGTTAAAATGTTTATGAGCCTGCTGTTGTCATATAGGTAGGTTTTCAACCTAGGAATATACTTTCTTTAATAGGTGCTATTCAAATTTTATATTTCCTCCAGAGTTAGCTTCATTAATTTGTCTTCCAAGGCACTTCTTAGAAGTTGTCAAATTTATTTCCAAACAGATTTTTGAAATATGCTTTCTATATCCTTTTAAATTCTATAAAATCTGTAGTAATGTCTCCTAGATCTTAATATTGTAATTTTAAAAATGTATAACTGATGTTGTGTAACAGGAAAAAGAGGTCTAAAAGAGCAGCGGAATTGGGAGGGGTAGGGGAAGGGAAAAAAGGGAAAGGAAAAAATATAAGAGGAAAAAAAAATAGAAACAAGGTCTTTGCAAATAGGGAGGGGTGGAGGGGGTGAAGGGAGGGCAAGGGAAGGGGAAAAAAAGAAGAACCAAGATACTCATGTAAATTTTATACCTAAAATGTGCCAATAAACTTAATGGGAAAAAAATAAAATAAAAAATAACAAATGCTGGCGGGGGTGTGGAGAGAAAGGAACCATTCTCCATTGTTGGTGGGAGTCCAGACTGGTGCAACCACTGTGGAAATCCGTATGGAGGTACCTCAAAGAACTAGGACTAGAGGTCACATTTGACCCAGCTATTCCCCTACTGGGTATCTTCCCCAAAGAATTAAAACTATCATACCACAATGATATATGTGCACCTATGTTTATAGTGGCACAGTTTGTAATAGCTAAAGTTTGGAAAAAGCCCAAGTACCCATCAACTGGAAACTGGATAAAGAAGATGTGGTTTTTTATAAAATGGAATACTACTCAGCCATAAAGAACAAGAAACTAGTCATTTATAGCTAAATGGATGCATATTGAGGCCATATTCTTAAGTGAAACAAATAGGACACACATATGTAAATACTGCATAGTATCTCTAGTGTGAGAAAGTGTAAATAAGGATGAAAATGATTAAAACAAATAATTGATAATTTGAAATAGGAAAAGGTCCAAAAGGGGTAGGAGTGGCAGGAGGAGAAGGGGAAGGGGAAGAAGGGAAAGGAAAAATTATGAGAAAGAAAAAAAAATGGAAACAAAGTCTATGTAAATAGGGAAGGGTGGTGGGGGTGACGGGCGCATAGGTAATGGGGGTAAAAGTAAGAACTAAGATACTTCATGTACAGTTACAAACAGCCAATGATAAATGTAAATGTATACCTAAAATGTACCAATTAATATATAAATTTTTTAAAAAAAGAAAACAATGCTGAGATTCCACCCCACTCCAGAAAGATTGGCTGCTAACATGAAATCAACCAATAACAAATGTTGGTGGAGCTGTGGGGAAAGAGGAATGCTGCTCCACTGCTGGTGGGAGTGTAGACTGGTGCAAGCACTGTGGAAATCAGTATGGAGATACCTCAAAGAAATAGGATTGGAAGTCCCATTTGACCCAGCTCTTTCCCTGATGGATATCTTCCCCAAAGAAATAAAAGAACCATACCACAGTGATATATGTGGACCCATGTTCATAGCAGCACAATTTATGATAGCTAAAACTTGGAAGCATCCCAGTTGCCCATCAACTGGAGACTGGATAAAGAAAATGTTGGGGTTTTTTTAAATGGAGTACTACTCAGCCATAAAAATGAGAAATTAGAGACATTTATAGCTAAATGGATGCACATTGAGGCCATACTCTTAAGTGAAATAAATAGGACACACATATGTAAATACTGAATAGTTTCTGTAGTGTGAGAAGCTGAAAGTGTAAATAAGGACTAAAAGTTATAATGGATAATGTGAAATAGGAAGAAAGGGGGCAAAGAGGAAGGGGAAGTGGGAGGGGTAGGGGAATGGAATTAATATGAGAAAATGAAACAATGGAAACAGTCTGTAAATAGAGAGGAATGGCAGGGTTGAAGGGAGGGAAGGTGTTGGGGGGAAAATAAGAACCAAGAGATATATAAAGGTACAAATTTCCAATGATGAATGTCATTATATTGTATACCTAAATTGTACCAATAAAATTAATTTTAAAAATAAACAAATGTTCCTTCATGGCTCATTTTAGCCCTTGGTAACATGACTAGTATTTTGAACCTGGCCACCTTTATGTTGTTGATGTCATTTTTGTTCTCTGAATGTGCACAAACCCACATATATGTTGCATTTCTCAAGAAGATTTTAAGCTCCTTAAACATAGAGATTTGTCATTTTAACTTTTTTTTAACCTTAGTACCAAACTCAGTGCTCTCACATAGATAAGTACAAAAATCATTTGGGTTAATAATGGCCTACAAGGTTCTCTGTGACACAGCCCTTCTTTCCTTTTGCACCTCATCACTCTCACTCCCAGACTTGCTCTTTATAGTACACTTCTAAGGAATTCCATGCAGTTCCCCCAAATGCTCCAAGTCTTGTACACTACCTGGACTTTAAACACAGTTTTCCATGTCCTGCCCTTTGTTGGCTAGCTTGGGTCATCCTTTGGGAATCAGCTTAAACTCCCTAGTGAGCACCTCAACTGACCTTCAAACTCCCTACAAACTCTTAGTTTCCTTTTGTAACACTCATCTGTGTGCTCCAGTAGATTATGAATTCTGGAAAGGCAGAACTGTAGCTTGTTATGGTCATATCACCAGTACTGGAATAATGCCTGGTATGCAGAAATGACACCAATATTCATAAAATGAATGAATGGATTAACCATGAGTCATACAAATAATTGCTTATCATGTAAGTTCAATTAAAGATTTACTGAAATGACATGGGCTCATTCATATGGCACAAACTATGTGCACTATTCATATTCTGGCATTTCTTCCTCATTGTCATTTAAAATTCAGACAAATAGGAGTGATAAACGACAAATTAAATGAAACGTTTACCTCGAAGTTAAAGACAGGACTCTGGCATGGAGAAAGAAGATATAAATAGATGAAACTATATTTTTAATGTTTTAGTTTTTATGCTGGGTGTAGAGTTTATGGTGTTTAACTATGTTTTATTATACATATGTGTTAGGTATACTATGTATCAAATATTACAGAATATAAAATACTTATAATTGTTTCAGTTTTATTAGTCTTTAATGATAATTGAATTTTAACTTTCTTTTTATTTTTTACAAAATTGTATCTTTTTGTAGTATTTCGCAAATATTTTAACAATCTTTTTTTTTTCTTTCAAGTTGAAAACAAATTATGCTTTCTTAAAATGTAATGGCAATGTGCTCAATCCTTACCAGGTATAAAAAAACTGATGTCAGTTGGGCATGGGGGTGCAATCTGTAATCCCAGAATTTTGAGAGGCTGAGGCAGGAAGATCAGAAGTTCAAGTCCAGCTTGTGCAAGTTAGTGACTTAGGGAGACCCTGTCTCAAAATAAGTAAATAAGAATTTTAAAAGACCTTGAGATATAAACTTTGTCAGAACCTTTCAGCATTTTTAAGAGAATGTTTTTCCACTGCAACCCAGATAGTGATGATGACACCAAAGACAGCCTAAAAGCACAACTCCTAATAGTTTACTGTTGTTAGAAGGTGGCACTTTACTCCAAGAAAGAATGACAGGCAACATGAGGGAGTAGAGGTGCAGCAATGCTATTCTCCTCAGTTCAGTGCATCTATTTGGTGCCTCCTGGGTGCTCAACATTGTGCTAGGCACTGGGGGCACTTAATAATAACTAAGACAAAATTATATATCTGGTAATCCAAAGGTTCTTATCTTCTTGTATCAACAGACAAACAAGTAAAGTGAAACACAAGATTTTTTTAAAAAAAGGAATAGCCCAGTGTAGGAAAAGTTAATTTTAAATCACAGAGAAGGGTGGATAATGAATTAGAAAAAGCTTCTACTATGCAGCAGCCACCAGCTCCCCAGCTGTGACTATCCACCAACTCCAAGAAACTCTATGTTTTGCTTTCTCTTGGCATGTACTAGAGGTGCTAGCTAAATGACCAACCTTACCTTGAACAACGCCAATGCCTAGGGAGATAAGGTAACCCTAGAGGGTAAGCAGACCCAGGGAAAAAGTACAGATGTGACCAGGTGGTGTTTTTCTCTGAAAGTGACTCCTTCATGGCATGATAGAGTTGAAGAAGAAATTTAGTACACCACCGGCCATATTACCAGAAATAGTTTAATCAGGCTATATATTGGGAAGGAATTATTTAAGACTGAGCCACTGAACAACTACAGAAAAACTCTACTTCAGGGTTTCTACCACCACAGGGGACAGCCATAAAGAGTTCAAACTAGACCATCAGAGAAATTTAAGCTCAGGGCAGGAAGGATTTGGGTCCTGCCTTTCGCAATGAGAAATCAGGTCCAGTGAGCATGGCTTTTAGAGGAGATTGGATCTGAAAGAGTTGGCATTGAGACTAATGGTCTGCTTGAACCCTCACCTTGTAGCCTATATCCAGCAGAGACCAGAGGGCTGATAGCATTTTCATCTACCAACATAAGCAAGAATAAACCTCTGCTTGGAGAGTTGTCATAGTCTGGGGTGTATGGACATAGAGGCCTCTGGAGAAGGGAGGGCATCTCACAAACTCACAGCAATAAAGCTAGGTGGAGAAAAGTGTTACTTGCTGGATCCCAAGACTGCAGAACCTGGAAAAAAATACTCATTCAAAAGCACTGAGAAATATTTGGACTCAATTATTTTTCTTTTTTCTCTCACTTTTGAGTGTTTTTTATTTATGGGATGTTCTTTTCTCACTTTAAGTTTTTTTTTCTTTTCTTTCTGTCCTTTATTTGTTCTCTGTTCTTTTTCTAGTTTATTCTTTTTGCTACTGCTATTGAATACTGCTAATTTTCTTTTACTCCTCAACAGGATCCTATATCTCACTTTTCTGTCTTTCCCATTTTCTTTCCCGTTTTCCATTGATTAATTTTTCAAATTTTAGTTTTTTGTTTATTTTTTTATTAAATTCTTTTATTGGTACATTTTAGGTATACAACACAATTACATTTCTCAATGGGAATTGTACCTTTACATAATGCATCTTGGTTCTTATTTTTTCCCCATTCCTAGCCCTCCCTTCAACCCCTCCACCGTTCCCAATTCACAAAGGCTTTATTTCCATTTTTTCCATTTCTCAGCATTTTTCCTTTCCCTTCTTTCCTTTCCCCTGCCCCTCCGACTACCCCTACCTCTTTGCACCTTTTCTTCCTCTTTTGCATTATCGATTATTCATTCTAATCATTGGTACATTTTAGCTATACAATATAATGACATTCATCATTGGAAATTTGCACCTTTACATAGTCTCTCTTGGTTCTTATTTTTCACCCTTTCCCAGCCCTCCCTTCAACCCCTCCATTCCTCCCTATTTACAAAGATTTTGTTCCTATTTTTCCATTTTCTCATATTAATCCCATTCCCTCCTATCCTTTCCCCTAGCCCTCCCACTTCCTTCCCCTTTGCTCCTTTTCTTCCTATTTCACATTACCTACTATACATTTTAGTCCTTATTTACACTTTCAGTTTCTCACACCAGAGAAACTATTCAGTATTTATACATGTGTGTACTATTTATTTTACTTAAGAGTATTGCCTCAATATGCATCCACTTAGCTATAAATGTCTCTAATTTCTCAATTTTTATGGCTGAGTAATACTCCATTTTATTTAAAAAACACATTTTCTTGATCCAGTCAACAGTTGATGGGCATTTGGGCTGTTTCCAAGTTTTAGCTATTACAAACTGTGCTGCTATGAACATGGGCGCACATATATCACTGTGGTATGATTCTTTTAATTCTTTGGGGAAGATACCCAACAGTGGAATAGCGGGGTCAAATGGGACTTCCAGTCCTAGTTCTTTGAGGTATTTCCATACTGATTTCCACAGTGCTTGCACCAGTCTACACTCCCACCAGCAGTGGAGCAGGGTTCCTCTTTCCCCACAGCCCTGCCAGCATTTGTTATTGGTTGATTTCATGATAGCAGCCATTCTTTCTGGAGTGAAGTGGAATCTCAGCATTGTTTTCATTTGCATCTCTCGAATGACCAGTGATGTTGAACATTTTTTCATGTATTTATTTGCTATTTCTACTTCTTTGAGAAATGTCTCCTCATTTCAGATGCCCATTTTTGGATTGGGTCTTTAAATTTGGGAGGTCTGATCTTTTTAAATTCTTTATAGATTTGAGATAGTAGACTTTTGTCTGAGGAAGAGCAGGTGAAGATTTTTTCCCACATTGTGGGTTGTCTCTTCACACTGCTGGTGGTTTCTCTTGCTGTGCAGAAGCCTTTTAATAAGAAGAGATCCCACTTGTTGATTGTGCTAGTTCATGGGCAACTGAGGTTTTGTTCATAAAATCTTTTCCTACACCGATGTCTTCAAGGGTTCTACCCAACCTCTATTCCAACTGGTTCAGGGTTTCTATTTTAATATTTAGATCTTTAATCTACTTTGATTTTAGTTTAGTGCATGGTGAGAGATACAGGTCTAGTTTTAATCTTTGGCAAGTTGAAGCCCAATTTTTCCAGCACCATTTCTTAAAGAGGCTATCTTTCCTCCAGTGAGGGTGTTTGGCTCCTTTATCGAAGATGAGATGGCTGAGTGTGTCTAGAGTTGTTTCTGCATCTTCTAATCTGTTCCACTGGTCCTCAAGTCTGTTTCTTTGCCAGTACCATGCTGTTTTTATCACAGTAGCTTTGTAGTATAGTTGCAGGTTGGGGATTGTGATTCCCCCTGCCATGTCTCTGTTACCTAGAATTGCTTTTGCTATTCTAGGTCTCTTCTTGTTCCAAATGAATTTTTGGATTGTTTTCTCAAGGTCTATGAAGTATGCTGTTGGGATCACAATTGGAATTGCACTAAATCTATATAGCAGTTTTGGAAGTATGGCCATTTTCACTCTATTAATCCTTCCTACCCAGGAGCAGGGGATGTCTGTCCATTTCCTGATATCATCTTCAATCTCTCTTTTCAGAGTGCCATAGTTTTCAGAGAAGAGGTCTTTGATTTCTTTCGTTAGGATGATTCCTAGGTATTTCAGTTTTTTGGATGCTATTGTGAAAGGAATTATTTGCCCTATTTCTCTCTCAGTGAGTCTGTCATTGGTGTAGAGGAAAGCTATTGATTTTTGTGTGTTGACCTTGTAACCAGCTACTTGACTGAATTTGGTTATTAAGTCTAGAAGACTTTTGGTGGAGTTCTTGGGGTCTTCTATATAGAGTATCATGTCATCTGCAAATAATGACAATTTGACTTCTTCATTTCCTATCTTTATTCCTTTTATTTCTTTCTCTTGTCTAATTGCTGTGGCTAATGTTTCCAGAACTATATTGAACAAGAGTGGTGATAGTGGACATCCTTGTCTTATTCCTCATTTTAATGTGAAGGATTTCAGTTTTTGATCATTTAGTATGATATTGGCTGTTGGTTTTTCATAGATGGCTTTATCAGTTTGAGGTAGAGACTATTCCAATTTTTTCTAAGGTTTTTTTTATAATAAATGCATGTTGGATTTTGTCAAATGCTTTTTCTGCATCTATGGAGATAATCATATGGTTTTTTGTCCTTGGCTCTATTGATACAGTGTATTACATTAATTGATTTTCATATATTGAACCATCCCTGCATCCCTGGGATGAAGCCCACTTGATCAGGGTGTATGATCTTCTTGATGATCTTCTGCATTCTGTTTGCCATTATCTTATTAAGGATTTTTGCATCTATGTTCATTAGTGAGATTGGCCTATAGTTCTCTTTTTCAGTTGGGTCTTTCTGTGCTTTGGGGATCAAGGTGATGCTTGCTTCCAGGAATGAATTTGGGAGTATTGCTTCCCTTTCAATTTCATTGAAGTGTTTAAACAGTAGTGGCAGCAGTTCCTCTCTAAATGTCTTGTAGAATTCAGCAGTGAAGCCATCAGGGCCCAGGCTTTTCTTAGTTGATAAGTTATAATTACATTTTCAATTTCATTGGTTGATATTGGGTTGTTCAGAATTTTTAGGTCTTCTTTGTTCAACTTTGGAAATTTATATGTATCTAGGAATCTGTCCATTTCTTCTGTGTTGTCCATCTTATTGTCGTTTAGGTTCTTGAAGTAGGTATTGATGATCCTCTGGATTTCTGCTGGGTCTGTTGTCATTTCACCCTTTTCATTCCTAATTGCATGAACTTGGGCCTTTTCTTTCCTTTTTCTGACAAGGTTGGCTAAAGCTGTGTCAACTTTGTTGATTTTTTCGAAGAACCAACTCTTGACTTCATTGATTTTTTTGTATCATTCTCTTAGTCTCCATTGCATTGATTTCTCCTCTGATCTTTATAATTTCCTCCCTTGTATGACCTTTGGGGTTGTCCTTCTCTTCTTTTTCTAGAAGCTTGACGTTCAGCATCACGTTGTTTAATTGGGCTCCTTCTGTTTTCCTAATATGCGTATTCACTGGTATGAATTTCCCTCATAAGACTGCTTTCATTGTGTCCCATAGATTTCAATACGTTGTATTGTCATTGTCATTTAATTGAAGGAACTGTCTGATTTCTTCTTTAATTTCCTCTGTGAACCATTGGTTATTCAGAAGTGTGTTGTTCAATTTCCACGTGTTTATGAAATTTTTTGAGTTTCTTTTGCTATGGATCTCCAATTTCATTTCACTATGGTCTGATAATATACAGGGGATAACTTCAATTCCTTTGCACTTACTTAAACATGTTCTATGTGTGAGTATGTGGTCTATTTTGGAGAATGACCCATGTGCAGCTGAGAAGAATGTGTATTCTGATTTTGTGATGTGGAAGACTCTGTAAACATCTGTTAAGTTCATTTGTTCAAGAGTTCGATTGAGTTCTAGTATTTCATTACTTATTTTTAGTCTATTTGATTTATCTATTTGTGACACTGGGGTGTTGAGGTCCCCCACTACAATTGTATTAGTGCATATATGACTCTTCATGTCTGTTAGTATTTGTTTTATATAGTTGGGTGCACTAGTGTTTGGTGCATAGATATTTATGATTGTCATCTCTTCCTCTTGGATTCTTCCCTTTACAAGGATGTAATGTCCTTCTTCATCTCTCTCAATCAGTGTTGGTTTGAAATGTACTTGATCTGCAAAGAGGATAGCTACTCCTGCTTTTTTTCGGATTCCTGTCGCATGGAGTATTGTTTTCCACCCTTTAACTTTCAGTCTATGAGTTTACTTTTGAATTAAGTGTGTTTCTTGTATGCACCATATTGTTGGATTTTGCTTCTTGACCCATTCTGCCAGTCTATTTCCTTTGATTGGTGAATTGAGACCATTAACATTGATGGTTATAACTGAAATGTATTGACTTGTCATTGCCATGACTTTTTCTTTTTGTTGGGTTCTCCCCCTTTACATTTAATTTCTTGTCATGCCAGATGGGTTCATTCTGCTTTGTTTCCTGGGGTTGTGATCCTCAATGTCTGTTTCTAGGATATTGTGTAAAATTCTTTGGAGTGCTGGTTTGGTATTCACGAAGTTCTTAAGGTGGTCTTTGTCATGAAAGTATCTTATTTCTCCATCCATTTTGAAAGGTAGTTTTGCAGGGTACATCAATCTGGGTTGGAGGCTGTTTTCTTTTAGGGCTTGGAATATGTCACTCCAAGCTCTTCTTGCCTTGATGGTTTGTGTTGAGAAGTCTGCTGTGATTCTGATGGGCTTTCCTTTGTATGTGATTTGTTTCTTTTCTCTGACTGCTTGGAGAACTTTGTTCTTCTGTTGTGTTTCTGGAATCTTAACAATTATATGCCTATGTGTAGATTTTTTTTGATCTAGGCTATTTGGAGTCCTATATGCCTCACCTATCTGTATGTCAAGCTCTTTTCCCCTGCTTGGGAAGTTTTCTGCCATTATTTCTGTGAAGAGATTTTTTATGTCATCTGCACTCTCTCCTGTTTCTTCATTGAGCCCAATCAGTCTTATGTTATTCTTCTTTGCATCATCTAGCAGCTGCTGGATTGATTTCTCATGTTCTCTTATAATTTTGAAGGAATTTTTCTTTTCTTGGTCACTAATTGCAATCTTATCTTCTATATCTGAAATTCTGTCCTCACATTGCCTCATTCTGCTGTGTAGACTTTCAATGGAGTTTTTCATCTCCTGGAAATCTATTTGGATCTGTTTTATGGATTCCATTTGTTTCCTATGTTAGGATTCCATCATGTTCCTGAGCTCCTCTCTAGATTTATTAATCGTGTCTTGCACTAGGGGCACAATTTCTCCTGTTATCTGAGAAATTATTTCTGATTTCATTTTTTCCAGATCCCCTTTTGTTGCCAGTTCAGTGGGTCCAGGTGGTTGAGTATCACAGTGTTCCATCTCATTTCCATTTGGGTTTCTGTGGGTGATCTGGAAGTCTGGTTTTGAGACTTATGTACATCTTTTCTCTTTTCGACTGCACGGGGGCTGTTGGCACCTGCATGGATTACCTCCTCTGAGCTGGGAGAGGTGGGACAGGGGCTGGGAGCAGCAGTAGGGATGATGGCCCAAAAGCCCTTTCCTGTGGGTTGGGAGTAGTGGGAGGGATGGTGGCAGGAAAGCCCCTTCTTCTGGTCTAGGAGCAGTGTGATGGCGGCTCAGAAGCCCCTACCTCTGGGCCAGGAGTGGTGGGAGAGATGGTGGCCCAAAAGCCCTTTCCTCTGGGCTGGGAGCTGTGGGAGGGATGGTGACTCAGAAGCCCCTTCCTCTGGACCAGGAGCAGTGGGACGATGGCTCATCAGCCCCTACCTGTGGGCCGGGAGCAGCAGGATTCAGTACCATGGTCTGGTGGTCTGGTGTCCTCTGAGTCTTTGTAGTGTGGAACCAGGTGGCTTGACAGAGGAACGGGTGGGGAGGGAAGGGCAGCGGGCTGATCCAAAGTTTAGTTTTCTTATTCTCTGGTTCCCTATCCTTTCTATCTTTACTAGTATAACAATTAAGCTTTATGAATCTTTACCTAGTTAGTTAATTCTATGTTATTACTATAAATACTGATCTATTGTTCATGAAGGTAAAGTTCTTCTCTTTAGTAGATACTGCAGATCAATATTTCATTTGTCTTAATTTTGAGACTATAATTATAGATCTCCTTTCTCTGGTTAAGGGTGGTATATTATTGTATCTAGAATATGCCAATATCCACTCTGTCATTGATGCTATTATTGTTACTGATTTTATTATTACAGCAAGCAATATGGTTGTTGCTATTAATTTATTTTCTCTGTATGGCAATATCTGAATTGCCTTTCTGTAATTAACAATAATGTGGCCCACTCTTGGAGAACTGGGTACTGGGGCAAATACACTGCAGCATCCCTTCCAAATAAATGGAGGTGTCTGAATTCTAGAACAGAATTGAAGGTCTATAGTTAGCCACACCCAGAGTGCATCACTGAAAAGCAGACACTAACTAATCAAGTCTCCATACTAGCAACAAAATATTCCACTATAATCAACCCAGAAGCCTCAGCATAAAAAATCAAATAAATAAACAAACAAAAACCCCATAGAAACATGAGAAGGCAAAACAACAAAATGCCTCCAGAAACTACCACTTCCTCTAAAACCAACCCACAGGGCATTGAGATGGAGGACATCAAAATCCACACAGTAACATTATTCAAAAGGATAACAGAGGAGATTTTTTAAAAGATCGATGAAGTGCTTGGCAAGTTCAAAGAAAATACAGTGGTACATTGGTTTATGAGCTTAAATTTTTTTATGATTTGGGGAAAGATGGCTGCATTTGTGTTTGTGGGGGGAGATAGCTGTAGTTGTGTTTGTCACTCAATGTGGAGTTTGTGAATGTAAGTAAAATTTTGCCAGATGGTTTTGTTTGCAAACTGAATTGTCTGCAAACAAAAGTATTCATGAACTGAGGTATTACTGTATATATAAACAGAAATGATTCTAAAAAATAAAATGATTGCAAATCTACCAAAGAAATAATAAATAGCTATCAGAGCAGACTAGTATGATACAAAACATAAATGTTGAGTCCAGAAAAGAATTACAGTTCATAAAAAGGTACCAAACAGAAATTCAGGAAATTAAAAATTCTATTGGAAGTATGCACAGCAGAAGTGAGAACTACACAATAGGGCTGTTGTTAGTGACCAATATTGGAAGATACCCTAAAAACATTAAGGAACCTCAATAATGGTTCCAACAGCTGCTAGATGGTCCAAAGAATAAGACTAGGAATTAGTGAAAAATAAGAAACAGCACAAATGGCATTAAAAACTGTTTATGGAAATAATAGCAGAAAACTTTTCAAATATGGGGAAAGAATTCAACATACAGATGAGTGAGATGTATAGAATTCCAAATAGTTATGATCAAAATATCAGTCATGTCATCCTCCATGACAAAATCCAAGAAGTTCAACGCAAGAACAGAATATTAAAACCTGTTAGGAAAAAGCAATAGATCATTTATAAAAGTAAACTCATTAGAATTATAGGACACTTCCAAACACAAATCTTAAAGGCCAAGAGAACTGGGAATGAAGTATTTCAAGCCCTAATTAAAAAAAAAAGTCCCAACCAAGACTGATATATCCTGCAAAACTATCTTTTAAAATTGATGGAAAAATAAGATATTTCCATGATAAAGAGCACCAAAATTTTCAAGGATATCCCAAAGAGAGAAAGTAAAGGGAATAATGCCAAAGCGTCCAATAGAATTAGTACAACAGGCAGGGTGAACAGTTAAGTTGAAAGGAAAGAAAAGGAATCAGCAAGAGGAAAATAATACAATAACAGGTATACATCAATAACTTTCAGTAATAATCATTAATGTCAATGATCTCAATTCCCTAATCAAAAGACACAGATAGGCAAAATGGATTAGGAAACAAGTCCAATGGTGTGCTGTATAAAAGAAATACATTTAACACTAAAAGACATTGGTAAACTAAAAGTCAAAGGATGGATAACAATATTCCATGCAATAGGAACCCAAAAACAAGTAGGATTAGCTGTCCTATTTTCAGACAAAGTGGATTGTGAGCCATAATTGATCAGAGGAGGCAAAGAAGGTCACTATATATTGGTTGAAGGAACAATTTGATAGGAAGAGATAGCAATTATAAAAATATATGTACTGAACGCTGGTGCATCCAGCTTCATAAAACCAACACTACTGGACATAAAAGATTACATAAACATCAATACAATTATACTAGGGAACCTCAAATACCTCGCTGTCACAAATAGATCGACTAGACAAAAAGTGAACAAAGAAATATCAGAATTGAACCAAACTTTCAAGCACATGGATTTAATAAATATCTACAGAGTGTTTAACCAACAACAATGGTTTTTATGTAGATATTTAATAAATATCTATTGAAGGACCCTAGTTAGCAAGACAGACTCCATATTCCTGCTTAAAGACCCACCTGCCTGCCCTTTAGATGAACTCAAAAGGAGGAAGCTTAGAAACCTCCTCCCCTTAGAGTCTCTTAGAAACAACAATTAATCAATTATTGTTTTACAAATGTTTTAACAGCAGGAAGTTCTGCCTCTGTACCTTTTGCTTGCTTTACTAGCTCTATCCCATAGGGGGCCTAGAAACTGCTGGCCTCAAGGTGTATAAAATATGTTAATCTCCCCCCAGTCGAGGCTTGAGTCTGATTCTCGGCTTGGGTCCCGGCCAGTAATAAACTCCTGTGTGGATTTCATATCCGTCTCTGGTTGATTGTCTCTCATTGGTGTAACATCTATAAATATCTGCATAGTGTTTAGCCAATACATTTTTCTCAGCAGCACATGGAACTTTCTCCAAAACAGACCACATACTATTCAATAAAGCATGCTTAAGTAAATGCAAAAGAATTGAAATTATTCCATGCATATAATCAAATCATAGTGCAGTGAAACTACAAATCAATGGCAAAAGAAATCACAAGATTAGAAAACATGGATATTAAACAATACACTCTTGAATAATCAATGGGCCACAGAAAAAATCAAGGGAGTAATATGACAGTTTCTATAATTAAGTGATAATGCCTACATAAAAGCCCGAACTTATGGGACATAATGAAAGCAATCTAAGAGAAAGTTTATAGTTATTAATACCTTCCTCAGAGGAAGCCCAAATAAATAACCTAATGATACACCTCAAAACCCTAAAAAAACAAGAACAATTCAAATCCAAAGCTAGTATAAGGAAGGAAACTATAAAGATCAGAGCAGAAATCAGTGACAGTGAGACTAAGAAAATATAAAGAATCAACAAATCAAAGAGATGGTTCTTTGAAAAAGTAAACACAACAGACAAACCATTAGCCAATCTTACAAAAAAAAAAAAAAAGGAGATCTAAATCCATGGAATTAAAAATGAAAAAGGTGAACTCACAACAGACACTGCTGAAATCCAAAAGATCACTACCAACTATTTTGCAAACCTATACACCAATAAATTGGAGAATTCAGAAGAAATGATTGATTCCTAGATACATATGAACTATAAAAACTGAACCAAGAAGATATAAAACCCTGACTAATCCAATAATAGGTGATAAAATTTAAGAATTAATTTTTTTTAAAAAACCTACCAACTAAGAAAAGCCCAGATCCAAATGGATTCACTTCTGAATTCTGCAAGAAATTTAAATAAAAACTAATGTCAACACTCCTCAAACTCTTCAATTAGATTGAAAAGGAAGGAATACTCCCAAAGTCATTCCTGGAAGATAGCATTACCTGGATTGAAAAAACAGACAAGGATCCAACAAAAAAGAGAACTATAGGACAATCTCTTTAATGAACATAGATACAAAAATCCTCAACAAGATACTGGCAAACAGAATTCAAGGAATCATCCAAAAGGTCATATATCATGACCAAATAGAATTCATGTGAGAGATGCAGGAATGGTTCAGCATACATAAATCAATAGATATAAAACATCACATAAACAGAAGCAAGAACTAAAATCACAATACCATATCTACAGACATAGAAAATGCCTTTGACAGAAGCCAACAACCATTCATAATAAAAACACTGAAAAAACAGGTATAGAAAACTTATCTGAATCTAATAAAAGCCATTGTTGGCAAACCTACTGCCAACATCATATTCAATGAGGAAAAATTGAAAACTTTTCCTCTAAAATCAGGAACAAGAAAAGAGTGTCCACTATCACCACTCCTGTTCAACATAGTGCTCAAAACATCAGCCAGAGCAATTAGGAAAGACAAAGAAATAAAAGGGATACATACAGAAAAGAAAAAAGTTCAATTATTATTATTTGAAGATGATATGATACTTTATATAGAAGATCCAAAAATTCTTCCACAAGACTCCTAGAATTAATAACCAAATTCAACAATGTAATGGGATATAAAATCAACACCAAAAGATCAATAGCATTCCTATCTTCCAATAATAAGCTCACTGAGAAATTAATTAGGAAAACAATACCATCTACTATAGATTCAAGAAAAATTAAATACATGAGAATTAACCTAACCAAGGAAGTGAAAGCTCCTTACAATGAAAACTGTAGTACTCTGAGAAAGGAGGTAGAAGATGAAATCAAAAAATAGAAAGATATTCCCTATTCTTGGATAGGTAGAATAAATGTAGTCAAAATGGCCATAATTCCAAAACTGATACACAGATTTAATCCAATCCCAATCAATATACACACAGCTTTCCTCACAGAACTAGAGAAAACAATCCTAAAATTCATGTGGAACTAGAAGAGACCCAGAATAGCAAAAGCAGTCCTAAGTAGCCAAAGCAAAGAAGAAGGCATCACAATCCTGAATTTAAAGTTATATTACAAAGTTACAGTGATAGAAACAGCATGGTACTGGCACAAAACAGACATGTGTATCAAATACACAGATTAGAGCAGTGATGGTGAACCTTTTAGAGCTTTCAATGATAACAAACAGCCTACTGCAGCATGTGTACCATAGGTTCACCACCACTAAATTAGAAGATGCAGAAAAAACTCAGGCACATGCAGCTATTTCATCTTTCACAAAGTGGCCAAAAACACATACTGGAGGAAAAATAGCCTCTTTAATAAAAGATGGTAGGAAAATTGGCTACCCACACGCAGAAGACAGAATAAAGACCCATATATCTCACCCTGCACTAAACTAAAATCAAAATACATTAAGGACTTAAATGTTAAAACAGAAACACTTTATCTGCTGAAAGACAAAATAGGTAAAGCTCTTGAAGACATAGCCATAGGCAAGGACTTTCTGAACACAACCCTAATGGAACAAGAATCAACAAAGAGTATCATATCAAATTAAAAAGCTTCTGGACACCAAAGGGAACAACCAACAGAATAAAGAGACAACCTACAGAATGGGAAACAATTTTATTGCCAACTATTGCTCAGACAGAGGACTAATATCTAGAATGTACAAATATTTCAAAAATACTAGACCTTCAAAATAAAAGACCCAATAAAAAATGGGCAACTGAAATGAATAGACACTTTTCAGAAGAGGAAGTCAAAATGGCAAATAAGTACATGAAAACAGGTACCATATCAGTGGCCATAAGAGAAATGTAAATTAAAACTACATTGAAATACCAACTTACTTCAGAAAGAATGGCTATCATAAAAGAAATTCATTGGCATGTTTATGGAAACATGTCACATTAGATTTGAAAATATATCCTTCATTGGAAATATATATTGAAATATATTTCATATATATATTGAAAATATATCCTCTCCTGGAATATCCTATATACATATTTCATACGTATATGGAAAATATATCCTTTACTGGAATATCCTATATTCCAGTTTGAAAAAACAAAAGAAACCAAATAAAAATTGTGCTGTAAAAGGAATACTTCTACATTGTTGGTGGAAATATAAACTAGCACAATCACTGTGGAAATCACTGTGGAGATTCCCCAGAAAACTAAAACTGTAAATTCCCAGCTATTTCCATTTTAGGTATCTTACCAAAAGCCCTAAAGACATCATGCCTACCATATCTATAGCAGCACAATTCATAATAGCTAAATCTTTGAAGTGGCCCATATGTCCATTAACAGAAAAATGGATAAAGAAAATGTGGTATTTATATATAATGGAGTACAACTCTTCCACACTAAAAGATAAACTTGAGTTATTTGGAAGAAAATCAATGAACCTTGAGACCACAATGTCAAATGAAATAAATCAGACACACAAGTTTAAATACTGATTAGTTTCTCTTCTATGAGAAACCCAAACTATAAAGAGCAAAATAAAAGACAGATAATAGGAAGTAGGAAGATAAATCTTCTTCAAATGGGAAGGTGATCAAGAGATGGAGAGATAGAAGCATGGGGAGAGGGAAGGGATAGGGAAGGGCATGGAAAAAGAATTGAGATATGTTATATACATGCACTAACTCCCCATGAGGAATGTAATCATATGCACTGCAGGCCCAGGAAAAGCCTCCCCCACTGCCATTTCATGCTCCTAGAGCAGAGAAGGTGAGCCAATCCCAGCACCCAGGAAAAGGCTCCCCCACCACCATTCCACACTCCTAGGGCAGAGAAGGTAAGCCAATCCCAATGCCCAGGAAGAGGCTCCCCCGCCACCATTCCATGCTCCTAGGGCAGAGAAGGTGAGCTCTTCAAGTACAAAAAGCACCCCACCAACCCCCATGGAAATGAGAAGACTCGTAAACAAGCCTCAAAAACAGACTTCCAGATCACCTACAGCAACCCCAAAGGGAAACAAGATGGAACAATCTGATACTCAACCACCTGGACTGCCTGAACTAGCAACCAAAGAGGATCTAGAAAAAATAAAATCAGAAATAATTTCTCAGATAACAGCAAAGATTGTGTGCATACTACAACACATGATTAATAGAGCAGACACAGATTAAAAAAAATACAGGAGCTGAGGAACACAATGGAATCCCAATATAGGAAACAAATGGAATCCATAAAACAGATGCAAACAGATTTCCAGGAGATTAAAAACTCCACTGAAAGTCTACACAGCAGAATGAACCAATGTGAGGACAGAATTTCAGATATAGAACATAAGATTGCAATTAGTGACCAGGAAAAGAAAAATTGCTTCAAAATTGTAAGGGACCATGAGAAATCAATCCAGCAGCTGTTAGACGATGCGAAGAAGAATAACATAAGACTGATTGGGCTCAATGAAGAAACAGGAGAGAGTGCAGATGACATAAGAAAGCTATTCACAGAAGTGATGGCAGAAAACTTCCCAAGGAGGGGGAAAGAACTTGACATACAGATAAGTGAGGCATATAGGACTCCAAAGAGCCTTGATCAGAAAAACTCTACATATAGACATATAATAGTTAGGATTTTAGAAACCCAACAGAAGAACAAAGTTCTACAAGCACTGAGAGAAAAGAAACAAATCACATACAAAGGAAAGCCCATCAGAATCACAGCAGACTTCTCAGTGTAAACCTTTAAGGCAAGAAGAGCTTGCAGTGATGTATTTGAAGCCCTAAAGGAGAACAGCCTCCAACCCAGATTGATGAACCCTGCAAAACTATCTTTCAAAATTGATGGAGAAATAAGATACTTTCATGATAAAGAGTACCTTAAGAACTTCATGAATATGAAACAAGCACTCCAAAAAATTTTAAACAATATCCTAGGAAAAGACAATGAGGATCACAACCCCAGGAAGCCCAGCAGAATGAATCCATTGGGCGTGACAAATTAAACGCAAAGGGGGAGAATCCAACAAAAAGAAAAAGTCATGACAAGGCTTTTAAAACTTTTAACTTCATCCATCTAATGAGTATATAATTCAATCTTGTTATTCTTCATGATTAGTATTTTTCTGATTCTAGTGTTGCACACCTTTCCTTGTGCTGTACTGGCTATTTATCATCTTCTTGTGTCTACTTTTTAATTGGGTTATCTATTAATGAGCTGCAAGAGTTCTTTATATATTCTGGTCATAGGTTATATGCATTACAAATATGGTCTGTTTAAGGACTACTTTTCATTTTAACAAGGTCATTTAAAGATCTAAATTTTGATGGAATCTCATTTATCAAATTTTCTTTTATACATCATGTTTTTTGAATCCTAGGAAGTTCTTGCCTACCCTAAATTCATAAACATTTTCCCTTATAATTTCTTCTTAAAGTTTTATACTTTTAGGCTTTCATATTTAGGTTCATAGATCTTTTCAAGTTATTTTTATGTATGGAAATAAAGGGTTGAGGTTAATTTTTTATATACGGTTACTAGGTGTCCTAGTGCCATTTGCTGAAAACACTATCTCTTCCTCGGCTCTTGAATTGAGTTTATATTCTATAAAATGTTAATGTTAAATAATCTTTCAAAACTCAGTGGACCATATATGTGTGGTTCTATTTCTAGATTCTTTGTTTTATTCCAATGATCTATATGTCCTTCCTTACACCAACACTGCCTTGATTACTGTAGCTTTAGAGGAAGTCTTAAAATTAGGTACTAAATGTCTTCCAACACTGTTTTTTTGTTTCGTTTTGTTTTAATTTTCTAGGTCCTTTGTACTTCTACATAACTTTTAAATTTCAGTATCCAATTCTTCATTTATAGCAAGTATACACAGACCTGAATTTTTATATATACCTTGTGTTTTCTAATCCTGCTAAATTCAAATACAACTTCTTGGATCTCCTAGAGATTTCTTAGTATTTTCTCTGTAGATGATCATTTCATCTACATATAAAGATTTTGCTTCTACCTTGCCAATCCTATACTAATTGTGTCATTTCATTGCCAGACTATTTTGGTGGGGACTAGGTTTCAAAGTTTTATGGACAGATAAAGAGTAAGCATATCTGCCCTTGTTCCCCACCTTAAGGAGAAAGCATTGTATCTTCTCCATTCATATAAGGCATTCTCACTGGAAGTATGGAATACATGTCTTTGATCTGTTGAGAAGGTTCTATTCTACTTCTAGTCTCCTGATAGCTTTTACCATGAACAGCTGTAGAATTTAGTCCAATACGTTTTCTCCAACTAGTGACAGGATCATATGGCTTTTTCCTTTCCTCTGTTAAAATGATGACTTTTGTGGGTGGATCTCCCAAAGCTGAACCAACACTGCCATCCCTATAACAAAACCACTTTCTACATACTGCCAGATCTGACTTCTAATTGTTTTGTTAAACAAATTTCTATCTATGTTCATATATTTTTCTTCTATTATCTTTATCCAGTTTTAGGACTAGTACAATGTTGATTTCCTAAAATGAGGGGAGAAGTGTTCCTTTTTTTTTTCTACTTTAAATGTTTGATATAATTTCTCAGTTAAAGTGTATATGATCCTGTTGTTGTCATATAGGTAGGTTTTCAAGCTAGGAATATACTTTCTTTAATAGGTGCTATTCAAATTTTATATTTCCTCCAGAGTTAGTTTCATTAATTTGTCTTCCAAGTACTTCTTAGAAGTTGTCAAATTTATTTCAAAACAGAATTTTGAAATATGCTTTCTATATCCTTTTAAATTCTGTAAAATCTGTAGTACTGTCTCCTAGATCTTGATATTATAATATTAAAAATGTATAATTGATATTGTGCAATAGGATGTAAAGGTCTAAAGGAGCAGGGGAAGTGGGAAGGGTAGGGGAAAGGAAAGAAGGGAAAGGAAAAAATCTGAGAAAAGGAAACAAATGGAAACAAAATCTTTGCAAATAGGGAAGGGTGGAGGGGGTGAAGAGAGGGTAGGGGAAGGGGAAAAAATAAGAACCAAGATACTTATGTAATAGTACAAGATCCCAATGATGTATGTAAATGTATTTTACACCTAAAATGTACCAATAAACTTAATGGGGGGGAATATGCACTGCAAACATATACTAATAAAAAATAAAAAGTGAAAAATAAAAATTTAAAAAGAAAACTGACCACTTGAAGAAAACAAACAAAACAGGAGGGGGGACATTTCAGGAATAGGATACAACATGTGCAAATGGATAAGATATGAGTGTGGTATTACTAAATGGCACATGAAGTATATTCATTTAATTTCCAGACTGCCTCCCAAGGCCCACAGGAATAACAACAAAAGTATCATTGGCATAGCACATCAGGAATTTCCAGAAGTTCATGAATGTACCCACTCTCCCTTATCAACTGTGGGCTCCTCGGTTGCTGGAACTTAGGATCAATAGGTTAAATTAAAAATTCTTTAAAATTTGCTCTGCAAGACTTAATACCTAATTATACTTAACCCGAGTCCATCTTAAAAATTATTTTAGCTGGGGATTTAGCTCAGTGGTTCCGCCACCTGCCTCGCAAGGCAAGGACCCGAGTTGGATCCCGGGTACCAGAAAAAAAAAATTATTTTACTTCTCCTGAGCATTGTGCAAATTAATGCAAAGAAAATAGCTCAAAACCACTAAGAAATAAAAGCAAAGCAACCTGAAAGTTGAAAAGTTTTTCAATAAAGAGATGCAAAAACTCAAATATGGGGTATTCTTTGGAATTAAATCCTAGGCTGCCTCCACTAAAAGAGGAGGTTGTACAAGATGTCCACTGTGGCCTTTCTAAGCCACCTCCACAGACCTAATATTCTTATTGCCAAGAGGCTTTTCACAGAAGTAGAGAGTTGGTCCAGCCACATAGAAGCACACAGTAATGCCTAAACAACCCAGTCAAAATAAAACCTTTCGATGATCATCTGGGTTCCCAGTATTTCCTAACAGAAGATCATTAACTACAATTACTTGATTCACTTTTCAGATGGGTGATTCTTCTCTGGTTTCTTCTGAGTCTTTCCCATTTCCATTCCGGTTCTCCCATTTCCATTCTGAGTGGCAAGTCCTGCTGGCAGAGATTGTAATTAGGTATGATTGAAGTATGGCATAATTTGTACAATGCTACAAAATGCCAATGCAAAATCAAGGGAGTTTGGTTCAGAGGAAAATTTATTTTGGATAAGGGGAGGGGAAGCAGGTGACACTAGGCCATCTGCTTCAGAAGGGATAATTAGGATTTGGTTTTGCTAAGAATATTTTTATAAAAAGCAACTGCAAGGATTGCTGAAAAGTAGCATCAATTCTGAGAAGGAGGTTGGAAGAGATGCAAAGGCTGAGTAGGTGGAGCTCTCCAGATGAATTTAGGACCAGGTCAACTTCAAGAAGAGAACTTCCCTAAAAGATTCAGACACAGGGAAATTCTGCAAGTTGTAAGTAGCCAGCAAAGGAGACAAGATAACCCTAGGTCTGATATGTGTTGTCTCTCTGATCTACTGAAGCTCTGCAATGCCATTTATATCCAGGAAGCAGAGTAGCACGAGAAGAATTATGAACCAAAATGCTTTGACAATGTGAACATTTTCTTCCTTCCCAACCTCTAGACTTTTGCCACATGGCAAATTTTGAGAATTTCTACCCCTGAAAAGACAAAGGATTTTGAACATACAACTCCTCAGGGGTAAATACCCAAGGAGAAAGAAATGAAGTTTTAAAGAGCTGAAGAAAATGGAAGGGAGGGAGGAAGGAAGGAAGGAAGGAAGGAAGGAAGGAAGAGGAGTTAGGCTCTTTCTTTTATAAGATTGATTTCTAAACATGTATCACAAATTGGGGCCAGTACAGATGGATGATGGCTTCTATAAAATTACCAATTCAAAAGATTTCGTGCTATGTGATTTTTAATAAATTATTTCACACTTATAATTTAATGCTTTCATTTTAATAGTTTCTCTAATGTGAACTAAATTAGTCAATTTATTGAAATATTTTCCAGCATCTCTTATAATCACTGTAATTACCTTCATCTGTCTACTAAAGGACAATTTCTACTTCATGTCATTATCCTTACACTGAAATAGCACAACATAAATTAGAAATTATATATAGACAATTTAGAGTTTCCTCTCAGAATTTCAATTTCCCATACAAACTTCAGAGATAGATTCTAAATTTGCTTTGCTTTTAAACTTAACTCAAAATCTCATATGAAATGAAGTCTAATGGATAATACTCACTAAAGTAAAATCTCATGCATTCAGACTTCATTCATATGGAATTTACTATGTTTATCTTTGTTATGTCTATAAAAACTAGTTTTCTAGAAAATTATTATTATATATTCAAATTGTACCAAGAAGCTTCCTAATGCTGTCTTCAGGAGTCTTGACTGTTAAAACCAAGAACTTAAAAAAATATTGCTTTATGGTACTGTGGATTACATTCTGTTGCAAGAGCCTGCTTACCGGTTTTGGTTTTTGAATTGGAAATTATGTTACGTCTACTCTATCCTATACAGTTGGCAAAATACTCCAATGTTTTTTCTCCTCTCACTTCAAAATACTCTTATTAAGAGGTCACAAGAAAAGCTAATTAATTGAAAGAAAAAATATATGGTTATCCTATGTGGTACTTGTTCTTTGTATGGATTCCCAGAAAGAAGCCCAAAGGGAAGAGTGAGCAGAGGATTCAAAGACTAATTTCTACCCCAAACCCACATACTGAACCTCATATCATCATACAAAAAAGATCTAGCAAGAAACAACCCAGCTCCTGAAGGAAAGCCATACACAAAATGCTTCCATGTTGAGATTTCAGCTCAATGTTTCCTAAAGCCATTCAAGAAGGTGAAGAAAAATATTTGTGTTCCCATTTGGTTCATTTCTGGTCCTTTTTCCAAAGAAATACTCTACTGGCTTGGACTCATGGGTCAATTTACCATGAAAAAATACTCCATTATGCCTGCCCCAGGCAAGTCTTCCTCCAGAAGAAGAAGGAAAACTACCCTACTTTTAGTGAGACTACTGAGTTGAACGTGATCCCTAAGTTCCCACCAACAACAGTTTTCTATAGTTCTAGTTCAGTCTGTGCCTCATTTAGTTGACATATGTAAGTCATATTTTTTATGACAAAGAAACATAAACAGAGATGATGTTCTTGAAGATCAAGCCATGAAGCACTTAGAAGGCTGCACCGGGGGAGCAGAGCCACAGTACCCTCTGACTGCTGAAAGCCATTGCCTTTGATGTAAGGAAAGGGTTGGCCAGTGTGCTGCGAGTGCAGTACAGAGAAGTGGAAAGAGAACAACCTTCAAGGAAAGCCAGGTGCCAATCTGGCTGAAATTTAAACTAACTGAGACCTGAGGCCAGCACAACCCTTCTGTACATTTGGTATATGTCTTGCCTACAAAATGAAGTTGATAAACAATAGGATTGCTAAGACACTTCCAGCTCCAGGACACCATGATGTTAATGAAACGCCTCCTCATTAGAGGTAGTAAGAGGATAATGCTATTTTTTAACCATGAACTATACACCCAAGCCTGGCATGATTTACTCCCAATTTTTGAAAAGAATCAAACTCAATAAAAATTTTCACCATACAAATTGGAATTCAATCTATTAAAACAATTCCTTCACATATTCCAAATTCAAATTAGATTTTTTTCCAGTCCATTATGAGTAATTTTGAGAAATCTTTCATGAACAACAATTTGGCCCTGTCCTGAGAAATCCTCATGGCTCACATTTCTATTCTGTGTGAGCAATTGACATTCCTCTTAGCAGAAACATGAACAACATCTTGGGGACATGAGTAATCAAGAAGTCTATTTTCATTTTCTAGAGTCTAAAGACAGACACACAGGGGTTTGGGCAGAAGCTAGAAAATAAAAGGAAATGTTGATTGTGTTTTTAAAACTCCAATTTCATTTTCAAGTGCAGAAGGTGCCCAGAAGCAACTCTTGGCACAGCAACCTACAGCAAATGTCTTTAATTACCTCTTTCCCAGGTTCCTTCAAACATTAGCAATCTGGAGGCCAGACCATAAAACTGACCAGAAATCATTCCATTTCAATTTCTAATCATTTACTTGTGAAGGAGAGAGAATAGGCTGTGTGAAATGACTCCCCTAAATAATTACTCAACAGAAAGAGGCTCTTAGCTCTGTAATCCTCTAGGACCAATAGGGTTTCAGAGGTAGAATGACACTGACATTTTATTTCCCTTGAGATTTATATGGCCTGGTTCTCTCTGCTTCCTTGTTCTACACACCTAGATGGCATACTTATTGCCTTCTTCTAAATTCTGGAAAAGCCAAAACATAAACAGTCTGCTTTCTTATTTTTACTATTACAAACATATTTGCCAAAATTTGTGTCCCAATTTGTAGCCTGAAAAATTAGATACTTGAGGTCTAGACCTACCATAATTTGTCCTCTATGTATTCATGTGCTCTTTCTTGCTCTTACTCCTTTTATCCAAGCTGGAACCAACCAGTGTTGGTATTTCTTCAGATAAAATTTACAACATGGGCTTGGGATGTGGCTCAGTGGCAGAATGCTTGCCAAGCATATGCAAGGCCCCAGGTTCAATTCCCAGCACAGCTTCCTTTTATTTTTTTTTTTTTAGTATCCAAAGCCCAAGTTGGCTTTGGTCAAAATATTCTTTCAAAAGCTAATTAAAAACACTCAAGGAATGAACAAATTTATTTTGTCTCCAGGAGTCAGTCTGAGATGTCAGTTAGTCATATAAAAGCAAACAACTCATAGAGACTGAAATAAATGCCATGTCTAGCAATGTCAGACATTGCAGTGTAGGGTCAGGGGAGGAGGCTAGAACACAGACTTGCAAGGCAAAGAAGGAAGAAAGAGAATAGTGATGCAATTTATCTTGAACGGAAGGATTTTAGAGAAAAAAACCCTTCTAAGTTTTCATAAATCATCTTCAGAACAAGATCACTAATGGGGGAGAAAATCCAGCCATAACAGGCTGAAGTGGTACTTGGCAGAAGTCAAGCAAAAAATGCACCTTGAGGGAAGGCAGTGCCCTTCTCAAGCAGATGGGGTGCACCAAACACCTGCAGGGAGGTGTCTAGGTGATGTACATTAAGACATCTCCCTGAGACTACCTTATCTCCAGAGTCTGAAGCTGTAAACGTTCCCATCTCAGACTCTGGCAAACTGATCCATGCTCTACAGAAGGTTAGGCCAATTCACTATCAATGGAATGGAAGCCACTTGACCTTTCTTCAGGACTTCCCCCTACCATCCCTGTGAGTACTCCTGGCACACATTACTGGAAAGGCAGCTGTGCCCCACCTCCTGACTAACTGAGGAAACATTTTCACACTAGTGAGCAGCAATAAACAGCAAGAAGAACAGAGACAAAGAGATGGATTTCCTTTTTTTTTCTTTTCTCATATAAAATGAAATCTGCTCTGGAACTCCAAAGTCATAAAGATACAAGAGAGACACCAGGTTCCCCTTAATTCACACACACACACACACACACCCTTGGAATTTATATAAGAATTCTATGGCATTCGAGCAGGAAGTTTTAATGTTAAAGCTCCTTTAAATGAAATTTAATATTAATACTGGAACAACTCAGGAGGGTGTATTCTAGTGTAGGGCATGGAATAAGAGGGACTTTCTAGTCCTTTGTAGTTTTCTTATACACTATTTTCAGACCCATTCTTTTAGTACCTTAATTTGAAATACAAGAGAGAGTCCTCAGGAATGCCAATCTGGCCTGCTGACAGCTAGCATATACAATTCTATCCTTAATTTTAAAATCTGACCCCAAAGCAACTTATGGCTTGGGGCAAGTGACTTCTGTGATGGTGCTGGACAAGTGACGGAATGGAGTTGTCACCCTGAGTAATGGCAATTCGGTCTTCCAGTTATGCTAGACACGCAGAGCATTTAGCAGCCTCATCTGCCAGCTGTTTCTTCTTCCTCTTTCTAAAATTGTTTATTTTTATATTTCCTAACACATATATGCACATTTGTTACTATATGTACAAATGTAGTGGTTGAATGTGCTTCCATGCTCTGGCCTTCCTATGGCTCCACACACATTATGGCTTCTTTCTCCAGATAGGAACCTTCTGATAACTACATAGCATGTATCCTTTCATATAATAATATAAGCACACACACTCAGATAAACATGTACACATATGTTTAAGAGACGTGGAACTCTTTGTTTTACAAAACGGGATTATATTTTAAGCAGCTTTCTGCATCTTGCTTTTCTCACTATGAACCCCCCTCATGGAAATTTCCCCAAATCAAGCTGAGTTATAGGGGTTTTTTGTTTTGCTTTTGCTTCTTTAATGCCTGCATAAGATATCATGGTATAGATGAAAACACAATCATCGATGAAACCATTATTAGTAAACATTCACTGTTTACCATGTGTAAATCTGCACTAGGACTACACTGAGAAACAGAAGCAGGAGGATATGCACAGAGAGAGAGAGAAAAAGGTTTATTGTAAGGAACTGGTTCATATGATTTGGAGGTGATGTCCCAAGATCAACAAACTAGGGACCCAGAAGAGCTGATGGTATAAGTTCTAGCTTAAAAGCTAATAGACTCAAAACTCAACAAAAGTCAATATTTCAGTTAAGTTAGAAGATGAGAAAAGACTTATATTCCAGCTCAAGGTAGTGAATTCCCTCTTACCAGAGAATGAGTCAGGCTTTTTGTTCTACTCAGGACTTCAGCTGATTGTGTTCTCCTGGCTCTGACACTTTTTTCTCTCCAGCTGCAGGTTCTTTTTCTCTAATGATTCAAAACTGGTTGGTAGTGGGTGGAAGGGGACATTTCCTCCAAGTCCTGGCAACATAAAAGAAGGCAGGTTTAAGGTCCTGCTGAGGCTTCAGGAGATAAGTGCCTGGTCCCCCAGGATCCTGCAAAAAGAAAGGCCCTTGGTTCACCCTTTCAGTTCTTTTTTCGCCTCTTAGGCAGGTGGGAGACCAGAGGTACTCACAAGACTGATGTCATCTTCTTCCCTGAGATAGTCCTAAAGCAAGACCTTTGACAGTCCACCCTTTTCTAATCCCCACAGAACTCTCAAGCCATCCCTAGCTCTTGCCAAATCTGAATCTAATTCTGACATGAAATTCCTGTTAACATTCTCTCCTTCTACAGAGCCTTCAGCCCCACCTGAGCCCAGCACTCATGAGCTCCAGCTGCAATTTAGTTATGGAGAGGCAGATAAAATTGGAATGGCAGTGTAATGAGATTAACTCACTTTTTAATAAGACAGAGAAACCTAAATATCTGTTTTGTATATCTTTCCTCCTCCCCTCAACCTTGTTCCAAGAAAATCACATGGATGCCTGCTACACAGGTCTGCTGGGGTTGGGGGAGAACAATCCAATTTAAGAAACATTTTAAATGATATTTCTCTTCATTTCCACAAGGCCTGGCCTGGTTCTGCAGAGGCCCTCAGCATGTGGGTTAATTCTTATGTTTGGCACTATGTCTATTAAACACAGGAAACTGGGCCGTGAAGGTAGATCAGAAAGAGAGATGTTTCCTTCTAGGTCCCACTTGGTCTTTGTTTTAATTCAAACATAATGCCAAGAAAACTAAACATAACATAGCAATAATCCTTGTGTGAGCAGTAAGTTGAGAAATGAAGAAAAATATTACTGGCTCGTGCCCTAATAAAGCTGAGCTACTGAAAAGACTCAGAATTTATGGCACATTCTCACACTGAGGTGCCTAATGACCATTTAGCCTCTGTGTTTCCTTTTTCCCACTGATTGAAGTATGTTTGTACAGCTGGAAGCTGCCTCCAAACCTCAGCCTAGTTCACTTAAAATCAAGCACACTGGAAAAGCGCATGCTCCAAAGGTCTTTGGGAAGTAGCCATGGACTACAAAGAACAAGTGTGAGTGGGTCAGTGACAAGCATGGGTCCCTGTGGTCAGGGATGGGAAGAGAAAGCTCAGAATCAGGCATCTGTCCAGATTTCCTTACCCAAAGGGTAGAGGCCAAAACACCTGCCCTATAGGGCTATTGGAAAGAAAGAAAATACTTCACAAACAGACACGGGAAAGCAAGACAAGGGAGCTATCATCCTCAGCACAAAGGCTTTTATGGGCCTCCCTTTCCAGGCCCATGTCTCTGCTCCTTTCAAGCCTGGCCAAGTTTCAGAAAGTACATTTCTTCACACCTTTATCTATTTTTATAGTCCCCATTAGCAACAAGCGACATCAGAGTGATTAAGCCAGTGTTACCATTAACAGTCTCTCATTGATTTACGACAGAGCAAAAAGAAGCAGCATCTTATGGGTGTAGTTAACTGGATACATTAACTGCGCAATCAAAGATATGACTGTATTCATAAGTAATAAACTTAAATCAATCCTGGCTCTTATACAAAGAGATAAGCATAAAAGAACTTAACAGGTTCAAACAGGCAAGCAAGTTTTTTGTTTTTCTTGTCTGCTTTTGTTCCCTTTTTTTTTCTAGCAAGGGCCTTCTCTAGCTCTTTTGACAAAGGAAGACCAAGATTTTCTTTGCCAGAGCATTCAGAAATTATAGGATGTTTTAGGCTTAACTGATTGCCATCCTACTAGTAGTAAAGGAAACCATCTCCAAAAAGACAAAAAGTAACTGAGAAATTGTGAAATCATCACTAATTCCAAAGCTTGGCAACCCAGGGTGGTGTTTAAGAGGCATGCTTCCTTTCAGAGTCAGAGATACAGTATTTGGGTTCCAGCTATATTCTTCCATTTGGCCACTTGAACTAACTACTCAGATAATTTCTTCAATGACTTTTAGCTTCTATTTCCTTGGCTTTGGAATGTGAGGATCTCTGTAATTCATCACTAGGGTTACACTAATTTAGGTAAGATAATTCTTTTTTAAAAATACATTATCTCAGCACCTGGCAATAGCAAGTACTCAGTAATTTTATATTGGCTTTTGTTAATAAAATATCATCTACTTCTATTATAAAATTTTCACATTTTCTTAAAAGAAATAAAATGCTGGTGCAACCAAATTGGGGGTTATAACTCTAGAGAAAATACCTCAGATGGGTGATTTCCAACCTGATTACTAATCAGAATTTTTTGATGATCTTAAAATGCAGTTGCCCATCCCTATTGAATCAGAGCTTCCCGGAGGAGGTCACGAGAAAAAGCTTTATCTATGGAAAGTGTCCCTGGTGATCTTGATGAGTTGTGTTTGGAAACTACTGGCTTAGACAACAGAACTGAAGAAAAATTAATTTAATTATATAGAAAGCAATCGATAAAATAAATGCATCTCAGTTTCTTTTTAAATTATGTCTCTAAGTTCCCTTTAAAAACTATTAGAGAATGCCTTGAATGTGTGGTTAAAGGTAATGACTACAAATATATAAATGTACAATATTCACAGCCAGCAAAGCTGCACATCATCAAAAATGAGCATCATAAAGCACAGATACATTATATAATGGAAAAATGAACTAACCTGTCCTTTAGTTTTTGTGTTATAATTGCTGAAAGTTTAGTAGTATCCTAAGGACCACAGTGAACTGTTTACTGATGATGTATCCCTGAGAAAGCTATGTGAAGTTGTTTAACATCTCCAGAAAGGGTGGTGTGTAGGAAGTCTGTATAGGTGCAAGCTCCCTTCACATTTTCCCATCAGGCTGCTCCTCTCCAGGGCAGGCTTCTCCCCACCACAAACAACAAAAAGACTTAAGATCTCCTTTGACTCCTCTCTTTCCCTCATCTGCCTCACCCATGCAAAGACAAATGCATGCTGTCAATTTCACTTTCTAATGACCATTTTTCCTATTTCTCTCCACCTGGCCACCCCTGGCCCAAAAGAACCCATCATCATCTCATCCTAGGCATTCCAGTGCCCTTGTCAGACAGAGCTTTGCTTGGGACCAAGGCCCTACCCAGGAAAGACACAGGAACCCAGGACAAGGCATGGGTGCAAACAGCAGGAATAAAGAAAGGTCACTGGGTCACAAAGAGGTACACACAAAGCATGATGGTCTGGAGGGTCTTACACCGTTTTTGTTGGCCAGATCGTAGAAAGAGATGGTCACCATCCCCAGGTCAAGGCTCAAAAAATTCTTAACACCAGGTAAAGAAAACATACTAAATGATAATATAACAGGCAAGATTTGGGTCAGAGGAGAGATAGGCTCAAACCCCCAAATTGCTATGTTATATTAGGTAAATTATTTAATCTCTCTGAACCTTAGTATCTCCATTTGAAAATGAGAATAATAATGCCCATTCTATAGGGAGACTCTGAGAATTAGATATATTTAGGAGTGCTTAGCACATAGTGATAACTCAATAAATTCTAGTTTACACTCATCAATAGCTCAATATGTGTGTATGTATGTCTGTGCATTAGAAAGAATTAAAAGACTCAAAAGAAAACAGTTCATTAGGGTTACATCATCCTCATTTTTATTGTCAATATTTTATTAATCTCCCCCAGCTCTGAAGTCTGATTCTCCATGTAGTCCTTTAACAACACAGTCTGAATCCAATGCCATTATGATGGCTGTAGGTAATGGGAGGGTGGAGGGCAGGCATGGAGAATAG
This sequence comes from Heterocephalus glaber, assembly GCF_053883595.1. Classification (NCBI taxonomy): domain Eukaryota; kingdom Metazoa; phylum Chordata; class Mammalia; order Rodentia; family Bathyergidae; genus Heterocephalus; species Heterocephalus glaber. The sequence goes on along the minus strand of NW_028258294.1, from coordinate 24,673,418 downwards.
AGGAGATAGTGGGAAATACATTTAAAAATGACAAGTGCTTTGGGGTCAGAACAAAAACCTTTCTTCCTCTATTTTTTTTTCTTAATGAGCAACTCCTAGAGTCAGGTCACAGTGTCCCCATCCACCCAGTGTGAACCAAGTTGGTAAGTGTTTTGACACGACCTTGTTAGGATCTCAGTTGAACATGTTCTTCCACTTAGCACCTAATGCAGTGCTCAGAACAGACAGATGCTTAGAAATCACCTTTAAATGAGCATTTTACAGATGACTGCTCTTCTTTTTCTGTAAGACAGGTTGAAATCAAGAAGACAATAATAATCGCAATATGCAATAACCTTGTTATTGCACTGTTTTTTTCTACTGAGGCTTCATTGTGAATTCTTTCCAAAGAGATCGGGTTATTAAAATACCAGAAAGAAAAAACAATACCAGAAAAAAGTATTAGAAGGTAGTTGCACCAAAAAGATAGCTGAGATTTATCAAAAATTTGAAGAACTAAATGCCTTGCTGTAAAACTATCCCTCAGAAGTTAGAAGCAGAGGTAGTAAGGTGAGGAGAGGAGGAGCAGATTTTTGTTTATAACCTTCCCAATAGTATAACAACATGTGAAAGGGGGATGGGAAAGAAGCCTAATTCCCAATTCGATTAAGCTGCTTCCTGTGACTACATCAAGCCTTCCAAAATCCAGTTGTGTTGGAGATATTGAGAAAAGAAACACATTCCTTTATCATTTCACCATTAATTAAAGTCCTTAATGGACCAGAATCACTGATATACAAAAGGGATACAGGAATGGAAAAGACCAGCAGGAACTTGTCCTCTTGGAGCACCAGTCCAGTAGGGGAGACAAATGGGAATTGCATCCTGGAGCAAATATCAGATACTTCTTGACCTCATCTCACATCTTCTCTGCCAACTTTCCACAGAGATACCCTGAGAGCTGCCCAACATGCTCTGGCTGTCCCAGAGACACCACGGTATAGGGCACCAGCAACATCCACTTGGTTTTCACACAGATGCAGTCTGGAAGAGTTGACACCCTGTGGGGCACTCACAATGGAGATCAGGACCCAGTGCTTTCCTTTCAGGTCCCTTAGGCAGATAGTTCTGAGGTATAGCTGTACAACTTGTTAATGAAATGAATTGTGTTCCCAAAGACAATATTTAAAAGTCCTTACCCTCTGTACCTGTGAATGTGACCTTATTTGGAAATGCAAATTGATGATGATCCAGTTAAGATGAGATCATTAGAGTAACCCCTAATCTAACATGATTGGTATCCTAATAAAAAGGGAAAATTTGAAGACAGACATGCCTGTAAGGAAAACATCATGTATAGATGAAGGCAGATATCAGAACTACAAATATTGGCAAGATACCACCAAAAGATAGGTATGAAACAGATTCTCCCTCACAGTCCCTAGAAGGAACCAGCCCTGCCAACACTTTGACATTGGACTTCCAGATCTGTGAGATGACAAATTTCTGTTGCTTCAGCTACCTAGTTTGTTGTAGTCTGTTATAGTAGCCTTAACAAACTAACATACGACTGCTCAGAATGTCCCAGTGAGATGGTGCCTCAGTTTCCACAGTGAGGTCTAGCTTGGCTACTCTGTATCAGCTTCACCTCAACCCTGTTTCAGTTTTCTCATAAATCTTCTTTTAGTTCCTTGGATCCCCAAATTAAAACCCCTAAAGTAAGTCTCTACACTGAGCACTTTCTGGGACTCTTCTTTCCAGTGGGGAAACCCAAGCTAAGGTTCCTACCCTTGAATACACTCAGCCACAGTCTAGGTCTCTGAGTGACTGCATGAAAGTCAGTGACCTTGAACTATCACATGAGTGAGAAGTAAACTAATACTGTGTTCATCCACTTGATGTGGGGATTGATTCCTGAGTTACAGTGTCTTAGGCTCTTCAGAGTCATTGAGGGCATGCCTCCTAAGGCCTGGCACTGACAGACATATCTGCAGTACAGGGTTATAATCAAACCCATCTTGATGTAGTCAGATGAGGTGACAATGTGTTAGGGCAAAATGTCTGCAGTAATTCTCAACAGTACTTGCTTTTTTGTCTTCCTGAACCCGACATTCTTCACTGACACTACTTAGACCAAGATACCATGACTTAAAATGGGGCTACGTACTGATAAAACTATCATAGGTTGAAAACACTGTATGTCAAAAATATATTTACTACAACTAACCTTCAGAACATCTTAGCTCAGCAACACAATATACTGTTTCCATTATTTCCCCTCCTTCCTATGTGTTTCACTGGGAGTTACAGCTCACTGCCACTAACCAGGATTAGGGAAAGTGATAATTGTTCTGTATTATCTCAAGCACAGGTAAAGATAAAAAATTCAAAGTACTGTTTCTACTGAATGCATATTGCTTTCACAACATCTAAATCAAAAAAATCTAAGTTGAACAATTATAAATGGGGGTTGTTATCTATACAGGGATAGGGTTGTTTTTAGGTCCCCTATTTTTTGCTTCCTCAACAATCTCACATCTATACCTCACTTCTTTGCCCTACCTCACCCCTGCCCACCCATTCTTCCCAGCACGAGGAGTTATTGGGTCAGTTGGGTATATTTGCATAACTGCTACAGCTACTTTCCTAAGAGAAGTATTCCCGAAGAATTAAGAGAAAATGCTATATATGCTAAAGAGTTGATATTGGAAACTGTTATATTATTCTAACCTTTATGTTTATACTTTGTCTCCTGAATTAGACTGTAAACTCCTTGGTGTCACCAAGGAACCTCATTATCAGATGGTTCCAGTGGTCCAGAACTAGAGAAACATTCCTTATTTTGCTGAGAGTAGGAACTAAATAAATATCTAAGTATTCCCCTTATATTTGCATCTAATATTCCCTAATATTCCCCATCCCTTTTTTTTAAGAAGTGTACTAAGTATGGTAGTAAAGGAGCAAATCCAGCAGTGTTCTAAGTTAATTGTTAATACATCTACAAATAACTGCTTTTAATGCTATAGTTTGAGGTCATTGCAGAGAGAGAGAACTGGAAAATTCCTTCTGCCCTGGACTTGCTGCTGACCACACACACACAAGCAGCCTGTGGCTCTCTCTCTTGCCTCCCCAGCCCACCCTGAGCACATATGATAGTCAGATAGCACCTGTCCATGTGGCACCCAAGGACTTGGCAAGGGAGCTGGAACAAACAAAGATTATCTCTTTCCACACAGCTTTCCACCTGCAGAAGAGCTGTGATAACACTCCTATTTTTAGCATGGAATAATCACATCAAGTGTTAGCTGAGGGTAAGAGAGAGGAAAGGACTGGAATGGACTAACATTTCCTCATGCACACATTCACTCTGCCTCTCTGCCGTGGACACCCTCCAAAGCAAGCTTGGTGCTGGTTGCAGTTAAAAATCAACTCGGTAGGTAATTATTTGTTCAGGATTTGTGTGTACATGCAAATATTTGAGTGAGATTTGAATAGCATAGGCATGAAGGAGCTGGGGAGAGGTTAAAGCAAGCCCACCTCACAATGCACTACCCAGGCATGATGAGGACTGTCAGCACTGTTTACAAATGGGCCTCCAGGGAAAGTCGGTCTGCCCCAGTTTCTAGCATCCTAGAAAGCTCCATATCTCCCAAGTGACACCAGGAAAGCAAACTAAGCAGAGAAAGTGGTGGTGCAGCAGCTGGTAAAACTGTGTAGGTCCCCTATGCTTAGGAAACTGGAGCAGAGGCTAATTCAATATAACTCATCTACAATAAACCAATAAAAAATATGCTTATGAGCACAGAGAATTTACGAGTCTGCATTTGTATGTAGAGAAGCTCATTCCCTGATAAATGGCACAGGAAAAACAATGATCAGGAACTGTCTCATTCAGATTCTATATTAGTTCTCTTATCACTGTGACAAAATACCTGAGATATCAACTTAATAAGAGAAAAGATTAGTTGGGCATAGTGGCACATACCTGTAATACCAGCATTCTTGAAGGCAGAGGTAGGAGTATCACAAGTTAAAGCCCAGCTTGGGCAACTTAGTGACCTACCAAGAAAGATCATGTATCAAAATTAAAAGAAAAAAAATTTTTAAGGATGGGGATTTAGCTCAATGTGAAGGCCTTCAGTTCAATCCCCAGTAATAGGAAAAAATAAGAGAAAAGATATATTTTGGCTCGTGGTTTCAGAAATTTCAGTCCATAGTTACTTGCTCCATTGCCTTTGGGACTGTGGTGAGACTGGTACATTTTGATGGGAACTCATAGTAGAGAAAACTGTTTACCTCAAGGTGGTAAGGAAGTATAGGAGAGAGGGAGGGTCTGGGCTCCAAATACCCCTTCAAGGACACACCTCCAGTAACCCAACTTCTCCTATTAGCCCTACCTCTTAAAGTTTCTACCACCTTCCAGTAATGCCACAGGCCAGCAACCAAGCCTTTATTACATGGGCTTTTGGGAGTGCTCATCCAAACCATAGCAGATTCAAAGGCCAGAGCTGTTTCCAGTTGACATCATATGTGCTTTGAGAAATATCAAATAACTTTTAAGAAATATTACACAGCTTCTGCTCTGAACCTTTTGCCAATAGAAATAAGTAAATCATGATTCCCAGGAGCAATCCTATGGCTTACAATAAAATTATGGAATGTATCAATTAAGGTGTTAACATGCTATCTGATGAAGAATGTTCTCAACTCATCAGGTACAGTAAAATTGACCTATGGGCACAATATCAAGATCTGGTTCATTTATTTTGCTAACAAAGCCATCAATATGCTGATTTCTTATAGCCCTGATCATGAGGTAAATCTTATTGGTTTTTCAAAAATCTGTACAAGTAACAGGGTTTTCACTTTTAAAACTGTCAATGTGAGACATTTTTTCTCTGGAGATTTGACTTTTCAACATTTACACCTACCTATGGTGTACAGGGATGGAGCCATTGAGTACAAAGCAATTTCCACCTCAGGTGCAGTGCACAGAGGCCTCTGTGATTCTAGCAGTACAAAGATCTCAGGCAGTGCTGTAAGTGCACTAGGAATCTGGAGGAAGAATGAAAATTCACTTTCGACCCAGTTACCAGAGAGAAAACATATGGCTTTTTCCCCCATCCCCACTTCCTCCAACACTCTGTTCCCCTGGAGTCTCCCAGTCCAGGCCACAGGGCTCCCTGTTGAATTAGGTAGGTGGCTGATGACAAGGGCCTCTGGAAGGCAGCAAGCAGGCAGAAAGAAGAGAAATCCTACCTGAGAGCCAGAGGCCTTTCTAGGACAGACAGAAATATTACTACACCAGAGTCCTTCCAAGAGCACACTCATTTAATGGAAAACAAGCAAGGTGAACTGAGGTCTGAGTTCTCCCTTAAAAGCAAACAAATGAACAAAGACCATTCTGGAAAAAAAATCTCCTGCCGTATTGAGTAAGCCCCAGGGAAATGGTTCAAAAGGAAAATGCTTAAAGTGTTATCAGAGACTGTCATGAACATGGAACTAACATTGTTCAAGTCAGGAGGCACCTACTCTAGAGACAGCAGCTGACTGGTGATGTCAGCAGGCTCTTTGCATCTGTGCTGGTAAGAAAAGACAACAGAAGGAAAGCTTGTGAAATCAAAATATGGGAATGCAAGAGCATCCTTCTGATGCCTGAGCAGAAATTACGCTTAAACAAAGGGAAATTTCAGCAATGGGGAAACAGGGTGGGGTCATCCTGATGCGTGCTTGCCATGAGTGCCTTGCAGGATGCTTATTCCATGGAGCTCCAGGATAGAAAGTCAGGCCATGGCACACTCCACAACAAGGAAACACCAGTGAAAGAAACCAGCATGAAAGTTCCTTCCTGGAGCTCATGGAATAAGCAAGAGGTGATTTAAATGAAGCCCCCTCAAAAGATATGGAGGATTTAAAATTTTTGGAGAAACTCAAACACTTAAGAAAACAAACCATAAATGAAAGTGTGTTGGACAAAAAGGAGGCCCTTTTAGGAGGCCCTGCAAGGATTGCTATAGAGAGACTGGGAAAAGGTCTGGGAGAATTACAGTCAAGACTAGGCAATTAATGTAATAACCTAGCCTTGTCCTGCTAAATTTAAATCCCCACCTTCTCTCTCTGCCCTTACGCTCTGCCATAGCTCCTAGTCCAGTTGCTCAGAGGACTGACAGACTAGAAGTGATGTTGCTCTTCCAAAGTATGTGCCAGTACATGTCTTGCAACAGCTCTCTGTGGAGCAAAAATATATGCACATGTCCACAACCACATGCTTATTATAAATTTTCCAGGCCTGAGAGGTGTTCATCTCACAAGTGACAGCTAATAATAACATTTATATTATTATTAATTGTAAATTTCATATATCTAATTGATTGTTACAGAATGCTTTCATTGATTTCTGTTCAAGTCTTTTGATTGAGGAATACTGCCATCCAGAAACAGCCTCACCTGTTTATTACCTAACATATTCCTGAGCCATGATGTTAAACATGGAGTAACTATATAACCCAGAAATTTCACCCTTAAGTATATGCTCAAGAGAAATGAAAATATACATCCACACAAAAGCATTGCAGATGAAAAATAAATGTGGTCTATCCATACAGTGGAATATTATTTGGCAATAAAGAGAAATGGAGTACTAACACATACTACAGTGTGGCACAGAAAGCTACACATTGTATAATTGCATTGGTATAAAATAAAATAGGCAAATTCACAAGTAGAAAATAGACTCATGGTTCCCTAGGGCTAGGGAAGTTAGAAGAGAAATGAGAAGTAACAACTATCAGATATGAAGATTTGGGGGAGAATAATGAAAATGTTCAAAAATTGATTGTGGTGATGTCTGCACATTTCTGTGAACATCCTAAAAATCACCAGACTGTGCACATTCAAATGGTGAATTGTATGGTATGTTACTTATATCTCATAAATTAATTATAAAGCAGTTTTAAAACATTCTTGAGCCATAGATAAGGGGTATTTTTTGCAATCCCACGCTTGGACTTCTATTTTTAATAGTTTGAAGAAGAGGTTTAAATGTCTTGACCTCATTTTCTAGATTGGATTCCCATAGCTACTTGGGAAGTCAGCAGAGCAGAGGTTATGCTTATTTATAGAAGGCTGGGGTGACTTTGAGTCAACTTGTTAGGTGACTTGTATAAGGTGACTCAGCAGCAGAAGGTGGTCCTTAGCATTTTCTCCTGCTTGTACTGGCAGAGTTCAACTGGCTGCAAACTGAAGACAGATTCATTGCTGTAGGCTTCTGTGGGAAGCCATCTACCTGGAAGCTAAAGCACAGGAGAGCTAAGACGCTGGCTCACGTATACAGGCCTTAAAGAGATGAGATCAGGATCCCCACAAGATGAATGTTAAGCACAGCTTATATAGTCATGCATCTATTCAATAAGTACATACTGAGCCTCTAATATGACCTAGGCCTCAGAACTCATGGAGAACAAAATTCCCACCATCATGCGGAGGGAAACACAGATATTAAATAGGTAATCCTATAAACAACATGTTACAATGCAATGAGGGGTCCAAGGGAAAAATAAAAAGTGCAAAAGCATACAATGGGACCTGGCCTGCTCTGGATTAAACACGTACATGTACCAACTCCCCAGGATGAATGCAATCATTATGTACTGCAAGCATGTACTAATAAAAATAATTTTTTTAAATGACAGATTTGGAAAGGAAAACCCAATATTTTCTCAGGGTTTTTTTTATGCGTTCCAATATGTCTTTACTTTGCAAAGTCAAACCAAACAACCTGTTTCTGGTTTGTTTGTTTTTTCAATGAATATATGATATTAACCCTTCTAACCTCAGGTTTTCATAAAAGAAATTTCTGCAAACACTTCTAATCACTCAGATCCTAAGGAGGTATTATAGTTTGGTTTTGGAATATCCTGCAAAGGCCTGTGTGTGGCTTGGTCTCCAGTCCATTGTTCTACTAGGTGTTGGAGCCTTTAGAAGGTAGAGTCTGGTTGGAGGAAGTTAAGTCATTGAGGGGTGATTTGTTAAGGGGATATTGAGACCCTGATATTTTCTTCTTTCTCTCTTTTGCTTCCCATCTGCCATGAGGTGAACAGGTATCCTCCAACACATGTTCCCACGGAGATGTACTCTACTATACCACCTGGGCCCAAAGCAACAGAGCCAAGCACCCACAGGCAGAAACCTCTGACACCATGAGGTAAAATAAACCTTTCCTCCATACAAGTTGGTTGTCTCAGTGATTTGTCACTGTTATGGAAAGCTAACTAACAGAAGAGATACTTGCCTTTTCTAGAAAAAGGATTATTATCTGACTAATGAAAAGTGGTGAGAGGCCAACTTTCCATGAGTCCTTATAAATGATGGGACCTGGCCTGCTCTGGGTCTGGCCCAGCCTTGGGCTCCCAGCCTTGTTTTGTTCAGCATAGCCAGAGAGTACCAGAGCCCTCTCTGTTCTTTGTGTTCTGGCCTCTCCATTGAGGACTGACTGAATGTTCCAATTCTCTATTGGTAAACAGCAAACATTGTAAAGCTTAGTGGCTTAAAACAATTGTTATTTTTATAATACATAATGTCATAGAAATATATAGTGAATGACTGAATTAAAGTATTTCTGACAGTAAAAGACATATTCCCATTAATCACCTTTAAAACTCTCTCTTTCTCTCTCTGTCTCTCTCTCTCTCTGTCTCTCTCTCTCTCTGTCTCTCTCTCTCTCTCTCTCTCTCTCTCTCTCTCTCTCTCTGTCTCTCCCTCTGAATACACTTATCCCATCATTCTTGCCACTTTCTGAAGCAGTTCTGGCAGTTCACTCTTTCATAAGTATAGTTACAAGGTATGACCAAAAATTTGGTGAATCCTGCTACCTAGTGCCATGCCAAGGAAAAGCAGGCTTGTAAAAATATTATGGCATGTCCTCATCCATCTAATTCACTGGATCTGGCACAGTGCACCATCTGGCTCTTCCTCAAAGTCAAATTGATCATGAAAGGTAAATGTTTTGAATTGATTCAGGATATTGAGGCAGCAACAACAATGCAACTAAACACACTCATGAAAGAGGACTTCTAGAACTGATTCAGAAGGTGGCAAGAATGATGGTGTGTGTTCAAATGAGGGGGAGGCTTTTGGAGGGTATTAATGGAAATGTGCTTTTTCTTGTAATAATTTTTAAATTTTTAATTATTCACCATACAGTATTTTTAAATCATATCTTATATATCACAGTTTTCCTGGTCAGGAATCAGGGTGAGCTCAATTGGGCATTTCTTCTGCTCCACAGAGAACTGACTGAGTTACTCCATGGCAGGCTGGCTTTGGGTCAGGGTTGTCCTGGACAGTTTCATTAGTATGCCTAGCACCTTGTCATGATGGCTGGAAGTCTAGGCTCAGCTGGTCACCTCCTCCTCTTCATGGAGTCTCAGCCATCACTATGTGGCTTCTCCAGCAGAGTAGATGGGTTTCTCATAAGACTCAGGGTTCTAGAAGTGAGTGTTCTAAAATACCAGAAAAAGAAGCAGCTGGAAAATGGACATGGTGTTACTCTGCCCATATTCTATTGGTCAAGTCAGTCAGAGATCCCTGATTTAAGACTAAAGGCAATAGATTCTACATGTAATGGGAAGAGAGTCAAAGGTTTTATAGTCATTTTCATTTGCCATAATGTTGAGGTTTAATTTCAAGGTGAGAGAAGACTCAAAAAGTTCCATTTGGCCTCAAATCTACATAGTTTAGTGAAGAGTCCTCACTTCGATAAGCAAAGGTAACCTGTGGACCCCTGCTTAGCTCACTTCTTTGTATTTATATTCTAAAAGCCAGAACACTGAAGAGTAAATTTGATGACTGAACCCCAGACCCAGGAGAGTCCAGATCTACAGAAGCCAAGACTCCTAAGAAACCACAGAAAGCTAACAGGATGAGAACCCCAGAGAACACTTTCAGATTCTGCTAAACCCTTTTTCTCTACCAGTATGAGACTCAGACTGGTGTGCTCAGCAGTTGCTATTCTGTGACCTATGAGTTAGGTTGGGTCTAGGAAACAGAGACTTCAAATAATGTTACTGGAGTTCTTCCCAGGCCCTTGCATTTGAAATGGGCCTCTTGGGACTTGGAGCTGTGATGCCGGGGATTTTACAGCTGTGGCCTCTCTGTATTGCTTGGCAACTTCTGTCACCTTTTCTGGAGCAAACAACCTTGCAGCAGACCCAGTGTGCTGGCCTCAGGACATCACGCTATCTGAATCACAGGTGGCTCCTGGGCAGCAAAGCCCTTCACTGTACATGCAAACCTGGACCTGGAATAATCATGAGTGTTCTATCAGCCTCATGCCCAATCTGTGCCCAGAGATTGTAGTCCTCATCACCAAGGCCATGTGCTTGGCAGCATGCATGTGGAAGTTTGGGTGTACAGTGTACAGAGGCAAAAGAATGCCTGGTTAGAACTGGGGATGTAAGTATGGAAGGTCTCTCTAGGGTATCTTATTTCCCATCCCAAATCCAAGTGAATGATGTCATCATCAACAAAAATGGTCACAGCAACAGCTCCTCTAAATCTTTATCAACTCAATCCTCCAATCAACCCCTTTAGATGGGACTACTCTTAGTCACATATTACAGGTAAGAAATATGAGGCACACAGCAACTGAATTACTTGGGAGTGCATGGTGAAGAGGACATCTGAAATCAAGAGTCCATGGCTTTAATCACACTGTCTTCGCCTGGTGAGCCTGCTCCATATGCCACCTCCATACATTCAAGAAAGTGGAGCAGGACCTTGGTTTCTGGTTTTGCAGCTTCATTGGTGTGTTAGTTTTTCAAGGCTGCCATAACAAACTTGATGGCATAAAAGAATAAAAATTTACTTTCTCACTGTTCTAGAGGCTAGAAGTCCAAACTCAAGGCATCAACAGAGCAATATGCCCCCCCCCACCCCACTCTAACAGCTCCAAGGATGCTGCCTTGTCTCTTTCTAGCTCCTGGTAGTGGCTGGCACCTCGGCTTCCATGGCATGTACATGCATTAATCTGATCTCTCCCCCCACCTTCACATGGCATCTTCCTCATATGTCTGCATCTTCTGTGTGTCTATGTCTCTTTTCCTCTTTTATAAGGAAACCCAGCCACTGGATTTAGGTCTACCCTACTTCTGAACAACCTAATCTAAATTAATTATATCTGTAAAGCTCCTATTTTCAAACAAGGTCACACTCTGGGATTCAGAATGGGAATGAAAGTTTGGGGGACACAATTCAACTTAGTATATTTGGGAACATTCCTCTGCAAAGAGGCAAAAAAGTCTTGATTTGAACTCATCTGCTCTACCTTCTGTCAACTTAAATAGGTGCATTCCATTCAACCCTTTAGCTTGCCCTGCTGTCTCTAAACTCTTATAAAACTCATATTTGTTTTCACTGTAGCTACAACTTGAGCATTTGATTGGCTATCTTGTAGATTTTGCTTGGTAAGGAGGGTCTACATTTCCTGATGGTGGAGAAGTGGTCCATGCTTTCTGCCTCTTGTGACACTGCACACAGCCTGTCTACATGCAGCCCTTAAAATGGCCTTTCCAAAGCATAGTCTGAATATATCATTTTCTAAATTAAAATCTTTCCCAAACCTTCCTCCCCTCCCAGAAGCTCTGTACAACATAATCTCCTTGACAATGGGGAATAGCCCTGTGCCTATAAGCGTAGGCTCTGGAGTCACAATGTCTTGCTCCACTTTACAGGGTCTCCACTTACAGGCTGAGATAATGTGGGTAATGCACTTAAGCAATGACTGGTACAGAGAAGCATCTAAATGTCTAACTGTTGGTAATTATTATAATTATTGCTGCTTTCCAGCCTGGGCTCCCAGTACACACTAGCTTCTTGCTACTATGCAAACACTGTGGGGCTTTTCAAGATCATGTTATTCCCTTTTTTGAAATGCCCTTTATCTGCTTTTTTTTGTTTGTTTTGATTTTGTTGTTTCTGACTGGGAATCGCAGTTTTATTTTGAGGGCCAAGATCTATGGATGCTCTCTCCCAGCTGGTCAACAAATTATCATTTTCTCCAGGCCTTGAGCTTTTGATGTTTTATCTCTGTATCAACTGCCCCCTCATCCCAAAAGTGCCTAGCACAGTGCCTGGCATATCAGTTAGTTGTCAAAACTATTTATTAAACAGATATGCAAAATACTGAATATTAAATCCTTTTTTTCTTCATTCTCCACCCCTCTCACCTCCACAGACTCATCTTGTCCTTCAGTCCACCTACCTAACTGCAACCCTTCCAGGCTAATTTATAAATAGGAAATGACATCTGCCTACAAATATATCCCAGAGGTCACTCTGAAGACAAGGTCACACACATTTATTTTTTGCACCTTCTAAAATTCTGATTCCTATGTAGTTCAGCTCCTTCAATATCTAAAACTCAGTTTTCTCCCTCAAAGCCAGTGAATGCTTTGCTCATCTTCACTGTTCTTCAAGGAAAGTCCTTCTCTGAGGCTGCTAGCTCTTCCCCAAGGTAACTCCCACCCTGTTCTCAACTGAAACAATCACGTCACCCCCAAAGAAACCAAGTGCTTTATTAACTCATTTAACACAGAGTTTAACAAGGCAGACAAATTTGGACCCTCTTTTTAGGGTTTGCTATTGCTAATTGAGGAAGACATAATTACATAAGCAGTCCTATGTTTTATAGAAGTTATGAGAGTACAAGGGAAATGGATAGCATGGGAATCTCAACTGGTTTGGGGGAGACAGGGAAATCCCTGTGAGGAACTGATACTTTCTCAAAGAACTTGAAGGATGAAGAGGAGCTATCTAGGAGAAGAGCAAGGGGAAGAGTACTCTAGGCAGATTCAGTAGGACATGAAAAGGTCCTGAGACAGGAGAGATGGTTTCTTTTCTTTGAAAAGTTGATACAACCAGAACATCTGGAGGAGGGCACAGAAATATGATTACTGAAGCAGACAGGGGCTGTATTACAAAGGACATTGTGCTTAAAAACGAAAGATTTAAAGCTCATCCAAAGACCAAGGGAAGGCCTCTGCGGGGCTATAAATAGGGACACAAGGTGCCTTGATCTGGCTTTGAGGGGCCCCTCTGGCTGTGGGCAGATTGAGAGTGCTGAGAGACAAGTTAGGAAGCTGCTGCTTATGGTGACCCCCTCCCTCCCTTCTGCCCACTCTTCTAACCCAGGAACTCTCTGCTTCTGCTTCCTACCCCTTCATCCAGCTGTTCTTCCATGATACCAGGAAATGTCACAAAGCTTCTTGCTCTTCACAAATAGTCACCAGGCAGTTTGGTTATCTTCTCTTCTTAAAAGGAAAGAATTATATACATATATATGTGTGTGTGTGTGTGTGTGTGTGTGTGTGTGTGTGTGTGTGTGTGTGTATATATATGAGAAAAGTTATAAAATACAGACCAGAAGGAAAGAAAAATGGCTCATAATCTCATCAAAATACACAAATATTTAAGGGCCCATTCTGCATTATTATATCTGTGGCCTTATGACACAGTAATATCACAAACATCTTTTCATCTCAAGAAATAAATTTTTATAAATCCAGGCATGTAAAATGGTCACAAGTCTGTAATCCCAGCAGAAGGATGGTAAATTTGAGCCCAAACTGGACAACTTAACAACTTAGAGAGACCCTGTCTCAAAATTTTTAAAAAATCTTAAAAAGGGCTCAGGATATAGCTCAGTGAGATCTTGTGTTCAAGCCCCAGCACCACACAAACAAAAAGATTTTGACAATTGAATTTTTAGTGGATGCATAGTATTCTATTTGATCTAGCATAATTTATTCATCCACTCTCCAACTGTTGGAATTGTATGTTGTTTCCATTATTTTGTAATATATTTTATTTTTATTAGTATTTGAAATACATGATGATTACATTCTTTATGGGGAGTTGGTACATGTACATAACACATCTTAATCATTTTTTCATCCCTTTCCCCTCCTATTCCTCCCCCTCCCTCCATCTCTTGATTCCCTTCCCTTTTGAGAAAGACCTAACTCGTCCTTTCTATTATCTATCTTACATTTTTTTCTTTATTTATATTTTGAGTTTCTCATATGAGATAAACCATAAGATATTTAAGCTTATGTGTCTGATTAATTTCACTTAACATTATGGTCTCTAGGTACATCTATTTTCCTACAAATGACTGAGGTTTATTTCCAGTTCTTTTTTTTTTTAATGGGAAGGGGTTTATTTGGCTTATAGTTCATAGACGTTTCAGTCCATAATCAGCCAACTCCAAGGCAAGGAGATAAACAGGCATGGAAGAGCAGAAACAACATGGCACACAGAAGGCAGCAATGGTAACAAGAGAGTTAACAGCATCTCCCTGCCCTTTTTATCTTATTTAGACTACTTAGGGTGGGTAGCACTCACACCCTTAATCCTCGTGCCCTTGAGCCTAGCATTGCACCATGAATCAATTCCAGCTTTACACACTCTAGATCAAGCCTATGGCCACATGAGGCTTTGGGGGGACATCTAAACCCAAACCATAACATTCTGCCCCTGGCCCCCTCAAAGACTCATGTTCATTCCTTTACACAATAGGCATTTAGTCCATCTCTAAGAGTTGCCAAAGTCCAAACCATTTAGCATTGCTGAAAAGCCAAAGTCCAAAGTCTCCTCTGAGATTTAAGGCAAACTCTTAACTGCAGACCCCTGTACAAATGAAAAGTCAAACATTTCCAACATTCAATGACACAAGATAGACATTACCATTCCAAAAGGTATAAACAGGAATATATAAAGGAAAGAGACCAAAGTAAGTCCAAAATCCAGTAGGGGAAACATTAAATCCCATGGTTCCATTTCCAGCATCCCCAGTAATCTGCGGCAAGTTGTGAACTCCAAAGGGCTTGTGTGGCTCCACCCCTATAATATTTTTGGTGTTTGTAGCTCTCATGGCTACTCTCTTGGGCCAGCTCTGCTCCCTCCTTGCAGCTTTCCTAGGACAATCCATGCTCCTGACTTCTCCAAACTTCTGGGGTCTCCAACGCACCTTTGGCTTCACACTCATGGTTTCACACATTGCCCTCTCAGGGGCACCCTGCCTGGCCTCCCAGGCCTTCTTCCAAAATCTGGGTGGAAGCCTTCCTAACCCCACAACTCTTGCATTCTGCATGCACCTAAAACCAGTGCCATGTGGATGATGCCAAGGTCTGCTGCCAGCTGGAGCAGTAGTAGCCAGTCTTCCCTCTCTTGGCTGTAGGGGTCAAGTGCCTGGATTGCTGAGTAATCTGAACCCCATCTCGAGGAACAAATTCTCTAGGCTGCCACCATTTTGGAACAGCTTCCCTAGGCCACCACCATTCTGGAACATGGTGTGGGTGTCACCATTTTGGAACCTGGTTCTCTAGGGCTTTTTTCTCAAAGCAAATTCCTTCACCTTTATAACTCTGAGGCTGCAAAGTATGAAGTCCTGCTTTTTCCTGTGATGCTCTCAAACCATCTTTTCTATTTTCCTGTTCCTTCTCAGTAATCAAGATCTGCTCTGCTCTATCTTTGCAGTCCACAGCTTTACTGAAGCTTCCTTTCTGGCCCAACTTAAAATGTTTTAAATCATTCTTCTGGTCTCTTTGCTCTTGATTCTCCACATAGATCTGGCTAAAAGCCCTCAACAGTAGCCATGCCACTGCCTCAATATTCGACTGCCTTGAAATTTCTTCTGCAAGATTGATTAGTCCACCACCCTTAATCTCAGTCTCAGGCAAAGTCTCTGGATATGAACAAAATGCAGACAAACTTTCTGCCAAGTCATAACACACATCATCTGGTGTCCAACAGCCAATGCAGTCCTTCTTCCTAGCAGAAACCTTCCCAGCCTGGTCTTTATAGGCTTTCTGGTCTTCTGATCTCTTTCAGTTTTTTTCCTTTTAAAATTATAAACAAGCCTGGGATGAAGATCCTTTCATGTCTTTCTTATTTCCTTAGCATAAATTTCAGAAAGTAGAATTGCTGGGTAAAAGCAGCTTTTGCTATATCTTGCCAACTTGTCCTTGGAACCAGTAGACCTATTTAAAGCAAGTTGGTTTTCTAATTCTTGCTACACTATAATGTGCTGTGTATATTGGGGACACCCTCCCAATACACTTCACCCTATGTATTTTGTGATGCACTTGAAGTCACAGCATTTCCTTCAGCAGATTCTGGGTCTCCCTGCTCCCAGGGGTCCAGGCAGCAATTCCACTAACGCAGCTCCCTGTCCCAGATAGAGAATAAAGATTTGTAAGGTAAGAAAACTCTATAATTTCTGTTATTTTTTTCTTAAGGCAGCTTCTTGAGACTTTGAATAAGGCTGATTTCCATTTTCTGAGAACTCAATAACTCTCCCACATAGAGGTAGAAAATATATACAAATTCCGTGGGGGACTTCTCCCAGATTTCTGCAAAGATTTAATGGCAGGGTAGAAACAAAGTCCTAAACTACTTCCGTGGCTTAATCTCACAGCATACCCATGCATTTGCCTCCCATGAAGCAATGGAGCAATTGTGTCTGTCCAAACACAGGGGCTCCCCTTGGTGATATCCTTTACTGGCTTTTCTCTTTTTTTTTTTTTTTCTGAAGTTGCTCACATAGACACAAAGTTGGATCAGAACAACTTCATCTAACACCCTATAATGCTAATGGATCTCCTCATTTACAACACATTACTGAAGCTTTTCTGTGTTTGCATTTATTCTTTAAACAGCCTAAACTGCAATCATTCTGAAGCCCGGAAATCACAGTTTTGAATATTAAGTTTACTCTTGGAATCTTCTCATCTTTCCCTTCCTAGTCCTCTCTTAATTTTGGACCCACAGGTTCTTAACATTTCTGCCCAATTCCTTAGGTTCCCCTGAAGCCATCCTTAAGATCTTAGAGTGGTTGTTATTTTGCAGGTGGAGAGGAAGAGCCACAACATACAGAAAGCATGGAATATGCTCACCTTATAGCCCTCATTTCCTTGCTTTCAAGTTGAAAGCAGCCAGGCCTCCTCCTGCCCTTATACTCACAGCTACACCACAAAGAAGAGCATTACATGGGCCTGGGATTTAGCTCAGTGGTTCCACTGCCTGCCTCACAATCGCAAGGACCCAAGTTTGATCCTCAGTACCAAAAAAAAAAGAAGAGCATTACATGGAGCTGCCAGAAGAAGCCTTTCCAGCAGACCTCAGAGTTATCTCAATGATGTCGAAAGGTATCTTCTCAGCCAGGGGCACACACTATTGAAAGGAGATGGGCTTTCAGTTAACACTCTGGATTGTCACAAGTGTCAGAGAAACATGGATGTCCCATGGAGGTAGAAATTCTAATATTTTTAGAGTAGAAAGAAAAAATAAAAAGGGAAAATATGTTTCTTATAGTGTGGAACTTCAGATAAGACACGATTCTGTAGAAAATAAAGCAGACCACTGTCACATCTCTACATGTAGCCTGAATGTGCTGCTGGTTCCTCACAATACTAGCTTACACATGCCCTGCTGCAGCTACTTACTTCTCCACACCACCACACAAACTCCTGGCTTGGGCCACCACTGTCAGCTTCATGGTCACAATTTTGTGGCTCCTAATTTAAACTTCCCTGAAATGGCCTTTTATTGAAGTAGCTCATTTTTTTTCCTCTCCAATATCAGCCAAGCTGGAGCTTGTGGGCCTCAAGGTAGGACTTGCCTTGGTCTGGTCCGCTGGGGCCGGGAAGCATGAGGGAACAGAAAGAAATACAAAGAGGTGGGAGGTGAGAGGGTTTTCTTACTTAGAAGGTGGCAGAAAGGCCAACATGTATAAGGATTAATAGTCTAAGAGGGAGGAGAAGAAAGGAAATTTGAAGAGCTCAGACAGCCCATGTTAAAGCCTGCACCCCCACACAGAGACTGTTTGTCAGATGTAGAAGACATGAGACTGAGGAGCTGAGTTTAAAGGAAACCAGGGCCTTCCCCAAATGAGAAATCCTGACCTTGAGTCTTTGAAACATTAAAAATGCCTGGACTATTTCCATACTGAATTGTCTATTCATCTGAAAAGAGGGGAAGCAAGAGCAGATTCCCACAGGGAACCTCCAGATACAAAGAGATCCCTCTCCTCACCTGTCCCCTGTGCCATCTTCCAGAACCTCTGCAGCTGTGTGCCTGGGAGGAGGCTGGATCTGAACATGACTCACCTGAAGAGCTGGCTAGCAAGGCTTCTGTGTAGGCAGCAGACATTGGGACTTGCAGGGGTTTTGTCCCTATAGGAATGCTTGCTCTTGGAGGGGCAACCTGAGACCCAGTCCTCCTCCTCTTCCTCAGCCCTTTGCTCCTCCTTTGATAGAGCAGCCATTGACCCTTCCATCCAGAAGGCTGGGGCTGAGTGGGCCTCCCCTTGTGTTTACCAGGGCTTTTGAAAAAAAGTGTTGGTTGTAAAGATTATGGAGTCATTCATGTATGGTGACTCAGAGTCTTTCCTGACTAACCAGACTGTCCACTGTACATCTCAGTACATGGCAAGAGGCCAGGCTGCATGTAGTTCTGAGGCTTGAGACACAGTACCATTGCCTGGTCCCTGTGAATAACCTCAGATTACTCAAACAGTGTCCATGGCATCATTAAGGAAGGTGCACCATCTTCCCAGGGCTGAGGACATTGTCTATCAGCCATTAAAGCTTCTCAAGGTGAACAAGGCCTGTAAGCAAAGCCCTCAGAGTCCCACAGGTCAGCACCTGTGTGGAGACCATCCATCCCACTGTGGTTAGTCATTAGCAGCTCATTCATCTGCACTGACCACCTGAAGCAGTGCCAAGCTGATGAAGAAGCTGAGCTTTGGAATTCAGGAGGCCAGGTTCACATTCTGGCTCTTGGTGATGTGAAAACAAGTCCCTTAAACTCTCATCCTGATTCTTTATCCATAAAACTGGGGAAATAACTCCCTCCTTTCAGAATAGTTGCCTGGATAGAAGAAGATAACAGATGCAACAGTTAGGCTGAATAGCCCTCATTAATCATTCATCCACTCCAATACAACCATACCTTCTATGTGTTGGGCACTGGGCTAGGTGCTAGAATATGGACAAATCAGACAAGTAAACGATTACTCATTGTCTAAGTCACTGCTGCCATGACTAAGACATAATACCTGACACCTACAACTTAAAGGAGGACAGGTTTATTTTGACTCACAGTTTCAGTCCATAGTTGTCTGGCTCAAATGTAGAAACATCATGGTAGAATGGGCTGGCACAGAAGAAAACTACTCACATCATGGCTGACAGGAAGGAGCAAGAGAAACAGGGAGTGGGGGAGGGAAATGTAACCTTCCAAGTCACATGCTCCTAGTGACCTGCCTCCTCCAACCAGGCCCCACCTCCATATAGCAGATTAGCTACGAACCCATGGTGGACCAGTCCCCCATGATAAAATCACTTTCCAAAAGCCCCATCTCTAACCACATGAGGTCTTTTGGGAATATTGTATATCCAAATCATAACAGTTACATTACAGTACATATAAATACTGAGTACTGTGCAAATATATAAAAAGAATTTCCAATTTAGGTTGGAAGAGGAAATTGGGGAAAACTTACAAGTGGAGGTGGCAGCAGTGAGACAGAAGAAGAGGCTAGGTGGGAGAAAAGAGTGATCTAGGCAGGGGGGCTGCATGTTCCAAAGCACAGAGGGATGGAAATCCTGGTTTGGGGACCCATGAAGCCACAAGCTGCCTAATATCATGAAAGCCAGCTGTTTTCTCTGTGAAGCTAAAGGCCATCCATGTGTCTGTACATATGGATTTCTAATATAAACACACATGTGATGCTGTTGGTTAAAATGCTTCCAAGGTGGTGCCTCACAAAGGAAGTACTTTCTGACAGTGAACATCTGTGGCCTAAAGGAATCCAATGCTGATGATGGGGATCCAGTTATAAATTTAATAACATTTTTACTCAATTGAGGATAGCTTCTGTTCAGCCCTGTGGCCTTCAGAGCCATGCTAATTTGCACACACCAGAGACACTCAGGTCTGTTTTTACCCAGAATAGTGCATAATAAATAGACGAGGATGAAAATTCTAATTGGATGAAGGTAGCTCAACAAAGGAGAAAATAAAAATTAAAGTCCTTATGCACTACCCAGCTTAACATGTTGCTGGGAGATGCATCCAACCGGAGTGCTCAGCTAGTCATTCAGGGTAACAGACAGGGCAAGGTTTCAATGATTCATCTTTGCAATGGCAGGGTTAAGACCAGAGGTTAAGAGACATGCTGTAATTGAATAAACCATCTGTAGGAAATGCATAGTTTTCAGTTTAGCATCTCTGCCCTCTCCATATAAATGCTTCTACATTAAGGTCCATCACATCTCTAATTAAAATCTAAATTGCATTCAAGACTTTCACATCCAAAGAATACCATTCTATTCAGCAAAGACCTAGTCCAATGAAATGTGAGCTAATATTTGAAAGCTCTTTAACTCTTCCCCGCCATGCAACATTTTCCATTTTCACCTGGTTGTCACTAAGTAACCTTGCTATGAATATAACTAGGTTCTCATTTCTCCTCCTAGCAGATAAAACTGACACTTCATAAAAATAGTCAGAAATCTTCAAATGAATCATCCTCTCGGCAGCCTAACAATAGCTTAGAAATATACCAGATTTTCAAACATAGCTTTTACGAGTCAGAGAATGGAGGGGAAAAAAATGCACCACATAGCCAGTTAAGTCTGCATATAGAATAATAACTCCAGGATTCCACTGTCCAGCCCAGCAACTCTCAGTACTTGATGCACATTGAATTCACCCAGGAAAGATTAAAGCCCAATAAGGAGATGAAACAATGAAAAGCAATAAATATTCTAGAAATATTCATAATTATCCCGAATGACTCATCAATTATGATTGATCAGTTTAAATAATATCTGTAGATTAGTAAACACTATTATATCAATGTTAATGGTCTGGCTTTGATGAAGTTACTGTGGTTATCTAAGATGCTACCTTTTGGGAAAGCTGAGGGAAGGACACACAGGACAGCTTTGTACTATTTTGCATCTTTTTTTAAAATCTGAAAGTATTTCAAAATGAAAAGTTAAGATAAAAGTAATAAAGGGGAAAATCACCCAGGAAGCCTATAAAAAATTAATACCTGGACTCTAGCCCAGATCAATTAATTCAAATTTCTGACTACGGAGCCCACACTTTCACATTTTTAAAGCCCTTCTGATGGCTTTAATGTAGAGCTAGGATAAAGAATCACTAGAGTAGTGAGGTTAGAGGTAGGTGAACTGATTCTGAGCCCCATTTTTCCAATTCTTTATTTTTGTTTCACAATTTTTTTTATTTGTGCATTATACAGATTACTGAGTTTTATTTTGGCAGATTCTGTATGTCCATTACAAAATTAGATCATTTTCACACACACCCCATCACACTTTTTCCCCTGACCCCAATTTTCCCAGTTTTATCACATCCTATTCCATGACTTTGGGCAGATCATTTAACCTCATTGTTTTACCTCATTTTCTGTTGCTGAAACTGAAAGCCACAGACCAGGTAATCCATAAAAAAATATAAGCTCATCAATTCACAGTTTTGCACACCTAAGTATAAGGGGCCACATCTAGTGAGGGTCTTCTTGCTGGGTGAGGACTCTGTGGCATCTGGAGGCAGTACAGAGCGTCCCACAGTAAGGGAGTGCAGCAAAGAACAGGCCTACCTGACCTTTATAAGAAAGCCACTCTTAACCTATGAATTCACCAGTCCATTAACCCACGAACTGATAAACCCATTACAAGACCTGAGTGTTCATGACCTAATCTCTTAAAGGTTTCATTTGGTCCATTAAAGATCTCATTTGGTCTCCTCTTAAAGGTCTTATTTACTGCCTCACAATGGGGATTAAATTTCAGCACGAGTTTTAGTGGTGATTACGCTTCAGTGGCCTTATCTGTAAAATGGAGACATTCAGTTGTACTAAAGGACAATGCAAATATAAGAGTAAAGATAACAAGGCTGGGGATTTATCTCTGTGGTGCTACTGCCTGCCTCACAAGCATGAGGTCCTGAGTTCGATCTCCGGCACACAAAACAAGAGGATAGCATACAGTCACAAAGGCTTTGGATGCTTCAAGAACTACAGAAATGTGGTGTGGCCCAGATGACCTTCAGAACACAATGACATGCTTATAAATTAGTAAGAGTGTGTAGTAGTCAAAAAGTGAGCACTTCATTACAACTAGGTCTTTCTTTCCTCAGCCACCTCAAGCCAGTCTTGCCCACATCTCTACAACAATATCATCATCTGTCCATGCACCATGATCAGATTCCACTGCCTCGGTTCTTCCTTTTCTACCTTGACTTATCACCTAAGTGATGATCTCTACTTATTAGAAGGAACTACCTCCTACTATTTCCTTCCCCCTGCCCCATGTATAATAAAGACTCTCAAACTGTAGCATGGACTGGGAAAGCCTGAAGAACTTGTGTGAATGCATATTACGAAGAAATGTTTACAGCAGCAGAACTCCTGTCAAACAGTAGCAACAGCCCATATATCCATTAACTCACGAACAAATAAAGTATAGCATATCCAAATAACAGAATATCCAAATAATACACTATTTGCATATAACAAGGAATGAAATATTGATACATGCTGCAACATGGATGAATCCTGAAAAAAACATGCTCAGTGAAAAAAGCTAAACACAATAGGCCCTTAGTGTATATCTCCACTTATATGAAATTGACAAACCTACAGAGCAGAAGGTAGGTAATGGTGGCATAAGGCTGAGAGTTGGGGGTGGGTGGGGATAGAAAGTAATAATTGAAGGGTACAGAGTTTATTTTTGAGGAGATGAAAATATTTTTAAAATTGTTTGAATTGATGTTTGCACAAATCTGTAAATATACTAAAAACCCACTGAATTGTGTACTTTAATGGATAAATTGTATGGTGTGTTAGTTACATCTCAATAAAGTTGTCCAGCAATTGAAAAAGTAGGTAGACTTCTTTAAAAAATCTGTGTGTTGCTGGACCCTAACACCAGAGTTTCTGATTTGGTAGATCTAGGGTGGGTCCCGTTAATATGCATTTCTAGGCCAGGGATTTAGCTCAGTGGTTCCGTTGCTTGCCTTGTAAGCACAAGGACCCAAGTTCGATCCCTGGTACCAAAAAAAAAAAAAAATGCATTTCTAACGTGTTTCCAGGTAAGGCTGATAGTGCCAGTTCTAGGTACCACTCTTTGAGAATCACTCACCTACCAAATCTTAGTCTGATTGCCTAATAAAATTCAGGAGGGATCTGTTCATGTCCTTTGCATCTTTGGAGAGTTGCATTTCTGTTTTTGCTTTCATTTCCTTACATGGAGGTGGTCACACTCAGGATGAGGAGGTGATCTTCTAATTTATCTGTTGTAAGGGCAGCAGACAATGAAAGTCACACTCCTAAACCCAAGCCTGACATTGACATGTGACTTTCTCAGGGAGTTGATAAGAATACCTCAAGGCATTTGGTGTGACTGGCTTGAATGTGAAAAATATGTGAGTCCTTTTTAAACCTGTGCATTCTTCATCTTAAATTGTTATTTGGAATTAACTTATTCTTCAACTGAAAGTGCTTCATTAGGTATCTTGTACCGAAATCCTTAATACTGTTGTGATACACACCCTATTAGCTACAATTTCCCCTCTATAAACATATTCTAAAGAAAGTAACAATGGATGTGTGCAAAGATTTAATTGTAAGGATGTTCACCCTAAATGTGTTCAAAAGCAAAATTCAGAAACCACATAAATGTCTAATCATAAAATATTAAATAAAATATGATGGATCTGTTGTACGTCACTTTTCAAATAGTTTTTACTTTAGAACCATTTAGACTTACAGAATCATTATGAAGCTATTACAAAGTGTTCTCATATACATTGTACCTAGTTTCCCCTATTAAAAACTTCAAACATTAGAATGATACATTTGTCACAATGAATCAACAGTGATGAATTATTAACTAAACTCCAGGCTTTATTCAGAGTTCCTTACTTTCTACCTAATTTGTCTTCTTTATGTTCCAGGATCCCATCCAGGATGCCATAATATATTTTGTGACAATTTCTTTTATTTCTAATGTGGTACTGTAGAATTGAACCCAGCAGTTCCCTACCACAGAGCTATATCCCCAGCCTTTAAAAAAGTTTGAATCTTTATTTTTAGACAGGGTCTTGCTAAGTTTCTCAGACAGGACTGGAACTTGAAATCCTCCTGCTTCAGCTTTCATGACTGCTGAGATTACAGGCATGCACCACTGTTCTTGGCTTTGACTTTCCTTGACTTCAGTGATCTTGAAAAATTTGAGAATTATCAGTCAGGAATTTTGTGGAATGTCTATCAAGTTGGATTTGCCTGATTTTTTTTGTTATACTATAAATCAATTTATTGGTACATTGTAGGTATACAACACAATTACATTTCTCATTGGGAATTGTACCTTTACATAATGCATCTTGGTTCTTATTTTTTCCCCATTCCTAGCCCTCCCTTCACGCCCTCCACCCTTCCCTATTTACAAAGACTTTAATTCCATTTTTTCCATTTCTCATCATTTTTCCTTTCACTTCTTTCCTTTCCCCTACCCCTCCCACTACCCCTACCCCTTTGGACCTTTTCTTCCTATTTTGCATTATCAATCATTCATTCTAATCATTGGTACATTTTAGGTATACAATATAATGACATTCATCATTGGAAATTTGCACCTTTACATAGTCTCTCTTGGTTCTTACTTTTCACCCTTGACCAGCCCTCCCTTCAACCCCTCCATTCCTCCCTATTTACAAAGATTTTGTTCCTATTTTTCCATTTTCTCATATTAATCCCATTCCCTCCTATCCTTTCCCCTAGCCCTCCCACTTCCTTCCCCTTTGCCCCTTTTCTTCCTATTTCACATTACCTATTATACATTTAGTCCTTATTTACACTTTCAGTTTCTCACACCAGAGAAACTATTTGGTATTTATATATGTCTGTCCTATTTATTTCACTTAAGAGTATTGCCTCAATGTGCATCCACTTAGCTATAAATGTCTCTAATTTCTCATTTTTTATGGCTGAGTAGTACTCCATTTTATAAAAAAACCACATTTTCTTTATCCAGTCTCCAGTTGATGGGCATTTGGGCTGTTCCCAAGTTTTGGCTATCCCAGAATAGCAAAAGCAATTCTAGGTAACAGAGACATGGCAGGGGGTATCCCAATCCCCAACCTGCAACTATACTACAAACCTACTGTGATTAAAACAGCATGGTACTGACAAAGAAACAGACCTGAGGACCAGTGGAACAGATTAGAAGATGCAGAAACAATGCCAGACAACTCAGCCATCTCATCTTCAATAAAGGAGCCAAACACCCTCACTGGAGGAAAGATAGCCTCTTTAATAAATGGTGCTGGAAAAATTGGGCTTCAACTTGCCATAGATTAAAACTAGACCTATATCTCTCACCATGCACTAAACTAAAATCAAAATGGATTAAAGATCTAAATGTTAAAATAGAAACTCTGAACCAGTTAGAACAGAGGTTAGGTAGAACGCTTGAAGACATCAGTATAGGAAAAGATTTTATGAACAAAACCTCAGTTGCCCGTGAACTAGCACAAACAATCAGCAAGTGGGATATCTTCTTATTAAAAGGCTTCTGCACAGCAAGAGAAACCACCAGCAATGTGAAGAGACAACCCACAATGTGGGAAAAAAATCTTCACCTGTTCTTCCTCAGACAAAGGTCTACTATCTCAAATCTATAAAGAACTTAAAAAGATCAGGCCTCCCAAATTTAAAGACCCAATCCAAAAATGGGCATCTGAAATGAACAGACACTTCTCAGACAAAGAAGTAGAAATAGCAAATAAATACATGAAAAAATGTTCAACATCACTGGTCATTCGAGAGACGCAAATGAAAACAACGCTGAGATTCCACTTCACTCCATAAAGAATGGCTGCTATCATGAAATCCACCAATAACAAATGCTGGCGGGGTTGTGGAGAAAGAGGAACCCTGCTCCACTGCTGGTGGGAATGTAGACTGGTGCAAGCACTGTGGAAATCAGTATGGAGATACCTCAAAGAACTAGGACTGGAAGTCCCATTTGACCCGCTATTCCACTGCTGGGTATCTTCCCCAAAGAATTAAAAGAATCATACCACAGTGGTATATGTGCGCCCATGTTCATAGCAGCACAATTTGTCTGATATTTTCCTCATGATTAAACTGGGTATATATGTTTTGGGGAAGAAGACCACAAAGGGAAAATGCCATTATCATATCATGCCAAGGACAAACATTATTAACACGATCTGCTATTGATGTTGACTTTGATCACTTGGCAGAGTTACTATTTATCAGACATTTTCACTATAAAGTACCTTTTTTCTTTGCTATTTTTTCATACTGTACTCT
Source organism: Heterocephalus glaber (assembly GCF_053883595.1). Taxonomy (NCBI): domain Eukaryota; kingdom Metazoa; phylum Chordata; class Mammalia; order Rodentia; family Bathyergidae; genus Heterocephalus; species Heterocephalus glaber. The sequence continues at coordinate 24,647,011 of NW_028258294.1, read as the reverse complement.
TTGAAAGAAAGCCATTATGTATAGCCCATCATTCTAAATTAGAGTTACATTCCACCTTTCTCAAGGTGAAAAATCTACATGAATTATTTTGAATTCTTCTGCCTAGGAGATAATTTATTTATATCAGCATGGATTCATGGATCCTTATTTTATATTGTGAGTTTATAATCCAATACTCATGTATTTATTTATTACTCAAATTCCTTCAGCCTCGGCAATTGAGAGCTCTTTCCCTTACCTTTTTGGCATACTCCCACTTTGTGGATTCTGTGTTTTTTATCACCTTCTTTCTGGCACTATGTGTTGCTCCAGACTCATATATTTCTTGCCATAGTCCTAGAACAAGCCAATTCTACAAGAAGCCTTGATCCCTTTTACTGGAGAATGATATTAGAAACCAAGATCTGGGGGGTGTGAGGTACACTAATTACTACTGAAGTAGAAAAAGAGTCTAGTATATCATTATAAACTTGTGTTGTAAAACAGTATTTAATGCCCACCACACATTATGAGAAAAAAGTAGTTCACAAGACAGTATGATCCTATAGATTCTTTCATATATACAGAAGAAAATATATTAAGATAGTCATGTGTCACATAGCAATGTGGTTCTGAGAACTAATTGTTAGGTGATTTTTGTCACTGTGTGCACATCATAGAGTGTACTTTCACACAACTAGATGCCTACTGCATACCTAGGGCATATGGCACATACTTTTGAATATGTGGGCCATCATTGGCTGAAACACTGTTATGCAGCACATGAATACTAACAATGGTTTGGACATTCAATGATAGTAATTTTTTTTAATGATAGTAATTTTTATTTGCTTTGTTTTGTATAATTTTAAAGTTTCTGTAAAAATATGTATTCATTAATACATGGATAATAATATGGAAATAAAATGAGCTTAGGAAGCTCCTACACATGACTGATCCAAAGTCATAGAGTTACCTATAGACAGAGCTGGGATTAGGGTCTGATGTTAAAAGATTCTGCTCTACCCTTTTTCCCACAGCTCTGAGCTCACTATGTAGCAGTCCCAAGGGAATAACTGAAGGCATTCAGGGAAACAGACACACAATGAAAAGAGATGCTATTTTCCCCTAATAAGGACAGTTGGATTAAAATGTTGGACAGCATATATCTCTGAAAAGATTATGGTGCAATCCTTGCTCCCAAAATATATCATGCTGTTTTTGTTACTATATCAAATACCTGGGCCTAGGTAACTTTATAAAGAAAAGAAGTTTATTTAGTTCACAGTTCTGGAGGTTTAGGAGTATGACACTGGCATCAGCTTGGCTCCAGAAGGCCCCCTGATGGAAGAGATCACAATGACAGGAGCATGTATAGGAACAAGAGGTCACGTCACCCGACAGGAAGCCAGAGAGCAATTCTGGGGTCAGGCTCTCATAACAACTTCGTCTTGAAAGAACTAAGTCTCATCAGAACAGCCTTAATCTCTTCCAAGAGCTTGTCTCAATGACTTAATAACTTCCAAATAGCTCCACTTCTTAAAGGTCCCATCACGTCTACACAGTCACACTCAGGACCAAGCCTCCAATTTATGAACCCTTGTTGGAAAAGTTTCTGTCTTAGTCACTTTCTTTGTTGCTGGGACAAAATACTCCATAGATGGACCTTAAGAGAGGAAAGATTTATTTTGGCTCACAGTTAGTAAGGTTTCAGTCCATATTCTGTTGGCTCCAAGGCAGGATGGCAGAGAGGTATGTGGGGGGTGAGTGGCTCATGGGATAGTGTCCAGGAGGCAGGGAGTAAAAGAAGTAAAGGATGAGATAAAGCTTTCCAGACCACACCTCCAGTGATCTTCGTCTTCTGACCAGGCTCTAGCTCCCAATATCACACTTAGCTCTAAACTCATCAGTAGACTAATCCACTGGTGAATATCACACTCCCATGATCCAATCATCTTCTGAAAGCCCCACTATGAGCTTATGAGGTTTTGGAGGACCAAAAGTAGATATAGACCATAATAGCTACATTCAAATCATTACATCAAATAAATGAAAAATAAAAACTTTATTAAATTTAAAGCAACAAATTTATATGAATGTTGAAATAAATATATCTAGTTTTTTAAAATTGTAAAATGCTGGAGACATCCATTCAGTCTAAATCTGTTCTGTCACTTATTCTCCCCTGACTCCCATCAAAAACCACTGGCAGCATGTCCCAACTGCGAAGAGGTAGTAAGACCCAAGGAGGCTACACTGTTGCTCCACCTGTGTTTTTATCTCCCGTCCCTCCAAATTCATATGTTGAAACCTAATCCCTATTGCAGTACTATTAAGATATGAAGCTTCTTCTTAATACAAAAAAATGATGGACCCATTTTATTAATTTCATAGCTAAAAATCATACTAGTTATTCCATTGCCCCTATTAGATCAGTTAGAACAATTAAACATGCCCCTATGTTAGAGAGAAAACAAGTCTTTGTGTTATTGATTCACTTATTGTTAATGTATAGAATAAGGTCTCTTGCAAAAGTTTATACAGAAGTTAGTTTAATTTGCATGTTTGTTGTTTATTTACATATATACAAGTGTGTTTACAGTAGCTTTGTTCACTTAGTCCTACTCTGAAAATATCTCAAATGTCCATTAGCAGGGGAAATGGACAAAGAAATTGTGGTATAATCATAACTTTTTTGTCCTCTATTGCTACATAACAACTTGATGGGCCTGGAACATCTAAGATGGCTCCTTTCAAGTCTGATATGTTCAGGTGGGGTGAGAGGAATGGTGGTAGCTACCTGAGCCTCTCTCCTTGTGCTTGCTTATAATTCGGTAGTCTCCCTGGATCTCAAGTATAGTACTTGGTTTTGTTAATGACAACTTTTTCTTTAGCAATATGTGTACTAGACACATATTGTGCTGTCTCATTTACTTCTTAAAAGAGCTGTTGGAGGCAGACATTATTCCATTTTACAGTAAACTATTATGAGGTTTAGAACAGGTCAGTGTAATGATCAAGTTCAATAGCTAAGTAGTAGGGACCAAGAATCAGTAGCAAGAGGTAGAGTTGGAGCTCTAATTCAGACCTGTCCTACTCAAAGGACTAAAAGTACTTCTAGTATTGTTGGTCAGTGGTTGTTAAGGCTTGTATCTAGATGTCCCCTCAAAGCCTTATGCACTCATATGTGGGGCTTTTCAGAGCTGGTTGGATCTACAGGGTTTGACATTGGAATTAAGGATGTGTGGTACTAAATCAGCCCACTGATTGGAATTATCATAGTTCTGGATGTGGCTGGTTGGACTTATTGAAGACAGAAGTCCCACTCTGGATGTGGGTGACACCATCTAAAAGGTTTGTGGCCTGGATGGGATAAAGTAAAGGCAGGCTTGCTGCTGCTGCTGCTTGCTGCCTTTTGCCTGCCCTGCCATGAACTGTTTTTTCTCTGTGCTGCTCGTCTGCCATGCCCTGTCTTGGGGCCAGCTGATTATGGACTGAAGCCTCTACAAAATGTGAGCTAAAATAAACCTTTCTTCCTTTAAATTGTGGGTGTTGGGTATTTTGTCTCAGCAATGAGAAAGTAACCAAGACAGTGGCCTACAGCAGCACTGATTTGATTTCCAAGGCATCAGAATGGATCCAAAAACAGAGACAAATATGTCTTAGGTAAGCACATATCTAGGACTCAATCTATTTCTAGGACTAGGTCCTTGCTGCTTTGTGGTTATGCAAACCTCATCCTGGTGAGGGCTTTGCCACTTTTACACTCAACTCTATCTTACAATTTCAACTTTTTCTTTCCAGTATAAACTCCTGAACTAGCTAGGTATTAGGCAATGGGCTGCCATGCATAAATTTCAATGTGAATCACTAAAGATCTCAGCCCTGCCAGGCCTGGGTATGCTTCTTAAAAGAAAATCTCATTTAAACCAAATGGATGTATAATTGGTGGATATATGTGTGTAATATTGCTAAGAACTGGAAAAATTTCACATTTGTTCACAGGTTAATGGATAAAGAAAATGAGGCATGATCCATACAACAGATTACTCTCTAGCAATAAAAAGAAATGCAGTACATTATTCATATATGCTGCTACATGGATAAGCCTCAAGATAATGCTGAGCAACAGAAGCCAAACAAAATGAACATATACCGTTGATCCCACTTATATAAAATTCCAGAAAATGTGAACTAATGTATAGTGAGAGAAAATAGATCTGTGGCTGGTGAGAAAATGGTGTGGGAAAGGAAAAATTGGATGTGAGGTGGGGAATACAAAGTGACATGTGAAAACTTTTAGGGGTGATGCATATATTCATTGGTTGTGGAGATGGCTTCATGGATGTATGCATATGCCAAAACTTATCAAATTTTATACTTTAAACATATGCAGCTTGCTGAATGTCAATTATGTCTCTTTCAATAAAGTGTTTAAGAAAAAGATTGAGATGGGAGAAAGTATAGACAAGGACTAAAGGCAATTCTTTTGAAGAGTTATACTATAAAGGAAAAGGAATTGGGAGGCTTTAAGATTTTAGTATTAGTTTTTTTAATTTTTGAGATGGAAAATACTACAGGAGACATATTTGTTTGCTGAAGGGAATGACTCAGTAAGGAGGGAAAAATGATACTTACAGAAAGGGCACAGCTGCAGACATAATATCAATGAGAGGGTCATAAGAGATAGGATCCAGCACACAAGTGGGGATTTTGGCCTGGGTGGGAGTATGGGCAGGTTCCCTTCATTAGCAGGTGGGAAGGCAGAGTGCAGGGCCCAGATGTAGTGAGGAGCTGTGCTACCAGGGTTCTGGGATACTGTGGGCTCCTTTTCGAGATTCTTTCTAGGTTCTTCTTGTCCTAAACAAAGACTTAGACAAGAAACATGCAAAAGGTAGGGAAGTTTTACACTTATTAAAGGTAGGAAAAGAAATATGCGGTGCAGACTGAGTGCAAGCCAATAAAAGGTAGGAAAAGAAGTATACTCTGCAGAGTGAGAGTAGGCCCCTTCTCTGCTACCTCAGACAGACTCCACCTATTTATGCCCTACCTGTCTGAGTTTATGTTGCTTGCTCCCATGTACCCTTTTCCACCTTGCTGTGAGATGACAGATTATACCTGCAGGCAATTTGCTCTTTGGTTTTGGGTTGGGTGAAGCCACCAGAGGCCGCCAGAAGTAGACCCAGCATTAATTCTACTGGCTCTTTCCTGTGTCACCTAGGCTGGCTATATACCTCAACTGAAAGGCACAAAGCAGCTATGTGCACTCTTCTCTCTCCTTCTGGATTTTGATAGTCAACTACTCCCCCCACTCTCCATCTTCTCAGGGTGATAGAGACTTTTATTTGTAGCCTCAGAATGGACAATCTTTTGTAATTCCTCTACACCTTGCCCTCTTCTATGTAAATAATCTTTTTATTAAGTCCTTTTAGAATTATTCTAATTTATATGTACCCTCTGATTCTTCTTGGGGCTCTGATACCTGTGAATGATGATTTTAGTAATTCCCTGAATTCCACAAGAGCCTCAACACTCAACTGTGGCCATGGCCCAGTGGCATCACCATCCCTTTGGAGCCTGTCAGAAATGTACAATCTCAGGGCTGACTCCAGCCATACTGGATCAGAACTTGGTATTTAAAAACAAAAAATCTTTGGTGATTCCTAAGCATGTTGAAGTCTAAAAAGCACTGCACTTGAGTATTTTAAGGTTACTGAAGCTTTCTGGGGTGCAAAGAACTCAAAGACTCACTCAGACTAGCTCAAGCCATGGGGTCTTATACCTCAAGTATTGAAAGAGACAGACTTACTGAGAAATCTAAGACTAAAACTCATGAGAAAGCTATGCCTATTAAACCAAACTCTTGAGACCCAGGGATCCTGAATAAAAGGATTACTGAGCTATTATAAATTTGGCCAGAAAAAGACTATTCCTAGGACAAATTCCCACAGCTATCAGCAGCAAGACCAGGTAGCAGCTGGAGAAACCTTTTTGAGAAACAATTTTTTTTTAATTGGGAGAAGGAAGTTATGAATTCTTTGCATTGACTCTACACTGGATATTCATAAGGGCAGGATTATGTGAAGAAGGACAAGCTTTGGGCTAGGACAATCTATAAGGAGAAATATTAACTGTTTTTATCTTGACTGGGGATATAAATGGTGCCTAGGGGTCTGTGACAGCATTTGAGGTAACATTGAAACATATATTCAAGAATGTGAATGTAAAATGGTCATTTGTTCTTTTCAGCCTCCCCCATCTTCTATCCTCAGACCTGTTTAATTAAATTCAGAACGTCTCAGAATTTCTCTCTTACCAAGCCTCATGGATACAAGAACTAGAGTCAGTTTGGATCACAGAGACGTCAAAGACAGGAGCCAGCAGACAGACCTTCCCCAGTCATCCCTAACCATGATTCACTTTTCTCCACACATTGCATCGGTCCTATGAATTGCTGGATCCTTTACTGCTTACTCTTTTATCTTTTTGCCAGTGTTCTTTTCCACTTACAGCTTTGGCCTACTCCCAATTTGAGATCCTTTTTTGCCTTGCATGTGCTCCCTACTCTCATTACCTTCTCATTTCACTTATGCTTCAATTTCAGTTTCTAAGAATAACAATATTATTTGCCCAATCTGTCCCTGTTCAGTGTTTTGCACCAGTGTCCCTCATAGGCTAAATAAGGTGTTAGTGCCAATTTGATTCAGCAGGCTCTAAGTAACATGGTGTAAAAGCATATCTTCCCTGAGCTACTTGGTCAGCAGGGGCTGTGGAAGAAAATCACACTATGGCTACTTGCCTAGTTAAAATGGCCTTTATGAAAAAGAGTTTTGAATCTTGATTGCAAGCTCTTACCTATACCACCACCTCCCAGGAACATCTGCCTCCTCTGGCAGCCTCTGATAGTCTCAGAGATGACTTTTCATGTTCAGGGTATTTCAAATGTTGTATAACAAAATTAATTACATTTAATTAAACTTATCCATTTTTTACAGTGCCAAAGAAATCTAAAATGCTATGTGCAACTTATGGGATGGCAGCCCTCCAAAGGATCCTGATGCTGGGCATATCTATCAGACTTATGTAATATTAAGGATCATTTTACATGAGCAAGTCTGACAAATGGCCTCTCAGCCTCAGTTGAGGAGCAAGAATTGGTCCTGTATCCTAGACCATGCAACTACTGATGTCCTCCCTCTTTCTTGCACTCTAGCAATAGCTCCCTCATTCAGATAATAATCTTCTTTCTGCCTATTCTTTTGATGGTACACAGAAATTATGATTTTGCTTGTCCCCTACCTCCCACTATATGGGTAGCAGGAAAGGGAACCATTTGTATTTCTTGCAAATATAGGGCCTGGTATATATAGTAGTTGTTCATAATGACTGCTCTTGTTTGTGGTTATACTGTATGCTTCTCTTACTTTAGTTAGTCAGGTGTTAGTGTGATAAACCCCTAAGCCTCAGTGAATTTCTTGTTCTACAAGTTTGAGAGGTGACTGTGGTAACTATAATGGTTCACCTGTATTCTCACTGGGGCCCTGAATGAAGGAGTGTCTTCTCTCTGGTATGTGAGTGGAAGGCTGGAGTGCAGGAGAGCAGGCAGACTGCCTCTGCTTATAACCAAGACACAATGACTTCCACCAAATTCCATGAGCTAAAATTAAATCATATGGACAAATCAGTATCAGTGGAGTTGAGTTACCACATTTCTGTGAAAGTGAGACCTAACTGAAAAATAAGCCCTACCATGATTTTTCAGGATGGTCATAATATAAGCCCTATCTCCATTTTTTTGGGGGGGGGGCGGATACTGGGAATCAAACTCAGGACCTTGCACTTGCCAGGCAGGCACTGGAATCACTGAGCTAAATCCCTGGCCTAAGCCCTTTCTCCAAAATAAGCCCCAGTTAAGATCGTCGCCAGACAGAACCATTTAGTATGTCTGTTGCAACACACAAAAGACATACTGAATTATAAAATATTAATATATAATTAAATATTATTATCAATTATAATTAAATATTTGTAAATACCCAAGTGGGTACCTTTGGACCAGAGATAAATGCCTTTGTAAACAAATGAACTTGACACTTATTGCCAAATGACCGGAGTATAGACACAACACACAATGTGTGCACTTCATAACAAATGGACACAGATGTGTCTGATATGAATCTTCATAGTTCAATTACAGACACATTTAATGCACTCATGAAATAAACATTTTCTGAATTCTGGTGCCTGCAATTTTTTTGTCACTTTTGTGTGGACCATCAGTCTTAACTGTCATCATTGTTGCCACTCCTCTAAGTTTTCAATTAACACTTGATTTAATGGAAACTTTGTGAAACCTAGCCTGCAAGAGGTTGTGACTTGGGTGAAGAATTTATGGGTTAAAATCACTGACAACTGTCTTGCCTATGCACTACAAGCAGCCTACATGCTCAAGAAGTGCTCATTTAAGGACAGCTCTATTGCTGGACATGAGTGATTGGGGTCAATGGTTCCACAGGAAATGGAGTCGCAGGAAGTTTAGGCTGGAATTTGAGGTTTGGAGAGTTATGATATTCAGAAAAACATGACATGAGGGCTGGGGATTTAGCTCAGTAGCTCTGCACCTGCCTCGCAAGCACAAGGTCCTGAGTTCAATCCCCAGTCCCCCCCCCCAAAAGATGACATGAATGTATTTTAATAAATGTAGATTTCTTGCTGTACATGAATAAATGCAGATTGTTGTACATGAATAAGACACTCCCTGAAAATAAGCCCTATTGCACCTTTTGGAGCAAAACTTAATATAAGACCCAGTCTTATTTTGGGGGAAATATAGTAAGAATATGCTTCCCAGCCAAGTGTGATAGCACATACGTGTAATCCTAGCACTCGAGAGGCTGAGGCAGGTGGGTCACTGTGAGTTCAAGGCCACATAACCACATAGCAAGACTGTCAGAAAGATCAAAAAAGAATATGCTCCCCATAGATGGCAGGGCTGAAATGAATATATGCTGAACAAAATACAATCTATCATGCATTGTTACACCAGTGTATCAGCACTATTCTGATGTTAAACTAATTTTCAAAATTGCAAACTAACCCTCCTCTATAATGCATACAGTAGGATCTGTACATTCCAGGGACAAAATACCATATGAACTAGTTTGCGGGGGGAGGGGGGATAACTAGGAAACCCAAGGAATTAAGTTGAAGCCTTGAGATTCCAACAATGCTATCAGGGCTCTCTATCTCTTCTTTCTGATCATACTGTGTTGATCGTCTCTCAGAAGTGACCCTCATTTGGCTGGGGAAATGACTACAAAGGTTCTAGATCCACATTTTCCTGTTTTAGTACCTTTTCTCTTTCATTCTCCGTATAGCCTTCACAAGGAAGGAGTCTAACTGTTCCCTACCTATTATATCCACTTCTGGGTCAATCTGCATTCAGGAGGGGCCATGATGGCTGCCAGATTTGTACCATCTGATGTCACCTGGAGGTGATAGAATCTTACCACCCTAACCTCACACAGGGCAAAAATATGAGTTACCAAAAATAGTAGCTAATTTAGTCCATTTAAATATATATTTATTACCTGAGTTTTCTATTAGCACTATTTTGATGTTTTAACTACTTTAAAAAATCAGCAAATTAAAATGATCTATAACAGTTTAGTCAGGATCTGTTCAGTTCCAGGGAAAGAATACAACTCAAACTAAAGCCCTTGCAATATTTTTATTCAACATTTGCATACAGGGAGTAAACTACCTCAATTCCTTACTTGTATCAGGAAAAACAATCTAAAACTGTACAGAGTTAATTCAATGATAAACTTGCAGTTTACACATTCTTGCAACTTCATGATCTTTAAAAACATTCAAGGCCAAGAGACTCTATCAGAAACTCCGATTTCAAGATCTTTTCAAGTTGTTATACCCCCAAACCTTTCCCATCTATTTACCTGTTTCTTTCCCATAATAGCCATTCCATCTAGTTTTCATATCCATCACTCCTTCCTTTCTAACAGAAGTGATAGAGCAATGTGCTATAACACAGCTTTAAAATGTCTCGGTTTAGTACTGTCACTCATTAATTCACTAAGCCAATAACAGGGCAGGTGCTGTATGCGGCCCTGGGGATACAGAAGATGGACAAAACATGGTCTTTGCACTCTCCAGAAGCTTGTCATATAACAGGAGCAAGTGTCTTATAAACAAATGGCTATACTATCACGTGAAAAGCATTTTAACAGGAAAAATAGCCAGGAAGAAACATGTTTAGATTCACTGGCTTTAAAGAGAATTCTTGGAAAGGTTAGATTGGAGAATGTGATCCAGTAAAGAACAGACTGAGAAAAGGAAGAAGCTAAGTAGTCACCAAGTTTCTCATTTTGATGGTGGAAAGATGCTGGTGCCACTCATGAGGATACTGAATACAACAGGAGACAAACAGGCTGAATTGAAAGTGTTTGAGATATCCAGGTCTAGTGACATCAACACTCTTCTTGGATTCATGATTGAGTTTATTCATGATTGAAAATTATTTTTGTTTGTGCATGGGGTAAGGAAAGACATAAGGAACAGAGTTGTGAGAGATGAGAAATCTATGTTTCAAACAGAAATTTCATACCAAGACCCAGATTTCTTCACCATATTCTCTCCCTCTAAAGAATCTTTCAATTATTTGTACCAAATTTGCTTTTTCCTCATTATCAGGAGCTGAGTTTGGGTGGGGACTGATGGCACCTGATGAACAGAGAACCTTGCAGGAGAGCTACAAGCCTGTGTTCATGAGTTCAAGTTTGAGAACTTTTAGATTTTAGAAATAATTTTTAGCAACTCTGTAGTATGAGTGAAATGATATGATGTTTGAGTTGGCTAATCTAACAATATGAAAAAAATCACCATTTCAGGAATTGGCCGTATGTTTTAATCTCAGGAACCTACCCATAAGGATACTCTTATATTACTGAACACAATGAACATATTAATACTTTATAGCAAATGTTTATTATTGATCATCTCAATGAAAAAAAATACTTGTCTTTCTCAGGGCTGGTCTCTTTGGAGATATAAAACATATGTCAAAATTGGATCAGGAAACTGTGTAACCCATCCCGACTCTGAGTATCCTCCATGATGGTGCAAAGCATGGTCTATGAAAAGGGGGTCAGAAATGTGATTGTTTCTGTGTGGAGAATGTCATTTGGGAATGGAACTCATGGTACTTAAAATGCACCAACATGTTACTTTTTTTTTTTAACTTTTTGCCCACATAGTGACATTCAGAGGTATCAAGGAGCAGACAGCAGGAGGAAGTATTTAGCTTTGACTTCTGAGCAGATGTAACACCAGTTCTTCATCCTCTGCTAAAGACAGGCCTGTATCCAAAGGCTCTAAGGTTTCCCACTTGGCCTTCTTTCTATGGTGACTTCTTGGTCCCACGGCTTCTACTTCACTGTTGTTTCTTTTCCTCATTCCCTGCTTCTTCTTGGTATCACTAGTGGGAACAAATTCAATGGTTTACTTTATAAATAAATAAATAAACTTATTGGTATGAAATCAAACATTTGAAACAGGACAAAACTGCCAGAAACAGATAGCTGGTAAGGTGGTATTATTCAAGAAGAGAAGAAACCACAACATCAAGACATCTGTGTCATATATAACTACCTTTCCACCAGTGGATGAGGACAGAGGGACTGTCCAGGAATGCATAGAGCACTGTCTATATAGTGTACTATCTAAACTTCATGATAATTCTAGGATGCTCTGAATATGTTAGCTACAATTTAAAGCCATGGAGAGGCCCCTTAGGTATACTTGGCTTCAGTCCATGCTTGTCCTATCAAATCACCTCTACTTACAGTTAGGTTATCCTTTAGGTAGCAGTCTGTGAGGATAACAGGTAAAAATGATAGATATTAATATTCATTGCATTAAGTTGTGATAAGGAGAACATGAGTAAAATATAACCTACAATATTACAGATTTCTTAAGACACCAAATAAATTTCTTCCATTTCAAAATCTGTATCTAGGATACAAAGTCTTAAGAAAGTGAATATTATTGTAGCTATTTGTCACAAAAGTCAGACATAAACCATAAAAATAAGGCTAATTTTTGAAAGCAGAGGAAAACACTTGGTATGTTTTTTTTTTTTAATTATCTTCAAGCATATTGAGGCAAATCATCATGTTTAAGATGATCCAAATGGAAAGCATGCAGCAAGATGATATCTGAGTAAGATCCTCTAGCAATCTCATTCCATAGAAATATAAAGTTAACAGCATGTGTATCAAACTACTAGATTGAAAGCTAAGAAAATCAATTGGTATACTTTGAAAATAGCTTGTTATAATCAAAAGATTTTTTTTTAAAAAAAGCTTAATGGTAACTACAAAGCAAAAACCTTTGACAGACAAATGCAAAGTAATAAGCGAGGAACCAAAACACACTACTAGAGTAATTCACTTTACTCCCAAGGAAGATTATGAGAGAAATAGACAAAGAAATTAAGTACAACAAAACTAGAAAACAAGTTACACAATAGTTGTACTAAGACCTTACCTATCAATAATTACTGAGCTGGTTAAATTTAATTATAAATTTGACTGGCTTGGGAGCTACCTATGAGATTAGTAAAACACACTTCTGGATGTGTTTGGTTGAATCGTAGAGGCATAACCTTAAGTACTATTTACAGTCCCTGACACCTTTCTTTCTGACAGTATTTGATGGCTTTGCTTCCTGGCTGGCTTGATTTAAGTATCTTTGCTCTTCCACACCACCCAAACATGTTGTTTCTCCCTTGGAGCCAGCTGGACACAAACTGAATCCCTTGAAACCATAAACTAAATTAAACCTATCCTCCTTTAAGTTGTGGGAATCAGGTATGGTGTTGCAGTGATGGGAAAGTAAGGGATGTAAATTTTCACTTTAGTGTAATAGAAGCCGGCTGTGCATTTCAGTACCTTTCCCTGAGGCATACAGGAAGTAATCTCTGTGTTTACCCACTTGGTATAATGAACGGCAAGGTGTGTGCATGTGTGCAAAAGTTTCAGACTGGAAGTTTTACCCATATTATGCTCTAACAGGTTATGAATATGTTTACCTGAGCATCACAGAGGGTACAATAAACCCACACTACTCTAGGATTTGTTTTTCTAAAAGTTTTCTTTTGATTTTTTTGGTAGAAGTGGCTAAATTAAGTAGAATGACACATAAAAATGTAGATTTGCAAGTAATGGAGACTAAAAGTGAACCATCAGATTACTTATGTATGGATGATGAAGATCATACATTATGATAAAATACATGTTTTCATAACAGAAGAGTAGTGTGGGTGTGATGATGATGATGATGATGATGATGACGACTCCGATACTGGCCCGGTGAGGCAAAGTTCCTGTGACAGTGAAATGGAGCAACAATCAACTGATACAGACACAGGGTACACAGACCTCCTTGATTCAGATGATTAAGAAAACAGCAATGTGAGTGCATATTTGACTAGCTGAAATGTTGCAAAGTGGTCATACAACCAAATGGAATGATTCAATGTTAGAACGAGGTCCAAAAATATAGTGAGGATCTTGGCAGGGGTAAAACCTATTGGACAGAATGTCAGCACTGCTATTCAATGTTGGAAATTGTAGCAGATGAAATGCTACGAGATGCTGTAAAATACACAAAGGCTGGAATACAAGTAAGGCATTCTTATGGACAAAGAGCCATGCTCAGAAATGTATTTATATGACACCTCATTACCTGAACTGAAACCATTCATAGGTCTGCTGTACTTAGCAGGGCTTTCACATGGTAATCACAGGAATGTAAATGACTTATGGAAAAGCAATGGGTTTGGGCTTGGGGTTTGTAGAATAACAATGATACTGAGGAGATTTGGTTTCCTTAAAAATTGCCTGAGGTTTGATGACCAAGAAAGAAAAAGAACTGATAATCTGGCCACTATCTGGTCATTGTCTGACAGATTTGTAACTGCCAATCAATTTACATACCATCTGAACACACGTGATGAACATCTTGCATCAGTTCATACCCAAAGTAGCTTGAGGTAGTACATGTCAAAAAAAAAAAAAACCCTTCAAAATATGGCATAAAAATTTATGCCCTTGTAGATGTGAACTTATTATGCTTTCAATTTAGAAATTTATCCTGAAACTCCATGTCTTTATTCATATAATAATAAACTGAATGATGCTATGAACAGACTTGTTGCTCCCATCTTCCAAAGTAATCACAATCTGACATTCAACAATTGGTTTACCAGTTTCCAATTGATGTTAATCTGTTAACAGAGTGCAAGTTGACCAATGTAGGAACTGTACACAGGAACAAAGCAGAAATTCCAAATGAAATGTTGCAATTTCAAAATGGAGAACTGTATAGTATGATCTTCAGAATTCAGAAAGATTTACATTGACCTCATATATGGCAAAGAAAAACAAACTGGTACTGCTGATGTCAACATTGCACCATGATGGAAATATTGATAGAGAAACCAAAAGTCTGAGATGGAAACTTTCCACAACAAAATTAAAGGTGGAAAAAATGCTGTTGATGAGTTATGCAGCAACTATGATGTCACTCAAAACACAATGCATTGGACAGTGATTGTGTTTTATTTGATCCTAAACATGTGTGGCATAAATAGTTGATAGTTTACAATGAAAATAACAAATGAAAAATATCATGGAGAAATGTTCTTAAAGGATTAGGATTGGAACTCTTAAGAGATCATTTACAGCAGAGGAAAAACAAATGTTTCTGCCCAGGGAACTACGCAAAAAAATTGTGGAACACACTTGTGAGCTGACAGGTGAACAGGCAGGCACAGCATCCTGAAGACTTAGTATGACAATAGGAAAACCAAAAAGATGTCAACTGTGCCCTACAAGAAAGGACAGGGAAACAAAATAGACATGCTATCATTGTAAGCGATACTTGCATATGGAATATGCAATTTTAATGTGTGAAGACTGCCTTGGGTGTGACAACTGAAACAAAGATTATTTTTCTTGTAGAATTCTGTCAGTAGATTCATTATAGTTCACATAGTTTTTTATTTCTGTTATCTTTTAGGTTTTGTAAACAAGTAACTAATGTAAAAATGTTGATGTTTATTCTAAACACACAATAAATATTAAGAATACTTTGATATTTTTTGTTCCTGTTAACTACACATTGCATAATAAGAACCTCTTGACAAAACAGCAAGACCAGTGATATGTCAAGTATACACTACAAAAAGGTCAGGAAAGCAAAATACATGTGCTGTCAGTGTAAGCGATACATGTGTATGGAATATGCTGTTGTCATGTCTGAAGACTGCCTTAGATGTGATAATTGAAGTTTGTTTTGTTTTGTGGAGTGTTATTGATATTTTTATTATAGTTCACATAAGGTTTTATTTCTGATGTTCTTTTTTAGCCTTGTACACCAAAAACCAGTAAATGTTGAAAAATTTGATATATTTTCATAAACAACAAATATTAAAAATGGAATACTTTATTTTTATACTTTTTCCTGTTAAGCACTCATTGTTTAATACAATAAAACTCATAACATTAAAATTAATAATTCATCAATAGAAATATTCCAAAGAAAAAGTGCAGGTTTGACATACCCATGTTTATTCACTTTTATGACAAAAAACTTATTACGCCGAAACAATGTTTGAATGCATAAAATAAGATTTAACCATATGTGGTGTATAAGAAACTCACTTTTCTCTAAGGATATGCACAAAATGAACAGATAAAATATTTCATGAAAATGGAAAATGAAAGAAAGCACGAGTAACCATATGGTATGATTTGGATCTGGAATGTTCTTCCAAAGCTTCATGAGCTCAGAGATGAAGCTTGTGGAAGGTTACAGGATCGTGGAGGATGCTGTACTCATCAGTGAAATAAACCATGGGTACATTTAGAAGTAAACATGCTGTTACAAGGTGGGGACTGGTTGGAAGTGGGTAATTGGGGGTGTGACATAGAAAAGTACATTGACCTCTTCAACTCCTACCTTTTCTCTGCTTCCTCATTGTTATGGCTTGAGCAGCTTTTCTCTGCCCGGGCCCTTCCCCAGTGCTGTTTCTGTATTTGAGCCTGGTAACCATGGGCAGAAACTTTTGAAATATCAGCCCAAATAAACCTCTCCTTGCTTAAGTTGTGGGCATTGGGTGTTTTGCACAGTCGTAAGAAACTGATTAACATACTATATTAATATCAGATAAAGTAAGACTTTTAAGCTAAAGGCAGAAAAAAAAGATAAGGTCATTAAATAATGATAAAGAAGCAATTTCAGCAAGAAAAAATAACAATTCTAAATATATACACATTCAATATCAGCCTAAATATATAAAGCATGTATTAAGAGACCTAATGGGAGAGACAGACTCCAATACAATCATACCTTGGGACTCTAACACCCCACATTCAGCAATGGACAGGTCATCCAGACAGGAAATCAACAAAGAATCAACAGTTATTCTGGGCCAAATGGACCTAACAGACATATACTAAATATTCCATCCAACTGCTCAAATACACATTTTCTTATAAGCACACAGAACATTCTCTAGTTTAGATACAATAGGCAACAAAGCAAGTCTTGATATATTTTTAAAAACTGAAAATATATCAACTATCTTTGCTGATCACAATGCAATAAAGCTAGGTATCAGTAACAAGAAAAACTTTGGAGAGTACATAAATACACAGAAATTAAACAACTGACTTTTGAATAACCAATACCTCAAGGAAGAAATTAAGATTAAAAATTTCTTAAAATAAAATGGAGACATAACGTATCAAAATCTATGGGATAAACTTAAGTGGTACTAAGAAGACATACATATCAATCAATGACCACATCAGAAAAATAGACCTAAGATTAAAACAAATTCTATCACGGTATCTCAAGGAACTAGAAAAATGAGAACAAGCTGAACTCAAAGTTAGTAGAAAGAAATAATAAAGATCAGACTAGAAACAAATTTAATGGAGACTAGAAAATACAAAGGATCAATGAAACAAAGGTTGAGGTGGTTCTTGGACAAACAAAATAAAATAAACCCTTAGTTACACTAACAGAGAAAAGGAAATTTAAGACAAAAACATCAGAGATGACAAAAAGGGCAACATTACATCTGACATCATGGAGGCATAAAAGTTCATTAGAAACCATTCTGAATAACTATATGCCAAACAACTTGATAGTCTAGAAAAAACAAATTCCTAGACATATATAACTTACCAAGATGTACAGGTACAAGCACCCAATGATAAATGTAAATGTGTTGTATACCTAAAATGTACCAATAAAAGAATTTAAGGAAAAAAAAAAAACAAATGGACTAATAACAAGTAATGAGATTGAATCAATAATAAAAAGCTTACCACTAAAGAAAAGGCCAGGAGCAGATAGCTCTAATGCTGCATTCTACCAAACATTTAAAAAAGAACTAGTATCAATTCTCCTTTAGTTATTCTAAGTAAAAGAGGAAGAGATTATTGCTAAAACATTCTTCAAAGTCAGCATTACAATATTGTGATGCCCAAATCAGTAAGAACACAGGCACACAAGAGAAAATTGTAGGCCAATATCCTTGATGAGCACAGACACAAAAATCCTTCTCAAGAAAATACTAGGAAATGAATTCCAACAGCACATTAAAAACTATTCACCAGCTAGGGATTTAGCTCAGTGGTACCAGGGCCTGCCTCGCAAGTGCAAGGTCCCGAGTTCGATCACCAGTACCAAAAAAAAAAAAAAAAAATTATTCAGCATGATCAAGTGGAATTAATGTCAGGGATGCCATGATGGTTCAATACAGTATATGGAAATCAATAAATATGATATGCCAGATCAACAGAATGAAAGCCAAGGACTTGGACAAAATTCAACAACCTTTCGTGATAAACATGTTGAACAAATTAGGCATACAAGAAATCTAGGTTAACTTAATAAGAGGCTATTTATATTGAACAATCACCTAACATTACATTAAATGATTATTTTTTAAGACTTGATAAAGGACAAACATACTAACTCTATTTTTACTCAACATAGTGCTGGAAGTTCTAGCCAGAGTTATTAGGCAAGAGAATGAAGAAGACTGCCATTCAAATTAGAAAATAAATCAAATTGACACTGTTTTGCAGATTACGTGATTTTATATGTAATACTAAAAATTTCACTAAAAACAATTAGAGAATAAATTTTTCCTACTCTTAACCTCTGTTGTTCTTAGAATTCATTCTTCAATTTCAGAGAACAAGAACTCACATTTTTGATAGCTAGCAGGTTTGGGAGTTATATTTCTTTCCCCTATATAATTTTGGAGGTCTTCCACCGAGATCACTGGTTAGTGGAAAATAGAAATTCAAAGTATCCTGAAAAGAAGGTACCTGTGAAAGAAGTGAGTTTCAATAAGGAGACTGGAGACCTTCAAAGCTACCCCCAGGGCAAAGGAGGTTCAGGGTTGCTGTACCACTGCGTCCAGCACCTAGGAGGTGAGCTGCGTGGGCACCAGCAGCACACATCCCTCCACCCACCGCTGAAATGAGAAGACACATAAACAAATCTCAAAACCAGGCTTCCAGATCACTTAAAGCAACCCCAAAGGGAAACGAGAAGGAGCAATATGATACTCAACCACCTGGACTCCCTGAACTGGCAACAAGAGAGGATCTGGAAAAAAATGAAATCGGAAATAATTTCTAAGATAACAGCAGAGATTGTGCCCATATTGCAAGACATGACTAATAAATCTAGAGAGGACACAGATAAAAAAATGTAGAGGAGCTGAGGAACATGATGGAATCCCAACACAGGAAACAAACAGAATCCATAAAATAGATGGATACAGATTTCTAGGAGATTAAAAGCTCCACTGAAAGTCTACCCAGCAGAATGAGCCAATGTGAGGACAGAATTTCAGATATAGAAGATAAGATTGCAATTAGTGACCAGGAAAAGAAAAATTACTTTAAAATAGTAAAGGACCATGAGAAATCAATCCACTAGCTGCTAGACAATGAAAAGAAGAATAACATAAGACTGACTGGAGTCAAGGAAGAAACAGGAGAGAGTGCAGTTGACATGAAAAAAGCTGTTCACAGAAGTGATGGCAAAAAACTTCTCAAACAAGAGAAAAGAACTTGACATACAGATAAGTGAGGCATATAGGACTCCAACTAGTCTTGATCGAAAAAAATCTACACATAGGCATATAAGTGCTAAGATTCCAGAAACACAACAGAAGAACAAAATTCTACAAGCAGTGACAGAAAAGAAAACAAATCACATACAAAGAAAAACCCATCAGAATCACAGCAGACTTCTCAAGACAAACTATCAAGGCAAGAAGAGCTTGGAGTGACGTATTTCAGATCCTAACGGAGAACAGCCTCCAACCCAGACTGATGTAACCTGTGAAACTATCTTTCAAAATTGATGGAGTAATAAGATACTTTCATGACAAAGAGCACCTTAAGAACTTCATGAATACCAAATCAGTACTCTAAAAAAGTTTAGTCAATATCCTAGGAAAAGACAACAAGGATCACAACCCCAGGAAGCCATGCAGAATGAATCCATCAGGCATGACAAGAAATTAAATGCAAAGGGGGAGAATCCAACAAAAGAAAAAGTCATGACAATGATAAGTCAATACGTGTCAGTTATAACCATCAATGTTAATGGTCTCAATTCACCAATCAAAAGAAACAGACTGGCAGAATGGGTCAAGAAATGAGAACCAACAACATGCTACACACACAAGAAACACAATTCAAAAATAAACTCATAGACTGAAACTTAAAGGGAAGAAAACAATACTTCCTGTGAGGGCAACTCGAAAAAAAGCAGGACTAGCTACGCTCTTGGCAGATCAAGTAGATTTCAAACCAACACTGATTAAGAGAGCCAAAGAAGGCTCTACATCTTTGTAAAGGGAACAATCCAACAGGAAGAGATCACAATCATAAAAAAAATATGTACCCAACACTAGTGTGGCCAACTACATAAAGAAAACACTAACAAACATGAAAAATCAAATAAGCACTGATACAATAGTAGTGGGGGACCTCAATACCCCGCTGTCACAAACACATAAATCAACTAGACAAAAAATAAGCAATAAAATGCTAGAACTCAATCAACCTTTTGAACAAGTAAACTTAACAGATGTTTAGAGAGTATTCCACCACACAAAATCAGAATATACATTCTTCTCAGCGGCACATGAGTTATTCTCCAAAATGGACCCCATATTTGCTCAAAGAATATGTTTAAGTAAGTGCAAAGGTACTGAAGTTATCTCCTGTATATTATCAGACCATACTGTGATGAAATTGGAGATAAAGAAAAAAAAGGAAATTGGAGATCAATAGCAAAAGAAACTGCAAGAATTTCATAAACACATGGAAATTGAACAATACACTTCTGAATAACCAATGGGTCACAGAAGAAATTAAAGAAATCAGACAGTTCTTACAATGAAATGACAATTCCAATATAATATATCAAAATCTATGGGACACAATGAAAGGAGTCTTATGAGGGAAATTCATACCAGTGAATATTCATATTAGGAAAACGGAGCAAGTCCAATTAAATGACCTGATGCATCAAGCTTATAGAAAAAGAGCAGGACAAACCCAAAGCTCATACAAGGGAGGAAATTATCAAGATCAGAGCAGAAATCAATGCAGTGGAGACTAAGAGAACAATACAAAAAATAAATGAAGGTAAGAGTTGGTTCTTTAAAAGAATAAACAAAATTGACAAACCCTTAGCCAACCTTATCACAAAAAGGAAAGAAAAGGCCCAAATTCATGTGATTAGGAGTGAAAAGGGTGAAATTACAACAGACCCAGGAGAAATCCAGAGGATCATCAATACCAGTTTTCAGAACCTATACGCCAGTAAGATGGAAAACACAGAAGAAATGGACAGATTCATAGATATGTATGAATTAACAAAGTTGAATGAAGATGACTTAAAAATTCTAAATAACCCAATATCAATCAAAGAAATTGAAAACATAATTAAAAATTTAGCAATGAAGAAAAGCCCAGGTCCTGATGGCTGCACTGATGAATTCTATAAGACATTTAGAGAGGAACTACTGCCATTACTGTTTAAATGCTTCAATGAAATTGAAAGGGAAGCAATACTCCCAAACTCATTCCTGGAAGCAAGCATCACCTTGATCCACAAAAGAGAGAAAGACTCAACCGAAAAAAGAGAAATATAGGCCAATCTCACCAATAAACATAGATGCAAAAATCCTGAATAAGATACTGGAAAATAGAATGCAGATCATGAAGATCACACACCGTGATAAAGTGGGATTCATCCCTGGGATGCAGGGATGGCTCAACATATGCAAAAAATCAATGTAATACACTACATCAACGGAGCCAAGGACAAAAACATATGATCATCTTAACAGATGCAGAAAAAGCATTTGACAAAATCCAATACACATTTGTGATTAAAAAACCTAACAAAAAATTGGAATAGACAGACTCTACCTCAATTTGATAAAAGCCATCTATGAAAAACAAACAACCAATATCATACTAAACAGTTAAAAAAAAATCTTTCACACTAAAATTAGGAACAAGACAAGGATGTCCACTCTCACAACTCTTGTTCAATATAGTTCTGGAAACATTAGCCACAGCAATTAGACAAGAGAAAGAAATAAAAGGAATAAAGATAGGAAACAAAGAAGTCAAATTGTCATTATTTGCAGATGACATGATACTCTATATAGAAGAACCCAAGAACTCCACCAAAAGTCTTCTAGACTTAATAACCAAATATAGTCAAGTAGCTGGTTACAAGGTCAACACACAAAAATCAACAGTTTTCCTCTACACCGATGACAGACTCACTGAGAGAGAAATAGGGCAAATAATTCCTTTCACAATAGCATCCAAAAAACTGAAATAACTAGGAATCCACCTAACAAAAGAAATCAAAGACCTCTACTCTGAAAACTATAGCACTCTGAAAAAGAGTTTGAAGAGGATATCAGAAAATGGAAAAACATGCCTTGCTCCTGGGCAAAAAGAATCAACACTGCGAAAAGAGCCATACTTCCAAAACTGCTATAAAGAGTCAATGCAATCCCAACTGAAATTCCAGCAGCATATTTCATGGACCTTGAGAAAAGAATCCAAAAATTCATTTGGAACAAGAAGAGACCTAGAATAGCAAAAGCAATTCTAGGCAACAGAGACATGGCAAAGGGTATCACAACCCCCAACTTGAAACTATACTACAAAGCTAGTATGATAAAAACAGCATCGTACTGGCAATGAAACATACCTGAGGACCAGTGGACCACATTACAAGATTCAGAAACAATGCCAGACACACTCAGCTACCTCATCTTCGATAAAGGATCCAAACACCCTCACTGAAGGAAAGCTAGCCTTTTTAATACATGGTGCTGGAGAAATTGGGTTTCAACTTGCCAAAGATTAAAACTAGACCTATATCTCTCACCATGGTCTAAACTTAAATCAAAATGGATTAAAGATGTAAATATTAAAATAGAAACGCTGAACTGGCTGGAACAGAGGATAGGTAGAACTCTTGAAGACACTGGTGTAGGAAATGATTTAATGAACAAAATCTCAGTTGCCCGTGAACTAGCACAATCAACAAGTGGGATCTCTTCTTTTTAAAAAGCTTCTGCACAGCAAGAGAAACCACCACCAGTGTGAAGAGACAACCCACAATGTGGGAAAAATTTTTTACCTGCTGTTCCTCAAAGGTCTACTATCTTGAATTTATAAGGAACTAAAAAAAATCAGACCTCCCAAATTTAAAGACCCAATCCAAAAATGGGCATCTGAAATGAACAGACATTTCTCAGACAAAGAAGTAGAAATAGCAAACAAGCATACGAGAAAATGTTCAACATCACTGGTCATTCTAGAGACCCAAATGAAAACAATGCTGAGATTCCACCTCACCCCAGAAAGAATGGCTGCTATTAAGAAATCATCCAATAACAAATGCTGGTGGAGCTGTGGGGACAGAGGAACACTGCTCCATTGTTGGTGGGAGTGCATACTGGTGCAACCACTGTGGAAATCAGTATGGCGATACCTCAAAGAACTAGGGCTAGAGGTTCCATTTGACCCAGCTATTTCCCTGCTGGGCATCTTCCCCAAAGAATTAAAAGAATCACACCACAGTGATATATGTGCAACCATGTGTGTAGCAGCACAGTTCATAATTGTTTGTAAACAGCCCAATTGCCCATCAACTGGAAACTGGATAAAGAAAGTGTGGGTTTTTTTTTTAATAAAATGGGAGTACTACTCAGCTATAAAGAATGAGAAACTAGAGACAATTATAGCTAAATGGATGGATATTGAGGCCATCCTCTTAAGTGAAATAAATAAGACACACATATGTAAATACCGAATACTTTCTCTAGTGTGAGAAACTGCAAGTGTAATTTAGGATACACACAGATGAAATTGCCTAATACCATATTTCTTGGATTGTGTTTCCATCACATGTCATATGACTGTATTGAAATTTAAATTAGGGAGAAGCTTGACTTATGTGTAGTCTGCTAGCTAAGTGGAGTTTTTTTTCCAGACCATTATTTGTTCAATGTTGGTTTTGGGGATCTTTCTGAAACAAATCACATCCTCTGGTGTGTTGCTGGTGCTTGAGATGCTTTTTTAAGTTATATGGAAAAATGTTTAAGTCCTTTTCAGTTTTGTTTTGGTTGAGTTCTACTGTATTTGAATATTACTGTAATTTTTTTCCCTTGCATTGTTCTTCTTTGAATGGTTTTAATTTTTGTATGTGTGTTTGATAAAAGTTATTTAAAAAAATAATTAAGAAACCTTTTCCAAAAAAATCCAATTAGAATACTGTACATAAATTCAGCAAAGTTGCAGGATATAAAATTAACAAGATAATTAGTAGCACTGTCATATGCCAATAGTAATTATCTGAAATAGAAATCAAGAAAGGAATCCAATTTAATATAGCTATTAAATAATATTTATATACAATGATACCTCAGTTCATAAACTTAATTCTTTCCATATTCTGGTCACAAACCTAACTGGACAAGAACTGAATAAAATTCAATGGTTAGGTTCAATGCTGACCATATGGAGAAATTCAGTTTGCAACCAGAATCATGGAAAGAATTAATATTATCAATGTAATATTATAATATTTAATATATTATACATCAATTTAACCAAAGAGGTATAAGACCTCGACTGTAAAGATTATAAAACATTTATGAAAAAAAATGATGAGGATATAAAAAAATGGGAAGACATCCCATGTTCACAGATTAGAAAAATCAGTATTTTAAAAATGTCCATTCCACTCAATGCAACTTATAGATTTAAGGCAATCTATATCAAAATATCAATGGCATTCTTCACAGAACTAGAGAAAAATTAAATTCATAAAGAATCACAAAACAAATGCCTCAATGATCAAAGCTATTGTCCACCTGACTTCACAAAGTTGTAGTAAACAAAACTGCAAGGTATTTTGGCATAAAAACAAACACTGATGAATGAAACAGACACTCCAACTGATTTTCAACAAAGTTGCTAAGAACATACACTAGAGAAAGGGAAGACTTAACAATAAATTGTGCTGGGAAAACTGGATTCAGACACCAAGAAGTAGGGTTCTAGACTCTTATTTCTCACCAGTTACAAAAATCAACTCAAAATGAATTCAATACTCAAATATAAGACCTCAAACTATGAGACTACTAGACAAATACACAGGGCAAATGTTCTAGGATACGGCAATGGGCGAGGATTTTTTTTTGGGGGGGGGGGGGACAAGACTCCAAAAGCAAAGGAAACAAAAGTAAAAATAGATAAATGGAATTAGATAAAGTAAAACCTTTCTGCAAAGCCAAGTAAACAGAGTAAAGAGTCAACCTATGGAATGGGAGAAATATTTGCAATGTATCCATCTGACAAGACCAGAATGTATAAAGAATTCAAAAAACTCAATAGTAAATAACAAATAACCTGCATAAAATAAGCATGGTGTGGTAGTGTACCCCTGTCATCTCTGTACTCTGGGAGGCTGAAGAAGGGAGATAACAGGTTCAAGCCCACCCTAGGCAA
Organism: Heterocephalus glaber; assembly: GCF_053883595.1. NCBI lineage: Eukaryota > Metazoa > Chordata > Mammalia > Rodentia > Bathyergidae > Heterocephalus > Heterocephalus glaber. The sequence continues at coordinate 24,621,860 of NW_028258294.1, read as the reverse complement.
CTTAGTGACTTAGAGAGACCTTGTCTCAAAATAAAATAAGGGTTGGGGTATGTAGCTCAGTATGAAGAGCCTGGGTTTAATCCCCACCATTGACTCCCACCTCAAAAATGGCAATAGAACTAAAGAGGCATTTCTCACAAGAAGACATATGAATGATCAATAGATACATGAAAAAATATTCAACATCAATAATATTCATGGAAATGAATGAAAATCAAAACCCCAATACTTCACCCCACTAAGAATAACTGTTATCAGAAAGACTAAAGATATCAATTGATGGTGAGGATGTGGAGAAAAAGGAATCATTGCACACTTGATGAGAATATAATTTAGCATGGTTATTAAGGAAAATAGTATGCAGGGTCCTCAAAAAATTAAAAATAGGGCCGGGATTTAGCTCAGTGGTGCCACCGCCTGCCTCAGAAGCACAAGGTCCTGAGTTTGATCCCTGGTCCCAAAAAATAAAATAAAATAAAATAAAATAAAATAAAATAAAATAAAATAAAATAAAGCTACCATGTGATTCAGCAATCCCACTCATAGATTTAGACCCAAAATAAATGAAATTGGTATGTTGAAGAGACATCTGCTTGTTCATTTTCACTGTAGCACTATTCATAATGGCCAAGATGCAGAAACAACCTAAGTGTTCATCAATTGATAAATAAAGAAAATACAGTAGGCAGAAAGGTTCTGATCCCCATCTACTTGGTATTCACCAGAAACTCACTACATTCAATTAATGAATAGGATTTCATGATTAGTTGGTTAACAGATTAATATAGGAAGTAGCTGTCAGTCCTAATTTCTTGGATCTTATTTTCTGCAAGATGTGGGTGAGGGACAGGCAACTTAGTGAGACCCTGCCTTAAAAAGAAAAAGGGCTGGGGATGTAGTTCAGTGTGAATGCCCTGAGTTCAATTTCCAGTACAGCTGAAAAGAAGAAAAAGAGGAGGATGGGGAGGGAGAAGGAAGAGGAAGGAGTTGTTGTTCTACGAGGTGCTCTATGGCAGCATATTATTGGTACAGCTTACCAAATAGTCAGTGAAACATTGTGAAGATAATGAGTCTGCTGAAAGAATAAAAATGCAATGCAGGTTCAAACCAGGATAACAACTGTGATCTTTCTTCATAAAATAAGTTTACTCTACTGAACTGAAGGGTGTGTAACGTGATCCAAAGTCTGACAATTGGGTAATGTCCTACAAGATAAGGCAGAGTGTCTTAGTTACTTTTCTCATTGCTGGGACAAAATATCCAACACTCACAAAGGAGGAAAGGTTTATTTTAGTTCAGTTTGTAGATATTTCAGTCCATAGTCATCTGGCTCTAAGGCAGGACAGCATAGGAGAGGGACATGGTAGAGCAGAAACAGTTCATGGCAGGTAAAAAAGCAGACAGTAGTGAGCTTCCCTTTCCCTTTTGTTCTATCCAAGCTACAAGCCTATTGGTTGATGCCACCAACACCCAGGGTGGGTCTTCCCATTATCCACACCTAGCGTGATGCTAAACCAAACAGTTGGCTTATTTAGCTATCACACACCCTTAATCCACATCCATAAACTCTAGATCCAGTCACCTCTGAAGAGTCTCACCTTTGATTGCGTGAGGCTTTGGGGGGACATCTAGATACAAGCCATAATACAGAGTTTTTGAGCCAGAGTGCCACATTCTATCTTCTAGTACTTCTGGGGGACATAAATTGATAAATTCTTTCCACATTCTTCCAATGTATGAGGAAAATGTCAGAAAAAAACATAATTGTTCAACATTAAGAACATATGACAAACATACTGTATGTCTATAAAAGCAAGGCTCATCTCAAAGCAAAATGTACCTCTATTGTTAAAACAAAAACCAAAGAATTCAAAGCTACTAACTTTTCAATAATCCACAACTTAAAGAGACTTCATTAGTACTGTTGATGCTATTAAAAGAATTGATCATAAAACAAAAGTACAAAGAAAAATATTGTGTAATGCATAATCTGAACTGAAAATGACAGAGATAAAGTGAAAGCTTTTGAAATTTTAGTGAAGAGCTGTGTAAAAGCTTGTCACAGTTCTCAAAGCAAACATCTGATCCAATTATTCATTGCTAATAATTCAGGGGAAAAGATAACACCAGAAAAGGAATTCAGTTTTAAAATCTTTAAGGGTTAATTTTTAAGTGGACTCAAAGTTTCTTATTTTCTAAATTTTCTGCACTTCAAATCCAAAATTCTCCTAGAAATTGAACTGATTTTTCAATACTTTTGATTTTCTGCTTTTAATTTTTTTCAATTTTTTTGACAGGGTCTCACTATATATTTCAGGCTGTTCTCAAACTCATAATCACCCTGCTTCAGCCTCTCGAAAGCTGGGTTTACAAGCATGTGCCACCATGAATAGCTTCAATATTTAAATTTTTTAGACATTTGTAGTTATCTAGTCTCTCACAACAAGAATGGTGTCTGTGTTCATGAACAATAAAAAAACAGTGAAGAAAGCTTATGTCAGCCCTCTTATGTCAGGGTTCTACCAGTGCCCTACTATAATGAATCATTTTCCAGCTAGTCTTCCTTTTCTCTTTAAGACCCATCTCTAATTCCTCATCTCCTGAAAGGCACCTAATCTGCCTATTAAAAAAGATCTCTTTCCTCTGAATTCATACAGCTTGAATTGTTTATTAGTCATTTTACACTTAGCATTCCTATTTCCTGACACATGATTTTTCTTACAAGTATGCATCTTAAATCTCAATTCAATGTAGTTTTCTGAATGTAAATTATCACAACCCTCTGGAAGACAATTTGGCAGCACTTTTTAAAGTAAGCATGCCCAATAGTATTGATTGTAGAAATTTTTCCCAGGGAAAAAATAGGGGTATGTGTAAATATTTAGTAACATGGAGAGGGCCCAGGAGCCCCTGCCATCCCAGCACCTGGCACCATTGCATGGAGCCCAGGACTGGCCCCTGCTGTCCCCGCACCTAGCACAGTCCCATGGAGGGCCGCAACACAAGACTGCTGTGCTGGCTGCACCAGTATCTAGATCTGCACTACAGAGGCGCCTAGGGCCATACAGGCCATGGTTATGAGCTCCAGAAGATAGAGCAAAAATAAACAACACAGAGAGGGCCTCTTGAGGCTCCTTGATGAAAATTGAAGCCCACTGGGAAAGTGAAGAAAATCTCTGCAATAAAGGCATACTAGGCCACTGTGGTTGGTAAGGTGGCGGTATCCGCACCTCCAATTGGAACCTGGAGTCACTTTGAGGGAAGGGCAGCAGAAACCTGCAATAGAACCTTGCAGAGTTCAATCCTGCAGAAAGTCAAGGAGCTCAACTTGGGCCTTGCAGCCAAAAATCAGCCTGAATCTCAGCGGACAATGGCTGGTTTACTAAGATTAATAGACTTAGATTTCACACTGTTGCCGACATTGTTTATTGCAACAGCAGAAATATACCCTGAAGGAGGGCCCCCTTTTTCTTCTTTTCTGCTTTTTCTCCCTCCCTTCTTGTTCTTCACATCTCTCCATATTTGTTCTTTTTCCTGTCCTATTTCAGATTTTTATTCTATCTTTCCTGCACTTAATTGTCATTAAGGTGAATACGGCTCCTACCTTTCCTATTGCTATTAGTTTGTTCTGTTCTTGTCTTTGCTCCTTCACTCTTTCTTTTCCTATTGTCTTCAACAGCTTCCCAAAGTTTGTGAGCTCTTTTTGTGTCGTCTGGCCTCACTTATAAGCTTTTCCTCTCCTTCTCTCTTTCCCTCCCTCCCCAACTCCTTCTACATCCTCATTCCAAAGGGTAAATATGCTATACTGAAGTGTTTATTTACTACAAACAAATTTTGGGCTGATCCTTGACTTTGATATAGTTTACATGGTTAAAGGAGACAGATTAATATCTAACACAAATTGTCATTTTCTAAGCTGGGTTTGAGGCTATTGTTGATGCTGATTATATCACTTGGGCTAAGTTGTGATTGATCTAATCAGTTATGCTTCCTGGTATACTGAAAACAAGACTGCCTAAGAGTCATTAGAGACTCAAAACCTAAAGACCAGCTATATCTGGAAAATACCTCTGACAAGCAATCGCTCAATAAGGATTCTAAATACAAGCAATAAAGATACTCACAATAAGCAATGTTGAAGTATCAACCCAGGAATTAAACCAAAAACATCACTAACAACAAAAATAGGAATGAAAAGATGACTAAACAAGGCTCAAACCCAGACTTCCAGCTCACCAAAGGAAAATTCTGGGGGCAATGATGTGGAAAAATCTGATAACCACCTGGACACCCTGAACTGACAACATGTGAAGTAACAAAATAGATGAACGAGACTCTAGAAAAACTCAAAACAGAAACAATTTACCAGACAACTATAGAGATGGTGAGCAGAATGAAAGACATGATTAGAGATGCTAGAACAGAAACAAATAAAAAAAAATTAGATGAGTTCAGGACCACGATGGAAGCCATGAATGTCCAGCATGGGAAAGAAATGAACACCCATGAATGCTCAACACAGGAAAGAAATAAAATCCATTAAACATATTCAAACAAATATTCAGGAGGTTAAGAACTATTGAGGGCGGGGGGATATAGCTCAGTGGTTCCGCTGCCTGCCTCTGAAATGCAAGGTTCTGAGTTTAATCCCTGGTACCAAACAAACAAACAAACAAACAAAACTCTACTGAAAGTATTCACAGCACAATGACCCAATGTGAAGACAGAATATCACATATAGAAGACAGGGTTGCAGTTTGTGACCATGAAAAGAGAGATTTCTTTAAAATAATAAGGAACCATGAGAAATTGATCCAGCAGCTGCTAGATGATGCGAAGAAGAATAACATACAACAAACAGGAGTCCATGAAAAAACAGAAGAAAATACAAATGGCATATAAAAAACCTGTTCACAGAAGTAATGGCAGAAAACTTCCCAACCAGGGTAAAATAACTCAACATACAGATAAGTGAGGCATATAGGACTCCAACTAGCCATGATCAAAAAAAATCTACACCTAGACATATAATAATAAAGATACCGGAAACCCAACAGAAAAAAATTCTACAAGCAGTTAGAGAAAAGAAACAAATCACATACAAAGGAAAGCTCGCCAGAATCACGGCAGACTTTTCAACACAAACCCTCAAGGCAAGGAGAGCCACGAGTGAAATATTTCAAACCCTAAAAGAAAATAACATCCAAACTAGATTGATGTATCCTGCAAAATTATCTTTCAAAATTCATGGAAAAATAAGATACTTCCACAACAAAAGACACATGAAAAACTTCATGAATAGCTATCCAGTACTCCAAACAATGAACTAGAAAAAAGCAAGGAGGGTCACAAAGCCATGAGGCCCAAGAGAGTGAAGCCATCAGGCGAGGCAAGAAATTAAAAGAAAGGGGTGAAAAATAAAAAAAGAGCCAACAACAGGAAAATATCATGACAAGTCTAAGTCAATACTTACCAATTATAACCATCAATGGTAATGGCCTCAATCCATCAATAAAAAGAAAGAGACTGGCAGAATGGATTAAGAAGTAATATTTAACAATATGCTGTATACAAGAAACACAGCAAATGCAAAATGAAATTCATAGACTGAAAGTAAAAGGATGGAAAACATTTCTACAACTGGAACCCAGAAAAAAGCAGGGTAGCAATCTTATTCACAAAGTACATTTCAAACCAAAACTAAGAGAGACAAAGAAGGTGACTACATCCTTATAAAGGGAACAATCCAACAGGAAGAGATGACAATCATACATATATATGCACCAAGTACTAGCGCACCCAACTATATAAAACAAATGTTACTGGACATGAAAAACCAAATACTAATATAATTGCAGGGGGGGACCTCAACACCCCACTGTCACAAATAGATCACCTAGACAGAAAATCAACAACAAAACACTAGAACTGAACCAAACTTTTGAACAAATGCACTTAATGGATGTCTACAGAGTATTCCACCCCACAAAATCAGAAAACACATTCTCTTCAGCTGCATATGGGTCATTCTCCAAAACAGACCACATACTTGCTTATAGAACACGTTTAAGTGCAAAGGACCTGAAGTTATCCCCTGTATATCATCAGACCACAGTGCAATGAAATTGGAGATGAATAGCATAACAAACCTCAAGAACTTCACAAATACATGGAAATTGAATAACACTCTCCTGAACAACCAATGGATCACAGAGGAAATTAAAGGAGAAATTAGATAGTTTCTACAATTTTTTTTCTTAAATTCTTTCATGAGTACATTTTAGGTATACAATACATTTAGATTTATCTTTGGGTGCTTGTACCTATATATGATCTATCTTGGTTCTTATTTTTTCCCCATTACCTGTGTGCCCTTCACCCCTAAACCCTTCCCTATTTACATACTCCGTTTCCATTTTTTTTTCTTTTCTCATAATCTTGCGTTTCCATTCTTTCCTTTCCTTTCCCCTCCCATCACCCCTACCCCTTTGGACCTTTTCCTATTTCAAAGTATCAATTATTAGCTATTAAACCTTTTAATCCTTATTTACACACTCAGTTTCTCACACTAGAGAAACTATTCGGTATTTACACATGTGTGTCTTATTTATTTCACTTAAGAGTATGGCCTCAATATGCATCCATTTAGCTATAAATGACTCTAGTTTCTCTTTCTTTATGGCTGAGTAGTACTCCATTTTATTCAAAAACCACATCTTGTTTATCAGGTTTCCAGTTGATGGTCACTTGGGATGTTTCCAAGCTTTAGATATTACAAACTCTGCCACTATAAACATGGGTACACATATATCTCTGTGGTATGATTCTTTTAATTCATTTCGGAAAATAGCCAGCAGGGAAATAGCTGGGTCAAATGGGACCTCCAGCCCTAGTTCTTTGAGGTATCTCCACACTAATTTCCATAGCGGCTGCACCAGTCTACACTCCCACCAACAATGGAGAAGGGTTCCTTTCTCTCCACAACACTGCCAGCATTTGTTATTTGTTCGTTTCTTGATAGCAGTCATTCGTTCTGGGGTGAGGTGGAATCTCAGTGTTGTTTTCATCTGCATCTCTAGAATGACCGGTAATGTTGAACATTTTTTTATGTTTATTTGCTGCTTTTACTTCTTTGTCTGAGAAATGTCTGTTCATTTCAGATGCCCATTTTTGAATTGAGTCTTTGAATTTGGGGGGTCTGATTTTTTTTCAGTTCTTTATATATTCTAGATAGCAGCCCTTTGTCTGAGTTACAGCTGCTAAAAATTTTTTCCCACATTGTGGGTTATCTCTTCACGCTGGTGGTGGTTTCTCTTGCAGTGCAAAAGCTTTTCAATAAGATGAAATCCCAGTTGTTGATTCTTTCTGCTAGTTCCCATGCTACTGAGGTTTTGTTCATAAAGTCTTTTCCTATGCCAATATCTTCAAGAGTTCTACCTAACTTATCTTACAGCAACTTTAGTGTTTCTGTCTTAATATTTAAATCTTTAATCCACTTAGATCTTAGTTTAGGGCAGGGTGATAGATATGGGTCTAGTTTTAATCTCTGACAGGTTGAAATCCAGTTTTTCCAACACCATTTATTAAATAGGCTATCTTTCCTCCAGTGAGGGTGGTTGGCTACTTTGTCAAAGATGAGGAGGCTGAGAATGTCTGAAGTTGTTTCTGCATCTTCTAATCTATTCCACTGATCCTCAGGTCTGTTTCTTTGCCAGTACCATGCTGTTTTTATCACAGTAGCTATGTAGTATAGCTTCAAGTTGTGGATTGTGATACCCCCAGCCATGTCTCTGTTGCCCAGAATTGCTTTTGCTATTCTAGGTCTCTTCTGGTTCCAAATGAATTTTTGGATTGTTCTCTCTAGCTCTGTGAAGTATATTGTTGGAATTTCAATCAACATTGCATTAAATCTATATAGCAGTTTTGGAAGTATGGCCATTTTCACTATATTGATTCTTCCTATCCAGGAACAAAGGATTTCTTTCCATTTTCTTACATCCTCTTCAATCTTTTTCAGGGAGCTGTAGTTTTCAGTGTAGAAGTCTTTCGCTTCCTTTGTTAGACTGATTCCTAGATATTTCATTTTTTTGGATGCTAATGTAAAAGGAATTGCATCCCTAATTTCTCTGTCAATGAGTCTGCTATTTGTGTATAAGAAGGCTATTGTTTTCTGAGTATTGACCTTATATCCAGCTACTCTACTGAATCTGTCAATTAATTCCAGAAGTCTTTTGGTAGAGTTTTTGGGGTCTTCTACGTAAAGTATCATATCATCAGCAAATAATGAGAGTTTAATTTCTCCCTTTCCTATCTTTATTCCTTTTATTTATTTCTCTTTTTTAATTGCTGTGGCTAATGTTTCCAGAACTATATTGAATAGGAGTGGTGATAGTGGGCATCCTTGGCTTGTTCCTGATTTTAGCGTGAAAGTTTTCAGTTTTTGACCATTTAGTATGATGTTGGCTGTTGGTTTTTCATAGATAGCCTTAATCAGGTTGAGATAAAGACCTTCTATGCCAATTTTCTGTAGTGTTTTTATCATGAGTGGGTGTTGGATTTTGTCAAATGCCTTTTCTGCATCTATTGAGATGATCATATAGTTTTTGTCCTTGACTCTGTTAATATAGTGTATTACATTTATTGATTTATGAATCATCCTTGCATCCCTGGGATAAATCCAACTTGGTCAGGGTGTATGATCTTCTTGATGACCCTCTGTATAATGTTTGCCAGTATCTTGTTGAGGATTTTTGCATCTATGTTCTTTAGGGAGATTGGCCTGTAGTTCTCTTTTTGGGTTGGGTCTTTCCCTGGTTTTGGAATCAAAGTCACACTTGCTTCCAGGAATGAGTTTGGAAGCCTTGCTTCCCTTTCAATTCCCTTGATGAGTTTAAAGAGTAATGGCAATAGTTCTTTAAATGTCTTGTAGAATTCAGCAGTGAAGTCATCAGGACCTGGGCTTTTCTTTGTTGGCAAATTTTTTATTACATTTCCAATTTCACTAATTATAATTGGGGTGTTTAGAATTTCTATATCTTCATTTAACTTTGGCAATTCGTATGTATCTAGGAATCTGTCCATTTCTGTGTTTTCCATTTTATTAGAGTACAGATTCTCAAAGTAGGTATTGATGATCCTCTGGATTTCTGCTGGTTGTTGTGACTTCACCTTTTTCATTCTTAATTGCATGGATTTGAGTCTTTTCTTTCCTTTTTTTTGGATAAGGTTGGCTAAAGGTTTATCGATTTTATTTATTTCAAAAAACCAACTCTTTGATTCATTAATTTTTGTATCATTCTCTTAGTCTCCATTGCATTGATTTTTGCTCTGACCTTTATAATTTCCTCTCTTGTGCAGTCTTTGGGTTTTTTATTCTCTTCTTTTTCTAGGAGTTTCAGGTTCTGCATTAGATTATTTATCTGAGTTCTGTTTTCCTAATAGGGGCATTCAATGCTATCAATTTCCCACATAGAACTGCTTTCATTGTGTCCCATAGATTCCTAAATGTTGTACTGACATCATCATTTACTTGTAGAAACTGTCTAATTTCTTCTTTAATTTCCTCTGTGACCCATTGTTTGTTCAGGAGGGTGTTATTCAATTTCCACGTGTTTGTGGGAGTTTTGCAGATTCTCATGTTATTGATTTCCAATTTTATTGCACTGTGGTTTGATAATATGCAGGGGGTAATTTCAATTCTTTTACATTGACTTAGACATGTCCTGTGAGCTAGCGTGTGGTCTATTTTGGTGAATGACCCGTATGCAGCTGAAAAGAATGTGTATTCTAATTTTGTGGGGTGGAACACTCTGTAAATATCTGTAAGTCCATTTATTCAATAGCTTGACATAGTTCTAGAATTTCATTAATTTTTTGTCTAGATGATCTGTCTATTTGTGATAGTGGGGTATTGAAGTTCCCCACTACAACTGTATTAGTGCTTATTTGGTTTTTCACGTCCATTAATATGTTTTGTATAGTTGGGGGCATTTATATTTGGTGCATATTTAGGATTGTCATCTCTTTCTTTTGGATTGTTCCCTTCAGAAGGATGTAATGACCATCTTTGTCTAGTTAGTTTTGGTTTGAAATTTACTTTGTCTGCAAATAAGATTGCTACCCCTGCTTTTTCTGGGTTCCTGTCATGTGGAGACCCATTTTATATCCTTTTACTTTCAGTCTATGAATTTCTTTTTGACTCAGGTATGTTTCTTGTATACAGCATATTGCTGGATTTTGCTTCTTAATCCATTCTGTCAGTCTACTTCTTTTGATTGGTGAATTGAGGCCATTAACATTAATAGTTATAATTGAGAGATATTGACTCATCCTTGTCATGATTTTTTACTGCTTTTGGCTCTTATTTCTTTTTCCCCCTTTCCCTTTAGTTTCTGACCTTGTCTGGTGGCTTCCCTCTGTTGAGCCTCATGGAGTTGTGACCTTCTTTGCCTTTTTCTGGGATATTGCTTAGAATTGTTTGGAGTGCTGGTTTGATGTTCATGAAATTTCTCAGGTGTCCTTCATCATGGAAGTATCTAATTTCCCCATCAATTTTGAAAAATAAGTTTGTAGGATACAACAGTCTAGGTTGGAAGTTATTTTCTTTTAGGGCTTGAAATACTTCACTCCAGGCTCTCCTTGATTTGAGGGTTTGTGTTGAGAAGTCTGCTATGATTCTGATGGGCTTTCCTTTATGGGTGATTTGTTTCTTTTCTCTAACTCCCTGTAGGATTTTGTTTTTCTGTTGGGTTTCTGGGATCTTGACTATTATATGTGTAGGTGTAGATTTTTTTGATCATGGCTGGGTGGAGTTCTAGATGCCTCGCTTATCTGTATGTCCAATTCTCCTCCTCTGTCTGGGAAGTTTTCTACTATTACTTCTGTGAACAGTTTTTTATGTCAATTGTTCTTTCTCCTGTTTTTTTGTGGACTCCTGTGAGTGTTATGTTATTCTTCTTTGCATCATCTAGCAGCTGTTGAATTGATTTCTCATGGTCCCTTACTATTTTTAAGAAATCTCTGTTTTCATGGTCCTTCACCACAATCCTGTCTTCTATATCTGATATCCTATCTTCCGATTCTCTTAATCTGCTCTGCATGCTTTCAATGGAGTTTTTAATCTCCTGACTGTTTGAATGTGTTTCATGGATTCCATTTCTTTCTTATGCTGGGCATTCACGGCTTCCAGCATGTTTCTGAGCTCATCTATTTTTTTTTATCAGTTTCTGTTCTAGAGCCTCTAATCATGTCTTTCACTCTACTCACCATCTCTGTAATTATCTGGGAAATTATTTCTGCTTTGAATTTTTCTAGAGCCTCATTCATCTGTTTTGTTACCTCTTGTGCTATCAGTTCAGGGTGTCCTGGTGGTTGATTTTCAGGCTTTTCCACCTCAGTTCCCCCAGAAATTGCCTTTTGTGGCATGGAAGTCTGGGTTTGTGCCTTGCTTAAATGCCTTCTTATTTTTGTTTTTGGTACTGTCCCTGTTTTAGTTCCTGGGTTGATATTATGAAGTTGTTTATTGCAAGTATCTTTGTTGATCTATTTAAAACCCTTATGGAATGACTGCTTCTCAGAGGTGTCTACAAGATATAGCTGGTATTTAGGTTTTGAATCTCTAATGTCTCTGAGGCTATCTCATTTTCATTATACCAGGACGGAAAACTGCTTAGATCAATCATGACACCTTAGCCCAAGTCATACAATCAGCAACACCATAGCATCAAATACCTCTTAAAGAATGACAATTTGTGGTAGTTATTAATCTATCACCTTTAAAAAATAAAGGGCCTCCTTCAAGGTGTGTCTCTGCTGTCACAATAGACAACGTGGGCAGCAGTGTGCAGTTATAAGTCAATGAGTCTCAGCAAGCCAGCAGCAGACCAGTGAGATTCAGGCAGATTTCTGGTTGCAAGTCCCAAGTTGAGCTCCCTGACTTCCTGCAGGGTTGCACTCTGCAAGTTTCTATTGCAGGTTTCAGCTGCTTTTCCTCTGAAGAATGTCCAGTTTCCAATGGGAGCTGATGATCCCTCCAACTTACCAATCACAGTGGTCTGGTGTGCCTTTATTGCAGAGATTCCCTTCACTTTTCCAATGGGCTTGTTTTCATCAGGGAGCGTGAGACACGCACTCTCTCTGTTGTTCACGTCTGGAGCTCAGGACAATGGCTTTTGTCCCGCTGTGCCTCTGTAGTGTGTAACCAAGTAGCTGCACAGCCAAAAGGCCAGAGGCTGGGAAGGGAGGGGGGTATTGTTGGAGGCACCTGCACGGCCAAGCCATCAGCTGGTGGGCTTTCCCCGGGGGGGGGTCCTCCACACCCTGTCCTGGTGGCTGCTGGAAAGGTGGTGGAGCAAGCCAGAGTAAGCCTGCAAACACTCGGCCCCACTCAGCCCCACTGGCTCTGTTTGGCCCAGCCGTCAGCTGGTGGGCCTGCCCGGGGGAGGGGGGGGTCTGACAGTTTCTACAATTAAATAATAATGCCAATACAACATATAGGAATCTATGGGACACAAAGAAAGCACTTCTACAAGGGAAATTCATAGCAGTGAATGCCCACACTAGAATAACAAAGTGAGCTCAAATAAACAACCCAACGCTGAACCTCAAGCTCTTAGAAAAAGAAGAGTAAGATATGTCCAAAGCTCATAAAAGGGAGGAAATTATAAAGATCAGAGTAGAAATCATTGCAAAGGAGACTAAGAGAATGATAGAAAAAAATCAATGAATGAAAGACATGGTTGTTAGAAAGAAAAAATAAAATTGACAAACTCTTAGATAACCTTATCAAGAAAAGTGGAAAAAAAGGCTCAAATTCATGTATAATTAGGAACAAAAAGCGTGAAATCACAACAGATCCAGCAGAAATCCAGAAGATCATAAATACCTACTTTGAGAACCTTTACTCCAATAAAATGGAAAACAAAGAAGAAATGGACAGATTCCTAGATACATATAAATTACCAAAGTAGAACAAAGAAGATATAGAAATTCTAAACACCCCAATTTCAATCAGTGAATCTGAAAATGTAATTAAATATTTACAAACAAAGAAAAGCTCAGGTCCTGATGGCTTCACTACTGAATTCTATAAGACATTTAGAGAATAACTATGGCCACTACTGTTTAAACTCTTCAATGAAATTGAAAGGGAAGCAATATTCCTAAATTCATTCCTGGAAGCAAGCATCACCTTGATCCCCAAAGCACAGAAAGACCCAAGTGAAAAAGAACTATAAGCCAGTCTCCCTAATGAATATAGATGCAAAATCCTTAATAAGATACTGCCAAACAGAATACAGTGGATCATCAAGAAGATCATACACCCTGACTAAGTTGGATTTATCCTAGGGATGCAAGGATGGTTCAACATATGCAAATCAGTAAATGTTATACACTATATTAAGAGTCAAGGATAAAAACCATATGATCATCTCAATACATGCAGAAAAGGTGTTTGACAAATCCAACACTTATTTATGATATAAACCCTATAGAAAATTGGAATAGATGGTCTTTACCTCAACTTGATAAAGGCTATCTATGAAAAACCAACAGCCAATATAATAGTGAATGGTCAGAAACTAAAATCTTTTATGCTAAAATCAGGACCAAGACAAGGTTGCCCACTATCACCACTCCTGTCCAATACAGTTCTGGAAACATTGGCCACAACAATGAAACAAGAGAAAGAAATAGAAGGAATTAAGGTAGGAAAGGAAGAAGTTAAACTGTCATTATTTGCTGATGACATAATACTCCATATACAAGAACCAAAAAACTCTGCTAAAAGACTTCTAGACTTAAATGACAGATTCAGCAGAGTAGCTGGACACAAGGTCAACACTGAAAAATGTTGTAGACAAAAGACTCACTGAGAGAGAAATTGGGGAACCAACTACTTTCACAATAGCATCCAAAAAATGAAATATCTAGGAATCAATCTAACAAAGGAAATAAAAGATCTCTACCTTGTAAACTACAGCACTCTGAAAAACAAGATTGAAGAGGATATAAGAAAATGGAAAGACTTCCCTTGTTCTTGGACAAAGAACCAATATAGTGAAAATGGCCACACTCCCCAAACTGCTATACAGAGTCAATGCAATCCCAATTTAAATCCCCACAGTATATTTCACAGAACTAGAGAAAACAATCCAAAAATCACTTGGAACCAGAAGAGACCTAGAAGAGCAAAAGCAATTCTAGGTAACAGAGACATGACAGGGGGTATATCACGATCCCCAACATAAAACTATACTACAAAGTCACTGTGATAAAAATAGTATTGTACTGTCAAAGAAACAGACCCGAGGATCAGTCGGACTAGATTAGAACATGCAGGAACAAATCCAGACATACTCAGCCACCTCATCTTTTGTTTTTTTGGTCCTAAGGATTGAACTTGGGACCTTGGGCTTGCAAGGCAGGCAGCAGAACCACTGAGCTAAATACCCAGCCCCCTGCCTTATCTTTGACAAAGGAGCCAATCATCCTCACTGGAAGAAAGATAGCCTCTTTCATAAATGCTGCTGAAAAACTGGATCTCAACCTGCCTAAGATTAAAATTAGACCCATATGTTTCACTATGCACTAAATTAAAATTGAAGTGGATCAGAGATCTAAATATTAAAACAGAAACAGTAAAATGGCTGAAAGAGAGGTTAAGCAGAACTCTTAAAGACATTGGTATAGGAAAAGACTTTATGAACAAAACTTAAGTCACACGGGAACTAGCGCAAAAAGATCAACAACTGGGATCTCATCTTATTAAAAAGCTTCTGCACAGCAAGAGAAACCACTAACAGAGCTAAGAGATAACCCACAATGTGGGAAAAAAATTTTAGCAGCTGTTCCTCAGACAAAGTTCTGCTGTCTTGAATATATAAGGAACTTTAAAGAATCAGACCTCCCAAATTTAAAGATCCAATCCAAAAATTGGTATCTGAAATGAACAGCATTTCTCAGACAAAGAAGTAGAAATAGCAAATAAACATATAAAAAATGCTCAACATCACTGGTCATTCGAGAGATGCAAATGAAAACAAAGCTGAGATTCCACCTCACTCCAGAAAGAATGGGTGCTATCAAGAAATCAACCAACAACAAATGCTGGTGGTGTTATTGGGAGAAAGGAACCCTTCTCCACTGTTGGTGGGAGTGCAGACTGGTGCAAGCCCTGTGGAAATCAATATGGAGATACCTCAAAAAACTAGGGTTAGAGGTCCTATTTGACCCAGCTATTCCCCTGCTGGGTATCTTCCCAAAAGAATTAAAAGAATCACTCCACAGTGATATATACACACCCATGTTTATAGTGGCATAGTTTGTAATAGCTAAAATTTGAAAACAGCCCAATTGCCCATCAACTGGAGACTGGATAAAGAAAATTTTTTTATAAAATGGAGTACTATTCAGCCATAAAGAATGAGAAACTAGAGACATTTATACCTAAATGGGTGCACATTGAGGCCATACTCTTAAGTGAGATAAATAGGACACACATGTGTAAATACAGAATAGTTTCTCTGGTATGAGAAACTCAAAGTGTAAGTAAGAATCAAAATGTATAATAGATTATGTGAAACAGGAAAAAAAGGTCCAAAGGAGAAGGGGAAGAGGGAGGGGTAGGGGAAAGGAAAAAATATGAGAAAAAGAAAAAAATGGAAACAAAGTCTTTGTAAATAGGGAAGGGTGGAGGGGGTGAAGGGAGGGCAGGAGACTGGGGAAAAAATTAGAACCAAGATATATCATGTAAAGTTGCAAATTCCCAATGATGAATGTCATTGCATTGTATACTTAAAATGTACCAATAAACTTAATGAAAAACAAAGATTTATTAAGAAGAATATTAAAGAGAAAGCTATTTTTAATTTCAGTAAATTGGAAACTCCAAAGTGCAACTACAAAAATTAAATTAATTATAAAATTAGAAATCAGATATTATATAGCTACTAAAAACACTTGCAGCAATTTCTTTGTAGACACTGCAGTTACAAAACCAATACAAAGTCCATCTATTAGTTTTGAAAGTCTGTATATTTACATACAAAAATGCTTTTTAAATTATTCCTTTTGCTAATATAAGTATAGTCTGATTTTCCTGTAATAATTCTTTGCAATTAAAATCTAAATTTAATTGGAAATTCTGCAAAGCTACATACATGTTAATTATTCTTTGCAATTCCACACAACTCAGAAATAAACAAAGTAGGTGTGTTACCTAAGTTTTGTTACTATTGATGATCTGATGCCTGATTTAGGGTCCTTTGACTCACAGAAATATGGGAGAAAGGTAAGATTTGCAAGACCAGGATATATGGTTTGTGGGTTATTTTCAAGGAAGGGAAGGGAGAAGGAAAGGAAGAAATGGAGGAAGGAGGGCAAAAGAAAAATCTGCAGTTGTGTGCCATAAATTTATGGAATTTCTTTGTAAATGGTTGCACACATGTCAGATGCTTGAACTGGAAATTGTATGTCCTTACTATGACAGATGTAAAACATTAAGAATTAATTTTCTTGAAATAAAAATCCTTTGAAACATGAGACCAACAGGGTTCAAAACATTTTCTGTGATGACAAAAAGGTTAGAAGATACTGTTCTAGATTTAAGCACTTGAGTCCATGGACATAAGGAGAAATTTTTAGGAGTGCCCTTTACAATAAATCACATTGCCCTGATATCCATGGGCTGAATTAATGTTTTCTGAATATATGAATAAACCCACTAGGCAGATACACCTATGGGGGTGGGGAGTGTCCTTTGCTCCTTTAAATGATTGCTAATGCTCCATCCTCCTTCAAAGTTGTGGAGTTTTTGTTTGCTTTTTTGACAGTACTAGGAATTAAACCCAGAGCCTTCTCACAGAGCTACATCCCCTGCCCTTTTAATTTTTTATTTGGAGAAAGAGTCTCACTAGGTAGTCCAAACTGGCCCCAATCTGCATCCTCCTGCCTCAGTCTTCCACAGTGGGAATCCCACCCCACCTGGCTAAAGTTATTTCTTGTTTCATCAAAGGCCCTCCAGAGAAAATTGCAAGGAATCAAGAAAAACCTGAGTGACTCTTACTCTTTTTAGGTGACCTAGGGTAAACTTTACTTATTATAATATTAAATTCTAGCTAGTGGTACATTCCTACAATCCCAGCACTGGAAGGCTGAACAATGAAGACAGAGTTAATAGAGGCCTGCTAGAGCTAGATAATGAGACTGTCTCAAAACAAAAACAAAAACAAAGCAAAAATACTAAATCTGCTGTTCAGAGGTAGAATACATTTGTCTTTTGGGGGTACACGGGATATAGAGCCTCAAACTAAGGCTCAGGAATGTGCCAATCTTTCTACATGTGATGAGTCTCCAATATGCATGTGTGTATGTTTTTTCAATAAAAACTCTTTGTTGTCTTTGCTTAGAGAGGTACTGCTTTGGGAATTATCTCCAGGGTGTTGCCTGGCCTAGCTATTGTGAGGTGTATTGGTATAAATACTGGTATGCATATGCATGACCATCAACAGATGAATGAAGAAAATGTGGTATATATACACAATATTATTCAGCCATAAAGATACATGAAATCATGTCACTTGCAGCAAAATGGATAGAACTTGAGGTCTTAATTTTATGTGAAATAAATCAGACATGAAAAGTTAGGTATCAAGTGGTTTTCGTTCTATGAAAAACTTAAAAGTTAAGTTTTAATAGTAATAGTAGCAAACAAAACGACTGTGGCAGGAGGACTTCAAAAAGGCAGAATTTGTGGAGATGACGGTAGAGGATAGGGGTTATGAGGCAATCAAAAATAATATGATGTATACATGTACCAATTCCCCAGAATGAATGCAACTGTTATATAATGCAAATGTAAACACGCAGTAAAAGAATTATCTCTAGGCCACTCCTCATTTGCTGTAATAAATCTGTCTTCACTCTATTGTTTCCAGATTGTGCTTTGCACTCACCATGAGATGAAACCATTGTGTCTGGTTTCACAATGACCTTCCATACTGTTAAGTACCTGAAGAGTCCAGTCTGTAATATAGGACCAGACAGAATGATCCCTAACTAAAATCACAGTCTCATCTTTACAAAACCATTGATTAATTTTAAGCCAGTATATAAGTAGATTTTTAAGTCCATTGTGTTTCTTTTCTTGCAAACATGGTTTCATTAATTTCAAGAAATCCAAGTCATGGTGAAAATTAATACATTAATAGCAAAGGAAAATAACACTGCAAAAATAGAGTACATAATAACCTCAGACTCGGGATGAGAAATGAGGCAATATTTTCTACGTTATAAAAAGAACATAACTTGGCATTTCTGTTTTAGTTCTTTCGGTTGTTGTTTTTCATTTTCTTTTTACCTTGACATTTCAATCCAAAAATGAGTAATTGTGATCTTTACAATAATATATAACTCCTCAGTGAAGTATCGACAATCTCTTTTGATCAAACTTCAGTCAGGCACTTGTGAGTACTCCTTCTGACTGGATGCTAACTTTAGTCCAGTGGCTCTGCTATTTAGTCCAGTTTTAGTAAGAATCCCAGAGTTGGCTTATCAGAAATGTCCCCTTGATATCTAATAAAAGTCCCCATCTTCTACTTTCAATCTTTTCACCCTGGCTTGCTTTCAGCAATAATCTTATCAAGTCTCTTTAGCTAGGATTCCCATACCCTGATGACCCTCACTCTCTGCTCTTTGGCTATTACAGCTCCACTTGTCTTTATTGTATTAGGAGTCAAGCCCCATATCTCTCTTTCCTACTACAAAACTCCATTGTAGGGGTCCCTTTTGAATAACATCTGGCTTACTATTAACAAGTGTCATAAATAATTCTTTAACAGTATAATGATCGACAAATTACTACAATCCAAGGCAAAAAATAGGATTTTTTCCTTTTGTAGAAAAAGTGGAAATGTTGGTCTCTTCTCAATACACTAAACTGTAGACTTAAGAGTAGATTCACTGTCAGAAGATAAATATCTAAACAAGTAAAATTTTATTCATATATACATATATACACCTATCTTTTGTTGTGTGTGTGTATATATATATATATCTCCAAGAAAAAAAACCTCAAGTGAGTAGATTATATGAAGCTCCTAGCTCCTATAAATGAGTCAAGTCCCAGCCCTTGAGAATTACATGCTGGGTGCTTAGAGAATGTAGAAACTTGTCATATTTATTGTGTGATCTATGATATAATGAAGAATGGTAGAGTATCCTAAAAGACATAACAGGCAAAAAGTGGTTCCCAGTTTCAAAACAAAGGGAAAAGTAAGTTTTGCAAAATATACAAAGCTTTCAACAAGCCACCTTTTCTTTCTCCTTCCTTCCTTCCTTCCTTCCGTTCTTCCTTCCTGCCTTCCTTCTCTCTCTTTCTCTCTCTCTCTCTCTTTCAAAATAGGGTCTTGTTATGTAGTTCAGGCTGGTCTTGAACTCACTATGTAGCCCAGGCTGGCCTAAAACTTGTGGCCATCCTCCTGCCTTGGCGTCCCCAGTTGCTGGGATTACAGGTATGCACCACCACACTTGACTTCAACACGTTTCTAGAATGGATTGCCAAGTTTAAAAAAGGGGGTTATTACTAAGGGCTGGCCAGCAAATCACAGCTTGTGGCCCAAATTTTAAACATACATCAAATTTTACTGAGCACAGTCATGCTCACTTGCATGGTCTATACCTTCTTTACCACTGTAGTGGCAGAACTGAGTAGCCCTCAAAGTGTAAAATAATTATTGTCTGGTCCTTTAAAGAAAAATGGCAGACTTTCATGAAGAAATAAAAAAAGTCTACTGAACTAGTGGCTTTCATTGGCTCACTATAAACAATTCCTACCAAACTACCCTCACTGTTTTCTTTCAGAAGGTTACTGGACTGTTAGAACAGAAAAATGTATATAGACTTCAGCAAGGAACATTACACACAATAACCTCTGGATACAATTCAGACATGGGATCTGAATCAGCAAAATTAGAAGAGGCCATACTGGATAATTAAGAAGGACCTTTAGTTTTCTAAAGGAATATTACACCTAAGGTATTTTATAGCATCTAGTCCATCTTGTTTGGATCTTATTGTAATCAACAAACTCCATGAGTTTAATAAAGTATATCTGAAGATGTAACCATGAAACACTTTAATTGTACACAATGTACATATAACATAAGAGGTATCTCTTCCTCCTTCCCTGTTTAATGTTAAAATGATTGCTTTTACTAACAGTAATTCAACTACTGTTACTAAATTTGTCTTCACAAAAATTCTAGTACAGAGGAAAATAAAGAGGCTTTGGAGTCAGTCAGATCTGAGTTGAACCCTAACAACTGCCTAAAATTTGGGAACACTGTTTAACTTCATGGAATGTCTATTTCCCAATTTATAAATGGCAATTAATACTTATCACATGGTAAGATGAAATAAATGATATATAATAAATAACATTATAAGTATTTTTATAGCTTTTCCAACTCCCAGGATGGCAGAGATCTTACTTTATTCTGTTATCTGGATTATACTGGCCTTTATCATATAATAGTGATGGCAAAACTTTTAGAGCATTCAATGATAACAAACAGCCCCCTGTGGCATGTGTGCCATAGGTTTGCCACCACTGTCATTTGAGGTATTTTGCAGAGGACAAATTACTTTTCATTGAATATAGTAGATAAAGTTAAGGCTAGTATTCTAAAACTTTTAATAAACAAAGATACATAAATAAAACCCTTTTAAACAACTTGGGCTCTTGAGCCAGAGTAATCCAAGATTAAAATTATAATACCTGAACACTATAACTCAGGTTTTGGTTGCTAAGCCCATGTCTCAGGAATATGGAATCACAAATGGAGAGAACTCCTGAGGATCTGGGACAATTAGGAATTTGAGAAAAATTAGGACTCTGGTAGGGTAAGAGTATAAGACAGAAGTTCCAAGAGAGGAGACATTGAGGCTAGGTGAAGGTCCTTAGGAAGCAACAATAGTCTTTAATGTGTATTACTACTAGCCTTATCTCAGACAAGAAACTAGCTTTGAGAGACTGGAAAACAGTTCCTACAAAAGCAGCCCTACCCATAAGGAACGAGTATGCTAAGCTAGAATTTCATATGTGCTACAGTAGTACAATTTTAGCCAGTATAGAACCAAAATCTAAGAAAGTAAGCTATATTATCATTATAGTCTATTGTATTTGAAAAGTTAAAATCAACTTTCTTTAAACTAAAAATATTCTTACATAATGGCTAAAATCCAAAACACTGACAACATAAGATGCTGGAGTGCTGTGCTTCAATGAGAAACCTCACTCATTCCCAGTGGAGAAGTAAAATGATACACTTTGATGAGTTTGTTACAAAAGCATATACAGCGGTACCTTGGTTTACGAATTTAATTAAGATCTTGAAGATGGCTGCATTTGTGTTTGTGTGGGGAAGAGGACCATGGTTGTGTCTGTTACCTGATGTGGAGTTTGCCAATGGAAACAAAATTTTGCCCAATGCATCTTATTTGAGAATTGAATTATTTACAAACAGACATGTTCATGAATCCAGGTGATACAGCAATCAGGCCCCATTGGTATTTGTCTTAGTTACTTTTCTCTTGTTGCTGAGACAAAATACCGGACACCCAAAGTTAAAGGGGGAAAGGTTTATTTAACTCACAGTTTGTACAGGTTTCAGTCCATAATTGGCTGGCTCCAAGGCAGGGTAGCATGGCAGACAGGCATTGCAGAGGAAAAACAGTTTATTGTGGGCAGAAGGTACCAAAGCAAGCAAGAGAGAAAACAAGACTCTTCCTGTTGCTTGTATTGTATCCAGGCTACCAGGATTAGGGTGGTGCCAAACCAATCAGTGGACTTACTGAGTAATCACCTACTCTTAATCCTAGCATTGCACCATGAATCAGTCACACACTCTTGATTCAGCCACCTCTGAAAAAGCCCCATCTATCACTGCGTGAGGCTTTGGGGGTTGGGGAGCATCTAGACACAAACCATAACAGTATTTATGCAAAGGAGCTTGCTACCACAAAAAAACCTGCACATGAATATTTATATAGCAGCTTTAATCATAATTGCCAAAACTTGGGAGCAACAAAGATGTCTTTCAATAGATGAATGGATAAACAAATTGTGACACCTTCATATAACAGAATGTTATTCAGTGATAAAAAGAAATGAACGATCAAGGCATAAAATGATGTGGAGAAACCCTGAAAGCATATTGTTAAGTGGAAGAAAAGGCTATAATCTGAAAAGGTTATATACTATATGATTCCAACTATTTAACATTATAGAAAGGGCAAAAATAAGGATATAGTTATAAAAAATACAAGGGCTTTGAGGGAAGGATCAATAGGTGGAGCCCTGGAGATGTTTAGGGCAGTGTAACTATTCTGTATGGTACTGTAATGGTGGATATTGATCATAAACTTGTCCAATCCACAGTATATACAATACAAAGAGTCAACATTAATGTAAACTATAGACTTTAGTTATTAACATATCAATATTGACTCATCGATTATAATAACTATACCACACTAACACAAGATGTTAGTAAAAGGGGAAATTGTAGGGTGGTGAGGACTATGGAAACTCTTTATATTTTATTTCCAAAGAACTGCATGCTATTTCAATTCATAATCTGAACCACTTTCCAGTTTTCATTTAAGATCTTCAGACTATCTCAACTTCCTTTTTTTGTCCCCATGACCCTCATGCTGGCATACTTCTTCCTAATGAGGTAGCACTATGGACTAGAATAGCTGCTATTTCTTATTGTCATCACTTTCCACAAAGCCAGTATCACAGGACAGACACAAGGGTGCAAGGGTGATGGGATGAAAAGAAGCCGAGAATCTATCCCAACAGGAATATACACAGTTTTATCATGATTATGCTATTACAGTACATAATTAAATTTTAATGATTGTCCAAACAATTAACAATTAGAATACTAGGATCAATCATTCTTTCCTTAATTAAAGGGAAAGCTTTCAATAATACTTCAAATCTTGCCTCAGAGTTTTCTTAACTACCTCATAAAATGAACTCCTTATTCCTACTTCACTAGTTACTGATTTCAAGGCTTTCATAACCACCTCTTTTCTACTTTATTTCTTTTTGCTCTACCTTCTTGCAATGTAAGCTTTATGAGGGCTGAAATCCAGTGTCTCCTTTTGTTGTCTTCTGAGGGGCACAAAATGAACATACTAAATGTAAACAGTTTACTAAATGATTACATAATGGAACACTGAAGGACAGACAGGTAAGGGCATTCCCCATACTCCAATTTCAAAATAAGGACTCTCTATCCATATGTTGATAGGATATGTTACTGGACACTATTTTCACTGCATTATTCATTTAAACACAGGGATCTGGAGAATATATCTATATACTGCCTATATCTATGTAATATATAGTATATAGATATAGAGAAACACTTTTGGCTTTCTTCTTGAGACAGATCTTGCTATGTAGTTCAGGTTACTCTTGAACTCACTATGTAGCCCAGGTTGGCCTCAAACTTATGGCCATCCTCTTGCTTCAGCTTCCTGAGTGCTGGGATTACAGACACGTGCCACCATAGCTGGCTTAGTCGAATATTTTTTCAGACTGTTTTGAATACAGGGTCTGGTTCACATTTTGTGTATCTAGGGCTTAATGAATGATTTTGATGAGGAAGATAATGTAAAGTAGATATCCCAGAGAATATTAAATGTTACTTTTATCAATGTATAAATCTGACCAATTTCACTTTTAGTAATTAACGTAATTACCATATATTAATGACCCTATCATGTGTTCAACTTGGCTTCTTTTTACTCACATTACAGCTTCACAATTATCTTGTAAGTTTAGAATTACCTTTATTTGACTGGCTTTAAAAGACTGAAGGCACAGAGATTAACTTGTACAAGGTCCACAAGTTATATTAAAAAAGAAAAAGATTCAAACTCTGAACTCCACAATTTTCTCCACAAGGTTAAGTAATCTAGCTTTGCTCTAACACAGATTTAATTTCTCAAAACTACTTCTTGTGTTGCAAAGTTTACGATAATACAGCACACAGATCAATATTCCAAAATTACACTCAGTGACAGATGGGGGCAAAGCATTCAATAATCTCTTGATTCACAGAACTTTATGTAATTCATGTACTGGCTAGAGCAACTAACTGATTCTTTTTATTCCCCGTCTGGTCCCTAGGAAGCTTTAGCCAACTGACTTACAAGTGTAGAAAGGGGTAGACAAATGATACATTACAACAAGAACAAAATAATCATTGGTACCTGCCATGAACAGGAAAACCACTCACTGTTAAGCAGTATACTTTAAATAAAGAATGTGTGAATTAAATCCAATAAAACCAAGTGAGAATGTTCTCTTTAACTTGGAAACTACATTCACTGGATTGCAAGGATGATGCAGCCAGAACCACTGGTCCAAGCCTAACAGTGTTTCAAGTGCAAGGGATTATGGGAGAAAAGATCTCCTGGGAATACTTGTCAACCTCTTTCTGTTACATGCAATGCTAGACAGAAATACAATGTAGTGTGGGAGAAAGAAAATGGCAGAGTGGTGATCAATAGCAAAATTCAGCCTCTCCAAGATGTGGAATCCATATACTGGAAAATAGCAACTTGTAGAAGCAAGAAAAACAAACAAACAAAAAAACGAGAGAGAGGGAGAGAGAGAAGCAGAATGCCAAAAATCAGGAAGGAATTGACAGGAAAATTTAGAATCTACAGAGAAGTTGGGAAGATAGTCCACAATGCAGAGAAAAGAAGGGAACAATCTGGACTCTCCCTGGCTCTCTTGTGTAAGGGAAATGGGGTCCCTAGAAGCAAAGTAAGTGCCAAGGGCTGGGAGATCCACATAGAAATGGCAGAGAAGCCTACGGTTTTTGTGAAATGCAAAAACAGAATGTGGTTTTCTTTAAGAGGACTCCTTCCACATGGCAAGCAATAGCTGGAGAGAGATTCAAGTGCCCACCATATTGCCAGACAGTATCACTGATCAGGTGCCATTTTGGGAAGGAGTTGATTATTTAAATCTGGGACTCAGAACAACTGAAAAACAACTTCACTTCAGGGCTTCCAGTGTTACCCTTCCACAGTGACTGGGTGAGAGACAGCCACGGGAGACAGCCATGTACAGGGAGCAGGTTAGAAAGAGCCCTGACTCAGGTTGAGAAGGACAGAAGTACCACCCACCGTGATAAGAAGCCAATCTTGGCTTGAGCTGTGCTCAAAACAGCTGGGTCTCAAAGTGCCTGATAACATTAAGTATTTGGACTCTTACCCTGCTGCCTACATCCAGCACAAATGTGAGGCCTGATTGCCTTCCTCATCTACCCCTGGCTTGAGTTGTGCTCAAAACAGCTGGGTCTGAAACTGCCTGCTAACATTAAGCATTTGGACCCTTTCCCTACACAAATCTGAGGTCTGACTGCCTTCTTTATCCACCAACATAAGAGAAGACATGTCTTAGTGTGGACACTGCCACAACCTAGGGTAAATAGGGTAAAGAGCCTCTGGAACAGGAGACATACCTGACAAAGCCACAGGCTGCGAGGCTAGACCAAGAAAACTAAGAATTGCTAAACTCTAAAACTTTAGATCCTAGAAGAAAACCACTCATTCAAAAATACAGAGAAAAATTTTTTTTCTATTTTTGGATTCATTTTTCTTTCTTCTTTTTTCTTTTAATTTTTTCTACTTTTTATTCTCCATATTATTTCTTTTTTGTTCCGTTTTTATTAGTCTTCTATTTCTCATTGGATTTTTTTGTTACATTTATTTAAGTCTATAAATATCCTTCTACTCCATAATAGAAACTTCTGTCTCACTTTTCTCTCTTTCTCATCTCCCACTGTTTAATTTTTCAAATTTTTCTTTTTGCATTTTCCTGTTCCCAACCCTCAATATCTTTAATGGTGTAACCATTAAGCTTTATTAATCTTTAGACAGTAAACCCTAACACTACTGTTGAATTCTTTTTTATCATTAGTGGAGGTACAATTATCACATTTACTAGATATTTGCTGTATTGTCAATTTTTGGTTTGTCTTAGAGTTTGTAGAGTAATTACAGATTTCTTTTCTAAGGATATCTGGCATTCAAACCTGTTTAGAAATAAGAAAAAACTTTCCAAGTATTGAAAAGAAACATACAGAGAAATAAAGCATATCAAACCCCAAAGAACTATGATCAAAAGAGAACCTCTCCATGTCACAACACAGTCAAAGTACCAGAAGTCCAACAAAGGGACAGACAAAATGTTAAAAGCTCTTAAGAGAAAACAATGTATCACTTATAAAGGTAAAGCCCTTATAATTACAGCTGACTTTACAACTCAACAGGCCAGGAGAGCTTGGAGTGAAGTGTTGCAAGGGCCAAAAGATAATACTTTCTAATCCAGACTTATAAGTCCTGCAAAACTTTCCTTTAAAAAGGATAGTGAAATAAGATATTTCCATGACAAAGAGCACCTCAAGAAATTCACAGCCACCAAATCAAGATTTTAAATTCTCAATGATATCTCACAGGGGCCAACAATGCAAAACAAACAAACAAACATACTAGAATAAATACACCAGATAGGGTGAGCAGTTAAGCAGAACAAGAAAGAAAAAGAAATCAGGAAAAGAAAAGAAATCAGCAAGAGAAAGAGAACACAATAACATCAAGAAGTCAATACATTTCAGTAATAACTTGTAATGTGAATACAGATGTTCCTTATTTAATGATCTACCTGTTTAAATACTGCTTGCACTTATGATTGAGGTGTTGTGCTTAAACTTAACAACTGGTCTTCTTTTTTATTTTTGTACAGTTCTGTACATCTTGTTTATAGAGCCTCAACGTCTTTTTTTGTACAGTACACTTGTTTATACAGTACTGTAATTTTTGCTAATTGTACTGTACACTACAGAACTATAGTTTTATGTTCTGTTATATGTTACATTACTGCATGTAAGAATTATGCAAATAAAAGCAGTCATCAAGTTGGAGTTTTGTTTGGCCATTTCTTTGTTCTAAATATTGTACATACTATATATAATTCCTCATTTAGCAACCAATTCATTTAATGACTTAGTTGCAGGAACCATTATCAGTTGTTAAACAATGTCTGTAGTGGCAATTCCCCAGTCACAAGACATAGACCAAAAGAATGGAGAAAAAAACCCAACAAAAACAAAACCCAATGACATTCAATGTACAAGCAATGCATTTAATCCAAAAAGAAATATACAGATTGCAAACCAAAGGACGAAAAAAAAAATATTCCTTGCAAAGGGGAACCAGAAAAAAGTAGGAGTAGCTTATTTTCAGATAAAGGGCACCAAGCCAAAACTGATCAAAAGAGGCAAAGAAGGTCACTATATATTGGTTAAGGGAACAATTTAACAGGAAGAGATAACAATCATAAACATATATGCACAAAACCCTGGCATGCCCAACTTCAAAAAACAAACACTACTGGACATACAAAGAATCAGATTAACACCAGCACAATCATAATGTGCTCACTACCCCCACTGTCCCAAATAGATCAACTAGATGAAAAAGGAACAAAGAAATATCAGAGATAAACCAAACCATTGAACAATGGACTTAACAGATATCTACAGAGTGTTTCCCCCAACACAACAAAATGACATTTTTTCTCATCAGGACATTGGACTTTCCCAAAAATAGATCACATGCCAGTCCATAAAGTACACTTAAGTAAATGCAAAAGAATTAAAATTATCCCATGCATATTATCAGATCATAGTGCAATGAAACTAGAAATCAATGCCAAAAGAAACAAAAGAAATTACATGTAAACACATGGAAATTAAATATTGTCTGGACTAATCAATGGGCCACAGAAGAAATCAAGGAAGAAATTAGACAGTTTCTAAAATCAAACAATAATGCCAGTACACCATACCAGAACCTACCAGACACAATGAAAGCAATCCTAACAGGAAGTGTATAGCTGTGAATGCCCACATCAGAAAAACAGAGCAAATCCATATAAATAACCCAATGAATAACTTCAAGGTCCTAGAAAAACAAGAACCACCCAAATCCAGAGCTAGTACAAGGAATGAAAGTATAAATATCAGAGCAGAAACTAATGAAATTGAGACTTTAAAAGACAATACAAAAAATCAGTGGATAGAATAGCAGGTTCTTTGAAAGAACGAACAAAACAGACAAACTCTTAGCCAATCTAACCAAAAACAGAAAGAATTCAAATTAATGCAATTAGAAATGAAAAGGCAAAATCAGAACAGACTCTGCAGAAACCCAGATTATTATTAAGTACTTTGAGAACTGTACTCTGATAAAGTAGAAAATTTTGAAGAAACTGATAGACTCCTAGATATGAACTACCAAAGCTGAGCCAAGAAGACAGTAAAAAGCCTAAATAATCCAAGATTAGGCAATGATATGGAAAAAACAAAAACAAAAACAAAAACCTACCAACTAAGAAAGGCTCAGGTCCAGGTTGATTCACTCCAATATTACAAGAACTTCAGGAAAGAGGCAATGCCAATATTCCTCAAACTCTTTAATGAAATCAAAAAGGAAGCTGTACTCCTAAAGTTATCCCTGGAAGCTAGCACTATCCTGATTTCAAAATCCAATCAGAACCCAAGCAAAAAAGAGAATTACAGGCTAATCTTTTGTAATGGAAATTGACACAACAATCCTCAACAAACAGGCAAACTGGCAAACAAGATATGACAAATCATTGAAAAGATCATACATCACTGACCAAGTACAATTCATCCCAGGGATGCAGGGATGATTCAATGTATACAAATCAATAAATCTAATATATCACAAAACAGAAACAAAGAGAGAAATCACATGATCATGCCAATTGATCTACTTATGACAAACGAATACTCAACAAAATATTGAAAGAGGACAGGCTGAAGGCTTTCCCTCTAAAATCAGGAACAAGACAAGGATGACCACTATTACCACTTCTATTCAGTAAGTTTTCAAACCATTAGAAGAATCAGGCAATAGAAAAAAAATAAAGTAAAGGGGATAGGTATAGGAAAGGAAGAAGTCAATTAATTATTTGGAGATGACATGATCCTCTGCATAAAAGACCTAAGAGATTTTACCAAAGACTCTTAGAAAATCAATAACTAAACTCAATAGTATAGCAGGATATAAAGTCACCACACAAAAATCAAGTGTTCTTGGCCAGTGATGTAGCTTAGCAGTGCAGTGCCTAGCAAGCATTAGGCCCTGAATTCCATTCCAAGTACTAAGAAAGAAAAAAGAAGAAAAAAAAAAATCAACAATGTTCCTGTATACCAATAATAAACTCATAGAGAAAAAAATTAGAGAAACAATAACTTTTACAATAGCATCAAGAAAAACTAAATACTTGAGAATTAACCTAACCAACAAAGTAAAACACCTCTACAACAAAAACTACAGTACTCTGAAAAAGGAGATTGAAAAAGATATAAAAAATGTAAAGATATCTCATTCCTCAATAGGCAGAAACCAATGTAGTAAACATGGCCATACTTCCAAAAATCATGTACAGATTTAACTCAATTTCAACCAAAATACACAATAGCATTATTCAATGAACTAGAGAAAACAATCCTAAAATTCATGTATGTTATGATTTCTGTCTAGATGTCCCTCCAAAGCCTCATGCAGTCACAGGTGGGTCTTTTAAGAGGTGGCTGGATTTAGAATGTGCAATGTTGGGATTAGGTGTGTTATATTGAGATCAAGGGTGTATGATTACTAAATTAGTCCACTGATTGGCTTGGCATAGTTCTAGGGGGGGATAATAAGAAGGCCCTGGGTCCACTGTTCCACCCCTCCCGGCCCAGCGTTGGTGAGTCGTGCACACACCCCCACTTCGAAATGAAAAGACATGTAAATAAGTCTCTAAATCAGACTTGCAGATCACCTACAGCAACCTGAAAGGAAAATAGGGTGGAACACTCTGATACTCAACCACCTGTACTCCAGGAACTGGCAACAACAGAGGATCAGGAAAAAATGAAATCAGAAATAATTTCTCACATAACAGCAGAGATTGTGTCCACAGTGCAAGACATGATTAATAACTCTCATCATTATACTGTATACCTAAAATTTACTAATAAAATAATATTAAAAAAAAAAAAGGAAGGCCCAGCGTGCAAATGCTATCCACTCTTAAGGAGGGTAGTCCGGATTGAATACAAGGGTCAGAAAGAGGCCGCTGGGGTTGTTTGTTGCTTGCTGCCTTCTGCTTTTCTGCTCCACGATGCCCCTCTGCCATGCCACCCTGCCTTAGAGCCAGCCAACTACAAACTGAAATCTTTACAAACTGTGAGCTACAATATACCTCTCTCCTTTAACTTTTGTCTTAGCAATGAGAAAAGCAACTAAGGCAATATGGAGCCAGAAGAGACCTAGAAGAGCAAAATAATTCCTAGGAAACAAGGAGAATCACAATTCTGAACTTCAAGTTATACTACAAAGCTACAGCAATAAAAACAGCATGAAACTGGCATAAAAACAGATATGTGGATCAGTGGAACAGAACACAGGATGCAGAAAAGACTCAAAGTACATCCAGCTACCTGATTTTTAACGAAAGGGCCAAAAACTTATACTGGAAGAAAGATAGTCTGTTTAACAAATGGTGCTGGGAAAACTGGTTATCCACATAAAGATTAATCCAGACCCATATCTCTCACCATGTACTAAACTAAAATGAAAATGGATCAAAGATCTAAATGTTAAAACAGAAACAATCTGCTGGTAGATAAAATTCTTCAAGACACAGGTATGGGCAAGGACTTTCTAAATAGTGCTTCAGTTGCAGAACAGATAACACCAAGAATCAACAAATGGTATCATATCAAATTAAAAAGCTTGTGCAGAGCAAAGAAAATGAGCAATAGAATGAAGAGACAATCAATAGGATAAGAAAAAAATTTTCAGCTATTCCACAGAGGACTAATATCTATCTAGAATACATAAAGAACTAAAAAATTAGATTCCCAAAATAAAAGACCCAATTAAAAACCGGGGAACTGAAATGAACAGACTCTTCTCAGAAGAAAAAATGAATACAAGAGTAACACAATAAATAAATACAAGAAAAATCTTCAACATCTCTGGCCACTAGAAAAATTCAAATTAAAACAATGTACAGATTCTCTCTCACCCCAGAAAGAATGACTATCAAAAAGAAATCTGATAAAAATGCTGGTAAGGCTGCAGGGGAAAAAGGGAACCCTTCTTCATTGTTGGTGGGAATGTAAACTAGTACAACCACTACGAAAATCAATATGGAGATTCTTCAGAAAACTAAAACTAGAAATCTCAAAACTATTTCCTAAGTATCTTCCCCAAAGAGTTAAAGACATTCTATTACAGTGATACATGCATACTCATATTTATAGTAGCACAACCCAGAATAGCCAAATCTTTGAAGTGGCCTACATATCCATCCACAGATGAATAACGAAAAGGTGGTATGTATATACAATGGAGTACTACTCTGCCATAAAGAAGGATGTGCTTGAGTTATTTGTAGGAAAATAGAAGCACCTTGAGACCAAATGTTAATTGAACCAAATCAGACACATAAGCTTAAATATAGTATGGCTTCTGCAGTATGAGAACCTCAAAGTATAAAGTGCAAAATAAAAGACTGATAATAAGAAAACAACAACAAAAGAAGAGATGAAGGGAGAGGTGTAACAGAGTAGGAAGGAAAAGGGGACTTAAAAACAAGATGTGTTATGTACATATATGTACTAACTTCTCACACATGTAATCATTATACTGCAAAGATACACTAATAAGACAAAAAAAAAAAAGAAATGCAATGCAGTGAAGTAAACACTAAGTTACAAGGGCATTAAGGCAAGTAGTTCCAATAATTAAGATATAAATGATGACTGAAAACAATTATTATGAGCATTAATTTGGAAAAGAGGCTATGTAACTAGAAAGCATCATGGTGCCTATATTAGCTTCTAACTTGACTATGGCTGTTCAAGTTTCTATGTGCTATGTTATAAAATACAGAAACAAGATCACCTATTCAGAAATCTAACAAAAGCCAGGACAAGGGGCCACTCAAAGAAAGAAGACAATTATTATTAAAGTGCCTGTGCAAATTTTTACCTTCTTGCTTCTTTTCTCTCTTGGAATGCAATGGAAAGAAATCAGGTGAAACTGCACACTGATCTAGCTGCCAAGAAGCATAGGGTAGGTGTCTAGTGGAGACAAGTACCAAATATTCCCTTACACAGAAATCCTGGGTGTCTTCTTTACAACAGTACTAAAAGGAGGGTGGAAAGTCACTATGAGAGTGAGAGTTCAGCACCTCAGTTTCCAGGTTGGGTCCCTACTTGTGTAAAAGTCTGTATTCAATAAATGTAGTTTGGAATTTTTCCTAAGCAATTTAAAGCTAATATAAATGAGGTTGTGCTCATTTAAGAAAAAAAATCTCAGCCATCTTCATACCTATCAGTAAGAACAGTACTGGCACTTTGGTATTTAAATATGTTGTGCCGGTGATGTTTCTCCTTATAAATTTTAATTTACAATGCCATGGCAACAGTCCTAATGAAGATTAATTACTGGAGTACATTCCATAAAATCTCCTCAGTTTCCTTCTCCTGTGCACAGAATTGGTAGTGAGAATGTATCATATCTTTAATGTGTCTTTTCTACCTGCTTAGAACTAAAAACAGACTTGTAAAAACAATTTTGGCTAAAAAAAGACTGACTGGCTCAGAGTACATTATAAATATAACTGTCCTTGTACATAGAAATTCTAATAATCAGAAGAAATTGTCGTGGTGAAAAGGAAAGATAAGGTAGAAAACGACACACTTCACCACTACTCCTTGGACACATTTCTTTCCACAAAACATATACACATCATTTGGGGTTGGCGGAAATTTTGGTCCCAATCCTTGTTTTCTTTTTTGATTCATAAATCCACTTGAAAATTTGATGAAAAGTCAGGACCCTTTTTCTTAGCACCTGTTTCTAGATGCATGAGAGTGTATATGTTGCATGCTCACCTACACCATTTTTGCAAGCAACTTGGAGATTTTCGAGATTTCCCCCTAAATTAGTTTATCCGTATAGTCCAGGTTAAGAATTGTTCCTCAGAAATTTAAAAGACATAATTCTCTTTTCCCAGATTAAAAATAAATTAAACACCATCCCAGTTGAGTTTAAGAGAAGCATTTTTCTCAGTACTAGTCTGATATGGAACATTTGCACTCTTCTCAAACACATCATATTCTCTCTCAAACTACTTCCACTGATTAGTTTTCAATACTCAGTATCATCACCTACTACCCAAGCACATCTCCAGTGTTCCAGATATCTAGCAAAATTACATTTTACAGTTTAGCCCTACTATTCATTAGTCCTGCAAAAGACAGACTAGCCAGTTTTCAATTAGTTACTATAAAGGCAAAAACAAACTAAAACCAAATAAAAAAGGAAAGAAGGGAAAGGAAAAGTTATGAGAAAAGAAAAAAAAATGGAAACGAAGTCTATGTAAATAAGGAAGGTTGGAGCGGGTGACGGGTGCACAGGTAATGGGGAAAAAAATAAGAACAAAGATACATCATGTACAGGTACAAGCACCCAGTGATAAATGTAAATGTATTGTATACCTAAAATGTACCAATAAAAGAATTTAAGAAAAAAAAATGGCCAAAAACCTAATGATGAATACACAGTCTAAAATTCCAAAAGGAGAACTGTTGGGAGCAATGCTACATAATTTTAGGGTAAAATCATTTGGTTAGCCTAGTTCTCTTGCCTACAGCCCAGCTATAGAATTCCGAGACATAACTCTATTTTGGCCTCCAGTCACAACTGAGACCTCAATGATTCGGTGATGCTGTGATTCTCCAGGACAAGAAACATCCTGGGAGCTGAAAACATCCTAGGAGGAACAAACATCTACTCAGTTCCTCATTGTTCTTGGACTGTTACCATCTTGTTTACGTGGATGTACTGAACTCTCTGCAAGTCATTTGTTACATTTGTTTCTCCCAACATACTGAGTACTGAGTAAAAGGTGCGGTAAGCTGGGGGCTTTCATCTTTGCCACCCAGAGCAGCACTGATCAGACCCAAAGCTCAGCTTCTTCTCAGTTTCATTTTTCTATCTTTCCTGTAATTCGCCCTGTGCTGCCATGGCTCACAGGAGACTAGGACTTACTGCAGAGGTTCTAGTAACGTCCCCTTTCCCTGTTCCCTACAGAGAAGCTGCTAAGGAAATTAGGGTGTAACGAAGTGAAAGACTGCGTGTTATGCCATCATCAAATACTGAATGCCTTCTACATGAAGCCATGTGAAATGAGTCATTCTCCAGGGTCTTCTCAGTGCAAAAAAAAAGAGTTGTTGTATACCAGAGGGAGGACCAAGAGAATACTATTTGCAAGGGCTTCATCTTGGCCTCACAGCATCTTGAACTATTCACTCACTTTCTTGGAGATCATCATGGTACTTCTGAAAAATAAGATAGCTCACAATTAATGGGTGACTAAATGAGAGTAGAAAGCGCAGGCCAAAAACTGAGACTGCAAGAAAAGTGAGGGGTGTAGCTTCCTACACCCCAAATTTCTCATAGTAGGTCTTCTCCACTCCAATTCCTGCCCCAGAAATAACACTCTCCTTCTTCTGTGTGTAGCAATCTTTCCCTAAAAGTCCCAAGACAAATAATATTGTTCTTCACCACCCCAACAATCTGCCTAGGGGGATTATCCAAACATTGATCTTATTTTCAAATGTTTCACAGATAAGAAAAGATGTCTGAGATTTTTCTCTTGAAAGCTGCTAGACATACTGGAATGGGGGATAATTTCCTGAAATTACAGAGACTAAAAGGACAGAACAAAGCTGAGGCGGTGCTCAGTGGTAGATCACTTGGCTAGCATAGGTAAGGTCCTGGTTTAATCCCCAGTACCAAAATAAAAGGAAAGAATGGCAAACTCCAAATGAAGTCAAAGTATCCTTAAGCTGAGCAGACTTCTTTATACATGTACAAGGAGAGGTTCAAGTAAATGGAAACTATAATCAATAGGTTTTTTTAATATAAGTACAATCAATTAGACCGTGTTAGAAAAAGCTCGCTTAAAAAGAACCATCCCCTGGTTCAGTGTGGTAGCACATGGTCATAATCCCAGCACTGGAGAAGCTGAGGCAGGGGGACTGTCAGGAGTTCCAGGCCAGCCTGGGATACATTACATAGAGAATTCAAGGCCAGCCTGAATTACAGAATGAGACCTTGTCTCAAAAAATCAACAGAACAAAACAAAACAAGAATCCCCTATATTAAGCATTAAAAATTCCACTAAAATATATATAAAATAAGGTACAATATCTAGCCCCAACCAAAAAGTTTAAAAGGAAATGAAATGGTTTCTGTGCATTTTCTGTCCCTAGAAAATCATCTTTGATTCATACACATTTATTTTCCAAGTGAAAAGTTTCCCACATATTATGAAGCTAACTGTAAAGTTCTCCAAGGCAGTAGCTAAGAAAAATTTACTGAAGAGATGCCATAAACCTCAATGCTAGGAAAAACCACAGAGATTATAGTTCATCTACTTCATGTAAGAGATGATTTATAAAGACAGGCAAGTCTACTCAGAACCAATCAAGAGTAGATTTAAAAAAAATAAAACCAAAACCCCTAACAAAAGAGCAAACAGACAATAAACCTTGATCAATCTATTTATTAGGAGCCATGTAAGAACAGGTCAAAGGGTCAGCTAATCATATCAGAAGTATCAATCCATATAGAATTATCTATATAGAAGTAAAATACAAGTCGTAGATGTAACTGACTTTATGTTACCTAGAAAAATCTACCTAACACCTACTGTACAACAATTCTTTATAAAGGAACCATCCTTTGTCAGAGGCTATAGCCTTTGAAGCAAAGACTGATGCGAAGTATTAGGCTCTACCACCTTCTTTGTTTGAAAAAGGTTACAACTATAAATATTAAAAACTTGAGTGGATAATGAATATCTGGAACATCCTCTTGTTTTCTTTTCCATCATATTTAAAACTCAGCAAATTTTCGTATCATTAGCAATTCACATGAAGATGGGCATGAACCAAATATAATAAATGGTACTAAACATACAAAAATTAATCTTGTATATTTCACACTCATGGCCAAATCTCTTAAGCTTATGGGGCACAGCTAAAATGAACAATTTTATTGTAAGAAGAGGCTAATTGAAATGTAGTTAAAGATATTCTTGTCTCACTTCAAAGACCACACCCCTTTAAAGGGCAATTTACCTTCTCCCTACTCGGTTAAGATCTGACTGACCTTAGGTTTATCTTAGACATCCTTCAGGAAGTGCTCCCTGATCCACCAGGCCCAGGCGAGACCCATCACTCATGTGCTGTCCATGTTCATTCTCTACCTAGCCTCTCTGCACATATATATCACAGTACTCATCCATCACACCGTTTTGTAACTGTGTCCTTAGCTCTCACTGAATGAAAAGTTCTGTGAAACAGGAAGGGTATTTTTCCTATTTAATGTTTTATACTCTATACCTGTACATACTATGTCTGGCAAGCATTAAAACACTTAGTTGAGAGAAAGTATGGAGAAATATGACAACCAGTCAGAGACAAACAGATCAAGTGTTCTGTTTTTAATTCTTAAGTAAGCAGAATGTGTTTTCAATAATCCTAATGGTTCTTACTCCAGTTCTTGGCACCATGTGTAGAAACTCCAAACAAAATTTCTATCTTTAAAGCAGTATAACTACATTATATGGACTATTTGAGATGAAAAAAAATCATTTATGAGCTCAGAGACAACTGGAATAGTTGAAATCTTTTTTTTCCCCCAAAAAAGGTAAATAAGTCTATCAAAATATACTGAGGACAACACAAAATTCTGTGTAGTTCTCAGCAGACCAATGAATTGCATGATGTCATAAAGTCTACTAAGCAGAGCATTAGGTTTCCTAGCAAATTGTTTTGTCTGTTTTCTCTTATTTTTATGCTACCCAGGCTAGCCTCAAACTCACTATGTTGCCCAGGTTGACCTCAGACTTGCCATCCTTCTGCCTCCATCTCAAGAGTTTTAGGATGGGGGAGGTGCCGCACCACCACATCCAGCTTTTGTCTCTACTTTAATAACAAGAATAACTAAAAAAAATTTCTAACATATATGGATTCTATCTATGCTAATTCCACAGTTCCAAAGGAGGAAAGAGGTAAAAACTACAGAGTAAAACACAGTGTGGGCCAATTTTAAAGATAAAGATGAGGAAAGAAATCAAACAATAAAGCAAGCTCTCACTTCTATACCTGTTGTCAAAAAGAGCACACTAAAGCCTAGAGCCACAGATAGTGTTTGGGCATCTGGCCTCAAGCTTCTCTGTACTATGGGGTAGATTATTTGCCCTTAAGTCTCCATTTCATAGCTGTTTCCAAAGGATAAATTGAGTTATTCATGGCAACATTCTTAAAGCACCTTATAAGAACTCAAGGTCACATAATTTTCATATAACAAGCAAGAGATTTCTTTTGGTCAAGCTAACTTAAAGGAAGGTAAGCCTTGCACATCAATCTCTTTGGAATCCCAGTGCTAGAGACAACAATTGTAATTCCACAGAGGGCTGAGGGTGGTTTCAATTCTATGGCAGCTGAGCACTGAGCTGAGACGGACAGAAACACAAACTTTTAAAACCTTGTCAGACCTCCCTGAGGAGGAACTACTGACCTCAGATTCAGTCATTCTACACTAAACCTTGCTCTCTGTTGCCTATTTCCTACTGACAAAGTGTCTTTCCATGTAGAGACAAAAGTGTTACTCATGCTGAATATTTATGAATGTCAACAAAGTGAAAGAAAAAGAAATAACTGGAGGAAATGTTAAATGAAATTAGTCCATGCTAGTTAGTTAAGGACTAATTTCTAGTTGATGTGCCTAATTCTAAAGAGTAAACTCATCTCTGAAACCACTAAGTTTATACCTAGAGAATAATGTCCTGCGAGAGTGATGATGACCCCACAGAGGCTGAGGCATGTTGTGTTGCTATCATCACTGAGTTTGGGTTAGTGAGAGCACAGCAAATAAATCCATGCACATGGTCTTAGGGCCCTCTGAAGTTGACATCACAAAATCTTAGCATATCATCAGGTTTGTGAGAGGCAAAGAAAAAGAAGATGTAGCCAAACTGGAA
The DNA here is from genome assembly GCF_053883595.1 of Heterocephalus glaber. Lineage (NCBI taxonomy): Eukaryota > Metazoa > Chordata > Mammalia > Rodentia > Bathyergidae > Heterocephalus > Heterocephalus glaber. The sequence continues at coordinate 24,583,627 of NW_028258294.1, read as the reverse complement.
CAACACGGGAAAACTGTACTAGTGTTACTGTACATAGCAGCAGCAGCAGCAGTACTACTACTGGAATACTACTATATATAATTTTCTGAATATTGTTTCTTTATCCAAAACAAATTTTGTTCTGTTTTGCAAATGGCTTTATCCATTGTCAAAGAGGTAATTTTAAGAAAAGGAAAAGAGAAAAATGGAAATTAGTTGGTAAATAGAAATTGTATATGTAGAACACTACTTGTAGTGTTCTAAATCCTGCATTCCAGTCTTGATTGACAAAGACTGTGTTGAGGACTGCTTGGGCTAAATGAAAAGAAGACAGACAAGGCTAACCGTGGATGAGGGCTATGAGGCTACAGTAGTATGCATCTACCACCTGAGTGTCAGTCCAGCAGTCCTCACCCATGGGCATTTTTGCTCCTCACACCCTCCCCTACTGTCAAAGTTTAAAGATATTTTTAGTAACCTCAATTGAGGTAGAAGTGGAGGGAATTTGCTAATACTAGTGTCCTGGGATGATGCAAAACACATTATACCCCCAACTCCACCCCAAATAGAACATTATCTGGGCCAGAATATCAATAATTCTAAAAGTAGGAATGATGATCTAGTCATGTTTATCCTGTAGTTAGTACCTAATATTAAATTTGTCTTTAGGCAATTTTCCTGACCTACCTCTCCTGATGCCAGAGTAAATCTAAGTAATCTGACTGGAGTAGTAGAACTAGGGAGTAAGTTTGATGTATACAGTTAGTACCGATCCTAACTTTTACTGTGATCACAAATACAACTTACTTCATCCCATGAAGCTTTGAATTCTTTGGGTTTCTGTAAGAAGAGGGGATTGGACTAGATAAACTGTGCTCAGACAAAAAGCAAAAGTGCTAGGATATACTAAAGGAATAAAATCTCCTGTTATTAATAAAGCCCTTGCTATAGTCTCTTCAACAAAAGAAATTTCTTCAGGACAAGTTAACCTATTTTAATCAGCTAATGCAGAGTTACTAGATGTGCTTGAAACTAAAAGGCTTTTAATTTTCTTGTAATGCTTAACTACTTCGTATATCTTTGTCTTTGCATTATGTTAAGATGCTTTATCTTTAGCATCTCTCAAGGAACCACTTTGTGCATCCCATTACACTATCTGATTTTGACTTCTAATCTTCCAATTACAATATCTATATTCTGTTATCTTGTATCATTCAAACTATTAGGACCAATTATAAAGGCTCTTATAATTATACTTTTCTTTACCCTATAAATTTCCAGCATCAGTTTAACCAATTCCAACATCTCAGAGCCTTCCACATGCCCATAACACTAATACTGGGGGTAGGAATAGAAGCTGGTAGTGTTAGTGCAGGTTAGTTAAAAAGATGAAACACATAATGTGGTAAGAGAACAAGATATATTAAGTATAGTATGGAAACATCATTATGAGGGTAGGAAACAACAGAAATGTAAAACCAAATGTCCACACTACACAGATGAAGAATGATCCAAACACGATCAGGTTAAGAAAATAAATCCATCTGATTCAGATGCTCTTCTGGTATCCTGCCAATGGCTTCAAAGGTTGGTTCTATCTTTTCAAAATATGTTAAGTAGTTATGTAAAACATGGCTGCAGAAAAAAACTATTAAGAACCAATTAATATTCCTTCCATAGGGAATTACACAGAAAAACTGGAAGCTAATAATTTAAAATTATGTACTAATTCAAATCACACCTATCAAAATTGAGATTCCTTAAGACTCTAAGAGAGAGACATTTAAATAAGAACCTAAGGAGCAACAAACTGAATCATCCTGATAGTTGATCTAAGTCTCAGACAAGGAACTTTCTGAAACACAGTGAGTATATTTACTTTTAGAAACCAGTTTACAAAAACTGGAGTACTGACAAAACGTAAACGGCTCTCATGGCAAAAATATTTATATATTTCTCTAAATCCTAATATAATTATTTTTACCTATGGTGCCTTTTGTGATAATAAAGCTAATATGTCTACTGTCTAGCATTTGAGATACTATAAATGTACTATGTTCACTACAGTTGTCCAATGGCAAGTATATCAGGCTTCTGGCATCACCTGGTGAGATGGCATTTTTGCAAGTTAATTTTCCCTTCTACCAAATAATCTATGTTTAAAAGAGCACAAGATTTAAATGAGTACAAGATTTAAATGAGTAGCCGTGTCTCCCCATATAGCATTTTTTCCATAATCTTTTAAATATATTTTCACAAAGCTGTTCTTATTTAAAAACAAATTATGGCAAATAGAAGAGGATCAAGAAATGGAGAGAAAGAGGAGGAAGGAAAGCGGAAAGAGATATAAAAAGAATTAAGATGTGTTATGTACATGTACCAACTCCCTACAATGAATATTATCATTATGTACTGAAACTGTATACTAATAAAAATTAAAATTAAACAATAACAAATTATACTATAGTTCTCTGTAGCCTATTTCTGTAATTCTAAGCTCTCTAATGAGAGCTAAATAATGAGGGGCTCCATCAAACTTCGTCTTGCCTTCAAGCACACTAACTTCATCTATCACAAAGATCTCAATTTGGCTCAGTGCTTCAGAATGTCCATGAAGTTTAACATTCTCAGCTTTTAATTCAATATAATCTTAATGTAATGTAACATATAACACTCTGAAAACAAATGCTGAGCATGTAATACTGTTATTCAATTCATCATATTTCATTTTGGGGGGCATGGTGGCAAACAGGTAATAGGAAATGAACAGGCTGTAAATTGAAAGGATCTGTCAAGCAGTGTTTATATAGAAGTTATCAATTATTTTGTTACTATAAAATGATGTGAAAGTATAAGTGGCCTTTTTAAAATTCAGAGATAATTTTTAACAGCATCCTCAAGAGAGTCCTTTCATACTCAATCAAAATAACATCCTACCTCTATACACACTCTACTTCAATGAAGAGACAAAGATAAGAAAAAAGTACAGGAAAAAAACCCCACAACTCATATATCACACTTCCGTTAATAAGGATTACATATATTTATATTTTATAATTTTTTTAAAAGTCCCCAAATGACCAGACAAACAAATATTTATAAAAATTACCTATAAGCAAAATAAGAAACAGCAAAAGATTGTCCAGAATATTAATGGTAAATACTCTCTGGCAGGAATATTTGTAATAATGTCTTTTTAATTTATTAAAGAGAACACTCATATAGGTATTAGGTTATATACTTAATGATACCAATAGTAAAAACATACCTAATCTTATCTTCAATTTCTTCACTATCTGATTCTTCAGAGCTTCTGTGTTTATCTGGATCTGGAAGTGTGCTTGGATCAAATCCATCATCATCATCATCATCATCATCACTCCATTCGAGAAAGGCCTCCTCTTCATCTTTGGCCTAAAAAAAATAAGGAAAATATGAGTTAAGATGATAGCTGATGAATAATAAGGTTTTATTTCTAGACCTAATTAAATATCCCTCTAATTGACATCCTCACATTAGAAATTTTCTCTTCTGATAAGTGCATCTAAATGACTTTCACAACTACAACCATGTGCAAACAAAGAAAACCTGTATCGTTCCAAAAATAAGCTATGATTCAGAAAGTAAATCACTAATAAGCTGCTTAAACTACATAGAGGGAAACTGTCCATTTTATTATTTCCATGTAACTCAACTATCAAAGAAATAGCATACAAAGTTGTTTCAGTCCTGTTAATATATAAACATCTCAAAACCACCAAAAACATTAGGTGAAAACATCAAAGACCAGAAGTGAGAGTATAGTAAATTTGTCTGATTTTTATGATTATAATGAAAGTCTTAAAAAACAATTTGCAATAAGCTTATTTATATCAAGGAGTCTTCTAAATTTAGGGCTAAGTATAAAGTCACTAAGAACTGTGGGGAAGGGGAGGAGTAAAAAGAGATGGGAAAAGCAGTAATGCACAGAAGAGGAATGCAAGGAAGAAGCTGCATCCATCTGGTTTCAGGCAAGTATGGAAGTAGGTTATTTTTTGTTTCTGTGGGTTTTTCTTTTGGCGGGGGGTGGTTAATTCATTTTTGTCAAGGAACAAAATAAGGCAAGAATGAACTTACTATACATTTAACTTATTAATGTCACTTATACCAAATTTATTTCTAGTAGATTGGATTTGCCACCTACTAGATAAATAAGCACTGCTACATTCATTTAGGAGAAAATTGTGAGTAGGACAGAAATCCAAAAGTCTGGGTAAGTTTCTCCCAGTTTCCATCCTTACAATTCTCCATACCACGTGAAACAAACTTCAATGATGCTTTTATTCCAAATCACTAATGCTCTTTCCCAAAAACAGAATCATAACATGATAGTATAGTGATCAACTGTGTAGGCTACTATAGAAGTCCTCTAAGGATTTTCATCAGCTCTCCCTTGATAAGTTCAAACATAACAAAAGGAGAAAGAAGTATAGAAGGCAAGATTAGTTACTACTGCAAAAGTTCCTATTGCTTTCTTGACAAAGTTCCCCAACAAAAAATATGAAGGTCTGGAAACAATTATCAGCAGGTGGCAGAGGATGGGGAGTCAGGATGTATGCCATTAGAAGCAATAAGCTGCATACCTATAGCAAAGTACAAGCTTACTTGAAAATAATGATATCAATAAAAATTGAATGTCATTATATACTCAAAAACACTAATCTCTTGGGCTACAAGATACTTCCAATTTTGTAGGCTGCTGCTCTTAAAGGAATGTGCTATCTGAAGGCAGACACAGAACAAACTCAAAACAGTTCCCAAATTTATGGTTTCAAGACCCCTTTATACTTAAAAAGAATTCAGGGAGGACCCCTCGGCATGCCCACTGGCAAGGAGCTGAGGCGCACAGGCTGAGAGGTCCCTGGCCATCTGGGGCCCTGTTCTATCCAGTTCGCCAGGCCCATCTGTGACCAGCAAAATGGTAAGGAACCCCCCCCCCCGCCCCGGGCACAACCACCAGCAAGCAGCTTAGGTGAATGGGCATCTGCAAACACCCCCCTGCCCCCTAACCGCCTGCCTCTGGCCTCCTGGCTGTGCCTCTACCTGGTATCACACTACAGAGGCACAGGAGGACATAAAGGCCATTCTCCTGAGCTGCAGAAGTGAACAACCGATAGAGGGCCTCTCTCAGGCTCCTTGAGGAAAACAAGCCCACTGGAAGAGTGAAGAGAATCTCTGCAATAAAGGCACACCAGACCACTGTACTTGATAAGTTGGAGGGATCATCACCTCCCATTAGAACCTGGACTATCTTCAGGGGAAGGGCAGCTGGAAACTGCAGTAGAACCTTGAAGAGTTCAACTCTGTGGGAGGACAGGGAACTCAGCTTGGGACTTGCAGCCAGAAATCTGCCTAAATCTCACGGGTCTGCAACTGGTTTGCTGAGACTCACTGACTTGTATCTGCACAGTGCTGCCACGTTGTCTACTGACAGCAGAGAGATACCCTCAAGGAGGCCCTTCATTTTTATCTTTCATTTGTTATTTTCAAAATTATTATCAGTATTATTTTGCTCTTATTTTTAATTCTTTTTTCTACCTTTTCAATTTTTTCCTTTCTTTTCTCTTTTCTTTCTCTCTCTCTCTCTCACTTGCTCACTTGCTGTCCCACATCATTCATCATCTCCCTCTGTGTTCCTTTTCTGGCCCTAATTCGGATTTCTTTTTTATTTTTCTTTTCTTCTCTTTTTCCTTCACTCGCCAGAATCCTCTGGCCTCACTGTTAACCTTCCTCTATCTTTCTACCTAATTATCCCTCACTCTCCAACTCCTTCTAACTCCCCATACTGAAGGGTGAAGTTGCTATATTGAAGAGTTTATTCACTATAAATATATGTTGGGTTGGTCCTTGATTTTGATTTAATTCACACAGTTAAAGGTGATAGATTAATAACTACCAAAAAATGTCATTTTCTGAGATGTACTTGATGCTATGGTGTTGCGGATTGTATCATTTGGGCTAACGTGTTGTGATTGATCTACTCAGTTGCCCTTCCTGGTATAATAAAAATGAGATACCTGAGAGCCATTAGAGACTCAAAACCTAAAGACCAACTATATCAGGAAGACACCTCTGAGAAGCAATCATTCCACAAGGGTTCTAACTACAAGCAACAAAGATACTCACAATAAGCAACTTCAAAGTATCAACCCAGGAATTAAACCAAGGACAATACCAAAAACAAAAATGAGAAGATACATAAGCAAGGCACAAATTCAGACTTCCACCCCACAAAAGGCAAATTCTAGGGGAAATGAGGTGGAAAAGCCTGATAATCAACCACCTGGACACCCTGAACTGATAGCACAGGAAGTAACAAAGCAGATGCATGAGGCTCTAGAAAAATTCAAAGCAGAAATAATCTCCCAGATAACTACTGAGATGGTGAGCAGAGAGAAAGACATGATTAGAGGCTCTAGAACAGAAACAGATGAAAAACAGATGACCTCAGAAACATGCTGGAAGCTGTGAATGCCCAGCATAAGAAAGAAATAGAAACCATGATCGCCCAACATAAGAAACAAATGGAATCCATGAAACAGATTCAAACAGATATCCAGGAAATTAAAAACTCCATTGAAAGTATCCACAGCATATTAAGGGAATCTGAAGACAGAATATTAGATATAGAAGACAGGATTGTGGTGAAGGACCATGAAAACAGTTATTTCTTAAAAGTAGTAAGGAACCACGAGAAATCATTTAGCAGCTGCTAGATCATGCAAAGAAGAATAACGTAAGACTGACAGGAGTCCACGAAGAAACAGGAGAAAGCACAATTGACATAAAAAAACTGTTCACAGAAGTAACAGTAGAAAACTTCCCACATAGGGGTAGAAAACTGGACATATAGATAAGTGAGGCATATAGAACTTCAACTAACCACAATAAAAAAAAAAGCTACACCTAGACAAATAATAGTCAAGATCCCAAAAACCTAACAGAAGAACAAAATCCTACGGGCAGTCAGAGAAAAGAAACAAATCACCTGAAAAGGAAAGCCCATCAGAATCACAGCAGACTTCTCAACACAAACCCTCAAGTCAAGGAGAGCCTGGAGTGAAGTATTTCAAGCCCTAAAAGAAAATAACTTCCAACCTAGGCTGTTGTATCCTGCAAACTTATCTTTCAAAATCAATGGGGAAATTAGATACTTCCATAACAAAGAACACCTGAGAAATTTCATGAGCACCAAATCAGCACTCCAAACAATTCTAAATAGTATCACAGAAAATGACAATGAAGGTCACAACTCCATGAGGCCCAACAGAGGGAAGCAACCAGACAAGGTAAGAAACTAAAGGGAATGGGGGGGGGGAGTTAGAAATAAAAGAGCCAATAAAAGCAAAACATCATGACAAGGATGAGTCAATTATCTATCAATTATAACCATCAATGTCAATGGCCTCAATTCACCAATCAAAAGAAATAGACTGGCACAATGGATTAAGAAGCAAAATCCAACCACCTGCTGTGTACAAGAAACACACCTAACTCTAAAAGAAATTCATAGGCTGAAAGTAAAAGGATGGAAAACAGTTCTCCATGGAACAGGAACCCAGAAAAAAGCAGGAGTAACAATCTTTTTTGCAGACAAAGTAGATTTCAAACAAAACTAATTAAGAGAGACAAAGATGGTCACTATATCTTCATAAAAGGAACAATCCAAGAGGAAGAGATGACAATCACAATATATATGCCCCAAATACAAATGCCCCCAACTATACAAAACAAATATTAATGGACATTAAAAACCAAATAAGCACTAATACAACTGTAGTGTTGGAATTCAATACCCCACTATCACAAATAGAGAGATCATCTGGACAAAAAATTAACAACAAATTTCTAGAACTGAACCAAGCTACTGAACAAATGGACTTAATAGATGTTGACAAAGTGTTCCACCCCACAAAATCATAATATACATTCTTTACGGCTACACATGGGTCATTCTCCAGAATAGACCACATGTTAGCTCACAGGACATGTCTAAGTAAATGTAAAAGAAATGAAGTTAACCCCTGTATATTATCAGACTATAGTGCAATAAAATTGGAGATCAATAACATAAGAAACTGCAAAACCTCCACAAACCATGGAAATTGAACAACCAATGGGTCAAAAAGGAAATTAAAGAAGAAATTAGACAGTTTCTACAAGTAAATGATAATGCCACTACAACATACAGGGATCTATGGGACACAATGAAAAGAGTTCTACCAGGGAAATTCATAGCAGTGAATGCCCATATTAGGAAAACAGAGAGAACTCAAATAACCTAATACTGAACCCCAAACTTCTAGAAAAAGAAGAGCATGACAATCCCAAAACTCATACAAGAGAGAAAATTATAAAGATCACAGCAGAAATCAATGCAATGGAGACTAAGAGAATGACACAAAAAAATCAATGAATCAAAGAGTTGGTTTTTCAAAAGAATAAATAAAATCAAAAAACCTTTAGCCAACCTTACCAAAACAAGGAAAGAAAAGGCTCAAATTCATGCAATTAAGAATGAAAAAGGTACAGTCACAACAGATCCAACAGAAATCCAGAGGATCATCAACACCTACCCCGAGGACCTGTACTCTAATAAAACGGAAAACACAGAAGAAATGGACAGATTCCTAGATACATATGAATTGCCAAAGTTAAATGAAGAAGATATAGAAATTCTAAACACCCCAATTACAATGAGTGAAATTGAAAATGTAATAAAAAATTTACCAACAAAGAAAAGCCCAGGTCCTGATGGCTTCACTGCTGAATTCTACAAGACATTTAAAGAACAATTAATACCATTACTCTTTAAACTCATCAAGGAAATTGAAAGGGAAGCAATACTTACAAATAAATTCCTGGAAGCAAGTGTTACTTTGATTCCAAAACCAGGGAAAGACCCAACCCAAAAAGAGAACTGCAGGCCAATCTCCCTAATGAACATAGATGCAAAAATCCTCAACAAGATACTGGCAAACAGAATACAGAGGGTCATCAAGAAGATCATGCACACCCTGACCAAGTTGGATTTATCCCAGGGATGCAAGGATGGTTCAACATTCGTAAATCAATAAATGTAACACACTATATTAACAGAGCAAAGGACAAAAACCATATGATCATTTGAATATATGCAGAAAAAGCATTTGACAAAATCCAACACCCATTCATGATAAAAACCCTACTGAAAATTGGCATGGATGGTCTTTATCTCAACCTGATTAAGGCTATCTATGAAAAACCAACAGCAAACATCATACTAAATGGTCAAAAACAAAATTTTCATGCTAAAATCAGGAACAGGACAAGGATGCCCACTATCACCACTCCTGTTCAATATAGTTCTGGAAACATTAGTCACAGCAATTAGAAAAGAGAAAGAAATAAAAGGAATAAAGAGGAAAAGAAGTTAAACTGTCATTATTTGCTGATGATATGATACTTCACATAGACCAAAAAACTCCACCAAAAGACTTCTAGACTTAATTGACAGATTCAGTAGAGTAGCTGGATACAAGGTCAACACTCAAAAAACAATAGCCTTCTTATACACAAATAGCAGACTCACTGAGAGAGAAATTAGGGAAACAATTCCTTTTACAATTGCATCCAAAAAAATGAAATATCTAGGAATTAATCTAACAAAGGAAGCAAAAGACCTCCACACTGAAAACTACAGCACTCTGAAAAAAGACATCAAAGAGGATATAAGAAAATGGAAAGACATCCCTTGTTCTTGGGCAAGAAGAACAAATACAGTGAAAATGGCCATACTTCCAAAACTGCTATATAGATTTAATGCAATGCCAACTGAAATTCCAATATACTTCACAGAACTAGAGAAAGCAATCCAAAAATTTATTTGGAACCAGAAGAGATCTAGAATAGCAAAAGCAATTCTAGGCAACAGAGACATGGCAGGGGGTATCACAATCCCCAACTTGAAACTATACTACAAAGCTCCTGTGATAAAAACAGCATGGTACTGGCAAAGAACAGACCTGAAGATCAGTGGAACAGATTAGAAGATGCAGAAACAACTCCAGACATACTCAGCCACCTCATCTTTGACAAAGGAGCCAACCACCCTCATTGGAGGAAAGATAGCCTATTTAATAAATGGTGTTGGAAAAACTGGATTTCAACCTGCCAAAGATTAAAACTAGACCCATACCTATCACCATGCACTAAACTAAGATCTAAGTGGATTAAAGATCTAAGTATTAAGACAGAAACACTAAACTTCCTGGAAGATAAGTTAGGTAGAACTCTTGAAGACATTGGCATACAAAAAGACTTTATGAACAAAACCTCAGTAGCACGGGAACTAGCACAAAGAATTAACAACTGGGATCTCATTTTATTAAAAAGCTTCTGCACTGCAAGAGAAACCAACAGAGCTAAGAAACAACCTACAATGTGGGAAAAAATTTTTAGCAGCTATACTTCAGACAAAGGTTTACTATCTAGAATATATAAAGAATTGAAAAACTCCGACCCCCAAATTCAAAGAACCAATTCAAAAATGGGCATCTGAAATGAACAGACATTTCTCAAAGAAGTAAAAGCACCAAATAAATATATGAAAAGTGTTCAACATCACTGTTCATTTGAGAGATGTAGATGAAAACAACTCTGAGATTCCACTTCACCCCAAAAAGAATGGCTGCTATTAAGAAATCAACCAATAATAAATGCTGGCAAGAGTGTGGGAAGAAAGGAACCCTTCGTCACTGTTGGTGGGAATGCAGGCTGGTGCAAGCACTGTGGAAATTAGTATTTCAAAGAACTAGGACTAGAGGTCCCATTTGACCCAACTATTCCCCTGCTGGGTATCTTCCCAAAAGAATTAAATACTTCAGCGATATATGTGCACCCATGTTTATAGTGGCACAGTTCGTAATAGCAAAAGCTTGGAAACGGCCCAAGTGCCCATCAACTGGAAACTGGATAAAGAAGATGTGGTTTTTTTTTTTTTTTTAATAAAATGGACTACTACTCAGCCATAAAGAATGAGAAACTACAAACATCTGTAGACAAATGGATGCATATTGAGGACATACTCTTAAGTGAAATAAGTAGGACACACGTGTAAATACCGAATAGTTTCTCTAGTGTGAGAAACTGAAAGTGTAAATAAGGATTAAAATGATTAAAATGAGTAATTGATAATTTGAAATAGGAAGAAAAGGTCCAAAGGGGTAGGGCAAGTAGCAGGGGAAGGCGAAAGGAAAGAACAGAAAGGAAAAATTATGAGAAAAGAATAAAATGGAAAGTAAGTCTATGTAAATAGGGAAGGGGGGGTGCAGGGCGCACAGGCAATGGGGAAAAAATAAGAACCAATATACATCATGTACAGGAACAAGCACCCAATGATAAATGTAAACGTACTGTATACCTAAAATGTACCAATAAAACAATTTAAGCAAAAAAAAAAAAAAAAGGAATTGAGGATTCTGAAGGGATTTTGTTAATGTGAAGGACATTTGCTGACAGTTACTACAGTAGAAATTAAAACTAAGAATTAAAAATAATGCAAAAATTCATTTAATAAATTTACCACATGTTAACATAAAAGCGTATTCTTATGAAAAAATAGCCATAATGTCCAAAACTGAGGAACACTGCTGTATAGTTTTACAAGCCTCTAGTGCATAGCTTAAAAGAAGATAGAAGAACTGGGAGTGGTGCCATACCTCTATAATCGTATTACTCTGACAGGCTGAGGCAGGAAGATTGTGAGTTTGAGCCCAGCCTAGGCAAGACACTACCTCAAAAAATTTAAGGGCTGGGAATGTAGCATAGTGAGGAGGCCCTGAGTTCAACCCCCAATTCCAAAACAGCTGAATTTTCAAATCTGCTTCTGCATTAGGTCTGATGTAATATGTTGTTTTGGTTGAAGCATAAGAAGAAAATCTGGTGTCTCAGATAGTTGGGAAAGGGAGGAGTTACTTCACAGCCTTTTCAGATAACTTAGCTGCCGTTTTCTTTTTGACATGATTATAAGCCCTGGTGAACAGTAGTTTCTGTTTAAAATTTTTTTTTATTAGTGTATGTTTGCAGTGCATAATGTTTATTGTGGAGGAGTTTGTACATGGACATAACACATCTTTTTTTTTTTGGTACTGGGGATCAAACTTGGGTCCTTAGCTTGCAAGGCAGGCAGTGGAACCACTGAGCTAAATCCCCGGCCCTGGACATAATACATCTTAATTCTTTTTTCATCTCTTTCCCCTCCCATTGAACAGTAGTTAAGAGTAGCTACAGGATGGTATCTAAATGTCTAGTTTCTGTTCATTTTTTCTCAACTTTTTTTTCTTTATATCATTTGAACAGACCTATTTCTGCAGGTTTGCTAAGCTTTTCTCCTGACATTTCCAAGCTGATTTTGAGCCCATCTAAAAAATCCATTTAAACAATTATTCTTCTCAACTCCAGGATTTCTAAACTTAGTTTTTGTTTTTTATAGTTTTCATTGCTCTGCTGAGATTGCCTGTTTATCAGTACCTTATTTTCTCTTAATTCTTGAAACATATTTTCCTGTTTCTTGTTTACATATATTTAAAATACCTATATAGGAGCTTTTGCTAAATTTCAATCCGGGCTAATAATTTCAAGTAACTACCTTCTTCTTGGCTATGGATTATACTTTACTATTTAAATGAGGCTCTCTAATGTCTTTGTAGACAACTGGACACTGCAGATAGTGTATTATAGAAGCACTAGATTTTATCTTCTATTTTTGGAGGATTTATATTGTAATAGGTAGTTAGCTGACCAAAATCAAATTGCAAACTAACCCATGGTATATACATAGCTGCTTATTTCTGTTTTGTTATTGTGGCTTCCAAACACTTCCTTTTTACCATGGTTTCCAATGGGGTCTCTTGGATCCTGTGAAATATGCCAATTAGGCCAAGAATTTAGGCGGAGTTGTTCTTACTTTGAATGAATATTTCATTCAACTATATTAACACCTAATACCATTTTATATGATGCTTTAACATTAATTATGAAGTGGTTTTCATACAGTAAATACAATTTAATAAAATAAAATAAACCAATTACAAGGTGAGGCTTTGTATAAATACTTCACTTGCTATCCCAGTGTAAATGTTCACCTAGTTGTAGGAAAATACTAATTCAGAATGGAAATATACCAAAACATTATTTGGATGTGTTGCTATGACTCACGTGTAATCAATAATATTCACTTCTTGCCAGTTCCAGACCGGTAGTGATTGCACTGTTGGTGGGTGACATATTACATATGCTGGATTACACTTAACTCCTGACAATGATGAATTTAAGATGGCAATCATTTTTTTTAGAAATACAACTTCAGACTACTAACATTGTAAAATTAGAAACAAAAGATATCTTGATATCAATCTTTCTTTTTTTTTTTTTGGTACCGGGGATCGAACTCGGGTCCTTGAGCTTTTTGAGGCAGGTAGCAGATCCACTGAGCTAAAGCCCTGGCCCTCAATCTTTCTTTTTGTCTTCCAGTCTACTGTCTGAATGGTAAGAAATATATAACAACAACATGTATAATACCTATATTGTGAAAAGTGTATTGCAATTCTAGTGCCTAAAATTTATTTAAACATGCCCACACTATCGTCTAAGGACAAAACCAAAACATAAACAAAACTCACCAAGTGAAAAAGTACAGTATTACCATAATAAAAACATTCTGGAGAAAAAGGCTATGTTTGCTCTTCTGGTGAGGTCTAATTTATTTTATTATTATTACTATTATTATTAATGATCCTGGGGATTGAACCCAGGGCCTTCTAACTGAACTATATTCCTAGCTCTTTTTAAAATTTTGATACAAGGTTTTGCTAAGTCAATAAATAGTCTAGATTGGGCTTGAATTTTTAACACCCTTATCTCAGCCTCCCAGAGCGCTAGGACTATACCTAAAAATGTTCCTCAATCTGACATTCATTATGCAAGGAGTGATCAAATTATACAGTGAATGCTTAAATTTTTAAAAGAAAATTTAATTTAAAAATTTAAATATTGACCACAATTTTCAATCACAGTGCATATCTATTAAACTACAAATTATTGAAAGTTGTTTACACATTGTATAGACAGAGTATATATCAATCTGTTCCTCTTCAACCAGGCTATACAATGTTTCTGCTACAACAATGAAGAATATACTTAATTGGCATCTTGGCTAAAATCACTCAGCACTAGCACTTAAACAGAATGTATGTATAAGTACAGAATTTCCAGTATAAGACAGACTTGGAGAGGAATTTCAGAGCCTATTTCCCTGAAAATGAACTATTAGACTTGAATCTTGTTCACATTTATGGTTACTTGCTCCTTGTGCTCACATCTCACATTTTCTCCCGCCTCTTCCCTTACAGTGAGGCCAAGGTAGTATGTATCTGTTGCAAAAACCAAATGATAGTCTTTGAAGGTCCCAGGCCCACTGAATTCTAAAGGCTTTATTTAGTGGAGTCAGTACTCAGGCAGTGGTAACGGAGTACCCTAAGATAATTGGGCTGGCAAAAACTGACAAAACTCTTGTCAGCCCACAATCCTTATGTGGAGACTCATTTGTGATTCTTGTAGAAGTCAATAAACCCAGCATACTAACACCTGGTATTCTATAATACCTCTTGGTTATCTCATTTTGCTTCCCAGATGGGTGGCTAGCTATATCAAGTGCATTACACTCAAACAATTTTCCTAATCCTGAATCCTCTCTGTGAACCTACAGCACTCTATATGTACTTCTTTGCCAGCATGTTGGTAGTCCATTTTCTCCCTCATTATACCATCTGATATTTGAAGTAATGCAGTGCCCCACAGTGGTTAAGAAATAAAATTAATCAGCCTGGTTTTGAATCCCAGCTCTACCACTTTTAATTGGGGTGACCTTGGGCAAGGAAGATTAACCTTTTTGATATTCAACTTATTCATTTGTAAAATGGGGATAGTAGTATTGGCTTCATAAGATTACTGAGGATGAAATAAAATAATACAGTAAAGTGCACAGCAGAATACCTGGCATATATTAACTCAAAATATGCTAGATAATAACATTTTTCATTCCCATTCTCTCAGAACTGAGGGAATTGTTTACTGTGTGACATCAAACAAAAGGGACAGAAAGAGTAAAGCCATTTAATTTCGTAGAGACCCCTCTGCCTGATTTTCTGTAAAAATTTCTTGAGTAATTTGTGGCCCTGTACATGCTTGCTTGCTACTGATTATTTGTGAGGAAATAAATTCAAAGTCTAAATACACAGAGTTGCCCTTACCACGTTCCTGTATACTATACAATATACATAAAAACAAAATAGCCTTAATTTAAGAACTTATCTTTTACTTATTTAACTCCATTTAGGGCATTAAAAACAAATTCTTTTGTATTACATGAATAAAAAAGCAAAATGTCAACTTTAAACACTTTGAAATTTCAGGAGAAAAATATCAAAATTTATGATAAACTATGTCTGATCTTGAGAAAGAATATAAAGATTGTGAAAAAATTAGAGGAAAAATTAAATGTTCAAAAAGATTTTCTTCTCAATTATCAAATTTCAAAACAATTAAGAATATATTAAGATAATATTTCATAGTTTTGAAGTTTAAAATAAGTATTCTGATCTAATAGTTACCATTTTCAGTACAGATGGAGTGTTTTTTGAGATTTACCCAAGCTATGTCTCAGATACAAGGTTATATATAGAAAAAACTCATTTTTTGAGTTATTAACAGAAAAATGTTAATGATATTATTACATGCACTCACTGGAAATGAACATTTATTTATTAAGGCATATATGCAAAATAGATATAAGAACAGTTGAGTGTTGAGAAATTACTGTTCTTACACCATAACATTAACTTTTAATAGTTTTGTCCCCTTTACTTTTTAATAATGTTGTAATACTCATTAAGATATTTTAATGTTTTCAGTTTACTTCTATTTCTTAGAAATTCATTCCATAATGAATCATACTGGGTTATAGTGTAGGAGTAATTTATATAGTTTCTTCTTAAGCATCTAGCTAGACTGTGTGTGTCTTTAGTTCACCTCTAATACCTATAGATTGAATTGCAGTTGAAATCTCCATCACTGATTAAGGGCTCTGGACTCTACAATTATGGAGATCCTGCTTAGAAACATCTCTACTGTTCATAACATTCAGCATTAGTATATTAGCATTAACATTCAGCATAACATTCAGCATTAATATATTAGTATATAAAACCAACACAGCAAATGAGAAGAAGGCAAGACACTTCAGCACTGGCCACCTAACCACATAGGAAGTCAAGAAGATAAGAGGTAATGTAAAATGTTACGGAAAAGGAACATCTAGATGGAATAAGTAGGAAAATTCAGGCAAAGGTCATCTGCTTACAGAATTAGTTTCCTAAAACTAGCAAAGCTTACCCAAATTCCTCAATATTTTTTTCTGAGCATTCCAAAACAATGGAAATTATTTGATTAAAAGACTATGGAGAGTTGATATACATAATACATGCAGTGAACACAGTTAAGAATGACAGGCAAAGGGCTAGGACATGAATATTTAAAACCTCAAAGAGCAAATTCCAAATTTGGAAGGATCTTCAGAATTTTGAAAATTCATTTAACAACTGTTTAATGCATATTTATTATGTCCCGAGTACTGCTACAAAACAAGGGTATAATCTGAACACAGCATGCCAATGAAGGACTCTGATTCAGCATTTTAACCTTAAGACTTTGAGCAAAACAAAATTTCTTCTAAGATGGCCCTGAATAAAAATTCATTACTCTTCCTAAACTGCTTATTTAACATATGAGTATCTTATGAATATCTCACAGAGCCTGACAGGATATTGACATTGCTATAATTTTATAATAAGCTATTAAATAATGGTAAATTCAATTCTTAATCATTTTCCCCCTAGAGGAAAGGTATATTAAATGAGACACTAAATAAAATTAAAAGGTGCAAGTCCAGTTTGCTATTCTTTCCACAATATTGAATACTTTAATATGAGACTGAGTTACTAGACACTGATTTGATAGCTGTTTCACCTAGTTCTAGGTTCTTAGCAAAGTACTTAACTTAGAAAATATCTCTTTCCACATCTGTATGATCTTGGACATAACATCTACCGAACATTCTATTCAATGATGTCTTTTTAGGGATCTTTATACTTTCTGTAGAGGTAATTTTAAAATGAGCAAAAATATGAAATACATTTAAAGCTTCTCAGAAACCAGTGTATTCAATTAGAAAAACAAAAAAATTATACACAAAAGAATTTGATTAAAATTATATAAATAATGTCATAAAAAGTAAAAGCTTCAATGGTAGATTGAAGCGCATTTTTTTTTTTTGGTGCCTGGGATTAAACTCAGGACCTTGTGCTTGTGCTTGGGAGGCAGGCAGCAGAACAACTGAGCTACATTCCCGGCCCCTAAATCATATTATTTTTTGTAAACCAGGTCGTAAACAGTACGATGACTGGAATTTTACTCAATAATGAAATAGAGGGCCAGGGATATAGCTCAGTGGCACCATGGCTGCCTCGCAAGCACAGGGTCCTCAGTTCGATCCCCAGTACCAAAAAGAAAGAAAGAAAGAAAGAAAGAAAGAAGGAAAAAAAGAGAGAGAGAAGGAAGGAAGGAAGGAAGGAAGGAAGGAAGGAAATAGATTATCTATGTAACAACATGGCTGTATCTTAAATTAACTTTGTTAAATGGAAGAAGGCAAATACCAAAGGCTATATATTGGATAACTCACTCTATATGAAACTGGAAAAGAGAAACTATAGGGATAGCAAATAATCCATTATGGCAAGATCTGAGGATGGTGGGAGACAGGAGGTAATTTTTGATATGATGGAACTATTCTGTATTTTTGACTGTGGTGAATACATAACTCAATGCATCTGTCAAAACCTACAGAAGTGTAGCTGAACATGGGGAACATGCTTGTAATCCTAGCACTTGGAAGGCTGAGGCAGGAAGACTGGGAGTCGGAGGCCAGCCTGAGCTGCTAGTAAATTCACAGCCAATCTGGATTATCAAGACCCTGTCTCAAAAACTCCAAACAAAAACAAACCCCACAGAAGTGAATCATAGTGATTTTACTATGAGGTGAAAATTAAAGAACCCCAAAAGAATTATTTAATGATATTTATGTGCTCATAATTAATTAGTAGATTATAAAGGATATACTGTTAAAATGTGTAGAGTTTGGGTGGTGGAACTGGATCATCCCCATTTACCAATCTAATAGCATTCTATAATAAATAATACTTTTGAAATGAGGCTTTTGTTTTAACTCTAAAAGAAATTTTATGGACTCTTCATTATGATAACAAGTGCAGGAAAGCTCTGGATTAGGAATCCTTGACCTGAAGCTTCTGGAAGCCACAAAACCAATGAACAAGATAAAAAATACATAGCATATACACATATGGAATTTTAGGAGAGTGGAGAGCCCTAGCTTCCCACCCCCAGTCAAGGACTCCTGTTTAGTACAACTGAACTTCTTGGGGCTGAAGAGATAATAAGAGCACATGTCTCAAATTACACAGTTCTATGAGAAGGTGTTCATCCCTGAAAACCTTGGCCATGATTTAGTGACATATGCCAATCTCTCTCAATTGTTTCAGGCTGCTGAGAAGAAAAAAAAAAATCACATAACAAAAGCCATGCAAGTGGGCCAGGGATTTAGCTCAGTGGTTTCTCTGCTTGCTGTGCAAACAAAAGGACCCAAGTTCGATCCTGGTACCAAAAAAAAAAAAAAAAAAGCCATACAAGTAACATCTTTGAAGGCAAGAATTCAGGACATTTTGATAATTCATAAAATAGCCATGGAATAAGTGGGGTCACATACCTCTCTGACAAATGGTTATATTTTCAATCTTTTGCCAAAACAGAGTGCTACCTCAGAGGGAAAAGAAAAACCATATGAAGCCAGTTGAGATTTGGCTCAGAGCAATAAAACACTGAAGTGATGGGGTTTTAGTCACATGCATGTTTCATTTTACTACATTCCTCATGGCTTATTCCATCAATTCATTATTATTTTCCCAAGTGGAACCCAAGTCCAACTTCTCTTAGTGACCTAATGAAAAACTACTCTTTGCACAGACTGGCTCTTTCCAAAAACTGGCTCTTGTTTGGTTAAAAACAAAACAGTGATTTAAACCAGAAATGAATTCAAGTTTTGATAAATGCATATTAATGAATTTAGTAGAATTTGAAAATCCGTTAATCATGTACATGTAACAGGGAAGAAACATTAAATAAAGGAAAACATTCCCACAAATACAGTAATTAAAAAGTATGACAGCACATCTTCTGAGAAAACACATCATATTGGTATCACTGAATGAAATGTCACTGAATGAACTCTTCCAAACTAAAACAATTTTTTCCTCAAGCATTTTGACAGAGGCCTCATTTCATTGCTGAGAACACCCCACTTTGATAGCCACCCACCTTAGATCATTTCCAACTACCTAGTTTTAATATATTATTCAATTGTTTAAAAGAAAACGTAGGAACAATGTTTTTTTTTTCTCTCTCCCTTCCCACTTGCCACTAATGCACCAATGACTGAAGGCAAGTGGAAGAAGGATAAATTTGAAGGACCTTCAAATTAAAGAGTACCGTCTTTTGGAAAGTATTTCTTCCAAAAGCTCATCATAGAGGTATCACACAAGCTACCAATTACAATCTTAGTTATACACTCAAGAGAAATGAAACACACCCACAGAAAATCTTCCACATAAAATGTTTATAGCTGTGTTATAGCCAAAGGTCCTATAAAAACCAGATAAAATGTGAGACACCACACATTAGAATATTGCTTATTAATGAAAGAAATGATCAGAAATGATACAACTTGGGTTGCAATCAGACTTTCAGTTTTAACTTATGAACAAATTCTTGAGTTACAACCTGAATGCTGGCCACTTGTGCTTCCAGATGGTCTCAGATACAGATTTAACCCTTAAAAGAGTTCTGGAAGGAACATTACAACATCCCTTCCTGTGTAGGGTTATTTGAGAAATCCTGGGCCAATCTCTCTCTAAGGACACTGAGATATTCCTGTATAAAAGAGAAAAACTTTGCAGCCTGTGTGGAGGAGCCTGAGCTTTTAATTGACTGACTTAGGTTACAACCAGCCCTCCCAAAAGAATTGAGTCCATAAGTCAAGGGTCCACTGTATGCTACAATATGGATGAATCTTAAAATCAGTATGCTAAAAGTCAACAAATGACTGAGTACTTATATAAGATTTTTTTTTTTTTAAGAGTCTCACTGTGCAGTTCAGGCTGGCCTTAAACTCACTATGTAGCCCAGCCTGGCTTTGAAATCGCAGCAATCTTCCTGCATCAGCCTCTGAGTGCTGGAATTACAGGTGTGTGCCAGCATGCCCAGCATGAATCAATACGTAAGAAATTTCTATAAGGGGCAGTTCATAGAGACAGAAGGCAACATAGTAAGTGTCAAAGACAAGATAAAAGGATAAAGTAGAGTTAGTGCTTACTGGGTTTTGTTTGGGGGCAGGAGCGACAAAAATGTTCTAAAATTAAATGCTGATTTATACAAGTTTGTGAATTAAATTGCATGTTTTAAAAGGTTCATTCAATGTGTGAATTATACCTATTTATACCTAAGAATAAAAAAGATAAAAGCTTAATTTTCAATATAAAGCTGCAAACATTTTTATATTTGTTTAATTACAAATAGTCTAGATTTTTTAATCAATAAGTAACAAAAATTCTGTTCCTCTAAATTGGTCACTTCAGTTACAGAAAAAGAAACACTAGAGAGGAAAGGAAGAGAGAGGACCTCAATGTCAGCTCAAACACTTAGCCAAGACTCAAGAGATTTATGAACATGTTTCTATTTTCAAGTCACTGATGGAGAGGATTAGAGTGATTATAGCCATTTCAAGTGAGAAAAAAAATTTTAATGGGAAAAAACCATAACTTTTTAACTTAAAAAGGGATGTTACATCCACAAGAAGTATTATTATTCTCATCACATAATTTCAGATTTTAAAATGAAGGCTTAGGGGCCGGGGATTTAGCTCAGTGGTTCTGCCGCCTGCTTCTCAAGTGCAAGGTCCCACGTTCGATCCCTGGTACCAAAATAAATAAAACAAAACAGAGGCTTAACAGGCTGGGTAACCTTCTCAATGACACAGTTTAGATGACAAGAGTTGTTAAGAAATCTATATAGGTCAAAGTTCCACAATTTCTTTTCATGATGTCATAAAGACCAATTTTAATTCTGAAAGAGTGCAGCTATAGGTGCATATAAACACTTCTTTGCTACTTATGCTGGGAATCTCCTGACGAATTTCTTCTAAAACCAATTTTTGTTGTAGCTCAAACATGGAGCATAAAATTTTGTGCCCTTGTTTGCTTTTAATAATGCAAAGACTCTCACAAAAAGCATTACTTTACACCTTGAACGTCTGATTTATATTGCTGTTTAGATGCATTCTGTAGTATTAAAACAAACACTGTTAAAGATTACAGCTCCATGTGTCCCAACAACCTACAGTGTATTCTTTGTTATAAGAGTAGACTCCTGACACTAGACAGTTTCATAACTGTCCATGAGAGTAATAAAAAGAGAATAAAGTGAAGAGAGGACAGACACATGATTGCTAAGAAAATCCAATGTTATCTCTAAAAAGAATCTTTCTACATGGAGAACAACACAGTCTATTCATTTTCTATCAAAATGTACAATAATTAAACTATATACAAGTGCTACAGGCTATTCTTACTTAAAATGCGCAGGTATTTTGGGTCAAGTTCTTTCCAAATCCAACATTATCTGCCATACTCTAAGTCATTTAAAATACAATACCATAATGACTTTTTTTATTCCTCTAGATATTACAATCCCCTTAGATAGGCCATAAAGTATTTTAGCTATTCCTAATGAGACATTTGTGCCTTTCAGATATTTGTGCTGACTGGTCTATCTTCCCTCTTATTTATAATTCAGATAGGATCACCGAGGAAAAATTTCTTATAGAATAGTTCCTTATTAGGAAGTAAAATATTTAAGACTGAAGCACATATTTATGACTTTCCACCTTATTGAAATCAATGAGATGCTTTCTTAAGTCTTTATTTGTTAATATATTTCAACACAACTCTAGAACATTAAAAAAAAAAAAACCTGTACCTTAAGATGCCAGGTGAAATATCTTGGAAGATATATGTAGACTGATATATGTTGCTTACAGTTTTAGCCTTGGAAATAAATACTACAATGAAACCTAGGTATCCACACAAACACTGAACTTTAAAGCTTATCAATGTTTTCTGATGTAAATCTTAGAAAGAAAAATGTGCTTGTGTCTTGCTTGGTCCAGGAATCTAGAATTGTAATTAATTTCTGCATTAAATTTATGCTCCAAATATTTACTGAGTGCTTATTATGCATAAGTATAAATGGTAAGTGACTCTGTGGGATAAAAAGAGAAATAAAATCTGGCTCATACTCACAGACTAATGGAGTATACACTGCAAGGATATCTATATCTGTACATTTAATGGAAGGGGAAAAGTGACACATTGTCTATAGGAGAAACTGCATAATTAAAGTGCTATGGAAACTTAGCCAGGGGAAGGAGAGAGCTGGCACTGGGACAAGGCTAATGGTGGTGGAAGACATTAAGGAAAATTTCATAAAAAATGACCTTTAAGTTAGGTTCAGGATAAATGGAATCAGGACACTTAGATGCCATAAAAAGTGGCATTTTAGTTGATAATACAGCAGAAGCAAGGACATAGGACATGATCTATGTAGGTACCTACAAGGTGATACTAAAACATTAACTAGAAAAAGGTCCTGCTCTCCCCTCTCTTAAAGCAGATATTGTCCCTTGCCAGGGTATACAGCTTGAAAAAGAGAATACAATGTGGAGTTTAGTTCCTATTGGTTCGCTTAAGTAGGCATTTTTTCATTAACAACCACATAACCATATGGGATAATGTATGGGAAGAACACAGGAGCAGCAGTCATTACCAAAAGAGTTTTATTTATTTTACTTTCTATTAGCACATGTTTCTAATACATAATGTGAGCTGGGACATGTACATAACACATCTTAATTCTCTCTTCATTCCCTTCCCCTTCTTCCCACCCCTCTCTCCATCTCTTGATCCCCTTCCCATTTGGAAAACTCTATTTTCTTACTTTCTATTACCTATCTTTTATATTGTTCTTTATTTGTATCTTGGGTTTCTCATAGATCAGAAACCATGCAATATTTAAGCTCATGTGTCTGATTTATTTTGTTTAACATTATGGTTTCAAGGTGCATCAATTTTGCTACAAATTACTCAAGTTTATTCTTTTTTATGGTATAGTACTATTCCATACTGTGTAAATACCATGTTTTCTTTATCCATTCATCTGTTGATGGACTATGGGCTGCTTCCAAAATTTAGCTATTATGAATTGCACTTCTATAAATATGAGTATGCATGGTGTATCTGTAATATTATGTCTTTTAACACTTTGGGGAAGATATCTAGAAGGGGAATAACTGGATCAAATGGAATTTCTAAGGATTCACTCTAAAATCAGGAACAAGACAAGGATGTCCACTGTTACCACTCTTATTCAATATAGTTCTAGAAACACTAGCCAGAGCAATTAGACAAGGAAAAAAAAGGAAAAAGAATAAGGATAGGAAAGGAAGAAATTAAAATATCATTATTTGTGGATGACATGATACTCTACATAGAGACCCAAAAAAGTTCCACCAATTGACTTCTGGATTTAATAACCAAATTCAGTAGCATAGCTGGATACAAAGTCAACATAAAAATCAATAGCCTTCCTGTACATGAATAACAAATTCATTGAGAGAGAAATTAGGGAAACAACACCTTTCACAATAGCATCCAAAACAATGAAATACCTAGGAATTAATCTAATGAAGGAAGTAAAAGACACCTACACTGAAAACTATAGTACTCTGAAAAAGGAGGATTGAAGTGGATATTGGAAAATGGAAAGATATCCCTTGTTCTTGGGTAGGAAGAACCAATATAGTGAAAATGGCCATACTTCCAAAATTGTCATACAGATTTAATGCAATCTCAATCAAAATTCCAACAGTGTATCTCACAGGATTAGAAAAAACAATCCTAAATTGATTTGGAATCAGAAGAAACCTAGAATAGCAAAGGCAATTCTGGGCAAAAAAGGGAAGGCAGGGGGCATCACAATCTCTGACTTAAAATTATACCACAAAGCTAATGTGATAAAAACAACATGGTGCTGGCAAAAAAAAAACAGACCTGATGATCAATGGAACAGATTAGAAGATACAAAAACAACTCCAGTCACACTTGGCCACCTTATCTTTAACAAAGGAGTCAAACATCTTCACTGGAAGAAAGATGGCCTCTTTAATAAATGGTGCTGGAAAAACTGGCTTTCCACATGCTGAAGATTAAAATTAGACCCATATCTTTCAATATGCACTAAACTAACATCAAAACGGATCAAAGATCTAAATATTAAAACAGAAACACTAAATCTGCTGGAAGATAGAATAGCCAGAACCTTGAAGACATGGTGTGGGCAAGGACTTTATGAACAAAACTCCGATCACACAGGAAATATCATAGAGAATAAATAACTGGGATCTCATCTTACTAAAAATCTTTTGCACAGCAAGAAAAACCACCAACAGTGAAGAGACAACCCACAGTGGGGGGGGGGGGGGAGTTTGCCAGCTATTCCTCAGACAAAAGGCTAACATCTAGAATATATAAAGAACTCAAAAAAAATCAGACCCCTCAAATTTAAAGACCCAATCCAAAAATGGGCATCTGAAATGAACAGACACTTCTCAGATGAAGAAGTACAAACAGCCAATAAATATATGAAAAAATGCATGATATCATTGGTCATTCAAGAGATGCAAATTAAAACAATGCTGAGATTCTATCTCACTCCAGAAAGAATGGCTATTATGAAGAAATCAATTAATAACAAATGCTGGAGGGGCTGTGAGGAAAAAGGAACCCTTCTCCACTGTTAGTGGGAGTGTAAACTGGTGCATCCACTGTAAAAATCCGTGTGGAGAGTCCTCAAAAAACTAAAACTAGAGGTTCCATTCCATCTAGTTATTCCCCTTCTTGGTATCTTCCAGAAAGAATTAAAAGCATCATACCACAGCAATATATGCACACCCATGTTTATAGCGGCACAATTTGTAATAGCTAAATCTTGGAAACAGCCCAAATGTTCATCAACCAATGAATGGATAAAGAAGATGTGGTTTCTTAATACAATGGAGTACTACTCTGCCGTAAAGATGAGCTTGAAACATTTCTAGCTAAATGGATGCACCTTGAGACCATGTTCTTAAGGGAAATAAATCGGACTCACATGTTTAAATACCACATTGTTTCTCTGGTGTGAGAAACCAAAAGTGACATAAGGACTAAAATGTATAATAGATATTGGGAAATAGGAAGAAAATGTTCAAAAGGGGAAGGGGAACAAAGGAGGGGGAGGGGGAAAGAAAGGAAAGGACAAGAAAAAAAGTGAAAATAAAAGGAAAAAAATGGAAACAAAGCTTTTGTATACAGGGAGGGAAGGGAGGTTGTGGGGAGGGGTAATGATTTTTAAAAAAGGCGGTAGGCTATATCATGCACAAGTACAAATTCCCTATGATGAGTGTCATCACTATATATATCTAAAATGTACCACTAAATGTTTTGCTTCAAAAAAAAAAATGAAATTTCTAGTTTTAGTTTTTTGAGAAATCACCATACTGATCTCCCTAGTGGTTATACAAGTTTACATGTAGGAGAGTTCCTTTTTCCCCCACAGACCTCACCAGCATTTATCATTTGATTTTTTGTTGATAGCCATTCTTTCTGAAGTAAAACAGAATCTTGGTGTTTTTTTATTTGCATTTCCCTAACGCCCAAACATGTTAAGCATTTTTATGTATTTATTAACCATTTGACATGCTAAACATTTTTATGTATTAGTCATTTGTATTTCTTCTTCATTTCAATCATCCATTTTTTGATTGGATCTTTTATTGGAGGATCTAATTTTACGAGTTATTTATATATTCTAGATATGAGTCCTCTGTCTGAGGTGTACCTGGCAAAATTTCTTTCCCATTCTGTAGGATGTCTCTTTATTCTGTTGGTTGTTTCTATTGCTGTGCAGAAGTTTTTAAATTTGATGTGACCCCATTTGTGATTCTTGGTACTATTTCTTGTACAACCAGGGTTCTGTTCAGAAAGTACTCCAAGACACTTTCATTAAATCTTGAGTTTAACACTCAAGCTGGGTAACTTTAGGTAAATAATGAGGTGGTATTACTATACTAATTTCATCCCTGGGAATTAATATGGTACATTTAGCCAATAAATGTCAGAAGAGTAGATATTTGTTTTGGCAAAAGGGAAGCAGAGCACTTTAAATAATTTTTAAGTGTTGACCGCACCTGGAAACCTGAGCTAAAGTATATTCAAATTTCTGAGGGATCAAAATATCTATATTAGGTTGTCATTGGTTTAGCTGGGTAAATGTGACGCATATGATTACAAAACAATTCCAACATTGTTGTGCATATTTTATGTTGGTGCAGTCACCAATTATCATAGGAAAGGATTTCATTTTGTTCTAATAAAGTCCTTTCCTGTTTTTATTTGTTTACGTGAAATAATGATGGTTATGAATGCCTTGAAATGTCCTAGTGAGAAAATATAATATTATGCAATATTATACACACCCCTCTTCCCATTTATTTTGAATTGCGAAAGTATAGGAATCACCATATCCAATACACTTTTAAAATCTATCCAAAGGTGTCATAAATTTCAGCCCAAGATTACAAACAATATTAAGAAATGCCTATTGGAAAACTCAAAATAATTTGTAAGCTGAATCACGGAGGGGTTAAAAACCACAATACAGATAGTAACAGAATAACACTGCAGGAAAATAGGGACTGAGAGATACCAGTGCATTTGTGAGGAACAGAAATTTCACTGGAGGCAGGCGAAAATAGAGAATAAAATAGAAATTAAGGAGATACTTAGGGATAGATAGTTGCAGCTGAAGATTTAAACTTTGTTATATTCAAAGCACATTTGAGAAAAAGTACTATGATTTCTGGTGGCTTGTTTCAAGGGATTGAGATTAAAATGCACATATAAAATATCAACAATAATTACAACAAAACTATTCTTACACAATCATCACACACACACACACAAATGCCAATAATTACAACAGAACTACTCTTATAAGACTATGCCTCATACTTTATTTACAAACTATGAAGTACTGTGTGTTTCACATACAAAATATCCAATCATTTCACTGCTGACTAGGTTACTCTGACAATGTGTCTACTTGAATGGGCCAATTATTGTATCTGTATATACTCAGGAAGTTTTTCATTGGTCGAACAAATATTACTCAGTCACTGGGCTGACTTCTACTCACTCATACTTACAACAACAAATGTCTGTATCTACACTATGTATAGATTGACTCTGTTCAACTTTCTGGCACCCTCTGTTGTAACGAGATGTATATTACAATTGTAAGAGAAGGTAAATATTTTGGAACTATCATAATTGAGCAGTATACCCTAGATTGGCTCAGATACTTGCAGAACCACCGTCTTAGAGGTGTGATTCTCAAGTATTAATGGTCCAAATCCACCAAGCAAACCAGGCCTCATCACAAATTCATTAAAACACATGCTCTTTTTGCCATTCTTTAGAAAGAATGATTTAAAGTTATTTTTCACACAGCACTAAAGCTACTTTCTAGGACCTATCAATTGAATTATTAGAGATTACTAAAATTACACACCAAAAAAATTAAATGTCAAGTTGGTATCTGAGTATCACCCCTACTTTTGGGTTGGTTACAATTATCCATTGTAATTTTTCTTTAGTAAAAAAAATTTTGTTACTTCAGATTTATCATTAACAATTGAATTTACTAATTACAGAGAGCAAAATGATACATTTTGTGTACTTGGGGCATATAATTTTGTAAATAATAATACTTTCACTCTTTTGTTTTCCCTCTATTTTCATAAACAATGATATGTTACTGGTTATATTCTATCTAGGAGAATATGAATTATTTAAATAATTCACATATACTACACCAAGACAGTGGTAAAACTGTTAAGATATTTTCAGGTTTATATGGCACATTAATCACATATACGCTCATATTCTTCATCAATACAGTATTTCATACACTGTTAATGAACTAGTTAGCATCACTAATATGTAAGAACAAACATACCTTAGCAACATCTCTACCCCCGTATTTTGTATTGCCTTTGTATAATATAATGTAATGCTGTCTTCATGTAGGTTGTATACCAAGAACACTTTTCAGAAAATAACCAGAAAAAAAATACTGTTGGAATTTTTCATTATCTTCACTGTCTCCAATACTTTGTTTTCAGAGGGCATTATGGGTAGGGCAGTGGTTAGAATGAGAACAAAATAGTTTAAAAACACTGCCCTCCAGCCTCAGAAATGGAATTTAAAGATTACTGAAAGATTTTAAATAGGTATGTACACACACATGTTCTTTGTAACATTATTCACAATAAATGAAGGTGGAAGCAACCTAAATCCACACTGATCAATAAATGGATAAATGAACTTTGGTATACACATTCAAGAAAATATTATTCAGCTTGAAAAAGAAGAAAAATTCTGATTCATTGTACAACATGGAAGTCTGTTCGGGTGTTATACTAAGTGAAATAAGTCAGTGACAAAATATAAATACTGCATGATTCCACATAGATATCTAAGGCAGGTACACTCCTTATGAAGAGAAAGTAGAATGGTGATCATAGGGTGTTATGGTTTAGATTTAAAAAGTCCTCCAAAAGGTTCATATATTCAGAATTGGAGCTTTTGGAAGGTGACTGGATCATGAAGGCACTATACTTACCAGTGGATTAATCCACTGATGAATTCATGTGCAGCTAGGAGGTAGGGCCTGGTTGAAGGGGTAGATCCCCTGGGAGTGTAAACTACAAGGGTATACTCTTTTTTCTTTTCTTTTTTTTTTTTTGCAGTACCAGGAATCAAACTCAGGACGTTGTGCTTGTGAGACAGGAGTGGTGCCACTGAGCTAAATACCTGGCCCGCAAGGGTATATTCTTGTCCTCACCTCTTCCCTTCTCTGCTTTTTGGCTGCCTTGGGATGAGCAGCTGTCCTGCACCAGGCCCTTCCTCCACCCTGTTTCGGTCTTGGAGCCAACCAACTTTGGACTGAATTCACTGGAATTTTGAGTCAAAATAAACCTCTCCTCCTTTAAGTTACAGGTATTTTGTCCCTGTAACAGGAAAGTGACAACACACAGAAGTTTGGGATGAGAAAATAAAAGGAAGTTTGTTCAATGGGTATAGAATTAAGTTTTGCAAGATAAAAAAGTTTCTGCAGATCTGTTGCTTAATAATATGCACAGAATTTACATTATTGTGTATACATTTAAAAATATTTAAGATGGTGAATTTTGTGTATTTTACTACACACAAAGATTGATTATCCAGAAAATACCCTCACTTTGCAAATTATAACACACAAGCAACCAAACATACAAACCAACGGCGTCCCAGCAAATTTCCCAAGACCATAAAATAAGTTAGCAGCAGAACCAACCCTAGATCAGTGGTGGCAAACCTATGGCATGCATACCACAACTGGGTGTTTGCAATCATTGAAAGCTCTAAAAGATTTGCCATTACTGCCCTAGATCTTTGGTTTCTCGGCCTTCCAGTCAAAGAAGACAACACAACTTTCATGAAAGGATTTCATGTGTATCAAGTATCTGGAAAGAGATAGGACTCAGTGAATATTATCTTTACTTTTCATCAGAGTAGCAAAAAAAATCAAGATACTTCTAATACCAAAATGGCTTGAACTCCTCTATATATCAGTTATAAAATGGTATAATTTTAAAATAGAACTCAATACTACTTCTGGTAAAGATCACATATATGATACTGCTTTAACAATAAACCCCAGACACTGGTTGCTACCATAGCTCAGATCTTTACTTGAACTCTAAAACACATAAGCATCTTAGGGAGATGTGGTGGCTAGTAGAGATTCCAATGCATGCATTTATTATCATTCACAGTAACATATCACAATTCCTTCCCCAAGAGCCCCAGAGGATGGGGGCGGGGGGATATATTCACTGGCAGGAAAAAAAAATGTGAAGGACTACTGCTTTCTGCATCAGTTATGTTAGCATCACGGAGCAACAGAGATCTTAAATGCTGGGTTACCCAGCCTGTTTGTTGATATGTTCTTTCTTTCAAATGTATAGGTGTTGTCAATGTCAGTACTTTTTTGAATATATACAAATAATTTTAGAATATAAATAACTAGGGCCAGGGATTTAGCTCAGTGGTTCCACTGTCTGCCTCCCAAGCGCAAGCGTAAGGTCCCGAGTTCGATCCCCAGTACCAAAAAAAGAATATAAATAACTAACTGCTCTATAACAATTCTTAGCTATGTTCTTAAGCATGTGCTCTAAGATGAGTAATGAAACCACAGCAAAGTGAATCTCCTGCTAAAGTCACTTTCAATTAACTTGCACATTTATGGTCTGAATCATTTTTCAGGATGATTAGGTTTGGGTGGTATGATGTATACAAACATTCCAGTCTGGCTCAGTAAACAGCAAATTGCTCCTAAGAGAAATATGATACAACTTTCTTTTTGACACAGTGATTTACTTCACGCAACAAAGCCATTACCACAAAGGAAGAAAACAACTAGGTATTCTGGGCAGCAGGGTGTTAACTTTTGATTTATGTGGAAACATTTTATTCAGTTTTCTGAAAGCAAGATCATTGGAATAGAAGCATCACACAATAGTTGGTATCTGAGCATCTACTTTCTTAAAATGGGACTTCGATCCTTCCTTTTCTGTTACCTCTGTATTAATGAGAACTATTAGACTTTGGGTGAAAATTCTAATCTCCTGAAATATTTTTGGTGGTAATTATTAAATCCTATGGTTATAACAATAATTGGCTATATGGCTGGATGGCTATTACAATAATTAATTACTAAATCCTATGGCTATAACAATACTATTAAGTCAGCTTGTATTATTATTTATATCTTATAAAAAAGAAATCTCGGGCTAGGGATACAGGATAAAGGGGAAAGGGTGAGTATAGTGACTAAGATTGAAGTATTAGAGAATAATAGGAGTCAAGGCTAGACAAGCACAGAGGGGCCAGTTTGGGAAGAGCTTTGTATGCATGTTAAGGAAATCTGAATTTAATTCTATGGTTCCAAGGTTATTAAACATTTTAAAATAAGAATTTTTACCATTAAAAAAGGCTTAGATTGGGCCAGGGATTTAGCTCAGTGGTTCTGCTGCCTGCCTGGCAAGCGCAAGGTTCCGAGTTTGATCCCTGTACCAAAAAAAACAAAAACAAACAATAAAAAAAAGGTTTAGATCCTTCCATTTCCAACCCCCTCGAATGATAGGAATATACTTATGTCATCTTTGTGAACATATGCAACTACAAGAACTAGTACAAACTTCCTGTTAGAAGTAAAAAAAAAAAAAAAAAAGGGAGGAAGGAAAGAAGGGAGGAGTGGGGAGAAGGAAGAAGGAAGGATGGATAGGAGAAGCTACTGACGTCACTTGAACAAATTGAGGCTATTTCCAGGTATGTGCAAAACTCATCTTTATTCATTTCACACAGTTTTCTCTACCATTCTGGTTACTCTTCCCTCTGTCCCATCCCCTCTCATCAAAGTGTTCTGGAGATTCCTGGATCCACACCACTAAATTCAGTAAGTAGCACAATTCTCAGTGTAAATTACTACAATATTGGGTGATTAAATGTATATATTATCACTATAGTATGCTTCAATGGACATATTTTAGGCTATCTCAAGGTACATTCCCAAACAACAATATGAAATATAAGGTCTGAAGTAATATTATAATGGGGACTGATTCACAATTGTACTTTTTTTTTTTTTTTGGTACCAGGGATCAAATTCACAATTGTACTTTAAGGCAACAAAGTGCAGAATTAGCACACTTCTGTGAGAAGTCTACTTTTTCTTGACAGAATGGATAATCCATCCACGTAGCCATAAAGAACCTGAGAAAGTGTACCCTAAAGGGCTCCAGTTATTAAATGAACATGCTGTTCCTTCACAATGTTCTGTGCACATACAAACACTGCCTGGATACAAAGACTTACTTAGCTGCTAACCCATCATGAAATCACTGGCTATGTTATAATCTCAGCTCTGTGTTAAAGCCTGTGAAGGGTTCAGAAGGAGTGGGAAACATGAGCTTTTGAGGTTCTGGAAGAAAGCTAGTCTTAGTTACTTTTCTTACTGCAGAGAAAAAATACCTGACACCTAAAGTTAAAGGAAGAAAGATTTATTTTGGCTTACAGTTCATTCTGATTTCAGTCCATAGTTGGTTGGGCATTACAGAGCAGGCAGCAGGTAGCAGAAAATCACCAGCAGCAGCAGCAACGGCAAAAAATAAGCAACAAGTGACCTGAGACTCTTTCTATTCTTTATATCTTTTTTTGTTTTGTTTTGTTTTGGTATGGGGGATCAAACTCGGTCCTTGGGCTTTCCAGTCAGGGAAACAGGTGGCAGAACCACTGACCTAAATCCCCAGCCCTATCCTTTATATCTTATCCAGCCTACAAGCCCTTAGGATGGGTAACATTCACACCTAGGGTGGGGCACCCTTAATCCTACCTAGAACTATGCCAAACCAATCAGTGGACTAATTTAGTGATCACACCCTTGATCCCAGCATCACATACTTAATCTCAGCATCATACTCTAGATCCAGTCACCTCTGAATAGCCCCACCTAGGACCACTGAGGTTTGGGGGTGAGGGAATGACATCTAGACACAAGCCATGTCAGTTGGTGTGAATAAGAATGAAGAAAGAGGGCTGGGGATTTAGCTCAGTGGTTTTGCCACCTGCTGTGCAAGCGCAAGGACCCGAGTTCGATCCCCGGTACCAAAAAAAAAAAAAAAAAAAGAATGAAGAAAGACATCAATAGACTACGTTCAAAAACATTAACATTCTCAAAGTGCTTAAAGTCTATTTGAGAATGCTGGCCTAAGTACAATTTCTTATCATCACAAAAGATAGGTAATAAAGAACTCACAATGCGGTATTGTGAACATAGCTGTTATGGGTCAAAGGAAGAGTTCCCAGAGGTCTGGGACAAACAAGTGAGGAAGACTTCATGAAAGGCAGGAAATGAGTAAAATAAAACTTGAGTGCTGGAGGTATATGAAAAGATGGAAAATAAACACACACATAGAAATGCCCTTAAACATAGGAAGAGTGGGGAGAAAGGCTGTACTAGAGAGTAAATGCAGGTCTAAGGATAAAGTAGGAAATCCAGTCCTATGTAGCAGTTTAGAGCTAAACCTTAACCTGGTACTGCAGTCATGGCATGGGAGTTATCTTTCTTAAGAAAGTCTCAACCTTACGTTCCTTATACACCAATATGTCTATGGTCTCTCATTTTTAAATTTATTTGCCCATTGTTTTACTGTGATTGTTCTCATAGAATCCAAAAATCCTTTATGGAATAGCACTCAGGATTTTTAAAAGTAAACAAATTTGTAGTGGGATTGTACAATGAGAGCAGAATACATTGAGATGACTCATTGAATCAATGAGGAGGTCTACATAGTTCTTAAGCAGAGGAGTGACTTTTCTTAATAGAAAAAAGTGGTATTTGAAAACCTACCATGTTGAAGCAATTTTAAACAAAAGAAAATAGCAGAAGTTAGCAAGGGTACTACAGCACTACAAGTAAAGGGAACTTTAGGAGCCAAGCAGCATCGCTGAAATAGCTGAAGACATCTTTAATATGTTCCACCTGTTATTCCCAACAAGTTACAAGTGGCAGAAGAGTCTCTCAGCTATGGTTTGTCATGGTGAGATGGACTCCTGAACCAGTGGCTTATTTATTGGCTATAAACTAAGCACAGGATATGGTCACCATATGAAGTCTGTAGGTTTTTTCCTCCTCCTTACAATAGATTATGATTATCTAAGATGTTTCTATTAAATTACCTTTATTCTTATAGGATATTTAAATTGCTAAAGATTCAGAATACTGAAATCCTCAAAGGCATTTGTCTAAGGCAAGCCATGCACGTATACTTTAACAAATACCTGCGTAAGATCTATTAGTCTATTCTGTAATATTTGATCCTATGTCAGATTTCTTGTATTTTTATCTTTGTAGGGAGACTGAATATACCTTTTTAGCAACTTCTGCTATAATAGAAATAAAATTTCTATTCCTTAAACTAGTTATTGAAAAATCCTATTTATTAAAGAATCTGCAAGTTATACATTGAATTTTATATGCCTCAAAATGTCAGAACAATCATTTATATTTATGATATGGTTATTCAAGCCAAACTTCTAAGTAAAAGCATTTTCTCAGTGTCATGATTCTCTTCCTTTTTCCATTCTTGGATGTGTTTGCTGAAATCCTAACTTGGCTCTTTAATTCTGGTTTACTTATTTCAGAGCAACCTTAAACGCACACAGGTAAATGGCTACTGCTTTAACTAAATAACTTTTAGTAGGTTTCTATCTATATTGCTGTTATTCAAGTTATAATGTAGGCTACAGAATTCAGCATTTTTGCTTGGGAAGACTGTATTTTGGCTAACCTTGTATAAGCTGACGGTTTTTGTAGGTCATATGTAAACTAAAACCTCAATTACCAAAACTCAATTAAGTAGGATCATCAGGTAAGTAAAAATTCAAGAATAAGGAACTTCTAGATAAATGGAGTAATATGTGTTATGTGCCACTATAGATTCAGCTTCATCCTGTTAATTTTGAGATCTATAAATTGTGTAATCATCAAAGCTGAAGTTGACCTGGAAACAATAAGATTCTGAAACAAGAATTCTGATACTGTATAACTAATGCAGTTTACAAAGCACATTTACTATGCCAACTCTTACTTCTTAACCCTATTGGATATGCTTTTACTTCTATTTTATAGACAAGGAAATTAGGGATCAGATATTAAATACAAAGGCCTAAGGCCATGCTGCTGATACATGGCAGAATTGGACTAGAATCAGGGTTTCCAGCTGCTAACTTGGTGTTTTTATCACTACTGAGCACTATCTTGTATTCGTGTTGCAGAAACCTAGACTTCAACTATGGAGATGAACATCAATGAAGCCAACTAATCAGCTTTCCAAAAAAAAAAAAAAATCCAAAGGGGCTTGGATTTACTAAATTTTGTCAGGTATATGAACATGTGTATCATATTTCTAGGTATAGCAGTGAACAATATCCATCCAAAAGTACTGATAAAATGCTTTGTTTACGCTAATTTCAATAAATTAGCAAAGTAAACAGGGATTTTGTAGCATAAACCCTAGTCA
The DNA here is from genome assembly GCF_053883595.1 of Heterocephalus glaber. Taxonomy (NCBI): domain Eukaryota; kingdom Metazoa; phylum Chordata; class Mammalia; order Rodentia; family Bathyergidae; genus Heterocephalus; species Heterocephalus glaber. The sequence goes on along the minus strand of NW_028258294.1, from coordinate 24,548,106 downwards.
AGAGTAAAGGTACAGTTTTGCAATCTTTCAGCAACATGAAAGTTAGGCAGAGTATATAAAGAAGTAGTCCAGACATGTAATATTAACTGCATGCATCTATAGGAACCAAAATGGCATATAAATTTTACAATCAGAAGACAGTATAATTTACTTACTTAGATTATCACTGCATTTTTGTATTTTAAAGAAAGGCGTTCCGAGGTTGTTTTGGTCAACATAACTACTGTGCTAACAGATTAGAGGGATACACATTAAGTGTGTGTATTAAGACAATTTAAGTCATCTGCATGTGTGCAGATAAGCTTTCAATAAATTCACGTTAGAATTTAATACTACCGTTATCATTTTTTTCTGATTTAATTTGATACCCCATACAGTTAAATGTTTGTTAGGGATTAGAATCTAGTGAAAAATAACAAAAATGGTTTGGTATCTTTATTTTCATTCTAAGCATTATCTCTCTACTGACGGACTTGCTTATGAAGTGACTGACAGGACTATTAAAATCCATGCATCATCTCAGTCCCCAGTTATCTGAAAATTAAGGCTTATCAAGCATTAAGAACACTATGTCAAACAAAGCAATACCCATTTCCTCTGTGAGTAAATCAATAGCTAGAAAGGAAAAAGAAAAAAACTCAAGCTATTTATCATTGTTTTTAGTACACTATGATTTTCGTTAGTTCAGATGTGGGTATATTCTTTCTTCAAGAAAACTGGCTAGTGATCTGTTCAGAGCCTAACAAACCTGCTGTGCCACAATACATGATTTTTTTCTCAGAACAAAACCAGAACAAAACCAGGACAAAATGAAAATAAGAAAAATCCTTTCCCAACCAATTAATTTCCTGCCTAGACTGAAATATAAAAGGAAAAAAAATACTTCTTCAATGTTTTGTTTTTGGAAATGCTTAGACATTTTTCTGTTTTGGAAAGAAAGTATCTAATCCTAGATATAATTTAATTTGGTGACTGCTGGTCTGAACTATTTTATCAGAAAAGACAACATATTACATGATACCTAAATGGCCTGTAGATAACATGGCAGTAATCTTATCCAGAGGGTTAAAGTTATAAGAAACAAAAAGCCAATTGCCACTGCTCTATGAAAATAAAATCATTCTAGTTTGTAGATATTTCCCAACTATGATACATGGAAGTAACTAGTTAACTACTCCACTTCCAATGTTTCCAGATAACATACTATTTTCCAAGAATTACATATACAGTTGATGGAAAAAAAAAGAGGAAAATGGTGATTAAACGTAGCCCAGAAGATAAAATATGAAAAGGTTTATTAAACTAAAACAGTGGTAATAAAAGAAATGGATAACTTTCAAAAGTCCAGTATAACATGTGCATTTTCATCTGAGATTAGTTTTATATGTCTAGTGGATAAGTGCTGGAAAACAGTAACAAAAGATGAACATGCTTTAAAGAAAGATAAACTTAGTACTTTGGAGTTAACTGAAGAAAAGCTTGTTTGACTCGTCTTGGAGAAAAGTCTCTTAACTGCTACCTGGTGATTTTGATTTGTTCTGTTCCAAATAAATAAAAGTTACTTTGTTTCTGGTATCTTATATCCTGGATTTCACTGTTATTTGTAAATACCAAGGAAGGCAAAGCCATGCTATACACAGCATTCAAATGGAAAATTTCAATAGGGCTTTAACAAGACCCTAGATTGCCAGAGGGTAGAAAGCAGCTTCCTAATTCCTATCCTTGAAAAGGCTGGTAATAAAGTATGAATTTTTTCAACAATTTTTATATAATTTTTATCGGGCTCATCATCATAACAGGAAGACAGACTTCGAAGTAAAAAGTTCTCATTCTCATCCCTATCTTCCCATGGAGTCTGTCTTCTTTTTTATTACTTGAATCTTGTTTAAAATGGAAACTTCCATACTAGAAATTGACAGAGTTGTAGGCTACTTAAATTGGAAGGCAGTGTATACAAGTGTTCAAATCATGAGTGTTAGAGGCAAGGGGTACAGGTGGTGGATGGCTGGTTGAACACCAGCTCTGCCACTCATTCTGAAGCAAACTGTTTAATGTCTGCTAGACCGCAGTTTCTCAGCCTCTAAATGAAGTGCAGTGGTATCTGAACCTGTTTCATCCAGGTGTGCATTTCTGCAAATGTTCAATAAATGTTATAAATGAATGAATGAATGTATGTTAACAATTACAAATGTTAACAAATATAATTTAATTCAACTTCCTTCTAGTACAAAGAAGATAAGAAATTGGGTAGCTCTTACTCAAGTTTACTATTTATAGCCTACTACTAACACAGTTGCAACAACATCCTTAGTTAATTTATTTCTTCAGTTTTTCAACATTATCCCTTATGATAAGCTAAGCTTGAATAAGAAGGGGTAAAAAACAAGATTATTTGTAAAATGGTATCCTCCAATTCTGTCTTCTCTGAAAAGAAAAACAATTTATCATACCCAAATTTTCATTCCATTATAGACTAGTTTGAAGGGGGAAAAAAACCTATTAATTTTCTTACAAATTCATATTAACTAATATTTATGGAGAAAATAAAGACTTGAAATATGATCATTGTTCTTATGAGTCACAAAGATAATATATCTTCAGTTTTCTCTGGTATTCCAACCAAACACAATTAGCAATCTGCTGAGCTATGACCCAAGCTTTAATGGAAACTAGTACAAACTCCTTAAGCAGAGACAGCATGTCAGGCAGTAAAAAAAAATAACACAACACAGCTCTTCCTACTCTTTAAAAAACAATATTTAAGGGTTTTAAAGTTAATCATTATTTGAAAGGGTAAGAGAAGAATGAATGCAGGACATTAAGTGAATCACAGAATTTTAGATATGAAACCTTTTAAAAATAAAAGGAAATGTTGAAGGCTAAAATTTTAAATGATTTGTTCAAGGTCATATTACTGGCCCAGAAAAAGCAAGAAGCATGGTGCCAAATTCTTTCCTATAAGAACACTTTTGTACGGTATTACCAAAATACATTTTCTGTAATTTCCAAAAGTATTAACAGAAATAGAAATGAAAGTTAACAGAAAAAACTTAATAAATATGACCGCTCATCCAGCAATGAAAAGCAATAAATTTTACTCTCTGTGTACACAAAAATTTAAGAGCATATATCAAATTACCTCTATCTACACAAATGAGGATTAACTGCTTACATTAGAGATATCACCATGGACATGTGGGGCTTTAAAAAAATGTTTCTTTGCAATGTGGAATCCAACACAACTTTTCTTTTGTCAAATGGACTGCTGGACTTGCTTCACCCCAACTGCCCTGACAAGGTACTCACTCTTCCAACACTCTGCTCTGCTAAGATGTGGAGGTATAACATGAATGGAACACCCTGGGATTGAGAGTTAATTTTTTAAATCAGCACCAAAAAATGTGAACGTTTCTGTGGGTTCCCAGATTTAAGGAGTAGGAGTATACAGTATTTTAGGCAAATACCACTTTATGGAGGATTATATAAAAAAGCATAACAGCAACTTCAGAGAATTCTTCAGAAATCTGAACTCTTTGCGAGGGGGGGGCGGGTATTTACTGGGGATCAAACCAGGACCTCATTGAGACACACACTATCGCAGGGCCTTCACAATGATGATTTAATCTAGTTTATTGAAGTGTGGCTGATTCTGCAATTTTTTTCTTTTTCACAATTCACAATTACTTCATTGTGAACAATTAATGCTGCTCAGCTTTTCCCTAGGATGTATGCAGTTTTAAAAAATAAATATTTAGACTTCACAATTCAAGAACTTGCTAGTAGATCTCCTTATGGTTTGATCTTGAAGGATATTCTGCCATGGCATAAAACATTTGGGAATATTATACAGACTTTAAGATATATCCCTTGTTACCACAAAAAGACTACTGTATTTACTGAATAGAAAGGACTATCACTCTCCAAACTATAATGCTGCAGGAAAAAAAGAGAAGGGGGCAAGGAGGAGAGGAAAAGAGAAAGGAGGAAAGGAGGAAAGAGAAGTGGAAGTAAACATGTTTTATAAGATTTCCCCAGACTACTTTATCTCAAATACCAGGGTTCCCATTACAATCACACTGTGCTTATTCATCTTTAAATTACATCTAAGGCTTTCAAATAACCAGATTAATTTAGGAGAGAAATGTGCACAAAGCCAATCATTCCATGAAAATCAGTCACAAAGCTTAACAGCCTCCTCATCGTGCAGGGGAGGGGAAAATAGTATTAAACTACTAGGTTATTTTTGTTTGCAGAAGTTTCTATACGATAAAAGTAGTGAATCATTTTAGATATAAAATTTTCTGTTCACAATGCATGTGGTATATTGAAAAAGTTTTAAAATTACTTCAAAAATGATTTAAGGGGGAGTTATAAAAGTTCATACATATGGCTTGGTTACGAGACAGCAAAAAGGTACATAAAAATCTAAGAATCAGTCTATGAATATAGTGGTAGTGATAAAAATAAAGTTTGGTGTTTTTTTTGTTCCAGGTCAATGGAGAATGCAATGTAAAAATTATTTTAAATTACAGAAGGAAAATTCAAAGTAAACATTAGAAAGACTCCAGAATAGCTAGAAAACAAAGCCTTCCGAAAAATATAGTTTACAAATAACTGATTTTGTACCCAATGAATTATTTTTACATTTCCTTGGAATCTAAGTCAGACGATTCCAGATTATGCCCCAATTCTTTTTATTTTTATTTTTTTAATTCTTAAGTTTTTTTATTGGTACATTTTAGGTATACAATATGTTTACATTTATCATTGGGTGTTTGTACCTGTACATGATATATCTTAGTTCCTATTTTTTCCCCATTACCTGTGCACCCTTCACCACCTCACCCTTCCCTATTTACACAGACTTCATTTGCATTTTCTTTCTTTTCTCATAATTTTTCCTTTCCTGTTCCCCTCCCATCACCCCTACCCCTTTGGAGGTTCTCTTCCTATTTCAAATTATTGATTATTCATTTTAATCATTTTAACCCTTATTTACACTTTCAGTTTCTCATACTAGAGAAACTATTCGGTATTTACACAGGTGTGTCCTATTTATTTCACTTAAGAGTATGGCCTTAATATGCATCCATTTACCGATAAATGACTCTAGTTTCTCATTTTTTGTGGCTGAGTAGTACTCCATTTTATAAAAAAAAAACACATCTTCTTTAACCAGTTTCCAGTTTATGGGCACTTGGACTGTTTCCAAGCTTTAGCTATTACAAACTGTGCCGATATAAACATGGATGCACATATATCTCTGTGGTATGATTCTTTTAATTCTTTTGGGAAGATACGCAGTAGGAGAATAGCTGGGTCAAATGGGACCTCTAGTCCTAGTTCTTTGAGGTATCTCCATACTGATTTTCATAGTCTTTGCACCAGGCTGCACTCCCTCTAGCAACAGAGAAGCGTTCCTTTCTCTCCGTTCCTTTCCTGCCAGCATTTGTTATTGGTTGATTTCTTGATAGCAGCCATTCTTTCTGCGGTGAGGTGGAATCTCAGCGTTCTTTTCATCTGCATCCTTCGAATGACCAGTGATGTTGAATATTTTTTCATGTATTTATTTGCTGCTTTTACTTCTTGTTCTGAGAAATGTCTGTTCATTTCAGATGCCCATTTTGAATTGGATCTTTGAATTTGGGGGTCGGATTTTTTTCAGATCTTTATATATTCTACATAGTAGACCTTTCTCTGAGGTACAGCTGCTAAGAATTTTTTCCCACATTGTACATTGTTTCTTAGCTCTGTTGGTGGTTTCTTTTACAGTGCAGAAGCTTTTTAATAAGATGAGATCCCAGTTGTTGATTCTTTCTGCTAGTTCCCGGGCTGCTGAGGTTTTGTTCATAAAGTCTTTTCCTATGCCAATGTCTTCAGGAGTTCTACCTAACTTATCTTCCAGCAAATTTAGTGTTTATGTCTTAATACTTAGATCTTTAATTCACTTTGATCTTAGTTTAGTGCATGGTGATAGGTATGGGTCTAGTTTTAATCTTTGGCAGGCTGAAATCCAGTTTTTCCAACACCATTTATTAAATAGGCTATCTTTCCTCCAATGAGGGTGGTTGGCTCATTTGTGAAAGATGAGGTAGCTGAGTATGTCTGAAGTTGTTTCTGCATCTTCTAATCTATCTCACTGATCCTCAGGTCTGTTCTTTTGCCAGTACCATGCTGTTTTTATCACAGTAGCTTTGTAGTATAGTTTCAAGTTAGGGACTGTGATACCCCCTGCCATGTCTCTGTTGCCTAGAATTGCTTTTGCTATTCTAGGTCTCTTCTGGTTTCAAATGAATTTTTGGATTGTATTCTCTAGTTCTGTGAAGTATATTGTTGGAATTTCAATTGGCACTGCATTAAATCTATATAGTAGTTTTGTAAGTATGGCCATTTTCAATATATTGGTTCTTCCTAGTCAGGAGCAATGGATGTCTTTCCATTTTCTTGTATCCTCTTCAATCTCTTTTTTCAGAGTGCTGTAGTTTTCAATGTAGAGGTCTTTTACTTCCTTTGTTAGATTGATTCCTAGCTATTTCATTTTTGGGGGTGCAATTGTAAAAGGATTGTTTCCCTAATTTCTCTCTCAGTGAGTCTGTTATTTGTGTACAAGAAGGCTATTATTTTTTGAGTGTTGACCTTGTATCCAGCTACTCTACAAAATCTGTCAATTAAGTCTAGAAGTCTTTTGGTGGAGTTTTTTTGGTCTATGTGAAGTATCATATCATCAGCAAATAATGACAGTTTAACTTCTTCCTTTCCTATTTTTATTCTTTTTATTTCTTTCTCTTTTCTAATTGCTGTGGCTAATGTTTCCAGAACTATATTGAACAGGAATAGTGATAGTGGGCATCCTTGTCTTGTTCCTGATGTTAGCATGAAAGTTTTTAGTTTTTGACCATTTAGTATGATGTTGGCTGTTCGTTCTTTATAGATTGCATTAATCAGGTTGAGATAAAGACCTTCCATGCCAATTTTCAGTACGGTTTTTATCATGAATGGGTGTTGGATTTTGTCAAATGCTTTTTCTGCATATATTCAAATGATCATATGGTTTTTGTCCTTTGCTCTGTTAATATAGTGTGTTACATTTATTGATTTACGAATGTTGAACCATCCTTGCATCCCTGGGATAAATCCAACTTGGTCAGGGTGTGCATGATCTTCTTGATGACCCTCTGTATTCTGTTTGCCAGTATCTTGTTGAGGATTTTTGCATCTATGTTCATTAGGGAGATTGGCCTGCAGTTCTCTTTTTGGGTTGGGTCTTTCCCTGGTTTTGGAATCAAAGTAACACTTGCTTCCAGGAATTTATTTGTAAGTATTGCTTCCCTTTCAATTTCCTTGATGAGTTTAAAGAGTAATGGTATTAATTGTTCTTTAAATGTCTTGTAGAATTCAGCAGTGAAGCCATCAGGTCCTGGGCTTTTCTTTGTTGGTAAATTTTTTATTACATTTTCAATTTCACTCATTGTAATTGGGGTGTTTAGAATTTCTATATCTTCTTCATTTAACTTTGGCAATTCATATGTATCTAGGAATCTGTCCATTTCTTCTGTGTTTTCCGTTTTATTAGAGTACAGGTCCTCGGGGTAGGTGTTGATGATCCTCTGGATTTCTGTTGGATCTGTTGTGACTGTACCTTTTTCATTCTTAATTGCATGAATTTGAGCCTTTTCTTTCCTTGTTTTGGTAAGGTTGGCTAAAGGTTTTTTGATTTTATTTATTCTTTTGAAAAACCAACTCTTTGATTCATTGATTTTTTTGTGTCATTCTCTTAGTCTCCATTGCATTGATTTCTGCTGTGATCTTTATAATTTTCTCTCTTGTATGAGTTTTGGGATTGTCATGCTCTTCTTTTTCTAGAAGTTTGGGGTTCAGTATTAGGTTATTTGAGTTCTCTCTGTTTTCCTAATATGGGCATTCACTGCTATGAATTTCCCTGGTAGAACTCCTTTCATTGTGTCCCATAGATCCCTGTATGTTGTAGTGGCATTATCATTTACTTGTAGAAACTGTCTAATTTCTTCTTTAATTTCCTTTTTGACCCATTGGTTGTTCAATTTCCATGGTTTGTGGAGGTTTTGCAGTTTCTTATGTTATTGATCTCCAATTTTATTGCACTATAGTCTGATAATATACAGGGGTTAACTTCATTTCTTTTACATTTACTTAGACATGTCCTGTGAGCTAACATGTGGTCTATTCTGGAGAATGACCCATGTGTAGCCGTAAAGAATGTATATTATGATTTTGTGGGGTGGAACACTTTGTCAACATCTATTAAGTCCATTTGTTCAGTAGCTTGGTTCAGTTCTAGAAATTTGTTGTTAATTTTTTGTCCAGATGATCTCTCTATTTGTGATAGTGGGGTATTGAATTCCAACACTACAGTTGTATTAGTGCTTATTTGGTTTTTAATGTCCATTAATATTTGTTTTGTATAGTTGGGGGCATTTGTATTTGGGGCATATATATTATGATTGTCATCTCTTCCTCTTGGATTGTTCCTTTTATGAAGATATAGTGACCATCTTTGTCTCTCTTAATTAGTTTTGTTTGAAATCTACTTTGTCTGCAAAAAAGATTGTTACTCCTGCTTTTTTCTGGGTTCCTGTTCCATGGAGAACTGTTTTCCATCCTTTTACTTTCAGCCTATGAATTTCTTTTTGAGTTAGGTGTGTTTCTGTATACAGCATATTGTTGGATTTTGCTTAATCCATTGTGCCAGTCTATTTCTTTTGATTGGTGAATTGAGCCCATTAACATTGATGGTTATAATTGATAAATATTGATTCATCCTTGTCATGATGTTTTACTGTTTTTGGCTCCATTATTTTTTATTTTTCCACCTTTCTCTTTAATTTCTTGACTTGCCTCGTGGCTTCCCTCTGTTGGGCCTGATGGAGTTGTGACATTTCATTGTTTTTTTCTAGTGTTTGGAATTGCTTGTAGGGCTGATTTGGTGTTCACGAAATTTCTCAGGTGTTCTCTATCGTGGAAGTATCTAATTTCCCCATCAATTTTGAAAGATAATTTTTCAGGATACAACAGTCCAGGTTGGAAGTTATTTTCTTTTAGGGCTTGAAATACTTCACTCCAGGCTCTCCTTTACTTGAGGATTTGTGTTAACAAGTCTACTGTGATTCTAATGGGGTTTCTTTTGTAGGTGATTTATATTCTCTGCTTGTAGTATTTTGTTCTTCTGTTGAGTTTCTGGGATCTTGACTTCTATGTCTAGGTGTAGATTTTTTTTGATCGTGGCTAGTTGGATTTCTATATGGCTCACTTGTCTGTATATCCAATTCTCTACCTCTGACAGGGAAGTTTTCCAGTATTACTTCTGTGAACAGTTTATGTCAATTGTACTTTCTCCTGTTTTTCCGTGGACTCCTATCAGTCTTATGTTATTCTTCTTTGCATCATCTAGCAGCTGTTGGATTCATTTCTAGTGGTCCCTTACTATTTTTAAGAAATGTCTGTTTTCATGGTCCTTAACTGCAATCCTGTGTTCTATATCTGATATTCTATCTTCAGATTCCCTTAATCTGCTGTGGATACTTTCAATGGAGCTTTTAATCTCCTGAATATCTGTTTGAATCTGTTTCATGGATTCCATTTCTTTCCTATGTTGGGCAATCATGGTTTCCATTTCTTTCTTATGCTGGGCATTCATGGCTTCCAACATGTTCCTGAGCTCAGCTATTTTTTCATCTGTTTCTGTTCTAGAGCCTCTAATCATGTCTTTCACTCTGCTCAACATCTCTGTAGTTATCTGGGAGATTATTTCTGCTTTAAATTTTTCTACAGCCTCATCCACCTGTTTTGTTACGTCCTGTGCTATCAGTTCAGGGTGTCTAGGTGGTTGATTGTCAGACTTTTCTACCTTGTTTACCCCAGAGTTTACCCTTGGTAGGGTGGAAGTCTGAGTTTGTGCCTTGCTTAAATGTCTTTTCATTTTTGTTTTTGGTACTGTTCTTGGTTTAATTCCTGGATTGATACTTCAAAATTGCTTATTGTAAGTATCTTTGTTGCTTGTAATTTGAACCCTTATGAAATGATTGCTTCTCAGAAGTGTCTTCCAGATATACCTGGTCTTTAGGTTTTGAGTCTCTAATGACTCTGAGACTATCTCATTTTCATTATACCAGGAAGAACCACTAACTAGATCAAGCACAACACCTTAGCCCAAGTGATACAGTCTGCAACACCATAGCATCAAGTACATCTTAGAAAATGACATTTTGTGGTAGGTATTAATCTATCACCTTTAACTGTGTGAATTAAATCAAAATCAAGGACCAACCCAACATATGTTTATAGTGAATAAACTCTTCAATATAGCAACTTTACCCTTCAGTATGGGGAGTTAGAAGGAGTTGGGGAGGGATGGATAGATAGGTAGAAGGATAGGGGAAGGTTAGCAGTGAGGCCAGCGGACAAGGGTGAGAGAAGGAAAAAGAGAAGAAAAGAAAAAGAAGAAATCCGAATTAAGGCCAGAACAAGAACAAAAAGGGAGATGAAGAACAATGTGGGACAGTGAGTGTGAGTGTGAAAGAGAGGGAATGGAAAGAAAAAAGAAAGAAGAAGGAAAAAAAAGAAGAAAAGAAAAACAGAAATTTGCAAAGAATAGGGAAAAAATTAAAAATAAGAGAAAAAAACTAACCAATAATACTAATTTTGAAAATAAAAAATAAAAATGAAAATGAAGGGCCTCCTTCAGGGTATGTCTCTCCTGTCACAATTGACAATGAAGGCAGCAGTGTGCAAATATAAGTCAGTGAGTCTCAGCAAGCCAGCTGCAGACCCGTGCAATTCAGGCAGATTTCTGGCTGCAAGTCCCAAGTTGAGCTCCCTGTCCTCCTGTAGGTTTGAACTCTGCAGGTTCCAGCTGCCCTTCCCCTGAAGATAGTCCTGGTTCCAATGGGAGGTGATGATCCCTCCAACTTACCCAGTATGGTGGTCTGGTGGTCTGGTGTCCCCTGTGTCTTTGTAGTGTGGAGCCAGGTGGCAGTACAGCCAAGAGGCCAGAGGCGGGGGCATGGAGTGGGGTCCTGCAGGTGCCTATGCAGCTAAGTGGGTCGCTGCTGTGGGCACAAGCTGGATGGGGCAGGTTCCCTGCGACCCAGGACCTCTCCCACAATCCTTTTTAAAACTCTTCGTGGTTCCCTATTAGCAATGGCTTAACTCTAGAGTATAATGTGACTTCCTTTTGCCAGAATGCCTGTATTTTCTCTATTCATACAAACTCCCACATTGTTTCAGTATTCAGCTAAAATGAAACTCTTATTTAACTATATTTGCCATTGTTCTTATCAGATTATACCCTGATAATCTGTTTATATGTTGGGTGCCCACATTAGAGAGAGGTCTTTAGAGACTAAGATGATATCTAATAATTTTCACATAACAAATGCCTAATACAAACCCAAATTTTGTGTTCCTTCAGATTGGTAAGTAATAACTCTTACTGTGACACTATCTATAGAGTCCTTAAGGAGATAATGAGTTCATAAGGGCAGGGCCCTAATCCAAAAGAATTGGTGTCATTATGAGAGAAGGAAGAGACACTAGATTGCTCTCTCTTTCTTTCAAAGTACAGGAAAAAAAGCTATGTCAGGACTTAGTAAGAAGGTAGCCTTGTCAGGAAGAGAGCCCTCACCAGAAAACAGTCCTGAAAATACTTACATTTTGTAGTGCTATGTCTAGAGTGGTAAGAAAATACATTTTTGTTGTTAAACTAATTTCATCTGTTGTATTCTGTTATGGCATCCTGAATGGACTAGTGCAACTGCCAAGAAAGTATTCTGTAAAGTGGAATGTTATTCAAAGCTAGTCTTTAAAAATCTGCATGTTAAGAAATTCTCATCAATTATCAGTTCATAATTTTTGAACATCACGTCTTTAAAGTTGAAAAGGTATGCAATTAAATTATACCTGTAAAACCTGGTCTTGATAAATGTAGGATCAGCAGGACATTTTGACATAGCCACCTTGAAATACAAGGTTAATTTTGCATGTCAAAATGACCGTATTAGAATGCAAAATCAATTCTTCCATTAGCAAAAATTATGTGAAGAAATAATGCTGACTCTTCCTTTATTCCCATCGCCTACCCAGGGATTGTGAGAGTGGTTAGGTTAGAGCAAGAGGGATTTATTTTATTGTCATAACTCAATAATAAAAGTAGGTGAGAGTAATGGACTTGTTTGTCTTTTTTGTACTCCAATATTGTCCCTGTATCAAAATAGGTACACCAAACGTTATGTAACCACGTGTCATTAAATGGTCCCAAAACCTATTGCAAAATCTTTTCCATGATTTTTTAAATCAGTAAGAGAAATGAAGTTACAATTTCGGAAAACTGTACTACTATCTATGAATATGGTTCTATCACAGTAACTTGAAAAAACGATTCAGAGTATAAACTGTATACAAATAGGAAGCTATTTTTTATCTTTGGAAAAATGAAGCTAATTGATCAATCTCACTGTTTAGAAGGCTTGGAAAAAAATGTTGTATCTATAATTTCAGTTAGTGCCAAATGTGGAACTCTAGGAAGCTGTAACAAAAAAAAAAATTTGTGGGATGGTGACACACACCTGTATTCTGAGCTACTCAGAAGGCTGAGATAGGCATGGACAGCTTGGGCAATTTAGCAAGACTTCATCTCAAGACAGAAAATAAAAAGGCTAAGGATATCCTCTATACCATCCCCACAAAAAAGGAGAAGTATTTCAGTTCCACTTAGTAGCTATCTACACTTTGTATATCAGTAAATCGAGGTTTAGCAAAGTTAAGTAATTTTCCCAACTTCACATACCTATTAAGTTTCCAAATTGTAATTAAAAATCAAGGGTTTATCTCTAATGCCCAAATTCTTTGCAGTAAAACATGGCTTTGGCAAGTAAATGACAAAGGAAGACAAGCATTTGGCAATTCATACTGGAAGAAACCTAAGTCCTTAAGAAGAAGAATCCCATGATAATGACATGTCAAATGAAGATCCTCATTGAGAACAAAGGTGAAACACCACAGAAAGCTGTGTCACAAGAATTGATAGGCTATTGTGAGAAAGGCAAGGAATGATTTTCAAGTAATCATAATTTCATTCCAAAGGGAAAATTAGGTTCTCACATTAGGGAAGAAAACAAGAAAAGAAAACCAGTGTAAAGATTATACTTCAATGGAAGCATAGTAACTGGCCAAGAGAAAGGGGTAAAAAAAAAATTTTAAAACTTCCTGCTGCTGTACCAATAGTGCAATGTACACCTATATCCACAAATAAATTTTGACATATCATCTGAGGTTCACTGAGGCAATTAGTTCTTTATAAGGGGATGTTACAGCAAATTTCAGCTTAATCAGCTTTTCTTCCAGGGAGAAACAAGTAAAAATTAAAAATGAACAAATTTTGATCTAATCTACTGCTTCTTTTTTCAAACTTTTCTCTATAAGGAATATGAAAGTTATTATGTTGTTTCTAACAAAAAAAAGTCTTGCCCTGCATATAAATCTAATATGCCTAATTCTGAATAATATGGAGGTTCGAAGACGAATGAATCTAGTATTTTGTCTTGGAAAATGTACTCAGTTAAGAAAAAATCCTTTCTCTTCTGAAATAAAGTGAGGGAGAAAAAAGGAATCACCAAGGTACAAATATAAAACAAGGAAAAAGCAACATTAACTAGCTTCATCAAGCTGCATCAAGCTGTGCCTTAATAAGCTTTCTTGATGCAAATTTATTTTCCTTGGGCTAGACTGTTCCACTTCAAATGATGAGATGAACTCTACATATGGTAAAACAAATGGGAACTGTGCTTTTCTGCTTCTCAGTTATCATGACAACATTCTCCAAGCCAGAGAGGTATGCAAGGATTTTCTACAGTATGTCCATAGTAATATCTATGCCTATAAGCCATGTACACAAACTTAGATTACAAAACATAGAGCTTTTACATATTAATGTGGACTATAAGTTTACTTTCAGAAGACACCTCCCCCATCTTCCAAATCAAGCAAGCATAATCAGTATCACTTAGTTATTAATAACACAATAAATGCCTTATACAAGCTTGCTTTATACAAGTATTTTAGAAACCCAATGAAGTTCTTTACAGCAACTATTCTTTAACAAAAGACTTCAAATTTTGATTGAGATGTGGAACATGTCTAAAATCTCATCAGGACATTAAAAAGAGATTCTACCTCTGTTGTCTATAATCAAAAGCATCACATAAATTTAGAGAACTCTAAATATATATAACTTAATAGGCTTTTTTGCTTTCCTAGAATAGGGTCTAGATCATAAAAAAGAAGAAACAAATGGTGCTGATGACTTTCAAAGAATCATAAAACTAAAGCAACCACATAAGTTATTTATATTCAAGTTTGCATCATGTTTTAATCTGAGAACATTCTTTTGAAAAGTCAAATACATTATACAAAAACAGTCATAAAACAACATGCAAGGTCCCGAGTTTGATCCCTGGTACCCAAACAAAAAAAAAATTGTCCTTTACTGGGGCCAGGGATTTAGCTCAGTGGTTCCGCCGCCTGCCTTGAAAGCACAAAGTCCAGAGTTCGATCCCCAGTACCAAAAAACAAAACAAAACAAAATGAACAGCTACAAGCTACCACTTAAGCATTTTACAATGGAAGACACATTTTCAGAGCTACGGGTAAAAGCAAACTTACAAATGTATCAAAGTTTTTAATTTCTCAAAAATATTTTTGATAGCTTATGAAGGCAATAGGTCAAGTTTCAGCTTTCTGTTCTCTGCGCTTACAGCAATCTCTTAAAACCTAGGAACTGACACAAGGTTTGGGAGGTCAACTGGACTAACCATTAATGTACCAAGAACCCCTTTAATAAAGGTTACTTTGACATTTTTGAATTTTTTTTTTTTTTTTTTGGTATCGGGGATTGAACTCAGGTCCTTGAGCTTGCAAGGCAGGAACCAATAAGCTAAATCCCCGGCCCCAACATTTTTGAAATTTTGAAATTTAGTAGTGGTGGCTAGATAACTCTAACTGAAATCTCTCTAAAAAACTGCAATGGAATCTGCCATGTTTAACTTGTACAATAATTAAGAAAAAAGGATGTAACTTCTTCTGAAGAAATGTTATGAAAGGGAACTCATTTGTGGACAGAAGCTCTTAAGTGCTAACGATTAACAAGTGTTGCACAAACATTTCACTTATTTCTCCCAAGAACTATAGGGTTTAAGTACTAATTGCCCTCTATTACTGATGACAAAACTTAGGCTCAGATACTTTAAGAAACCTGTTCACAACTATACAACTACTACATAATTCACGTCTTTATGACCCTTAAGTCAATGTTGTTTTTCCCTTCTGAAGTATGTTCTGAGTCAAATTAAATATTTACCATTCCTCTATAAATGTTTCTCACATCTCATGGCTCCAAAGCCCCTCACCATATATACGCCCTGGAAATTTATCATGCGGCCTCTCAAGCCTCACTACCACCTCCAATTCCTCTTAATGCAATGGCAATCCCCAGCCACCTTATCAAAAGGTTAGTAGCCCACTACCACCACTCCTGTTCAATATAGTTCTGGAAACATTAGCCAGAGCAATTAGACAAGAGAAAGAAATAAAATGAATAAAGACAGGAAAGGAAGAAGTTAAACTGTCATTATTTGCTGATGAGATGATACTTTACACAGAAGACCCAAAAAACTCCACCAAAAGACTTCGAGACTTATTTGACAGATTCAGTAGAGTAGCTGGATACAAGGTCAACACTCAAAAACCAATAGCCTTCTTGTACACAAATAACAGACTCACTGAGAGGGAAATCAGGGAAACAATTCATTTTACAGTAGCATCCAAAAAAATGAAATATCTAGGAATCAATTTAACAAAAGATTTGCCAATTTTGTTTATTCTTTTTAAGAACCAACTCTTGGCTTCACTGATTTTTTGTGTCGTTCTCTTAAGTCTCCATTGCATTGATTTCTCCTCTGATCTTGATAATTTCCTCCCTTGTATGAGCTTTGGGTTTATCCTGCTCATCTTTTTCTAGAAGCTTGAGGTTCAGCATTAGGTTGTTTAATTAGGCTCGCTCTGTTTTCCTAATATGTGCATTCACTGCTATGAATTTCCCTTGTAAGATGGCTTTCACTGTGTCCCATACATTCCAATATGTTGTATTGTCATTGTCATTTAATTGAAGGAACTGTCTGATTTCTATTTTAATTTCCTCTGTGACGCATTGGTTATTCAGAAGTGTGTTGTTCAATTTACATGTGTTTTTGAAATTTTTGTGGTTTCTTTTGCTATGGATCTCCAATTTCATCACACTATGGTCTGATAATATACAGGGGATAACTTCAATTTCTTTGCACTTACTTAAACATGTTCTATGAGCAAGTATGTGGTCTATTTTGGAGAACAATCCATGTGCAGCTGAAAAGAATGTGGATTCTGATTTCATGGGGTGGAACACTCTGTAAACATCCGTTAAGTTCATTTGTTCAAGAGTTTGAGTTCTAGCATTTCATTACTTATTTTTTGTGTGAAATAAATAGGAAACACATGCGTAAATATCGAACAGTTTCTCTAGTGTGAGAAACTAAAAGGTGTAAATGAGGACTAAAAGGTATAATAGATAATGTGAAATAGGAAGAAAAGGGGCAAAGGCGAAGGGGAAGCGGGAGGGGTAGGGAAAAGGAAAGAAGGGAATGGAATTAATATGAGAAAATGAAAAAATGGAAACAAGGTCTTTGTAAATAGAGAGGGACGGAGGGGTTGAAGGGCGGGCAGGGGAAAGGGGAAAAATAAGAACCAAGAGAGATTATGTAAAGGTGCAAATTTCCAGTGATGAATGTCATTATATTTTATACCTAAAATGTACCAATGATTAAAATGAATAATTGATAATTTGAAATAGGAAGAAAAGGTTGAAAGGGGTAAGGGAACTGGGAGGGGTAGGGGAAAGGAAAGAAGGGAAATGAAAAATTGTGAGAAAGGGAAAAATGGAAACAAAGTCTTTGTAAATAGGGTAGGGTGGAGGGGTGAAGGGAGTGCAGGGAATAGGGAAAAAGTAAGAACCAAGATACATCATGTAAAGGTACAGGTTCCCAATGAGAAATGTAAATGTATTGTATACCTAAAATGTACCAATAAAAGAATTATTTAAAAAAATTAACAAAGGAAGCAAAAGACCTCTACACTGAAAACTACAGCACTTTGAAAAAAGAAATCATGCCCAGCACCCGGAAGGAAGCTCCCCGCCTCCATCCCAGGCTCCCAGCACCCAGAAGGAAGCTCCCTGCCTCCATCCCAGGCTCCTAGGGCAGAGAAGCTCAGCTGGTCCCAGCACCCGGAAGGAAGCTCCCCACCTCCATCCCAGGCTCCTAGGGTAGAGAAGCTCAGCTGGTCCCAGCACCCGGAAGGAAGCTCCCCACCTCCATCCAAGGCTCCTAGGACAGTGAAGCTCAGCCAGTCCCAGCACCCGGAAGGAAGCTCCCCGCCTCCATCCTAGGCTCCTAGGATAGTGAAGCTCAGCCAGTCCCAGCACCCGGAAGCTCCCCCACCAATATCCCAAGCTCCTAGGGCAGAGAAGATGAGCCACGTGGGCACCAGAAGCATCCCCCACCCTGTGGAAATGAGAAGACATAAACAAGCCTCAAAAATAGACTTCCAGATCACCTACAGCAACCCCAAAGGGAAATGAGATGGAACACTCTGATACTCAACCACCTGGACTCCCTGAACTGACAACAAAAGAGGATCTGGGAAAAATAAAATCAGAAATAATTACTCAGATAACAGCAAAGATTTTCCTCATGGTGCAAGACATGAGCAATAAATCTAGAGAGGACACAGATAAAAACATAGAGGATCTGAGGAACGTGATGGAATCCCAACATAGGAAACAAATGGAATTCATAAAACAAATACAAACAGATTTCCAAGAGATTAAAAACTCCATCGAAAGGCTACACAGCAGAATGGACCAAGGTGAGGATAGAATTTCAGATATAGAAGATAAGATTGCAATTAGTGACCAGGAAAAGAAAAATTGCTTTAAAATTGTAGGAGAACATGAGAAATCAATCCAGCAGGTGCTAGACGATGCAAAGAAGAATAACATAAGACTGATTGGAGTCAATGAAGAAAGAGGAAAGAGTGCAGATGACATTAAAAAACTGTTCACAGAAGTGATGGCAGAAAACTTCCCAAGCAGGGGAAAACAACTTGACATACAGATAAGTGAGGCATTTAGGACTCCAGCTAGCCTTGATCAAAAAAAATCTACACATAGGCATATAATAGTTAGGATTCCAGAAATCCAACAGAAGAACAAAATTCTACAAGCAGTGAGAGAAAAGAAACAAATCACATACAAAGGGAAGCCTATCAGAATCACAGCAGACTTCTCAATGCAAACCCTCAAGGCAAGAAGAGCTTGGAGTGATCTATCTCAAGCCCTAAAGAAAAACAGCCTCCAACCCAGATTGATGTACCCTGAAAAACTATCTTTCAAAATTGATGGAGAAATAAGATACTTTCATAATAAAGAGCACCTCAGGAACTTCATGAATACCAAACCGGCACTCCAAAAAATTTTAGACAATACCCTAGGAAAAGACAATGAGGATCACAACCCCAGGAAACTCAGCAGAATGAATCCATTGGGTGTGACAAATTAAACGCAAAGGGGGAGAATCCAACAAAAAGAAAAAGTCATGACAAGGCTTTTAAAAACTTTTTACTTCATCTCCCTAATGAGTGTATAATTCAATCTTATTATTGTACTGATTAGTATTTTTCTGATTCTAGAATTGCACACCATTCCTTGTGCTATATTGGCTATTTATCATCTTCTTATGTCTACATTTTAATTGGGTTGTCTATTAATGAGCTCTAAGTATTCTTTATATATTCTGGTCAGAGGTTATATGTATTGTAAATATGGTCTGTTTAAGGACTACTTTTCATTTTAATGATGTCATTTAAAGTTCTAAATTTTGATGGACTCTCATTTATCATTTTTTTTCTTTTATACATCATGTTTTTTGTATCCTAGGTAGTTCTTGCCTACCCTGAATTCATAAATATTTTCCCTTATAATTTCTTCTTAAAGTTTCATACTTTTAGGCTTTCTTATTTAGGTTCATAGATCCCTTCAAGTTATTTTCATGTATGGAAAAAAAGGGTTGAGGTTAATTTTCTATATATGGATACCAGGTGTTCTAGTGCCATTTGCTGAAGACAATCTCTCTTCCTCGGCTCTTGAATCGAGTTTATATTCTATAAAATGCTAATGTTAAATAATCTTTCAAAACTCAGTGGACCATATATGTGTGGTCCTATTTCTAGATTCTCTGTTTTATTCAAATGATCTATATGTCTTTCCTTACACCAACACTGCCTTGATTACTGTAGCTTTAGAAGAAGTCTTAAAATTGGGTGCTAAATGTCTTCCAACACTGTTTTTGTTTTTGTTTTTGGCTTTTCTGGGTCCTTTGTACTCCTACATAACTTTTAAAGTTCAATATCCAGTTCTTCATTTATATCAAGTATACACAGACCTGAATTTTTATATATACCTTGTGTTTTCTAATCCTGCTTAAATTCAAGTACAAGTTCTAGGGGCTTTAGTTTTTTCTCTGTAGATGATCATTTCATCTACATATAAAGATTTTGCTTCTGCTATGTCAATCCTATCCTAGTTGTGTCATTTTATTGCCAGACTATCTTGGGTTTAGACCTATGTTTCAAAGTCTAATGGACAGATGAAGAGTAGGCATACATGTCCTTGTTCCCCACTTTAGGGAAAGCATTGTATCATCTCCATTCATAGAAGGAGTTTTTGTTGGAAATATGGAGTACATGTCTTTGATCTGTTGAGAAGGTTCTGTTCTACTTCTAGTCTCCTGATAGCTTTTACCATGAACAGCTGTAGAATTTAGTCCAATACTTTTTCTCCAACTAGTGACAGGATCATATGGCTTTTTCCTTTCCTCTGTTAAAATGATGACTTTTGGGGGTGGATCTTCCAATGCTGAACCAACACTGCCATCCCTACAACAAAACCACTTTCTACATCCTGCCAGATCTGACTTCTAATAGTTTGTTTTGTTAAACAAATTTCTATCTATGTTCATACTTTTTTCTTCTATTGTCTTTATCCAGTTTTAGGATTAGCACAATATTGATTTCCTAAAATGAAGGAAGATGTGTTCCTTCTTTTTGCTGCTTTAATTGTTTGATATAATTTATCAGTTAAAATGTTTATGAGACTGCTGTTGTCATATAGGTAGGTTTTCAACCTAGGAATATACTTTCCTTAATAGGTGCTATTCAAATTTTATATTTCCTCCAGAGTTAGTTTCATTAATTTGTCTTCTAAGTTACTTCTTAGAAGTTGTCAAATTTATTTCAAAAAAGATTTTTGTAATATGCTTTCTATATCCTTTTAAATTCTATAAAATCTGCAGTAATGTCTCCTAGATCTTAATATTATAATTTTAAAAATGTATAACTGATATTGTATAACAGGAAGAAAAGGTCTAAAAGAGCAGGAGAATTGGGAGGGGTAGGGGAAGGGAAAAAGGGAAAGGAAAAAATATGAGAAAAGGAAAAAATGGAAACAAGGTCTTTGCAAATAGGGAAGGGTGGAGGGGGTGAAGGGAGGGCAAGGGAAGGGGGCAAAAAATAAGAACCAAGAGACTCATGTAATGGTACAAGATCCCAATGATGAATGTAACTATTTTATACCTAAAATGCATCAATAAAGTTAATGGAGAAAAAAAAAAAGAAATTGAAGAGGACATAAGAAAATGGAAAGGTATCTCTTCCTCCTGGGTAGGAAGAACCAACATAATGACAATGGCCATACTTCCAAAACTGCTATACAGATTTAATGCAATGCCGATTGAAATTCCAACAATATACTTCACAGAACTAGAGAATACAATCCAAAAATTCATTTGGAACCAGAAGAGACCTAGGATAGCGAAAGCAATTCTAAGTAATAGAGACATGGCAGGGTTTATCACAACCCCCAACTTGAAACTATACTACAAAGCTACTGTGATAAAAACAGCATGGTACTGGCAAAGAAACAGACCTGAGGATCAGTGGGATAGATTAGAAGATGCAGAAAGAACTCCAGAAATACTCAGCCACCTCATTTTTGACAAAGGAGCCAACAATCCCCACTGGAGGAAAGATAAGCCTCTTTAATAAATAGTGTTGGAAAAACTAGATTTCAACCTGCCAACGATTAAAACTGGATCCATACCTATCACCATGCACTAAACTAAGATTGAAGTGGATTAAAGATCTAAATATTAAAACAGAAACATTAAACTTGCTGGAAAATAAGTTAGGTAGAACTCTTAAAGATATTGGCATAGGAAAAGACTTTATGAACAAAACCTCAGTAGCACAGGAACTAGCACAAAGAATCAACAACTGGGATCTCATCTTATTAAGAAGCTTCTTTACTGCAAGAGAAACCTCCAACAGAGCTAAGAGACAACTTACAATGTGGGAAAAATTTTTTAGCAGCTGTACTTCAGACAAAGGACTACTACCTAGAAAATATAAAGAACTGAAAAAAATCAGACCCCCCAAATTCAAAGACCCAATTCAAAAAATGGACATCTGAAATGAACATACATCTCTCAGACAAAGAAGTAAAAGCAGCAAATAAACATATGAAACAATGTACAACATCACTGGTCATTGGAGAGATGCAGATGAAAACAACACTGAGATTCCACCTCACCTCAGAACAATGGCTGCTATCAAGAATTCAACCAATAAGAAATGTTGGTGGTATTGTGGGGAGAAAGGAACCCTTCTCCATTGTTGGTGGGAGTGCAGACTGGTACAACCACTGTGGAAATCAGTATGGAGATACCTCAAAGAACTAGGACTAGAGGTCCCATTTGACCCAGCTATTCTCCTGCTGGGTATCTTCCAAAAGAACTAAAAGAATCATACCACGGTGATATATGTGCACCCATGTTTATAGCAGCACAGTTTGTAATAGCTAAACCTTGGAAACAGCCCAAGTGCCCAACAGCTGGAAACTGGATAAAGAAGATGTGAGGTTTTTTTATAAAATGGAGTACTACTCAGCCATAAAGAATGACAAACTAGAGACATCTATAGCTAAATGGATGCATACTGAGGCCATACTCAAGTGAAATAAACAGGACCCACAAGTGTAAATTCTGAATAGTTTCTCTGGTGTGAGAAACTGAAAGTGTAAATAAGGATTAAAATTATTAAAATGAATAACTGATAATTTGAAATAGGAAGAAAATGTCCAAAGGGGTAGGGGAAGTGGGAAGGGAAGGGGAAAGGAAAGGAAAGAAGGGAAAGGAAAAATTATGAGAGTAGGAAAAAATGGAAACAAAGTCTTTGAAAATAGGGAAGAGTGGAGGGGGTGAAGGCAGGTCAGGAAATGGGGAAAAAATAAGAACCAAGATACATCATGTACAGGTACAAGCATCTAATGATAAATGTAAACATATTGTATACCTAAAATGTACTCACAAAAGAATTTAAGGAAAGAAAAAAAAGGTTAGCAGTGAGAAGGTACCAGAAAGAGTCATGTCCTGTGAAGGTGTTGCCAGAGCTGGGAGGTCAATGCAGACCTCACTGTTGCTGTTATAATTAATGCCAGGCGAGATGTTAGCTCTATATTCTCCCGGTAGAGATAAAGGCCCTCCCTTTTACTAATTGCTCCACTGGACACCTGGTCATTTACTTTGGAGGAACTCTTGAATATCACAGGCAGCACTCTCCATCTGTGCACTTATCACATCAGCAGCTGTAAGAAGCATTCAAATGAGAGCTTCAAAACTCAAACAACAAATATCTTGCTTAACAAGACCCTTCTGAGTTTACAGTCTATGAAACTGTTCTTCTATAGTGATAAAAAAGAGGCCACAGAGAGTTCTAAAAATGGAATTATAAGTACTGTACTTTCAAATGTCAAGAGCTTGTGACACACTGACCCCTCTGGTTTCTATCAGAATCTGCAATTTGAAATCATGACTCAAATTTTCAGTAGAAACAATGACCTAAGATACATGAAGTCTAATTTTTATAAAATACATGTACTAGAACTTTAGAAAATAATTACATGTCAACAGACAGCCAGCACAGACTGGCTCAAATTAGCCAGTCATTTCCTTTAAACAGAATTAAAACGTCATATATGGCTATGAAGTCAACATAGAATCTGTATGTCCTTTCTCAGTTTAGTGTTATTTCTTGCAATGAGCAATACTTACTGTCTTATAACCCCTTCCTGACTCAATAACCACATTTTATCAGTTGTTTAACTTTATGCAAACAGTGCTACGAAACTGTTTTCTTTTTGGAAAGAAACTTGGGGGGGCGGTTCACTGTCTTGTGCAAGAATTCAAAGTCAGACAGTCTGATTTTAGAGCCAATCTTCTTTACACACACTGCTCTGTTGCCACCAACAATGGCACTCAGGTGAAGTAACACAACACTTCATTAATTCCAGGCTCATCATTCTGGCTTCAATAGTTTAAAAAAGTCCGGCTGAAATTAACTTTTGAGTTATCTCGTAAGGATGGATTTGTCAGGATGTTAGAAAGGTTTAGCTACTAAGGCAATAAAATTATCTTTAAGTACTTCCTGACATTTCATAGTACTTACTCTCAAAACAACTGTCATGCTAACAGCTAGTTCTCTGCTAGATGATAACATGTTGTTTGCCTCTTCCAATTACTCTCAAGTAAATATTGCAGAAGTATGGGCTCCTGAGTATCCTAAAAGGTTTTGGAATCTGCCTCATACATACTCCCAGTGTGGGCAGAAATTCCTTGCTTCCACAGAAATGGCATCTGAAAGCAGAGAGCATCCAATGCATCTCCCTCAAGAGAGCACATTCCATTTCTCAGCAGTTCTAATTGTCATAAAGTTCTTCCATTAGCCAATGTTTAATCTTCATCAGACTGAGTACCCTCCCCATAAATTCTGTGGTCTTAGGTGAATCATTGATTTTTCTGTATGTCTGTGGATATAAAATGCTGTAGATTTACCCCCCTCACCCCAGATTTGTGAAAATGCTATCATAAAGCAATATGCCTTCTGACCCTCAACTAGCTTGCAAATTAAATAGACTGCATCCTTCATGTCAAGTAAGCACACCCACAGGGAGTAGCTAAAAGTACCCACAGAAATAGACCCTTTGGAGTTAGGTAAAACAAGTTTATGTACTACTTAATCCAACGAAATTCCTAGAAGGATGAAAGACTAACAATGTCATTTCATTCATGGATTGATGCTATACAGTCTGTGTTTTGATAAATTATAACAACAACTTAACTTTCCTACAAGACAGCTTTGTACGAATGAAACATTTAAGGGTTGTTAGAAGTCAAACAAAATCCACAGGCAATGTGTATGTCAGAGGCCTTAAATTTGGGTTTTCTTTCTTGGCCAATTTAACTTTTAATTTCTCTGAGAAGACGTTTTATGAAGGAGTTTCAGATTCTTTAAGAGAAAATGAGAGAAGAAGATCCACAGCAAAAAACACTCTGTTCAAGAGGAAATGTTCTCAAGAGAATGAAAGGTTTCCTGGTCCAATATCCAAGACAACCTCATACAACAAAGGTAACCTTTGACTGGGAGAAGGTTTACTCCTGTATAAAGAAGATGTCCAGTCAGTCAATCAGAAGGATAAAAACAAAACAAAACAAAACAAAACAAAACAAAAACAAAAATAAAACAAAACACAAACTTCTCTGAACTATCAGGCATAAGAAGTCTGGAGATCTAAACTTGTGAGTGAAAATGAAGAAAGAAAAGAGTTTTTCTTCCCATGGGTACTGAGACAACATGCTCCTTCTTGATCAATATGCTATTCAGGAACAAAGAGGAAATTTTCCTCAAATTTGACCTTCAGACAGTTAAGACATCCTCCTCTGTCTTTTTAAAACAATACATGATAGCTTAATTTTCTACTCTTAAAAAATGGTACTTAGTTCCAATTTAAATATCATAAAATTCTGCTAACACAAAATGGCAATGCTAAATGTACTGCTAACCTTCTACAGATTCATGAGAGTTATAAAGAATTATGAATTAGGCCCATGATGTTTATTCTACAAACATTTGCATGCAGATTACATTTCAGGCCTCCTTCTGAGCAGTAGCTCCTCCTGCTCTCAAATCATAGTATAGCCCCCTATTTAAGGGAAGTTTCTAGTTTTTCAGAAGCCTTTGTAATAATATGGAAGCAGAAGAGATGGGAAGGTGGAAGAATGAGAATGAAAGAGCAAGAGAATGACTGAAAGAGAAATCGGAGGGAAGCAGTTGAAAGAAATTAGCATCCATATTTTTAAGAAAACATACTATTAGTACTCAGAGCACTCATAGAGAAATGTTGCCAAATATTTCCAAAACTTCAAGTACACATATACCACATAGCACCACAATTAATTCAAAAGCTCTTCTAAGAGAAACAGAATAATAATGGTGTCAGAAATAGAAGTCAGTTGAGAAGCTTGCACACAAATAAAATGGACTCATATTTTTGCTGTCAAAACAAGTTTGTTTTGCAAACTAAAGCTGTCTAAACCCAGGGAAAATATTATTTCAAAATGTCCCTGATTGTGTACAACTCAAAATACTTTTTATATGCTACACCTCCCCTTCTTCTACCCCCTATGCTAACTTATATAAGTGCTAATTTTAAGAGTATGAGGAATGTTTGCTTGAGTATTTTATGCTTATACCAATTTGCTTTTCTCTGAAAGAGCCAAACAGAAAAGAAATTGCCTGTTTTACAGACACTAAAATAGAACACAATGATCTTAAAAGATAATCAACGCAAATAGGCCCTTAATGGAAAAATCAATTATATAAAATTAAGTTAAATTTGATTGCAATTAGTCATCAATCTCTTTTATGCATCTGTGATTTACCTTGTTGATATAACATTATTCCATGTTTGGTGTTCACAGGGAACAATTGACAAGATGAGTTTCAAAGAATACACAGTACAGAAGAAAAAAATCAAAATAACTGTAAAATAGTTAACTCGGCAAATTCAGAATGCTGCAAAGGATATCATTTTAGTAAATCACTGCAGCAGTGCAATCATTTGTAAACAAGATTCTTAACACTTCATGGAAATTCCTTTATACGTAAACAAGGGGGAGACACCCCACCAAAGCTTAACTTTTTGCCTTTTTGAACTCATAGGACTAATAAAGAGGAACATAAACTTGGGGATGTGGGCAGATGAACAGACAAAAGAGAAGGAAAGCTGAAATTTATTCTAAATTCTAAAACTGTAGAGGAAAATACTGGCTTCTTTTCTCAGTGCTAATGTGACCAGTAGAGTAGACTATGCTGGAAAGTAAAGAAGATGGATGAAACATAGTAAAGCATTGTAACAGTTATTTTCTACCAGCCCGACCTTACATATTTCAGAGTTCCAAGCCTCTAGCAGAGACCAAAATGACCTTTGCCATAGGTTAAGGCAAAGGCTTCCTTGAATTACATAATTAAGGTGATCTATGGCTTGTGTTTGCCCAGGACCAGTTGTCCTGGTGAAATTATTTCTTATATCTCCTTTCATTCTCCAAAGTGCCCAATTTGTATGATACTTTAATAATGGAAATCAACCATGGTGCCTAACAACTTTTCTATGGGGAGGTATATTCCAGTTTATGAATAAATTGTCTATATTTCTACCCTCCCCCCAACATCCTGTCATCTTGTTTTACTGTTCTTCCTCCAAAAGGACTCTGAGTCATCCCAAAAGTTATTGTGCCATCTAATAAACAGCATACTGAATCCTGCTATATCATTGCTATGGAAATGTTACAGTGAAATAAAGTAACCACATCAAGCAGTTCTTGTTTTACAACTCCAATATTGCATATCTACTATTTGCTGGGTATCAGCCTAGCTAGTGATAGTCATGGGGTTCCCCATTGGGGGAGAGGTCAAACAACAATAAATTAATATGATTTAAATATTGTCTCAATAGAGAAAAGTATGTAAGAGAAAACTGCATTGAGGCATGAAGGAAGTTGTTATTTTGCATTGAGTGATCAGTGAAAGATTCACTAGTAAAATGATATTTTACTAGAAATTGAAAGGGAATAAGGAAACAAATCGCGTATCTATCTGGTAGTACCCAGGGCAAAGGCCAAAATCTGCTGAGTTGTATTTGAGGAATAATCAGGTAGCCTCAAGTTAAGTGAGTTAATTGGGAAAACAGTGGAAAGTAAGATTAGAGAAGGATCTGATGAACATAGGACTTTGTAGCTTTTATTGTGATTAAGATGGGAAGTCCTCTGAGGATTGGGATCTGGGCAGAAGAATGATTTGTGCCTTTTAAGACTCATTCTATCTACTCTGTTAAAAATAAAGGAAAGAGGCAAGAAAGAGAAAGGAGACTAGATTTGAAGGCTCTTACAATTAATAATCCATGTTAGAGAAGATGATGACTTTGATCAAAGTGATAGTCATGGGGATATGATAAAGTATTTGGATTCTAGATCTAGTTTTTTAAATGCTTTTTTTAGTGACTTTAGATTTATAAACAATTTCCATCATGATACAGAGTTACCATGTACTCCTTCAATCAGTTTTTTTCTATTTCTAACATTTCATGGTATATTTACCAAAACTAAGAGACCGACATTGGCATATTACTATTAACTAAATTTCAGACTTTAGCTGGACTACACCAAATATTTTAGATCTATTTTAACGTAAAGTCAGTAGGATTTACTGATGAACTGTAGTGGAATATAAACATGACAGAAGTCAAAGGTATCACCAAGATTATTATTGAGCAACTCAAAGGATGGAAATATCATTTTCTGGAAGAGAAAGAACATGGAAAGAACATACTTGAGAGACACAAATCTCTAGTTTGAATTTGTATGTCTTGACACCCACTAAAATCCAAGTAAGGATGTCTAATAGACAGTTGGCTTTATAGAGTTCAATAAAGAAATATGTACATGTTAGAAAGAGATTCTTATAGTACAACTACAAGAACTTGACAGTCAACTGTGTATAAGTATGGAGACAACGTAAATGAATCCCAGATTGCTAGTGGAGAAAATGCATAAATGATGATAGTATGTAGCTCTTCATTTTCAGTCTTTTCCTAATTATATTCATATTACTAAAATTCTCTAGAATGAAGTAAAATCTCAATGGCAAAAATATCAACACAATCTTAAGCTAACACATTTTACAAAAAAGCATTGTTTTAAAAAAACAAAATATGTATCAAACTTTTCTTGATTAAAGAAGCAAATGTTTGGGCAAAGGATTTATCTCAGTGGCACTGTGCCTGCCTCACAAGCACAAGGTCATGAGTTTGATACCCTGTAACCCCCCCCAAAAAAAAATATTTGGGCAAAATTATAGGAGATAAGAAAAGTACAAATTTGAGATTTTATAGTTTACTTGTAAACAAATACAGTTAAGTACTCACTTCCTCCTGTTTGTATTTCATACTAATATTGATGATCCACAGTCTATTCAGAGTGAAATTTGGGGCAACACTTTAGGGGAGGGGGTACCAGAGAGCGAACTCAGGACCTTGCACTTGTGAGGCAGGCGGCAGAACCACTGAGCTAAATCCCCGGCCCAACACTTATGTGTTTAATCACTTTCAAAGGGGTAAGAACCCCTTAAAGTTAATATCAATAAAAGTTTATCGATGAAAATAAAGAATAAGCTATTCCAAAAAGGAAGATTCTGATCCATCCATACCAATTCACAATTGACAAAATACCTGCTGACATCTCTTATTTTAAATGTTTCTGAAGTTCAAATATCAGTATTTTCAGATTTGAACATTAAACAATGAAAAATGCTTTTGTGATTCAGTTCCTTCCAAAGAGAAGATGACTGGCAACAATTATCATGGCCATGACAGAGCATAAGGGCAATTTTATACCCTGGCCTTGCTGGGTAAATGGGCTGGAATTTTACAACATAAACAAAACACTACCTTAACAAAGAAAGAACTATACTTTAGGGTGCTTATGTATGGCTATCAACACAAAAATAACTTTTTCAAGCTATATTTGGATTTTTCCTTTAATTCTCAATTTCATAATAATCATTGTCTCTTGCCTACATTTTTGAGGTCAGTTAGCTTAGCTCTTTCACACTGATCTAGCAGAAAAATTCATCTTATTTGTAATTGTGAATATAAACTTAAGACAAGAGGCTTTCTTCTTTAAATGTCAGTTTCTTCATCTGTTTAAAGGCAATATGTATCTCCTTTTATCTTCCTCTCAAGGTTATTATGGGGAACAAATTAAATAAAAATACGTGAAAGTTCTTTATAAACTGGAAGGAGCACTGTTTAATTCAGTGTATCCTGAAATTATGAGTGGACTACGGCTATATATGTATTTTTAAAGAAAACAGAATGGAATAGAAAATTTGTACTGTATCACACATAGTAAAGCTAAGTATTTTGTGGGAAAAAAAGTTCTGTGCACATGTTACTGAGAAAGAATATAAATGTTTCTTATTCTAAGAGTCAGCACCCCCCCCAAAAAAAAACCCAAGTGTAGAGCAACTCCTACTCATACTGATCAACTCTTTCACAACCAACCACACCTTCCTCATCGTCAGTCATCAAGCAGGACTGAGAACATTTCCTTGCACCCACACTGCCCTCTACTTAAATTTTCTCCATTGCCTTCTCTTATTTGAAAGATGAAGGAAACACAAATAGCACCTAGTACTGCTCCTGTGAAAAGCAAATGAAAGTCCTTTGTCATTAGATATTAAAATGATGCAAAGTACCAAGATATTTTTTCTGTTCCCTCTTTTTGGACTACAAACCAACACAATAAGGTAAAGAAGTAGTGAGTAAGCACTGAGAACAAAAGAAAATTAACCCAATGCACAGAAAGTTACGATATTTAAAAAATGAGGTTTTTCTTACCTTGGGTACCAAGCTACTATTTGTATGAAAAAAAGGCTTTAAGTCTAACCTTATATGGAGGGCTGCCTGCAGACAAATTATAACTTAATATTTCTACGATGAGTGAAGGCAAACATTGCAACCATCTGTATTACAACAAAGTGTTGCCCTGTAGGTCAGATTATTTTGGCTCTGTGCCCTTGTACCACTGGGCTTTTTAATCACGAGGTCTGTTTTATTGACAACTTTCCTATAAATTTCCCCTGATGACAGTTATTTCATCTCATTGATAAGGGCCTGACCTTTAACAAACTATTCTAATTGCTATTTAGCATATTTAGCCTCACAGACCAGAATGTCATGATAACTAGGACTTCTACACTGCCTAGTCAGAGGCTTTTAGGTTCTTGACCAGGACAGGGATTTATCCCCCTCATACTGGGGACTGAACCCAGGGCCTTCACACTGAGCTATACCCTCAGCTCTTTTTTTTATTTTTAATTTTGAGACAAGGTCTCACTAAGTTGCTAAATTGCCCAGGCTGGGCTGGAATTTGTAATCCTCCTGTATCAGCCTCTCAGAGTACTGGAATTATGGGCATGTACCTACCACCTGGCTGCACTTACTTTTTTTAAACAGTGAGCTATTATTATATCACGTATGAGACAGGATCGCAAGTCTTTTAAACTACTGGCTTAAGTTTATACCAAAATCTTCCAACATACGTATTAAATGAAGCTTTGGCTTATTTTCAAAGTTTGAACTTTCTACTCAAACTATTCAATAAGTGTACATGTAAAAATACTTAAACATGAGCTGTGTAAATATTCTCATTTCTATTCTTAACTTTTCTAATAAAGTTCAATCTACTTGTTAGAATTATTAGTAAAATATTCAAGGTCTTTTCTTTCAACTTGCACTGCTCTAATTTAAGAATTTCTGTCCTCTGGGGTAGAGGTATAGCTTTATTAGTATGCTCAAGGACCTGGTTCAATCTCCAGCAATACATACACACACACACACACACACACACACACACACACACACAGAGAGAGACACACACACACACACCCCAAAATCCAAAACTCTACCCTACAGGAAAAATTTAGCAGGTGGTATCTTGAGACTTAATGCCTGCTTTTGTTTGATGTCAACCTGGTAGTTAATGTTCACTAACACTTAGTATTCATGCATGGTACTACTTACATTCACCAACTTTTCCAGTTCCCTCTGTTGTATTCCTCATATATGTCAGTAAAACCTGATCCACATTTGACATAAGCCAAACTAACACTTCGGAGTTGTGAAGCACTTCAGATTGTGAAGCAATCTGGATTTAGATCACTGGCTCCTAATGGGGTTGTAGTAGTATCTTAATTATATACACACACACTGCAAGAATGCTTGCAAATAAACTTACTCTCCCAAAGATTTTGATTAGGAGTGGGGGTAGGATGGAAAGATTTCAATATATGCATTTTGAGGCATCTTTCAATGATTTAGACTCAATACTTTTCAGCCCTGATTGAACCACTGGTTCAGATCCTTGGTACTTCAGACCACATTTGTCTAAAAAGGCAACATATAATTTTGAAGGTAATGATTCACATTTTTAGTAGTAATCCACAGATCACAAAGTCCTTAGACATTTGTTATGGTTTAAAAATAAAATGTCCTCCAAAGTCTCACGCACTCCTAAGTGGGACTTTTGGAAGGAGACTGAATTGTGGGTGTGAGATACTCATCACTGGATTAGTCCACTGATGGGTTTATAGCTGGGTGTGATGTTGGGAGGGGAAGCCTGGTGGGAAGAGGTGGGTCACTGTGGGCAAGGCCTACAAGGAGAGGTATAAAAATATATATATATCCCTCTTCCTCCTTGGATCCCACTCTGCTTTCTGCTTGTCATGGCATAAGCTGTTTCTCCTCTTCCATGCTGCCCTGCCTTGGAGCCTGTTGACCATGGGCTGAAACTTCTACAAAAAGTGAGCCACAAAACCTTTCCTTCTTTAAACTGTGGGTGTTGGGTGTTGTGTTCCAGCAACTAGAAAGTAACTAAGACTCATTTTTTTATCTTCACTAAAGCTGTTGAAGGTGACAACGCAGCCCACATAGACTGTTGTTCTACAGAAGAGGAAACTAAGGCTAAGAAGAAAGATTGCCCTGGATTCCAAAGCTTACTGGCAAGAATTGAAGTTGGAGCTCAATGTGGTGGCACATGCCTCTAATTCCAGCACTAGGAGGCTGAGACAGGAGGATCACAAGTTCAACTTCAACCTAGGCAACTTAGTAAGATGCTGTCTCAAAAAAAAGTGCTGGGGAAAAAAATAAATGAACTTGGGGCTCCTATTTCTTAATCACATCCTCTTCTGGTAGCAGTATAGCAACATGGCAGTTAATAATGAAGGCAGACCTGGGGCCAGGGATTTAGCTCAGTGGTTCCACTGCCTGCCTCGCAAATGCAAGGTCCTGAGTTCAATCCCTGGTACCAAAAACAAAAAGCAAAAAACAAACAAAAAACCCCCACTAAATAACAAAAGCAGACCTTAAACCTAGTCTGTGATCTAGTACATATTACCGATGAACTCACAACATGGACTATACAGTAGTCTCATCCATTCTGACTTTTCTTTTTTGCTTAGATATGACTTTATTTCTTTCTTCCTTCTTCCACTTTGTTCTTCTCAAAGGAGAACCACAAAAATGTCACATACTAGTTGTACTGAGAAAGGCAAAAATCTTGGGATTAGATGGACCTATCAAGGGATCAGAAGTAGTCATGTTTAGAACTTAAGACACAACTCATGTTAAAAGCAACTCAGGCTGAATCCCTCTGTTAATATACTTTTTACTTTCCAAAGAAAGCTACATTAATATAAATAAATGGGTGAGCTTAAGAGTGTATATCATTTCCAGCAGAAAAATATAAGATGTCTCTATGAAATAAAAATAAAATGTGCCTGTAGTAAGGAAGAAAACTGATGTACATGGCCAAAAATCAAGATAGGCAAAACAAAATAATTGATCTTAATTTTAAGCAGAGATAGTCTTAATAGCCCAAAGACAGATAAACAATATGATTTTGATAGAGCAACTTTTGGGTCATGTATATACTATTGCTGCAGCATTTTCCAAGCTGCGGAGTCAAACAGACATTCATTTTTTCATTTGGAAAAAATGATTTCTTAAGTTTAGGAGCAAAAATATCACACTTCTTGGAACAAGGGGATTTAAAAAGAAGTATGTATTTGAAGAATATAAATGATTAATTTTTTTTCATAGGTTTCATAAAACATAGATGGCTCTAGGGACTAAGGCTCCTATTACTTCTAGCATTACAAGAGTTATCCATAATACTCTATATTCCCAAATCTACAAATTAAAATGCTTAGGTTGAACACACATATAGAAACTCAGTCTTACCTTTCATTTTCAAAAATATAATATTTTTAGTCGAGATATGACATACATTTAGAAAGTATACAAATCATAAACATGTAGCTTGATGAGTTTTCACACCACTAACCTATATAACTAGTGTTCAGAGTAAGAGATCAGAACAGTCTTATTTTTCTACAGCCTCCACCCTTGTGCTCCTTCCCAGTAACAATCCTTTCTTTTCCCCAAAGGAAATCTAACCCCAAATATGAGTTTTGCTTTTACAAAGAGATTTCATACAAATGAAAATCTATACTATTTACTCTTGTCTGGCTTCTTTTGCTGAACAACACATTTGTGAAATTTGTCATTCTTGCTGCACACAGCAGTAATTTTTTCATAGCTGTATAATATTTTCATTGTATGACTATGCTACAATTTACCTTCTTTATAACTTGGGTTAATCTCAGTATTTGACAACTATATGTAGTGCTTTTCTTTGAACAATTTTGGGTCTAGATTTCTAGATTTGGGTCTTACATTTCTCTTAGGTATACACCTAAGAAAGGAAGCACAGGGCACAGTGTAGGCATTGTACACCTTAGCAAATACTGCCAAAGTTTACTCCAAAGTGGCTGTATTAATAAAGTAAAGTAAACTAAAGGAATTAAAATGATACATTCTGAGACTCATACTATTTCTGGAAATTTTAAGATTGCTCAAGGCAATCAGGTAAGACTTATTTATTAAAAGTTAGAAGACCAAGCAACAAACTCCTAAGTAAGGCCAAACTCTTTTTCCCCACCAAACAGGTGTATGATCTAAGACAAGTCACTTAAATAGCTTTTCTGTGCCAAACCTTTTCAACTGTTGGATGACTATAATGCTTCCACATATCTCATAAACTTACTGATCAACTAGAATAATCTTAATGAAAGTACTTTGAAAGGATAAAACTCTACACAATGTTACAGAATATTTTTACCAAGACATTCCACAAACAACAAATTCAAGAGTTTTCTACAAATAAAGAAATCTTTGAATCCTGTTTAAAAAAAAAAAAAGCCAGGCAAAGAAAAATATCTTTCTACATAAAACACTGCAGACACCTGGCAACATCTTGCCCTGAAGTAAGAAAACACCAAAGATGAATCATTTAGTGTTGCTGATAATAACAACAGTAGTAAGATTATCTACATAGAGCTTTATATTTATACTTTTCATCTATAATTACTTAGAAGACACACGCACATAAAAAAAAGCAAAAGATATCAGCAAGAAAAAATAATTCTTGGTGATATTTTAAGTACACATGATTACCCCTAGGACAACTTCCAGTAACCATAAACTTATACACTGTTTGGAACAATACGTTATGGTGTTCTCCAACAAAAGTCTTTAAGACTTTTAAAGGTGAGGTCAATAAAGCTTTGTTATTCCATACCCCACACATACGAAAAGAGAGATAAAATTTATTCCCCAAAGAGCTTTCCTTATCCACAAGAAGTATTGCCACTAACACAAGGGTGAGTGAATACCATAATTACATGAAAATTAGGAATCAGTTTTATTGTATCACGCACG
Organism: Heterocephalus glaber; assembly: GCF_053883595.1. Classification (NCBI taxonomy): domain Eukaryota; kingdom Metazoa; phylum Chordata; class Mammalia; order Rodentia; family Bathyergidae; genus Heterocephalus; species Heterocephalus glaber. The sequence goes on along the minus strand of NW_028258294.1, from coordinate 24,513,200 downwards.
CACCTCCAAGACCAAGACTGGCCATTAGGAATCAGTACAAAATTATGTATCATTCTACATATACCTTTTATTTTCTTTCCCTATTGATTCTCTTCTTTAATACACAGAGGACAGAGACTGTCTTTTAAGAGATAGTAGCATATTTTTCCTCTCCTTTTTTTCTTCCTCCCTGTGACTGACTGTCTTGGCATTATGGATGTCTCTGTTTATACACCATATGTCAGGATTCTCCATCTTTCTAGTATAAGGCATTTGGCATTAAACTATTTACAAGGTAATAATTCTACATTTGGTAGATGTCATTTAAGAAAATAAGATACAAAAAAACCCGCAAAATTTAACAATATAAACAAATTCATATTGTGTTAATCTTAGCCATTACACCTTACAATCATTAACAGTATATATATATGTATATATATATATTTTTTTTTAAAATATGAATACGGTTTTAATAATTTATTCACTGCATGGTCAATGGACACACGATAATGCATAGCTCAATGATTCCAGGTATCAGTATCCATAATCATGGACACATACACACACAGGCACATTTACTCACATACAGGCTCTACAAAGTAGAGTATATAAACATTAGAACTGATCACCGCTCCCAGGGCAGAGGAGGTGAGCCAATCCCAGCACCCAGGAGGAGGCTCCCTGGCTGCCATTCCACCACTCCCAGGGCAGAGGAGGTGAGCCTCGTGGGCACCAGAAGCACCCCTCCCCCTGTGGAAATGAGAAGACAAGTAAACAATCCTTAAGAACAGACTTCCAGATCACCCAAAGAAAACCCAAAGGCAAACGAGATGGAACAATCTGATACTCAACCACCTGGACTCTCTCAACTGGCAACAAAAGAGGATCTGGGAAAAATGAAATGAGAAATAATTTCTCAGATAACAGGAGAGACTGTGCTCACAGTGCAAGACATGTTTAATAAATCTAGAGAGGACACAGATAAAAAAATAGAGGAGCTGAGGAACGTGATGGAATACCAACATAGGAAACAAATGGAATCCATAAAACAGATTTCCAGGAGATTAAAAACTCCACTGAAAGGCTATGCAGCAGAATAAACCAATGTGAGGACAGAATTTCAGATATAGAAGATAAGATTGCAATTAGTGACCAGGAAAAGAAAAACTGTTTTAAAATTTTAAGGGAACACGAAAAATCAATCCAACAGCTGCTAGAGGATGCAAAAAAGAATAACATGAGACTGATTGGAGTCAATGAAGAAACAGGAGAGAGTGCAGATGACATAAAAAAACTCTTCACAGAAGTGATGGCAGAAAACTTCTCAAGCAGGGGAAAACAACTTGAAATACAGATAAGTGAGGCATATAGGACTCCAAATAGCCTTGATCAAAAAAAAATCTACATATAGTTAGGATTTCAGAAACCCAACAGAAAACCAAATTCTACAAGCAGTGAGAGAAAAGAAACAAATCACATACAAAGGAAAGCCCATCACAGCAGACTTCTCAATGAAAACCCTCAAAGCAAGAGCTTGGAGTGATGTATTTCAAGCCCTAGCCCAGACCTCGAACCCAGACTGATGTATCCTGCAAAACTATCTTTCAAAATTGATGGAGAAATAAGATACTTTCATGATAAAGAGCACCTTAGGAACTTCATGAATTTGAAACCAGTACTCCAAAGAACTTTAGACAATATCCTAGGAAAAGACAATGAGGATCACAACCCCAAGAAGCCCAGCAGAATGAATCCATTGGGCGTGACAAATTAAATGCAAAGGGGGAGAATCCCACAAAAAGTAAAAGTTACAAGGCTTTAAAAACTTTTAACTTCATCTCCCTAATGAGTGTATAACTCAATCTTGTTATTGTACTGATTATTCCTTTTCTGATTCTAGTGTTGCACACCTTTCCCTGTGCTATACTGGCTATTTATCATCATCTTGTGTCTACTTTTTAATGGGACTGTCTATTAACGAGCTGCAAGAGTTCCTTATATATTCTGGTCATAGGTTATATGCATTGTAAATATGGTCTGTTTAAGGACTTCTTTTCTTTTATTTTGTATTAAATTCTTTTATTGGTACATTGTAGGTATACAACACAATTACATTTCTCATTGGGAATTGTACCTTTACATAATGCATCTTGGTTCTTATTTTTTCCCCATTCCTAGCCCCCACTTCATAGCCTCCACCCTTCTCTATTTACAAAGACTTTATTTCCATTTTTTCCATTTCTCATCATTTTTCCTTTCCCTTCTTTCCTTTCCCCTGCCCCTCCCACTACCCCTACCCCTTTGGACCTTTTCATCCTATTTTACATTATCGATTATTCATTCTAATCATTGGTACATTTTAGGTATACAATATAATGACATTCATCATTGGAAATTTGCACCTTTACATAGTCTCTCTTGGTTCTTATTTTTCACCCTTGCCCAGCCCTCCCTTCAACCCCTCCGTTCCTCCCTATTTACAAAGATTTTGTTCCTATTTTTCCATTTTCTCATACTAATCCCATTCCCTTCTATCCTTTCCCCTAGCCCTCCCACTTCCTTTCCCTTTCCCCCTTTTCTTCCTATTTCACATTACCTATTATACATTTTAATCCTTACTTACACTTTCAGTTTCTCACACCAGAGAAACTATTTGGTATTTACACATGTGTGTCCGATTTATTTCACCTAAGAGTATCACCTCAATGTGCATCCGCTTAGCTATAAATGTCTCTAATTTCTCGTTTTTTATGGCTGAGTAGTACTCCATTTTATTAAAAAACCACATTTTCTTTATCCAGTCTCCAGTTGATGGGCATTTGGGCTGTTTCCAAGTTTTAGCTATTACAAACTGTGCTGATATGAACATGGGCATATATCACTGTGGTATGATTCTTTTAATTCTTTGGGAAAGATGCCCAGCAGTGGAATAGTGGGGTCAAATGGGACTTCCAGTCCTAGTTCTTTGAGGTATCTCCATCCTGATTTCCACAGTGGTTGCACCAGTCTACACTCCCACCAGCAGTGGAGCAGGGTTCCTCTTTCCCCACAGCCCCACCAGCATTTGTTATTGGTTGATTTCATGATAGCAGCCATTCTTTCTGGAGTGAAGTGGAATCTCAGCATTGTTTTCATTTGCATCTCTCGAATGACCAGTGATGTTGAACATTTTTTCATGTATTTATTTGCTATTTCTACTTCTTTGTCTGAGAAATGTCTGTTCCTTTCAGATGCCCATTTTTGGATTGGGTCTTTAAATTTGGGAGGTCTGATCTTTTTAAGTTATTTATAGATTCGAGATAGTAGACCTTTTTCTGAGGAAGAGCAGGTGAAGATTTTTTCCCACACTGTGGGTTGTCTCTTCACACTGCTGGTGGTTTCTCTTGCTGTGCAGAAGCTTTTTAATAAGAAGAGATCCCATTTGTTGATTGTTTGTGCTGGTTCATGGGCAACTGAGGTTTTGTTCATAAAATCTTTTCCTACACTGATGTCTTCAAGGGTTCTACTTAACCACTGTTCCAACTGGTTCAGAGTTTCTGTTTTAATATTTAGATCTTTAATCCATTTTGATTTTAGTTTAGTGCATGGTGAGAGATACAGGTCTAGTTTTAATCTTTGGCAAGTTGAAGCCCAATTTTTCCAGCACCATTTATTAAAGAGGTTATCTTTCCTCCAGTGAGGGTGTTTAGCTCCTTTGTCGAAGATGAGGTGGCTGAGTGCATCTGGTGTTGTTTCTGCATCTTCTAATCTGTTCCACTGGTCCTCAGGTCTGTTTCTTTGCCAGTACCATGCTGTTTTAATCACAGTAGGTTTGTAGTAGAGTTGCAGGTTGGGGACTGTGATACCCCCTGCCATGTCTCTGTTACCTAAAATTGCTTTTGCTATTCTGGGTCTCTTCTTGTTCCAAATGAATTTTTGGATTGTTTTCTGGAGGTATATGAAGTATGCTGCTGGGATCTCAATTGGAATTGCATTGAATCTATATAGCAGTTTTGGAAGTATTTTCACTATATTAATTTCACTATAATTTTATTATATTAATTAATTTTATAATATTAATTTATAATATTTATAATATTATAATATTTATAATATTTATATTATATATTATATAATATAAATATTATATAATATTTATATTATAATATTTATAATATTATAATATTTATAATATTAATTTTCACTATATTAATCCTTCCTACCCAGGAACAGGGGATGTCTGTCCATTTTCTGATATCATCTTCCATCTCTCTTTTCAGAGTGCCATAGTTTTCAGAGAAGAGGTCTTTGATTTCTTTCGTTAGGATGATTCCGAGGTATTTCAGGTTTTTGGATGCTATTGTGAAAGGAATTATTTGCCCTATTTCTCTCTCAGTGAGTCTGTCATTGGTGTAGAGGAAAGCTATTGATTTTTGTGTGTTGACCTTGTAACCAGCTACTTGACTGAATTTGGTTATTAAGTCTAGAAGACTTTTGGTGGAGTTCTTGGGGTCTTCTATATAGAGTATCATGTCATCTGCAAATAATGACAATCTGACTTCTTCATTACCTATCTTTATTCCTTTTATTTCTTTCTCTTGTCTAATTGCCGTGGCTAATGTTTCCAGAACTATACTGAACAAGAGTGGTGATAGTGGACATCCTTGTCTTGTTCCTGATTTCAGTGTGAAGGATTTCAGTTTTTGACCATTTAGTATGATATTGGCTGTTGGTTTTTCATAGATGGCTTCTATCAGTTTGAGGTAGAGACCATCTATTCCAATTTTCTGTAGGGTTTTTATCAAAAATGCATGTTGGATTTTGAAGGACTACTTTTCATTTTAATGATGTCATTTAAAGTTCTAAAGTTCATTTATCAAATTTTTCCTTTTATGCATCATTTTGTTTGTATCCTAGGAAGGTCTGGCCTACCCTAAATTCATAAACATTTTCCCTTATAATTTCTTCTTAAAGTTTTATAGTTCTAGTGTTTCATATTTAGGTTCATAGATCCTTTCAAGTTATTTTTATGTATGGAAATAAAGGGTTGAGGTTAAATTCTTTTTATTTATTTATTTTTTTGGTACTGGGGATCAAACTCGGGACCTTGTGCTTGCGCAGCAGGTGGCAAAACCACTGAGCTAAATTCCCAGCCCGAGGTTAATTTTTTTATATATGTATACCAGGTGTTCTTGTGCCATTTCCTGAAAACACTATCTTTTCCTCTGGTCTTGAATTGAGTTTATATTCTATAAAATGTTAATGTTAAATAATCTTTCAAAACTCAGTGGACCATATATGTGTGGTTCTATTTCTAGATTCTTTGTTTTATTCCAATGATCTATATGTCTTTCCTTACACCAAAACTGCCTTGATTACTGTAGCTTTAGAAGAAGTCTTAAAATTAGGTACTAAATGTCTTCCAACACTAATTTTTTCTTTTTTTTTACTTTTCTGGGTCCTTTGTACTCCTACATAACTTTTAAATTTCAATATCCAATTCTTCTTTTATAGCAAGTATACACCGACCTGAATTTTTATATATACCTTGTGTTTTCTAATCCTGCTAAATTCAAATACAAGTTCTAGGGGCTTCTAGACATTTCTTAGTATTTTCTCTGTAGATGATCATTTCATCTACACATAAAGATTTTGCTTACACCTTGCCAGTCCTATCCTAATTGTGTGATTTTATTGCCAGACTATTTTGGTTTGGGCCTAGGTTTCAAAGTTTAATGGACAGATGAAGAGTAGGCATATCCGCCCCTGTTCCCCACCTTAAGGAGAAAGCATTGTATCTTCTCCATTCATCTAAGGCATTCTGACTGGAAGTATGGAATACAGGACTTTGATCTGTTGAGAAGGTTCTGTTCTACTTCTAGTCTCCTGAGAGCTTTTACCATGAACAGCTGTAGAATTTAGTCCAATACATTTTCTCCAACTAGTGACAGGATTATATGGCTTTTTCCTTTCCTGTTAAAATGATGTCTTTTGGGGTGGATCTTCCAAAGCTGAACCAACACTGCCATCCCTATAATAAAACCACTTTCTACATACTGCCAGATCTGACTTCTAATAGTTTGTTTTGTTCAACAAATTTCTATCTATGTTCATACTTTTTTCTTCTATTATCTTTATCCACTTTTAGTATTAGCACAATGTTAATTTCTTAAAATGAGGGGAGAAGTGTTCCTTCTTTTTTCTGCTTTAAATGTTTGATATAATCTATCAGTTAAAATGTTTATGAGCTTCCGGTTGTCATATAGGTAGGTTTTCAAGCTAGGAATATACTTTCTTTAATAGGTGCTATTCAAATTTTATAGTTCCTCCAGAGTTAGTTTCATTAATTTGTCTTCCAAGGTACTTCTTAGCTGTTGTCAAATTTATTTCAAAAAGGATTTTTGTAATATGCTTTCTACATCCTTTTAAATTCTGTAAAATGTGTGACAATGTCTCCTACATCTTGATATTGTAATTTTAAAAATGTATAACTGATATTGTGTAATAGGATGAAAAGGTCTAAAGGAGTAGGGTAAGTGGGAGGGGTAGGGATAGGGAAAGAAGGGAAAAGAAAAAATATGAGAAAAGGAAAAAAATGGAAACAAAGTCTGTGCAAATAGGGAAGGGTGGAGGGGGTGAAGGGAAGGCAGGGGAAAGAGAAAAAAATAAGAACTAAGATACTCATGTAATGGCACAAGATCCCAATGATGCACGTAACTGCATTTTATACCTAAAATGTACCAATAAACTTAATGGGAAAAATATATATATATATATATAAACATTAGAAAGAACTGCATGCATTCAGCTACATAATCACAAACTAAGCACAATGATTCAAAGAAAGATAATGTGTGCAGTTAGAGAAGATTTGTCTATACACCCTCAACTCTACTATGGTCAGGTGTCATTGAACAAAATCACAAGACAACTGCCTCATTATGCAGATATCACAGTGAACTTAAACAAACCTCGATGATATAGTTCACTCATTACATGTGGCCTCTTGATGGAATCTGACACCCAGTAAATGTGAGATGTATTACATTACCGATGGTATAATATGGCATAGTGTTTAAAACAAACTTTTTTTAAGTAGAAGGATTATACTCTAAAATGATAAAAAGCATACTACAGTAAACACATAATCACTTTCCATAGTTGTTTATCAAGTATTATATACTGTACCTGATATACTTTCATATGACTGCCAGTGTAGGTTTGTTTACATCAGCATCATCCCAAACTCATGAGTAATATTTATGACAGCTACAATTTCATTAGAGCAACAAGAATTTTTTAGCTCTATTAGAAACTAATGGGACCACAGTATATGTTTTCTGTTGTGGGCCAAAAACTCTGTTATGCTATGCATGACAATATATAAATGTCAAGTTACCTTTACTTTGAGACAATCCAAATAAACCATGACTAAGCAAATATAAAGGGCATCATGGGGATTGAATTATACTGTTGTGACCCATTTATGAGAATAACCTAAATGACTATCCAAATGAGCAGGGTCTATTAGACCATTTACAAACACCAGTAACATTTATAGACATACAAAGATAGTTATTTTGGGTACCTTATCAACTTTCCCCTGAATTTTATCTGGTTACAACATTTTATTTTTCAAGTTAAATAAAAGAAATATTATTCTCCAAGAAGTATTAAAAGAAATAATTCTTAAAATACTTACTACTCATTAAAAGTTTTGTGTAAAGTAATGTGGCATTATACTGCAAGTTAACGGTAACAGGTTTGACCTGTTTTTTGAAAAATTTCTTTTTGTTCCCCAAGTTAAAGGCTTGCCTAGGGCAGGTTTAAGATCATCCTTGAGGCCTACTGCAAAGCCATCAGTGGTGACAGCCAGGCAGTGGAAACAGATCTGGATCTGAGTGCTACCTCTTCTGTAATCTGACCACATCTGAATAAGGTAACAATAACGCAATGAGCACGAATCTTTTAGAGACCACATGCCCAAACTGCAACCCCAAACCCACTTACTTATAGCAAAATGTCAACACTGCAATTAAACCCAAATACTGAGGTTTTAATTTAGAAAAAAAACCTCATACATTAACGTCTTTTGTCTTAAAAGAAAAAAAAACAATAACACACGTGCCATAGGTTTGCCACCAATAATAATGCATTCAGGTAATCCATATTCAAAGGCATTGAACACATATTTACCATGAAACTGCCAGAACTGTAGCAAGATCCTGCTTTTTTGGTAAAACAATAAATAAATGAACAAAAAATTGGATTACAGAGCAAATGCACAATTTCCATGGATGTTGAGTTCCAAAGTCAGCAAGGATGACAATGAACATAAAGAGATTACTCTACAATATTCCCTTACATCACCCACAAAGTACAATATACATAGTTTTGTGCAATTTAACTACACTAAAGCTTGAAGATCTCTAAGTTAGATAAAAGGAAGGGAGGAAAGGCAAAATCAATATGCACTTATTAGGACAGTTCTTCCTTTAAGAATCTGTTAAATTCTTTTTTTTTTTTTTGTATCGGGGATCGAACTCGGGTCCCTGCACTTGCACAGCAGGCAGCGAAACCACTGAGCTAAATCCCCAGCCCATGTTAAATTCTTAATAAGATGGGTCTGGGTCAAGTATTCTAAAAGGATCCTGATGGCCTACAGAGTTTACTACTTTCTGTTCTACTATTGAGGATCTATAAACTTAACACAAGATGGATTTATTTAATACAGACTGGGGAAAAAGAAATCAGTAACTTGGAGAGGACATTGTATGTTAGATACATCCACTATCTGACAGAAATTTAAATACATAGATGGAACTCCACCGTATTCTACAAGACCCTTTGCCAGATCTCAAGGAGTCTGTAATTTACACAGGTTCAACATGTAAAATATTCATTTTAAAAATGAATATTCTTGTGTTTCATTGATTCAGTCAATACATATCTACAGAACATTTTCTATGTTCCAGTTATGAAGAAAAATTCAGTTCCTGCTCTCAAGAAGTTCACAATATAGTGAGGAGAGACAATCACTAAGTAATAAATCAAAAAATGTTCAAGTACAATGGTAGAGAAATAAAGAAATTAAAATGTGCCTGAAGGAGGCAGGAAATCCAACAAAATGGAAATACTGCTAGGAGGTAGAAACAATGAAGGAGAAGATATTCTAGACAGAGGAAAATTTTGGGTAAAAAGAAAAAAATCAAGAAGCATAGGAGAATATGGCATATTTTACTGATTTTCATGGGCTGAAATACTTTAATACTTCATTAAAAAACACTTGACTGTTGAGATTAGAGGGAGGTTTTGTCATTAATAATAAGAAATTAACAATATTTTGTATCTGCCAATGGTTGTGCATTGTCTTCTTTCTTTCTTTCTATTTTTTTTTTTTTTTTTGGTACCGGAAATCGAACTAGGAAACTTGTGCTTTCAAGGCAGGTGCCAGAATCACTGAGCTAAATCCCCGGCCCTGCACTGTCTTCTTTCTTAATGTACTCACTTATGAAAGGGAAGTAATTTTAGATAAAGAGAAAACTTTCAGGAGAAACAACTTTTGCTTGTAATTTGTTTCAGTTTGGTTTTAGGGGTTTGGTTGGTTGGTTTGTCTCTTTTTGGTGGTAGTGATATAGGGTATGGAACCAAGGGCTTTCACACTCACCCACATTCCAATTCCCATTCCCAGCCCTTTTTAAAATTTTGAGGCAGGGTCTCTCCCTAAGTCACTAAGTTGCCCAGGCTAGGCACCAACTTGCAATCCTCCTGCCCCAATCACCAATAGTGCTGGAATTATAAGGGTGTACCTGTGTCCATCTGTTTCTGCTTTTAAAACTCTCAGTGAAAATGCTTGATTGCTCTGGAAATGATGTACGCCCTAATGCTTAAGAATAAAGGCTTCAGAGCCATATAATGTACATGTGAGCCCTAGTTCTGTCATTTCCTAGCTGTGTGATCTTGGAAATTTACTTAAACTTCTTAAGCCTCAATTTCCTCATCTACATAATTGAAGCACTAATAGTGCTGCTGGTGAGAATTAAAGCAATAATGTCTGCGAAGCTTTTAGCCATTGCTATAATCTACATTTTGCATTCCCTAAAATTCCTATTTTGAAAACCTAACCCCTAGTGCAGTGGTGGTGAACCTATGGCACATATGTTTTTTAAGACAAAAGATGTTAATGTAGACTTGTTTTTTTCTAAACTAAAACCTCAATATTCAGGTTTAATTGCAGGGTTGGGACTTTGTGGTAAGTGAATTTTGGGTGGCAGTTTAGCATTTGATCTCTAAAAGGTTCTCCATCCTTGCCCTAGTGTAATGGTATTAGGAAGTAGGGTCTTTGTGATCTGACTAGGTCCTAAGTGCTGATAACTTGTAAATGGGATGAGAGCTCTTATCAAAAGGCTCAAGGGAGCTACTGTTGTCTTGTCCTTTCTACCACATAAGGACACAGTGAGAAGGTGGACACCTGTAAGCCAGCAAGCATGCCTCACCAGTCAGACATCTAATCTGCCAACTGTGATCTTAGACTACTAAGCATCCAAAATTGTGAGAAATACATTTTGGTCGTTTGTAAGACACTCACCTCTATGATTTTGTTACAACAACTTGAAGAGACTATAACGGTATTTGTAACATGGTAATAAGCAGTCAATAAATGACAGCAGCTACTAATTACTACTATACTTTACATTGGCAAGTTATATTGCAGATTAATGTTGATATTACAGCTCCTATTCTAAAGAGAAAAATTTAATAATAATGCCATTGAGACTTATAATATTACTTGAGTTACAATTTTTAATTAGAGTGGCATTAATTTTTTATTATTTTTTATATATGACCCTATAGGTAAAATAGTAAAATAAAAAACCACATACAGCTAGTTATCTTTGGTATTTACTATAAAGGTATAAGAAAGGTAGAGGTAGGATAGAAAGCATAAACATAAGCCCTTAGAAATCTGAGTTCTAGCCCAATTTTGTTGTTATTCAATTGTAGGACCCTGAAAGAATGATTTACACATCATAGGCTTCACATCCTCATCTGCTAATGATAATGTATAACAAAAGTTTTCTCCTTAAAAGTCTGGGCTAACCGTATGATGATGGAGGACTAATTAGTTATTGTTTAAGAGGCACAAAGTTTTAGTTTGGGATGAGAGGGTTCTGAATAGGATTCACCCGTTCAGTCATTCATTCAAATGCTTTCTAAGTGCATATTTATGAAGGATGTACTGTGTCAGGTGACAGGAATACAAGAAATCAGGTACGGTGGCACATGCCTGTAATCCCAGTACCTAGGAGGCTGGGGCAAAAGGCTCACTCTGAGTTCAAGGCAGCCTTGGTTACAAAGTGAGTTCAAGGCCAGCCTGAGCTACATGGTAAGACCCTGTTCAAAAAACATGTGATATGTACATGTGTACATATATATGATATGTATGTGATATATATGTGTGTGTATATGCATATGCATATATATAGGAATTCAAGGAAAAACAAGACTTAGAACTGAGGAGAGAAAGACATGCATCCAAATAAGTGTTACAAACTATCAAGGATGCTTTACACAGGAGACTGTGTAGGAGGTACAAAAATCAAGAGCCCATACTATCTGAGGTCAGAAAAATCTTCATAAGTTCTTTTAGCTGAGTCTTTTAAGAACAGTGGGTATTTATGAGAATGACAGCATGACCACATTCTTTCCTCTCCTGCAGTTACTATAAGTTATGACTAGAAGACAATTCTTAAACAAAAACAAGGGAAATCTGACAATACACCTTAAGTAACTCAAGATGGTTATAAGTCTAAAGCACAGTAATCCTCTTCTTCATTATCACCAAGGGTGGTGGGGAATTACTACATTAATCCTCAAGATATCCATAAAATTATTCTTTACCAGATAAGCTCCCAGTAAAATGTGAGGAAGATCTTCAAATATTCACCAAGGCTGAGGATCTACAGTAGGAATTATGTTCAGTACAATTTGTGGGTTTCATTACATGGCTCAGAACAAGATTACACAAGACGTACACAAATAAAATCATGATTAAAAGTGACTGTGAGGACTGGGGATTTAGCTCAGTGGTGGCGCCTGCCTCGCAAGTGCAAGGTCCTGAGTTCGATCCCCAGTACAAAAAAAAAGTGACTGTGCAACATGTATCTTTCATTTTACACATGGTTAGAGACGGGTTAGTGACATACCCTAAGTCATGCAAAACTTAGAGACCACTTGCTTTCTAGATCTTAGCTTAGAGTTCTCTCCTTCCTCAATATATTTGCTATTAATAATTTCCTTTAGTCACTAGCCCACAGAGCATAGTTGAGGTGATTTTTAAGGAAAAAAATGGGGAAAGTAATGTATAGAAAGAACAAAGGGTAATAAACAACAATGGAAATGATGATTTGGAGAACTTACCAGATCTCCCACCAAAGAAACTAGTAATGTTGGGCAAGCCATTCACCTGCATTTAGCCTTAACTTATTTGGGTATTATGATCCCCGGCACCCAAAAATGTGCGTGTGTGTGTGTGTGTGTGTGTGTGTGTGTGTGGTGTGTGTGTGTAGGTAGAGACATTTTTTCAAGCAAAAGCTTCTCTGGAAGCTCAGTACGCAGAGAGGGAAAAAGATGATGCTCCTCTGGTCAAAGACAAATTGGAAGCCTAGAAAACTGCCTACAGAGCCCTCTTGTCTCCTAGGGTGAAGGACTTATATCCAAGAAATGCCAAAGTCACTCAATAGAATATTTAAAATCACTGGGGTAGATGAGTGCATGCTAAACTTACTCTTGAGTTTTGTGGATCACAAAAATTTCAAAAAAGATTTAAGGATCAACATGAGGGTTTTCATTTTGTCAAGTAGTAATGACTTTTTAAAAAAATGAAAGGACAGTTTGTTACCAAAAGAAGTAGAAAAAACAAACACAAACTGTAGCTTTCCTTTATATTTTTCTCACTAGACAACCACACGAGTCAATATAGACTACAGTAGAAAATCAGCGCAAAGCATCTCTCAGATCTATTCAAGTTCTAAAATTATGTAACTCTACTTTAGACCTCCTATCCTGAAAGAACTAACTTCAGAAATATTTCTCTGTTAGCACTAAGACCATGATAGGTATCAAAAAACTATTTCCTAGGACCATTATTGTGAAGTAAATAAACCAGCTCAGCACTAAAAGTCAAAAAGACTTTAAAAAGTGAGAATTTACAATGTCTATAGAACCTGTCTATAAAACTTCAACTTCAAAATGTTTGATAACTTTAGATTTTAGTGTAATTTTGCCCGCGCTTAAAAAATATGAACTGTAAGTATCACCTATAACACACTCAAGGCAACTTTTAACTTTCTGATATTTAAGTGTCTCTGAGATGTCCGCTGTTCTTTATTCCTTCATAGTCAGTGTTCAGTTTCATCAACATTATACTTTTGTTTAATAAATCCTGCTTTATTTTCAAAAGCAGCAAAGCCCTGATATATTTCTGAGACTCTATGTCCTCAATTTCAGTACTGTTACTCCTTTTTATATTTTTGCAAAATCCTTCCAACCACCTGACATTACTACAAGGACTTGTGACTATCAAAGCAACAGTAAATCCAGTCAGATAATGAGGTGAAACTGTATTTGCAGGGTTATATAACTTCTCTGAACCCAAGAAACAATATGGTCTATTGATCACTGTCACAATTATTTTTTCAGATCTGAGTTTTAAAAGTCTCTAAGTTATAAAAATATATCACATTCTTCTAGCTAAAGCAGAATGAATTCCATTGTGCAATTTAAATATTTCTTTGATAAAAATAGTTTTGATACCAAAAACACCTACTGGTACATCTCTTAAACCATTAAATATTGGATACTGAGGAAACCTTCATAAAGTTTTGCCTTCATGTTTCTCTTAAATTTCTGACACTGTACATAACATATACCAGACAGATCCTTTAATGTCTTTTAACAAAATGGTGAATCAGATTCCTGAGAGGCCTATTCCAACTTTATTTTACCTACTTACACTTTAAGTGAATTTTTCTTAAATACTTCTCAATATGCCAAGGAAGATACAACCAGTAGTCATGATTTCTAAAATTGAAAATTCACATTATCATTAAGATTTCACATTTTTGGGAAATAAGGATAATTCCATTAACTTTCACTGAAACACTTTTTCCAGTTTTTAAAACAATACTGTGTCCAAGGGCCGGGGATTTAGCTCAGTGGTGCCGCTGCCTGCCTCACAAATGCAAGGCCCCAAGTTCAATCCCTGGTACCAAAAAATAAAAAAATAATAAGTAAAACAATACTGTGTCCTCTCTGTTCCACCTGTATAATACCATGTATGCTGTACGACGCACAAAACAAGGTAGACAGTTATCTGAGTTCCGTTTTTCATACTTTTATGTGTTGATTCTTTAAAAGAGCTCTAAACAGGTAGGACTATTCCTGCCAGAATATTAAGTCTACAAATTGCACTGTCTTTGACCATTAAGATAACATCTAAACCACCCTCTCCCATAAAAGATACCATCTAGATATCCTGTAGGTTCAGGAATTTTTTTTAAAAATGATTGAATCTGACAAAAGTCCCTCCGAAGACAAAAATCCTGAAGCCACAAAATGATGATGTTTAAGTAAAATTAAAGAAAAACTTTAGTCTAAAATTAAGTCACAGCAGTCATTTAAAGCACAGCTATGATAGAGAAACCTGATAATTCACATCACATATTTTCTCTTGGATCACAGAAGTTTGGGACATCACCCCTTTAACCAAGTCTCCTCAAATAGTATCCTCTGTGTCTATGTCCAAGAAGCACCTGAAAAGTGTACACACACACACACACACCTGAAAAGCCCAAGAGCCTTCATCTGTTGTCACTTTCATTTGAAAAGAAGCTGAGTGCAGAAAGGTTAGTTTAAACTACTTTCACGGGCTCTGTCAGCAAGCCTGAGCTTGTCATTCCTGCCAGTACTCTGGGTTGAGGAATGTTCCAGTCCTGGCTACAATGGCCATTCAGCTGTTTGGAAAAAGTATTCTTACTAGAGGGCTCGCAACTCTTCACACTCAAGGGACGAGAGCTGTGAAATAGAGAGAGTTAAATACTTCAGAGCAATAAACAGTCTCTGCCTATTTAAAAGTTCTTAGGTAAACACCTAAACAATGGAGTCTCTTCTTTTTAGTTCTCCGGACAATCGTTACAATACAGAAGTGAGACCTTCTTTTGACAAGAAAGTCCCTCTCTTCTTAGATGTCAGGAAACAAACTCACAGAACAATAATGGAAGGAGGAGAGGGGAGGAGAGGAACTTGGATCAAGGAGTTCACATTAGAGATCAGCCTCAGTTCAAAAATCTAATTCTAATAACATTTACAGTTTGTTTCCCCAGCTGACACAGTATTAAAGCCAAATACACATATGAATTCATAGGTAAATAAAAGAAGAGGAATCCAGAAAGCAGACTCAAGGGTGAGAGCAGTTTCATAGTGCAAACCATTATGAAAGATGGGCATATAGCATCAAGTAATAATAAACCACATTAAATAATAGTCTTCCCACAAAATACAAGATAAATAGGTTCTAGTACCCTTTCACAGACACCAAACCCTGAATGTGCCAAAATCCTTTATATAAAATCACAGAGAGAGAGAGAGAGAGAGAGAGAGAGAGAGAGAGAGAGAGGATCAAAAAGTACAGTGAATGCTTAAATTTTAAAAAATTATTACAGAAAAAGACACATTGCCAATTATCTCCCTCAAGATATCTTTGCTCTCTTTGAACACATTTATCCCACCATTTTTTCCACTTTCTAAAACAGTTCTGGAAGTCCTCTTTCATGTCTTTAGTTGCAATGTGATGGCTGCTTTAATGTCGTGAACCAGAGTGGCCAGAAAATAGCCAGAAAAATGGGATAGATGTGTCCAAGGGAGGGGAAGCTTTTTGAGGAGATTAGTGCCAATGTGTATTCTACTGCAATACAGTTTTTAAAAGCTTTAAGCATTTACTGTGTATTTCGATCACCATATGTATATCTGCACACACAAAATATGTACATATATACATTATGTATATACCCACATATACATATACATGTACACCTATACACACACATAAACACACACTTTTTGGAGGAACTGGTGATTGAACTTGAGTCCAGGTCCTTTTCTATCTAGGCAAGTACTCTACCACTTAGCTACATCCACAGCCCTCCTCTATACTTTGGATTATCTCCACATTAATTATAATAACCAATACAATATAAATTCTATATAAATAATTATTCTACTGAATTGTTTAAGGAATTATGACAAGAAAAAATGTGTACATCTTCAGTATAGACATAGTATAATTATACTCTCCATCTGCCATTAGTTCAATCTGTGTAAACAGGTTAAGAGTGTAGGCCTTATATACAAACATGCACAAATACACACAAAGGAATGCAGTAAACAGGGCTTTCTTTTAGCTCTATATGATAGCTTTCATTTCACACTTACATATCCAGAGATGAGATCTGCTTAATGAAACAAAATAGGCTTATTTTAATGCTGAACTGACAATATTCATAAATAGCACAGAAATTTTCTTCTTAAATTTCAATTTTCTTGCCCCACAGCCCCTAACATCTAATTTCGATGCCATAGAAATTCACTTCTACATTTTAAAAGCATATGCAAAAGTTACCACCTGATTTAGCAGTCAGGATGCTCATACTGGAGCTTTCAGTTTTGGGCACCTTTGAAGACAGAATGATATTTAATATTGTATATAAGCAATCTTTTCATCTTAGACTGTAGAGTAATTGCTTCCCACTTTAGAACTATAGCATGAGTTATTATCGCTGACTTGCTTTCTCAGTGTCAAGGCCAGCATGGAAAAAAACTGACAAAGAATGTTGGGCTTGCTCAAGGGAGTCAGATCTTTATGAAGTGCCAAGAAGAAATCATGGGTAGTCAGGCATAGAACAATGAGATATAGCATGAGAAATGGCATACATTTACTGGGCACTGGTTCTATGAAATGATTTCTACTAAATGTCCTTAGAATACAGAAATCCTTCTCAGCATCAAATCTAACAGATAAAAATCATAGCATGGATGGTATTTATGACTGGATGGACGGACAGATGGATGTACAGATATTAGGGAAACTGCACTTTTCTGTTTACAGAATACACTGAAGGTAGGAGATACAGAGTGCCTTACAGATTCTAAGAGCTAACTGAAGCAACCAATACTCTCAGAGTTATTATGAAGTTGAGCTCAAATAGGCCATTCAACCTAGACTAAAGTAATACAGTTGAAAATCCTATCAATCCTGGCTTCTGTAGGCATAAAATGTAATGTAAAAACATAGTAAGAGGAATAGGCCAAAGCCCAATGAACAAATTATCTTAGGCATTTTCCATCCTGCATCATAGAGGAAACACATGAATATATGAAAGAAACAACAGGCTACAAGTACCTAAATCTAATTGGGATGTCTAGATATATAATATAAAATACACATTGAGAAGACAGGGATGTAAAGTCTATTTCAACAATGAAAACAGTGTTATTTAAATGTAAACGCCTGCTCATTTAAATCTTAATGGCGTTTACAAAATTATATATATATATATAAATTATCTAATTTTATATATGTGATCATATATAAATAAAACCTTACCTTGGCTTGTTTCTTGTTAGCTTCTCTTCTGGCTTCCCTTTCTTTCAGTCTTTTTTCCTACAAGAAGAGGTAGAAAATTAGTAACTATATAGTATTTATTATACATAAAATAGTTTACACAATCATTCCAGTTTTACTTTTAAATTCAACAGATAAGTGACATTTCTTTTTCAAGAAATTTTACTGAATACATACTATAAGACTGGTATGAGTATAATCATTAACTATGTGTCAGATCTGGAATGAAATACCAGTTTCCATCATCTATTATATTTTGAGTTACTTATGCTTTCTACTTCAATATAAAATGGAAATAATAGGAGCACACATTTCATAAGGCTGATAAAACAATTACAGCCTAATATACCTAAGTGGTTAGCACAATGCCTGATACTGTATATGACCGGTACACAACATCTGCTTTGAGAAAAAAGTGAGGAAAAGATACAAACATAATCATTTTCCTTGTCCTCTGACTGAAACAGAATTTACAGAAGATATCAAATCTTCATCTTAGGGGTTCTTAGAAAAGTGGTAATGTTTTCTCAAATAAAAAAAAATTATAGTTCATTCTTATAAAACATAATATTTTATGAATGCCTTATAATTTCCCCATGAAATTTCCACTGATCACAAAATAGGTATGGCTGGGGATTTAGCTCACTGCTTTTGCCACCTGCTGTGCAAGTGCAAGGACCCAAGTTCGATCCCCGATACCAAAAACAAAACAAAACAAAACAAAAAAAAACCAAAATAGGTAGAAGGTTCAACACATCAAGAATTTTTGAATAGAAGAAATAAGAACAATGTTAAAATTCAAAACAAAATGACCAAGTTAAAATAATGTTGTTTTAAACAAATAAATAAGCCAACAGGAAGATAAGCAAGCTACCTTCCTCTCCAAAACTAAAATCTATTCTTAATCTTAAGCACCTTGCTAAAAGTTTACATTTAAAAAGTTTTAAGAACTAGGTCAATATAGGGCTGCGGATTTAGCTCAGTGTTTCTGGCGCCTGCCTCACAAGTGCAAGGTCCCTGGTTCAACCTCCGGTACCAAAAAAAAAAAAGATCAAGAACTAGGTCAATATTAAGTGAACAGAAAGCAAATATCTTTCATAAAATAAGATGAAAATGCAATCAAGAATTATTATCATATTAAACACATTAATGTGAGAATGAACAATGTTCTATACTGATCATTATTTCATTTACATTATGTGTTACATATAAATAACTTTCTTCACCAATCTTAATTGATATTCTGAAGACAGAATTGCTAATATACACTTTCTCTGGGTTTACAGTTTCCTTTATGATAAAGTAAAAACATAACTGTCAAAAGTCTCAGAGCACAGAGGAGGTAATCTGCTCCCAGCGAACAAGAGGAGGCTTCCGGGCCATGGTACCAGCCCCCCCCCCAAGCACAGAGGAGGTGAGCCACTCCCAGCAGACAAGAAAAGGCTTCCAGGCCGCCATACCACCACCCCAAGCACAGAAGACGTGAGCCACACAGGCCCCAGCAGCACCCCTACCCCAGTCGAAATGAGAAGACACATAAACAAGTCTCAAACATAGACTTGCAGATCACCTACATCTATCCCAAAGGGAAATGAGATGGAACACTCTGATACTCAACCACCTGGACTCCCTGAACTAGCAACAAAAGAGGATGTGGAAAAAATGAAATCAGAAATAATTTCTCAGATAACAGCAGAGATTGTACTCATAGTGTAAGACATGATTAATAAATCCAGAGAGGAACAAATGGGCTGTTAGGGCAGAGAAGGCAGCCAGTTCCAGCACCCAGAAGGGAGCTCCCAGGCTGCCATTCCACGCTGGAAGGGAGCTCCCCTGCTGCCATTCCATGCTGCTAGGGCAGAGAAGATGAGCCAGTACCAGCACCTGGAAGGGAGCTACCCGCCGCCATTCCACGCTGCTAGGGCAGAGAAGGTGAGCCGGTCCCAGAACCCAGAAGGGAACTTCCCCCACCACCATTCCACGCTGTTAGGGCAGAGGTGAGCCAGTCCCAGAACCTGGAAGGGAGCTCCCTCACCGCCATTCCATGCTGCTAGGGCAGAGAAGGTGAGCTGGTCCCAGCACCCGGAAGGGAGCTCCCCCACAGCCATTCCACAATCCTAGGGTAGAGAAGGTGAGCCACGAGGGTGCCAGAAGCACCCCCCCCACACCCATGGAAATGAGAAGACACGTAAACAAGCCTCAAAAACAGACTTCCAGATCACCTACAGCAACCCCAAAGGGAAACGAGATGGAACAATCTGATACTCAACCACCTGGACTCTCTGAACTGGGAACAAAAGAGGATCTGGAAAAAATGAAATCAGAAATAATTACTCAGATAATGGCAAATATTGTGCTCATAGTGCAAGACATGATTATAAAACCTAGAGAGGACACAGACTAAAAAATAGAGGAGCTGAGGAACATGATGGAAACCCACTGTAGGAAACAAATGGAATCCATAAAACAGATGAAAACAGATTTCCAAGAGATTAAAAACTCCATCGAAAGTCTACACAGCAGAATGGACCAAGGTGAGGATAGAATTTCACATATAGAAGATAAGATTGCAATTAGTGAGGAGGAAAAGAAAAATTGCTTTAAAATTGTAAGGGACCATGAGAAATCAATCCAGCAGCTGCTAGATGATGCAAAGAAGAATAACATAAGACTGACTGGACTCAATGAAGAAAGAGGAAAGAGTGCAGATGACATAAAAAAAGTGTTCACACAAGTGATGGCAGAAAACTTCCCAAGCAGGGGAAAACAACTTGACATACAGATAAGTGAGGCATATAGGACTCCAGCTAGCCTTGATCAAAAAACATCTACACATAGGCATATAATAGTTAGGATTCCAGAAATCCAACAGAAGAACAAAATTCTACAAGCAGTGAGAGAAAAGAAACAAATCACATAAAAAGGAAAGCCCATCAGAATCACAGCAGACTTCTCAATGCAAACCCTCAAGGCAAGAAGAGCTTGGAGTGATGTATTTCAAGCCCTAAGGGAAAATAGCCCCCAACCCAGACTGATGTGCCCTGAAAAACTATCTTTCAAAATTGATGGAGAAATAAAATACTTTCTTATTTCAAAGAGCACCTCAGGAACTTCATGAATACCAAAGCAGCACTCCAAAAAATTTTCAAAAATATCCTAGGAAAAGACAATGAGGATCACAACCCCAGGAAGCCCAGCAGAATGAATCCATTGGGCGTGACAAATTAAACACAAAGGGAGAGAATGCAACGAAAAGAAAAAGTCATGACAATGATATGTCAATATGGATGAGTTATAACCATCATTCTTAATGCTCTCAATTCATCAATCAAAAGAAACAGACTGGCAGAATGGGTCAAGAGGCAAGATCCAACAATATGCTGCATGCAAGAAACACACTTAATTCAAAAAGAAACTCAGTGACTGAAAGTTAAAGGGTGGAAAACAATACTCCATCTGAAAGGAACCCAAAAAAATGCAGGAGTAGCTATCCTCTTTGCAGACCAAGTGGATTTCAAACCAAAATCTGAAACACTTCTGATCCCAAGAATTACAGATAAGCGATAGTCAACTTGTATGTACAAATCTATTGTGAACATGTGTCTTCATTCCTCTTAAGTAAAAACTTAAGAAGAGGACACTTGGTTAACAGTAATACAAAAAATTTCTATATTGTTTTCCAAAATGGTTTTATCACTTTACATTCACATTAGCAGTATTAGAAAGTTCTAACTGGTTCACAACTAAGCTGATATCTGTTCTTTTAAAACTTTTAACTTCATCTCCCTAATGAGGGTATAATTCAATCTTGTTATTGTACTGATTAGTAGTTTTCTGATTCTAGTGCTGCACACCTTTCCTTATGCTTACTGGCTATTTATCATCTTCTTGTGTCTACTTTTTAATTGGGTTGTCTATTAATGAGCTGTAAGAGTTCTTTATATATTCTGGTCATAGGTTATATGCATTATAAATATGGTCTGTTTAAGGCCTACTTTTCATTTTCTTAATGATGTAATTTAAAGTTCTAAATTTTGATGGACTCTCATTTATCAGTATTTTTCTTTTACATATCATGTTTTTTATGTCCTAGGAAATTCCTGCCTACCCTAAATTCATAAACATTTTCCCCTATAATTTCTTCTTAAAGTTTTATACTTTTAGGCTTTCATATTTAGATTCATAGATCCTTTCAAGTGATTTTTATGTATGGAAATAAAGGGTTGAGATTAACTTTTTATATACTGATACCAGGTGTTCTACTGCCATTTGCTGAAAACACTATCTTTTCCTCTGCTCTTGAATTGTGTGTATATTCTATAAAATGTTTATGTTAAATACTCTTTCAAAACTCAGTGGACCATATATGTGTGGTTCTACTTCCAGATTTTCTGTTTTATTCAAATGATCTATATGTCTTTCCTTACATCAACACTGCTTTGATTACTGTAGCTTCAAAGGAAGTCTTAAAATTAGGTACTAAAATTATGTGACATCTTCCAACACTGTTTTTTTTTTCTTTTTACTTTTCTAGGTCCTTTGTACACCTACATAACTTTTAAATTTCAATATCCAATTCTTCATTTATGGTAAGTATACATAGACCTGAATTGTTATATATACCTTGTGTTTTCTAATCCTGATAAATTCAAATACAAGTTCTAGGGGCTTCTAGACATTTCTTAGTATTTTCTCTGTAGATGATCATTTCATCTGCATATAAAGATTTTACTTCTACCTTGCCAATCCTATCCTAATTGTGTCATTTTATTGCCAGACTATTTTGGTTTGGGCCTAGGTTTCAGATGAATAGTAGGCATATCTGCTCTTGTTCCCCACCTTAGGGAAAAAGTATTGTATCTTCACCATTCATATAAGGCATTTTTGCTGTAAGTATGGAGTACATGTCTTTGATCTGTTGAGAAGGTTCTGTTCTACTTCTAGTCTCCTGATAGCTTTTACCTTGAACACCTGTAGAATTTAGTCCAATACTTTTTCTCCAACTAGTGACAGGATCATATGGCATCTTCCTTTCCTCTGTTAAAATGATGACTTTTGGGGGTAGATCTTCCAATGCTGAACCAACACTGCCATCCCTATAATAAAACCACTTTCTACATACTGCCAGATCTGACTTCTAATAGTTTATTTTGTTAAACAAGTATGTATCTATGTTCATACTGTTTTCTCCTATTATCTTTATCCACTTTTAGAATTAGCACAATGTTGATTTCCTAAAATGAGGGGAGAAGTGTTCCTTCTGTTTTCTGCTTTAAATGTTTGATATAATTTATCAGTTAAAATGTATATGAGCCTGTTGTTGTCTCATAGGTAGGTTTTCAAGCTAGGAATATACTTTCTTTAATAGGTGCTATTCAAGTTTTATATTTCTTCCAGAGTTAATTTCATTAATTTGTCTTCCAAGGTACTTCTTAGAAGTTGTCAAATTTATTTCAAAAAAGATTTTTGAATATGCTTTCTATATCCTTTTAAATTCTGTAAAATCTGTGGTAATGTCTTCTAGATCTTGATATTGTAATTTTAAAAATGTACAACTGATATTGTGTAATGGGAAGAAAAGGTCTAAAAGGAGTAGGGGAAGTGGGAGGGGTAGGGGAACGGAAAAAAGGGAAAAGAAAAAATATGAGAAAAGGAAAAAAATGGAAACAAAGTCTTTGCAAATAGGGAAGGGTGGAAGGGGTGAAGGGAGGGCAGGGGAAAGGGAAAAAAATAAGAACCAAGATACTCTTGTAAAGGTACAAGATCCCAATGATGAATGTAACTGTATTTTATACCTAAAATGTACCAATAAACGTAATGGAAAACAAAAGTCTCAGAGTTAAATACTAATTAAGTGCAAATAGGAAAGTAGTCCACACTCCTGATAGTTTCTGTAGCTTCAGACTAAATAGTATGAAAGCTAAATTCTAAGTTGAGCTAACAAAAATTCAAATTCAAGTGGCTATTGAGTATATGTCACGTCCCTAAGTAACACCTCATACTAAATTATTCTATTTTTGTGATTATTCTTTTTCTTCCCAAGTTCTATAGATAATGAGTAGTACTCTGGCTTCCAAATAAAACATACAACTAGGTGGGCCATTGTACAATTATACAAGAACATTCATTCTAAAGATTATGTGGAAGACACAGAAACCAAGGTCAGAGGAAAGAAGGAAAAATGAAGAAACACAAACTCAGAAAAGCTTTGATATGCTTGTTGCCAAAGAACTTACAAAGAAATTAATATCAAACCTGGGACTTCATGTGCCATGTTTTTTCTAAAACATTCTAATAAAAATTATAATGTTTTTATTTGGAGATAAATATTAACAGATATGACTTTAACAATAAACACAACAACATACACATATACTCCTCTAATACATTTTAATAAGCAGCCAAGTAATGTAATAGTTATTATCAAACTCTGTCCCTGAATTGGTTCTCCAATGAAATAATGAGGAATGTTCTGCCACTACAAGTAATCTCAATTTATGAGAAAAAAATTAGTCAGTACATGCAGTTTCTAAATAATTTTCACCCAAAGTTTTTACCAACTTGGCACCAACCAATTAATGATTTTTTTGAGGCTACAAATACATAAAGTCACAAGATATTATTAGAGAAAAATTTTTAAATGATAAATCATAGTTTTGCTTAATTAAGAGCTAGCTTTAGCTTACAGAAGTATTATTTTTACAGCAAAAGAAAATTTCAATTCTATTATTAATTATAAAAAAAGCTTTCTTGTTTTAGATACTAAAATTAAACAATATTTTATGCTATTCTACAATAAAATGACAAGTTTTTTGGTGCTTAAACTAGTTTTAAATACAGCTATATTAAACAATAATTACAGAGAACAATAAAATAGTACTTTTTAAAAAATTTGTCTATTAGTATATTATTATTACTACTATTGGTATTTTCTTACCAATAGTAATAGCTGTCCTGTAAGCATCAACAATTTCCTAGGCATTTTACTCATGAACTTATTTTTTTTTCTCTTTTTAAATATACATGAAACAGGACATGAAAGCATGCCACTGTAATCCCAGCATTAGAAAGGCTAAGGCAGAAAGAGCATTGCCAACTCAAGGCCAGCCTGAACTATATAGTAAGGCCCTGTCTCAAAAGAAAGAAAGAAATTAATTGTAAGTTTTTTCCCATCTTATATATGAAAAGATAGAAGATCAAAATAATTAAGACACTTAGCCGATGTCACATAATGAGTGACGGATCTGTGAATATGCTGGGTCTGTGGATCCAATGTTAAAACTCTTGACACACTACTATACTCCACACTCCTCCATTAGAACATTTAGCTTTACAGATTCATATGCACTGTTTTTTACCTTTTCAATCTATTTTAGAAAAATAATTGGTATTGTTTCTTTTAATAGTCTGCTAGCATAACAGTTTTTTCCTCTTGGTAGCATGTTCTGTTTACCTTACACCATTTTATGGACTTAATTAATTTTTGCCAGTCTCCTGTGCAGAAGAAACAGATAACTGACCATATTTAATAGCCACACAATTTTTTGTTGCAATTATTCAATTACTGGCCTTCTTGTAACAATTAGGAGTATCTGAAAATGCCTTTTCAAAGTTGAAAATAATAACCTCAATGTGTTCACACCAGAAAAGTGTTTTCTAAGGCTGGGGATTTAGCTCAGTGGTTCTGGCGCCTGCTGCGCAAGCACCAAGTCCTGAGTTTGATCCCCGGTATCAAAAAAAAGAACAACAACCACCAAAAAAAAATGTTTTCTAAAAAACTAAATAATCTCTTCTCTGTGGCTTTTCATCTAGTCATCTTAACCACAGCAGAAAAAAACACTGTCAATTTTCTATTTCTACTGAATTCCAGTATCAATTTACTACAGTCACTAAAGGATATTTTAAATTTCAGATTTAAATTGGCTATGAGAATTCACAAACGTCTGCAAACACAGTATTTTTCTTTCAACGTTTTCTGTCTCCAGTCTCACATAGATGAAGAATCTCCAGAGACGTCTGCAGCATGAAGTAAACATGACCAAGACACAAAAGGAGTGCATTAAAGAAAACCACACAAAAGGAAAATAATTTGAAGTACACCATTAGAAAATTTTTCTTAGCTGTAAAAAGTGGTTAAGTCAGTATTGTTTGAAAAAGGCAAGAATAAACAGTAGATTTTAAGCCGATAAAAGAAGAATAACCAACACAATTATAGTAATCCAAGACTTGGAAAATGGATATAGGAAAAAAAGTATACAGGTTTTTTTTCTTTGCTGAGGAGGGAAAAGAATTCAAAAGAAGTTCTGTAATTTTCAAGCTAGGAATATACTTTCTTTAATAGGTGCTATTCAAATTTTATATTTCTACCAGAGTCAGTTTCATTAATTTGTCTTCCAAGGTACTTCTTAGAAGTTGTCAAATTATTTCAAAAAAGATTTTTGTAATATGTTTTCTATATCCTTTTAAATTCTGTAAAATCTGTGGTAATGTCCTCTAAATTTTGATATTGTACTTAAAACAATATATAATTGATATTGCATAACAGGAAAAGGTCTAAAGGAGTAGGGGAAGTGGAAGAGGTAGGGGAAAGGAAAGAAGGGAAAAGAAAAACTATGAGAAAAGGAAAAAAAATGGAAACAAAGTCTTTGCAAATAGGGAAGGGTGGAGGGGGTGAAAGGAGGGCAGGGGAAGGGGAAATAATAAGAACCAAGATACATCATGAAAAGGTACAAGATCCCAATGATGAATGTAACTGTATTTTATATCTAAAATGTACCAATAAATTTAATGGAAAAAAAAGAAGTTCTGTAATAAGACAAAGATAAAATGTTAAGAGTATACAGACTTCAGGCACAAGTATAATTGAATTTTATTATATTCCGTAACTGAGCCCCCTCCCAATTTCAAATGTTTTAAATCCTGTATTTTTCTATTTTATTTTTGAGGGCATACAGATACCAAGAACTATTTTATGACACACAAAAAGGCAAAATTTCATCTTCAGTTCCACCATGCTACAAACAATTAAGTATAAGGAAAGCATAAAATTCAATAATGAAAATCAAATTCATAAGGGAGAGGAAAACAGAAAATCACATTTCGTGGAACAAAATACTCCCTTTATAGCTATTATAAAGCTTTTGGTTTCTCACATATATATGTCCTTACCTACCAGAGACATACCATGAAATATGAATTCCATTATGAATCAGGAGGATGTATTTAAACCTTTTTCATTTGCTGGTGATACTTGGAAATTTAACTCAGGAGGTATTGGAATCACAACTTATTTTGATGAATCTCAGTCAACTTGGACAGTTTGGTAAGGAATAGCTATCACATAGGCAAGAAAGGGACATCTACCTTTATCTCAGTATTATAAGAACCTCTATTTCAGGGAAGAAAACTGGCTCAATGTATAGAAGAATGGTTATAAAAATTTTAAGCCCTAAGATGTGCCCTGTTCTCCACAAACAAAATCCCAGTAAACCTAAATCCTTCCCAGGAACTGAGAATACAAGGTTCTTTGATCTGTTACCAAATCTACAGAGCTTCCTTTAAACAACAGAAAGTAGCCTTCTATATGTAAAATCTGGAACACCTATAACACGGATATAAAGACAGGGAGAAGAAAGTCAAATTGGTATAGAAACGCAGATTTACAAATTAATTCCTTTGCCTATTTACTGAGTTCCTATGTGCCAGGCCACGTAGTGGGCTCTGTGTTGGATGGTTTGAGACAGATAGCAACATGGCTGGATGGTCAAAAATAAAAAGACTACAAAGTAACAAAGACCTTGGTAAGAATCCCACAGCTCCTATTTGTAAACTATGGGCACTTGGATACAACGACCTTTCTAAGTCTCGTTTTATCATCTGTAAAAGGAGACTGGTACACTATTTAAGCTAATCATACCATATGATGCTATATCTAAAGCAATCAGACCAAGTCACCAGTAACTAACTACTACATGATGTTAATATTCTTATTACTATGGTTCCCAAGATGTCTGATTGCAGACTTTCTTCTTCCTAATCGAGTGGTGGTGAACCAATGACATCTGTGTTGTTTTTCTTTTAAGAGAAATGATGTTAATGTATGAGTTATTTTTCTAAATTAAAACCTCAGTATTCAGGTTTAATTTCAGTGTTGGCACTTTGCAATAAATAAGTGGTTTTGGGTTGCAGTTTGGGCACTTGTCTCTAAAAGGCTCACCCACCACTGTCCTAACCTATCATGTAAGGCAAGAGTTAAGTCACCTAGATTCCATCACAACTTAATTCTATCAACAACAACAAAAGATATCTTCTAAAATATTCCTTTAAATTTTCCTTTCTAATGCTCATGGTGAGAAGTAGAACCTGGAGTCATACTGTATCACCTTGGCAAGCAGGCCAAGACCATTTCATGACACGATTATGTTATGTAAACACATAATCCAATATATACCATTCAAACCAAATTTTAAGAGAATGAAAACTTCAAAATGAATTGTTTCTCTTCATTCTCCATTATGATAGTTGCGGTTATCATCCTAAGTGAAAGTAATCTTGCAGAGCTAAGAAAGGTGGCACAACCATGGAACAGATTTTCAGGCAATTAAAAGTAAAAAACTTTCAAAATGTGATCCATGGCTCATCTTTTAACAGTTTTGATTGAATTATCATAAAGTACTTTATGTTTATGCAAGAGTAGTGCTCTCTTTATAATTTACTATTTTATTACTACTTTTATAAGAAAAAATTATAGCTTTTACCAAATTTTTATTTTTTGTGAATAGTTTCAAGAAGTTCTGAAATAAAAGTTTATATAAGTGCAGGTACCTATAAATGCCAAGCAAAGCTCAAGATTGTGACAGTCTCAGGAAAAAATGGTGCTCAAAGGCTTCAATGAAGACTCATAAAAAGCTAATAAAGTTACTAAGTGATTTAAAACAGCTATAGAAGTTCCTGGCATTAGAGTTAGTACCTATGAATTTCTATATATGGACAGCTGAGTTCTACTCCACCAATACTATAATACTACACCGGGTCTGTTTTTTTTTTTTTGCACACTAAACACAAGTTAAATTCTTTATACTATTTATATTCAAAGGCCTTGAAATCAGTTATACTGAAGAGATGTCTTTACTCCCATATTCATTCACAATTATTAAAACATATAAACAACAGAAGTGCCCATGAACAGAGAAACAGAATTTTTAAGTATGGTCTAGTGGAAAACTATTCAGCCTTTAAAAAGCACAAAATTCTCTCATTTGCGACAACATGGATGAACCTAGAGGACACCATGCTAAATGAAATAACTCAGACAAAGGCATATTAAAAAAAATATGGCATATTAAAAAAACTGAACTCGTAAAAGTACAGAGTGATGATTACCATGAGGGAGGGGGACAGGCATTGGTAATGGGTATACAATTTTAGTTAGAAAAACTAAGTTCAGGGGATCTGTTGTACAGTATAGTGAGTATAGTTAATAAAATGTGTTATGTATTCAAAGTAGTTCAGTTTTATTCAGTGCAAGTCAAAGACCAGTGCAAAAGTGTAGAAAGAAAAAAAACACAAGTGGAACAAAATGAGTTAGCTGAGTCCTACATTATAAAGGTTTAGGACACATCGAAAACCATGGTTTGAAGCTGTTGATTTTTTAAAGCGAGAGCAAGCAACTACTGTCAGATGGAATCATTAAAATTACATTCACTTACATATTAAAATCTTACCCTTTTAAACCAAAAACTCAAGAAATATTTTGAACATGCTGGGGGAAAAAACCTCCAAACTTTATAAAACCTAAAGTATACATTTTTTAAAATATACGAAAAGTATAGAACTGTGATTAGTTTTATAGTTTCTTTTCCCCATGCCAAATTCATTCAGGCACATGCCTCATTTCTAATTTTAAGTCACATGTTTTACCACCTTTTTCTACCTTCATGAATTAATGCTCATAGACCCTAAACAGTAATTTCAAAATCCTTTGGAGGCAGATTATTCTTCTCACTATACTTCCACAGCACAATAGTAACAAAATTATGAGTGATAGCCTCTGAGGAAAGACATAATTATATTTGCTTGAAGTTAAAGCCTTATGCTAACAGAACTAAGATTGTCATTATGCTATTTTAAATCCAATAATGTATTCAAATAAAAGAATTAATTAGAACAAAATAATTAGTGTGGGATTAAGAATTAATTTCCTAGTACTGGGGGACTGGGCCCAGGGGTGCTATACCACTGAGCTACATTCCTGATCTTTATTCTCTGTTTTGAGACAGGGTCTAAGTTGCCTAGGTGAGACTTAAACTTTCAATCATCCTGCCTTAGCCTCCCAGAGAGCTGGAATTATGAGTATGTGCCAACACACTCAGCTAATAATTTAGTTTTTAAAGTAAAATTCTAGTATTTATTAGGAAATAAGTGACCAGCAATGCAGTCTTTTTAAACAAAACAATCCCATTTGTCAAGAGAGAGAAAAAAACAAATCAAAGTTCCATTTTCCCAAACATTAAAGAAAAATTTTATTCCCATGTCTTAATTGGATCTACAGAACCAAAGAACTCATTAAACTTGTAGAATTAACTGCTATTCTCTGTCAAATTTTAGATAAGTAAAGTGTAGTACAAAATGGTGTCTGGTAATCCAAGCTGGAGTGATACACTAAGGACTCATGTTCAAATATTGCAACTTACAGCCCTGTGTGCTTCTCACCATGCATCAATCCTTCATTATGCCAAACATTAAAACTTGTCATTTAACAAAATAATCCATGTGTCTTCTGGACAGAAATCCACTCCACGACAAGTTGTTGAGTAAGTGATTTGAGTACCCTTATATACTGTATCTTATGTATGTTATAGTAACCAACATACTAATTCCAAAGTGTTCACAAATGTAAATTTTCTCTACCTTAATAAACATAAATATGTGTGTGTGTAAATAATAATTTTACTTTGGAAATACTACCAAGGAATCAATCATGTAAGTATCAGGCAGCATGTTCATGAAAGTTGAATACAGTACAGAGAAGCATTATATTTATTTCATTGTACTTTTTTTAAGGCTATGTAATATTTGAGAAGTCCTATTTGGAGCCCAGGTGTGGTGCCTGTAATCCCAGCACTTGAGAGGCAGAGGAAGGAAGATTCCGAGGAGTTTGAGGCCAACCTGGGCTACATAGTAAGTTCAAGGTCAACCTGGACTACACAGCAAGACCCTGTCTCAAAACAAAAACAACAACAACAAAAATCAAAAGTCCTACTTGAAGGATATGGCATAGCCTGCCTTATGTAAGATATACCTCTTTTAAATGAAAGAAAAAGTTTATATATATATATTTTTAGAAGGCTCTGTCTCTTAGTAACAGAGGTACTGACTTTTAGTACCAGTAGTATTTGAAGTTCTGGTGCTTTTTCAACTTTGTCAGTTCAAAATTCCCTTACTGTGAAACAGTCACTAAGACAGTTTAAAACTCATTTGCCATGCTTTAATGATGGTGCTAAAAAAAAATGATTTGGGTGTTTTGTTTTTTTGTTGTTGTTTTTTGAGATAGGGTCTCAATTATACAGTCTGGCTCTGAACTCACTATGTAGCCCAGGTTGGCCTAGAACTCATGGCAATCCTCCTCCCTCGACCTCATGAGTACTGGGATTACAGATGTGCACCAACACATTTGGCTTAAGAAAATGATTTAAAAGCTCAAAAATAAGTGGAAATGGAAAAATATAAACTAGTCCATATACCATAAGCATACTTTCATGTAAGAAAGGGAGAAAATAAGAACACATATTCCTATTTACTCTTCTGTGTATAAAGAAAGGATACAGTACCTGTTAATAAACACAGACAGCAATCAGGGTGGAAGTTTGAAATAAAGACACTTATAGGAACAAGCAAGAATTCTCAATATGTAAGTTTTATCATCTTGATTTCAGAACCATATAATTATTCATTCCTTAAATTAGCATAAAATATACAAACAGATTTTGCACAATGCCCCCATATTCACAGGTAACTATGATTTAATTATAATCTTCCTGAGGAAAGAAAGACTCATGTATCTTAAATAGTCTACCTGAGGGCCAGGGATTTAGCTCTGTGGTTCCGGCGCCTGCCTAGCAAGCACAAGGTCCTGAGTTCGATCCCCGGTAGCAAAAAAAAACCAAACTATTAAATAGTATACCTTTACAGTCTAGACTATAACATATGGACAATTAGCCTATTTAAAATTAACTTTCTAGAAATCACAGAAACAATTTTCTACAACTTGGGTATGGTAATAACTTCCAGAGAGTGGGGGAAAGGGCAAGGAAGAAGGGGCTAGTCTTATTTTATGTGAAGTCTTCATATTTCTTTTACTGCTGATTACAACATAGAAATAATAAAAGGTAAAATATTATTATGCTCAATCTTCTCCTGGATACTCTAAGTAGACTGAAGCTAGAACATGGCAAGCTGCTGATATTCTTAGTATTTCTAAAACATTTTCACACAACTTGTTAAAGTCAAATTTCAATTTAACTACTGTACTATAAAGGAAGCAATACAAGAAATGCTTTTTTTCTAGCACTAACATAAATATCCGACAATTAAACCAATGTTCCTCACATTTCTGGAATGTTTTCCACAACATCCATTTCCAGACCTGAAGCCACCTTCAGTATCTACCTTTTTCTTTGCACCAAAACTGATGAAGTTGCATCAAACCACAAAATAAAGAAATGAGAATTGGTATTGTCTTTTTTTTAAATAAAGTGCTTTGGTCCATTTAACAGTTTTAATGTCAAAAACAAGTGAAAAACTAATCTTCTCAAGATACCATTAATAATTTCTACATTCAAAGGTTTAAAGAGTTCTTAACATAAAAACTTAATATTATGGCAGATTCTTCTGTATGATACACTGAAATGATTCATTATTTCAAACGCATGCTGCAGAAAGTTAGTTAAGGACGTAAATCTGCTTTATGTCATTGATTCTCCAATCTAATGAAATGTCCACTTTTAGGGAATTAAGTAGTATTACAGGACAATAACATATGTGGCCATAATCAAGGATAATAGGAAATTGTCGAGTTTAAGGCCACCAGGGAACATACTCATTTATATAGTATTTCTTCATACAAGATTTTCACTTTTTTAAATATAATGAATTTTATATAAATTATCAAATAATTGATATGAAAACACATTCAGCTATTATATTCAATTTCACCTTTGACAGCTGGTGAAATAAACCTTAATATATCAACATGATTGAATACTACTCGGCAATAAAAAGAACAAAATGTTAATACATACAACTCAGATGAATTTCCCAGAAAATAATGCTGAAAGAAAAAAGCCAACGCCAAAAGGCTACAGACTATACAGTTTCACTTAAAAAAACAGTCTGGTGATGGCAAAATTATAGAAATTGAGAACATGAGATCTCACTCTTTATTAATTCCTACAATTACATGTCAAACAAGAATTATCTCAGGATAAAAATTTAATAATACAATCACATCTCACTAGGTGGTTGAATCATTGTGCAAATATCCTAGAGTCTGCTTATACAACTATGACAGCTACAACATCACTACATCATGAAATCTTATTATGTATGTGGTACATCATTGACTGAAATGTTATTATCCGGTGCATGACTATTAACCTAAAAGCCTATTAACATTATGTGACTCACTTCAGACCAAAGCAGATTAGGTGATATTCTTATAAACAAGTCAGTAGTGTAAAGACTCCCCCAAGAAAAACATAAAACAATAAAATAGCCATAGAAAAAGTGTCACAGAAAATAATAAAAAGTATGTCATTAATGAGCAGCAAATGAATATTTAGATATACTTAGTAGTATATTAAATTTCACTCAGTATTAATTCAATATGGAAAACTTACCTGATGCTTTGCCTTAATTTTCTTCCTATATTCTTCTTTGTCATATTTGTCCTCTTCCTGAAGCCTTTCCTTTGCTTTATCTAAGTTGATACCACCAGTATCATCATCTTCCTCTGTATCCTCTGTGGCAGATTTCTGCATTTGTGGCCACTGCTGAACCAACTACAGACAACAAAAGGTAGATGTTCAGTGAGAAGCAGAATATCCACAGGAACCATTTCCTTTTGTGTAATGATTTTCAATGGGGCATACCCCACTTTCTGCCTGAAAACTTTCTCACAAACTTCATAATTAAAATGAGCAAGCCACAGAAAAAAAGACTATCCCACTCTACACAAAGTAATACTGGCATAACCTAATGAGAATGATTAAAGTAAAATTTCTCAAAATTATTAAGAAGGTAGTAGCAGGAAAAAAAAATGCTTCTTGTGGTATTAATAGCCTATTCTCCCCACGATTCAAGCTCAAAATCACTGGCACAGAGCAAGACCCAGGCTGACTAGCACGCACCTCCTTTGGGCTTGCAAGGCACCTGGTACGCACCTCTAACACATCTTATCATACCATATTAGTTTACTTTCTTATTTCTCTTACCAAAACTAATCTCCTTAAAGGCAGGTGTATGGTTTTTTTCATTTATCTTCAGAGCCCAAAATATGCAAAATATAGTAAATAGGTGCTTATACTTGATGACTGAATCAAATATCATCTAATATTGCATATAAGGAATGAAATAATGAAATGTAAAGGAGAATATTAGTTTTGAGTTTCATCACCTGCTCAAATTCACATGACTTTGTACAAATAGCTTATGGATAGGAACAAAGTGACAGACCAAACACTGAGAGTCAGGGGACTTGGCCATATGTCCTGGCTTTTTCACTAGGCTACTGCATAATAGTGAATAAAGTACTTATTCTCTGGACACCTGTGTCCCTTCCAGAAAAATAAAGAAGTTTGACTCAATGATTTCTAGGTTCAATATTATAATTATAAAAATATAAAACTATTCATTGGTGGCCAGAATGAGGTAAATAGGTGCCACTATTTTGAAAGACTGTTAGCTAACCTGCAAGCAAATGGAAATTGGAGTCATGTGCTTCCTTGTTACCTCTCATTCTTGGAGCCACCATAGTCATTATTCAAAGTGACATTTGTAAAGTCTCCACTTTCAGCAACAAATGAGAGTGATAAATATTACTCTATGTCAAGCCATGCTACCAGTCACTAAGCCTAAAGCAGCTGTAACAGAAATCAGTTTTGACAGGAAGAATACCATCTACTAGTCAGACTCCTCATCCTCATTTGTATCACAGAGGAAAAAAAGTACACCCTTCTATGGACTGAAAAAATAGCATTTCTTTTAAAGATTTAGATGGAAAGTTTCAGGATGGCTCATAGCAACAAACAGCTCCTGTTAGCAGTAAGTATATATTAAAACACTTTCTAGTTGAAGATTTACACTCACCTTGGAGCTAATTGGCATAATCTGTATAATTAAAACTCAGTAGAACACTAAGAAACCTCATTATGCTAGCAGCATTTATTTTACAGTGAACATAAGACTGTAATACAACCATGTTCTACTTTAGCCTGCTTCTCAGGTGCTCATTATTTTAACAATTTTATAAAGATTCATTATTTACCATTTATAATGGCTTTGTCTTCACCTGCTAACAATTTTGACTCACACTACAGTTTTTATCTGACTCATACACCCTAAAATAACATCCAAATTATTAACTTCAAACAAAAAGGAAAATATACTTCACTGGATATAAACTACTTACGCAGTATTTACAAGTGATGATGAAATATATAATGTGATATAGCAAAAGCTCTGTTATACTCAATATGAAAAGCTCTTTTATTTTACTGTAGCAATAGATGACTCACTCAACAAATTGTTCTGAGGGTTTAATACATGTTAGGCACTGTCCTCTGTGTTAGAGATGTAACAGTGAACAAAGTAAAGTACTTTCCTTCATGGAGAAGTACAGTAGAAAAAGTTGACAATAATCAATTAAACAGACTATGAGGATACAAAATAAAAGCTGTGAAGAAAAGTGAGGAAGGAAAATGAGATTATGATGGGGGTAAATTGTTGTATGCTATATTAGGATTGTCAGGGAAACCTGTAGGCTAGCAAGACTGGGTTTGTGGGATGGCACTGAGAAGACACTATACCACTAATCATAGCCCTTAAGCCAAGTGATGTTATAGATCTAAGTTATCATTTAAAAACAAAATAATAATTATGTAATATAATGAGCTTTCCTGAGAAATCTGTGATAACCCCTTCCCTAAGACATAGGTATGCATTTACATACAATTGGATCAAGGTAAAGACAAGATGAAAACAAGACACCCATGTATCTGGGCCTACTTAAAAGCAAAGAAATTCTACCATAACAGGAAGAATGACGGAAATACAGCATCTACAACTGAGGACAGGATAGCAAGGACTTCAGAGTCAAGCAAAACATGCTCTGGCAAGTAAAAGTTTTAGTATTCTTTGTTTGCTCCCACATAACATGGTGACGGATGTCAGGACAAAAAAACATTATCAGAAACATGGAATTTAGAAAGTTTCAAACAATCTCTGTGTTGGTATCGCCAAGAAGTTCAGTTTATTGCCACTAAGTTATCCTTGCCTACAACTGCAGAGCTGAAAGGCCCACAGTAGTAGCGAAAGGGGTTGCCCAGCATGCTGCAGAGAAACATTTGTTTTCTCAATAACAAATTGTCAGTCAGCAGGAAAGTCAAACTTCATAATACTTGAAATGTTCCTCAGAAACGAAGTATTTACATTATCTTACCTCCCCTGCATCAGTAAATGTTATTTTTTTATTCACTTTAAAATTTCTCTTCATTATTTTTTTTGCTTCTGCAACTTTTGTTACTTTTTTCTTCACACCAGATTTAGAAGATTCTTTCTTCTGTGGAATTTAAAAAAAGAGATGATTAGAAAAATGGTTGCTTTATACTAATTAAACTCTGTCACTGTACTTTCCCAAACTCATTGTATTTACTGCTCATTGGTAACAAGAAGCACCAAATCACTGTCCAAAAATAAATTAGACTTATTAAAAATGACTTCTGCAATACTAGAGTTTGAAAATGAATACAATGAGCATTAGACATAAATAATCTTAACATTTTCTTCTATTGCTAGTGCTATGCTACTGGGAAACGGTGGAGCGCCATAAACCACGTGATAATGTAGTAAATGGATATAAGATAAAGCTGTCTCTCAGTTGAAATATAAAACATTATTTTAAATTCCCAAGTGCAAACTTAAATTTCTAGACTAGGAAAATGTATACTTGGACAACAAAAGTACATTATTTGTCACTCAATATTCTTCCACCAAAAACAGTAATTTACTGTATGAACGCTGTAAAACATCCTATGACAATTAAGCTGCATCCAAAGGCAAGATGGAGTAATAGTACTTAACAGGATATACTGATCAGCACCAGCTAATACCCTTAAAAGCACCACACCAAGTATTAAAAATTTAAAGCCACTGCTTATACATACTAAATGAATGCTGCATGAGCTACCTGAGGTAAAAAGTTGAAGAAATTATAGCATGGCCTGTTTGCAGCAGCTCCTTATTTCAGAAGAATTTGGGTTATTTTCTTCAAATGAGACCCAGTAGTACCCATGGTGGTACTTCCTTAACTTATCTAATTCAGCTTCCATTAGACACACACAGAATAAGTAGAAGTCTTTGGCACAGTAATTAAAAAAAACTAATTTGTGGTCATGTTCTACCATTTATGGACTATGTGAGGGTAAATCACGTAATCTCTGTGCTTCAGCTGTAAATTGAGGATATTTATAGTATGTACCTCAAAGGGTTGTTGGGAAGATTAAATAATAAATGAAAAACATGCAAAGAGGTAGGAATAAATCTTTTCTATTTTTATTAGTACATAATGGTCACACTCCTCGTGGGGAGTTGGTACATGCACATAAAACATTTTAATTGTTTTTCACCTCCTTCCCCTTCACTCCATCTCCCCTACCTCCATCTCTTAGTCTCCTTTTCTTTTTCAAAAGATCTCCTTCTTTCCTGTTATCTATCTTTTATTTTTCTCTTTATTTATATTTTGGTTTTCTCATATAAGAGAAACCATGAAATATTTAAGCTGTGTGCCTAACTGATTTCATTTGACATTACGGTCTCAAGGTGCATCATTTTTCCTATAAATGACTCAAGTTTATCCTGCTTTATGGCAAAGTAGTGCTCCGATGTGTGTAAATACCACATTTCTTTACCCATTCATCTGTTAATGGACATATAAAGGCTGCATCCAAGATCTAGCTATTATGAATTGTGCTATAAACACAAGTATGTGTGTATTACTGTAATATGATGTCTTTCAGGAAGATACCTAGAAGGGTATGAATAGCTGGGTCTAATGGAATTTCTAGTTTTTGTTTTTTGGTGTTTTTTGTTTTTGAGGACTCTTCATACTTAAATCCATAGTGGTTATATTAGTTTACATCCCTATCAACAATGTAGAAGGGTTAATTTTTCCCCCTTAGTCTTGCCAGCATTTTGTTATTATTTGACTTTTTGATAATAACAATTCTTTATGGAGTAAGATGGAATCTCAGTGTTTTAATTTACACTTCTCTAATGACCAGAAGTGCTGAACATTTTTTCGTTTATTTATTGGCCATTTGTACTTGTTAACTACCACTATTCTACATTAATTTTATGCTGCCTGAAGAGATCATGTCAATTGTACAGAGGCTTACTTTGCAAAGTAACAAACTGAGCTTCTTGTCTTTAAATTCTGTATCATAGGGAACAAGTAATCAAGGAAAAGTAAGAAAGAGGGTGATCTAGAAAACAAAAGTTATCAGAAGCTTTCAGAAGATGTACATTGATTACAATCAGTTATAATATCGTGTTAAGTATGCATGAAAAAGAACAATAAGTAGATATTGCTAATGAAGAATACATAAATGCTTAAAAATAAAACTATGAAATTAAAAAACACTTTTCTAAAATAATTTGTGATGTTATTAATGCATTAAATTTTTATATACTAATCAGGGTTTTATGAACATCAGCTAATGTATCTGCAATAATATTATAATTTAAGGACAAGAAAGTTGTTTTGACACCCATGGTTCTCACATGTGTGTATTACTAACAACTTTTTTAAAAATTTCTGCTTAATAAATAAAACCTCTAGCATTTAATCACATTTACTTATTTCTCTTACCACAAAGCAACCTACATTTAATAAGATACTAGAATCTTCAATCCATACAAAGCTATACAAGTTTCATCTTTCAAACACTGATATAATTGTGCTGCAATCACTATACCTACTCCTACAACTGCTACAACAAGAAGTCAGTTTTAGGTTCCTTCTTCCCACGGGACACTCCATCTCCTGCTCCACCTCTCAAGTGACTTCAGGAATGTGACCAACTACTTCCATAAGGGTCTAAATTGTGGTGTCTACGCTTAACACTCTCCTCTCAGCTGTGCTCTAATAGACGTGACTACATGTATCTTCCTCAGTCAGTATTAACCATCCTCACCTGTTTAGTTCAGAGAACAATTATGTACAGAAGCTGTGTGGGGTAAAACTCCTAAATTGAAAGGCATTACTTTTCCAAGTAGCTTATTAACCAAATAAACTGCTACTTATAGGTTCCCATCCTACAGCCCAGACAATACTCCTACCTCTCCTTTCCCTCAAAAGGTTTATCAGCTATATCTTGGTTCTTTTTTTCCCCACTTCCCTACCCTCCCTTCATGTAAAGGTACAAATTCCAAATGACAAACATAACTGTATTGTATACCTAAAATGTACCAATAAACTTAATGAAAAAAAAGAATTAACATTTATGACCAATGCCAAGTGACCAAAAAAAAAAAAAAAAAAGGTTTATAAGAGAATACAGCCAACACAACCACTAGGGTTGGCAACTTAACTAATGACTCCTGTGGATCTTCTTAGTTGTATGGTTAGGTCAATTTTTTAGAATGCTTGGATACCAGATCTTGTGTCCTTACACCTCATCTAACGATAGAGAGAATGTAGATCAAAATGTGCCAACTGAGAAACCATTATAATGTAAATATAACAAACAGAAGATACCATCACAAACCAGTGAACTAAAAGTTCTAGAAAGCAACGTGAGCAAACTCTGCTTTATGTCTTAAGAATTTGGGTTACATGGGTACATACTTTTGACAAAACTCATACTTACAGACACATAAGATTTGGTCAACTCATTACTGTACAGTATATAATATTCTACCTCAAAAAGTCCTTTAAACAAATATTTAACTTCGTTTAATGCTATGCAAGATGAAGTGTATGAGGGAAATAAAATAATTTTGGCAGCATACTCTGAAATGCACTCAATAAAAAAGATGAATAGATAAAATGGTTGTGCAATACAGGAAATGTTGTAAAAGGTTAACTGTAGAGTTTGGATGATGGGTATTTTCATGTCCCAAAGTCCTTCTTACTATGTATACTTACCCTACCTATGCTTGAAAATCTTCCCTAATAATGGAAAGAACAGGAAGAAAAAGTCACAGAACAATGCCAACAAAAACTGTCAAACTAAAGATCAGGAGAGAAACAACAAGAAACAAGAGAAACAATGTTGCAGAGGAGAAACCACTGAAATCATGTGACAAACTCTGGAGATATTTGCATCTTTCTCTTCTTATGCTTTATCTTGGTTGCTAAAGGAGATTTGTACCCTCTCCCCCAAAAAGGTTAATTTTTTAAATTTTCCTTAGAGAAGCCACTGAAAAAAAGCAACAGAAATGCTACCACAAATGAGAAGAGAAATATTTTGCTGATAGGCTACTGCTCTGCTCTAATTGTCTAAAATTATTCTTATTCAAACATGCACTGTATCGTCTATACATAAACATCTGCTTAGTCAGCTTTCTGTCACTATGATAAATACATGAAATAATCAACTTATAAAGAGAAAAGGTTTAATTTAGTTCATAGTTTTATAGAATGATTTCAGTGCACGATCAGTTGCCCCCACTGGCTTGGATGAGGCAGATCATTCTGGTGGGAGCATATGGTGGAGTGAAACTGCTCACCTTATGGCATGGGAGGAAAGCAGATGAAGGGACTAGAGTTTAGTGTTGGCAAACTTATGGCACGTGTGTTGTTTTTCTTTTAAGACAAAAGATGTTAGTGTATGAGTTGTTTTTTTCTAAACTAAAACCTCAGTATTCAGGTTTAATTGTAGTTGGCACTGTGCAATAAATAAGTAGGTTTGGGGTCGCAGTTTGGGCACTCGTCTCTAAAAGGTTTGCCCTCACTAGACTACACCCACTATTCTGTTCAAGGGCATCCCTCTCAGAGTGACCTACAGACTTCCCTCAAGGCCCCGCCTCTTAAAGGTTCCACTACCCAACAGCAGCACACCAGGGACTCAAGACTTTCCCACATGGACCTTAGAGGAACACATAAGATCAAACAGTACATACCAGTTGCTTGATAGATTTGGCCTTTTTTGTGCCTAAACCTATCCATAGAAACAGACACTAAATAACTAGTAGAAAACATTAACTATTTAACCACAAAAATAAAAAGGGCCCAGACAAATATAAAGGATGAATGAATATATGTAATAGTCTGCCTGGCTGGCTTGGTAGAAGTGCTGTAGTCAAGGTTTGCAAGTAAATAGAATTAATGCAGAGCACATAATTTATAGGATTATTTTATAATATTCATCCAAAAAGTCAAATGCAGAGAGGTGCAAGAGATCTTTCACACACTAGAGACCTGAAGAATCCAAATGAAGGCCTGGATTCCACGGCAATGTCCCACATAAGGCCAGCTAAAGGCCTAGAGCCCACGGCAATGTCTCATTGCTTGTCCGGATCAAGGATCGGCACCAGGAAGGCCCAAAGGTCAGTGGTGGAAGCTAGAAGGCCTGCGCCTACAGGGTGAAGAATTTATGTTGAGGGATCTTACACTGGAGCCAGGAAGTGATGATCAAGCCAAAGATCAGAGCTCCCTGATGAGAACAGCAGCCATTCCTAGTGACAGCAAGGACCCAAGCTCCTCCTCTAAGGAGATTAGCCAAGTTTGCATCAGGAAAACCAACTGAGGCAAGCTTCTCCAAGAAAATCAACTGCAAATGATCTTCTGCTCCAGGTCTCTTTTTATGCTGTTAGCTCAAATCCTCAGGTGGGTCTTTCATGCCCAGAACCATGCTGATTCAGTTCAGTTGAGCCTTCCAAGTTGACCATTGGTTAATCCACCACAAGGGGTGAGGAGGATCAAGTAAAGGAAAACTTCCTTTTGAGGGAGGGAAAGAAGTTTCAACTGAGAGACCAGCATCTACTGGAACATCAGTGATTACAAACACGTGAAATCCACTGATGGTGCTTTTTTACATACATTTTACAAGAGAGGCCTATGTTATTCATTTTAGTATTACTTTTAGCAAATAATACATGCACATGTATTCTTTAAGGATATCCACTTTAGAAGTAGCCTTTCTGGGGCGGGAGATTTAGCTCAGTGGTTCCACCACCTGCCTCGCAAGGGCAAGGTACAGAGTTCGATCTCTGGTACCAAAAAAAAAAAGTAGCCTTTCTTAATTAACCTCTTCAGCAAATTTCAGTTTCCCTCCCAAGAAATAAGCACCGTTAGCAGTGTTTGTACTCTTTCACAGACTCATTTTTTAAATACGTATTTAAAAAGTCACTAAAAAAGCTACCTCCTGCAATGCCTTGTTTATACATATAGATATACATGTGAATTATCTAGGATAAGTATCTAAAAGCAAAAGGTACTCAATGGGTATGACATTCACGTTTTGAGATATTTCCAAATAACCCTTTAAAGAAGTTATACAAATGTATACTCTCACCAAAACTTTAAGAGTTTATTCTCTACCCCAATTCCAACATGTATTAACCTTTATGTTTGCCAGTCAATTAAGTGAAAAGCTTACATTTGTTTTATTTTATTTGTATGACAGAACATCTATTCAAAGACAATACTTTTCTGTGTATAAACTCTATTCTTTGCAAGTATTTCTAATTAATCCTGATATTTTATCAATTTACAGGATATTTGTTAAAGACTCACTATTTTCCTGTATTTTATCATTTATGCTTCGACTTGTGCCATATAAGGTACTTTTTTATGGTTTTTCTTCGTTTTTTTGCCAACCATAGATTTTTAACTTGCATGCAATTCATTTTACCACTTTTTAAATTTTTTCTTGGTATGGGCTATACTTTTATAAATACTTTTCCAATTAACAACTTTTTCAATTCTTAAAACTCAAGGGTTTTCATTTAAAAAAAAACTCAAGGGTTTTCTATTTAGCAGTGTTAACAATGGCTTTCGGGCAAGAAATGTATTCATTAATACTTTATATTTCTATTTTAAGACATGAAAAATAGAAAGTTTAGCTACAGTTAGGAAGAATGTATACTGTGACTACAAAACTGATATTATTGGTTCAAGAATGAAATCTGCAGAAGCTGAAAAATGTAACAACATTGTACCTTTGTAGACAATATAAAATATCAAAATGCAATTTTTGTTTCTATTTGCACTTCTACAACATGCCTGCTAGACTTCAAAAAAGAAAAAGCTAAGGGGAAAATACAAAAAAAGTACAGCATCAAATCATCCTCAAGATTCTGTGGCAGTTGTCTTCACAGCTGTGAAGTTGCTTCAAATAACTTGAAAGATAAAATAGCTGCTACTACCACCAGTGACAAAAATGATCATGGCTCCTATCAACAAAATATAATCAGCTAACCAACAAAATAAAGAATTCAACATTGCTGGACACCTTAGAGATTGATTACCTATTATAGGCTAAGCCACTCATGTCAAAGATATGAATATTTCTTAACATTAATAAATACTCTCCCCAAAGTTCAAATACACTTAATGACAGAAATTTTATTGGCTAAACAACAAAACCCTAGTAGAAATCATTTTAGATTTTTTTTAAAAAGCAGAAGTGCTTGCTTTGTACGCCTAATTCCTCAGTCATTCTAAGTCTAATGAACTACAATAATTCAAATACTATAATTTTATAGTATTTATTACCAATGAATATCTAAAATATGTTTGTGATATCTCTAAAACTATAACCTTAAAATTAAGAGCCACCTAATGGATTGAATGTTTTAACTTTGAAAGTGAAAATGTTTTGGAGGTTGGTTCCACATCATTGTGAAGAGAGCACTACTGGACTGCCTATTTGAAAATGGTTAAAACAGTAAATTTCATTTTATGTGCCTTCTACCAAAGTAAAATTACTACCAATAAAAGTTAAATTCCATGAAGAATATAACAGGATATCAGGTTAAAATGTTACTACAAGAACAAAATTTATCTTTGCAGAATTCCTATACAGTCCAAACTTGTTAAAACGAACTCATATGCTACAGCAACAGTTCTAAAATTGCAAAAATGTGGAAGAGGATAGAGAGCAGGTAGGCAATACATGAAAAATACACAATTGATACAAGAAGGGTTGAAGTGCTATTACAAACTGTGCTGCTATAA
The DNA here is from genome assembly GCF_053883595.1 of Heterocephalus glaber. NCBI lineage: Eukaryota > Metazoa > Chordata > Mammalia > Rodentia > Bathyergidae > Heterocephalus > Heterocephalus glaber. The sequence continues at coordinate 24,469,104 of NW_028258294.1, read as the reverse complement.
ACATGGGTGCACATATATCGCTGTGGTATGATTCTTTTAATTCTTTGGGGAAGATACCCAGCAGGGGAATAGCTGGGTCAAATGGGACCTCTAGCCCTAGTTTTCTGAGGCATCTTCATTCTGATTTCCACAGTGGTTGCAGCAGTCTACACTCCCACCAACAGTGGTGAAGGGTTCCTTTTTCCCCACAACCCTTCCAGCGTTTGTTATTGGTTGATTTCTTGATAGCAGCCATTCTTTCTGGGGTGAGGTGGAATCTCTGTGTTATTTTCATCTGCGTCTCTTGAATGACCAGTGATGTTGAACATTTTTTCATATGTTTATTTGCTATTTGTACTTCTTTGTCTTGGAACTGTCTGTTCATTTCAGATGCCCATTTTTGGATTGGGTCTTTAAAATTCAGAAGTCTGATTTTTTGAGACTGGATAAAGAAGATGTAGTATTTTTATAAAATGGAATACTAGTCAGCCATAAAGAATGGGAAACTAGAGACATTTATAGCTAAATGGATGTACCTTGAGGCCATACTCTTTAAGTGAAATAAATAGGACACACATGTGTAAATATCAAACAGTTTCTCTGGTGTGAGAAACTGAAAGTGTAAATAAGGATCAAAATGTATAACAGATAATGTGAAATAGGAAGAAAAGGTCCAAAGGGGAAAGGGGTAGGGAAAGGAATAAATAAGAGAAAAGAAAATATGGAAACAAAGTCTTTGTAAATAGAGAGGGGTGGAGGGGTTGAAGGGAGGGCAGGGGAATGAGTAAAAAAGTAAGAACCAAGATACATCATGTAAAGGTATAAATTCCCAGTGATGACTGTCATCATTGTATACCTAAAATACACCAATAAACTTAATGAATTAAAAAAAGGATTAAAGACCCTTAAATACAAACTGAAATTACATAAAACAAGAATATTTATAAATTATATAAATAATCCTATAATGCTCTAAATAATCTTACAGAATTTTTCTTTTGAAAAAATGTCTACATTTACCCATCTCATGTTTTAAGGTTTAATGGAAGACATAGTGTAATAAATCTTGGCCATATACATACATTTGGGAATCCAAAAATTCATGAAAAAGATGAAAGTCACATCTGCCTACACTCAAATCTCAACTGCCATGATCTCCGTAGTGGACTGTTGTTGTATTAGGCCAGTCGGCAGAGTCTGCTTTCACTCTTAACCCCACTACAATAAAATTACTGTACTCTTTTGGTTTTTTTCTCCTAATAGGCTAATCTCCATGACAGGCAAAACTATTTGTACAAAATTTTATCCCAATTTATGACAGAGAGGATAGAATATAAAAATATTCAATGTTTTTGAAGGAAAAATTAGTGAATAAATTATATATGCATTATACTCATTTCTGTTTGTAACAATTATGAATTAAATTTTTTCCATACCAACTGTTTTAAATTAGAAAACCAAAGCTTAGATTAATACAGCATGGTTCAAGTTGCATAATTTTATCCAAAGTATTTGACGCTGTATACATTTTACAATGCTTAGTTGATTTCTGTTCAAATTGCCTTAATATACTGCACCATCCTCATTTCACTCCATGTTTGCTCTTTAAATTTCTATCCATTTAGAAAGAATGTTTGACAATTGGTACTGAGAAATTTGTAGTTTTCCAACTTTTTTAAAACCATGACCCACTTAGTTTGGTTTTTATATTTTATTTGGATGAAGTTTGATTAGTTTTAAAAATAAGTGCTTTCCAAATTTGAATTTTCAATACTGAAAATGCTATTTCAACTATTTATTCCTACTTCCCTTCTGATGAATATCACAGCTGTTATGGAATTTGTATGAAATACTTGTTACTTTATATCGATACTTCACAAATTGTATCTAGAAGATCACATAGAAACTCTTAAGATTTTAAAATTTTATTTATATATTTCACATTTATTATATAAATACAAAATCATGTCAATGAGTGCCTACATTTCCTATTAAGTTACTCTTTTATCAAGGCTTGATTAGCCTTTATATTATCAAGTAAACCACAAATCAACATTATTGTCTTTTCCATATGGTTCTTAAACTCATGCCCTGTTTTCTTTGCACTCCCCTAAACTGCCAACTGAATGTACAACATGAGGAAAATGGTTAATGAGTAATAGTACAATATATTGAGCAATAATACCAAACTATTCACAATTCATTTTAAATAATCTTTAATAGGCCAATATGCATATGGAAACAAAATTTTGTCTTTCATGTTTCTTTCCCCCTCTAAGCAAATGCTAAGTAAATTTGTAGTGATCTCAGCTTGATTTGGACTTCCTTTTAATTAAGGAGAAGAGTAAAGCATAACTTCTATTTGCATTCCCAACAAAAATGATCTACACAATGTTTTCTGATTGCTGGATTCTTCCTTCAGGATTCCTCGCCCCTAAATCTAGAGGATTAACTTGAAGTACTTTCCAGAAACTGCATTTCAACCTAATTAATTCTCTGAGTGTGTATACTTGCCACCGTAACTACTAATTCCTTTTTTGTTTGTTTGGTTTTGGTTTTTGATTTTTTGTAACAAAGTCTCACTAGGTAGTCCAGTCTAGCAGGAACCCATAAGTCTCTTGCCACAGTATCCCTTGTGCTGAGATTATAAGCATATACTACCATACTGAATGCCTTAAGAAAAATAACTTTCAAATATATCTCTAACACATACTTTCTACTTCTTTATATTGTTTTCCTCAGGCCCCAACCCCCTCAACCTCCATACTAAGAATTAAACTCAGAGCATTCTCACTGGGTTACATCCCCAGTATTTTTTTTTTTTTTTTTTTTTGAGACAGAATCTCACTATGTCACTAAATTGCCTGCACTGGGCTCAAAGTTTAGGATCCTCTTACCTCAGTCTCCCCAAATGCTGGGATTACAGGCATGTAATTCCTGTTTCTCTAATATTTCAGATACATATTCTCTCACCAAATCCTCATTCCAACACCCTCAACATATTTGTCTTCATTCTCTCATAAAGTTCTTGTCAAAATTAACAAATTTCTTCCTAATTTCAAAAAACTTCTTTATAGGATTTAAGCTTAATAATTCTTTAAATCCTTCATTGCCTCCAATTAATCTAAATAAAACTTAAAATTCTGTTCTTTAGCCATATTTGCCTTTGTTTTCATGCCATTTCCATACCTTCAGACTCATTCCCACCTAAGTGTCGCAATTAGCCAAATTCATCATGGTCTTAGTCTTAATGTCTTCAATGGTTCCTTTTGCCTTTTCAAACATTCATACTATAGGAACACATGAGGGAAACTGTGGATCAGCAATAGGATTTTTTTAATGTTCTCAGCTATTTAGTATTTTGTTGGGAGAACAAGGTGACACCCAGCCTAATATTCTTCATAATGATCCTCATGCAAGACATTCAGATGATAATGGACAGAATCATCTAGAAGGACAAATGAACTTCAATGCAGATTCTAGCCAACATAAAGATGAGAATACAGACATCGCTGAAAACCTGTACCAGAAAGTTAAAATTCTTTGTTGGGTTATGACGGGCCCTCAAAATCTAGAGAAAAAGGCCAAACATGTCAAAGCTACATGGGCCCAACATTGTAATAAAGTGTTACTTATGAGTTCAGAAGAAAATAAAGACTTCCCTACTGTGGGATTAAAAAACAAAGAAGGTAGGGATCAACTATACTGGAAAACAATTAAAGCTTTTCAGTATGTTCGTGACCATTATTTAGAAGATGAGGATTGGTTTATGAAAGCAGATGACGATACGTATGTCATACTAGACAATTTGAGATGGCTTCTTTCAAAATATAGCCCTGAAGAACCCATTTATTTTGGGAGAAGATTTAAGCCCTTTGTAAAGCAGGGTTACATGAGCAGAGGAGCAGGATATGTACTAAGCAAACAAGCTTTGAAGAGATATATTGATGCCTTTAAAACAGAAAAATGTACACATAGTTCTTCCATTGAAGACCTAGCACTGGGAAAATGCATGAAAGTTATGAATGTAGAAGCTGGGGATTCCAGAGATACCACAGGAAAAGAAACTTTTCATCCCTTTGTACCAGAACACCACTTAATCAAAAGTTATCTACCCAGAACCTTTTGGTACTGGAATTATAACTATTATCCTCCTGGACAGGGCCCTGGTTGCTGTTCTGATCTTGCAGTTTCTTTTCACTATGCTGATTCTACAACCATGTATGAATTAGAATACCTTGTTGATCATCTTCGTGCATATGGTTATTTGTATAGATATCAACCCGCCTTACCTGAGAACATACTAAAGGAAGTAAGTCAAGTAAACAAAAATGACGATCCAAAAGTAAAATTAGAAAACCCTTAAAAGGAACACAAATGAGCCAAGGTAAAAAGTCTGACATTGCACTAAAGAAAGACTTCTGCATTTCTGACACAGAACCTTGAAATCCCAGTGATGTATAGAAATCTTTCAAATGAACGACTGCAAACTAAAGCTTTACACAAGCTGTTAAATGTTTTTTGATACAGTAATATATAAATCTATATAAGGAACAAGTGAAGGAAAATTTCATAGTCCTCTAGTTACTTATGAGCTTAGAATATTTTCTTTGAATCACTCAAAGGGCTGTAGGTACCCATCTTGATCTGACTACAACTATCTTAAGTCATAACCTTCACAACTGCCCCCCTGAGGAACCCCTAGCTGTTCTTCCCCAGTTTCCACAGTGTACTGTAAGTAGACAAAAACATCAGCGTGATACGTGGAACATCTTTACTAGACTCTGGTGCTGTCAGTGCCAGTAATATGCCTCATATCTTTGATATTAGCTTGACATAAGCCAGGTACATTGCAGCTTAGATGAAGTCACTTTTTTCATATTACCTAAGCTCCCCTCCTTCTGACCCAAATCACAGGGATGCACTGGTGGTGTTTCCAGTAAAAAAACATACTTCTGTTCATTAAGTCCCCAATAAACTGCACTCTGCCATTCTAGATCTATCACTTTCTTTGGTCTCATACTATACTGCAGCCAGTTTAGATACACTAGAACCAGGATTTTTCAGAACAGTTGCCTAGACTACTGCATAGTGTTCTGTTTTGCTCCACACCATAGCCCCCCCCCCAAAAAAACACCCAAAGCTAATATAGTGACAAAAATCTCAGCTATTTTCACTGGTTAACAAAATTACCAAACCAGTCATATTCTGCCTTAGGAATCCAATTTTTAACCTGCCACTTTTAATAAATATTTCTACATTAGGAAGCAGGCAGCTGGAAGCAATTTAGAGAAACAGAGCCAGATACACTATTGCCTACTTTTTAGGTTTCAAAAAATGATAGAATTGATTTCATTTCCAACTTGGGTCCAAAGTGGCTGTGTCAATTCCTGTTGTCTCCTTGAACTTTTGGAATTCTTCTAGAACTTATAAATTCTGTAAGCCACATATGAAAAAAATCAGTAACATACAGAAAAGCTAATTTGTGTCATATAGCCATTGATTAACAGGGTCAGGAAGACTAAATACACACAGGAGTAACAAGGTGATAAAGAATTAAGATAGAAGACCTAAGACAGAACTAATGAAACTGTTGTAAACAATATGACACTAAAATATACTTCTCTTGGGACAACCTCTAAGTCATCTGTAGCCCTATCTTGTTCCTTCCAAGGGATACTACTGACTCAGTAAGAAGATATCAGGATTTGCTTAAACATGACACGATAATATAAAATAATATTAAACAATGTTTAAATATAGGTTTAATTAAGAATTCCAGGGCTGCACACCCTACCAAGGTCCCCAGTTTCGCGGAACACACCCCGAATAAGCCCACTGCAGACAGGCAGGTCTGTGCACGCCCTACCGAGGTCCTGAGTCACGGGGAAGACACCGAATCACCCAGCTGCAGACAGGCAGATCTGCCCATGCCCTACCGAGGTCCTGAGTCACACAGAACACGCCGAATCACCCCGCTGCAGACAGGCAGGTCTGCCCACACCCTACCGAGGTCCTGAGTCACACGAACACGCCGAATCACCCCGCTGCAGACAGGCAGGTCTGCCCACACCCTACCGAGGTCCCCAGTCGCGCGGAACACACACCGAATCAGCCCGCTGCAGACAGGCAGGTCTGTGCACGCCCTACCGAGGTCCTGAGTCACGCGGAAGACACCGAATCACCCCACTGCACACAGGCAGCCACCTGATTCCACACTACAAAAATGCAGAGGACACCAGACCACCAGACCAAGGCACTGAGTCCCACTGTTCCCGGCCCAGAGGAAGGGGCTTTTGAGCCATCGTCCCACTGATCCTGGTCCAGAGGAAGGGGTTTCCCGGCCATCATCCCTCCCGCTGCTCCTGGCCCAGAGGAAGGGGCTTCCAGGCCACCATCCCTCCCACTACTCCCAGCCCAGAGGGAGGGGCTTCTGAGCCACCATCACACTGCTCCGGGTCCAGAGGAAGGGGTTTCCCAGCCACCATCCCTCCAGCTGCTCCCAGACCACAGGAAAGGGCTTTTGGGTCACCATCCCTACTGCTGCTCCCGGCCCCTGTCCCACCTCACCCAGCTCAGAGGAGGTAATCCGAGCAGGCACTAACAGGGCCCCCCAACCCGCCCCAGTCGAAATGAGAAAGCACGTAAATAAGTCTCAAACATAGACTTGCAGATCACATACAGCAACCCCAAAGGGAAATGAGATGGAACACTCTGATACTCAACCATCTGGACCCACTGAACTGGCAACAAAAGGGGATCTGGAAAAAATGAAATCAGAAATAATTTCTCAGATAACAGGAGAAATTGTGTCCCTAGTGCAAGACATCATTCATAAATCTAGAGAGGAGCTCAGGAACATGATGGAATCCCAACATAAGAAACAAATGGAATCCATAAAACAGATGCAAATAGATTTCCAGGACATGAAAAACTCCATTAAAAGTCTACACAGCAGAATGAGCCAATGTGAGGACAGAATTTCAGATATAGAAGATAAGATTGCAATAAGTAACCAGGAAAAGAAAAATTGCTTCAAACTTATAAGGGAACATGAGAAATCAATCCAGCAGCTGCTAGATGATGCAAAAAAGAATAACATAAGACTGATTGGGCTCAATGAAGAAAAAGGAGAGAGTGCAGATGACATAAAAAATTCTCTTCACAGAAATAATGGCAGAAAACTTTCCAAGCAGGGGAAAAGAGCTTGACATACAGATAAGTGAGGCATGTAGGACTCCAAATAGGCTTGATCAAAAAAAATCTACACATAGGCATATAATTGTTAAGATTCCAGAAACACAACAGAAGAACAAAGTTCTCCAAGCAGTCAGACAAAAGAAACAAATCACATAAAAAGGAAAGCCCATCAGAATCACAGCAGACTTCTTAATGCAAACCATCAAGGCAAGAAGAGCTTGGAGTGACCTATTCCAAGCCCTAAAAGAAAACAGCTTCCAACACAGATTGATGTACCCTGCAAAACTATCTTTCAAAATGGATGGAGAAATAAGATACTTTCATGAAAAAGACCACCTTAGGAACTTTGTGAATACCGAACCAGCACTTCAAAGAATTTTACACAATAACCTAGGAACAGACATTGAGGATCACAACCCCAGGAAGCAAAGCAGAATGAACCCATCAGGCATGGCAAGAAATTAAATGTAAAGGGGGAGAACCCAACAAAAAGAAAAAGTCATGGCAATGGCAAGTCAATAAATACGTTTCAGTTATAACCATCAATGTTAATGGTCTCAATTCACCAATCAAAAGAAATAGACTGGCAGAGTGGGTCAAGGAGCAAAATCCAACAATATGCTGCATACAAGAAACACACTTAATTCGAAAGGAAACTCATAGACTGAACGTTAAAGGGTGGAAAACAATACCGCATGTGACAGGAACCCAAAAAAAAGCAGGAGTAGCTATCCTCTTGGCAGATCAAGTAGATTTCAAACCAACATTGACTAACAGAGATGAAGAAGGACACTAAATCCTTGTAAAGGGAAGAATCCAAGAGGAAGAGATGACAATCATAAATATCTATGCACCAAACAATAGTGCGCCCAACTATATAAAACAAATACTAACAGACATGAAAAGTCATATATGCACTAATACAATTGTAGTGGGGGACCTCAGCACCCCACTGTCACAAATAGATAGATCAAACAGACTAAAAATAAGTAATGAAATACTAGAACTCAATCAAACTCTTGAACAAATGAACTTAACAGATGTTTACAGAGTCTTCCACACCACAAAATCAGAATACACATTCTTCTCAGCTGCACATGGGTCATTCTCCAAAATAGACCACATACTCACACATAGAACATGTTTAAGTAAGTGCAAAGGAATTGGAGTTATTCCCTGTATATTATCAGACCATAGTGAGATGAAATTGGAGATCCATAGCAAAAGAAACTCAAAAAATTTCATAAACACATGGAAATTGAACAACACACTTCTGAATAACCAATAGGTCACAGAGGAAATTAAAGAAGAAATCAGACAGTTCCTTCAATTAAATGACAATGACAATACAACATATTGGCATCTATGGGACACAGTGAAAGCAGTCTTACGAGGGAAATTCATAGTGGTGAATAAGCATATTAGGAAAACAGAGCAAGCCAAATTAAACAACCTGATGCTGAACCTCAAGTTTCTAGAAGAAGAAGAGCAGGACAATCCCAAAGGTCATACAAGGGAGGAAATTATAAAGATCAGAGGAGAAATCAATGCAATGGAGACTAAGAGAATGATACAAAAAAATCAATGAAGCCAAGAGTTGGTTCTTTGAAAGAATCAACAAAATTGACAAACCTTTAGACAACCTTATCAGAAAAAGGAAAGAAAAGGCCCAAATCCATGCAATTAGGAATGAAAAGGGTGAAATTACAACAGACCCAGAAGAAATCCAGAGGATCATCAACACCTACTTCCAGGACCTATACGCCAATAAGATGGACAACACAGAAGAAATGGACAGATTCCTAGATACATATGAATTACCAAAGTTGAAGGAAGAAGACCTAAAAATTCTGAACAACCCAATATCAACCAATGAAATTGAAAATGTAATTAAAAACTTATCAACTAAGAAAAGCCTGGGCCCTGATGGCTTCACTGCTGAATTCTACAAGACATTTAGAGAGGAACTGCTGCCACTACTCTTTAAACTCTTCAATGAAATTAAAAAGGGAAGCAATACTCCCAAATTCATTCCTGGAAGCAAGCATCACCTTGATTCCCAAAGCAGAGAAAGACCCAACCAAAAAAGAGAACTATAGGCCAATATCACTAATGAACATAAATGCAAAAATCCTTAATAATATACTGGCAAACAGATGCAGAAGATCATCAAGAAGATCATACACCCTGATCGAGTGGGATTCATCCCAGGGATTCAGGGATGGTTCAATATATGCAAATCAATCAATGTAATACACTATATCAATAGAGCCAAGGACAAAAAACCATATGATTATCTCCATAGATGCAGAAAAAGCATTTGACAAAATCCAACATGCATTTATGATAAAAAAAAAAACCTACAAAAAATTGGAATAGATGGTCTCTACCTCAAACTGATAGAAGCCATCTATGAAAATCCAACAGCCAATATCATACTAAATGGTCAAAAACTGAAATCCTTCACACTAAAAGCAGGAACAAGACAAGGATGTCCACTATCACCACTCTTGTTCAATATAGTTCTGGAAACAATAGCCATGGCAATTAGACAAGAGAAAGAAATAAAAGGAATAAATATAGGAAACGAAGAAGTCAAATTGTCATTATTTGCAGATGACATGATACTCTATATAGAAGACCCCAAGAACTCCACCAAAAGTCTTCTAGACTTAATAACCAAATTCAGTCAAGTAGCTGGTTACAAGGTCAACACACAAAAATCAATAGTTTTCCTCTACACCAATAACAGACTCACTGAGAGAGAAATAGGGCAAATAATTCCTTTCACAATAGCATCCAAAAAACTGAAATAACTAGGAATCCACCTAACGAAAGAAATCAGAGACCTCTTCTCTGAAAACTATGGCACTCTGAAAAGAGAGATGGAAGATGATATCAGAAAATGGACAGACATCCCCTGCTCCTGGGTAGGAAGGATTAATAGAGTGAAAATGGCCATACTTCCAAAACTGCTATATAGATTCAATGCAATTCCAATTGAGATCCCAGCAGCATACTTCATATACCTCCAGAAAACAATCCAAAAATTCATTTGGAACAAGAAGAGACCCAGAATAGCAAAAGCAATTCTAGGTAACAGAGACATGGCAGGGGGTATCACAGTCCCCAACCTGCAACTATACTACAAACCTACTGTGATTAAAACAGCATGGTACTGGCAAAGAAACAGACCTGAGGACCAGTGGAACAGATTAGAAGATGCAGAAACAACGCCAGATGCACTCAGCCACCTCATCTTCGACAAAGGAGCTAAACACCCTCACTGGAGGAAAGATAACCTCTTTAATAAATGGTGCTGGAAAAATTGGGCTTCAACTTGCCAAAGATTAAAACTAGACCTGTATCTCTCACCATGCACTAAACTAAAATCAAAATGGATTAAAGATCTAAATATTAAAATAGAAACCCTGAACCAGCTGGAACAGAGGTTAGGTAGAACCCTTGAAGACATCAGTGTAGGAAAAGATTTTATAAACAAAACCTCAGTTGCCCATGAACTAGCACAAACAATCAACAAATGGGATCTCTTCTTATTAAAAAGCTTCTGCACAGCAAGAGAAACCACCAGCAGTGTGAAGAGACAACCCACAATGTGGGAAAAAATCTTCACCTGCTTTTCCTCAGAAAAAGGTCTACTATCTCAAATCTATAAAGACCTTAAAAAGATCAGACCTCCCAAATTTAAAGACCCAATCCAAAAATGGGCATCTGAAAGGAACAGACATTTCTCAGACAAAGAAGTAGAAATAGCAAATAAATACATGAAAAAATGTTCAACATCACTGGTCATTCGAGAGATGCAAATGAAAACAATGCTGAGATTCCACTTCACTCCAGAAAGAATGGCTGCTATCATGAAATCAACCAATAACAAATGCTGGTGGGGCTGTGGGGAAAGAGGAACCCTGCTCCACTGCTGGTGGGAGTGTAGACTGGTGCAACCACTGTGGAAATCAGGATGGAGATACCTCAAAGAACTAGGACTGGAAGTCCCATTTGACCCCGCTATTCCACTGCTGGGCATCTTCCCCAAAGAATTAAAAGAATCATACCACAGTGATATATGTGCACCCATGTTCATAGCAGTGCAGCTTGTAATAGCTAAAACTTGGAAACAGCCCAAATGCCCATCAACTGGAGACTGGATAAAGAAAATGTGGTTTTTTTTATAAAATGGAGTACTACTCAGCCATAAAAAATGAGAAATTAGAGACATTTATAGCTAAGTGGATGCACATTGAGGCAATACTCTTAAGTGAAATAAATAGGACACACATGTGTAAATACAGAATAGTTTCTCTGGTGTGAGAAACTGAAAGTGTAAATAAGGACTAAATGTATAATAGGTAATGTGAAATAGGAAGAAAAGGGGGAAAGGGAAAGGAAGTGGGAGGGCTAGGGGAAAGGATAGAAGGGAATGGGATTAATATGAGAAAATGGAAAAATAGGAACAAAATCTTTGTAAATAGGGAGGACTGGAGGGGTTGAAGGGAGGGCTGGGCAAGGGTGAAAAATAAGAACCAAGAGAGACTATGTAAAGGTGCAAATTTCCAATGATGAATGTCATTATATTGTATACCTAAAATGTACCAATTATTAGAATGAATAGTCAATAATGTAAAATAGGAAGAAAAGGTCCAAAGGGGTAGGGGTAGTGGGAGGGGCAGGGGAAAGGAGAAAATGATGAGAAATGGAAAAAATGGAAATAAAGTCTTTGTAAATAGGGAAGGGTGGAGGGCGTGAAGGGAAGGCTAGGAATGGGGAAAAAATAAGAACCAAGATGCATTATATAAAGGTACAATTCCCAATGAGAAATGTAATTGTGTTGTATATCTACAATGTACCAATAAAAGAATTTAATATAAAAAAAAAAAAAAAAAAGAATTCCAGGGCTAAGGATTTAGCTCAGTGGTTCCACTGCCTGCCTTGCAAGCACAGGACCCAAGTTCGATCCCCTGTACCAAAAAAAAACAACAAGAATTCCAGAGTTGGATCCTGCCCCTATAAGAAAAACAAATTATTTGTCAGTTTGATGAGTGTGATCTAAAGCAGAGTTTCTATAAATTAATTCACCATAAAAGCCTAATAAGCAAATGCCATATAATACTAGCTATTTGATGAACCACCAGTTTTTAAAAGTATTTCCAAATATGTACATTCATGTACACTCTAGATTACAGAAACAGAATTTCTATATTATTTAAAGCCTTCAAAAAGAACTGTAATTATGAAAGTAAGATATACTCTAACCTTAAAATTGGTTTAGAAACTGGTTAGTTAGCCATTTTTGACATAGTATTTTAAGGCTTGTAAGGGGTGTTAAAGTCATCCTTGAAGATTCCCAAAGTAAGGTAATCTCTGCTACTACTTTAGGAAGTCGAGCCGGGTATGGTGGCACACACCTGTAATCCTAACACTCAGGAAGCTCAGGACCACTGTTAGTTCGAGGCCAGCCTGGGCTACACAGTGAGTTCAAGGCCAGCCTGAACTACACAGTGAGGCCTGTCTCAAAAACAAAACAAAAAGTCAAAGGCCTGCATATACATGTAATACATTTTTACATAATGTGCTAGGATGATTTCGAATTATTCAATATAGATATTCTTAAAAAGATACCATTTATAAAATGGTGGTATGCAAAGTCAAATAATGGTGATTTAAAATACTGTCATTATTAAACACACACTTCCCTAGGATGAAGAATTTTCCAAGATCACCCAGAGAAATACCACCACACACAGCTGGGAGTGAACACGTGCAAGTGAAGGTATGCATGCACATGCACATATGCACACACTGGTGGATGTCAAGTGAAACTTTCAGGATCACACAGCCAGTATGAGCAAAGCCAGGACTAGAAAGCCAAATTATCTGAAAAAAACAAAAGCTAGTATTTGTTCCTCTCTTGATACCACATACAATTACAGTATTTCAGATGGGAACATCTCCAGCCTAGATTTTTCTCTGAGAATCATTGTTTTCCTAAACAATTCTGAGAGATCTCATAAAATGAAAAATTAAGTACAGATATTTTCTTTAAAATAAGTCCTTCAAGGAATTAACTTAAAATATTTTTTTCATTGGACCACAGGTAAGACTCTAAATCTAACCTCTAATACCTTTTCTCTCAAAAGCATAGGCATCTCATAAAAGAAACAAAATAGAATTTTATCCCTCATACTGTATACTCCTTTGTTCTTCTTTCAACCCTCACAAAGTACACTATATGTTAAGCCTAGAGCCATTAATGTCATTCCCATTTGTCTCCCATAGCACTTAATTATTTTAAAAAGCTTGATAGCCACAGGTAAGTGCAGACAGATTCATGATAATTAGTTCATTTTGCTGCTACCTTCAAACGAGTTCCTGATAGTAAATTAGTCACATCAAACTGTACAATACTAAGGAAGTATAACTTACACTAAAACTAATGAAAAAAATCATAATTCCCAAAGAATTTAAATGATATTTTTACTAGTCCCCAAGTTCTACACAATAGATTGCCAAAATTAACTTTTTTAAAAAAATCATTTTTCTCCCTACTATCTTGTACAGACTAGAAAATGGAGAAGCAATGAACAAGCTCAAAATTCATCCTCCAAAGCAGATTTATGTTAATATTCACCAGTGGATATCTTTCAAGACTTCTTGTCATCCCCTAACCTCAGCCTTTTGGTGATATTTCTTGTGGTATTTCTAACTCTATTGTATTTTTAAGAGATTCTTCAACTTCATTCCTTTTAGACACTCAACTCACTAAAAGTTATGGACATGGTCACACTTACTCTCTAATTCTTGGAGCAAGCACATATAGTGAGCCTATCAATAATTACTTGTGGAGCTGAGTTTAGCCTGAACTAATCAAGACCAATTTTCTTTGAAAATACTAGAAGTCTCTGATACACATTCTACTCTTACAGAGTCTCATATTAACTTGCTTCAGTAACACAGAAACAAACATAATATTTCACATTTCATTTGACAATTATTTGTTGATAAAATGAATTCACTGACCATGAGGCAAAAAGTGTGATCTAAGAAGCAGAACTTTCTGAAAATGACCTCGGGAGTCACTTTGGGTTGAAAAGACAGTGAGTTTTCATAACTCAATAATCATTCCACCATGACCTTCTCCCAACAAGAGGCTGCAACCATGCTCAGCTTCTGTGTGTGTGTACGTGTGTGTGTGTGTGTGTGTGTGTGTGTGTGTGTTCATTCATTCATTCTGAAGATTGAACCCAAGGCCTTTCCACTGAGCTACATCCCAGACTTTCTTTATTTTGAGACAGGTTCTCACTGAACTCCCAAGGCTTGACTCGAACTTGAGATCTTTCTGCTTTAGCCTTTCAGAGTGCTGGGATTATGAGTGTGTACCACCATGCCTGGCCATGCTTAGCTTCTGACAGAACCATAACTTCCTCCCTCACCAGGGCAAACCCAATCTCCCAAGGGCACCAAGTCACTACACACCAAACAACTGAGTTTCTCAGAAGACTACAGAAATCTACAACTATCATGTCTGGTTCTCAAGTAGTCTGTGTGATTGAACATTAATAATACTGATCTCCTACTTGTTCTATAAGAAGAGAGAACAGGAGATAGGAAACAACAACTATGAAGAAAAAGTCTATACTGTGCCCAAACATGTTGCCAAAACTCTAGCACTGTTCCTTGACCCAATATAGCTTACTCCTTAATCCATGCCTATGACACTGTACAATTTGCCCTAAGGTCTGATGCATGTCCAATGTCAATCCAGGTCATACTTCACTGCAAATCAAGCAACTAAATTCCTCTATAAAATTGTAGTTAGTACAGATGCCATATATCAGACATATACCAGACTATATGTTTTTTATTTCATTTACTTATCACAACTGCCCTTTGGAGGAATTTCCTGTATCCGCCAAATGATTAAACAATTATTCATCTAAAAGGGACAGGGGCAAAAATAAATAAATAATAAATGGGACAGGGGCAGACACTAAATGCAGGTCTATCAAACTTCAAAATTTGTATTCTTAGATTTGTTTGTACCACAGATGGCACAAGCTGCCCACTGGGACAGTCATGCATGTACAACCAGTGGTACAACTGAAGAGAACGGGTTAAACAATTATATCAAAAGAAAAGAATATGGAAAACTACTCTCTATCAATTTTTTTTCCATTTTAAAAATGGATTTACTAAAACAACTTTATCACGCAGAGGTACTACAACCCCACATTCTCTTATGAAGTCATGTTATTATTCCACAGCATTTGCTGGGGGTCATGTTCAGATGTTGCCATGTTGGGAACAGAAGATACTGAGTCACAGCTGCAAGGCAAGAAGCTGATATTTGCTGGTCTTGCTCAAAGTCATGCCTAAAGCCAAATGGTGTGTGGAATACTTGGGAATGAAGGTTTACAAAAAAGTATACAGGCTGTGGCTCAGAAAGACATTCTGGAATTCTTTTTCTTTGTTTTTTTTTAAGAAACTTGGATCCATGTACCTGCTCTTCTCTAAAATGTAGACCCAAGACAGTTAAACTTCTCAAAGCCAAAAAAAAAAAGGCTTTTTGCCTTGAAATGAGGAAAAACTCTTCTTCAGTATAGTCATCCTCCTGATTAGAAAAGTAAGGTGATCTGCCAGAGATGGTGCAAGGGTCTCTTATTTGGGATTTTCTTCTTGGTACAAACAAGCATAAGCTGCTGAGTCTACAGACTGGGCTACTCTCCCATTATTTCTAAGAATAACTTTTGTCTGTTCCTTATAGTTATATTGATAGGGCATTAAAGGGCAAGTAATACTGGAAGGAAAGTTGTACTCTGATTCCTCTCCAATTATCCCAACTAAGGAGATTCAAGCAATCAGCACCTTCAGATGGTGGTGGTGCTAGGTTATAAGACTCTAATATCAGCTGGCCTTAAGCCACATCCTACATCCCCTGCTAGCACACCCATGTATTAATGCCAACCAGACACCTGTGAGCTCCATCAAGTATCTAGCCTCAATCCAGTAACCATATTCAAAGGAGATATGAGTTGAAATACTGGCTGCTGTTCCAAAGAAGACATCCTCTTCATAGTTGTGCTGATAGAGAATGTAGCCCACACAGTTCATGCAAAGGGGAAGCTAGCACTAAGAGGAATTTCTCTGAAGGCCATTCATCTTTGGAAGCAACATTCTGAGTGGATCTCAATCACTGTACTTTATAGCTAAGGTCTCAACATGGTCCATTCCCTCCATGTCCCAAACTAACCAAGTATCTGCTAGCTGGTTTCTTTAAGATCTTCTACTGTAGCTCATTATGAAGCAAGAAGGTGGTGTGTGACCTGGGCTATCTAGCCCCTGCTTCTTTGCTCAGTTTATACAGATGTAATCTTGGTTTTCAGCCATTTCTGGAGATACACCCACACAAACTTGATGAAAACACTCATCACAGCCACCATCACATCGTATCCAGTCTACCCTGTCCTTACAGGGCCTTTGGCAGTTCTGTGCTGCACACACAGCATTCACATCATCAGATTCCTCTGCTCCTGACCAATCATACTTGGAAGGAATGTCCAGCACTTTTTTCTCTCTTTTCTTCTCAGTACTCTCTTTCACAAGTTCAACTTTGGCAGCGGCAGCCTTTTCCTTCTTTTTCTTTCTTTCTTCTTCTTTTGCTAGTTTCTTGGCCAATTTGTTCCGCTCCTTTGATTGTTAAGCATTTAATTTTAATTTCTTCTTTTTGGGTTTGTCCCTTTTCTTTAGCTCCTTGGATTTCTGTTTTCCTTCTCCAAAAAGCTGTTCTACCTTTTCAAGCTTCTGTTTCCGTTTCTTCTCTGAAGGGTCTTTTCCCTTCATTTTTAATGGTTTCTCTTCCATGCTATCATCCTCCATGATATGTAGGAATCAATCTTCTGAGGGAGGGTGTGTGGCCTGCACAGTCGGCCATATGTGTTGCATCTCATCCAGAAACACTTCCAGGAAGTCTCCAACCATCACGAGCTGGGCTTTAGCTCCAGGTGACAATCCCAACATTGCAGGTTCCAAACTTCAAGAAGCCAAAGGGCTCTTCCAAGGTTATTTCCTTGGGGTGCTAGTACCTTGAGAACAACTTTTAGAAGCAGAAGAATAAGCACGTTCTGCACAGAATTAAGGTGCTGTCCACATATGAGTTACCACTTCCTCTGACTTGATAGGAATTTCCTCATCACAAAAGAGATTGGATTCCAGACTACCAGAGGTCCTCACAGTCTGTGTCCTTCATGTCATAGCCATGTGTCTCCTGAATGTCCTCATCAAAATCTATTTCTTCATCATCATAGTCCATTGTTTGTCAAGGAAAAGATGATACACTGCTCACCTTGCAGTTAAAAGCAGACTGTTGAAAACTAGATAAGTATCCCTGCTAAGTCTGGATTGGCAGCTGCTTTTTGGAGTTCTGCACTGATGATTTTTTCAGTTTTTTCTCATGCTGCCTGTTTAACCATCCACTGGCTTATTAGCACAGATAGTCTGGCCAGGGCAGATGACAGTTCATCTGTGGCTAAGGCCTGCTGGGCTCTCTCCTGCCAACTCATGGCATGCTCTGTCAAACACTGAAGGGCCTCTCCTTCAGGCAACCATACAGGCAACTTCGGAAGGGATACCAGCAGTGACAGTATAGTCTCTGGCCTGGGCCTTCGAGACCAAATACAAAAGGGATAAAGGAGTTTAACTTCGCTAGCCTGTCAGCTGGATCCTTTCTTCTGGGAACTTGGTTTAGGAAGGCGAACACAGTTGTTTATGGAACCAGTCTTTGCAGAGCTCACACTGTAGCATGAACCCACCGGCTGTCATACGGCAAATACAAAACTTTACTTCTATGTGGTCCACCATGGTTATCTTGGCTAGGCTGGCTGCTCTCAGGGAATGCATGGGCTTCAATCTCTTTTTGCTCTTGTTCTTTGAATACTGCCACCACCATGGCTGCATCTCTGATTTCCTCCAGTCTCTCCTTCAAATCACTCAAAAGCTCAAGGTCTACATCCTTTTCTTTTTTTTTTTCTATTAGTTCTTCTGCTTTTTTCCTTCTGTTTTTACCACTCCCATATATACCAATGTCAGTCCAAGGACACAACACTTGTAACAATGTATGGCTGGAGTTCTTCTGAAGAAAGGTCCACCCTGTCCATTCTCTCCAGGCCCAAGCTGCTGCCACCTGTGATTCTACCTGTGGCAGAGCATCAAGTCACATAGGGATAGGGCACCTTTTAGCAGATAAGTTTTCAAGCTGCTCCAAGTAAGCATAGTTGCTGCTACTCTGAATAGCTTCCACTTTTGCTGTCCACTCTTGAGCCTTTTGTAAGGCTTCTTTCAGGAACAATACATTGGGTAGAAAAGCTGGAATGTTTTTGGCTTCGTTGACAATGCTTTCTAAACTTGCCACACTGTGTTGAGGTCTTGCCTGTAGGCAGAACTTAGCCTTTTCTTCACATTGTTCAGAGACTGTAAGGAGCTCCTTTAGCTCAGCCATTGCTTTCTTCACGGCATGGTGGAATGCCAATCCTACTCCAGAGTCAATCAGTTTTTTCATGATATCCAAAGTGACTTGCTGTAGATCTGAGAGGGTCAATCTTACTTCATCCAACCACCAAGCCTGCTGTAGCTCTTGCTTCAGTCAAGGTAATTAGCTCTACATAGACTAGAGCCCATGCCTATCAATATCTGGAGTTTGGAAGAATCCGGAGTTTCATCCATCATTGCTTCATGAGCTCGTTCATGGAACTCTTCCACATCATCAAGTAGATTCTTTACTTGTCGAGCTTGGCTGATAACGCATGGAAGACTAAAAAGTTGTTGGACAAAGGCCTTCAATTCTTCTACTGTCAGCTTGGTCCGAGTTCTCCCAATAACGGTCTGCCTGTGTTCCTGGTTTTTGCTCAGAAGCAGCTGGGCCACAGAAGCACAAGTTTCAGCTGCTTTTACAGCATCCTTGAGCTTTTGAAAGAGATCATTTTCTGGATATTTCCTATCCTCAGCATCATCCAGCATTACTCACAATTGAATCAAATCTTACTTGTGGTTGAAATTAGCAGATAATGTTTCTGTAACATGACTGACCCAAGTGTCATAGAGTTGTGCCCTGACTTTTACACGATAAAGAAGTGAAAGGAGATCTTCTAAAAGGTAGCAATATCTAAGACATTTCTTCTGCATGGGGCAGGGGCACAGATCAGTTGGATGGTAGAGACATACAAGCCGCTCAGGATTACAGGAGCATGTGAAAGCAGAGAGAAAACACGTGGTTCTACATGCTGAACACTGTCACTCATCATCTGGAACAAGTTCAAACACTTCTTCTTCTGACATCAGGACACCCATTTGTACAATAGGCTCCCTTAATTTTGTTTCTGCTTCAGTCATGAGAGTCAATTCTTTGCAATCCATAGCAGCCAGCCCCACATCTAAGCATTTTGGGTCTGCTGCCACCCTGAAAATGAGTTCTTCATGTCAAAAAACACAATGGCACCTTAGGCATCAGTAATGATTTACACACTGACGTCCAGTCAGCAGTACAGAATTTCACAGCTTCAGCAAAGTTGTACCTCTGGTTAAATCCAGAATGACAGGAACAAGGAAATGTCACAACAAATTCACCCGAACACTCATTGGTCCTGTACACAGTCACATCATGCTCCATTAGCACATTGGGGTTCATGATGTTGACTAATTGATGTAGCAGATCAGGCTGAGACTCAAATAACTCAGGGGCCAGCTCCCTCATCACCTCTTTAAGTTGTTCTGAAGCATGAGATGGTACACCATACAATGTCTTTGGCTCGCCCCAATGCAAGTAATGAATGGAATAACTCCAGTGATCTTTAATGTGCCAGCAAAAAGAAGACAAACACATTCCCACATAGAGCCATGGCACCTTCATACCAGAAATATCTACATTAATGTGTGCAAGAACACACTGGTCCAGGACAGGCATGTTATTCAAATTCCAACCAAAAAGTGCACATTCCTCTTCTTCAGGCAACATCTTTCTCCGACCATCCTTCACAGGAAATCCACTTCCAAAGTCTTTTGAGGAAATATCAGCTCCATACTCTACAATAACATCTTCTTCAATGCTGCTAACCAGCCATCAGAATTCCTTTTCTACTAGTTCTGTGGGAACCATATAGACTGGCATATTGAAATAATCAGACTTAATCTGCCATCTCTCCAAAAGCTCTGAAGTATACAGAGAAGAGGGAGAAGAGGGGGAAAAAACCTCTCTATTTACCTTTAAAAATGTATATATGTTGTTTCCAAACAAAATAGACAACTAATACTGGTCAAAATCCCAATCTAATTTTTTTTTCAATATCCAGTATCAACCTGGAAAGGTCTATGCTGGTACCAAAAACAAAATAAATTAAATTTTCCTCCATCACTCTAGAAAAAACACAATAGTAATTACAGACAGGTGAAATAAAGTTAGAAGGAAAATGATCAGCAAAAGTAATAAAGAGTTTGGTGATAAGCTTCAAGGACAATTGTGAGCCAAAAGATAGCATGTATAGAACAAAAGAGACAAAGAGAAAGACAGCTGTGCAAAGTTAAGACAGTTACAATGATAAAAGGAGACAATCAGAAAACAAAATCACAGTAAAGGATGGAACAGTGAGGGGAAAAAGTCTGTGAAAACAAACTTCCATCATGATTAGCGTTGTACAGCAACAACATTGTACCATCCCACCAAATACTTCCCCCAACAGACTCTTACACTGCCACCTCTAAATCATGAAAATAACTTAGGCCAACAGTGGAAAACTTTGAGAATTTCTTAAACTGATATCAAAAAGATGCAAAATAATGACTATCATCTTTCAAATATCTTCCCTGTTACACAATGTTCAAGATACAAAACTAGAAATGCTAAGTCCAAAAACAGAGTATACTGGAACACAAAATGAGTATCTGGTACAAAAGTGTGATCATTTTCAGATTAGTATGTCATAAATGACCACTACTTTCTACAACTGTTTCTTTTTCCAAATACTTCAATTATTTAAACTATATAATAATTTGAAGGATTTGATTCCTTAATAAATAAAAGCATTAAATAATAATGATCTTAATAAATTATGTATCTCAAATAATTCTAAAGATATTCAACTTTAATCAAATGAAGTAAACAGGCTGAAATGATAAAAGCTCTATTAAAATGCACTTAATTCTCCACTAGTATATCAACATGACTAACAGTTATGATACTATAAAACTCATAATTTGCCTCATTAATTCCAAATCTATGACGTTACAGTCAAATCTTCCTAATGGAGACCACAGATTACTACAGAGTAAAATAATTCAAATAGTCATTAATATCATTTTATTGAAGCACCTTCAGGAAGCCTCAATAGATTAAAGGCACATTTTATGGCTAATTTTCAACTTACCTTGGAATGAGCTATTCATTCTGGGAATAATGACTAAACTGCCTCTCATTGTTCTGTCACTTAAAAAAGAAAAACACCATGATAATTGGGTTAAAATAAGCCGTACCTTACTCCTAAGTTTGCATCCATATTGGTATAGGGCAAGAGGGACCCAGAAAAGGAGGAAACGACAATGTATGTGATGTGAGTATATGATTACTTTCCAGAGAGTTACCTTCCAAGCACTACCATGGCATCTTCCCCTAGTTTACTTTGAAGATAAACATTAAGAATTGTCCTATAAAATTTACTACTTTATTTGTAGAAGTTAAAATGCTGGGAAGTGCTTTTCTGGAGTAAAAGAAATTTTCTCCTCACAATTCATTTTGACTTCAGAACCAAATTCCTAATCTATATTTTAAAAGCATATAAAATCTTCCATGACATGCATATTAAATTTCTTGCCAGTCATTTCTATCATATTTTGCACACCCTGATGATTTCTATTTTAATACTTAAATGTATTTTTAAGTTATATCAAATTCCCTTTGGAATTAGGGGGAAAGATAGAAATTAAAAAGGAATTATTAATTTATTCAATATTTAGTAGTTACCATATTCCATGTGTTAGTTTTCCATTACTATCGCTTCTCGGCCTTTTGGCTAAGATCAAGTGTAGTTTTCCATTACTGTAACAAATGTCTGAGAGTAAGAGAAAAGGTTTAATGATTAGCAAAGTTTTGAAGGTTTCGGTCTATGACATATTGGCTCTGCAGCACATGATGGCAGGAGCACATGATAAAGCAAAGCTGGTCACTCCATGGTGACCAGGAAGCAAAGACAAAGAGGAAGAGACTGGCATCATACAATCCTGTTTGAAGGCACACCACCCAGTGACCTAACACTTGCCACTGGTTCCCCACTTTATAATGGTTCCACAAGTTTCCAACAGCACTACAGGCTAGGGAGTAACCCTTAAACCCACAGGGCTTTAAGAAACATCTATTCAACCATGGCATTCCAAGTTCTATCGTAGGCACTTAGGATACACTGGAGCTTGAATCCTAGTGAGAAGATAAACACACATGGTAAATATGTCAAGAATCTTTCAGTGCTCAAGACAAAGATAGAGTAAGGGGCTACAAAGTGAACATAATGTAATAGTTTTAGATAGAGAAAGCCTCTGTAAACAAGGGGTACTTGAGCAAAAATATAAAAGAAATGAAAGCGGAAGTCATGCAGTGATCTCAATAACATTCCAGGTAGAAGAAAATAGTACATAAAAAAACTTAGAAATGGAAATAGGTTTGTACTTTTCAAGAATCAAAAAGTTTGTAGGGTGTCAACAAGAGTAAGATGGAGGACAGTAAGACAAAAAAGTCAGACACACAGCAAGATTCTGGGTTAAGCCTATAAACATAGTAAAGAGTTGGATTTCACCTAGAATATAACAGAATACAAGTTTTGAGTAAGACATATGACATAACCTCATTTATTTGTTTTGCTTAAGCTACTGGATCATAGACTCTATAAGTGCAAGGAGGAATAAAAAAGAAAACCAAGCCAGGTGTGGTAGTACACACCTGCAATCCCAACACTCTGGGAGGCTGAGGTAGGAGGATTGCACATTCAAGACCAGCCTAGGCTATGTAAAGAGTTTGTGGCCAGCCTGGACCGCACCAAGACCTTTTCTCATTCATAAACAAACAAACAGTTATTCTATTGGTTTATATGCAAGATGACAGAAGGTTTGAAGATGAAGTAGGGCAGTAAGTAAAAGAATAAGGTAGTAACTAGATATATTTTGAAGAAGAGTAAACAAGATTCCATAACAAAATAGGAGCAAGAGGTAAAAGATTTTGAGACAACTTACAGGCTCTTGATCTAAGTGACACAATGCTGTTAAACATCCTGGTGGGCCGGGGATTTAGCTCAGTGGTTCCGACGCCTGCCTCGCAAGCTCAAGGTCCCGAGTTCGATCCCCGGTACCAAAAAAAAAAAAAAAAAAAAAAATCCTGGAGACATTAAACAACATGTTAAAGTGTTCTAGACATATATTGACATCTATCAGGATTTGACTTTTGAAGTGAAAGAACTTACCAAATTTGCCTAGAGAGCATAGATAGATGGAAAGGAGAATATAAAGCAAAGCATTGGAGTACTCCATCATTTAAAGATGGGAAAAGGAGGAACTAGCTAAGACAATAAGGAAAGAACAAATAGTTCAGGCAGGAACATATAGTGTGCCAAAATCCAGGATAGGAAGACATTCCTTTAAAATTTTGCTGATATGCTAATTAAGAGAATCCTAATAGTTGATTCTTGAATTTAGCAAAAGTGGAATTGTCGACCTTTGCAAGCAAAGTTTCAACAGATTGGCAGGGGCAAAAGTCTGACCAGAATTGATTCAAAAGAAAATATGACATGAGGCGGTGTAAATATATGTGTAAATACATGCTACTTACTCTTCAAGGAAATCTCTTCCTCATCCTCTATTACAGTAAAGGTCCAGAATTGAGTCTCCTATTATTGGAACTGAAGTTCAGCTACATAATGAATTACTTTTTAAATACATTATATTGAATACCTAATAACTAGGGTTTTTTTTTTTACATTTTCCAGGAAATAATTAAGGATTATAAAGAATTCTCATTAAATCATTGCATTCATTAGGGAAAAATCAGAAGGGATCCAAAAGCATCATAATAAAGGTTACATGAGTAAAATGTGTTATATATCCATTCACACAATAGTGTGTTATGACTACTAAATCATAGCATTAAAAATGTATTTATTGACACAGAAACATTCCCTAACATCACTAACTTTAAAAAAAAAAAAAAAGGATAAAAATCAAATCCTAATACCATGTGCTCTGTAACAAAATGTATTGGAGGAAAGAAGTATGGCTATGTTCATATAAAGGAAAAAAGGTCCAGAAGTACAAACCAAAAAGGTAACAGTGGCTAACAGTTTGGTAGGATTACAGTTGGCAATTCTGCTAGCCAACCATAATAAAATAGGGTTATTTTCTGAGAAAAAACCAAAAGGATAAAATTTAAAAATTTAAAGGATAAAATTCCTATATATCCTTCAAGATTACCTCTAATATCAACTAAAGATTGTCCTGATTCCCCTTTTCTTCCTCAACCCTGCAGGATAGGTGAAGTGTTCTCATCTATGCTCCCAGACTATTTTAAACTGACAGTTTTTCAAGATTCAAATACAGATAAATCAATGGCATTAAACTTAGTAAACTGTGCCCATTCAATAAGCTTTCATTGGTTTCATTTATTCCTACAACAAATTATTTGACATGCTGCAGTTTTCCCTCACTAATCAGTAACTTAATATACTACAAGGTTTATTTTCTTTTAAACTAATGCCTCAAGAGTCATTTCAAAAATTTATGAGAGCCTTTCTGTATTCTAAGACTCAAGATTTTATGAATTAGAAAATCTCTGATGCTATATTAGTATTTATACAAAGCATTTTACATTTTTTATTGTATTCAGTGTCCTATGGTAGTTTCTGGTGCATTAAAAAAAGTACAGTTCAAGGTGTGATGACCTATTTTCCTAAATTGCTGAAGATCAGAACTGAGAATGAATTCCCTACATCTGGAGTGATTAAGTTATAGGATGTACATTAGCAGTCACATTTAATTTAGGACCTAAACAAACAAAAACCAATTTTTCACAAGTCTTATTAAGAATAAATAACAGACATGTTTACACATAGGACTGATATACAAAGGAGAAGAAAAGTTCACCCTCTAGACTATCTGAAAATAATCTTTATATAACAAAATAAAATTTAAAATTGGATAAGACCGTGTTTTGTTTATAATATAAAGCCACCATTTATTATTCCTCATCTATCCCATCTGAGTAGTCAGAGAAATATAACCTTTCCTCTTATTAAAATAAGAAAGACAATATGTTTTCAACATGGCTTTTAAGAATTAGAAAACGTAAGCAAAGTGCTTACCAAACTCCCTAGCACAATAAATAGTTCCTGTCTTCTTATTGTCACCACCAAGCCAGGCAACAAAAGAGAATGACAGTATCAATGCCCATTCAGACCAGTGGAAGATGGAAGTAGACCAGAAGTTTTATCTTTATTTAGCTAGCCTTCTAATCTTAAAAATCAAACAGTTCTAATCAAAGAAGCACCTTCCTACTCTGTTCTCTTATCCCAGCCCACCAATTTATGGACAGTGGCACCTAGCAGTGATGCTCTGACCACTGTTCTGGTTGTTATGTTTTCTATTTCATGCTCATGTTCTGCCACCTTACATTCTTCTATGGTTTGAATATGCACCTTCAAAAGTTTATTTGTTGGAAAATTAATCCCTAAATTCACATGTTGACAGTAATTTTGAGGTGGGGACTTTTCAGATAATTAGAATTAGGTGAAATCATGAAGGTGAGTTCCCATGATGGCATTTGTGGCTTTATAAGAGGAAGAGTGAATTTTGCTAGGTCTCACCTCATGATGCCATGCTATGATACAAGAAAGCCAATGCCACAGTCTTGAAATTCCCAGCCTCCAGAACCATCAGCCAAATAAATCACTGTTTCTTTATAAAGTAACAAGTTTCAGGTATTTTGTTATAGCAACAGTGAACAAGCTAAGACACATTCTCTCTGATTCAGCACTGCAGACCTAATCCTATTTTTAATGTTCATTCCCTAGCAGAAAGTCACCTACCACATATTTGGCCCAAAATAAAATAGTCCCAAATTTGGAAAATAACTTCTACTAATATTCACAAATTGTATTCTAAAAAACAATTTATATCTAATGTCAACTTACAAGCACTAACATAAAATTTCTGTATTTTTATAAAAACCAATGCTTGTTCATTATATAGACAAAAGGGTACAAATATCAAAAGAATAGGTAAAAGTTGCTTGAATTTTTAACCTCATATCTAGTCTAGGCATAAGAGAAAATCCTAAGTCATTGTTTATAGGAAAGGTGGTTTAAATGTATAATATTTGAAGACTCAGTTCTGACAACATGATGGAAACTTTCCCATGATAAACATCTACAGAAACTTATAAAATAGAACCAAAATGCTTTTCATTAATATACTGCTAATTCTGCAAGACAGAATTCCTAAAGTTGAAAAGGGAAATAAGGTTGTTCTCTGGTGCGCAATCAACCCAGAAGTATACTGTAAATGCTAGGATAATGAGTATTATACCCAAACTTGGACAAAAGCAAAGTCTAAAATGATAGTGCTGAACATTATACTCACAATAGGACAGAAATGATATCTAGTTAGAACTGTTCACACTCTACAAAACTCTCAAAAGGCTGTATCTTCTATAACAGAGGGACTACAGACAATACATGTGATAAAACTCAACAAAGAAACAAGAAAGGTTAGGCTGGTTCAGGCTCTGAGCTTTGGGTAGAAGACAAAGGATAAGAAGAAGGATGGGGGGAGTGAATCTGCGAAATTCAGAATTTCATAAAGCTTTGAAAAAATGAGTAACACTCTGAAGAATTTAAGCGCATTATAAAGGAATGCATATCAATAGAAGAGAATAAAAAGTCCACAAATAGACCCAAAATATATACAGGTTTTTAGAATAAAGATTGCATGTTAAATCCATGGAAAAGATAAGAGTTCAATAAACAGTGTAAAAACACATAGGTAGCTATTTCAGAGAAAATGCAGTTGGATACTTCATACTTTGCAACATATTAATTTCCAAATGAGCCTAAAACTTAAAAGCAAAAGATTAAGCCACAGGGCCAGGGATTTAGCTCAGTGGTTCCACTGCCTGCCCTGCAAGCAAAAAGACCCGAGTTCGATGCCCGGTACCCAAAAAAAAAAAAAGATTAAGCCACAGAAGTATTAGCATAAGCCATGGGAGAATTCTTATATAACTTTAGTGAAGGTCCTCTTCAATTTATAACATGAAATTCAACAGCTTCAAGGACAAAACTGGCCATTTCAAGTACCTAGTATTTTAAAAACATGACCCAAAGTGAGTAAAACAAATGGCAATCTAGAAAATGAAAGAACAAGTTAATTGCAACTCATCAATTTGGAAGCAAAAGGCAGTTTTTTCACCAAATAAAGAACTAATACGAAGAGTAAGGGAAAGTATCAACAGTTCAAAAGGGAAAAAAATGTGGACAGTTCCCAGAACAACCAATATAATAAACTATTCATAATATGAGAAATATAAATGTAAATTTCATTAAGATACAATTTACTTCCTTTCTAATTGGAAAAGATAAAATATTTGAAAAGGTACTGCATCGTGAGAAAAGGTAGCATTATATACATATTATGGATTAAAATGTGAATTAGTTTAATTTATAATATCCATCAAATTGTAAAACTTACATACACTAATTGAGTCATTTTAATTCCATAAATTTATTCAATAGGCATTTTTTCTTAAATGAAGAGAAATACATACTTTATAGTGCTTTCAGTGTCAGAAAGAAAATACATATGGTTTTAGATGTCTGTTTTCAAAAATGGCTATCAGAAAAAAAGATAAAAAGGGGGAAATAAACCCAAAAAATAGCTACCATGAATTTTATACCAAATTAGAAACATCTTGAAAAATCTGCTTGTAAAAAGTAAATGTTTACCTGACGCTGTTATGACTGCCTTCTTATTATTACACTTTCAGATATCTCCATTTTACATCTTTATATGATACAATCCATTCAGTTAACAATTTTTGAAGAATACGTACAAGCAAAGAATAATACCATGTAAGAACTATGAAAGTAATTTAGTTATTTACTTATTAACCAACGTAGGGAAAGAGCTGACATGGATAATTATTTCACCAAAAACCTATAAGACAAAAATATTCTCCTTCAATAACAGTTTTCTGAGCTACAATACTATAAAAAGCAATGTTCAAAAAGATAAAAGTGAATTGAAACTATATATGATATTAACTACACAGTAGGATTTGCTGGTGCTGTGTAGCAAAACTTATGCTTATTTCAAAGGCATACTATCAGTGTTTAATTTCTTTAACAAACCCAGAAATATAACTAAGTCCGTTTTAATGTTTTAGTTATGGATTATATTGTCCCTTCTACAAAAAGTGTCTAGTATGTTGGTCAAAATCTCAAGCAACAGCTATAGGGAAATTAATGAGCAGGCCAGTTGCAGGTCATTAAAGCAAAGTGATCAATTATTTTCTTTAAGGAAAACAAGAATATAGCAACACTTTTATATCAAAAACTTGAACATTTTTAAAGACTTTTTTCTAGTGTGAGACCATTAAAAAATACGAAGATTGAGACATTTCTAGGTAAATGGGTGCACATTAAGACCATACTACTAAGTGAAATAAATCAAACACACATGTTTAAGTATCACATTGTTTCTCTGGTGTGAGAAACTAAAAGGGGAAATAAGGACCAAAATGTATAAGAGATACTCGGAAATAGGAAGAAATGTTCAAATGGGAAAGAAAGCAAAAGATGGGGGAGGGAGGGAAGGAAGGAAAAGGAAAAAACAATAGAAGGAAAAACTGGAAAGAAAGGTTTTCTAAATAAGGAGGGGAAGAGGGGTTGGAGGGGAGGGGATTGGGGAAAAAGAATCAAGATATATTATGTACAGGTCTCCCAGTGACAAGTGAGCAGACCAGTGAGGACCTCAACTGGACCAGTAAGAACCTCAGCCACCTGTGGCTGGGGCTGCTGCCAGCCCTGCCCTACCCACCCCCCATCACCTCCCCGCTCTGGCCTCCTGACTGGGTAGGTACCTGGTCCCACATTTCACACAGTGTACAGACAGGGGGTCATAAGGGCCATTGTCCTGAGCTGCATAGATAGAGCAGAAGTGAACAACAGAAAGAAGGCCTCTCTCAGGCCTCTTGATGAAAATTGAAGCCCCATGGAAAAAGTGAAAAGAATCTCTGCAATAAAGGCACACCAGACCACTGTACTTGGTAAGTTGGAGGGATCATCACCTCCCATCCGAACGAGGACTATCTTAAGGGGAAGGGAAGCTGGAACCTGCAGTAGAACCTTGCTGAGTTCAACCCTGCAGGTCAGGAAACTCATCTTGGGACTTGCAGCCAGAAATCAGCCTGAATCTCATGGGTCTGCTACTGGCTTGCTGAAACTAATTGGCTTCTATATGCACACTGTTGTCCACATTGTCTATTGTGATAGCAGAGACATACCCAGAAAGGGGGTCCTTCATTTTTATTTGTTATTTGTTATTCTCAAAATTATTATTTTTTCTTATTTTTAAATTTTTTCTACTCTTTTCAAATTTTTTTCCCTTCTTCTTTTTCCTTTTTTCTCTTTTCTTTCTCTCTCTCTCTTGCTGTCCCACATTGTTCTTCAACTCCCTTTTTGTCCCTGTTCTGGCCTTAACTCTGATTTTTTTCTCTTTTTCTTTTATCTTTTTCCATCTCTCGAATGTCATTAGTTTTAAAGGAACATAAATACAGTTTCTAGCCTCCCTATTGCTGTTAGGTTGTTCTGTTCTTGTCTTTGTTCTTTCATTCTGTCTTTTCCTCTTGTCTTCAACAGTTTCCTCGTTAAATGATCTTCCTCTGCCCTCTGGCCTCACTGCTAACCTTTCCCTAAACTACCTATGTAATCATTTCCCAACTCCTAAGGGTAGAATGTAACCTCCTTTCTGCAGGCTAAAGTTGGTATATTGAAGAGTTCATTCACTATAAAGATATTTTGTGTTGGTCCTCGATTTTCATTTAATTCACACCGTTAAAGGTGATACATTAGTAACTACCACAAATTTTTATTTTCTAAACTGTGCTTGATGCTACTGTGTTGCTCAATGTATCACTTGGGCTAAGGTGTTGTGATTGATCTAATCAGTTGTCCTTCCTGGTATAATGAAAGTGAGATATCCTAAAAGGCATTAGAGACTCAAAACCTAAAGACAAGCTATATCTGGAAGACACCTCTGAGAAACAATCATCTCGTAAGGGTTCTAAATATAAGCAAAAAAGATACTTACAATAAGCAATATCGAAGTATCAACCCAGTAATTAAACCAAGGACAGTACCAAAAACAAAAATAAAAATGAGAAGACATTTAAGCAAGGCAGAAACCCAGACTTCCATCCAACCAAAGGCAAATTCTGAGGGAAACGAGGTGGAAGTCTGATATTCAAACACCTGGACACCCTCAACTGATATCACAGGAAGTAACAAAACACATAAATGAGACTCTAGAAAACTTCGAAACACAAATAATTTCCCAGATAACTATAGAAATGGTGAACAGAATGAAAGACATGATTAGAGACTAGAGAACAGAAACACTTAAAAAAATAGATGAGTTCAGGCTGCCAGCCCAGAGGTAGGGGCATCCAGCCCACTGTTCCACGGCTCCCAGCCCAGAAGAGGTGAACCACACAGGCGCCAACAGCACATGCCCCCACTCCCGATGAACTGAGAAGGCGCATAAATAAGTCTCAAAATCAGACTTCCAAATCACCTACAGCAACCCCAAAGGGAAACGAGATGGAACATTCTGATACTCAATGACCTGGACTCTCTGAACTGGCCACAAAAGAAAAACTGGAAAAAAAAAATTAGAAATAATTTCTCAGACAGCAGCAGAGAATATGCCCATACTACAAGACATGATTAATAAATCTAGAGAGGACACAGATAAAAAAATAGAGCTGAGGAACACGATGGAATCCCAACATAGGAAACAAATGGAATCCATAAAAAAGATACAAACAGATTTTCAGGAGATTAAAAACTCCATTGGAAGTCTACACAGCAGAAGGAGCCAAGGTGAGGACAGAATTTCAGATATAGAACATAAGATTGCAATTAGTGACCAGGTAAAGAAAAATTGCTTCAGAATTATAACAGACCACAAAAAAATCAATTCAGCAGCTGCTAGATGATGCAAAGAATAACATAAGACTGATTGGAGTCAATGAAGAAAGAGGAGAGAGTGCAGATGGCATAAGAAAACTGTTCACAGAAGTAATGGCAGAAAACTTCCAAAGCAAGGGAAAAGAACTTGACATACAGATAAGTGAGGTATATAGGACACCAAATAGCCTTGATCAAAAAAAAAATCTACACATAGGCATATGATTGTTAAGATTCCAGAAACCCAACACAAGAAGAAAATTCTAAAAGCAGTGAGAGAAAAGAAACAAATCACATACAAAGGGAAGCCCATCACAGCAGACTTTTCAATACAAACCTTCAAGGAAAGAGGAGCATGGGGTGACATATTGCAAGCACTAAAGGAAAACAGCCTCCAACCCAGATTGATGTACCCTGCAAAACTATCTTTCAAAATTGATGGAGAAATAAGATACTTTCATGATAAAGAGCACCTCAGGAACTTCATGAATACCAAACCAGCACTCCAAAAAATTTTAGATAATACCTTGGAACAGAAAATGAGGATCACAACCCCAGGAAGCCCAGCAGAATGAATCCATCAGGTGTGACAAGAAATTAAATGTAAACAGGGAAAACCAAAAAAAAACTGTAAACAGGGAGAATCCAACAAAAAGAAAAAATCATGAACTTCTTCTCCCTAATGAGTGTATAGCACTCTTTTATTGTACTGATTAGTATTTTTCTGATTCTACTGTTGCAAATCTTTCCTTGTGCTGTACTGGCTATTTACCATCTTCTTATGTCTACTTTTTAATTGGGTTGTCAATGAATGAGCTGTAAGAGTTCTTTATATATTCTGATCATAGGTTATGTGCATTATAAATAATGGTCTCTTGAAGGACTACTTTTCATTTTCTCATTGATGTCATTTGAAGTTCTAAATTTTGATGGAATCTCATATATCACTTTTTTTCTTTTATACATCATGTTTCTTATGTCCTAGGAAATTCTTGCCTATATTAAATTCATAAACACTTTCCCTTATAATTTCTTCCTAAAGTTTTATAGTTTTAGTCTTTCATATTTAGGTTCATAGATCCTTTGAAGTTATCTTTATGTATGGAAATAAAGAATTGAGGTTAATTTTTTACACACAGATACCAGGTGTTCTAGTGCCATTTGCTGAAAACACTATCTTTTCCTCTGCTCTTGAATTGAGTTTATGTTCTACAAAATGTTACTGTTATGTAATCTTTAAAATCTCAGTGGACCATATATGTGTGGTTCTATTTCTAGATTCTCTCTTTTGTTCCAATGATCTATGTCTTTCCTTACGCCAACACTGCCTTGATTACTGCAGCTTTAGAGGAAGTCTTAAAATTAGATACTAAATGTCTTCTAACACTGTTTTTTTTCTTTTTACTTTTCTAGGTCCTCTGTACTCCTACATAACTTTTAAATTTCAATATCCAATTCTTCATTTATAGCAAGTATACATAGACCTGAATTTTTATATATTCCTTGTGTTTTCTAATCCTGCTAAATTCAAATACAAGATCTAGGGCCTTCTAGAGATTTCTTAGTATTTTCTCTGTAGATGATCATTCATCTACATATAAAGATTTTGCTTCTACCTTGCCAATCCTATACTAATTGTGTCATTTTATTGCCAGACTATTTTGGTTTGGGCCTATGTTTCAAAGTTTAATGGACAGATGAAGAGTAGGCATATCTGCCCTTGTTCTTCACCTTTGAGAGAAATCATTGCATCTTCTCCATTCATATAAGACATTTTTTCCTGGAAGTATGGAGTCCATGTCTTTGATCTGTTAAGAAGGTTCTGTTCTACTACTAGTCTCCTGATAGCTTTTACCAAGAACAGTTGTAGAATTTAGTCCAATACTTTTCCTCAACTACTGACAGGATATGGCCTTTTCTTTCTGCTTTAAATGTTTGATATAATTTATCAGTTAAAATGTATATGACTCTGTTGTTGTCATATAGGTAGGTTTTCAAGGTAGGACTATGCTTTCTTTAATAAGTGCTATTCAAATTTTATATTTCCTCCAGGGTCAGTTTCATTAATTTGTCTTCCAAGATACTTCTTAGAAGTTGTCCAATTTATTTCAAAAAAGATTTTTGTAATATGCTTTCTATATCCTTCTAAATTCTGTAAAATCTGTGGTAATGTCTTTCTAGATCTTGATATTGTAATTTTAAAAATGTATAATTGATATTGTGTAATAGGAAGAAAAGGTCTAAAGGAATGGGGAAGTTGGAGGGGTAGGGGAAAGGGAAGAAGGGAAAACAAAAATATGAGAAAAGGAAAAAAATAGAAACAAGGTCTTTGCAAATAGGGAAGGGTGGAGGGGGTGAAGGGAGGGCAGGGGAAGGGGAAAAAAATAAGAACCAAGATACTCATGTAAAGGTACAAGATCCCAATGATGAATGTAACTGTATTTTATACCTAAAATGTACCAATAAACAATGAAAAATAAAAAGTAGATGAGTTCAGGATCATGATCGAAACCATGAATGCCCAACATAGGAAAGAAATGGAAACCATGAATGCCCAACATAGGAAAGAAATGGAATCCATGAAACAAATTCAAACAGATATCCAAGAGATTAAAAACTATTGAAAACATGTACAGGAGACTGAGCAAATCTGAAGACAGTATATCAGATATCCAAGACAGGATGGCAGTCAATTACCATGAAAACAGAGATCTCTTAAAAATAGTAAGGGACCATGAGAAATCAATCCAACAGCTCCTAGAAGATGCAAAGAAGAATAATATAAAACTGATAGGAGTCCATGAAAAAGCAGAAGAAAGTACAAATGACATAAAAAAAAAATTGTTCACAGAATTAATGACAGAAAACTTCCCAAACAGAGCAAAAGAATCTGACATACAGATAAGTGAGACATATAGGACTGCAACTAGCCATGATCAAAAAAAGTCTACACCTAGAAATATAATAATCAAGATTCCGGAAACCCAAGAAGAACAAAATAACACAAGCAGTTAGAGAAAAGAAATAAATCACATGCAATGAAAAGCCCATCAGAATCACAGCAGACTTTTTCATCATAAACCCTCAAGTCAAGGAGAGCCTGGAGTGAAGTATTTCAAGACCTAAAAAAAACAACCTCCAACATACACTAATGTATCCTGCAAAACCATCTTTTAAAATTGATGGGGAAATAAAATACTCCCATGACAAAGAACACCTGAGAAACTTCATGAATGCCAACCCAACACTCCAGAAACAATTCTCAACAATAACCTAGAAAAAGATAACAATGGTCACAACTTCATGAGGCCCAACAGAGGAAATTCATCACACAACCCAAGAAATTAAAGGGAGAGGGTGAAAAATAAAAATGAACCAACAACAGGAAAATAACATGACAACGGTAAATCAATATATATCAGTTATAAACATTAATGTTAATGGCATCACTTCACGAATTTAAAGAAATAGACTGACAGAATGGATGAAGAAGCAAAATCCAACAATATGCTGTACAAAAAGAAACTCATAAACTGAAAGTAAAAGGATGGAAAACAGTCCTCCATGTGGAAGGAATTGGGAAAAAAGCCAGGGTAGCTATCTTATTTGCAAACAAAGAAAATTTAAAAACAAAATTAATTAAGAGAAACAAAGAAGGTCACTACATCCTTGTGAAGGGAACAACCCAAGGGGAAGAGATGACAATCATAAACATATATGCACCAAATACTAATGACCCCAACTATACAAAACAAATATTAGGGGACATGAAAAGCCAAATAAGCACTAATACACTTGTAGTGGGGGACCTCAATAACCCACTGTCAGAAATAGACAGACCATCTAGACAAAAAATCAACAATCAAATACTAGAACTGAACCAAGCTTTCGAACAAATGGACTTAATAGATGTCCACAGAGTGTTCCATCCCACAAAATCAGAATATACATTCTTTTTGACTGCACACAGGTCATTCCCCAAAGTAGACCACATACTAGCTCATATAA
This sequence comes from Heterocephalus glaber, assembly GCF_053883595.1. NCBI lineage: Eukaryota > Metazoa > Chordata > Mammalia > Rodentia > Bathyergidae > Heterocephalus > Heterocephalus glaber. The sequence goes on along the minus strand of NW_028258294.1, from coordinate 24,433,642 downwards.
TATGTTTAAGTACATGCAAAGAAACTGAAGTTATCTTGTATATAATATCAGACCATAGTGCAATTCAACTGGAGATCAATAGCATAAGAAAGCCCAAGAACTTCACAAACACTTGGAAATTGAATAACACTCTCCTGAACAACCAATGGGTCACAGAAGAAAATAAAGAAAAAAAATGAGACATATTTTACAAATAAATGATAATGCCAATACAACATACAGGAATGTATGGGACACAAATGAAAGCAGTTCTACAAGGGAAACTCATAGCAGTGAATGCCCACACTAGGAAAACAGAGCGAGCTCAAATAAACAACCTAATGCTGAATCTTAAGCACCTAGAAAAAGAAGAGCAAGACAAACCCACAGCTTGTACAAGGGAGGAAATTATAAAGATCAGAGCAGAAATCAATGCAATGGAGACTAAGAGAATGATACAAAACATCAGTGAATTAAAGAGTTGGTATTTTGAAAGAATAAATAAAATCAATAAACCCTTAGCCAACTTTATCAAAAAAAGGAAAGAAAAGGCTCAAACACATGCAATTAGGAATGAAAAGGTAAAGTCACAACAGATCCAGCAGAAATCCAGAGGATCATCAATACCTACTTCAAGAACCTGTATTCTAATAAAAAAGAAAACACAGAAGAAATGAACAGATTTCTAGATACATACAAATTACCAAAGTTGAACGAAGAAGATAAAAATATTTTAACCCCCCCATTACAATCAGTGAAATTGAAAACGTAATAAAAACTTTACCAACAAAGAAAAGCCCAAGTCCTGACTGCTTCACTGCTAAATTCTACAAAACATTTAGAGAAGAACTACTGCCACTACTCTTCAAACTTTTCAGTGAAACTGAAAGGAAAGCAATACTTCCAAATTCATTCTTGGAAGCAAGTATTACTTTGATTCCAAAACCAGGGAAAGACCCTACCAAAAAAGAGAATTACAGGTCAATCTCCTTAATGAAAACAGATGCAAAAATCCTCAAAAAGATAATGGCAAACAGAATCCAGAGGATCATCAAGAAGATCATACACCCTGACCAAGTCAGATTTATCCCAGGGATGCAAGGATGGTTCAACATTCATAAATCAATAAATGTAATGCGCTATATTAACAGAGCCAAGGACAAAAACCATATGATCATCTCAATAGATGCAGAAAAAGCATTTGACAAAATTCAACTCCAATTCATGATAAAAACTCTGCAGAAAACTGGAATAGATGGTCTTTATCTCAACTGGATAAAGGCTATGTATGAAAATCCAACAGCCAACATCATACAAAATGGTCAAAAACTGAAAAGCTTCATGCTAAAATCAGGAACAAGAAAAGGATGTCCACTATCAGCACTACTGTTCAATATAGTTTTGGAAACATTAGCCACAGAAATTAGACAAGAGAAAGAAATAAGGGGAATAAAGATAGGAAAGGAAGACCTTAAACTTCTTAAACATCATTTGCTGATGATATGATACTCTACATAGAAGACACAAAAAATTCTGCAAGTAGACTTCTAGACTCAATTGACAGATTCAGTACAGTTGCTGGATACAAAGTCAACAATCAAAAATCAATAGCCTTCTTGTACACAAATAACATACTGCCTGAAAGAGAAATTAGGGAAACAATCCCTTTCACAATAGCATCCTCCAAAAAAAATGAAATATCTAGGAATCAATCTAACAAAGGAAACAAAAGACCTTTACAATGAGAACTACAGCACTCTGAAAAAAGAGATTGAAGAGGATATAAGAAAATAGAAATACAGCCCCTGTTCCTGGGTAGGAAGAACCAATACAGTGAAAATGGCCATACTTCCAAAACTGCTATACAGATTCAATGCAATCCCAGTTGACATCCCAACAGCATATTTCATAGAATTAGAGAGAACAATCCAAAAGTTCATCTGGAACCAGAAGAGACCTAGAATAGCAAAAGCAATTCTAGGCAACAGAGTCATGGCAGGGGGTATCACAATTCCCAACTTAAAACTGTACTACAAAGCCACTGTGATAAAAACAGCATGGTACTGGCAAAGAAACAGACCCAAGAAGCAGTGGAATAGATTAGAAGACTCACAAACAACTCCAGATACACTCAGCTACCTCATCTATGACAAAGGAACCAACCTTCCTCACTGGAGGAAAGATAGCCTCTTTAATAAATGGCGTTGGAAAAACTGGATTTTAACTTGCCAAAGATTAAAACTAGAACCCCTATCTTTCACCATGCACTAAACTAAAATCTAAGTGGACTAAAGATCTAATATTAAAACAGAAACTCTAAACTTCTGGAAGACAAGTTAGGTAGAACTCTCAAAGGCATTGGCATAGGAAAGGACTTTATGAACAAATGCTCAGTAGCACAGGAACTACCACAAAGAATCAACAACTAGGACCTCATTAAAAAGCTTCTACACTGCAAAAGAAACCACCAACAGAGCCAAGAGACAACCTACAATGTGGGAAAAAAATTTTTCCACCTGTTCCTCAGACAAAGGTCTACTATCTAGAATATATAAAGAACTAAAAAAATCAGACCCCCAAATATAAAGACCCAATTCAAAAATGAACAGACATTTCTCAGACAAAGAAGTAAAAGCAGCAAATAAACATATGAAAAAATGTTCAACATCACTGGTCATTTGAGAGTAGATGAAAACAACACTGAGATTCCACCTCACCCCAGAAAGAATGGCTGCTATCATGAAATCAATAACAAATGCTGGTGGGCCTGTGGGCAGAAAGGAAAACGTCTTCATTGTTGGTGGCAATGCAGACTGGTGCAAGCACTGTGGTAATCAATATGGAGATACCTCAAACAACTAGGATTGGAAGTCCCATTTGACCCAGCTATTCCTCTACTGGGTATCTTCCCAAAAGAATTAAAAGGATCATACCACAGTGATATATGCTCACCCATGTTTATAGAGGCACAGTTTGTAATAGCTAAAACTTGTAAACAGCCCAATTGCCCATCAACTGGTGACTGGATAAAGATGTGGTTTTTTAATAAAATGGGAGTACTACTCAATCATAAAGAATGACAAAATAGAGACATTTATAGATAAGTGGATGCACACTGAGGCCACACTCTTAAGTGAAATAAATAGCACACAATTGTGTAAATACCAAATAGTTTCTCTGGTATGAACAACTAACAGTATAAATAAGAATCAAAATGTATAATTGATATTGTGAAATAGGAAGAAAATGTCTAAAGGAGTAGGGGAAATGGGAGGGGAAGGGGAAAGGAAAGAAGGGAATGGAATTAATATGAGAAAATCAAAACAAAGTGTTTGTAAATAGGGAAGGGTGGAGGGGGTGAAGGGAGGGCAGGGGAATGGGGTAAAAATAAGAACCAAGATACACCATGTAAAGGTATAAGATCCCAATGAGGAATGTAACTGTATTGTATACCTAAAATGTACCAATAAACTAAATGGAAAATAAAAGTTATATTATGTACAGGTACAAACTTCTTATGATGAATATGATCATTATGTATATCAAAAATGTACCAATAAAATTTTTTAAAAGTTGAAGATTTTTCCCTTTATATACAATTGGAATATGACAAATGTATTGGACTAATTAATGTCAATCTTGTCAACTCGTCAGCTGTCCTACCCCATACTTATACCTTTCTTTCCCTATGTTTGCAGCTAGGAATTGTCTTCTGTTCTATTTGCCCCACTAAGAAAGATTCAACAAGATCATTTGTCATTTCCAGGACAAAAATGCAACAGAAAACTGGTAGAAAGTTTATGACAAAATGTAGCTGGAGAATAAAGCTACTATCTTTGGAGGATTCTTTCTTACTCACTGAAAGATAAAACTTTGAACTCTTTTTTTAAAAAAACAAATAGAACTGAAGGAATAATATGACCAACATGCTTTTCCCCTTTTTTAGAAAGAATACACAAAGTAACATTTAATTATGTGCTACATGTCAGATCATAGAAGATAATGAAACACTTTTTGATTTCCTTTTTTCAAAACAAATCTGGACGTACAGGGAATAACATGAAAGAAAACAAGCTCACAGAGGAGGTAGTATGAGGTCTCCTTTCCTGGAATACACATTCTCATCCATGTCACATGAGTTCCACCTATTTCAGGAAGCCATACCTCACCAACTCCAACACACTGACCTTGGATCAATTCCTACTAAATAATTTAGTGCTTAACTTTACAGGATCTTGGATCATTTCCTAATTTTTACACAGCTACTTCTCTCTATAACACCAAGAGGTATGATAGCTGGAATGCATATATAGCCACAATCATTGCTCCCCTACCATGCCCAACTTAAACATATATATATATATATATGAACACACTGCATATGAAATAAGATGATCAATGTACAAATGTATATTTATATAGTGTATTAGGTGGTTAATTATGCTGAGATGATTCAACAAGCTCTAGTGATCTTCAAAAGAATACTACAAAAGATGTTTTAGAAAAGTAAAGACATCTCCCTTAGTTTACATTCCACTTCAGATAGCTGAAGAACAATGATTAGAAGGTTTATGTGCTTTGAGAAACAATACAAGCAAGGTAAAAGGGAATGGTATTGTGGTGTGGGTGTTTGGAGGAGGCAAGAAACAAGGGTTGGTGGTGATTAAAATTCCTAGAATGTCTATCCATTCGTGTGCGTGTGCATATGTGTATATACGTATATAACATCACTTGAGAAAAAAATCCAAAACAAAATAAATTCCACAGAAACATAATTTATATTTCAAATGATAGTTGGATATATAATCCAGTGCCCTCATTTTACAAACATGTACCAAATCAGTAATTCCCCCCCTAAAATAAAATTAGCAACACTCTCATCACGGTCTGTACCTTACCTTTACTCAATGTTTTCCCTTCCCTATCCCTTCATTTGTCCTCCAAATAAAACTGATAGTATGCACAGTTAGGTGCATACTACTCATTTCATCATCCTACTCATTTCTACATGGGCTGCCATCATTGCTTTCATGAAACATATCATTAAAAATGATCAAAACAAAATGCCAAAAATTAAAGAACCCATGGATTCAAAAGGAAAACTCTGAAAAGTAATCATGTCTACCCTCCCTCCTGGAGAAAAGATTCCCAGCAGGGATAACTTACAAATTCCACTACATTATAAGTAGAGTGGGTGTTTATTAGGAATGAAAATAAATAATTAGTACTAATTAAGTATTTCCTTCCCTGTATACCATTTTATTTACCACCTTTTTTTTGGTACCGAGTCCTCGCGCTTGCGCAGCAGGCGGCAAAACCACTGAGCTAAATCCCTGACCCTTTACCACCTATTTTAATACTCATTACACTATCTTATATCTTGCAGTGATCATGTCCAAAAATTCAGGTGGAATGTGACCTTACTTAGCTCTTATTCCCAGACAAGTGTTTGGCACATGAAGCACACTCAAACCAACAATTATGAATGATTATGGAACAATAGTTCTGGTCTACAAAAGCTTCTCAAACTATAACCATTCATTGAAAAAGTCTACCAAAGACTGCAGTACTACTTCTGAAAAGTTACCTTATTTGTGTATCAACAGTCATTCAATAATTAAATTTTTAGGTGCTTGCTAAGTTCAAGACAAGATGAGGCTACATGATTTTAGCTATAGGTAGACTATAGGATAGAATAGATGCAAAAGAAATTAATTCATTGGGGGGGTAACTATTCTATTTTGCCAAGCACCATCCCAGATAATGCTACATAAGAACTGTTATGCCATAGTCAAATACTGGGGTCATATCTATACTAGAATGTGAGCTCCATGTCATTTCTATAATTCTAACCAGCTTATACATTGCTTGACAATGTGCAGGTTGCTAAATATAAAGTAAATCAATTTGTATTCCGACCTATCCTTTCATTTTGTTCCTTCCTTTCTAATTCTTAACTAAGAACTTTTCCATTAAAACTTGGAAGTAGCTTACATTTGCACAGAGACCTTACAGCATCACTTGCCTCTTTTGTTTCTTATCTTCAATTTCAGGATATGAATGCTCAAAAGGTTGATCAACATTAAAAAAAGCAGAGGCAAGGAAAGTATTTCCTTAACTCTATGTACCCTTATTAATTTCTTATCATCCAAGCCAAAATATTTCTAAAAGTCTACCTCAAATGTGTCCACATTTTTACCTTTTATTTGCCTCTCAACCCACTTCAATGTGTTGTTTCCTTCTACTCCAATACACCAATGAAACTGCTCACTAAATGTTTCTGAATGACTAGAACAACAATTTTTTTTTAAGTTTCTGAATAAATGTACAAAGAATATATGTAATGGGCTTTTATGGTTATGAATCTCTTTTTAAACTATTTTAATGGATCTACCAAAATATCAAAGTTATCCTGAATAATAATTTTAAGAACAGTAGAATGGGAAAAACTAGCATTTTCTGAGAAAATATTTTCTATTACAGTTAGAATGCAGCCAAAGCTTTCCTTTTCAATTTGGCCATAAGAATATTAGAGACGAGCTGGGGATTAAGCTCAGTGGTTTCGCTGCCTGCTGCACAAGTGCGAGGACTTGAGTTCGATCCCCAGTATCAAAAAACAAACAAACAAACAAACAAAGAATATTAGAGACAAATTGAATGTTCAATTATAAAAACTTACATTCATGCCCTAACTACAAGTATGTAGGAGTTCTATATTTGTATGCGCATACTTCCCCTAGAGCTAATATTCAGTGAGATGTATTTTCCCTATACCAGACTTTTACTTACTATACTTTTGCTATTTTGTTACTGTTTTTCCCCAAATGATGAGGCATCTTAAAACATTTGCTAGACAAAACCTGAACATATCTGACAGAGTGTATGGCTGGGCATATGAATGGGTCTTTTTCAAAATGTAGTCAGCTGCTTTGCAACTAGTGCATTATAACTGGATGAAGATGGGAACAACATTTTAAGAACTACCAGTCACTGATTTTCTGATTTGTCCAACAGAATTTATATACTCCTATGTCAGGAAATTTCACTTTTATTTCCATAGTACTACTAGTGTAGCTGTGTGTATAAAGGAGGCATAACAATGTTGGGCTAAAAACAAAATTGCCAACTAGGCAGTGACATATATGCCTATTCCAACTTCTCGGGAAGACTAAGGCAGGAGGATCAAGGGCAGCCTTGAGCCAAGGGCAGCCTGGGCAACACAGTGAAACCCCAATTCATTTTTAAAAATCAACATATTTTCCCCAAGAACCAATCTTAGAGGTATTAATATACATTAAAGGAATAACACTGCTAAATGACCAAGGCAAAAATACCAAAATATTTGCCAGATTCTGCTACAAACAGAATTCATGTACCATCAGAGCAGAATAATCAGTTATATGTGGGTATAACTTCAGATATTAGAAGAAACTTTAAAAATAAAACTGATTTGGCTAAACAGTTTATATAAATCCATTAACTAGGGAATGCAACTCAGTGCTAGACTGCTTACCTAGCACGGGCAAAGCCCTGGGTTTGATCCCCAGTGCAAGGAAGAAATAAAGCCACTTATATACATTAAACACACCATCAAGCTACATAGTTACAATTATTACCAACAAGAAAAAATTAAAATGTCAGCTGATTACTTTATTCAATCTAAACTAGGATAACAACTGTACTTTATACACATACCTTGTATGATATAAAGGCTTGCAAGCATTCACAGTTTAAAAGTTCATAGTGTACATCATTCAAAGTCCACAAAATTAAGAAAGATCTCCCAATAAATATGTACAGCTCTAAATTGATAAAGGGAAATTTTTGTTTGATACAGCCAGCCAAAAATCACATAAGAACTTTGTGAGGTTAAGTGGATACCATAAAGAGAAAATTTGATTTCTTATGTGAGCATGAATTATGCTTTTATAAAGCCAGTCAATACGTGGCAAGGTATATAATACAATGGCTTTATAGAAACTGATAAAGAGGAGTAAATTTGAGAAAGTATTTACATAGAATGAATAATCTTATTATGAACCAAAGGTACTAAAGTCTGAGGCAGATTAGTAGTGATTAATACAATTAATGGTTGCATACAACTGCTGTTCCATAATCCAAGGACTTTTGATGATCCCTTCAGAACTTGTCCCAACCACCAATGTTAACATGTACCCCTTTTCTACCTAGATTCTCTAAAAAGCCTAACTTTTGTATCAAACTTTAGCAGTGGTCAAATAAAAATCTAACCTCAATGCTTGGCCTAGATCTAGGTCAGGTAGAAGTCCATGTTCTTAAGAAAGTTAAAATAAAAACTGAAACAAATCTCAAAATTTTCCTAAATAAGATCTAAGAAATTTTTTTAAATTGCCTGTCTCCTGGAATGCATTAGAAAGAAGAGTATCTTCTTCATAGCAAAATAATTCTAGCCTAAAAACCCAGAAAGTTCCTAGAGTTTTGCTGCTGACTATATAACTAATGAAATAACATGGTAAGGAGATGCCTGTTGTAGTCAGTTTGCAAGGGAATAGATTTACCACAGGACAGATAAATTTATAGGAGTATCTCATAATATTCAACCAAACAGTCAAATGCCGAGGGTGCAAGAGATCTGTCTGCCCTCTAGAGACCTGAAGAATCCAGCCAAGAACCTGGATTCCAAGGCAATGTCTCACATGAGTCCAACCAAAGACCTAGAGCCCACGGCAATGTCTCATGCAAGTCAAAAATTGAGGATCTGCACTGGGAAGATCCAAAAGCCAGTGGTAGAAGCTAGAAAGTCTGCGTTTGTGGGGTAAAGGATCCATGCCAGAAGGCTAAAGGATCTGAATTGCAGCCAGGAAGTGACGCTCAAGCTCCTCCAAAGAGAACAGCAGTCATCCTGGCAACAGCGAAGACCCAAGCTCCTCTGACAAGAACGGCTAAGTTGAGCTGGAAAACCAGCCCCAACAAAGCTTCTCCTGGGAAATCAGCAGCATGCATCTTCCCCTTCTGTTCTCCTTTTATGCCACTGGCAGCAATCCTCAGGTGGGTTTTCCACCCCCAGAACCACACTGACTCAGTTCAGCTGGGCATTCCCACTTACATTCACCATTAGTTAATCCAACATAGTACCCTTAAGGCAATGTGAAGCTACAGCTATATTTTCCTTTACAAAAATGACCAAACGATATCATGAAACTCTAAGAATAAAATGACAAAACTGGGGAAAGAGAAACTTAAAGGTCAGTATCTTTCTGGTACTTAAAAATGCTCTCCTCTGGTTGCCCAGACTATACCTAAACATGTAGAAGTGCACATTGTTTTAATATAAATAAATCCTTAATAAAAGCAAGTGTCATACAACGTGTTTCTTAAAATCAATCCTAATTTAAGCTGTTTCTAAACTTAGTGATCATATTATTCATGTCCACATAATAGTTTTCAAACTGTTCATATCTCTACCAACAAGTGTTTGTAATAATATGCATTAAAATAACTGTGAATATACACATTCCCATCACTGAAGTATTTCCCTTGCTAAAACTCTTTCTCCTTCCTATTTGAAGGAAGCTTTTTAAGAAAGATCTTCTCTCAATTACTCAAATTAATTAAAATTCTTATCCTCAACACTGTACTAAATTACCCTTTGACATAGTCACTAGGATATTTGCAATTACAATTATTTTCTTACATGATTTATCTATCGCATGACAGTGTACCTCTATGCTTTACCTACTGGATTTTTAGGATGTAACACTTTTCTACCTTTTTCCTTGCTAATAACTACATCACCACATCTCCTTCCTAGCTATTCCTATGACTACCAATAATCTTTTATTCAGTATTTGAAAAGGTACTCTTTCTAGGCTCTGTGCCCTTGTTTTTTTCTGTGAAAGATCTTTTTAGAAGACTGCACCTATTACTTACAGATGATTCTTAAGTTCCCAACACTTTCTAGTTTTCCAGACCCAGAAAAGCCCAATTACCTACCAAGCATTTTCACCTACATGAAAAGCATATCACATTTACCTTGTAAAAAAAAGTCAGAACTCATTAACTTTTCCCACAAATATGCCATTGTGATTTTTCTCATCACTACAGTGAACTTTCATTAAAAAATGTTAAGTATCTACCATATGTTAGGCACTGTCACCACATCCAGTCAATTTGTTTTCTAGAGTCTTTCTTTTTAAATGCTAAGGATTAAATTCCAGGCCTTGTACATGCTAAGCACGAGCTCTATCACTGAGCAACACTCTCAGCCCCAAGAATAGTTCTTGATTCCCCTCTTCCTCATCTCCTATCTTAAATTCATTTTTAAAATCCCATCATTCCTGTTTTTAAGATATATTTCCATTTCATCCACAACAACCATTATCCCAGTCCAAGCCATCTCTTACCTAGACATGGTATGTTCATTCCTCTTGTCTCAAAGTGTAGTTAGGGTAAACTATTCAAGATTGTATCACTAATTTCTTCGAAATTACTGAATTCCCAAAACAATTAGAATAAAACACGAACTCCTTACCATAGGCTGACAAATCCCTACCTCATCTTATACTACTCTTTTATCCTCATACTGGCCTTCAGCTGCTAGATCATGCCAGTTTCTTTTCCATTCTGAAACCTTCACACAGTCTTCCCTCTGCCTAGATTTCTCTCACCTACCTCTTAGGTGGCTGACTCTCCCCCTCAACTTTAGGCTGGTTTCTTACCAATCTTCAGACTTCAAATTAAGCGTCCCATTCTCAGAGCCCTCTGTTGCCCACATATTAAGGCAGCCTCTCTACCACAGTTTCTCTTAGTAACAGTATCTGATACATTTCCTTCACAATGCTTACTATACTGTAATTTACATCACTTAACTGTTTACTATTTGTGTGTCTGCCTCTAACATGACACTGCCTTGACTGTATGGTTTACTGTCATTCTCTGGCATACTACAGAAGAAGGGTTGACATACATCTAATGAGAATTCATTGCAGTTCAGCAACTGGATAAACATAAGGGAAGTCTAGGCACCAAACAGTATGTCCTAAATAGTTCCCCATACAAATACAACACTTCTTCATGTCTCTATCACAGTATGAAAAGTACTTCCGGGGTTGGGGCCAGGGATTTAGCTCAGTGATTCTGCCACCTGCCTCGAAAAGCACAAGGTCTAGAGTTCGATCCCTAATACCAAAAAAAAGTACTTCCAGGGGAAAAGATGTCTGTGATAAAAATCCCTTCCAACTCAGTTTCTGTTTCTGTTGCTGGTCTTAAGGAGAGGTTTTTTTAAAATGTGTGAAAAGGTTTTATAAATAGTTTATTCCATAAATTTAACATTCAAAAACCTAAGTATCAAATTTTTCCTTTTATTCCCTAATAAGTGCATGTATTTCCTAAAAACTCAAAGTTAAAAATGAATTTATTCCAGAAATCTTTAAAATTAAATTATCTGTCAACTGTTGTTCTTACTGGAATCATCAAACTGAGAGTGTAGAAGCAAGACATATAGAAATATTATGTCTCTGATTTTAACCTATATCCAAAATTAAAGATCACTTTTCTAGGTCATTACATTCATAATATACAGTTATTAGTACAAAGTCTATTACTACATAGGAGGAAAAATAAGAAAATTTGCAAGTGAAAAGAGTTCAATGCCTTTACAAATTGAAGTTAAAAATGTTATTGTAAAATCTAAATATATACCATGTTGCTAAGAAGATATTCTCTACATGCCTAAATTATTCTTTTAATGAGATTTTAATACAACTAACTAGTAATTTAACTAATGCCTGTATTGCTTGTTGTTCTAAACAAAAGCAATTACAGTTTTATTAATAGTTTCATGAAAATCCTCATGAAAGGGGCCGCGGATGTAGCTCAGTGGCATCATGCCTGCCTGGCAAGCACAAGGTCCTGAGTTCAATCTCTGGTACCACACACACAAAAAAATAAAATTTTAAAAATAAGGGCCAGGGATTTAGCTCAGTGGTTCTGCTGCCTGCCTCGCAAGCGCAAGGACCCGAGTTCAATCCCCGGTACCAAATTGTCTCTCATGGGATGGGAGGCACAGAAATTTATGAGTCACATTAGAGATCTCAGCACTACCTTATATGACATCTAATCAAAATTGAGGCATACTTCATCACATTGTGTGACATAGTTCTATATATGAACACAACAGATAAGCAATAAAATACACAATTTTATTCATTGGAGGTTTACTTACTATTTATTACATCTTTATTACACCTTGCTTGTGGCAGAAAAACTCAGGTAACACTAACCCCAAAACATACACACACATGTGTGCGTTCACACACTCACAGAGAATAATTCTGCTTCCTTGTGTTAATGCCTTTCTGTAATCCCCTCACCTTCATTGTGGGCAAGACTCACCCTTCTCATCAACACAGTATGGCCACAGTGACTAAATGTTAGTCCATGATTATATTACATGATATGGGTATGGTGATGTACATCATGCTTTTATACAATATTACATACAACTCCATCTTACTAACAGATAGGAGCTACAGAATCCCTTACTGGCTTAATGAAGTAAGCAATCATGTAGAAGAAACTGCAATGGTCACTAGGAGCTAAGGAAGGGTGGTGTTATTTCAGGTTGCTATAACAAAAATATCATTCACTGGGTAGCTTAAAAAATAGAAACATTTCTCACAGTTCTGGAGATAGGAAGTTCTACATCAAGGTATTTGGTTCCTGGCAAGGGCTCCCTTCTGCTTCCATGACCTACTTACTTCCCAAAGGCCCTACACCTCCTAATACCAGCAAACTACTAATTAGAACTCCATCATGTGGATTGAGGAGGTGGGGTCTGACAACAATAGCAGGTGGCCTCAAACCAACAACCAGCAAAAAAGTGGGGCTCTCAGAAGCTGTCAAAGAAGTATATTCTGGTTCTAGTCAAGCCCGAGGATGAGAAAGCAAACTGGCTACCACTTGATTACAACACTATGAGGCCAGGCGCACAAGTCCAAGCTAAGCCAGGCACAGACTCCTGACTCTCAGAAAACGTGAGATAAGAGGCAGGTTGTTTTAAAACTGCTAAATTTGTGGTAATTTTTACACAATAAGAAATTAATGCATTGTCTTAGAATTGCTCTCCAGTTTAATTTTTATTTCTTTAATATACACTAACTAATTTACACTAAAATGTGATGCCTTCAATAAATGTTTATTGGGTTTACTTAATGGCAAGAATCAGATCTTTCTGGTATATTTATATTTTAATCCTAAGATAAAACAAGTAGAAAAATGAGGGCCGGGGATTTAGCTCAGCAGCATAGCGCCTGCCTGGCAGGCACGAGGTCCTGAGTTAGATCTTCAGTACCAAAAAATTTAAAAAAATAAAAATTAAAAATGAAAGCTCTAGAAACTGCCTTTGAAACAGACCAGACACCAATGCCTTGTTCTAAAAGGGAAGAGAAGCTATAGAACCAAAGTGAGAAAAGGTCAAAGGAAAAGACTGCTTCATGTAACACTCACAGGCTGACAAAAAGGAAAAGAATCTAGAGGCAACCAGCAAAAACAATCATTACAAATACATCAACATTTGCTTTATTTCTCAGATCCCCTTACCTAGAATTACTTTTTAATAAAAGATTATTACAAATAAAAAGTATTCTATTAAAACTAATATCTGAAATTTATCAAAAAATTTAAAATTTAGAACATGAAACTACATAAGTGTATTTTCCAAGAATTCAATGATAACTTAGACTTATATAATATATGGCTTTTGAGATATAAGGAGAAAATCAATAATGATAAAAACAAAGAATCGTAAAGGTTGTAAGGGTCTAAAATATTGCTCCCAGAAAATATGGCTCTTCCAGTGAACATGACCCTGAGTAACCAAGGTAGCAGAAAACTTGCGATATTGAATCAAATCTGAAACATGAACTCAATTACTTGGATGTTCCAGACTTACGTACATATACTTTTGAGTTTTCTAAACAGAGTAGTGACGACTTTCAATTCATCACCCAGAAGAGGATACCTTTCTCCAAACACACATACTCTATATTCTATTTCTGGCTACAAATAAACTTACTGGAACAGTACCATTTCCAGTGTTATAAGTATTTTTAAAGTTTTCTGTAGCTCCCTTTTCATTAATAGCTATCTAAATAAGATTCTCAAGATGCCAGTTCTACCATTTATTTTGGTGAAAGGTAGTTGATGGTGTATATATACTGGACAATAGTACAGTAAAAAGGAACTGGATTTTAATTCTAACTTTGCTGTTCACCAGTTGTGTGTTCTCAATTTAGCACAATTTCTAGCACACAGGCATAAACTCATTTTTTAATGAAGAAGAGAAAGAGCTACTATTTTGGAGTACTTAATGCATACTGAAGGGGTAGGAAGTACATAAAGAATGTTTTAAGAATGAGAAAATGGAAGCTGATTGTTTTTGTTGTTCTTTTTTGAGATAGGGTAGTCCAGGCTGACCTTGAGCTCACTATGTAGCCCAGACTGGCCTTGAACTGTCAGTAATCCTCCTGCCTCATCATCCCAAGTAGAAGGATTACTGGGGTGTGCCACTAAACCCAGCTGGAAGCTAACTTAATACCATACCAAACACAGAAACTACTGCCACCATACATCTGAACCATACATGCTATAAATATTTCCATTTATATTCTGTCTTGATTTTTACAACAGGATACCTGCAGAGGTGAGGCAACTTGGTTATGATCAGAAAATAGAACATATATATTTAGGATTCACAGGTCTCTGGGAATCTACTCTAGCACAATTTTCACTATACATATCAAGCTACTTCCACTCTTGACACAGTTTAACATTTCACAAGTTCAGACATTTTGAAAATATGTTTCCAAAACACTTAGCATACACTAGCTCAAGCTTTAAAGAGGGGAGAAAACCTCCCTGATGATTCTAGGTCAGTGTACAAAAGAGCAAATACATCATCACTTCACAGCTAGGAAAGTAAGAAGAGGTGACAGTAAATTCTTTGTTTTATCTTAACACTATTACAAACTATGGTCTAGTTAAATATGTTCTAAACAAAATTGAAACAATCATACTCTGGCATTCAAAAATCCATTCTGACATCCACATATATACACTCTTCTATGCAAACTATACATTATCATCATCTCCCTTCTTAGTCTGACACAACATGTGAATTGGCAGGCGAGAATTCTACCACGGAACCACCTGCAAACCCAGCATGTAAATGAGTGCTTGAGCATAGCCAGCAGTTGTACCAATTCAAAGGATTACTTTTACAAACTTCAGCAAATATTTGAAAAACTACATATCAAATAACAACAAATATGCATTTCTATCTCTACATACTAGATAAGGATGCAAGAAGAATGGAGGCAAATTCCTTCAGTCTCCATTAATCAGACAAATTTTAACAGTATTGTATAGCAGTTACTAGATGCTCTAAACATCCACGTTATTGGGTGGTCATTCGGAACATTACTCAATAGGATGAAACAGCCCACAGAACAAGACAGGAAACAGTAAGGTGCTCATTTTGAGGAAGAACATAAATGCAAAAATAAGTTTCTAGAAAAAGTAATGAGGAGAAGTAGCGGAGCTGCCCCCAATGCAAAGGAGGAGAACCTTCCAGGCTGAAGTAACATTACCCACAGTGCACAGACGGTGAGCTGTGACCACCAGCACATATCACTCCCCCGGCCCCTCCTTGAAATGAGAAGACACATAAACAAGTCTCAAAACCAGACTTCCGGATCACCTAAAGCAAACCCAAAGGGAAACAAGATGGAACAATCTGATACTCAACCACCTGGACTCGCTGAACTGACAACAAAAGAGGATATGGAAAAAATGAAATCAAAAATAATTTCTCAGATAACAGCAGAAAATGGGCCCATAGTGCAAGACATGATTAATAAATGTAGAGAGGACACATTAAAAAAAATACAGGAGCTGAGGAACATGATGGAATCCGAACATAGGAAATAAATGGAATCCATAAAACAGATGGAAACAGATTTCGAGGAGATTAAAAACTTGACTGAAAGTCTATGCAGCAGAATGGGCCAATGTGAGGACAGAATTTCAGATATAGAAGATAGGATTGCAATTAGTGACCAGGAAAAGAAAAATTGCTTTAAAATAGTAAGAGACCATGACAAATCAATCAAGCAGCTGCTAGACGATGCAAAGAAGAATAACATAAGACTGATCAGAGTCAATGAAGAAACCAGAGACAGTGCAGATGGCATAAAAAACTTTTCACAAAAGGGATGTCAGAAAAATTTCCAAGCAGGAGAAAAGAACTTGACATACAGAAAAGGGAGGGAGGGAGGGAGGGAGGGAGGGAGGGAAAGAAAGAAAGAAAGAAAGAAAGAAAGAAAGAGAGAGAGAGAGAGAGAGAGAGAGAGAGAGAGAGAGAGAAAGAAAGAGACATACAGGATTCCAACTAGCCTTGATCAAAAAAAAAATCTACACATAGGCATATAATAGTTAAGATTCCAGAAACACAACAGAAGAACAAAATTCTACAAGTAGTTAGACAAAAGAAATAAATTTCATACAAAGGAAAACCCATCAGAACCACAGCTGATTTCTCAACACAAACCCTCAAAGGAAGAAGAGCTTGGAGTGTCATATTTCAAGCCCTACAGCAAAACAGCCTCCAACCCAGATTGATGTACCCTGCAAGATTATCTTTCAAAATTGATGGAGAAATAAGATACTTTCATGACAAAGAGCACCTTAGGAACTGCATGAATACCAAACCAGCACTCTAAAAAATTTTAGACATTATCCTGGGAAAAAATGAGGATCACAACCCCAGGAAGCCCAGCAGAATGAATCCATCAGGCACGACAAGAAATTAAATGCAAAGGGAGAGAATCCAACAAAAAGAAAAAGTCATGAAAATAGTAAGTTAATACCTATCAGTTATAACCATCAATCTTAATGATCTCAATTCATCAACCAGAAGAAACAGACTGGCAGAATGGGTCAAGAAGCAAGATCCAACACTATGATGCATACAGGAAACAATTAATTCAAAAAGAAACCCACAGACTGAAAGTTAAAGGGTGGAAAACAATACTCCATGCGATGGGAACCCCCCAAAAAAGCAGGAGTAGCTATCTTCTTTCCAGATCAAGTGGATTTCGAACCAACACTGGTTAAGAGAAACACAGAAAGACACTACATCCTTGTAAAGGGAACAACCCAAGAGGAAGAGATAACAATCATAAACAAATATGCAACAAACACTAGTGTGCCCAACTAAATAAAATAAATAGTAACAGACATGAAAAATCATATAAGCACTAATACAATAGTAGTGGGGGACATCAACACCACACTGTCTCAAATATATACATCAACTAGACAAAAAATGAAAAATGAAATACTAGCAAACTCTTGAACAAAAGAACTTAACAGATGTTTACAGAGTGTTCCAGCCCACAAATTCAGAATATACATTCTTCTCAGCTGCACATGCATCATTCTCCAAAATAGACCACATACTCACTCATAGAATATGTTTACATAAGTGCAAAGGAACTGAAGTTATCCCCTGTATATTATCAGATCACAGTGCAATGAAACTGGAGATCAACAGCAAAAGAAACTGCAAGAATTTCATAAACACGTGGAAATTGAACAACACACTTCTGAATAACCAATTAAAGGAAATTAAAGAAGAAATCAGACAGTTCCTACAATTAAATGACAATGACAATATAACATATCGGAAGCTATGGGACACAATGAAAGCAGTCTTATGAGGGAAATTCACAGCACTGAATACTCATATTAGGAAAACAGACCAAACCCAATTAAACAACCTGATGCTGAACCTCAAACTGCTGGAAAAAGAAAAGGAGGACAAATTCAAACCTCATACAAGGGAGGAAATTATCAAGATCAGAACAGAAATCAATGCAATGGAGACTAAGACAACAATACAAAAAAAAACATCAATGAAGCCAAGAGTTGGTTCTTTGCAAGAATAAACAAAATTGACAAACCCTTAGCCAACCTTATCAGAAAAAGGAAAGAAAAGCCCCAAATCCATGCAATTAGGAATGAAAAGGATGAAATTACAACAGACCCAGCAGAAATCCAGCCGATCATGAATACCTTACCTACTTTGAGAACCTTTATGCCAATAAGATGGAAAATACAGAAGAAATGGACAGATTCCTAGATACATGTGAATTATCAAAGTTGAACGAAGATGACCTAAAAATTCTAAATGACCCAATATCAATCAATGAAATTGAAACTGTAATTAAAAACTTACCAACTAAGAAAAGCCTAGGTCCTGATGGCTTCACTGCTGAATTCTACAAACATTTAGAGAGGAACTGCTGCCACTACTGTTTAAATTCTTCAATGAAATTGAAAGGGAAGCAATACTCCCACATTCATTCCTGGAAGCAGAGCAAGACCCAACAGAAAGACAGAACGATAGGCCAATCTCACTAATGAACATAGATGCAAAAATCCTTACTAAGATAATGGCAAATAGAATGCAGAAGATCATCAAGAAGATCATACACCCTGATCAAGTGGGATTTATACCAGGGATGCAAGGATGGGTCAACATATGCAAATCAATCAATGTAATACACTGTATCAATAGAGCCAAGGACAAAAACCATATGATCCTCTCAATAGATGAAGAAAAAGCATTTGACAAAATTCAACACACACTTACAATAAAAACCTGTACAAAAAATTGGAATTGATGGGCTCTACCTCAACCTGATAAAAGCCATCTATGAAAAACCAACAGCCAATATCATACTAAATGGTCAAAAACTAAAATCCTTCACACTAACATCAGGAACAAGACAAGGATGTCCACTATCACCACTCCCTGTTCAATACAGCCTTGCAAAAATTAGCCACTGCAATTAGACAAGAGAAAGAAATAAAAGGAAAATGATAGGAAAAGAAGTCCAACTGTCATTATTTGCAAATGACATGATACTGTATATAGAAGATCCCAAGAACTACACAAGAAGTATTCTAGACTTAATAACCAAATTCAATAAAGCAGCTGCACACAAGGTCAACATACAAAAATCAATAGCTTTCCTCCACAGGAACAACAGACTCACTGAGAGAGAAATAGGGCAAATAATTCCTTTCACAATAGCATCCAAAGAGCTGACATACCTAGGAGTCAATCTAATAAAAGAAATTAAAGACCTCTTCTCTGAAAACTATAGCACTCTGAAAAGAGAGATTGAAGAGGATATCAGAAAATGGAAAGACATCCCTTGCTCCTGGGTAGGAAGGATCAACATAGTGAAAATGGCCATACTTCCAAAACTGCTATACAGATTCAATCCAATCCCAATTGAAATTCCAGCAACATACTTTGCAGACCTTGAGAAAACAATCCAAAAATTCATTTGGAACAAGAATAAACCTAGAATAGCAAAAGCAATTCTAGGCAACAGAGACATGCAAGGGGTATCACAACCCCCAACTTGAAACTATACTACAAAGCTACTGTGATAAAAAAAAAAAAAATAGCACAGTACTGGCAAAGAAACAGACCTGAGGACCAGTGGAACAGATTAGAAGATGCAGAAACAAAGCCAGACACACTCAGCCATATCATCTTCGACAAAGGAGCCAAACACCCTCACTGAAGGAAAGACAGCCTCTTTAACAAATGGTGCTGGAAAAATTGGGTTTCAACTTGCCAAAGATTAAAACTAGACTTATATTTCTCACCATTCACTAAATTAAAATCAAAATGGATTAAAGATCTAAATATTAAAACAGAAACGCTGAACCAGCTGGAACAGACGTTAGGTAGACCTCTTGAAGACATTGGTGTAGGAAAGATTTCATGAACAAAACCTCAGTTGCCCGTGAACTAGCACAATCAACAAGTCAGATCTCTTCTTACTTAAAAGCTTCTGCACAGCAAGAGAAACCACCAAAAGTGTGAAGAGACAATCCACAATGTGGGAAAAAATTTTCACCAGCTCTTCCTCAGACAAAGGTCTACTATCTAGAATCTATAAAGAACTTAAAAAAAATCAGACCTCCAAAATTTAAAGACCCAATCAGAAAATGGGCATCTGAAATGAATAGACATTTCTCAGACAAAGAAGTAAAAGCAGCAAATAAATATATGAAAAAACGTTCAACATCACTAGTCATTCAAGAGATGCAAATGAAAACAACACTGAGATTCCACCTCATCCCAGAAAGAAGGGCTGCCATCATGAAATCAGCCAATAACAAATGCTGGCGGGGGTGTGGGGAAAGAGGAACACTGCTCCACTGCTGGGGGTTGTGTAGACTAGTGCAACCACTGTGGAAATCAATCAGTACGAAGATACCTCAAAGAACTAGGACTATAAGTCCTATTTGATCTAGCTCTTCCCCTGCTGGCTATCTTCCCCAAAGAATTAAAAGAATCATACCACAGTGATATATGTGCACCCATGTTCATAGAAGCACAATTTGTAATAGCTAAAACTTGGAAGCAGCCCAATTACCCATTAACTGGAGACTGGATAAAGAAAATGTTTTTTTATAAAGTGGAGTTCTACTCAGCCATAAAAATGAGAAATTAGAGACATTTATAGGTAAATGGATGCACATTGAGGCCATACTCTTAAGTTAAATAAATAGGACACATATATGTAAATACCAAATAGTTTCTCTAGTGTGAGAAACTGAAAGTGTAAATAAGGACTAAAAGGTATAATAGATAATATGAAATAGGAAGAAAAGGGGCAAAGGGGAAGGGGAAGTGGGAGGGGTAGGCAAAAGGAAAGAAGGGAATTGAATTAATATGAGAAAATGAAAGAATGGAAACAAAGTCTTTGTAAATGGAGAGGGATGGAGGGGTTGAAGGGAGGACAGGGGAATGGGGAAAAAATAAGAACCAAGATGGATTATGTAAAGGTGCAAATTTACAATGATGAATGTCATTATATTGTATACCTAAAATGTACCAACTAAATTAATTTTAAAAGGGCTGGTGATTTAGCTCAGTGCTTCTGCTGCCTGCCTCACAAGCGCAAGACGCAAGTTTGATCCCCGGTACCAAAAAAAAAAAAAAAAAGTAATTAAAAAAAAAAAAAAACTAATGAGCAATATGGATACGGTCATGCTAAAAAAAAAACTGCAGAAAGAAGAAATAAAGATACATAGAAGGGAGATAAGAAAAAAATAATTTTGAGGAAACTGCAGCTTGGAGATATAATCAACATTATCCCAGATTGCAATGTCTTTTCACACCTACACCTGTTTTTCTTGCAGCCTCCTCAGTCCTAAATTCCCAAGAGTCTTAAAAGGTACTATAACTTTATAAATTTGACCTGTGTTTGTTCTTCTGACAGTATAAATCTATAAATTCCAAGTACTTCCACTTTCAAAGGAACAGCACTATTAATTGGGTACCACATCATTAAATTTCAAACACAAACAAATGGATTGTATTTTAACCTAGATGATAAAAAGAATTTTTGCTTCAGCACACTAATGGGCAACCTGACAAGGAAACAAGACATTAGTTAAAAAATAAATAATCTAAACAAAAAACATTCTACTGTATATCATCCATCTTAAGGTCACCACAAGATCACAAATACTCCCAATCCCAAACCATAGCACATCTCACCCCTTCAGCACCTACAGTCTTTCTCTTTCTCTCTGTTTACTTCTTTGGTTCCACCTAATACATTTGCCTATGCCTCTCATGGACACATTCTGAAAGGCTTTTCTCCAGCAATGTGTTAAGGACCTGTCCAAGTCAAGTTGAGTTTCTTACAGGGAACTTTTCAGATCCCATCTGGTGAGAGAACTACTTTTAGGAAGTCAATACATCTCATCAATATCCATTATATATATTCCACTAATGCTTACTGAACCTCAATTTTTTATCAGGTATGTGATGAATTCTGGGATATGAAAATAAACAAAACAGACACTGTTCTCTGTATGGTCTGGCCTAATGGATAAACTGAATATACAAACAACTACAATGTGAATGCTTCAGAAGAATATGAAATCTGTGCAAGGGAAAAAGATGGAAACAAATTTAGACAAGCCTTTTCTCAATGGGAGTTCCCCAAGAAAATTCTAATACTCTAAAGCATCCACTGAGGGTAATAGACAAACTCAGACAAACTCACCTTTATACAGAGAATACAAATACAATATGATATCACAGGGATATTGCAGGGACAGTTAGAAAGAGGAAAAGGTATATGCCACATTTGAAAAATTCCTAGTCATTAGAAGGAGAGAGGCAGAGTAAGAAGTGAGGACAGAATGAACTGCAAGAGGGTGAGAAATCAAGATTTGCATTGGACTGTGAAGCACTTAAATGTGGTATGCTGAGGGCTTAGAAATTCACAAATACAAAGGATAAGAATACTTTGGAAATGTGATCAGATTTCTTCTGAAGAATTTCTTTGGATGGTTCCAGTTCACCAAAGCCAAGACCTAATTTTTTTCAGAAAATTATTATATCTACTTCTCAGTAAACAAAAAAATTAATGTTCTTAATTTAAAAGCCTGAGCATTTTTGACATTTCAAAATTTTCATCATATAATAAGAATAAATTTTTTCATCCACAGTCCTATTGATGATTAATAAAACTATAAAGAAATAACTCATTTTCAGAATCTTTGTTATCGGTACTTGAAAAGACATTTACACATTACAGTTTTAACAGACCTTTGAAAGAAACACATAATCACTAAGACTGTAAAGAATATATGATTCCTAAGGTAGTAGACACAACTATTGAATGCAAAGTTAAAATTTCAGAAGGCCTAGAAACTTTTCCCCTGATCCTATCTGTAAACTACAGAGTTTTTTCTCAGAAATCTAATATTCTAGTCACTAAGAAGGTGAAGTCAAATCTCTTAACTGGGAAAAATAGTTGCCCATTGTTTATCTGATAAATGACTTGCTTTCAAAATGTATAAAAAAACTCTTATGACTCAATAAGACAAATGTTGAAATAAATGAAGTCTAATATTCAAACATCCCTAACCCT
The DNA here is from genome assembly GCF_053883595.1 of Heterocephalus glaber. Taxonomy (NCBI): domain Eukaryota; kingdom Metazoa; phylum Chordata; class Mammalia; order Rodentia; family Bathyergidae; genus Heterocephalus; species Heterocephalus glaber. The sequence goes on along the minus strand of NW_028258294.1, from coordinate 24,410,648 downwards.
CTTCCAATTAAAAAAAACTTCTTACAATGAGATCTGATATATTTAACCTTAAAAAGGGAGAGAAATTATAATATGCTACAACATCAAAGACATTAAGTCCAGCAAGCCACTCACAAATAGACAAATAGTTTTATTCCTTTTACATGGGTTATCTCACATAGCCAAATACATAGAAACAAAGTAGAATAACACCTGTCTTTGACTAAGGGACGATGAAAATGGGGAATTGTTTTTTAATGGGTTAGTTTTGCACCTAAACTGAAAATTTTCTGGAGTTTGGTTGTACAACACTATGGGTATACATACACTACTGACTTGTACACTTAGAAATAGTTAAGATGATAAATTTTATGATATGTGTTTTACTACAATTTTTTTAAAAAAAGCTGGGCATGGTGGCACACACCTGTAATTCTACACTCAAGAGGCTGAGGCAAGGGGATCACTACAAGTTCCAGGTCAGCCTGGGCTACATAATGAATTCAAGACCAGCCTGAACTACATAGAGACAGCATCTAAAAAAAATTAATTTAATTAAAGTTAAAAAAGGAAAGATCGGTTTCTTCCAGATAAAAATTACTAACTTAAAATGCAGTGCTCCTCTCAATAAGGTAAAACAAACAAACAAAACCACTTATTTTTATTTAAGATAGAGTTTAGAGGCTTTTAATCTGTAAGCTTTCAATGTTTGAGGGGGCAAAACAATGGTACAATTGAAATGCTGATTTAGGTAGACTAACAGGACAGCTACAGACAAAAATAGATGGGAAGGAGAAAGGGAGGTAATGAGTCAAGTAAAGAAGTTTTAGAAAGAGAAAAAAGAGAACTCAAGGGATGAGTTCAATGCAGGTTTCTAGCATGGATGGGAGGAGGAGGATGCAGCCCCTTGGGATCATTACTGAGGAATGGCTGAGCAAGCAGATACAAGGACAATAAACTGCAAAAGGTGCACAATGAGGCCCTTTCTACTACTTCTCAGTTTCAAAGCCATTTATCAGGAATCAAAGAACTGCTTTATTTGTTTATGCCTTTCCTCATTTGAAAAAGATCTGAAAAGGTCAGCAAATAACTACTGTTCAGTTACCAGCTGTTGGCCAAGCACAACAGTAATATTTATCGTACCCACAATTTTACCGCTATGATAAAGACAGAGTTCTTACAAATTATATAATGAATGCAATTCTGAAAGGTATTAGAAATAAAATTGTGGAAACCCTAGTCATATGTTAAATGTACTGGGGCCCTATTTCCTAGAACTCTGTCTCCTAGAATGGGTTTTTTTATAATAGAAATCATTTATTTTATCTTAGTGTGCATTCCTTCAAATTCATCTCTATTGTAGCTTGAAAGAAAGGATAGGAAAGAGTGAGATTGAAATAAAGCTCTACATTGGATTAAAGGCTATCTTAGTGTCTTATTTGTGGTGTTATAACCAAATATCACTGACTGGTAATTCATGAAGAAAGATTTATTTCCCCACAGTTCTGGAGTCTGGAAAGTCCAAGACCAAGGCTCCAGCATCTAGTGCAGTGGCGGCAAAGCTATGGCATGTGTGCCACAGCGGGCACACAGATCCCTCTCTGTTGACACAGGAGTCAAGTATCTGATAACAGTTGTTGTTTTTTAAAAAAAAAAAAAAAAAAACACTAAAATTCAGTATTCAGCTTTAATTGCAATGTTGGCATTTTACAATAAGTAAGTGGGCTCTGGGTTGCAGTTTGGGCACTTCATCTCTAGAAGGTTCACCATCACTGATATAGTGTGTACCTTCCTGTTCTATCATAACAAAGCACAAGGCATCATATGGCAAGGAAGGGGAAAAGAAGATGTGTGCATGGGTGTCTACAAGAGAGGGCCAATCTTCATTTTTTATTCAAGAACCCACTTCTCCGGTGACCTATCTCCAACCAGGCCTCAGCTCCTAACAGTACATTTAGCTACTAAATTTATCAGTTAGCTACTGATTCATCATTTAGCTAATAAATTCTCCAATACTGAGTATAGCATCCCCATGATCCAATCACCTTCCAATAATAAGATTTCTGGGGGACATTTCAGATCTACATCACAACATTCATTCCACCCCCAGTCTCCAACATTCATCTCATTATGCAAAATGCATTTTAATCTGTCTACAGGTCTTAACAGTTCCAGCATTGCTGACAAGTCCAAATCCAAATTCTCCTCTGACTCAAGACAAACTCTTAGCTGTGAGCCCTGTAAGAATCAAAAAGGAAGCTAAACACTCCCACCATACAATGGTACAAAGCAAACATTCCCACTCCAAAATGGAAAAATGGAGATAGAAACGAATAGACCAAAGTAAGACCAAAACCCAGGAGGGCAAACAGTAAATCCTGTACATTCATGTCCAGCACCCCTGAGAGGTTGTGATAAGATGTGAGCTTGAAAGGGTTTAGGCAGCCCCACCCTACTGCACTGCCAGTTGCAGCCTACATGGCCTCTCCTGGGCTGGCTCTACTCAATGCCTGCAGCCTTTCTCAACAGACAATCTATGTTCCCAACATCTTCAACTTCTAGGGTCTCTCCTGCACGTATACCTTCAGTCTCACAATTTCATTCATTTTTCTCTCAGTGGCACATTGCCTAGCCTCCCAGGCTTTTCTTTCAAATCTGAGTGGAAGTCTCCATGCCACCAAAACTCTGATTTCACAAGCCTGAAAACTAACATCATGAAGATGATGCCAAGGTCTGCCACCAGCTTAATCAGTAGCCAGACCCCACTAGATCATGGCTGCAAAGTATGAGTGTTTGGATATCTAACAAGATGAAATGAATTCCAGAAAACCAAATCCCTCAACAGACCTTCTCCAGTAGGATGCCATAGGGCTCTCTTGTCAAAGCAAAAGTTTATACTTTTGTACCTTTAAGTCTATCATATGTAGGGTCTGGCTACTAATTTCTGAGATACCTTCAAGCTATCTTTTCTATTGCCCTGATGCAAAGTACTCTGCTTCTTTTTAATGATAATCATTTTAACAAGCATGATTTCCTGGATCCAACTTTACAAAACTTCCTTCCTAGGAACCAGCAAAATTTTCCAAATTATTCAGCTCTGCTTTTTAGTCCTGATTCTCATGGTAAATCTGGCTAAAAAGAGCCAGCAATACCCATTCCATAGCCTGAGTGTTGGGCTGCTTTGAAATTTCCTCTGCCAGATTAATTGGTCCACTTCACTTAATCTCAGTCTCCCACAAAGCCTCAGGATGTGAGCAAAATGAAGATACATTTTCTGCCAGGGTTTAAGAAAAACTCTGCCAACTGCCAATGGAGTCCTTCTTCCTGAATGACACCTTCTGAGCCTGGCCTTTACTATCCACATTGCTATCAGCATTCTGGTCCTCTGAGCTCCAATTAGACTCTCCAATCAATTTCTGCTTACTCTGTGTATAGCACTCTAAGGCTTCTCTGGCTGGCATCTCCAAATCTTTCCAAATTCCTACCACAAACCAGTGCCAAAGGCTTCTGTACCACATAGTCAGGTACAGTTACAGCAATGACCCCATTCCTATTACCAATTTTCTATATCAGACTCTTCCCCATTACAAAATATGCAAAACCTACAACTTAAAGAAGAGGTTTATTTGTTTCATAATTTCCAGAAAGTTCAGTCCACAGTCAGCTGCCTCCAAGGCAGAAACAGCATGGTAGAAGGGCTTAGCAGAGGAAAGCTATCAATACCATGGCAACCCAGAAGCAGAAAGAAGGGAGAAGCTGAGGACAGGAATACACCCTTCCAGGTCATTCCTCCAGTGACCCACTGCCAACTAAACCCCACCTCCTAACAATACATGTATCTACTAAATTCACTATGAATAAATCCAATGATGAGTTTACCATCCCCATGATCCAATCATCTTCTAAACCTCTGATATAAACCACAAGAAAGGATGATTGGATCATGAGGATGCTAAACTCATCTGTAGATTAATCCATTAATGAGTGAATAGCTGAATGTGCTTTTAGAATATTCAGGCCTGATTAGAGTAGGTCACTGGGAGTGTGCCTTTTGAGGATATAGCTCTCATTCTAATCTCTCTCTCCCTCCCTCTCTTCCTTTCTCTCTCTCTCTCTCTCTCTCTCTCTCTCTCTCTCTCTCTGTCTCTCTTCTTTCTTTGTAAATAGGGAGGGGTGGAGGAGTTGGAGGGAGGCCAGGGGAATAGGGAAGAAAATAAGAACCAAAACAGATTATGTAAAGGCACAAATTTCCAAAGATGAATGTCATTGTATTATATACCTAAAATGTACCAATAAAATCAATTTTTAAAAAATATCATCAAGAAATCAAATAATAATTGCTGATTGAGGCTATAAGGAAAAAAGAACCCTCTAACACTGTTGTAAACTCATATAGTCACTGTGAAAATCAATACGCAGATTCTTCAAAAACCTAAAACTAGAAATTCCATTTGATCCAGCTATTTCCCTTCTAGGTATCTTCCCGAAAGAGTTAAATACATTATATTACAGTGACACATGCATAGCCATGTTTACATCAGCACAATTCATAATAGCTAAATCTCAGAAGCAACCTATCTGTCCATCAACAGATGAATGGATTAATAAAATGTGGTATTCATACACAGTGGAGTAAAGAAGGATAAACGAGTCATCTTTAGGAAAATGAATGTGCCCTGTACAATAAAGTTAAGTGAATTAGACACACAAGCTTAAATATTATACGATTTCTCTACTATGAGAAATCTAAAATATGAGGAAATTAAAGAGCAAAATAAAAGATAATAAAAGTTTGATTTTATGAACAAGAAGCAGGCTTCAGTCATTTTGTTGATGAAGGGCAAACCAATTTTATATGAGCCAGCCATGAATTATCTTTTTACTGCATATGAAAATATCTGTCACAGACAGTAAAATGTATCTAATGTATTGAATATGTGGATAGATAGGCATGTGTATACCCAACTGCCTCTCCAAATAGCTAGAGATTCTTTGAAACTAAATGATGCAGTAAAGTACCATCGTGTAATAACATCTTTTACCAGTGTTGTAAGAGCTATCTGCTAGCTATACCTATAAAATTAATTTGAAATAAAACCATTCTCAAAAACCAAAATTGAACAAAATAAACAGATGATATGCTCTTCTTTGTCCTGCTCATGAATTTTAAATACAACAGTCTCTTAGTACGCATTGGGGACTAGTTTTAGGACCCCTTTAAACAACCAAATTCTGAGGCTGCTCAAAAGTCCCTTCTATAAAATGATGTATTTGCACATATCCTATGTTCATCCTCACATATCCTTTATACCATTTCTACATTACTTAAAATAACTAATATAGTGCAGATGCTTTGAAAATAGTTATACTGCATTATTTAGAAAATAAGACAATGGAGTAAGTTTGTGGTCTATGTTCTGTACAGACATAATTCTTTTTAAATATGTTTGATCCACCATTAGCTATTAAGGTTCATCATTAAGATGTTTACAACAACTGAAATAGTTTTGGACATATTTATTATTCCAAATGTAGTAACTGCTATTATAACAACTCCTTCAAATTCTGTGTACTTTGATAATTAATTGCATACATGCAAAATATATTTCAAAGTATTGAACAACACTGGTTCAATTATGTTAATGAATACTGGTTTTTAGCATAAGCTTGCTACAGTCAAATAATAGAGTGTTCCACTCCCCAAGCAAAACTGGAAGGTTTAAACATTATTTTTCAAGTTTATATCTCTAGAAATACATGTGGAAGGTGTTTCAAGTTCTCTCTGGTGAATGCTTGAAAAGACTAGAGTTAAATCATAAATTTAGGTTCAATAAATGGTCAAAATTCTCTGAAAACAGTTGTCAAAATTTTGATAAAGCTGTAATATAGTTCAGAAGGCATAAATCTGAACCCTAAAGAGCAGCCTACATGGTTACAAGTTTAGGGACTGTCATATCACTTAATTTCTGAATCTGTTTGTACAGCTTAAACCTCTACCTCCAGCCTACAAGTTTCATCAACTTTTCTACCCACCATTTTTCTTTGAACAAGAACTTACTAAGAACCTCCTAAATGTCAGGAATTGTGCTAAGCAGTTTTTCATTTTAATGAAGAATGAAGACATAATACCAAAAATACGGCCTTTTTGTTTGGAGAGTCTCAGTATCAAAGAGAATGAAGTTACATATCCCCATTGAATTACAAAAGATAGACTGGCATGATGGCATTTCATAATCTGAGAGGCTAAACCCCAAAGACTGCTAGTTTGAGGCTAGCCTGGGAAACTGAGATGCTACCTCAAAATAAACAAAATAAAATATACCAAGCAAGGCTCACAAAGGTAAAAAAGTGAAATGAATATTTGTTAACTATATATTTTGAATTATATCTGTTTTTAGTACCATGCAACTCAGGAGGATATCAAACTTGAAAAAAATTATATGAAAATACCTAAATTTATGCAGAATCAGGATCCAGTTAGGATATGAAATAACAGAATTAAGGAGCCATACTCTCTCTCTAGAAGGCTGCTTGTCTTACTACTCTCCTCTGTACTAAGCCTATTTGAAAAGCTGGGGAGAGGGGTGGATTATGGTAAGAAATGTCAAGTGAAGTACAAGAACAAGCAATGGCACTGGTAATATATTATGAACGTGTACTGGATTTAACAGATCTAATCTGATCAGCCTTTCAATAGAACAGAGAGGTAACAAGCATATTTTTCAATAAGCATCTCATGAAAAATTCCAGAGACAGCCTAAGAACTGGGTTTCTTTTTCTCATTACAGTATGGATTAAATTTAAACTTGTCATTTGGCAAGTAGCAGCGATGAACTCCAGGAAGCAGACTGTACATGGAAAAAAATATCAAACACACGCACGCACACATATACGCGATGGGGTTGACTGACTAACTACCCAGGTCAGGCTTCAACTAGTAATTTTCCTCAATACACCCACACTCCTTGAGCCAACATGGTTTGTTTTAAAATCTCAGAAGTTAAACAGCACGGCAATGGAAGGGGCAAAATGCTTTTTTCCAGCCTTTTTAACGATGCCTTTCTTGCCAATGATAAAAACTTGTAGGTTGGCCCAGCCGTGAGCTGCCTGGGGCTGATAGGAGGTGGACTAGGAGACCAGCGGGAATCCTAGGGAAAGGCAGGCCCTCTGCCTGCTTAGTAGTTACCTCCCACTAGGAAGCGCGGAGGGTGAAGTGGGACCCGTGACTGCAGTGAGGCTGATGCAGAGCGGGAGCAGCACACGCGGCCGCCCTTCTTCCCACACCACCTCCGCCCACCTCTCCTAGGAGGGGAAATACATGGACACGGACCAGGCCGCTCCCCTCCGTCTGTAGACCCAGATCTCTGTCTGAACCGACCTAAGAGCTGGTACAGGGCCGGGAGCCGGATGGATACCAGCAGCTATCCATTCCACACCGACGGCCGCGTGCCCGCAATGGACACCAGATGAGGGCCTCTGCCGTCGGCACTGCAGGCTCTGAGACCCTTCCTCTGGAAGCTGGTGGCATTGCTCCTATCGGCCGCCGCCGCCACACACCCAGGACTCCCGGGCCCAGCGCCACAGGTTGCCGCTGCCGCTATCCTAAAACTAATAACTTCCTCCAAGTCTGTATTTCTTTCTTGTTGATTTTTTAGCTTCCTTTAAAACCAAACTGTATACTAACATTTGATATATAAAGGTGATTAAACAGTCTCTAAAAAGCTCCCTTTCCGATGAGAGAAATAGCTTTTTTTTTTTTTAAGATCAAGCCCCGACTAAGTATTTGTTCTACCCTGCATGGAGCTACACCTCTAGTCTCACATTCATTCATTCATTCTTTCACTGAGATGGGATCTTACTACAGTGCTCAGGCTGGGCTCAAACCCATGGGCCGAAGTGATCCTCCTACTCAAGTGATGTCTCCAAGTGATGTGAAGTGATCTTCAAGTGATGTCTGCTAAGAAGCCAGTACTACAGAAACAACTCTAATAATGGAATAATTCCATGACCAGTATCTACACATGATAGAGAAAGCACAATAGCTAGGCACTAGAAAATGGTTTTAGTCAAGTGATTAGTAATTTGAGTTTTAAATGTTTACAAGAATTGGGATCATGGATATTTCAGCCAGTCTATATACATGAAAAATAGAGGAATGACCTAAATTCAGGCCATGGAAGTGAGCCCTGGAGGAAGAGATGATCTCAGGACATTTGCCTTTTGAGCATAATTTGATACCATTGACTATTCTTTCCTCATGACATATTATCTTTGGCTTTTTTCTCACACCCTCCCTTTTGTTGGGATTCTCTTTTTATTCCAAAGAGCCTTGTGCCCATCCTCCTCATTCTCCGAATGTCCCAGGAACATCTAATCAACGCTTACTATTGGCTGGTAATTCAGTAGACACTGAGAACAGGGTCACTATAAAGGAACAGTAACATATTTATAACTTTAGTGATAATATCTATGAGAAAAGAATACTCAGTTCTCTCCACAGCAATGACTAAATTAACTTCCTTGATAAAAGTATTATACAAACAAAAATTTTAAAACAGCAGTTATAAGAATACCATGGTACATGAAGAATGGTCTATGTACACTACAACAAATTAAGATGTAGTGATGCCTCATGAGGGGACTATGCCTTGTAATCATAACAAACGCTAGGAGGCTAAGACATGAGGTTTGCAAGTTTGAGCCCAGATTGAGTAATGTGGAGACTTACCAAGGCCTTGTCTCAAAATTTAAAAAAAAAAAAAAGTAGAAGGGTTGGATGTAGTTCAATGTGAAAGCCCCAAGTTCAATCCCCAGTATTGAGGACTGGGGCCTTGAGAGGAGTAGGGAGTACATTTAACAAAAGCAAGCAGAAAGGGATCCTAAAGAAATGAAATCAAAGAGTCTGAAGTGATTTAGAAATAGTCTGACTAGAATTTAATTGCAGGTGAGAAAAATTAATGATCTAGATTTATCTAGAAGACACTGAAAAACAGCTGCTGAATACACTGACATAAGAAATGGAAGCTTGTGCTTTCTTTGAAGAACATAGGGTCCTCTACACTTAAATTCAAATACAGTATGAAAATGCTCTGCAGAACTACCCTTGAGAACTGCAATTCTTAGCAGAAACCTAAGCAAAGAAGTGGTTTCTAAACTGAGGCCCCTACCTGTACCATACATATAATCTCACATACCAAAGTCATTACCTCAACTTATCAGAAATTAATTGCCCTAAAGCTGCAAGGCTTTAAACAAAAGAAGTCCATGTTCTGCTCTACTTGAATTTGAAGAGGCCTTCCCAAAGAGAAGATGAAGTTTTTGTGGGGGTCCCAGAGGACTGTCCGAAAATAATCTCTTGTGATGGCTGTACTCTCAGCTCCCAACAGTCCATTACTTGTATTAGAGAAGCAATTTCTGAATGCTTTTAAAGAGAAATTAAAAACACAATTCATTTGTCCCACTCATAATTTCTTGCTAATCTCATTTAGGAGGGTGAGGAGGGGGGTTGACCACTGACTGTAAATTATTTATTCAAGGAGCAGGGAGGAAACAATGGGAGGAGGGATAATTCCTTGGTTTTCAACTTTACACTTTAAGAAACTCTGATAACTAAATTTTGAGCTCTTTGTTTCCCTTTTAAAGGAAGGCTGTTTCAACTATGTTAGTAGAGTCATTTTGAAAAGCAAAATAAAAATCACTTTCTTCTTTTACCCTCCGAGGATTAAAAAAAAGAGAAAGGAAGCAGTCAATAGGAATGAAGCTAATCCCTTCATCCAGTTCAGTATTATGAATACTTTGATATGAATCACAATGTTATGAATCTATAGTTTTTTCATTCAATCCAATTCCACTAAATAAAGGTATGTGTAACTGGATCAGTCATTGCAATATTTTAAGGTGCATTTAAAATTTTCCTTCCTCTTGAGAATTTCATTTAATAAGCTTATACAAATTAAATACCTTATTACCCCATCCAAAACAAAACAGACCAAAAAGAGCAAGTTGTCAATAGAAACATTTTGCAACAATATAACCCAAGTATCTACATTAATAAAGTGCTTGAGTAGAATACTCAGAATATGTTATTTCAATGTGTTATAATATAATAACATCCTTTGGGACACACAGACACAAGTTTATCTATGGAAGATGTGGTAAACTAGGAAAATTACAAATCCAATTTTTACTGATGAAGAGCTCCAGTTGAGTTTTTAAAACTGTTCTTAATATAGTTGTCTTTTGAATAATCCAAACCAGAGAAGTATATTCAATAGCTTAAACAGACATTAGATTTTTACAGAAGCAGAAGGGTAGAGAATCCAAAAGTCATCTCTGTAAGTCACCTCCCAAGTATTTCCTTTTTATGCACAAACTCAAGAGAATAGGGTAATTTTATCATTTGAAGCCCTGACTCAGCATCTAATACGTAAATGCTAAACTCTGTTCTTTCACCTATAACTTTAGGCAACATATCTTGTGCTCTGCTATTCGTTATTGTCTCTTTTTCATTATTTATAGACAAGATCTATTTAAAGAAAGTGATCCAAGTGTAAAATGTCATTTTGCTTTGGGAAAGCAAGGTGGCAAAACACATCAATAGCCTGGCTATTATCTTCATCTCCTCATTTTCTATTAAATGTCCATTTCTTTGAAAATGTTTTCTATAAACAGTATAAGTTCATCCTTAAATAATCATGAGGAAAATTTTCTTCTCCTTCACAGAAGAGAGAAGTTAGGCTAAATTAGCTTAATTTGCTAGTCTCTCACATCTTCTAACTGCCCTACCAGAAGGTGAACTCCTTGTGGCTTACTCCAAAGGCTTTGTTATTTCCTCTATTCCCTTTCGCCCAGGAATTCTACTCCAAATTTGTCCGAAGTAATAAATCAAAAGAACTGAAAGGTACACTCTCAAAGGAATTTTTACAGCAAAAAAATCAGAAATATTCTAGACTTAATGGAAGAAAATGTCTAAAGGAGTAGGGGAAGTGGAAGGGGTAGGGGAAAGGAAAGAAGGGAAAAGAAAAAATATGAGAAAAGGAAAAGCATGGAAACAAAGTCTTTATAAACAGGGAAGGGTGGAGAGGGTGAAGGGAGGGCAGGGGAATGGGGAAAAAAAATAAGAACCAAGATACATCATGTAAAGGTGCAAGACCCCAATGATAAATGCAATGGTATTGTATACCTAAAATGAACCAATAAACTAAATGGAAAAAGAAATCAGAAATAGTTAACTTTAGAAGAGTAAGTACTCTAACATACTGAAATGTTATACAACTAATATGAAGTCCATATAAATAATTTTAAAGTGAAAAAAGGAATTCACAGACTGCTAAGTTCTAGATTCAGTTATGGCAGAATAGTTTGTATGAGACCAACACTCTCACAGATCACAAAATTACAAACAATATGAAATATATAAAACAATTATGTGAAGGACTACCCAGTAAAGAAAATCAAACAGAAACAAAAGGAGAGTCTCAGGAAAGAAGGAAATCATGCTGCATGAAATCCCTGTTGTATTAGTTTTCTTTTGCTGCATAATAAATGACCATAAAACCTAGCCACTTAAAATAACCACTTATTAGCTCACACTTGCATTAGAAATCTGGCACAAGATAGCAAAGTGCTCTGCTCAGGTTATCAGAAGTCTGAAATCAAGATGTCAGCAGGGTAAAGCCCTTATCTAGAAGCTCTGGAGAAAAATTCATTTCCAAGCTCCATTAGGTTATTAGCGAAATTTCATTCCTTGTGGTTGTAGAATGAAGGCTCTGTTCCCTTGCTGGCTGCCAGCCAGAGACTTCTCTCATTTTGTTTGGGCCTCCTTCTCATGTTGTCTCCAACAGTAAGACAGGAATGGTTTGTCTATTACTCCTTGTGCTTCAAATTGCAGGGTTTTTTTTTTTCATCAGCCAGAAAAACTCCTCTGATTTTCAAGTTTCTCCTGTGAGTAGTTAGGGCCACCAAGATAATCTTCCCCATCTCAATGTCAATTGCTAAACATTATCATGAGAGTAATGTCATATTTACAAGTGCCCAGGATTACCAGGCCCACCTATAATGGCTTTTTCAATAAGGAGATTCCCAGTCCACCCAGTATAGACTGTTAGCATTAACTACAGCAAAAAGCCACTATCCAATAGTTCGAGGAGTCAGAACATGTAGTATGGGTGCAGAGAACCTAGAAATCAAGAAATCTCAAAACAGAAAGAACTACAAAAGAAAATGACACAAACAACTGTAGTTCTCAAATCCTTGGCCAGCAGCTAAAATGTACATGCAGGTAGCAAAGCTTCAAGGAGCTCTGGCAGAAACTACACTTGGAAGGTAAAATTCAGAAGAAATGTCAGCTGCTACTCAGTGAAAGAAAGACTAAGTTTGGAGTTTGAAACTCACTAAAGTAGAAGAGCTTTGTAGACACCTTAGACTTTCCATTGAAATGCCAAGAAGTTTCCAGAACTGAGGGGTATTTCTCAAAAGAAAAGGTGAAACTAAATGAAAACTACCTTAATAAGATTAAAAATAAAGGGCCAGGGATTTAGCTCAGTGGTTCCGCTGCCTGCCTCGCAAGTGCCAAGGGTCCAAATTCCGATGGTCTGTCAGTAACTTAATTACCTGTGAGAGCAAAACTCTCTTCAGAGGAAGGTAAAATCCAATCTCTACAATACAGCATCAAATATATCACAAATATACAACAAAATCAGATAAAACATGGAAAAAATAGGAAAATACAGTTCACAGTCAAAAAGAAAAAAAAAATCAATACAGACAAATCCACAAATGACCCAGACACTGGAATAAAAAGACAGGGATATTCTATAACAAATATGTGAAAGAGCCTATAAGGAAAAAGAAAGGGTTGGGTATTTCAAAAGATATTGGAATAATGAGAAAAATAAAATCAATGTAAAATAGAAATCATAGATTTTAAGATCATTTTTTTCAAAAAGAACTTGGAGTTGGATGCAATAAAAAGAAAGCACCAAGGTAGGCATGATGCTGCACACCTGTAATCCCACCACTCAGGAGGCTGAGGTAGGAGGATCGCCATAAGTTTGAGGACAGCTTGGACTATGTGGTTTGTTCAAGGCCAGCCTGAACTATGGAGTGAGACCCTATCTCAAAACAAACAAAAACCAAACAACAAGAAAAGAACCAATGTATCTGAAGACAAGAGAATAAATTATATAAACTATCCTACAGCAATTTAGGATTAAGTGGACAAACACCTAGAAACCAAAATTGACTAAAACTAACACTATAAGAGAATAGAAAAAAAAATCACCGAAATTCCCTATATATCAAAGAAACTAAATTCATAATTCAAAACTTTCACACAAAATTTCTTCAGGCAGCACTGGCTTCACTGGTAAATTCTATGAAATATTTAAAGATAAAACAACTGTCTTACACACATACCAAAAAAATAAAAATCTCATTATTTAAATGGGGCAAGCATAACCCTGAAATCAAAACATGCAAGGACATTATAAAACTACCAACCAGAATCACTTAAGAACAAAAAGTCTTAATGAAGTCTTGTAAAATTAAACCAAGAAATGGATAAAATGCATTGCACAGAATGGGCAAATTGGGTGTAGCCCAGGGACGCAAAATTGATTAATATAATTCATCACCTGAACCAAGTAAAAAAGAAAAACTATCATCTTAATATATAAAAAGCACTTGACTAAATTATGCTCTTTAATACTTTAAAAAAGAAAGCACTTAGCAAAATAGGAATAGAACTTCCTCAATTTAATGAAAAATTATAACGTAACTAAAAAGAAATCTGGTTAGTTTTCTAGCTCTATCTCCTTGGTCTTATGATAAAAATTGTATGTCCACATCTTTATATTTATAATAAAAATGACCCCTGGTTGGTAGACTACATCTAGACTAGAACTACTCATAGTTTGATACAAATTTTAAATTTAGGTTCCCTTATAATGGGAGGCATGTTCCTTGTGGGACCTTAGAAAAGAGTTCTTACAGGAGATGGTGGTTCCTAAGGGACCTCCTAAGGGAAGCTTCTATGCCAGGATGTCCCCTAAGCCCACCTACTCAATGTGAATCTTGTCTCCTTGCAGTTGAATTTTCATCTAGGGGCCAAAAGTTAGCCCATGGGATCCAACAGTATTCCCACAGAAGAGGAATGCCTGCGCTGCCCGGAAGCCAAGTATGGCAACTCCAGTCTTTCACATCCACATATTTAAGTGGACCTAAGAAGACCCTTAAGTAGGCAAATGGAAATTAAAAGAAAAAAATGTCTACATACTTGATAATGAAACGTTAAATACTTTTGCCCTATGACTGTAAAGAGGGCAAGAATGTCTGTCATCACCACTCCTGTCCAGCATCATACCAGAGGTCCTAACCACTGCAATTAGGCAAGAAAAATGGATAAAACGCATACAGATCAAAATGGAAAAAGTAAAATGGTCGTTACTCCCAGATGATACGATTCGTTATATAGAAAGTCCTAGGAGCCTACCAAAATAAAACCCTAACAAGTAAGTTTACATACATTGCAGGATACAAAATCAAAACAAATATCAATTGTATTCCAAGTTTATTTGTTGAGCAACAACAACGAAAGTAAGATTTTTAAATGGTTAAATGTCATTAAAAAATCAAAGCAGGAAGAAATACAGAACTCTAACAGAAAAGTCTAAAACATTACTGTCAGACACTGGAACTCTAAAGGAACAAATGAAGAAATACAACATATTTGTGAACTGAAAAGGTTAATATTAAGACATCAATTTGCCTCATTCTGATTTGTAAAGTGAGAAATTCTAAAATTTACATGAAAATTCAAATTTTTAACATAGGCAAATGGAAACATAAAGTTGAAAGGTTTATGTTACCCATTACCAGAAGGCACCACAAAACCACTGCAGTTAAGATAATTTGTGATATTATTGGCATTAAGGATACAGATCAAACAGCAGAATATAAAGTCCAAAAATGGACCTGCAAAACAGAACAATTGAGCTTAGGCAGACATCAAAGTTACTTATTCAGGAAAGGACAGTCTAACGATCAATAAAAATTTAAAATCCACATGAAAATAAATATATCTTGGTCCCTATCCTACTTTCTGAAATGAGAAATGCATTTCAATGGATTATAAAAACTCTTTATAACATTCCTATAAGATAATCACGAATACCATCTCAATAATAGCTTAGTATAGATAAAGTCTTCATTGGGTACACAAAGTCTTACCCACGCCCCCTTTCAATATTAAAATGACAAACCGGACTCCCAAGTTAAAATTTTTTCAACTTCAAAAAACCACTGAGAAAATGGATTTAACCAGATTATTTTGGAAAATATACTATAGGAATAATCAAAAATCACATAAAAATATGTTTAACAATAATCATCAGGAAATGCAAATTAAATACAAAATAGGGCATCACTAGCATGACTAAATTTTAAACACTGATAACAGAGTACAACGGAGCAAAGAACTGTTGTATCTTGCCAATGTGTTAGTACAACCACTTTGGAACACCATTTGGCAATTCTAAAACAGAGAACTTCTCAGTTCTCTTTTCAGGGCACAAGTGAACTTACTTAAAATCTATATTACATGTAAATTATACCTTAAACTGAAAAAATTATAATTATTTACAACTACAAACATGCAGATCTATGTTGAGAAAATGACAACACAAAAAGAGCACATGAGTAATTTTGAGGTCACAATAATTTTTTGATGTCACAGGTATATATTTAAATTTTAAATAGCATTTAGGGAGAGAAATGAGAGAGTCAATACATTCTTTGATACCACCTGCTAGAAGAACAAACCAGGATTAGGTAGGCGCTGCTTTGAGATGTTGCACTTAACCAAATAGATGCTTAAATTTTCATAACTTGACACAGATACCAAGATTTAGCATAAATTCCCCTACTCTTCAGTGAGCTGCTCACCAATTACTCAATTAAATAGACAGTATCTCACTCATTTATCTATTTATACATTCACTCAACTGTCAAATGAACTGTGTTTCCTTGTGAAGGTCAAAGTTGTCACAGATTCATCTTCCAATATAACCTGTCACAACTGTAAATCATTATGCAGAGCAAAACCAATTTAAGTTTTTCATTTAACTTTTTCATTTCCATTTAATTTCCTGTGACAACTCACCCACATAGTCACAATGCTTCCTTCATTTCACTAATGAGCTAAAGACAGCTTTCACATCTATTTCACTTCTTTCAAAATTGGATGCATTTGGCAATACCAGCTATGTAAATGGTCAATGTGTAATTCTGAGTAGGTTTCGAAAATGTTTTCCTATGTTGTCACTCATAAAGCTACCTGGTACTGAGTCTTTTCAATAAAAGTACAGACAATGAGAAAAGTTATAACTATCAAAAGGCTCTATGTTTCTGGCCATCCAGTGATATAACCTGGTATGTTTTCTGGCTCTACAAAATTAGATACCAGCAATAGAAGTAGTGCTCTCTTAACAGTGAGCCATATGTAATTTTCACTGGAGAAGAGAGAGACTGGATGTCCACATCCATCCTCAAAGTGTACCAGGAAACACTATGAAAAGGCATATTTAACATCTTTATATTTTCTGTAATACAAATAAGGCACAAAAATTATCTTGAACAAGGAAAACTGACAGTACATAGTGTAAGAAAAATAATAGAAATGTATGTTTGTTTGGAGGGAAAAAATGTCAAGTACTGTCTAGTATAACCAGGTACAGGTTTCAGGAACTGAAGAAAAAGTTAATACCTTAGGTATAATTCAAGGCCAAAGCCTAAATCAAAGCAGGTATTTCTAGTTATATCTTTCCAAAAGATTCAGTATTTCTATTCTGCTTCCTCCAGCAAGGAATAAATTTTAAAACATAACAATAAATAATCTAAGTATAAACCCCCAAAGAACCAAAAGAAAGAACAGTAAACAACAGAGGTTAACAAAATACTGTATGTAGTATATTGTGTTAAGTGGATTAACAATGGTACATAAATCAGCAGGGAAGAAAACTGCAAATTAAATACCTGCACAGAGCAATGCCCAGTCACACTGCCAGTGGGTAAATGAGTCCTACATCACGAAGTGTGACAAACTAAGGCAAAATCTATCCACTTTTTGAATTGTGAATGCACTATCAATTACTCCGTACTTTCTACTAGAAACAAGACATCAATCCTGATTTATATTTCTAGTTTTCACCTAGTATCAAGTTAATTTCATCTAGTATCACCACCATTGCCACTATCACCAGTTCAGCAGTCTCTCCTTATCCTTGGGAAATATTTTCCAAGTGGATGGCTGACACAACTAGTACTGAGCCCATATTTTCCTGTACATATATACCTGTAATAAAGTTTAAGTTATAAGCAAGGGATAGTAAGATATTAACAATAACTAGTAGAATAATACCATAACAAAAATGATTCAAACTTAGGGATTATTTACCTCTGTCATTTCCAATGTAAGAAATCACAGATTAGGGGAAATCATTATACTACTAAGTACTTTCCTTAATTGCCTACACAGTATTATTTTAGTAACAGATTTGAGTTTTCATTGGGAATGCCTTTACTCTATTCAAGCACTAAAGTGTTCATATGTGCAGCTTTACATCTCTGAAACTCCCCCAGTCCAGCCTTCTTCCTGTGTCTCTGAGAACTACTACTTCCTATTTGAATAAATGTAAGCAAAATATCTTTTATATTTCTTTAGGACCAAGTCTAACAGTTGCAGGACTGAGTTTCTCTCCTTCACACCGATATATCACAAAACAATTAAATGAGAACATAAATTTTTAAACATTAGTGAGTTTAAAATTCATTTTATAGGCAACTCTAAAACTTTACCATATTTTGTCCTCATTACTTAGGCTATAAATAAACATATTAATGAATTTAATATCTACGGAAACCAAAACTTTAACTGTAATTTTGCAATGATATCACCAGTTTCTAGGAAAAGACTAACAACTAAATAACTAAGTTCATGGGGATCCCATGTGCATACCCAATAGGATGTATGGAAGGGAAAGAAAACATCCATGAATCTTCTAGACATAATTTTGTGGGAAAATCAAACCATAAATTTGACAGGCTCTTTTTACTCTCTTGTATATCTCTCACTTGAATGAGATTTCATCTCACCTAGTCATTTATGAAGTATCATAAGGGTCATTTTAGTAACAAGCTCTAAGTCAATAAAAATCACATACAAGGAATTTTACTACACTTCATTTGGACTGTGCAGTGAAAAAAAAAATAAGATTTATTATATCCAGTATCCCAACAAACAGTTTCAAAGAAGAAAGTTTATCAGGGTTCTGCAAATAGGTCAGGTTCCATTAGCACTGGTTCTCAAACTATGGTCCACAGGCCCAAAATAACTTTTCAAGTCTGAAATGTCAAAACTATATCCATAATAATAATGACATAGTATTTCACCATATTGACATTTTCACTCATGACCTGAAAGCAAATAGAACCACTGGTACCTTAGCACAAATCTAGACTAGCAAAAAAACTGTATTTGTCAGCTATTCTTTATTTCCATGTACTCATTACAATAAGAGATGCCAATTTCAATTAAAAATGCCTTTCATCAACCATAAAAATTGATCTCATGAAATTTTACCTCTTCAATACAAATGTATCAGTTTTCTGAGGGTGCTATAACAAATTAGCACAAACTTTATGGCTTTTTGATATTATTATATAAGTCCTGAAGTTCTTTATAACATTTATTATATGAATCCTGACAAACTCCAAAATCAAATTGCTAAGCAGGCTACAGTCCTTCCAATGGCTGCAGAGGAACAAAGAATTTACTCCCCCTTCTTCAACCTTTTGTGGTTCCAGACATTCCTTGACTTATAGCCATATCACTCCAATCTCTGCCTGTATGATGACACTGCCTTGGCCTCTTTTCTATTTCTGCATCTCCTCTGTGTCTCTCCCCAACCAAACACTTACCATCAGATTTAGAGCCCACCTGGATAATCCAAAATGACCACTTCATCTCAAGATCTCTAATTACATCTGTAAACACCTTTGTTCCAATTAAGATTTACAAATTATAAGATCAGAACACAGACATATTTTGAAAAGCTGTTATTCAATTCAGAAGTATATTTAATACTGTGTGAGCAAATGACAAACATGTATAAACTATTTCCGCCATACAGTAAAGTATAATAGTCATTATGAGGAAAGGTACTTGTGAGATTGAGTTGCAAACTGAACAAGACTCTTTTTTGTATGGGTGCCATTTTCACTTGCAAGAACTGACAAGCATATAACCATGAAAAGACAAAAGTAGCTCTGAGAGCTACTGGTACTGTCTAGCAGACCCTTGATGTTGCTAAGACCTGATTCTCACAGGTAAACCTGATGTTCTCCTGTTAAACACAATATAACATTACACAAGGCTACTGACCATGGTAGATCAAGACAAAAATAGAAACAATGACATCAACATTCTACGAATGATAAAAATGACCAAAATCTTCCTTTCCTAGCTAACAAGAAGGATGTCTACCCAGTTAAAGTGACGCATGCCTGTAATCCCAGTACTCTAGCAGGTGGGGCCAGGAGGACTACAAATTGAGTCCCAACTTGGGCAACATAGTCACTTTGCTACCTTCTCAAAATAAATACAAAAATAAAAGGGCCAGGGATGTAACTCAATGCCCTGGGTTCATTCCCAGGGGTTGGGGGGTTATTTGTCAATTCAAGTTTTAGTCTCCATTTATTCCTTCTAAAGGTATGCGTTTTATTAAGATAACCACTCCAACTATACCACAGCATCTAATCAAGAGCAAAGCTCCTTCTTTTCACCCTCCACAGAATCACAAGTTCAAGTCCTACAATGTTGTGTATTAGTCTATTTTCCTATTGCTGGGACAAAAATACTTGACACCCACAACTTAAAGAGGAGAGGTTTATTTTGCCTCACAGTATCAATGGGTTCAGTCCATAGATAGCTAGCTGGGTCCAAGGCAGAAATGGCATGGTAGCGAACTAGGAAGGGCAACACTACTCAGCCCACAGTGGCCAGGAGGCAGAGAGAGAAGGGAGGAGCCAGAGATAAGAATACAGCCTTTCAGGTCACACTCCCAGTGACCTGCCTCTTCCAAATAGGCTCTTCCTCCTAACACTACATTCAACTATGAACCTATCAGTGAATTAACCCATTGAGTACAACGCCCAGTGATGCAATGTTCCAAAAGACCTACCTCTGAACACATGAGACTCCAGGAGGAAACTAAGATCTGAAATACATTACTATTACTGAGCCTCTGGTGTTCTTCCTGATGTGCATTTTCACTCTCCAACACAAGTAATTCAACCAATTTGTTCCACTACAGGTATGTTCCCAGTAGTTTTTGACTAGAAGGCAATGACAATGGATTTTAAGCCTTGGATATTTGCAGACATTTCCTCAAAAATGCACAAAATGAACCTGTTACTGACATTATTTATTGTCAATGTTGAAATTCAATCTTTCAAAAGAAAATTACATTTTTTAAAAAAATCTGTATCTACTATGCACTGGACAGTTTCCCAATACTTTCAGATTTTTCTAATGAGACTGCAGGCTATATTAATGGTTTTGATATTGTAAAATGAAATAGGTCAATATTTGGAAAATCTGCATAACTAAGAAAACAAATATTTTCCAAATAAAACAAAGGGTTAAACAATAAAATATGAATAAAAGATTTGTTCACAGTATCAGCACATTCATGGATTTCACTGTAACAAAGAAAGGAGATTAACTGACACAGTTTCAGAACCTACATTGCAACTAATCTTCATGAAATGACCACTGGTTGAGCTGTGGTGTACCACTGTTTTAGTTACTGTTCTCATTGCTGAGACAAAATATCCAACACCCAAAATTAAAGGAGGAAAGTTTACTTCAGCTCACAATTTGTATAGGTTTCAGTCCATAGTCAGTTGGCTCCAAGGTAGCATGGCAGAGGGGCATCACAGAGGAGAAACAGTCTATGGCAAAGCAGGGCAGGCAGAAGGCAGCAAAGAGGCGAAGTAGCAAGCTGTGAAACACCAGAAGCAGCAGCAATCAGCCTGCCTCTCCCACTTATCCCTTTCAGGGTAAATACCTTTAGATCGGTTGCCAACCATACCCAAGGTGGGGCACTCTTAATCCCAGTATCACACACTTAATCCCAGCATCACACAACCTAGATCCAGCCACCTCAGAAAAGCCCCACCTTTGACTGCATGAGGCTTTGGGCGAACAACTAGATAGATACAAGCCACAGCAATCATCAAATAATGTGAGCAATTAACTGAAATGAATATTAAAGCATTTCTCCCTTTCCAACTACCAATGTGTGTAAAGTCAGATTTGCTTAACATTCAAAGAAACATGTTACAACAGATTAAACTCAGAAATTACTAGAACCTGTTTTCAATTTTATTCATCCAGAGATTAACCAGCTAATAGTTTACCCCAAGCATCACTCAGAAAGTACATTTGTTTACATACCGACTATCCCCAGCCTCACTTGGGCAGGTACTTCAACCAGTTGATTCTTGTTTGCACTCGATACACTCATACCTCTGTTTGTTATATATCAACTATTTGTTATACTTTTTTATTTAGAAATTTGTATTCACCTTTGATGGTTGTTTCTAGTAAAAACTAATAATAAATAAAATAATTTAATAAAAATAATTTTGTGCTACAATCTATAAAAGCTCTTATTGTAAGTACATTAGATATAATTTTACACTTCCCTAGAACTCAGTGATCTTTTACAGTATAAAAGGGACACATTTGGGACACTGAGACTGAACAGGAAGGAAGTACCAAAAGATCTGCAAAAGAAAAAGCTAGAAAAGGGAGAAATGTTAGCATATCACGGAGAAAAAGTCTGTGTTATGAAATAGAAAACCAAAATAGATGTCTCTTATTGTTTTTTTTTTGTTTTTTGGGGTTTTTTTTTTTTGGTACCGGGGATTGAACTCGGGTCCTTGCACTTGCGCAGCAGGCAGCAAAACCACTGAGCTAAATCCCCAGCCCGATGTCTCTTATTGTTAACTATTCACACTGCAGAAATGATAGAACTTGAAAGAAGAAACCAAACTTTAAAAATTCCAATAGTGGGGCCGGGGATTTAGCTCAGTAGTGTCACTGCCTGTCTCACAAGCACAAGGTCCTGAGTTAGATCCTCAGGACCAAGAAAAAAACAAACAAAATAAAACAAAACAAAACAAAATTCCAATAATGGTCAATGATTAGTGTAATTCTACAGGTGTTAACACAGATGACCATCATCTAACAAGCTATCCTGTAATCAAAAAAAGCAAGAAAAAAAAATTATTATAAAATATTTATGCACCTTCTCAACCAAACAATATGGAACTCATTTGTTATTTATTAAAAACAAAGGGGTTCAAAAAATCATTTACAATTTAGAATAGGTGTAACAGACCAAATAATTGAAAAATACAGGATAGCAAAATGCCAACCAAGACATCCATCATTAACACCTTCTCTATTAAGTTTAATGGATAGACATTTTATAGAAAGTATACCACCCACAGAAAAAATGAAAGGTTAATATGACAGTGTAAAGCGTGTTGTTCAAAGAAAGACAATAATGCAAAAAGAATTCGGAAAGAAACTAGATATTACTATCCAGATTGTAACGTTGTGTTGATATTGAATGTTTTAAGATATACCATACACACGGCCGGAGATTTAGCTCAGTGGTTTTGCCACCTGCTGCACAAGCACAAGGACCTGAGTTCAATCCCCGGTACCAAAAAAAAGATATACCATACACAGAAAAATTATTAAATTTGATAAAATTGTCATTTTTATGTTTCCTGTTAAATTATCTTATAAAAATTAACCAAAAATATGCAAATTTTGGTCATCCGGTATTTAAATAATAGAATTTGAAAGAGAAAACAAAATTTGTAAAATTGAAGTGGTTAAAGAAATTTTTCAAAACTATATAAAATGGTGCATTTATTTTGTTTTGGGAGATGGTGATAGTTCGCTTAAAAACTGTTTTATCTTAGTATGTAATGTATTTGCTATTATTTTAAATTAATAAATATTTTTCAAGATCTCAGTATTAATTTATAATAGATGAATAGGTATAACACACAAAAACAAAAGCTCTCGGGCCAGGGATTTAGCTCAGTGGTTTCGCCGCCTGCTGCGCAAGTGCAAGGACCGGAGTTCAATCCTCAGTACAAGAAAAAAAAAAAAAACAGCTCTTCAGTAGCCTAAATAATCTTTTGAGTATCTAGCATTTCTGAGCACCACCCCCCAATATTTGAGAATTCCTCTTCTACACCATTGCACACCATTTTGATATTCAAAAATATAAAAATAATCTCACCCCTTTCTCTACCCTCCAGCTTCAATAACTATTTGGCAAAGAATTTATATTTGGATTATTCAAATTTTTTAACATACAATTATGAAGTACCAAAACACTACATTACAATTTAATTTCTATCAATCAAATCAAAGTTTCCAGGTTATAAAAATAATAGCATGAACAAAAAACACACCAATTCAAAACAAAGCAAATGTAAATGAAGAATTCAGTCAAAGTTTATTTACCTGGTTAATCTAAGAATTTCCAAGCCAAGAAATTACCTGTATCCAGGTTAGAATACTGCAACTATCATAACCAATACAAAACAGATCTGAAGGAACGTATTTTCAAACTATACCACAGAATTCCCACAGTATAGGGAACTGAGCATAAGCTCAACAAGCAAAATTATAAACAACACATGGAATCAACTCACCATTGTGAAAAAGAGTCACCATACACAAAGCAAGGGAGCTTATATTCTTATGAAAATCTGAAAACATAATTTGGTTGTCCAAAATATTACTCCAAAATAATTAAGCTTATCAATTACTTAAGAGAAGAGAAGTAACCAAACCCACAAGAAAAAAATGAGATAGTATTTTTAAGGGCATGTCAGAAAAAGAACCAAATAAAATTTACTGGAATGAGTAGGAACTGAAATTTAAACTTCCATTGTTTGGTAACAATTACAAATTAGATATAGGAAAAGATGGCAGAGGTGAACTGGAAAATAAATCTGAAGAATTAAATAGAAGGCAGCAAAGTTAAAAGGTATGAAAAAAAATTACAAAACAAGAAGGCAACATATATCAAACTGGAGTCTCAAAAGAGAAAACAATGCTAAAAATTTTCCAATACTGAAGAAAGAGATGAATCCTCAGAGCAGGGAAGATATCAAATCAGTGACTGTATACAATTTTAAATGCACTCAAAAAGACAAACTACTACAAAAGAATGACAGCCTAACTGGGGGTAATATCCTCGGGTTAACAAACATAACTGCCATGCCTAACTAAGGTCATGTGTGTAAGTGAAACAAAGACACTTTTAGACAAAATAAATATTTAATATCAATATACTCTCATTTAAAGAACTAATAAAAAGTGCTATTATTTTGAGAAGAAAAATTAATTCAAAAGAAGTGAGGCATCAGATACTTGAGCAAACAAGTAAATGTCTAGCTGTATTTTTAAATAATAAGCATTGCTCTCCAAGGAGGATAATAGTAAATGTTGAAGACCTAAAAGAACAACAAAAAACTATAATTTTTAACACAGTAACTCTTGAGTTACAAAAGTGAATAAAAATGTTTCAATAGCTCATGATGTACAATAAAGGAAGGTAAAGATACTGGCTGACTTCAGGTTTAGTAATGTCCGTATGCTGTTATATAATACCAAGAATGGCCACAGAATTTGGATGTTTAAGGCAACCAGGTATACAAAACCAATTAGAACACAGTATGTAGAAAGTCAGTAAGTGTTGATGCTGATATAAACTCCTCTGTTTCACCAACTTTCACTCCTCCTCTGCATATATCTCGCATTGCATATAACAGGTCTCCTTTTGGTGCATGAAAGAAGACTGCCAATATCAATCCAACCAATAAACAATAGAAAAGCTTAGTTTTCTCTGAAGATACATACATAAATATAAACTCTAATATTGTCTTCCCAGTAACCAAAAGATTATCCTGCTGTTTACTTCGAGAACTATAAGACAGATATATACACCCAGGGTTACCCCAATGAAATAACCATACTTATAACCAACTTATCATAAACCATGAGTTAATCAGACAAAGCAGGAGCTGAGGAAGTTCCAAATAGACATAACAGCATGAACACAGTCCAAAGACACAAAATAACATGATCTATGTGGGAAAACTAACAGAAATTTGAAATTTGCAGTTCTGAACTGGTAGGGCTTAACACACATCTCTATGGTATTCAATGTAAAAAAATGAAGGAGACATTCTTATCTTCACTATAGGTGATAATGCTACCTCAGGATCTCAGTGAGGCCGTCCAATCTTTTCCACCTTCCTCTCCTCACAGTGATCAATGCCCCATACTCACATGTTATCAAGTTTCAGATGCCTGGATATATCTTCCTGAATTGGAAAGCAGATAGAATTATACTGTTTGGTCCCAAAGGAACATGAAATCTGACTACTTCTTTACTGGAGAAAATGAACTTCCTTGGCACAGATGCACTTTTATAATGCCTTTTCTCAGAAGGCATCTCAGTATAAAACAAGTAATTATGGCCCTGACTCCCAATAAATAGTAAGATTAAAATTCCACAGATGAATTACTTATTGGCAACTGAAATCATACATAGGTGCTGAAGATTACTGGTAATACATATCTGAGATCCACATTGCTTGGAGTCTAATACTGCCTTCTCTCTAACTCTCCAATACCAGAGCTGAAATAGCAGGCACCTTAGAAACAGAAGAGTTCTCTGCCCCAACAACCAGTAAAGATATCAGTTAGCACCTATTCCTTTCTTAATAGAGGGCTCCAAAAGTAATTAAGATTTCCATACCCTTAAAGTTAACACTGAAATATGTTATCAACAAGTAAGTCAAGTCCTAATGGTTATACATCAGTCTGGCAAGTTAATTACTCTCTAGCAACTCTCTGTAACTGTACTCATTTAGTCAAAGTCATTCATTTATATACTTAATGAGCACTACGTTCCAGGCACTGCTTTAGAATATACTGTCATAAAAACAGATGCTCCTATTCAATATTACACCTACTTCCCTAGTTTCTTATACGTTAACCTCAAGAATTATGGCTGGACACGGTGGCTTTCATGGAATACCTAATGGTCAACTTGGAATGCTCAGCTGAACTGAGTCATCATTGTTCTGGGCGTGGAAAACCCACCTGAGAATTGTTGCCAACAGCATAAGGGGAGAACTAGATGGGAGGATCATACAGTGGAGCCTCAAGTTATGGTCAGCCTGACATACCAACAATTTGGATTAATTAGGTTAATGGAAGGTTCATATTCTTCTAATTATCTATAGCATGTACCCAAGTAAACATCCAGATCTCAGCTGTATTGACTTACAATCAACTTGATTTACAACCAGCCCTCAGGAACCAATTGAGTTCATAAGTCAAGGGTCCACTGTATGCTGTTAATTTTCCCAGATAAGCTTGCTGCGGCTAGTTTTCCTAATATGAACTTAGCTGTTCTCATTGTCAGAGGAGCTCAGGTCCTTGCTGTTGCTGGGGATGGTTGGTGTTCTTCTCAGGGGAGCTCTCGTCTTTCCCTTAAGCATAACTTCCTGGCTCCAGTGCAGATCCTTCAACCAGGTGATACAGATCCTTCACCCACTGGCACAGACTTTCTAGCTTCCTCCACTGGCCTTTGGGCTTTCTCAGTGCAGATCCTTGATATAGACTTGTGTGAGACATTGCTTTGACCTCTAGGCCTCTGGTTAGACTCGTGGCAGACATTGCCTTGGGCTCTCAGCCTTTAGCTGGACTTGTGCAGAACATTGCTGTGGGATGCAGGCCCTCAGTTGGATTCTTAGGGTCTCTACCATGTGGACAGATCTCTTGCACTCCTCTGCATTTGACTTTTTGGGTGAATATTATAAAATAATTCTATAAATTATGTGTCCTGTATTAATTTTATTCGCTTGCAAACCTTGACCCTGACTACAAAAGTGGCACACACCTATAATTCCAGTACTCAAGAAGCTGACTGAAGCAGGAAGATCGCCATGAGTTGGAGGCCAGCCTAAGCTACAAAGTGCGTTCAAAGCCACCCTAAATTACATAGAGAGATCCTGTCTCAAAAACAAACATACATAATATTCATTAAACTACAAATTCATCCATATTGTCTTAAAATTCTCACAATCACAAATAAGATTTACCCATTACTCTAACACATGTTTGCTGCAAATCTAAATACCTGCGATCTTAAACATATATTAATATCCACTGTGATTATAAAAAGTCCAAAAAAATAGTTGGCTTACAATGGTTATAGTTAGAATCTCCAAGGTCACAAGTTGTAAGTAGCTACTTTCACACAGATGAGCATAAACTTAAAAGAATCATATATTAATTTGTCTTAGGGAAAACAGTGCTGGGTTCTGGGAGGGATATAAGGGCAAACAAATTGGTTTTGCTCATGTAAACCTTATTGGAGTGGAGAAGAAAAAGGATACAACAAACAATGAAAATAAAAGAAAATATAATTAGAACTACTACAATTAGAGGCCTATCAGTAATTATATGGGGAAATACCCAATTCAGAGTCACTTTAAAAAGCAGTACAGCATCAATTAAATTTAAATAAGAGCTTTACAGGCAGGTTTGGTGATGCACATATATAATCCCAACACTCTAGAAGGCTGAGGCAAGAGGACAGCAAGTTAAAGCCCAGCCTGAACAATTTAGCAACACCCTGCCTCAATATAAAAAATAAAAAAGGGAGGAGGGGGACTGTACCTAGTGTGAAGGCCTTGGGTTCAATCCCTAGTAACACAAAAAAATATAATTAACTGCTCAATTTAGGAACACAATAGTGGACACTGTTAATTCTGGAGGCATCTGTTTCAATTCTGCAACATATGAGAAACTTTGAATTTCCTTAAAATATGTCAAAATGTATCAACAAATTAAGGTTCTTTACAGCAACACTGAACCTAATCTTCCATGTCATATAATATCCTCTTCACTAAAAAAATGTACAAAGTACACACTGGGCAATTAAAGCAGCTCTGGCTTTATTAAAAACTCTCATTTAATTAGATGCAGATCAAAACTCATTTTGTCCTGTTCAGATGATAAAAAGTACATGAACAAATATCAAGCATCATGATTAGCATTGAGTTTTGCAATGCAAAAGTAAACTGACGTATATTAAATACAAAACAACTCTAGGATCTAAAATGAGGTTGTCAAATTTCTCAAACTACAGTCAAAATATTTCATTTCATTTCAGCAAGTGAATTGAAACTAAGGCTACAAATATTTCTTCTGGGCCAAGATTGAAGACAGAGCACCTAATTTACTTAAAAACAAATAGCATCTTGTCATGTCATCCTAAGTAATATTTCTGAAATACCTGTAAGTAATCTACAACTACAGTTGATAAAACTTGAATATTAGTATTTTTTCTTCTCCTTATTCAAATACTATGATTAATTTTATATAGGTTTAAAATGCAAGGGAGAGACATGATGGGGATTTAAGATAAACTGCAGCAGCCTACTTTTTAAATTCAACATACTATCACAATTTTTACACTTTCATTACTTTTAAGCAAATACTAAAAGTTACTATACTTTTTTCCAGAGTCAGGATACCAACTTGCCTTGGGGAACCTGCAGTGTTATTACTATAGATTCCTCTGATTGTTTTAGGTCTCTGAAGAAATTCTGTTCCTTGGGTATAATACTTAATTTGAAGGTCGATTAAAGTCTTCCATGCAAGTTAGTGCCTTAGTAAAAATAAATGAATTTTAAATCGCAACCAATGTAAACTTGTTTTCATTTGTATAACATACTAGTCTTACATAAAAAAAAACATATTTTTAAAGAACAGGCTTTTTATTCAAAGTTTTAATTTGTATTCCAAAGTTTTAATTTTGTTATAACTTATACTGGAATATCTATAAATGAATATTCAAGTCATTTAAGTATTACTCATTGCTTAAAATCAGTTTTCAAATCATTACAGACTTTTAAAAGACAAAGTCAAATAAAGTAATTCTAAGAAATTCATTTTATGCCACATCTCATGTTAAATTAGACTTTATTTCTTAACCTCATAGTATCAGGGTAATTTTTTCATTGTAAAGGTTTTTCTGTTTTTGTTGATTTGCTTTTGGAAGGTCCCCCTAATTTACAATGTCTAATTGCAAACACAGTGAAATTAATCTATGCTGCAGATAACATTATTTTTAAAAACAACCTCAGGATGGTATTGCTCCCTTCCCTCCCACACCAAAATGAGTAACAACCTCTGTAACTCAACTATCTTTCAATCTTTATCTTTGTCCTGCTAGACTAAACCAAATATTCGCTAGAAGGGATGACAGTCTTTTGATGTTGTGTTTAATGATTCCATGGTAGAAAGCTTTAAAAAATAAAATTGAAGGAGGAAACCATCATGTTGCTGATCTAACTTATCTACTACCAACATGAGTCTTGGTTATAAAGATACACTAAAATACAAAGACCTTCCATTCAAGAATCTACCAAAGGTTTCACATGTTTTGCCTTCAAAACAAAAGTACAGTAATCTATTTCCACAAATTTCATAATCTTGGCTTTTCTTAGCACCTGCCCAATAAAATGGAAGCTCCATAATTTAGAATGGTTAACCTTTCCAATCCACACTTTCTGCAAATAATCTGAAACCTGTTAAAACACAGTTTTGAAGCCTGTTAAAACACACCTTGAATATCAGCTTTGTTTTATGGAAATTTTAAACTTGAATTGTTTAATGTAGTATTATTAGATTTAGAATGTTTAGCAATAGAAATCTTTTGTATTTCATTATACACACATTTTTGAGGAGAATCAAATTTTTTTCTCTCCAACTTATGCCCCAATTAAAATAGGATTTACTACCCAGGAGTTTACAATTCAAGTTAAAGATTTAATTATGAAAGTCCTCGTTTCCACCACCAAATGACTTTGATTAAGGCACAGCACAACTATAAAATAATTCAAAATACAAAGCCTTTATCCCATTGTCATAAAGCTCAACATATTAAACACTAGAAAAAGCATGGTGCTCATTAATATTGTAAATCCATGAAATATATGCATGCTTAGGTGGTAAGTATCCTCCACATCTCTGACCTCAAATGTCCCATCTGATGATTTATTTTAAGAACATATTTTGGACACTTTTTTTTTTTGGTACGAGGGATCGAACTCGGAACCTTGCGCTTGCAAGGCAAGTGCTGGAACCACTGACCTAAATCCCTGGCCCTTGGACACTTTTAAAAAACATTGTGTTACTATGAATTTTCCTAAAACCAAAGGAGTAAGACTAAGGAATAGACCAACTGAGGATGACCTTTGGGAAGGGCTATAAAGACAGACATTAGTAGTACTGTCTACTATAAGAGGATATCAACTTCTCAGTACTATTACTGTTACAATGAGGTTTGATAGGGCCTCAATAGAACTGAAACAGGGTAACAGGTCACCACCAGGTCTTTCACTACATCTTTTAATTGGTCATCTACTATACAAGTCACAGTGACATATCCCAAGGACATCAACTGTCCAGTCTGCATGGAGACATGCATTATAGTGAAGTCTGCTCAATAATGAGTGAGTAGAAATAGTCTACGTTAACTAAAAGAAAACAAAAACAGGAAACTGAAAAAAAAAACAAAGACTCAGTAAGAACAAGGGACAATGATAAGAGAAGAGAAGAACAATAATTTATTCCTGTCTCTTTGAGACATGATACAGAAACTCAAAGATATCCTGACTAATGAGAATCAGATTATTTCACATTCAAGGTAAAAACCCAGTAGAACCTATTGTCAACATTTCAAAGAATGCTTAAAACAATGTTACTATAGATATGAAAAACAATTATATGACAGGCATATAATTTTTATATATTTGTAGAGAACCTTGAAATTCCTGATCTGGACATTACTTTAACTTTCCCCTAAGTTTAATTAGGATCATTTACTTAGCTCCAACAAGAGCTGCATTCCCACCCAATAAACTCTGTCTCATAGGACTTTCAATTTACTATTAAGTTCCCCTTAGTCTAAATATTCTCTGGTTGAGTTACAGTTTTGTTTTCATTAACTCCTTCCTAGGTCTTTAATCTTTGGGCCCTAGATTTTAAGACTAATTTCATGATCTGTATTTATTAATGCCTAATTCCTATCATATTAGTAATAACAGGAATGGAAAAGTATTGATTATTCTGTAGTTGTTGGTGTTTATTTTCACAAGCATAACATAATTTAATTACACTGTGTACTTGACAGCACAACCATATTAAATGGCAAGGTAACACAAGGAGGAGTAATCACCCATTTTCTTTAAATTTTCTACCTAACTAGGGACTACAGATGTATTTCTACCTGATTCAGTAGTACATATTTGTTTTGTCAATGTTCTATTTGAGCACTTCATTCAAAAACAAGCGAGACAAACAAAACTATATGAAATAAGAATCCCCCCCCCGCATAATAATTTTAGAACAAGCAAGGAAAGTAATCCAACCTCCTCTTATCAGTTATCACATAAAAATAAAAACTAAAAGTTTTGAAATTTAAATAGCCATTCTGTCAAGATCCAATCAACAGGTTATGTGCTCTCACTTGTCACAGACTGTAATTTGAGAAGTACTACTTGAGAACAAAGCAGACACTACTTTGAGAAATCCTAGTTTCATCATCTTGCCACCAAAAATGTTCCAAGTATTTTTAAAAAGGGGAATATATGACACAACTCAAGTATTCCCTAGACTTGTTGATCTGGAGATCATATTTACAAAATGAAATAGATTTAAAGTGAATAACCAAAATTATAAATACAGAAACTCACACAGGGTCTTAAGTGTTCATTCCCTTTTCTCACCCTAGGCAGCTCATATCTAATAAGCTCTAGAATATTTAAAGATCAAAGTTAGCTTGTCAATTTTCACTGCCAGAATCTACCTCTTTAGCTTTAAAAACAAAAACAAAAAACCTCACTCACTTAATGCCTTTCTTCTAACTTTTAGTCAGTGGTGGTGAACCTATGGCACATGTGCTACAGCAGGCTGTTTATGATCACTGAATGCTCTAAAAAGTTTGCTATCACTGTTGTAGGACTTCAGGAATCTCTAAATATTATTCAGTGACTATGATCCATTCGGTAATTCTCTTTAGAAGCCAAGCATACAATCCTATGATACTAAAATTAACTTTTCATTGTTTTAGGTAAAGGGATAACAAGACAAGTGGATGGTATTAATGAGAGGGAAAAACAAAAAGAAATCCCTGCTTGGCTCATATCTAGAAAAATCAATCCAAATGCTCAAATAAAGTTTAGTTTATTTGAATTCGGGTAAGAGCTTACTATTTGGTATAGGAGTTAATTGAGAATTAACAGTTAACTCATTTTGACATATTTGAGCGTTTTTAATGGGAAGATCATAAAGACTCACTGTTCACTGGAATCATTTCTTGAAATAGTTATTGGAGAATAAAATATCCACACAGTGCTTAAAGTCCCTTGAACGGAATAAATTATTAAGATTGATTTTTATTATATACTAGATAAAAACTTTTCCTATTACCTTGGCACCTACAATAGAAGTCAACAGCGAAATGTTTTTTAATACATAAAATATCCCTTTCTGTGACTGACAGAATACATCTAATACTCAAAAACAAAGTCAAGTTGTTTGCTCTCTAGTAGGAGCTTTATTATGCCCTCTATAGTGACTAGAGCAAATCAGAAGGATTTTAGGACACGGTTCTCTGATTCACACCTGGTAGGCTGTATTATTAAGGTTCTCAACATTAAGAGATTCAGTAAATGAATCAGATTTAGTAAATGAACTTTTATCCATGCACATTCCCCAGGCAGCTGAAAGCACTGCTAAGACTTGCTCATAATTTTTCATTTAAATATACGTAGGCCTTCACTTTTAAATAATTTTTTAGAATCAGGAACAGCAAGTTCAATCCAAAAGAAGGATTTCTGTTCAAATTCAACTGCCAGAAGTGAGCCTGAGAAGTCCCACTGAACAATAAGCATCAATCATGTTCACTTCTAATGAGAACAGTAAGTCAAACTTTGACTTTTCATATATTACTGCAGAAAATACTATATAAATTTAATTAATGATTTATTAATGTAATTTTCCATTCATAGTAATCTCCTATGGCTTCTCTATTATACACATATTATGCTTCCACCTAATATATAATGCAAGAAACTTGAGTATACAGATGTCTATGCTACTCACGAGTTTCTCTTCTTTCAAGATACTTCCTTCATCTGGTGGTCTTTTTTTATTCTTTCCTCAAATTGCAGAGGCTAAAAGATATGTAAGTTGGAGTATAACCACCACCACTAGAGCTGCTAAAATATCTGATAAGGAAAATAGGTCTGAATTTGTACTTAGCCCGTTCTCTAGAATCCTTATCTCAAAATTACATGGTTCACACATGTTTTTCTGAACTTCCCAGGTACGAAAGGACACCTAATCAGTATCAGCAAGGAGAACATGGAACAAGAGAATAGTCTCACCACACCAAAGTAATGGCATTCGGAAACAAGAAAAATTTTTACTTGAGGGGATTTGAAGTACAAAAGGTTTTTAAAAGTTAATAGCTTTTAATTTCCTCTGTCACCCATTGGTTGTTCAATTTCCATGTGTTTGTGGGAGTTTTGCGGTTTCTTATGTTATTGATCTCCAATTGTATTGCACTATGGTCTGATAATACACGGGATAACTTCAATTCTTTTACATTTACTTAGATATGTCCTATGAGCTAGCATGTGATCTGTTTTGGAGAATGACCCGTGTGCAGCTGAAAAGAATGTGTATTCTGATTTTGTGGGGTGGAACACTCTATAAACATATATTAAGTCCATTTGTTCAATAGCTTAGTTCAGTTCTAGAATTTCATTGTTAATTTTTTTTCTAGTTGATCTATTTGTGATAAACGGGTGTTGAGGTCCCCCACTACAATTGTATTAGTGCTTATTTGGTTTTTCATGTCCATTAATATTTGTTTTGTATAGTTGGGGGCATTCGTATTTGGTGCATATATATTTAGGATTGTCATCTCTTCCTCTTGGATTGTTCCCTTCACAAGGATGTAGTGACCATCTTTGTCTCTCTTAATTAGTTTTGGTTAGAAATCTACTTTGTCTGCAAATAAGATTGCTATGCCTGCTTTTTTCTGGGTTCCTGTGGCATGGAGAACTGTTTTCCATCCTTTTACTTTCAGTCTATGGATTTCCTCTTGAGTTAGGTGTGTTTCTTGTATACAGCATATTGCTGGGTTTTGCTTCTTAATCCATTCTGTCAGTCTATTTCTTTTGATTGGTGAATTGAGGCCATTAACATTGATGGTTATAATTGAGAGATATTGACTCATCCTTGTCATAATGTTTTACTGCTGTTGGCTCTTTTATTTCTCATTTTCCCCCCTTTCGCTTTAGTGTCTTACCTTGCATGGTGCCTTCTCTCTGCTGGGCCTCATGGAGTTGTGACCTTCATTGTCTTTTTCTAGGATATTGCTTAAAATTGTTTGGAGTGCTGGGTTGGTGTTCATTAAATTTCTCAGGTGTTCTTTATTGGGAAAGTATCTAATTTCCCCATCAATTTTGAAAGATAATTTTGCAGGATACAACAGTCTAGGTTGGAAGTTATTTTCTTTTAGGGCTTGAAATACTTCACTCCAGGCAGGCTCTCCTTGATTTGAGGGTTTGTGGTGAGAAATCTGCCGTGATTCTGATGGGCTTTCCTTTGTAGTGATTTGTTTCTTTTCTCTAACTGCCTGTAGAATTTTGTTCTTCTGTTGGGTTTCTGGGATCTTGACTATTATATGTCTAGGTGTAGATTTTTTTTTGGTCATGGTTGGTTGGAGTTCTACATGCCTCATTTAACTGTACATCCAATTCTCTACCTCTGTCTGGGAAGTTTACTACTATTACTTCTGTGAACAGTTTTTTTATGTAAATTGTACTTTCTCCTGTTTTTTCATGGACTCCTATGAGTCTTATGTTATTCTTCTTTGCATCATCTAGCAGCTGTTGGATTGATTTCTCATGGTCCCTTACTATCTTTAAGAAATCTCTGTTTTCATGGTCCTTAACCGCAATCCTGTCTTCTATATCTGATATTCTGTCTTCAGATTCTCTTAGTCTGCTCTGCATGCTTTCAATGGAAGTTTTAATCTCCTGAATATCTGTTTGAATCTGTTTCATGGATTCCATTTCTTTCTTATGTTGGGAGATCATGGTTTCCATTTCTTTCTTATGCTGGGCATTCATGGCTTCCAGGATGTTTCTGATCTCATCTATTTTCTTATCTGTTTCTGCTCTAGAGCTTCTAATCATGTCTTTCACTCTGCTCACCATGTCTGTATTTATCTGGGAGATTATTTCTGTTTTGAATTTTTCTAGAGCCTCATGCATCTGCTTTGTTACTTCCTGTGCTATCAGTTCAGGGTGTCCAAGTGGTTGCTTATCAGACTTTTCCACCTCATTTCCCCCAGAATTTCCTTTTTGTGCCATGGAAGCCTGTGTTTGTGCCTTGCTTAAGTGTCTTCTCATTTTTGTTTTTGGTACTGTCCTTGGTTTAATTCCTGGGTTGATATTTCAAAATTGCTTAATGTAGGTATTTTTGTTGCTTGTGTTTAAAACCCTTGTGGAATGATTGCTTTTCAGAGGTGTCTTCCAGATACAGCTTGTGTTTGGGTTTTGAGACTCTAATGACTCTGAGGCTATTTTATTTTCCTTATACCAGGAAGGAAAACTAATTAGATCAATCACAACATGTTACCCCAAATGACATAGTCAGCAATATCATAGCATCAAGCACAGCTTAGAAAATGACAATTTGTGGTAGTTATTAATCTATCACTTTTAACTATGTGAGTTAAATTAAAACAACACTGAGATTCCACCTCACCCCAGAAAGAACGGCTGCTATCAAGAAATCAACCAATAACAAGTGCTGGTGGGGGTGTGGAGAGAAAGGAACCCTTCATTGTTGGTGGGAATGTAGACTGGTGCAACCACTGTGGAAATCAGTATGGAGATATCTCAAAGAACTAGGACTACAGGTCCCATTTGACTCAGCTATTCCCCTACTGGGAATCTTCCCCAAAGAATTAAAAGAATCATACCACAGTGATATATGTGCACCTATGTTTATAGTGGCTCAGTCTGTAATAGCTAAAGCTTGGAAACAGCCCAAGTGCCCATCAACTGGAAACTGGATAAAGAAAATGTGGTTTTTTTATAAAATGGAGTACTACTCAGCCATAAAGAATGAGAAACTAGAGATATTTATACCTAAATGGATGCATATTGAGGCCATACTCTTAAATGAAATACAAAGGACCCACATGTGTAAATAACAAATAGTTTCTCTAGTGTGAGAAATTGAAAGTGTAAATAAGGATTAAAATGATTAAAATGAATAATTGATAATTTGAAATAAGAAAAGGTCCAAGGGTTTGGGGATGGTGAGAGGGGAAGGTGAAAGGGATGGGAAAGGAAAAATTATGAGAAAGGAAAAAAAAAAAATGGAATCTAACTCTGTGTAAATAGGGAAGGGTGGAGGGGGTGAAGGGTGCACAAGTAATGGAAGAAAAAATAAGAACTAAGACACATCATGTTCTGGTACAAACACCCAACGATAAATGTAAATGTATTTTATACCTAAAATGTACCAATAAATATATATATAAATTAAAAACTTAAAAAAAACTTCTCTGTAAAGTAGGGTCTTTGGCTACCCATTTGGGACCCCTCCTGCCCCTTAGGAGCTTTCCTATCAATAAATATCTTCCTACTTTAAAAAAATAAAAAATAAAAAAAATAGAAGTTAATATTAACAGCTACTTAGAAAGGTCAGAACCAAGGAGGACCACAAGTATGACTTCAGTTCCAATATAGTGCCATGAAAAATGAATTGTCTCAGGCCACAAAAAAACAAAGAGGAATTATATCTAGACTACTCTTCTTCAAAAAGACAAGAGAAACACACAAGTATGTAATAAAATTATTTTTATAAAAGAATTAAAATAAAGTTGGTCTTCCTGAACAACTTCCTACTTTGGGTACTTAATGAAGTTACAAAGAGATCCTCTGTCTCACTGGATATCATTCACTGATGCAGGCGCATACTTTTCCCATATTAGGAAAAGAGAAAGCACCAAAGCAACAGGCCCTTGGAGGCTACATCACACTCTATAATTATAGGAATGTGATGTGAAGAGAAGTTCAAAAACTTTTTCATTTTATATCTCATATTTATACCATTTATTTAAATAAAGGCTATGGTCTGTACTATTTGCAAAGCTAGAATTCCAATAGCACGTGCTTAGTAACCGAATTACTTTGGAAATTCAATCTCCTATTAAAGATTTTTCAAAACAATGAAGCAATGGCGGTGAATAGCTCTGCATGTCAACGGCTAAAATCAAACTTGGAGAAAAGGAGTTTTCCTACTCTTGAAATCGAGGCTCCTGCTTCCACAGGCCATTCATCTATGAGTTAATGAAATACAAACAGGGTAAAAGTAACCACCTTTCTTATGAGAGTCCCTGAACCATAAAAATGTTATGCTTTATTTTAGTAAAAACATTCCCAAATAAAGGCATGATCATAATTTCATTTACATTTTCATTAAAAAACATAAATGAAGGAATTTATTCATAAACTGGCTCATAATCTACCCAAAAACTAGTATGAAAGTATGTAGAACCTGAACAAGTTCAGGATTTTTTAATATATTAAATATAGTAATTAATCATTTAAAAATACAGAAATAGCAAAAGTAGTGACCCATTTTTTTAGTATTTCCATATCCTTCTCTTTTGCTCTGCTTTACACAAACCAACACAAACAATTTCTAAAAACGTACCAAGATTGCTTCACGGGCAAATTCAACAGAATGAGAGACTAAGAAAAATATTTTTTTAAAGTCTCCTTTTGGCATGGATGTATTCACAGCATGGAGGCCTATAAAATTCCATCCTTACCTGGTAGTTTCATAATACCAAATATTCCTAATAAAATATAATACCTAGGAGAGGTAGAATTTTAGGACAAATCTTACTGCCTCATCTTAATCTGAGACTGTGCTATTGGATTGAATGAATTTATGAAAATCTAGATAATAAGAAATCATCCATAATGAAAAGCAACACAGAGTAACAAGACCAAAAGGAAAATTTTGCCTGTTACATTCATTAAGTTTAGAGTTTTCAAAGCACTGAGACATATATAATCTCAAGAGACCTCAAAATTTCTGTATAAACTACCTTTTGATTTTGCACTTGCATGTCAATGACAACCTAAAATCCTTTATTTACATTCTGGATCAACTGGATGACTACTTGCAACCAAATCCACAACCTAACCATACTGCTCACTGACAGAAGGTAACACTCCTAAACTACATGAGCCAAGGTTAGCAAATGTTCAAATGGAGTAGGACACTGAATCATCACACAACCCACTTGAGCACCAGCATGGAAAAACTAAAAAAGTACTAAAAAAGTACCATCACCCTATAAAATAAATGCTAGTTTATTGGTTTTTACCCTTTTTTGTTTGGTACCGAGAATCGAACTCAGGTCCTTGCGCTTGTAAGGCAGGCGGAGGAACCACTGAGCTAAATCCCTGGCCCGGTTTTTAGCCTTTTTTAATTCTATTTTCCCCCAATTTTTTACAAAGCCAGAAATGTGAACTTATTTCATTATTTGATATGTATTTCCTTTGAGCTATTTCAATTCCCTTACAAATTAAGATAGTATAAATTTCGGGCTGGGGATTTAGCTCAGTGGTTCTGGCGCCTGCCTTGCAACCGCAAGGTCCCAAGTTCAATCCCCAGTACCAAAAAGAAATAGTATCAATTTTGAAAATAAATCATACAAATATTATCAAAGATCCTGAATACCCACCAATGGTGAACTTGCACTAGATGTTAGAGAATACAAGAATTTATAGCTTCACCTCTCACTCACTACCATGAAGCTTGTTTTCTGCCAGGTGGTATACACTCTCTTTGAGGGTCACAAAAAAAAAAAACCAAAAAACTAAGCAACAGATACTGATTAGGCAGCTTAAGAACAATGAAAATTTGATGTTACAGAATGGAATAAAAGAAGGCAGAAGCAAAGGGGACCAGCTGAGGCTGCTACGGTACAAGGCAGCTCAACCACAAGCGTGAGGAAGTTGGACAGTCAAATTAACTCTGGTTTGAAAATGCCAGGTTACAAGGATGCAATGGCACTAAAAGTACTGATAGGAACAAAATAGGAGAAAAGCTAAATACATCAGAGTAGATAGTAGACAGAAAGAAGGCTGAGGCTAACTGATGGCAAGAAAACAAACCAATAGTAAAGTCATAAAACAAATACAGAAAGCGTAATATATTACAAGAGCCAAGAAGTTAATAAATTTAGCCCAAATGTTTCAGGTAATAAATATGCTAATTACTCTAATTTGCTTGCTACACATTGTACACATGTATAGAAATATCACACTGCACCGTATAAATATATAATATGTCAGTTAAATTAAATATAAAAAAGAGCTCCACCATACAGATAGAGTTATCAAGAAAAAAAATTATTGTCAGAGAGAACAATAGTTTCTAGGAAGGAACCAACAAAGTTGATTGCTCTGGAAGGAAGTGAAGAATAAGACTGGTCAAATCTAAGCATAACAGATTCTCAAGTCCATAAAGAAAAGATTGATTATTAAGGTTGCTTCATTTTTAACATTAACACCAAAGAAGTTAACTACATACTTTAGAGAAAACCCCTTGAGGGGGACACTCAACCACTTAGATCTAGGAGCCTTGATAACTACTGAAATATCATAAAAAATAATAAATATCATAAAAAAGGTGTCATGTACAAATACCTGCTTCTCAACCCCATAAATAGTCTCCAATGGTTAACAATAAATATTTAAACTCAATAATTACAAAAATTATAGTTAACAGGTGTTGCTTATATTACATACACAAACACAACAATTGGCAACTGAGATTTTATAAATCATATGCTTTGATATGCAATATAAATCTTGCAAAGAAAAATAAATATTTCTTTTATATAGACAGGAAAAGAGGAAGATGGACATGAAAGTGAATGCAGGCATCTGATGTTTTGGCTTGAGGACATCTGCCGTAATTGGGTTGCTACAATTATGCCTAAAATACCCCAAAGAAACGCCAGGCCACAGGTTCCAAAAGATCATCCAACTTCCCAAGGTAGCACCTTCCTCAGCTGCTTTCCTGTCCCTCTTCTCTACAGAAAGAACCTACTTTACTGATGAGTTTGACACCAACCCAGACTACAATCAGAAATGCTACGTTTATTTGTTACTCTGATCCTTTCTAAGTCAGAAGAGATCATTGATATGTGTCAAGGTGTCTGAGATATCATAAGAGATAATTCTACTAAATAAATGACTTTACAACTTACCTTTCAATTAAGACCAAAAAAATAGGAAAGCAGATATGGTACATCCAGCTGTAATTTGCTAAAATACAACCACATTCTTCTCACTGTAGGACTAGCTAAAAGCCTAATGGGCACCACAGTTCATCAAGAAAGAAAAGGCAGATAGACATCCTAAAACATTACGAGAATGCACCTTATTTTAGTCAGTCTGCACTTAAAGGGGCTTAAGAAGCCAAACTGAAATCTACAAAAGTTACAAAATCGGGCCAGGGATTTAGCTCAGTGGTTTCACCACCTGCTGCGGATGCGCAAGGACCCGAGTTCAATCCCCGGTACCAAAAAAAAAAAAAAAAAGTACAAAATCATTAGCTTGGTACTATATAAACAAAAGTTGGGTGAAGTCTACAATACCTTAAATCAACAGACAAATCCAAGTACATTCAACAACCTGAATGCTAAATAAATAGCTCAGTGTAAATGAGTAAAAATATACAGTGAATTTTAATTTATCTCTGATGTATTCAAGGGCCTTATTCTCAAGACAACTGTAAATTTAAACTTCGTTTTTCTTACAATCTAATTAAAGAAAATGAAGAATACATTCTGATTTCAATGAGTTTGACATCCACATGTATGTGGTATCAGTACGTGCATTAGTAAAGCCTCTTTCATGTAAGAATCACCCAGAATATATAATAAACACTCCAATAAATAACCTCAGATTGAATTTCACTAAATCAATATATAAAAAATATACAAATTAACCAACACAATCACTTCAATAAAGCTTGCTGGAAACTAACATTCCCCTGGTTTGAACAATCATCATTAAACAAGAAAACTGTAGGAGCACTGATGAAATCAGCATAGCCAGAGGCTAAGTATAAGGGAACAGTTGATTTCTCACATTACGCATGTTCTTAAAACACAAATTGTTCCTTTTATCTTTCTCCTTACTTCAGATTTCAAAGAAAAACAACCTGAAAACAGCCAATATTTATTTGCTAAGCACTTGTCATACACTAGACAATTCTCAAAACAAACCTTTGAGCTAGTATTGAGTTACTATTAGCCCTACTTTCCAAAGAGGATGCTAAAGAGTATTATTTCCCAAGTTTCACAATTTACATGAGGCTGAGGCAAGATCTGAACTCTTAAAATTCATTATACAATGGGTGATCAAAAAATACAGTGAATTGTTTAGTCTTTTAAAAACTCACTACAGTAAAAGACTGCCAAGAGTGATAGAATGTGTTTGAAGTGAGATGGGGTATTGTGAGTATTCTGAGAGAACTAACGGCAATGAGAACTAATGGCAATGTGTCTTTTACTGTGATCAATTTTTTTAACTAAACATTCATCGTATTTTTGATCACCCCTTATTGATTCACTGTTTATGGCAATTTCTGTCAAATAAAAACTCATCCTCATCCACCTTATTCACCAGATCCAGCACTGTGAGATCTCTGGCTCATCTCCAAAGTCAAAATGACAATGAAAATAAATGTTTTGAATCAATTCAGGACATCAAGGCAGTCACAACAGTACAGCTAAAGACACTTAATAAAGAGAATTTCCAGAACTGCTTCATAAAGTGGAGAGAACAATGGGATAAGAGTGTTCAAAGAGAGAGATAGGTATTTTGGGAAGACTAATGGCAATGTGTCCTTTCATTGTAATAGTTTTTTAATTTAAATATTCACCATAGTTTTTGATGACACCTCACTTTTTATTCACTTCCAAGAAGTCAGTCACTTACCTAATTCATTCAGGAGTGTCAAGTATCTTCAGGTGCCACCCAGCATTTCTCCTTTCTATTCTTCTGTCTCCCTAACCCCTTTCTGTTCTTCCCTTTCCCTACCAGTTCTTCCCAACAGAAAACCATCCTAGCCTCATACTGTCTTATGAAAGTAAGTAAGCTTCTAAACTACACATGGTGGTAATCCTAGCACTCCAGGAAGCTGTGGCAGGAGAATTGTAAGTTCCAGCCCAGCCTGAGCAACTTAGCAACTTGGTGAGAAACTGTCTCAAAATAAAAAATTACAAGGGCTGGAGATATAACTCAGTGTGAAGGCCGTGGGGTCAATCCCCAGTGCAAAAAAGAAAAAAAAAAATCCACATAATGGCCCCAAAAGCCATCTAACTGGGTAAAGGGGAAAAAAATAAAAATAAAAACCACTATTCTGTTCATAAAAATATATTTATACGCTCAACTGGCTCAGAGGTATGCAATTTTTTTTCTTTAAAGGGTAACAGTAAGTATTTTAGGATTAAGATCCATAGGGCCTTTATCACAATACTCAACTCTACTGTTCTAGTCTGAAAGCTACACAAACAAATAGGTCAAACTGTGTTTCAATGAAAACTATTTTAAAAGTGAAACTATTTACAAACATAGGCAACAGAAATATTTGTCTTAGGGACAGTAGTTGACTGACCTCAGACTACCTCATAACCAGAAATATATTCTAATAGTTTGGTTACATTACAAAACTCATGACTTCTACATAAATTACAGTAGGAAAATCAGTATGTGGCTATAAAAAAAAACTTTAACAAGTTTCACCAAGGTAAATGCTTTTATGTACAGAACAATTTTTACTTTTAATTATATTGTTAAGATCTATTGTTTTAGTCTTAAGAGCCGGTTTTCTCGTAGATTTCATGGAAACCTCTAGGCTTTTCTATATCCCCAGAGAAAGCAGCACCTCCCTCCCACAAGAAGTATTATAAAACTTCGGCCGTGTGAACCAGGACTGTTGCACAGCCTACATTTGTTCCTGTCCCACATTTACTCCTCATAGACAGCATCCATTTTGACAGGATGAGGCTTGTGACATTCTGTCAACAAAATCAGATTTCCTGGAACAATGAGGCAGAAAACACAAGAGAGCTCATTTAAGTTAGTATGTGCAAATTAAAACACTGTAAATGTATCAGTGTAAAAATTCAAACTTTTCTGATTTCCTAGTTTTTGACAGCTGTCTTCTTGGTTTCCCGACCAGTTAGGTATTAAAAATACAGAAGATGGAATAAGATTTTCTGAGAGTTACCAGGCTAACTGAAATTATGAAGAAAATGAAATCATCTTTGATCCTTCTCTCAACTATAGCTAAATGTGTGACAATCTTCAATAAATACCCTTCCTCTCTTATTTTTAATGCTTCCATTCTAATTTTCACTCTTGCCCATATATTATCTATTTCATTCCCAAGTGTTTCTCATCACTTACACCTTTTAATAGGAATATTTTAAATATGCAACCAGGCTGGGGGGGTTAGTTCAGCAGTTACAGCTTCGGCTCTGGATTCAGTCCCACTACACACACACACACACACACACACACACACACACACACACACACATGCATGCACTCCAAAATATATTCTCACTTATTATAAAATATATAAATGTATACAGGTGGGAATATATAAAATCAAATACACAGAAAAGTGTAAGAGTACATAAATGAAAAGATGTTCGTATTCTAATCCTTTATTTCTATGCTCCGAAGGGGCAAACACATTCTACTTGTAAACTAGCAGCAAGTTTTAAATATGACACTACTAAAACAAATCTTACATACTGAGTGGTACATTCTAACATATTGATGTATAAAGCTCTATG
Source organism: Heterocephalus glaber (assembly GCF_053883595.1). Taxonomy (NCBI): domain Eukaryota; kingdom Metazoa; phylum Chordata; class Mammalia; order Rodentia; family Bathyergidae; genus Heterocephalus; species Heterocephalus glaber. The sequence goes on along the minus strand of NW_028258294.1, from coordinate 24,366,501 downwards.
AGAACGCTGATGAAATGATTCCTACCATTTAGACAAAGCACCAGGGAAAGCAAACAGTGAAGGTCATTTAAGGCTAGGACTTAAAAGTCCATACTGTATAATGGAAATTGTAAATAAATTGATGACATGATACACTCCGAACAAAACAGCAGCATCAAATCTGAAGAGCAAACAGGCTATTCTAGAGTCCATTATTCATTGCATCATAAATCAACATCAAAACTAACTGTTAGAAACAAACTCCTTAGCGAATGACATGTCAACACTAAATGAAAATAATAGAGAAGTTAATGTCTTGGATTGACTATTTTTAAGGGGAAAAAACATCCAACAAATGTGACATAAATGTTACTTGATACATACACAAACACAAAACACTCTGTATTTATCACCTCACATTCCTAAGACATCAAGAAAACAAATTTTAAATTATTAATACTACTACTGTAAGGCAAGTACCATGTGACTCACAGAATACTAAGTTGAAAATTTAATTCCCTCATGTAATAACTTATTCATATGAAAAAAATTTCAGTAAAAATTTCCAGAATGATTTCAGAAGAATATTTTTGCTTATCTTTCATTATGGTCAATACTTCTAATTTTTTACAATGCTTTTTAATTATTAAATGAGAATACATCATAGGGACTATATAGGAATATTCTATTATTTATTCTTGCTTCTTTTGTTCTGAACTAGAAATTTTAGAAACCAATGAATAAAAGATTCTTCCCATTTATGATATATTAAACGTGTGACAGTAATGGGGGGTTTAACTCATTGGTAGATGACTTGCCTAACAGAGAGCACTGGGTCAAACCCCCAGCACAAGAGGAAAAAAAGAAGTACAACCATGAAAACATGACAGAAGGAGAACTGCTATCCCACATCCCAGTCATCTCTGGAGCACGCTCATAGACATGCTCACAAGTGTGCCTTACCTAGCTTTCTAGACATTTTTCCATCCAATCAAGCTGAGACTAACCATCACATTGAAGTAACTTTAACATTTATCAAAACTCTTACTTTAGGCGTGTGGCTCACGCTCAGCACGCATCGGGCGCCTGGGAGCCCCAGTCGTTGGGCTCCAGGCCCTGGCTCCTGGCCGTTTGCGAGGCAAGATGTTAAGGCGCACCTGGAAAGCCGGGACACTCAAACCAGACAACTGCAAGATGCTGTCACAAATGTGGAGAAGCATTTTAGGGAGCTGTGCCAAACCTTTGCTTATTAAGTGCGGAAAACTGCCGGACTGCGAGACAAAGCAGACCTCCTGGTGAATGAAATTAATACGTATGCCTCTACAGAGACCCCAAATTTAAAGCAAGGCCTGAAAAATTTCGCTGATGAGTTTGCGAAACTTCAGGATTATCAACAAGCAGAGGTTGAAAGACTTGAAGCCAAAGTGGTTGAACCTTTGAAAGCTTATGGAGCAACTGTAAAACTGAAATGGGATGATCTCAAAGCAGCGTTAACCTCAAGGAATAGAGAAGCTAAGCAGTTAATTCAGAAAGAACCCGGCAACGAAACCCATCTGATTGACATGTAATTTCACAGGCAGAAGCCAAATTACACATAGCTTCAACAGATGTTACCTGAACAACTCGTCATCTGGAGGAAACTACTGACAATTTCGAAAAGCAGAAAATAAAGGATATCAAGAATATATTTTCAGAATTTATAGCAATCGAAAAGTTATTTCATGGCAAAGCTTTAAAGGCCTACACTACTGCCTACCAAAATATACAAAAGATTGATGAGGATGAAGATTTAGAGGTTTTCCGAAATTCTCTGTATCCACTAGATTAGGCATCTCATTTAGATATTGTAAAAGCAAATTCAAAGTCACCTCTTCAGAGATCACTGTCAGCTAAGGGTGTATCTGGAACAGGAGAAAGGATCAACATGCAGAAAATGATAAAGATGAAGAGGTAGACTTTACAGAAGAAGAAAATTAATTTTAAGTTAATTTCCACATGTCCATTTTCATCTTAAATGACTTGAAAACTTTATACTCATTTGATAAGGAAAACCTCAAAACAAAATCCTACCATAAATGCAAAAATAAAGGAAATTTATGCTGACCAAAAAAAAACAAAAAACAAACCAAAAAAACCTCTTACTTTATATGGTCATTTAAGCCCAACACAGTTGTTCCTCAGTATACAAGGGGGAATGGTTCCAGGATGTTCCATGGATATCAAAACCCATGGGTGCTCAAGTTCATTATATAAAATGGCATGGCATTTTCACACAACCTACACAAATTTTTCCATATACATTATCTCTAGAGGGCTTAGACATAGTTGTTTTATTGTATTGTTTGTGGAATGAGAAGAAAAGAGTCTGCACATAAACATTTTTTTTAATGTTTTTAATCAACAGTTGGCTGAAAAGTTGCAAAGCCTACAGATACACAGGGCACATTGTATGTACACAACATATACAATGCTGTCGTTTCTTCTGTATGTATCCATACTGGAATGAATGGCTTTGTTTCACAGAATTATTCATATGTATGTGAATAACCTACATTTTAAGATGCCTGTCATTTTTTTTTTTGTACTGGGGATTGAACTGAGGATCTTGTGCTTGCAAGGCAGGCGAAGTGCCATTAAGCTAAATTCCCAGCCAACCTGTCATGTCTTTTAATCTAGAAATAAGCAATTATCATCTTTATAAAAGAGTAGTTCTGCTCAGTCCTTATCTAACCAATGATAAGCACTTAAGTAATTATATAAGCCTTGTGTCTTATCACTGCAGTCAAACATACATTTTTGTTTCTTTTTTTTTTTGGTACTGGGGATCGAACTTGGGACCTTATGCTTGCGAAAGAGGCAGCGGAACCACTGAGATAAATCCCCAGCCCCAAACATACATTTTTAATAAGCATTCCATTGTGTTATCTGTCCATCTGTAGAAAACAATTACACTTTTGGTTCATACAACTTACTATACATTATAGTTTTTGAAAATAAAAATTGCTAAAAGTGTCCGGTAATAAATATATTGCCAATTTATGATAAAGAGTAGTACATTTTCTAACATAGGTGGTTAGCAGAAATCAATTCACCAAACACTTTTTAGCACTTATTATGTCCTCAATCTCAAGAGAAAGTAGAATTCAAATGACATTCTCTGCCTAGAAATGGCTCAAAAACTAGCATCAAAGAGAAAACATTTTTTAAAACTAGGTGACACATGCCTGTAATCCCTGCATTTAGGAGGCTGAGCCAGGAGGATCACCACAAATTCAAGTTCAAGGCCAGCCTGAGCTACATATTAAGTTCAAGACCAGTCTGAACTACATAGCAAGACCCTGTCTTAAAATAAATAAACAAATAAATAAACAAACAAACTAGTATTTCATATCCTAGGAATATAAAAATCTAAAGTGTTATTGCTCACAATGGTAAAAAGAAAGCTTATGTTTATAGTTTGACGGAACATTGTTTTGTAATATCCTATCAATTCTGTTTTAATAGTATACATAAACATGTATATGACAAATACAAATCATTTCAAATGAGTATCCCAAGTTCTCTCCACTGGGATCATTCCACAGTAAGGGACTACCACATGGCATATGGTAAACCATTCTGGCTATTAGGCCAGTACAACAAAATTGTTGCCACTGATTTATGACATTCATCACTGAGAATAGACACTCATAAATACACCAAGACGAACCCATAATAGTGATACACTACTTGCATCACTAGTTCTCAGCCAAAACATTACTGGATATTCTTACAATCAGGGAGAAACTGCTCTGAATTTAATCAAGGCTCTTCATAAATTACTTTGCAAACAACCTCTTCCCAATTCAACATAAGGTAAGGTAAAAATAGTAGCAAAATATGGCAGCAACCCAAAACACTGCACATGCTGGACAAAGTAGTAGGACCCTTCCACTCATTTTATTTTGTGTTACGTATGCAACAAGAGAATAGGCAAGTCAACATGTTTAACCTCAGACTAAACTGGAAGACGCTCCACAAACATATTTCTAACATTGCCGCATAAAAACTAGTCACTGCAGTCAAACTATGGTATCTATCTTTACAATTTCAGGACATCCACTCCTTGTTCTTATCACCTGCCCCAGTCATCACAATCTATGTGCTTCATCCTTTGTTAAAAATTTCCCTCTCCACCTACCCATGAAGAAGGAGCTCTAAAATGGGTAACACTAATAATGGGAAACTTTACCATATATTAAAACTTCCCAATAGATGAAAAGAACTCAAAACTATATTTTCACTGGTTTCTTAATCTCTTTAACTTTTACATTGCTATTTTAAGACACAGGGGTTTCCCTAATGAAAGGACTTTATACTTGTGTTATATTCCTATTATCTCTAGCATTCTGCTTTGCTCAAATTTATACTCAGAAGAATTAATATATTCACTGCCTAGTAAAACTCTTAGTATTTATAAATAAATATGTAAATAAACCTATCAAGAGGCCATGTATTTTAACATAAAAAATTAAAGCTCTTAATATGTAGTTGATATGTAATAAAAGTCAGGCAGAATCAATAAATGTGGTACCAAACACACTAATTCATCCTTACCTGAGGAGGATAAATTCTAAGACTCTCAATGGATGCTTGAAATTGCAGAAAGGAGTGAATCTTATATATACATACTGATAATAAAGTTAATTTATACAAGCCGGGCACAGTGGCGCATGCCTGTAAACTCAGCACTCGGGAGGCTGAGGCCGGAGGATCACCGTGAGTTTGAGCCCAGCCTGGGCTACATAGTAAGTTTAGAGGCAGCCTGTACTACAAAGGAAGACCCTGTCTCAAAAAAAAAAAGTTAATTTATACATTAGGCATGATAAGATTAACGATACTAAAATAGTACAATAATAAACTACAATGAAATTGCCAGCAACAGCACTACTTCCACATGTTGGTACCACTCTTAAACAGAGTAAGGATTACTTGATAGGCACTGTGATACCACTACAGTTGATCTGAGAATCCAGTCGGCAACTAAGTAACTAATGGGCAGACTTCAAATGTGCAGAGAGTGGAAAAAGGGAGGATTCATCTCCCAGACAGGAGAGAATGTGATGGCACTGAATTTCATCATAGCACTCAGAACAGCATGCAATTTAAAACTTATCAATTATTTCTGCAGTTTTGCATGCTGTATTTTCAGATTGTGGTTGACCTGGGTAACTGAAACTTCAAAAACCAAAACATGGATAAGGGAGACTCCTGTGTTCTGATGTATTCTATGCATTTGAAACTGAGGACTGTAAACATTATCGGACTGCCAAAAAGGTCCCCGGAAAAACAGAAGATGAGGATCAAAGAGAGAAAGTAATTTAGGAACCCAGGTATAAGAGGAAAATTGATTTATCGCATAATTGTGTTAGTAGCTCAATATCCTTATCTAGTTACAGAAAATGTAGGATTCACATCTGTCACTAGCTTTCTATTATTACATTTAGAAAGTGAATCTTAAGTCCACTGTGTAAGTGACTTTCAGACTAAACCACACCTGCTTACAGTACTAAATCAAAAATAAACCAGGGTGGCAGCAGATGCTATAGCAGCCATTCACTGCTAAAAATACTGAAAACAAAAGATCTCTGAGGTCTGCTTTTCTAATTGTTCCCCAAAGAAGAAAACAACGACACTCCAAAAACTCATTTCTGAAATAAAATCTTTCATAACAGAATCTGTTATGGCTTCTTATTTTCAACAACTATAACTTTCAAAGCAACAGCTTTACTTTATAGATTTTTCTATTTAATTTTAGCTCTGATCATATCTAGACTCTAATCACTCTTTAAAAAAGAAATTACAAGGGCTGGGGATTTAGCTCAGTAGTTTTGCTGCCTGCTACGCAAGCACAAGGACACAAGTTCGATCCCCAGTACCAAAAAAAAGGAAAAAGAAATTACAAGCCTAAGACAAAAATCTTTTTTACACAACATTAAAGGATTGCCCATCATGCCAAACAATGTGCCAAAGAATTATGTGTAAAGTTTTAGAGAAATTCAGTTCTTTAACACTTATTTTCTTACTGACTAAGAAAAACACTTTGCAACAAAGCTTATAAATGACCATTATAATATCTTTTTTGCACAAGAATTTCTTCTTAAATCACCAAATTAAAACATTTAGTTGAAATCTGGTATTCTTTATATAATTAAAAACTTAGTTGTGATGTGACATTTTCACTGCAATTCAATTCGTTAACAAAATTTTACATAAAATGTGACTCACCAACTTTAATTTGTAATGTCTTACACATGCTATATGTACTGAAATTTACAGAAAAACCTTAAAGCAGCAACATCTCCAAAAAGTATAAAGAGAGAAGGCAGAGCAATTAAAGATAGAGTTTAATAAGAAAATTTTATCTCTAAATAAAAAGAGGATCAGACCTTGACCTTGAATAATCAAGAGATCCGGGGATTTAGCTCAGTGGCGCCATGCCTGTCTTGGAAGTACAAGGTCCTGAGTCTGATCCCCAGTACCAAAAAAATCATCATCATCATATCATCATCATCATCATCATCATCAAAGGAACTTCAATTTTTGACCTGATAAAACATGCAAACTTGTAAGCTAACAAAGGAATAGTGAGGAGGCAATGTCTCATTCCTTGAATAAAGAATTCCATCAGTAACAGTATAAACACCTATTTGAGAGAATTATAGTACCCTGTAACAAGTCTATTTCACAAATTGTACATAATGATATTTTAATTCCAGCACCACTCTAGCCTTTAAAAATATCTAGACATGAATCTCAGGAATCTATTTTGTGTTCCACCGTATTACTACCCCACTGTTAAGCAAGTATCCTTGTCAATGAAAAGCCTCAATCAGGAAACTGGTAACAACACCATAGTTATATATGATACACTCCTAGATGTCCTATTAATTTGTATTTTAATTCAGTTTAATTAGAGCATATACCATTTCTTACATGCAGTATTATAATACATTATGATATTCCATGTGAAATAATTAACATTCCACAGTTGTAATGTTCTACAATATTAACTAGGCCAAGGTGGTTGATAGTGTTGTCTAGATCCTTGATACCTTTATATGCCTACTGATTTTTTTAATCTAGTTACTGTATCATTTGCTGACAAAGTTCAAATTTCCTATAACAATTTAGAGCTCTCCTCTGGCTCTCTCTTCCAAAATTCTCCCTCCTTTCCTAATAGCATTGATTACTCTACTTCCATTTCCCATTTCCTCACATCAAAAAGACTACACACTTCAGGGCCGGGGATTTAGCTCAGTGGTTCCAGCACCTGCCTCCAAAGCCCAAGGTCCTGAGTTCAATCCCCGGTACCAAAAAAAAAAAAAAAAAAAAAGACGACACACTTCATATGGAGTATGTGCATACACATACCTGCACACATACACACACACACACACACACACACACACACACACGACTATGGCCCATTCTTAGGACAAGGCTACTAATAAAGAAATCCACCCAGTGTCAGTCTTCTCTTCAAGTTTTCATTCTCCTCTAAGATTTTCTTACTTTTGCTTACCCAAGAATACTTAAATTTTATAATTTTTCCAAAATTTTACCTTATCTGTGGGAGGCTCAATCTAATAACAGTTTATTCCATCATTATCAGAAGCCTCTACATAACTTTTTCTTCAACCTTTCTATGTGCTTGTCAATCTCTCTAAAATATAATGCTGGACCCAGCATACTTCAAAAGACTAGGATGTACACAAAGATTTTTGAACATGGCACTAATTAGAGCAATTTCATATATCAACTTAGGTCCATAATATATTCAGCAAAAGGAAGATCATTAATAATACTTATTGTTTGAGATTATGCTGATAGCTATGTTGGAAGATAAACTTAAGAGATCAGTTAGGGAGCTAATTTAACAATCCAGAGGTTACAGTAAGGAGTAATAAATAATAGGCATGTAGAAAATGGGGACTGGGCCACAGACATGAGTGACCAAACAAGTCCCACAGATATTAAAAAGCACATTTTTAAAGGTGAGGCCATAAAAATTTTCCCTGAATAATATGCATCCTGAAAATATTATATCATTAATTCTCCTCTCTATATTTCTTACACTCATCATTACCACCTCAGTCTACCCTCCAGAAATGGGAACTTAATGATCATGTCAAAACTCCTCCAACCCATGATGAAAGTAGGCTGCCCCAATCAATCACTGCACTTTGGCCAATTCAGCTAAAGTGGAATTTATCATTCTCAGAAGGGATGGCACGAGAAACAGTTTTTAACATTGCTTCTCCAAGCTTCTGAACTGTGGGAACAACAAGATGCAATAACACTGCCCATATTTTGAAGTACTCATGTTGGCACTGAGAATTGGGAGCCTGTCCCCACTTACCTTGGCCAAGGTTAAACCTCTAGCTGTAGTTACCCAACTGTGAGTCTTGCTAATAAGCCTTGTAGTAACAGTAAATTACATATGCATCCTTTACTTTAGCCCTACTATACACACACTTTGGGCCCAAAACAAACCACGGATGGGACAGCATTAGGATCTGACATCTCTACAATGAATTCACTCTAAAATAAAATTACTTATGGCTCAATATAAAAAATTTTTTCTACAGAATACCTGCAACCATCTTTAGACCAAATTTCACTTAAGGTTCCTATTTTTGAGAAAAAAGAACCATAAGAAGACAATGGGTCCTAGAGAATAAAGCAGTCTATGACGAGAAAGAAATGATGGATCCATCAATTTAGGTCTAGGAATGATTTTGCAGAAGATATTTATTCTGTATTTGACCTTGTTGACTGTATTTGTCAACAAATATTTACTAAATTTTTAGTCAACAAATATATTTACTAAAGCTCCATCCATGTTTCCAGTAAATTTTTTACTCAGATAATACAGTCTAAAATTTGGGTAATGAATCGGAATAAAAACATAAAAGATCATTAAATTTGTATTTAAATTTCTATTCATTCATTTATTTATTCACTCACTCTTTTCATTCAATAAATAGCTACTAAGAAAATGCTATATAATGGCAGGCAACCCTGACAATGCAACACAAAAATTAATAATACCTACTTGTTCCATTAATAAATCCTTATAGTATACTGATAGTAGAAGACAATATGACAGTGCATAAGTGTGCTAAGTGCTGACAGCAACAAGCACATGTTACTCAAGAAGCATATTCTGGAAAACCTGACTTCATCCCAGAAAAGCTAACTACTCACTATTCTGAGCCCATATCAAATAAAAGCAGTGGTTTTCATATAGAATAATCTGTATTTTTCTGAAATTTGTGTTAATAATTTAAACTACAGTCATTTTAGCATTTTCTGACTTGGGACAAATACAGGAAAACAGAAAACGGATGGAAATAATTTTGACTTTTTGCTGGTACCTGGTGGTGGGAAACCATCATCCAAGGGCCTCTCATTTATCTTTGTACATCTTTTAACAAAGATTCTTCCAGACTGTCTTTTCAAGGATGTTTGGATGGTGTATAGTCTTAGAAGAAGTGGCTCCCTTTAGAGCAGAAGGCAGATAGATTTGTTTCCTGATCAGCATAATAGAGATCATTAATATCTCCCCCTCAGGGGTGTGAGTTGGTCAGGATTGTTATCAGCGTTCTTATAAAACAGGGGGTTGGGACCAGGGATGTAGCTCAGTGGCACTGTGCCTGCCCGGCATGCACAAGGTCCTGAGTTTGACACCCAGTACTGCAAAAAAAAAAAAAAAAAAAATGAGGGTTTCCTATGCTTGGAGTTTCCTCAGCTTAGGGGTCTCTCAGCTATGATACAAACCCACGCTGTGGACAGAACCAATCGTGGTCAATCTCTGTCTGCATGGCCCCTGTGCATCCAAGGAGACAGAGGAATGACTGACTGCAAACTTGAAGCTCATGCTGTCTTCTATGGCATGAATTGCCCAGCAACATATATTAAATTGCACCAGGCTAATGTATGAACATACAACTGGGAGAAAATCACAGGCTCTTCCTAGTTCTTGAAACTTACATATAATGTGTTTCCCTTCAATAAAAGAATAAGAAAAGACATACGCCTCTGTAGTTTCTGCCACAAAACAGTGTTAGCTAATGTAGGAACAAAGAAAGGAAGAAGGGGTAACCTGGTACACACAGTTAATCATGTTATTATAAATCCATTTAAATCTGGATAGCTAACCTAGTGCTAGTAGACATGCTAAAAACTAGATAGGCTCCAAAATACTGACAGCATATCCTTGGGCGGTAAAATAACACTTTTCTCCTTTTTATGGAAAGAAGAAAAGTTATCTCAAATTTGTGTGGGGAGTACAGACAGCCTAATACAAATTTACCTACTTTTTGATTTGCAAAGTTCTATTTTACCAAAATGTCAACAAGAAAGGTCAGATAGATCAAAAATGCGAAGAAAACAAAAAATGTTGATCCAAACTACAAAAGAGAACATTTAGCTAAGTTTTTGGAATATACAACTATTTCCTACAAACATTTTGAAATGAGTGTACCTTCCAAAATTACTACCACAGCACAGAAGAAAATATTCCTCTGCTCTGTTGCTTCCCAGGACAGTTGATATGAAAATGTATGCAGGTGGAAGAATTATCCGAATCATCATCATCCAAAAGAAAGAATATGAAATAGGCCATTTGAATACAGAAAAACTTAAGTAAGAATTTTTATTCATAAGCGGGCCTTCTGAGAGCCACTCAGAAATTGATTCACTGAGTCTAGCAAGTCCAGTACTGGGGAGAGAGTAAGTAAGCCAACGGAAAGGAAAATTGCACCAAGTCACATAATTCCTGAAAATATGAGCTTCATCCTTTATGTGCTTTAAGTTGCACTAAATGACTTCTATCTCATGCATAACTAATTCTTAGGTGTTTCTTTATATATTCCAGCAACATTTGCAGTGCCTAGTTTACTACACTTTTTTCTGGAGCTTAATTTATGCATTGTAAGAATCTCTACCATGTTGGCTTCATTAGAATTATAACAAAATAGCACTCTGTTTTCAATCATTTATTATGCCAAATAAAAACCAGCAGATTCTCTGCCCAACAGTATATCAAGACCGTCTGTCACTTCTATTCTAACAGCCAGCAGGCAAGCTAAAAGAAGGAAAGAAACCAAAAACAGCAACAGCCTTCTAGAGGAAAAAAAAATGCCCTAAGATTGATCCTCTCTTACCTGCTTCATAAACTTTTTTTCTCCATGGCAAAATACTCTTGGCTTGGAAAAAAATATTTTTTAAGAATCAGTTCATTAAATCTAAACTTAGATTTTTTTTAACCATGTTTTGAGGAAGAAGAAAAGCTATATTTTATTTTTATACTAGGGATAGAAGTGCTGTAGAAAAAACCAGGAGACTCTTTTAAAGAAAATTATCCTGTGCTATTTAAGTGTGTATCATGTGAAAGATACTGCAAGAGGACACAAAATCATCAAGTGTTACCTGATCTCAGAAACTCACCTTACTACTTACTTCACTGGGTAGTCATATGCCTACCAGAAGCCTATGTGGTAATTCTTAATCCTCCTGTTTTTTTCAGAAAAGAGAGTATTGTCAAGTGAATATTTAGCCTATTTTTGTTTTCTGCTTCTATAACAAAATACCTCAAAGATTAGGTAGTTTATAAAAAACAGAAATATATTTCTCAAAGTTTTGGACACTGGGAAGTCAAACATCCAGGCACCAGCATCTGGTGTCTGGTGAAGGCCTTCTTGAGGTGTCCTTACATAGCAGCAAGGCAAGAAGGACAAATGTTGTGCCCTCTCATGGCAGAAGTGGAGAAGCATGACATAGAGCAGGCTAAAAGACCAGTATGTGCAACTTCTTTTGTAAGAGCTTCAATCCCACAAAGGAGAAAAGGAGCTCAAATGGCTTAATATCTTTTAAAGATCCCACCTCTTATTATCGTATTGAATTTGAGAGCATATAGTCACATCACGGCACAGTCCAATATTCAAAAAGGTCAAGGAACCTTCAGATTCAGTAGCAAAAGTATCACTTGCAGGAGGAAAGACCATTCATCAACCCAAGGGCACAGAAAGGTGATAAACTGCAAAGCTTCCTAAGTGACAAACAGTAGTTTCATCCATTAAACATAATTTATGATGTTACAAATACACATACACTCAAATACCCCACAATATTGTATTTTATTATAACTATATAAACAAAAGAGAAAAGGAATGCACAAGGGTGTTTAATCATCAAAAGATAAAACAATACATCACTACTGGACAGAAAACTCTACCCAGAAAAAATCATAGTAATAAATTTCACTTAATAACTCCATATGAAAAAAAGTCTGTTAAAACTATTTTAACACTATACTTGCCTAAATTATAATCAGACTAACAAATTATGAACTCTCACTAATCCATCCTGTGGTATACAGCGCTGAACATAATGCTATAACATACATTGTTTAGTCAACATTTGGCTATGTTGTGAAATGCCTAATGATATCAGTGCCAGGCTTGCACTTTTCAAGTCAATGTTGGACACTGAGAGTATAAAAAATGCTTCATCAACTATGATAAAATCATAAAAGTCTATCTCCTGCTGCTATACTTGAAATAAGTGGGATGTATCATTTTCTGTTTCTAAAATGGGTCCTAGTTCAGAAAGACGCTTTATTTTTCAGCAGCTATCTCAGACACAACCTCACCATCTTCCTATTATAATTCATCAAGTGGAAATAATAATAGCTAATATTAATTGGGCTCCTATCACACAACTGCTGGCTGCTTTTTACTTAATTCTCAGTCAACACAGTAACACTGCAAATAGTCATGTGATTGGCCTAAATTTAAAGAGATGGACTGTAAAGCTCAGAAAGGTTAACCATTTAGTAGTCGGCCACTAGTAACTCCCCACACTACTCAACATGCAACATGCCTTGTTACTGTGGTTTTGTTCACTCTGTACTCTGACTGTAATGTTTTCCCCCTTCTTACTAACTCCCCTGTCCATTCCTTACTCCACAACTTCCTCCAAGACATCATTCCTATTACGGAGCCCTGTCTTAGTTACTTTTCTCCTGTTGCTGAGACAAAATATCCAACACCCAAAGTTGGAGGAGAAGTGGTTTATTTGGCTTATAGTTCATAAAAGTTTCAGTCCATAATCGGCCGGCTCCAAGGTAGGGATGTCAAACAGGCATTGCAGAGGAGAAATAATATGGTGTGCATAAGGTAGCAACAACAAGGGAGTTTAATAGCATCTTTCTGCCCCTTTTATCTTATTCAGACTACTGAGATTAGGGCAGAGCCAAACTAATCGCTCACATGTAGTGGTTTAGTAATCACATGACCTTAACCCCAGCATCACACATTCCAGATTCAACTACCTATGAAAAAGAAAGTCCTACCTTTTCCCCATGAGGTTTACAGGGGGACATACCATAACAGGCCCATAGAGCTCTTAACAGCTCTTAACACGCTGGTCGAACAAATAAACGAATACAAAGCCAGGATTCTGTAGTGACACTGTTAGTTTACTAATCTGTTGCCTTGAAGTATAATATTCCAAAAGTCACTAAGTACTTAGTACATTCCCCAGCACCTGTTAGTATTCAGTAATTACTGCTGGAAGGAGCCAGGGGGCGGTTTGAAAGAAAAAGACAGGCAGAAAACAGGAGCGACAAGAAATTGAAAAAAAATCTCAATTCCTGTTTCAGAATCTTGATTTGCCTGGAATATTTTTATAAGAGTATACTTATAAATAAGCTTTATAGTTAGCTAATCTATGCTTTAAAACTAGTAATGAGTGGGCCAGGAATTTAGCTCAGTGGTTCTGCCACCTGCCTCACAAGCGCAAGGTCCGGAGTTCGATCCCCGGTACCAATAAAAAAAAAATCAGTGATGAGTTCTTACAATATGGGGGGGGGGGGGGCTACAATAGGGTTGGGGATTTAGCTCAGTGGTGTCACTGCCTGCCTTGCAAGTATAAGGTCCCGAGTTCGATCCCTGGTACCAAAAAAAAAAAAAAAAAAGAAAGAAAGAAAATATGAATATGATTTAGAATCAACTCTAAGGTTAAAAGAACAATCTGTGATTACCAATCAAATCTTAATTAAAACTGACCTAGGCTTACTGTTTTAGAAATTGTAAAAGTATAATTCTGAGCTAAAATAGAACCCAGCCATAGTCATTCATATACTTAAGAAAATGAATGTCCTAAAATAATTTTTAATCATTTCAGTTATGTATTTATACTCTTCTCTAACACTGCTTCCCTGGGGGTCAACTTTCTAAATAGCAAATAGCCAACAAAACTGGCCAAAACAAGTTTGCCCTCCAAGTAGGAGGACAACCAACCTTCTCTCACTGCTTCAGAGCCTGCTCTCCCCAGCTGCACTTTCTCCTGCACATCTCTTTTATTGGTCCATCACTCCTGGCTCCCTCTCCATTACTAAGGAAAGCTGGCATCCCTTACTTCATTCATCTAGTCAAACAGAAAAGGACTTGCTGAAGCAGCTTTCCAGGAGGCATCACTGCAACTGGCCCTCTCCACTTATGCCTAAGTCTAAGAACAGCAACATAATCATTCTATATTCTAAGTGTGTCTAAATGAGTAGCCTAGAATTATTTACAGTGCCATCAATTAGACCAACATTGTTCACTTACAGAAAGCAAACTACATGAAAATGATGTAGGCAGCAGGACAGAGAAGAAAAAAAACGTGCCCTGGCATTGCAAATAGGCTTAGCTACTAACTTCACCACCGTGACCTCAGATAAGTCATTTAAAATTCTCCTTGGCCAGGTATGGTGGCACATACCAGTAATCTGGGCACTTTGGGAAATTGAAGCATGAAAATCACAAGTTTGGGCCCAGTCTGGGCAACTTAGTGACTTAATTTTAAAAGTAAAGGCTGGGGATGTAACTCAGTGTGAAGGCCCTGGGTTAAACCCCCATGCAGGGGTTTCTTTTATCCCTCTGTGAAATTTTAGTTATTATCATCTACCTTTTTCTGTCTCAGCCAGGTATACTGGCATATACCTGTAGTCCAAACTACTTGAGAGGCTGAGGCAAGAGGATCATTTGAGTTCGAGACCAGCCTGGGTATCAAAGTAAGACCCCATCTCAAAAACACAAAAATTTAAAACTGAGAAATCACAAAGAAAGCATAAGGTTACATGCCAAACAAATACTGTTACGATATTACTGCTATGATAATTACACAAGTTTTGCACCATGTAATCCAATGTGTTTCCACTGCCCACAAACTTCAATTTAGTTTAGCAAATATTCTCTGCTTTCAACAGGGAAAGGAAAGGAAGAAAAAATTTGACCACTGAGATAAAGCAGACAGAATGTAAGTAATGAAATCAATTCTGTTGTGTGTCTCATATGATGTTTATAAAGACAATCTGAGGGCCAGGGAGTTAGCTCAATGGCAACGCATCTGCCTTGCAAGCGTAATTGTTCAATCCCCAGTACAAAACAAAAAGAGTAAAGACAATTCAAAAACAGGAGAAACCAAAAATAGGTAGCAATGTCTGAGAAAGCCTTTAATCTCCCACAGGAGAAATACTCATTTATTTGGCAAATGACTATATTATTTCCCACTGTGTGTATGGTTTGTTTGGTTTTTCTTACTTTATCAGGTCATCTTTAAAAATGAGTAATAAGAGAAAAATAGCATCCCCCAGTGAATAATGGCTATAACAGTAAACTATAAAAAGCAAGATCAATGTCTAAAATGGAAAAGCTGACTGTGATGTTGAATGCGGAATCACATTCAAAACCAAAAGCCTTAAACGCCTGGTGAAGAATCAAAAAGATATTAATATGACCACAACTAAATACTGATTTTAAAAATTCAATGGCAGGTAAGAGGTGAAGTTGAAGTTGAAAGACTAGATGAAATAGCAAGAAAAAAACAGCCTATTTCTATTTCAATAACTTCAACTCTTCTGTTTCTATGTACCAGTAGGCAATGTGTGGACAAATATAAAAATTCCTTGATCAGCATCTCAAAACCCTATCAACTGCCCCAAAATGTTCCTCACATTCAACAGATATGCCACAATGTACAGTGGACCCTTGACTTACGAACTCAATCAGTTACAGAGGGCTGGTTGTAACTCAAGTTAGTTGTAAGTCAATACAGTTGAGATCTGGATGTTTACCTAGGTTCATGCTATAGATAACAAAAGGCAAATGAATCTTCCATTAACCTAATTAACCCAAGTTGTCTGTATGTCAGCTAGTTGTAACTTGAGGGTCCACTGTATTTCAAACTTACAGTAAAAATTCATGCAGATATTCCAAAGATAGAATTTTTTATAATATAATGTAAACACAACTAACAGAATTTTATGTCACTCTAATTAGATGTTATTAACTACTACATAAATTACAAAGGTGGGCCTGCACAGGTCTATCTTTGGGGCCCAACAAATCATTTATGCTTCTAGAAAACTCAAAAATACTTTCCCATCGGGCGTGGTGGCATATGCCTGTAATCCCAGCACTTAGGAGGCTAAGGTGGTAGGATCGCCGCAAGTTTGAGGCCAGCCTGGGCTACATAGTTCAAGGCCAGCCTGAACTACACGGCAAGACCTTGTCTCCAAAAAAACAAATATTTTTTTCAATCAGTATAAGTCAATGAGGTAAATCTTATACAGCACCAAAACAATCTTCCAAGAGTAAAACCTACAAATGAATTCAATATAAATCCTAATAAACAAAACTATAAAAGTGAATTTGCTCCTTCATAAAACATTTGTGCAATCTGCACCAGACACTGTACTAGACAAATACATACTCATCAGTAAGATATTATTTTCAAGGCATTTGGAGCCCACCAGGGAAGGCAGGCAAATAATTTTGTGACAGGGAACACAAAATAATAATAATACCATGAAAAATAACTGTAACATTTGAGAACATCTTGTTAATCAACAGGAAAGAAACCAGTATCATTATTGGGGAGGGGAGGACAATCCAGAGGTGGAAGAAATGGGCAAAAGATATGTATGAGAAATAAATACACAGATTAAGAGCATAATCACAACTAAGTGATTAGTGTTCATTAATATCAGAATCAAAGATAGACTGAAACAATAAGACATTTCTCACTGGTTCCCAAACAGTAATAAATACATTAATATTCAGTGATGATGTAAGTAAACAGGCACTGACATATAAAGCTAATTAGCAATGATCAATATACCTCTATATATGACAATGGTTTGGCAAAAGCTGACAGGAGCTTAGAGGCTCTTTGCATGGATCCAAGATATTGCCTGAAAAGACCTAATTGACCTTGATAGATAACAAGAGGTTAATTTTATTTAATATAGGTCTCACTGAAACTTGGTCTTAAACCACCCAGTAGAAAAGCATAACTAAAGATATGTAAAATTAAGAACATAGTTATATAGCTAGACTTAAAAAGAGGCTCCAATTGCTGACCCCTTCTGACAGTTTCCAGATATACTGGTAGCTAACCACTGTTAAGGGTCATTGGATAAAATCATGGTAAAATTTATACAAACTCAGTAAGAGTTTTTAAAATTTTTTGGCTCAAATTGTTTTTCAGAATTACTAAATTTTTAGTCCTTTTATAGCCACAATTAAAAGAAATCATAACAAGATATCAGACTTATAGATAATTTCCATTAATGGAAGGGTCTAAAGGTTAAGGTACATTCACTACTTTAGTCTCTTAAAAACATTTTCTAAACATAGCTATTTCCCAAAACCACCCCTTTTATTTTAGTGCTTGTACCTTGACTATACATGCTCTAATTTCCTTAAAAATCTGGTTTATTCTTGCCCATAGGCTGCCAAATTCATACAGATAATAACAACAAATGTGCTAGGCTTTTTTTTTTTTTAACCAATATCGTAACAAGCATGCCCTTCCTCTACTCCCCTTTCTAATGGGAGCCGGAGTTCTGGCGGGAATGGACAAATGGGTTACAGAAATTTCAACAGCAACACACTTCTATAACTCCCTATCTCAAAAGCTAAATGAGGATACAGAAAAGGTGGCAGACTCCTTGGTCACCCTAAAATCGCAGATCAATTCACTGGCAGCCATAGTACTTCAAAACAGGTGTGCTCTGGAAATAATCACAGCAGAAAGAAGGGGGTTCTGTCTCTTGCTGGGAGAATGCTACTTACTTTGTAAATCAGACAGACATCATAGGCGACAAGGTTAGACAACTGAGGTAAAGCATAGAAAAGAGGAGATCTAGAAAACCAACATCCTTTGTCAAGATATTTTAACCACTAGCTTCCTTGGCTCCTACCTTCTTGGGAGCTCTCACTATACTCTGCATGATTCTGCTTTTTGGACCCTGCCTGTTCCAGTGCTTTCAAAATTTCTTGCAGGAACGCATGAGAGCATTCACAAACCAGAGAGTCGGCGAGCTCCTCACGGCCAGATACCAGCCCCTCGCCACTGATACAAGCTCGCCATACCGGGACCTCACCGCGGCCATCTAAAGCACCCACCCAATAGCGTCCCTTTGCCAGGAGGAAGTAGCTACAGAAGAAGAGACCCTTGCCCCTATTCCATAACAATAAGAGTCTGGAATGTTACACAAAATGGCCGCAGGGAGGTCTGTTACTCAAACTGGCGCCTGTTTCTCATTTAATCTCCGGGGAAGTGGAACTGAACTTGCCACCCTGCCCCGCTACTCATCAGTCAATAAGTTTAAATTCCATCGCCTGCCCCAGCAATACAACCAATCCTCAACCCCCACGGTGCTCTCCTGCCATACAACCCTTTATAAACCTCATGCAGTTAGTCTCTCGCTCTCTCACCATTGTTGGAGACAGCAAAGCAGCTCCTTTCCCAAACAAAGCCCTGCCTTGGGTGCTCCCGTTTCGGCTTGCTTTCTTTCACAATTATGTTGAAGTAGATCATAGCTCTAAATACACATGCTAAGACTATGAAACTTCTAGAAGAAAAAAATACAGGAGAAAATCTTCATGACCTTGGATTAACCAGTTTTATCAGATACGACATGTATTATAAATTATAAAAGAAAAAATAATACTTCAGAATGTAATATTTCTACTCTTTGCAAGACACTTAAGTAAAAATAAGCCATACAGATTGGGAGAAAATATTGGCAAAACATCTAATAAGGGATTTACATCAATAATCCAGCTTGGAATGTAGCTCAGCGCCACAGCATCTGCCTGGCAAGCGTGAGGACCTGAGTTTGATTCCTAGTACTAAAAAAAAAGAATCCATACAGAACTCTGAAAATTCAGTAAGGTAAGCAACACTTTTTTTTTTTTTTGGTACTGGGGATTGAACTCAGAACCTCACGCTTACGAGACAGGCAGTGGCACCACAGAGCTAAATCCCTGGCCAAACACAATTTTTAATAGAGGTACAAAAGACTTTCACAGACAGTTAACCAAAGAAGATATATGAATGGCAAGTAAGCATAGAAAAAGATGTCACTAAGGAAATGCAAATTAAAACCTTAATAAAGAGTAGTTTACAGACCTACTTCAATGGCCAAAATTTAAAAGTCTGACAATATCATGTGCTGATGAGTACTGAAGGATCATAACCTACAGCAAGAACATAAATTCAGTGAGTCCATTTGGAAAACAACTAAGGTTATCAAAGTTAAGCATGGCATCCTAGCACCCCACTGCTAATTATACAGCCCAGAGAAATGAAAGTTATCTTCACAGAATCCTAGATATGAATGTTTATATTTACTTTTGTCATAAACACCAAAAACTGGAAATAACCAATGCCTGTTTAAATAAACATCCAGATATAGAACATCCATAAATTGTATGTACAGAACTTAGCAATTAAGATACATCCAGTAACAGTATCTAAGTGAAGGCTAGACACAAAAGGCAATACATAGTGTGATGCTGTTTATATGTTATTTTCAAAAATGCAAAACTACAGTGACAGCAATCATATCAGTGGTTACCAGGACCTGAGGGTGAACTGAGGTAACTGATTACAAAGAAAAGGGAATGTCCTGAAGTGATCCAACTATTTAACTCAAGTATGGTAGTGATTACACAAACGTTTGTCCAAGCTCAAATTGTACACTTCTTAAAAAATTAAGTTTTCCTATACATCGGGTATCCAAAATAACTTTAAGAAAGTTAAATATCTTTTGCTATATCCATTTCATTGTTTTTTTAAATTCCTAATGAGGTATACTTAAAACACATGACCTGATAATGTGAACAATTTATATGCCATTACAAAATTATATGATTCCTTTGTAATCTTTTTTTTTTTCTTCTCAATACCGAAGATAGAACTTAGGACCTTGCACTTTTGAGGCAGGCAAGGCACCACTGAGCTAAATCCCCAGCCCTTCTTCGTAATCTTACCTCTATTTTATTCCTTTAATTATATTATGACTCCAAAAAAGATATAGAAAACGATTTTAATACATTCCTGAATGAAATCTAACTTCTCCTTACTTCACTTAAGTGAGACTTAACTGTAGACTTAGTGTGTGATTAACCTACAGCAGAACAAGACAGTATAGGATTGTGCCACAGGTTTTTCCATCCTCATCTGTATTAGGAGCCCACTTCATTGGATATTTTAAGATCCAGATGTCACAACTTTTAGAAAATGCCTCGCATGTAACATGGTAAGTCCTCAAAAGTACAATTTCTATTTTCCAAAAATCATTAGCTAGTTAAATACCTTTCCATTATAAATACCTTTCCATTAAATACCATTAGCTAGTTAAATTTCATGGCTCAAAACCTAACACATTATTTCCTACTAAACACTGTAAGAGTTGGGCTGCATTGTTTATTTGTTTTTTTAAGAGATAGCCAACAATAAAAGGATACAAAGCAGGAAGAGAAATAAGGGTGGGGAAGGAGAAACACATACTGTGTACTTATAAGCATCCAAAGAAATAGGTGCTTTATCTAGGTTCTCTGTTTTACTCCTACCAAGTGCTTCTAAAGGGAAAAAAAGGGAATGAAGCTACATGCAAACTTTAATAAGCGGCCTTTAAGAGAAGTATGCAATTTCTGGCTTGGTTTCCAAAAGTATATCTCTCACCAAAAGTTAATTTCATGTTTAGAAAGATTTAAGTAATTACAACTGCTCCTCACAACAATTTAATCAAAGCTCAGTGGTTTCGTTGCCTGCTGCGCAAGCACAAGGACCCAAGTTCAATCCCCGGTACCAAAAAAAAAAAAGAAATCATAATAAAAGATCTTCACACTGATAGGTCTCCCACCACCTCAGCAGCTATTATGTATAGTAGCTGCCCTCTTCCTATCGTGCCTTGCCCCCTCCCCTGTGTGACATCATGCTAAGATGGTTGCTCCCACCAAAGAATAAACCCTTCTTCCCAGCATGCCCCTGTTCCCGCCTAGAGAGTAACCTAATACTCACTCACCTCCTACCACCTAGTGACATCATGGGCTCCTCCATTCCCTAGTCACTACCTCACTCAACCCCACCTCTGCCCCTACAAACCCCACCCCAGTCTCTATAAAAGACTCTCCCTGACCCGGCCATATTGCTTTTGTCTCTCCTTTGTTCAGAGACAGCCCGGCAGATCTATTCCCATAATAAAGGCTTGTTGTGGCCTGGTCTGATCTTGGTCTTCGGCCCTTTTACCTGACACACACCATAAACAATGAACCTCACCACCTTCTTTGGTCACAATCATGACTGGCTACTTTCAAAACACATCATCAGAGAGCCAGTAAATGAGATTAAAGTCAACAACCTCTTAGAATTCTTGTTATTATGAAAAATAGGAGAATTCTTTGGCATTTATTCTGTGTTTAAATATGGAACAAAGAGGGAAGAATTCACTGCAAAGAGTCATTCCAAGTTTCTCTTAGTTCTTACTTCTCCTGAGTTCTGAAAAAGCAACAACTGGCCACAATAAACAAAGATGTAACAAAAGACCTTCTATCAGGAGTAAACTTACCAGTAATGCTTTATTCTCTTTAAGATCCAACCCAAACACATCACGCCGCTTCACTTTAAGAAAATTATCATCAGGTCCATCTTCTTCCTCATCATCTCTGTCCAAGAACTGCACATGGACATCCTTGACCTTCTGTGCCTCATCAATATTAGGAACAGACTGAGTTTGAGACTCTCTTGCTTTTCCCAGTTTCTCTTCCTTTTCTTCATCATCTTCCTCCTCTTCCTCCAGTTTTTCATCACTAGTACCACTAGCCACCCTGTACTCTGTTTCTTCTAAGCTTTTCCCACTTTTCTGTAGGATGGACATTTTCTCACTGAAATAGGCTCTAAATTCTTCCACTTCATCATTGGTTAGGGATGGAGTCTTATGCTCAATTATTTTGTTGGCTTGGCTCCTAACCAGTTCTTTAGTGGGCTGTTTCTGCATTTTCTGAAGAAATCTTACTCGTGGTGCCACAGCAAGACCAAGAGACCTTAAAATAAAAAAAAAAGAAAAGAAAATTATTTCAGTACACTGAAAGTACAGTGTATTTACAGTACAATTGAACAGCCTCCCAGAGTGCTGGGCTTACAGGCATGTGACACTACACATGGCTTAACATTATATTTTTCTTTAAGGGGCATAATTAACTACATTCTCTTCCTAGTCTCTCTTATGAGGACCACAGTTTGATAAGCACTTAACTCAGGCAGCCTGACCCCAGGTCTCCTGTCACATCTAGTGGCAGTTGTCCAAATTGGAGGTCTGTGCTTTGAAAGTAAAACTAGCCTCCTAACTAACCTCAAGATACACCCTTGTTACCACAAACCTAGTAAGAGATTTCAGAAATCACACCAACAGATGCTCACACTTCAGATGAGTTCACTGCGCTTCCCCCTTCAAAATATAATTACAATCAATGGTCTCCATATCAGACATTCCTAAAGGTTCCTCTGAGACACAACTTAACATTGACAGGTTAAATGATCCAAAAGGCAACTCAAAATGCTCTGAATATCTATCCAAAAACATTTTAGATACCTGATTTTTCTTTAAGTAATATGGATAAAAGAGTGCTGAAACGGAAACAAGAGTCACAGTTCCAGTACCAAACCCACCAATTCACCCTCAGCTTTCTCACAACGTGGGACATTAATATTGACCAGGCCTATCTCACTGTTGCTATGAAGATCCAATTAAGAAATATATGAAAGTACCTTGTAGAATATGTTACTATATAGAATGAAAAAGACAGGGACATGAAAGGTCAAATCCATTTCTCTACAAAAAATGAAATGGAGTATCATCACACCCCACCCCCTTTCGGAAACAAATTATGGCACAATCACTGCTATTAAGTAAACTTTAATTTAAAAAATAACAAGAAAAAAACTTTTGTTTTCTCCATATGAAATCAAAATTCATTTTAAGATTAGGTCTTCTTTCCTACTGAGGATCAAAACTAACACCTTTCACTTAATTCCCACTGGTAGATTAGAAATACTATCTTAAAGAAAAGACTACTTTAGTAAACAGCTGTTATAATACGGATTCACTGCCTTTTTCCTACATGACAAGAGTCATGTCAGAAACAGAGGTGTCATACTGAAAAGCAGAGCTTCAGAAATAGGACTGTTGAGGTTCAAATTCTGGTGCTGTCACTGATGGTATGATCTCAGGAACATTATTTAATTGATCTAGACCTGTGGGTGTGGTCACACATCCCTATAATCACAGCACTCTGCAAGGCTGAGGCAGGAAGATCACAAGTTCCAGCCCACCGTGGGCAACTTAGCAAGACCTTGTCTCAAAACAAAAAAGGGCAGAAGAATTAGCTCAGGGTGAAGGCCCTAGGTTTAATTCTCAGTGCAAAACAAACAAACAAAAACAAAAAACCTTCTCTAGACCTTTTGCTGTTTGCAAAAAGAGCTGATGAAGAGTAGCTAGCTCATAAAGCTATTGTAAATAATTAGTTGACATATTTAATGCATTTATATTTATATGCTTTTTCAGCTACTAAAACTGAGTTTCTTGAAGGTAGAAGTACAAATATATGTATGTTAACACTGAGCACAATGACCTGCACATACATATTAGACATTCAAAAATATTTCTTCAGCCAATTTTTTAAACTTTGTTTTGTATCTTACATACACAGCACTATTTCAGTCATCAAAGACTTAGAAAGGAAATTATACACCTAAGAAAATTATACATCTAAATAGCCACAAATACTAAAAACAACATTTAAACTGTATCAATAATTTAGGATCAAGTTAATTTTCTACCCTTTCTAAGCATCACAGAAGTCTTCAACTGCAAACATGATATTTACTTGAATCTGATATAACGAAACACCTCCTAAATATGGCCCTGCAGTAAAAACCTGTATCCATCTAGGTTGCCAATATTCTAGCTAAGCCAATCAGAAAGCCAGGACAGAATGTCACATACAGCATAAAAATCAGCTAAACCCTATACCAGGGATCATATTCAGCACTGGTGAACGTATGAACTGGCAAACAAGCAAACAAAACCATGTTATCCATGGCACTCAGTTTTCCATCCATGAAAACTCAGTGGCCTTAACACTGCTATCTAGCAATTTAAAGGTTCTAAAGTAGTGTAACTGACAAACTACATGTTATATTAAACTTACAATCTAATATCAAGATAGAAAACAGCTGCTTACACATATGAAAGTTTCTGTCAGACTAAATTTAAAGTTAAGTGCACTCAAATTCGTGGAGAGCAGGCCAAACTTTCAGAACTGCCTAGCACAAGTTCATCGCAGTCTGGGAAATGCCATATTGATATTCAAAGTAAAATGATGCTCACAAGTGCTTCTATAGGATTCTGTCAATGTTTGTCCTACAAGGAGTACTCTCTTAAAGAATGAACACCTCTATAGGCAAAAAGCATTTGTTTTTGTAAATCCTTCAAATATTCAGCCAAAACAAAAACAAACATTCCATCCATATAATGGTAACTAAATACTGAAATTTTGCCAAAATAACTGCAAGTACCCATAAGAAATACCAAAACACAGAACATACAGAACGTAGAAATACAAAACTGAACACCTAGCTAATTGTCCACAGAGGTGATTTAATCTTTTTCTCTGTAGATCTTCAACAGATCTGTTTAGGGTAAAGCAGAGTGGTTTAAACTAGGACTCTCAGATAACCAAGCTGGAAATAGTTTTCCTCTAACTTTGAGGATTCACAATGATAGCAATATTATGTACTTACAGTGCATATTCAGTAATAGGTAACTTGCTCACATCAAATACTTCTTTATCCTTCATAAGATATACTGAACGTATGTAGGAGACAAAACACTGTAAAACAAAAGGTTGAGAAGTACAACATAATAGAAATAGAAGATGAAGTTAGACCAAAATACAGTGGACCTTGAAGTTATGACCGGCTTGACATATGAACAACCTGGGATAATTAGGTTAATGGAAGATTCATCTACCTCTTCTTATCTATAGTGTATACCTAGGTAAACATCCAGATCTCAGCTGTATGAACTTTAACCAATCCTCCCTCAGGAGCCAGTCGAGTTCGTAAGTCAAGGGTCCACTGTAGAAAGAAAACTAACCAAAGGATAAATTCAACAACAGTGAAAAACCACAAGAAGTCAGCATATCTCCATTTTGTGCATATACACATGAAAAAATCTACCTTTTAGAACTGTAATAGTAGAAGAAATTGTGCATTCGGTTTCATCAAGCCAACTCAACACAGAATATCACCTTCCCAAAAAGCTACTCTAGAAGTTAATATTCAGTTACAATAATGGGAACACACAGACATTGGAATAATACAGAGTACCTTATCTATGCTGTGCTCCTTATTAGCTGAGCAAATTTCTTTTTCTCTAAATGACAGTTTCCTCAGTTATCAAAAAGATAATAGTAACATCTACTTACAACAACAAAATGAGAAAAATCTGTATAAAATACCTTCTGTAATACAGGAAGCACCAGTAAATATTTCTTATAGGTAATATTATTAGGATAATGGTCAAAAGATAATTTTTCAACAAAATAAAATTTTACTGTATTAAGTAAAGCTTAACAAAATCACAACAGGGAGGGCTGGGGATTTAGCTCAGTGGTTCGGCCACCTGCCTGACAAGCACAAGGTCCCAAGTTCAATCCCCAGTACCAAATTTTTAAAAAATCACAACAGGGAAAAAGTTACTACATCTTTTCCTTTTTTGTTGTTGTTTACTATAATTTCAAGTAAGTTATCATCCTGAATATTTTTCTCCAATTTTTGTTTAAAATAAAGATATAAATTTATCAGTTAAAATGTTTATGAGCCTACTGTTGTCATATAGGTAGGTTTTCAAGCTAGGAATATACTTTCTTTAATAGGTGCTATTCAAATTTTATACTTCCTCCAGAGTTAGTTTCATTAATTTGTCTTCTAAGTTACTTCTTAGAAGTTGTCAAATTTATTTCAAAAAAGATTTTTGTAATATGCTTTCTATATCCTATTAAATTCTGTAAAATCTGTAGTAATGTCTCCTAGATCTTAATATTGTAATTTAAAAAAATGTATAGCTGATATTGTGCAACAGGAAGAAAAGGTCTAAAAGAGCAGGGGAATTGGGAAGGGTAGGGGAAGGGAAAAAAGGGAAAGGAAAAAATATGAGAAGAGGAAAAAAATGGAAACAAGGTCTTTGCAAATAGGGAAGGGTGGAGGGAGTGAAGGGAGGGCAAGGGAAGGGGAAAAAAATAAGAACCAAGAGACTCATGTAATGGTACAAGATCCCAATGATGAATGTAACTGTATTTTATACCTAAAATGTACGAATAAAGTTAACGGGGAAAAAAGAAAAAGAAAAATAAAACAAAGATATAATCATGTTAGAACTTTACAAATCAAAAAGTAAATGTCCTGGTCCATTATCAATTCATAAAATTAACAGGCAACAAAATACATTGAATTAATTTTTTTATTTTTAAATTAATTTTTGTAAAGTATATTTAAAACCATCTCATATTTCTTAAACTTCATATTTTCCTCTAACTTTATACCAATCCTTTCTACCCAACTAACTCCAAACAGTTTTCTCTGTCTGCATAGGAATGAACAAGAATGAATGGCTCCAATTCAAGGATAATTTTTTCCCCTACAACCACCCACAAGAAATCACTCCAGCTGCTTATCATTTTATTTCTATCCAAACTATAATCAAGAGCTAAAACATCACTTCTATGAAACTAGATAGCTTGCTGCTGTTTGCCATTCTGCTAAACCATGCATAACAACCAATAAATCACATCATTTATTTCAATGTGCTATTCTATAATCTTTGTTCTGGAAGGCTCGTTTGTTGTATGTACAAACAAATAAAACAACATCCTTCCAATTTTGCTGACACATAATTGAATGACCTCCGGATCATGCAATAAGTCATATTACAGAATTCATGTTTTTTAACACGTGTACTATTCCCAAAGCTTCTAAAAGAAGCTTCCTAGCTTGAAGAATGTTTGCTAGATAATTTTAAAATATGCACACAAATGGTTTCATGCCCAAAAATTAAGAAAAAAAAAAAAATCAATTTGTTCAAAGATCCTTTCCACTGAATTTCAGGTGAAGTGAACTTACAGAAGTGCAATTTTACATAGTTCAGTATTTGGATTTCTCACATTTTAGATTAATTTCTCCTGATATAGCAGAGTTCTCAAAGACATGGATCTGAATCTCCAGACTGCCATTTTAATATCTATGTGACCCTACATAATTTTTAATTTTCTCAAGCTAGAAGTTCATCTGTAAAAACCAAAAGCATCTACCTCATAGGTTGTTGGGAAGGCTAAATAACACAGTAAATTAAAAAACCATGTAAAACAGTCATGTCATGACTAAGTGCCTAGCACATAGTAAGCTCTCAAATTTTAGCCTGGTCATTAATATCATTTTAAAGATAACAATAAATTGCTAACATGTAAAGTAAATTAGGAAAAAAGAGATATTGTGATCTTTAAATAAAATTTACATGTTTGCTGGGAATATTCCGTTTCAAAACTGTAATATAGGGGCCGGGGATTTAGCTCAGTGGTTCCACCACCTGCCTCGCAAGTGGAAGGACCTGAGTTCGATCCCCAATACCACAAAAATAAATAAATAAAAATAAATTAGTTGAGTGAAATGGCTAGAATATTAAAAAAAAAAAAAAAACTGTAATATAAAAGCCTGACTATTAAACACTTGACCATACTGCCTGGCCTACTTTATCAACTTAGTTGCCATTCCCACATCTCCTTGTTATTTTCTTCCTCCCATGTCATTCATCTGCTAAAATAGAATCCTGCCTCTAAATCCCGACTCACCAGCTCATTTGTCGATGTGGTACAGGAGAAGCAAAGATCATATAACTACAAGGTATGATAGTAGAAAAGAGGCAAAAACAGGACCTCCTAAAGAGACTCACAGCAACTCTATTAAAGAAATGAAAAGTTTATCAAGTATACGAAGATTTACAGCAACTTTATTAAAGAAATGAAAAGTTTATCTAGTATACTATGTATCAGGCCATTACACATCTAAAAATCATCTTACAGAGGATTGTCAGTAGGTCTCTTTCTAGACTACAGACAGGTTACTACAAGAAACACTTTCTGAAAATTTAATGAGCAATCTAGACCTATCAACACAAAAACTACATTGCTTGAATATTTGAGGCATGACCATGCAACAAAGAAGTACCACAAAATGATGAACATTATTATGTATGCCATTGCAATAAAGGTATCAAATTTAAAGACGACTTACCCTTTGAGCTCTTTCTTTTAAATCTTGATCTTGGGCCAGAAAGGATTCCAATTTTTTCTGGACATCTATAAGTTTTTCTGGATTGATTCTTCATAACAAAAATAGATAACAGTTAAACTAAGAAATCTCAATTTGAGAAACTGTAAATGATATATAGTATTTTCCTATTTTCTATTATTTTTAAATGCATAGCATTATTTCTCATGAATGAACCAAATTAGACCTATATTACACTAGACCTACATCTCACTGTCCTGTTTTATAAATAATACAGAAGAAATGACATGTCAGACACTTCTCTATCCCACACTGAGCGAGTGAAGGATACTTAAGACTGACACCATAATTAGCACTCATTACTTCTTAACTTTATAAAGATAGAAAGTAACCTCCCTTGGGAAATGGATTAATGAAATAAGTCAAATCTAATGTCATTTTTATAAATGCTTCCATTTTCAGTCAAATATTAAAGTCAATTTCAAATAATAAACAAGTAGTCATGATGACAAATATTGACTTAACTATTTAGAAATTAGACATAACAGAGGCATTCCTTAAATCTGCCCAGATAAGCTATAGGAAAGAATAAAAATTTTCAAGGCTCTAGGTTTCAAAAAAAAGCACTCTACTTATTTTCCTGATTTTAGATTGAACCACTTTGATCCTGCAAAGCCAGGGTGATGACAGATGAAGTTATTTTATTGCAGAAAATGTCAAAGCATACAAAGATAGAGACTTTCACTATCAACAATTAGCAACTCATGGCCAATTTGTTTCTTTTACATCCTTAACAGCTCCACCCCTCATCTAACCATCTTCAAAATTATTTTCAGGTGGGCTGGGGATTTAGCTCAGTGGTACCACACCTGCCTTGCAATTGCAAGATCGTGAGTTCAATCACCAGTACCAAAAAAAAAAAAATTATTTTCGGGCAAATCAAGCCAGGGTGTTTCAACAGCTCTATGATACAAGTGAAAATGATGGATTCTACTAATGCCCAAACTACACATCCTCCATGTGAGAGGAATAAGATCCTTTGAAATGGACAGGCAGCCACAGAATAATTTCATCCATGAAGTTTTATCCTTCCAATTCTCAATGCTTCCTAAAGCTAGCAAGTTTTCCTTTCCATCTAATTTTCTCCAATCTAAAAAACTGTTTAAATTTTTTAATAAAATGGAGTACTACTCAGCCATAAAGAAAGATAAACTAGAGACATTTATAGCTAAATGGATGCACCTTGAGGCCATACTCATAAGTGAAATAAATAGGACACGTGTAAATACCAAATAGTTTCCTATGAGAAACTGAAAGTATAATGAGGACTAAAATGTGTAATAGATATTGTGAAATAGGAAGAAAAGGTCCAAAGGGGAAGGGGAAGTGGGGGTTGGGGGAGAAGAGAAAGGAAAAACATGAGAAAAGGAAAAAACAAAAACAAAGTTTTTTGTAAATAGGGAGGGGTGGCGGGGTGGAAGGGAGAGAAGGGGAATGGGGAAAAAACTAGAACCAAGATATATCATGTACAGGTACAAATTCCCAATGATAATGTGAACATAATGTATACCTAAAATGCACCAATAAACTTAATGAATTAAAAAAAATCAGAGCAGAAAAAAATGCAATTGAGACTAAAAATATACAAAGAATGAATGATTAAATTCAAAAGATTAAATACACGAACACTTAGCCAACGTTTATCAAAACAAGTAAAGAAAGGACTTAAATCCATGCAATTGGGAATGAAAAGGAAGAAATCACAAAAAAAAAAAAAAAAGAAAAAAGAAAAAGAAATCACAAAAGATCCTGCAGAAAACCAGAAGATCATCAATACCTACTTCAAAACCAGGCATCATGGCACATGGCACTCGGGAGGCTGAGGCAGAAGGATCACCATGAGTTCAAAGCCAGCCTGAACTATATAGTAAGACCCTGTCTCAAAAATGACCCCCCCAAAATAAATAAATAAAATAATAAGAAAAAAAAAATGTACTACAAGAACCTGTACTCAAGTTAAGAAATTGACAGATTTCAGAAGAAATGGACAGACTCCTAGATACATGTGAATTACCAAAGCTGAATCAAGAAGATACAAAAATTCTAAATAATCTAATATCACTCAATGAAACTGAAGAAGCAATTTAAAAACTTCCAACAAAGAAAAGCCCAGGCCCCGATGGATTCACTGTGGAATTCAATAAGAACTTTAAAGAAGATATAATGCTACTACTCTTCAAACTCTTTATTTAATGAAATTCAAAGAGAAGCAATACTCCCAAACTCACTGCTGGAAGCAAGCATTACCCTGATACTAAAACCAGAGAAGGATCCAACCAAAAAAGAGAACTACAGGCCAGTCTCCTCCATGAACACAGATGCGAAAGTCCTCAACGATATTCTGGCAAACAGAATGCAGCAAATCATAAAGAAAATTATACACCATGAACAAGTAGGATTCATCCCAGGGATGCATGGATGGCTCAACATACACAAATCAATAAATGTAATACACCACATTAACAGAACCAAGGACAAAAACACATGATCATCTCAATAGATGGAGAAAAAGCATTTGAGAAAGTCCAACACCCATCCATGATTACAAACCCTACAGAAAACTGGAATAGAAGGTCTTTATCTCAATCTGATAAAAGCCATCTATGACAAACCATCAGCCAATGTCATACTAAAAGGTAAAACACTGAAAACTTTCACTCTAAAATCAAGAACAAGACAAGGATACCCACCATCACCACTCCTATTCAATGTCATCCTGGAAACATGAGCCAGAGCAATTAGACAAGAGAAAGAAATAAAAAGAATGAGGACAGGAAAGGAAGAAGTTAAATTATCATTTTTTTGTGGATGACATAATACTGTACATAGAAGATCTCAAAAACTCCACCAAAAGATTTAATTTAACCAAGTTCAGTAGTGTAGCAGGATACAAAGTCAACACTCAAAAATCAATAGCATTCCTGTACACAAATAACAAACTCATTGACAGAGAAATTAAGGAAACATGTTATACAACAGCATCAAGAAAAATGAAATACTTAGGAATCAATCTAACGAAGGAAATAAAAGATCTTTACATTGAAAACTACACCTCTGAAAAAGGAGAACAAGAGAATATCATAAAATAGAAAGATATCCCTTGTTCTTGAATAGGCAAAACCAATATAGAAAATGGCCATATTTCCAAAACTGTTATACAGATTTAATGCAATCCCAATCAAAATACCAATAGCATACCTCAAAAAAGTAGAAAAAACAATCCTAAATTTTATTTGAAATCAGAAGAGACCTAGAATCGCAAAAGCAATTCTGGGCAACAAAGGGAAGGCTGGAGGCATCTCTAACTTGAAGTTATACTACAAAGCTACCATGATAAAAACAGCATGGTACTGGCAGAAAAACAAACCCAAGGATCAACAGAACAAAATATAAGATGCAGAAACAACCCCAACCTCACTCAGCTACCTTATCTTTGACAAAGGGACCAAACACTTTCACTGGAAGGAAGCCTCTTTAAAAAATGGTCCTGGGAAAACTAGCTTTCTATATGCCAAAGATTAAGCCTAGAGGCATATCTCTCACCACTAAACTAAAATCAAAATAGATCAAAGATCTAAATATTTAAACAGAATCACTTAATCTGTTGGAAAACAGAATAGGTAAAATTCTTGAAGACATAAGTGCAGGCAAAGACTTTATGAATAAAACCTTGATCACATAGGAAATATTAGAAAGAATCAACAACTGGGATTACATCATATTAAAAAGCTTGTGCACATTAAAAGAAACCCATGGAGTGAAGAGATGACCCACAGAATGGGAAAACATTTTTAGCAGCTACTCCTCAAAGGAATAATATCTGGAATATATGAAGAACTCAAAAAAAAATCAGACCCCCTCCAAATTTAAAAACCAAATCCAAAAATAGCCATCTGAAGTGAACAGACAATTCTCAGATGAAGAAGTACAAACAGCAAATAAGTTTATAAAAAAATGTTCAACATCACTGCCCATTTGAAAAGTGCAAATCACCCCCACCAGCACAAAGAAGGTGAGCCATGTGGGCACAAGGAGCAATCCCCCCCGCACCCTGTTGAAATGAGGAGTTTCAAAACCAGACTTCCAGATCACCTAAAACAACCCCAAAGGGAAACAAGATGGAACACTCTGATACTCAACCATCTGAACTCCATGAACTAGCAACAAAAGAGGACATGGAAAAAATGAAATCAGAAATAATTTCTCAGATAACAGCAGAGATTGTGCCCATAGTGAAAGATATGATTAATAAATCTAGAGAGGACACAGATAAAAACTGAGGAACATGATGGAATCCCAACATAGGAAGCAAATGGAATCCATAAAACAGATGCAAACAGATTTCCAGGAGATTAAAAACTCCATCAAAAGCAAGGACCCAAGTTTGATCCCTGGTATGAAAAAAAAAAAAAAAAAAAAAAAAACTCCATCGAAAGTCTATGCAACAGAAGGAGCCAATGTGAGAACAGAATTTCAGATATAGAACATAAGATTGCAATTAGTGACCAGGAAAGAAAAATTGCTTTAAAAGTGTAAGGGACCATGAGAAATCAATCCAGCAGCTGCTAGATGATCCAAAGAAGAATAACATAAGACTGATCAGAGTCAATGATGAAACAGGGGAGAGTTCAGATGACATAAAAAAACTGTTCACAGAAGTGATGGCAGAAAACTTCCCAAGCAAGGAAAAAGAACCTGACATACAGATAAGTAAGGCATATAGGACTCCAAGTAGCCATGATTAAAAAAAAAAAATCTACACATAGGCATATAATAGTTAAGATTCCAGAAAACCACAGAAGAACAAAATTCTACAAGCAGTTAGAGAAAAGAAACAAATCACATACAAAGGAAAGCCCATCAGAATCACAGCAGACTTCTCAATGCAAACCCTCAAGGCAAGAAGAGCTTGCAGTGATGTATTTCAAGCCCTAAAGGAAAACAGCCTCCAACCCAGACTGATGTACCCTGAAAAATTATCTTTCAAAATTGATGGGGAAATAAGATATTTTCATGACAAAGAGCACCTTAGGAACTTCACGAATACCAAACCAGCACTCCAAAAAATTTCAGACAATATCCTAGGAAAAGACAATGAGGATCACAATCCCAGGAAGCCCAGCAGAATGAATCCGGTGGGCACGACAAGAAATTAAATGCAAGGGGGGGAGAATCCAACAGAAAGTAAAAGTCATGACAATAAGTCAGTATGTATAAGTTATAACCATCAATGCTAATGGTCTCAATTCACCAATCAAAAGAAACAGACTGGCAGAATGGGTCAAGAAGAAAGATCCAACAATATGCTACATACAAGAAACACATTTAATTCAAAAAGAAACTCACTGACTGAAAGTTAAAGGGTGGAACAGGAACCCAACAGGAACCCAAAAAAAAGCAGGAGTAGCTATCCTCTTTGCAGATCAAGTAGATTTCAAACGAAAATCTGAAACACTCTGGTCCCAAGAATTTCAGATAAGGGATAGTCAACTTGTATGTACAAATCTATTGTGAACATGTGTTTTCATTCCTCTCAAGTAAAAACTTAAGAACAGGACTGCTGGTTCTTAACAACAACACAAGAAATGTCTATATTGTTTTCCAAAGTGGTTTTATCATTTTACATTCATATTAGCAGTATTAGAAAGTTCTAACTGGTTCACACCTAAGCTGACATTTGTTCTTTTAAAACTTTTAACTTAAGTTCGATCCCCAGTACCAAAAAAAAAAAAATTTTAACTTTAGCTCCCTAATGAGTGTATAATTCAATCTTGTTATTGTACTGATTAGTATTTTTCTGATTCTAGTGTTGCACATCTTTCCTTGTGCTGTACTGGCTATTTATCATATTCTTGTGTCTACTTTTTAATTGGGTTGTCTATTAATAAGCTGTAAGAGTTCTTTATATATTCTGCTCATAGGTTATATGCATTATAAATATGGTCTGTTTAAGTACTACTTTTCATTTTCTTAATGATGTCATTTAAAGTTCTAAATTTGGATGGAATCGCATTTATCATTTTTTTCCATTTACTGAAAACATTATCTTTTCCTCTGCTCTTGAATTGAGTTTATGTTCTATAAAATGTTAATGTTAAATAATCTTTCAAAACTCAGTGGACCATATATGTGTGGTTCTATTTCTAGATTCTCTGTTTTATTCCAATGATCTATATGTCTTTCCTTACACCAACACTGCCTTGATTACTGTAGCTTTAGAGGAAGTCTTAAAATTAGGTACTAAATGTCCTCCAATACTTTTTTTTTTTTTACTTTTCTAGGTCCTTTGTACACTTACATAACTTTTAAATTTCAATATCCAATTCTTCATTTATAGTAAGTATACAAAGAACTGAATTGTTATATATATCTTGTGTTTTCTAATCCTGCTAAATTCAAATACAAGTTCTAGGGCCTCCTAGAGATTTCTTAGTATTTTCTCTGTAGATGATCATTTCATCTACATATAAAGATTTTGCTTCTACCTTGCCAATCCTATCCTAATTGGGTCATTTTATTGCCAGACTATTTTGGTTTGGGCCTAGGTTTCAAAGTTTAATGGACAGATGAGGAGTAGGCATATCTGCCCTGTTCCTCACCTTAGGGTGAAAGCATTGTACCGTTTCCATTCATATAAGGCATTTTTGGTGTAAGTATGGAATACATGGCTTATCTGTTGAGAAGGTTCTGTTCTCCTTCTAGTCTCCTGATAGCTTTTACCATGAACAGCTGTAGAATTTAGTCTAATACTTTTTCTCCAACTAGTGACAGGATCATATGGCTTTTCCCTTTCCTCTGTTAAAATGATGACTTTTGGGGGTGGATCTTCCAATGCTGAACCAACACTGCCATCCCAATAATAAAACTACTTTCTACATACTACCAGATCTGACTTCTGATAGATTGTTTTGTTCAACCAATTTCTATCTATGTTCATACTTTTTTCTTCTATTATCTTTATCCAGTTTTAGGATTAGCACAATGTTGATTTCCTAAAATGAGAGAAGTGTTCCTTCTTTTTTCTGCTTTAAATGTTTGATATAACTTATCAGTTAAAATGTATATGAGTCTGTTGTTGTCATATAGATAGGTTTTCAAGCTAGGAATATACTTTCTTTAATAGGTGCTATTCAAATTTTATATTTCCTCCAGAGTCAGTTTCATTAATTTGTCTTCCAAGGTACTTCTTAGAAGTTCTCAAATTTATTTCAAAAACGATTTTTGTAATATGCTTTCTATGGCCTTTTAAATTATGTAAAATCTGTGGGAATGTCTACTAGATCTTGATATTGTACTTTTAAAAATGTATAATTGATATTGTGTAACAGGAAGAAAAGGTCTAAAGGAGTAGGGGAAGTGGGAGGAGTAGGAGAAAGGAAAGAAGGGAAAAGAAAAAATATGAGAAAAGGAAAAAAATGGAAACAAAGTCTTTGCAAATAGGGAAGGGTGAAGGGGGTAAAGGAAGGGCAGGGGAAGTGGAAAAAAAAATAAGAGCCAAGATACTCATGTAAAGGTACAAGATCCCAATGATGAATGTAACTGTATTTTATACCTAAAATGTACCAATAAACTTAATGGGAAAAAAAAAGAAAAAGAAAAGTTCAAATTAAAACAACACTGAGATTTCATCCCACTCCAGAATGTCTATCATCAAGAAATCAACCAATAATAAATGCTGGCGAGGCTGTGGTGAAAAGAGAACCCTTCTCCACTGTTGGTGGAAGTGGAAATTAGTACAACCAATATGGAAATTAGCATAGAGATGCCTCAAAAAACTAAAACTAGAGGTTCCATTTGACCCAACTAGTCCCCTTCTAGGTGTCTTCCTGAAAGAGTTAAAAGCATCATACCACAGCGATATATGAATACCTATATTTATAGCAGCAAAATTTGTAATAGCTAAACCTTGGAAACAGCCCAAATGTTCATCAACGGATGAAAGAATAATTAAAATATGGTTTTTATACACAATACTACACTGCCATAAAGAAGGATAAATTTGAGACATTTGTAGATAAATGGATGCACCTTGAGAACGTAATTTTAAGTGAAATAAATCAGACACGCACGTTTAAACATCAGGTTGTTTCTCTTGTGTAAGAAACCTAAAGGGTAAGTAAGGACCAAAATGGATGCTAGATATTGAGAATGTTCAAATGAGAAAGAGAACAAGGAAGAGGGAAGAGGGAAGGTAAGGGAGGGAACAGGGATAAAAGAATGGAAGGAAAACAATAGAAATAAAGTTTCATTAAGGGAGAGAGATAGAAGGATTGAACAGTAGGGAGGGAAATGGGGAAAAAAAAGAATTAAGATATATTGTGTACAGGTACAAATGCTCTATGTTGAATTGATCATTATGTCTGTCAAAAATGTACCAATAAAATTAATTTATTTAAAAAGACATTGGATAAAGGACTGTTATATAAATATAAACAACTCTTAAGCTTACACACAAGGCTGAGGTGTACCTCAGTGGTAGAGCACTTGACTGGATTCAATCCCCAGCACCACAAAAATAGAACAAAAAGCAAAACAAAACAACAATAACAACAACAACAAAAATCCTCCAAACAATCCAATTTATAATGAACCAAAGACCTCTCTCAAAAAGAAAGACAGCAGAGGCTGGGGATTTAGCTCAGTGGTTTCGCCGCCTGCTGCACAAGCACAAGGACCTGAGTTAGATCCCCAGTACCAAAAAAAAAGAAAGACAGCAAATAACTGTAAGAAAAGAAACTCCACATTCTGCATCATCACAGACATGCAAGCTGTAACAATGAAATACCACTGCACGCATATTAGAATGGTCAAAATTCAAAATTTTGACAACACCAAATGCTGACAGTTTCAATCAACAAGAATTTTCATATATTGCTGATAGGATTACAAAATGGTACAGCTCTCCTTAGAGGACAAGTTTCCTTACAATCTAAACATCCTATTTCTCTGAAAATAAGACCTAATCGAAAAATAATCAGCCTTGAAATCAAGAGGTCAAAAATGCCAACCTTAATCAGCCTATCTTTGCCTTACCTGCCTTACAGAGTAGCCACCAGGCAACAGAATAGTGATGGTATACAGGACAAGGATAGACTGATTGGGGCTGGCATTTTTTTAATCTGTAGTTTTTGAGGCTGATTATTTTCCCATTAGGGCTTATTTTCAGGGAAACATGGCATATTCTTACCAAACAATCTAGCTACCATATTTTTTTATTGTTACTCAAAGGAGATAAATGTCCACACAAAAAAGTGCATGTGAATGTTTACTCACAGTTGCCAAAACCTCAAGATGTCCTATAGTAAGTGTGGATAAACTATCATATCTAAACAACATATTCTTCAGCACAAAAAAGAAATGAACTCTCAAGCCATGAAGACAAGGAAGAACCTTAAATATGTATTACTAAGTGAATTGAAGAAAAGCCAATCTAGAAGGCCTATATATGGTTCCAACTATATGACATTCTGAAAAAGCCAAAACTATAGAGACAGTAAGATGACCAGTGCTTGCCAGGGGTTAGTGGAGAAAGAAGCATGAATTGGCACTGAATAGAGGATATTTAGGTCAATGAATATCCTGCACATGGTACTGTAAGAGTAGATACATG
Source organism: Heterocephalus glaber (assembly GCF_053883595.1). Classification (NCBI taxonomy): domain Eukaryota; kingdom Metazoa; phylum Chordata; class Mammalia; order Rodentia; family Bathyergidae; genus Heterocephalus; species Heterocephalus glaber. Next base: position 24,328,124 of record NW_028258294.1, on the reverse strand, counting down.
TCACTACACATCTGTCCAAATCTAGCAAATATACAAGAGAAATTCTCATGTAAATTATGGACTTTGGGTGATACTTGATTGTCAGTGTGAAAAACGCAACAATCTTTCTGGGGATGCTGAAACTGGGGAGGTTATATAAGTGAGGGGCAGGGAGTATACAGGAACTCTGCACTTTCTCTTCAATTTTGCTGTGAAAAATAAAGCTTCTTTAAAAGAAAAAAAAAGTGGGTTTTGTTCTGTTTTGTTTTGCTTTTTTTATGTCCAAAACCAAGCAGCTGAACACACTAGGAGGAGGGAAATAGTTGTAGGCCATAAAGCATAATAAATTCAAATCTTCACTTTCCTAACAACATCAAAACCAGTAACTCTTACTTGATTTGCTTCACAGGTACTTTCTTCTGGAGAAGCTGCTGCACCATCCCTTGCTCTTCTGAGGGAAGTAAAATTAATAAAGCTTCACCATCCTCTTTGTACCTAAACAAAAATAAAACAAAACTCTAACACATCTATGCAATCTGCATTTTACATTTTAACACTATAATAAGTAGGCAACGTGGAACCCAGTTCATCTAATCAATAAATATTTGAAATACCAGATTTTTAATCTTCTATGACAAACAAAAACAAAAACACCTAGGGCTCTGACCACCTTACATCATATTTCCAACACTCATTATAATTCCTAGTGACTGTAAGGCTGTGTCCCAATACAGGAGCTAGCACCTAAGAAAGAAACCAACTAAAGGTAATCGCTTAAATAGGTCTCTACCTATACAGTAAAGAGAAAAATTTTTATTCCAGCCACTAGAGGATTCTAATAAAATTAGTCATTTGATAAACATGGCACCCTAATATACAGAGTCCCTCAAAAAAATGTATACACACTTCAGCAGTTCACCAAACTAATACATGTCTGGAAGCTAATGGCCACCAATTTGAGCACCTCTTATAATTGTACAGGCCAAAGGAAACTTGTATTAATCTCATGATGTCTCAATAAATTTAGTATTAAAATACTTATGCAAGTTTTCTTTTCCTGGTGTACACATTTTTTTGGCAGACTACCTGTAGTAATCAATTCATTTTCTAAGGGGTTTTACTAAAACCTTTAAAATAAAAACATTCAGAGGCACCAGGTTGGAGAAAGGATCTTTGCTCAGGTGAAAAGGAATGGATCTCTGCTCAGGTAAAGTACCTGCCTCTAATTCTTATAACTTCTCTTCCTTACCCAAAAGAAAATATTTTCGTGCTGTATCTTCAGAAATTTTGGCTGACATAGGTCACAAGGCATCCTGTAGTTACTTAAGCTTTTTGTGATACTTTCTTACAGATTTTATTGATACTGTAGTGCCTGCTGTTACATGTAAGCAGTAAAAGAGAATGAAATGGGATATTTGGGCAAGTATTTTTAAATAAACTTAAGAAAAAAAATCTCAAGGCAGTCTCTTCAAGATACACATTACAAAATAAGGAGCACACTTTTATAACTAATCAAATAACAGACTATTTACTGAGAAAAGTATGTACCAGGTATAAACTAAAGAACACACAGAAACAAAAAGATGAAAATTCCTGTCCTCAGTTAACATTTAAGTTAACTAGGAAAGAAACCACACAAGCAAGAGATTAAGGACAACATTCCACAGAATGTTTAGTCAGTGCCAAAGGACAGCCATGGGGCGTAAATGCCAACATAGAATTGAAGAGAGGATATTCCAGGCTTGCCAGAGGAAAAAACTGTAATAGCTGATGGAATTTCAGGTAGGTACTAAAGATAGGACAGAAAAAGCTAAGGTGCTCCAAAAGAGAATAGCCTGGTCAACAGAGAAGAAATCAAAAGCCACAAGGCTAAAGAAAGAACTAAAAAACAAAGGAGAAAGTCTAAAGTTGAAATATAAAAATGGACAGCAGGACAGAGTAATATAAAGGTACATTACAGCTGGTTTTTGGAGGACCTTGGATGCAATAAAACTTTACCATTGAATGCTGGAGGGAAAACTGGCTTTCACAACTTACTGAGAGATGGTATTATACTTTATTTTGATGACTAAAGGGCAATTTTGCCTTACATGTTGACTTTAAAACTCAACTCCTACAAAAAAGATAAAACTAATCTAACACACAAAAAAATTAATATCCTTGTATGCACAGGAACAGAAAAATGTGCAAATGTAAAATAAATCAAAATGGGGTGTAGTGCCACAGCCTGTAATCCCAGCACTTGGGAGGCTAAAGTAGAAGGACTGCCACGAGTTCGGGGCCAGCCTGGGCTACACAGTGAATTCAAGGCCAGTCTGAATTTCAGAGTGAGACCCTGTCTCAAAAACACAAACAAATAACAACAACAAAATTTTCTTCTAGTTAATTCACTAATTTTATTAAAATCTTATTAAAGGGCCATAGATGCACACTACTGGATAGTGAGAAAACAGACATGGTCCTGACTGTTATTGAATCCAGTAATGATTCAGGATTTTGAGTGTTGTGATAGACACACTGGAAAGTCTAGTAAAATGTAACAGAGAGCTCTGGTTAATGTATTCTTGGTGTCAGGAAAACTACCCTTCAGAAATGACACCTAAACTGAGACTCAATCAGAAATTAGTCTAAAATTAGAGGTAAGGATATATGGACGAGTTTAATTTTCCACAGGGAAAATGTAACATTTGAGAGTCCAGTGAATACTTTATTCATGCTTCTCTACTTTTTCTCGTAAACCTGGGACAAGTAAAACTGTACATACAGTTTACTCTTTTATCTAATTATGTTTTATAACTGAAAAACTACTGCCAACTTATCTTCCCTATATTTTAAATGCAAAATGACATGACTCAAAAGTTTTCATCTCCATTTACTACAAAGGAAAATTAAAACATTTCCCCAGTATTAGATTGCAGTATTAGATTGAACCATCTGTGAATGCAGAAGTTATCTGTATATAGAATAATGAGGTATCACCCCAAGCAAACAATGTATCAGAGATACCAACTTCTGCAGCAACAAGACCTCACCAAGGACGGATCAAGTCTCAAAAAAGACTGGAATCGATTGCTTAGGGACTCCTTACCAAGGTCGCGAGTCGTGCCAAACCAACAGATTCAGCCCGCGCCTCTGCAGCAATCCACTGGCTACCACCACCCCTACCCCCCCAACCCCCACCTCCCAACTCCCCCACCCCCTACCCCCACCCCACCCCCACCCCCGCTCCTCTGGCCTCTTCTCTGTACAGCCACCTGGTTCCACACTACAAAGACGCAGAGGACACCAGACCACCAGGCCACTCACTGTACTGGGTAAGTTGGAGTCATCTTCACCTCCCATCAGGACAGGGGCTATCTTCAGGGGAAGGGCAGCTGGAACCTGCAATACAACTCTGCAGAGTTCAACCCTACAGGAGGACAGGGAGCTCAACTTGGGACTTGCAGCCAGAAATCTGCCTGAATCTCACAGGTCTGCGACTAGCTTGCTGAGACTCACTGACTTATATCTGCACACTGCTACCCACATTGTCTATTGTGACAGCAGAGACATACCCTGAAAGAGGCCCTTCATCTTCATTGTTATTTTCTATTCCCAAAATTAGTATTATTAGGTTATTTTCTCTTTTCTTTTCTTTTTCTCCTCTTATCTTTAATTTTTTCCCCACTCTTTGCAAATATTTGTTTTTCTCTCCTTTTTTTTTTCTTCTTTCTTTTCTCTTTCCTTTCTCTCTCTCTTACACTCACTCTCTTGCTCTCCCACATTGTTCATCTTCCCTTTTTGTCCCTGTTTTGGTCCTGATTCAGAGTTCTTCTTTATTTTCCTATTATTCTCTTTTTCCTTCTCACTTGTGTCCTCTGGCCACACTGCTAACCTTCCCCTATCCTTCTTCCCATCTGTCCGTCCCTCCCCAACCCCTTCTAACTCCCCATCCCAAAGGGTAAAGTTGTTATACTGAAGAGTTTATTCACTATATGTCGGGTTGGTCCTCGATCTTGATTTAATTCACACAGCTAAAGGGGATAGATTAATAACTACCAAAAAATGTCATTTTCAAAGATGTACTTGATGCAGTGGTGTTGCTGATTGTATCATTTGGGCTAAGTTGTTGTTATTGATCTAGTCAATGAACCTTTCTAGTATAAGGAAAATGAGATAGCCTTAGAGTCATTAGAGACTCTAAACTTAAAGACCAGCTATATCTGGAAGACACCTCTGAGAACCAATCATTCCATAAGGGTTCTAATTACAAGCAACAAAGATACCTATAATAAGCAATTTCAAACTATCAACCCAGGAGTTAAACCAAGGACAGTATCAAAAACAAAAATGAGAAGACACTTAACTTAAGTAAGGTACAAACTCAGATTTCCACCCCACCAAGGGTAAATCCTGGAGGAAATGAGATGGAAAAGTCCCATAACCAACCACCTGGATACCCTGAACTGATAGCACAGGAAGTAACAAAACAGATGAATGAGGCTTTAGAAAGATTCAAAGCAGAAATAATCTCCCAGATATCTACAGAGATGGCGAGCAGAGTAAAAGACATGATTAGAGGATCTAGAACAGAAACAGATAAAAAAATAGATGAGCTCAGAAACATGCCAGAAGCCATGAATGCCCAGCATAAGAAAGAAATGGAAACCATGATCACCCAACATAAGAAAGAAATGGAATCCATGAAACAGATTCAAACAGATATTCAGGAGATCAAAAACACCACTGAAAGTATCCACAGCAGATTAAGGGAATCTGAAGATAGAATATCAGATATAGAAGACAGGATTGCGGTTAAGGACCATGAAAATAGAGATTTCTTAAAAATAGTAAGGGACCACGAGAAATTAATCCAACAACTGCTAGATGATGCAAAGAATAACATAAGACTGATAGGAGTCCATGGAAAAAACAGGAGAAAGTACAATTGACATTAAAAAAAACTGTTCACAGAAGTAATAGTGGAAAACTTCCCAGACAGAGATGGAGAACTGGACGTACAGATAAGTGAGGCATATAGAACTCCAACTAGCCATGATCAAAAAAAATCTACATCTAGACATATAATAGTCAAGATCCCAGAAACCCAACAGAAAAACAAAATCCTACAAGCAGTTAGAGAAAAGAAACAAATCACCTGAAAAGGAAAGCCCATCAGAATCACAGCAGACTTCTCAGCACAAACCCTCAAGTCAAGGAGAGCCTGGAGTGAAGTATTTCAAACCCAAAAAAGAAAATAACTTCCAACCAACCTAGACTGTTGTATCCTGCAAAATTATCTTTCAAAATTGATGGGGAAATTAGATACTTCCACGACAAAGAACACGTGAGAAATTTCATGAACATCAAACCAGCACTACAAGCAATTCTAAACAATATCCTAGAAAAAAGCAATGAACGTCACAACTCTATGAGGCCCAACAGAGGGAAGCCACCAGGCAAGGTACGACACTAAAGGGAAAAGGGGAAAAAATAAGAAATAAAAGAGCCAACAAAAGTAAAACATCATGACAAGGATAAACCAATATCTATCACTTATAACCCTCAATGTCAATGGCCTCAATTCACCAATCAAAAGAAAGAGACTGGCAGAATGGATTAAAACAGAAAATGCAACAATATGCTATATACAAGAAACACACCTAACACAAAAAGAAACTCATAGACTGAAAGTAAAAGGATGGAAAACAGTTCTCCATGCCACAGGAACCCAGAAGAAAGCAGGCACAGCAATCTTATTTGCAGACAAAGTAGATTTCTAACCAAAACTAATTAAGAGAGACAAAGATGGTCACTATATCCTTGTGAAGGGAACAATCCAAGAGGAAGAGATGACAATCCTAAATATATATGCACCAAATACAAACGCCCCCAACTATACAAAAACAAATATTAACAGACATGAAAAACCAAATAAACACTAACACAATTGTAGTGGGGGACCTCAACACCCCACTATCACAAATAGACAGATCATCTAGACAAAAAGTTAACAAGGAAATTCTAGAACTGAACCAAGTTACTGAACAAATGGACTTAATAGATGTCTACAGAGTGTTCCACCCCACAAAATCAGAATACACATTCTTTTCAGCTGCACACGGGACATTCTCCAAAATAGACCACATGCTAGCTCATAGGACATGTCTAAGTAAATGTAAAAGAACTGAAGTTACCCCCTGTATATTATCAGACCATAGTGCAATAAAATTGGAGATCAACAACAGAAGAAACTGCAAAACCCCAACAAACACATGGAAACTGAATAACACCCTCTTGAACAACCAAAGGGTCACAGAAGTAATTGATGAAATTAAACAGTTTCTACAAGTAAATGAAAATGCCAGTACAACATACAGGAATCTATGGGACACAATGAAAGCAGTTCTATGAGGGAAATTCATAGCAGTGAATGCCCATATTAGGAAAACAGAGAAAACTCAGATAAATAACCTAATGCAGAACCTCAAACTCTTAGAAAAAGAAGAGCATAACAAATCCAAAGCTCGTACAAGAGAGGAAATTATAAAGATCAGGGCAGAAATCAATGCAATGGAGACTGAGAGAACAATACAAAAAAATCAATGAATCAAAGAGTTGGTTTTTTGAAAGAATAAATAAAATCGATAAACCTTTAGCCAACCTTATCCAAAAAAGGAAAGAAAAGGCACAAATACATGCAATTAAGAATGAAAAAGGTTGCCCGGGATTTAGCTCAGTGGTTTCGCCGCCTGCTGCACAAGCACAAGGACCCAAGTTCAATCCCCAGTACAAAAAAAAAGAATGAAAAAGGTGAAGTCACAACAGATCCAACAGAAATCCAGAGGATCATCAATACCTATTTCAAGATCCTCTACTCCAATAAAATGGAAAGCACAGAAGAAATGGACAGATTCCTAGATACATATGAATTGCCAAAGTTGAATGAAGAAGATATAGAAATTCTAAACACCCCAGTTACAATGAGTGAAATTGAAAATGCAATAAAATATTTACCAACAAAGAAAAGCCCAGGTCTGGAGGGCTTCACTGCTGAATTCTACAAGACATTTAAAGAAGAACTAATGCCATTACTCTTTAAACTCATCAAGGAAATTGAAAGGGAAGCAATACTTCCAAATTCATTCCTGGAAGCAATTGTTACTTTGATTCCAAAACCAGGGAAAGACTCAACCCAAAAAGAGAACCACAGGCCAATCTCCCTAATGAATATAGATGCAAAAATCCTCAACAAGATACTGGCAAACAGAATACAGAGAGTCATCAAGATGATCGCACACCCTGACCAAGTCGGATTTATCCCAGGGATGCAAGGATGGTTCAACATTCATAAATCAATAAATGTAATACACCATATTAACAGAGTCAAGGACAAAAACCATATGATCATCTCAATAGATGCAGAAAAGGCATTTGACAAAATCCAACACCCACTCATGATAAAAAAAAAAAAAACCCTACAGAAAATTGGAATAGAAGTTATCTTAACCTGATTAAGGCTATCTATAAAAAACCAATAGCCAACATCATACTAAATGGTCAAAAACTGAAAACTTTCCCACTAAAATCAGGAACAAGACAAGGATGCCCACTATCACCACTCCTGTTCAATATAGTTCTGGAAACATTAGCCACAGCAATTAGAAAAGAGAAAGAAATAAAAGGAATAAAGACAGGAAAAGAAGAAGTTAAACTGTCATTATTTGCTGACAATATGATACTTTACATAGAAGACCCAAAAAACTCTTTACCAAAAGACTTCTAGACTTATTTGACAGATTCAGTAGAGTAGCTGGATACAAGGTCAACACTCAAAAAACAATAGCCTTCTTGTACACAAATAACAGACTCACTGAGAGAGAAATTAGGGAAACAATTCCTTTTACAATAGCATCCAAAAAAATGAAATATCTAGGAATCAATCTAACAAAGGAAGCAAAAGACCTCTACACTGAAAACTACAGCACTCTGAAAAAGGAGATCAAGGAGGATATAAGAAAATGGAAAGACATCCTTTTTTCCTGGGTAGGAGGAACCAATATATTGAAAATGGCCATAGTTCCAAAACTACTATATAGATTCAATGCAATGCCAATTGCAACTCCAACAATATACTTCACAGAACTAGAGAAAACAATCCAAAAATTCATTTGGAACCAGAAGAGATCTAGAATAGCTAAAGCAATTCTAAGCAACAGAGACATGGCTAGGGGTATCACAAGCCCCAACTTGAAACTATACTACAAAGCTACTGTGATAAAAACAGCATGGTACTGGCAAAGAAACAGACCCAAGAATCAGTGGAATAGATTAGAAGATGCAGAAACAACTTCAGACGTACTCAGCCACCTCATCTTTGACAAAGGAGCCAACCACCCTCATTGGAGGAAAGATTGCCTATTTAATAAATGGTGTTGGAAAAACTGGATTTCAACCTGCCAAAGATTAAAACTAGGCCCATACCTATCACCATGCACTAAACTAAGATCAAAGTGGATTAAAGATCTAAATATTAAGACAGAAACACTAAACTTCCTGGAAGATAAGTTAGGTAGAACTCTTGAAGACATTGGCATAGGAAAAGACTTTATGAACAAAACCTCAGTAGCATGGGAACTAGCAGAAAGAATCAACAACTGGGAGCTCATCTTATTAAAAAGCTTCTGCACTGCAGAAATCACCAGTAGAGCTAACAGACAAGCTACAATGTGGGAAAAAAAAATTTAGCAGCTGTACCTCAGACAAAGGTCTACTATCAAGAATATATATATATATATTCTTAAAAATTAGACCCCCCAAATTCAAAGACCCAATTCAAAAATGGGCAGCTGAAATGAACAGACATTTCTCAGAGAAAGAAGTAAAAGCAGCAAACAAATATATGAAAAAATGTTCAATATCACTGGTCATTCGAGAGATGCAGATGAAAACAACACTGAAATTCCACCTCACCCCAGAAAGAATGGCTGCTATCAAGAAATGAACAAATAACAAATGCTGGCAGAGTTGTGGGGAGAAAGGAACCCTTCTCCATTGTTGCTGGGAGGAGTGCAGACTGGTGCAACCACTGTGGAAGTCAGTATGGAGACACCTCAAAGAACTAGGACTAGGGGTCCCATTTCACCCAGCTATTCCCCTGCTGGGTATCTTCCCAAAAGAATTAAAAGAATCAAACCACAGTGATATATGTGCACCCATGTTCACAGTGGCACAGTTCATAATAGCTAAAGCTTGGAAGCAGCCCAAATGCCCATCAACTGGAAACTGGATAAAGAAAATGTGGTTTTTTTATAAAATGCAGTACTACTCAGCCATAAAGAATGAAAAACTAGAGTCATTTATAGCTAAATGGATGCATATTGAGGCCATACTCTTAAGTGAAATAAATAGGACACACGTGTAAATACTGAATAGTTTCTCTAGTGTGAGAAACTGATAGTGTAAACAAGGGTTAAAATGATTAAAATGAATAATTGATAATTTGAAATAGGAAAAAAGGTCCAAAGATGAAGGAGTGAAGGGAGGGGAAGGGGAAAGGAAAAAAGGGAAAGGAAAAACTATGAGAAAAGAAAAAAAAAATGGAAATGAAATCTATGTAAATAGGGAAGGGTGGAGGGGGTGAAGGGCTCACAGGTAATGGGGAAAAAAATAAGAACCAAGATATATCATGTACAGGTACAAACACCCAATGATAAATGTAAACGAATTGTATACCTAAAATGTACCAATAAAAAAACAAACAAACAAAAAAGAGTGGAATCATTTAATATTGACCACTCAGCACTATACTCCCAAAATGCTATCAGTGAAGCCAGATTCTTAAGGACAAATTAAGCTCTTCTCCTTCTGAAGGCATTCTGCGTGGCCCAATGGGGCAATTAAGAAGGTGGAAAACAGGGCCAGGGATTTGGCTTAGTAGTTCTGCCGCTTGCCTCACAAGCACAAAGACCCAAGTTCGATCCCTGGTACCAAAAAAAAAAAAACAGTATCACACACAAAAATTTGGGGGCCAGGGATTTAGCTCAGTGGTTCAGGCGCCTACCTCGCAAGTGCAAGGTCCTGAGTTCGATCCCCGGTACCAAAAAAAAAAAAAAAAGAAGGTGGAAAACAATGGGCAAGGAATAGCAAACCCTTTTAACCTTCTATATCCTAATTCAGAGACAGCAGGATGAAATAAATAGGACCATAAGTCTGCACTGGCCAAGAACTATGACCAAGGAATAAGAAAACTTTCTACAAAATCAAAAAAGCACACAGGGAAAGTTCTGTGATCTTCCAAATAACTCAAAAGCAGGAATAATAAGGCTAGTCGCCTATATCTATCTTATCTATCTAGTCATGATTCCAAGAACATGGGAAAATGAGCAGCGTTAAAAATCACAAAAGGGCCATGTCTGAACCCTTTAAACCTACAGCTAGCAAAATACATATACACAGCTATACATGGTTATGACAGACTGTAACAGTGACATTCATAAGAAAAATTCACAAAAGAAAGTAGAAAATGATGTCCAAAGATAAGTCCTACTTTACAAGTATCTATTAAGATCATAGCTAGCCATTTTATCTATTTTACATTATATACATCTTTCCCCAAGACAATGTAAAATACAAATTATCTTCCATATGCAGACACCAAACAATTTCCAGTGAGCTTTTATTTCAAGAATAAAAGCACTTTTACAAGCAAGGCCCATAAGCTAGCTTTTAGATTTTAAAAGCAATATCCCCAATATTCCAGGCCCAGTGAAATGATAAGTATAAGAGAAACAAATGTTCTTCATAAGACCTGTATTTTAAAATTCCATATACTTAGGCAGATTGTTTTAAGAGATATTCCTAGCACATATGAAAACCCCACATCTGAAACAATTTTCGTTTTCATCTTAAGTATTAATATCACGCTGCATTTATACAGCTCTTCCAAGTTTAAGAACTTAATTTTACATTAATGTATCATTTCTAAAAGCAAGCAACCAAAAGAAAAAGCAAGTCCAATAAGCTGATCTAAAATCAACCAGTTACTACATATCGAAGATTTTAAAACTTCTAATTACTGCTTTTTCAATTATAGTATAGCAAGATTCCTTCCAGAAACAAGGATCTTCAAGAGATGGAACATGATTATCTAACAGATATCAGGAAGCTTATCTCCATATTCTGCAGTTCACCACTATTTCTAGCTAAAATAAGAGATCGAAACCCATGGCTTAAATGCATATGGCAATTTTCCACTGAAATAACCTTTAAAACACTATGGCCAAAAGGAGAACAGTCCTGCTGTTGTGGTACTCATCTGCTTTTGACCCAAGAGTTAATAATCTTGCTGGGTATGGTGGCACATGCCTGTGATCCCAGCATTCGGGAGGCTGAGGCAGGAGAACTAAGGCCAGCTCAGGCTATATAATATGCTCAAGGGTGGCCTGAACTACACAGCAATACCTTCTCTCGCCGGGGATTTAGCTCAGTGGTTCCCCCACCTGCCTCGCAAGCGCAAGGACCCGAGTTCGATCCCCAGTACCAAAAAAAGAATAAATACCCTCTCTCAAAAACAAACAAAAAAAGTTAATAACCTTACTCCAATTCAGATACTCAACATATCGACTCCATTCTAGTTGAGTCTCTGTTTGTTACTTTTCCTATTCATACTGCCAATTATGGGCTTATGCTATGACCACATTTAAAACTACCTAGCCACCATCAATTTTCCAAGCCTGGTTCTCCATGTTAATAATTCAGGTTCTAAAATACTCTATTTTAGAATAATTCCATTCTTGTAATTTAAAAATATATACACAGAAGCACACACGAAAAAAGTTTGGGTGGTGAGTTTTAGGTGTTGGTGATTGTTTTGCCTTTATTGCCTAACATACAATGAGTACAGAAAGCACTGCTTTGGTAATAAAAATGTTATTAAAAATAAATTTTAAAACACGCATGCTTGATGTCTTCTATATCATCCTTATCTTATTTAACACACATCTTAGTACTACTAATATTTGTGTGATTATCTGGACCATTAAATTTGAGGACAGGCATACACATTCTATGGGTCCTTAACAGGTGCTCAATAAACATTTGGTAACTGAATGAAAGCAAATGATCACTAGAAACATCAGCAGATAAAACATAAATTTAGAATAAAAAGAACTGGGTTTCACTCCGTTTGTACTATTCAATAGCTGTATAACTGCAGATAAAATATTTTATAACTATATATTACATTTTCTTATTTATACATACACTTGAATCTAGGTCCCCTAAAGTTCTACAGTCATGGTTACTAATATACTAGTCACTGTTCACAATACAAATTTCATCAAGAGGTAAAGAAAGGGAGACATCTGTTGGGTACCTTTGCTATTCCACAGTCCTTGTCTTTTTCCCTTTTATGTCTCCTTTTATTCTTCCTACACCTCAGCCTTACTTGTGGGAACCATCCCCAAGACTTCATGTCACAATAGGAGAACAGTGAAGTCTGTAATAAACATGCAGAAAGACAGCTATAAGAAATCTCAGCAGAACTGTTCTGTTCCTCCTACACAATATGGTACACAGAGAGCTCACTATTCCAGGAAAAAGAGTATCTCTGACCTAGGGAATGTCTAAAGACTCTCTACTGGATTTAAAAGAGAAAAAGACATGGTTGAAAATATTCCAGGACAAAGTCTGCTGCCTAAGATCTCAGAAATAACGAACAGGTGTTATCATGATAGGCACAGGATCTGCATGTGGTACTGGTGGAGTACACTGCTAGGTATGTCTGGGTGGATCATGGAGGTGTGGCCTTGGGTTCTATGTCTGCCCTTACCCCTTCCACTCTGGCACTCTTCCCCTGCTCTGCTTTCAGCTGCCATGAATAAGCACCTTTGCTCCCCCATGCTCTTCCACCATGATGTTTCTGCCTTGGAGCCAGTTAATTGCAGACTGAATCTACCAGAAACCATGAGCCAAATTAAAATTCTCCTCCTTTAAAATGTGGGTGTTGGGTAATGTTTCTAGCAATGGAAAAGTTGACTATCTCTGAACTCTTATCAACTCTGTTCTCCAAAAATAATTTTTTTAAATCTAATTTAGATTTTAATAGCTTCAGAATAAAAACAAAACTGAAAGCAGTACTAATACCACCTACAAGTATACATTCAGGCAACTGAGATAGTTATGATTAACTTCATTTTACAGGAGAAGAAACAGTCTTAGAAGTTAAAAATTGGTCCAAGGGTACACAATCATCAGGCAACTAAGTCAAATTCAAAACTAAGTGTCCTAATTTTAAAAACAGTAGTACTTGAACAACTATGGGACAGCTATCCCTCATAGTTCAAATGAAGGAAAATACATATATTTTAATTGGTTTTCCTACCCACAAATAGCAGCAAATTTAAATAGACATCTATCTTCCTTCTCCAAGTACCTGGCTTTCCTGCATTCTAGAAGCCTTGCATGGGAACAACAACCATTAGAATCCATTAAGTAAAAAGCAGCTGGATTAAGGCACTCTGGCAAGAATGAGTCAAAAAGAACTGAATATAAATCCAGGCCTGGTACTTAACTAAATAACCTTAGACCTATTTTACCTCAAAGTCTCTGCAAGGCATTTCCTGAGAAGAAAACCTTTCACAGGGTTGTTCTATGGGGTAAACAAATCCATTCATTTATTCACTCAACAAATGTTTATTGAGTTTTCAAAAGTAATTGGCTAAGCCACAATCCATCCATTTTCTTTGTAGTACAGAGGTGAGAGGCAGGGAAGAGGTTGTCCTGGCTTTTTAAAATATTGGCAAATCTCTCCATAAAAACTCATGACCCCTCAGAAATAAATATGCCATATGTTAGCACAAGAATCCTCATCTATGAGATGCATTTAATAGGACATGCCAGGGTTGTTCAATCTATAGATTCAAGGGGTATGTCTCAGGTGAGCTTTGTGACCAGATATAAACAGACCATCTATTTAAGTGATATGCCGCAAACTCTCAGTCTTCTGTGTTTATCTGAGTCAGAGCACCACCTAATATGCCAAGAAAGATCAGTCCTACACCTGTTTCTGTTTTACCCGTACTCTAAAATTGCTTTTTATCCTTGTAATTATTCAAGCATTATACTGAATGTGGTAGACAGCATCCAAAACAACTTTCAAAAATTTGTATATCTTATATTCATACCCTTTGTAGTCTCCTGCCAAGGAATACGTCTGATTAAACTGCAGATATAAAATGGAACCAAGTTTAGGCCATAAAAGACACTGTTGCTTCCATCTTTCTCTCTCCCTTCCCCTGTCATTCACACTCTCTGATTACATCAGCTGCAGTCTTATGAGCTGTTCTTACAAGAAGCCCATATGAAAAAGAACTAAGAAGCTGTCTCTGATAAACAGCCAGAGAAGAAATGAAACAACCAATCATGTGAATGAGCTAGGAAATGCATCTAGCCCAGTTGAGCCTTAAAGCACTCTTATGACACTCTCGAGACAAGACTAAGAGCTTGAGGACTCAGCCGTGCCACACCTGTATTCCTGACCCAAAGAAACTGAAATAAATGATTATTTCTGTAAGCCACTAGGCCAGGGAGCAATTTGCTACACAGCAATGGATAATATATTGGGTAAAATATGGTTCATGAGTCTGATTTGTCATCTCAAATCTCCACTATATTCCAGGCCCTTTTCAAAGTATTTAAGGTACATTAATAAACAGACAAACATTGCTGCTTTTACAGAACTGACAATCTAGTAAGGAGAAAGAGAATCAAGAAAAAAAAACCAAGTAAATGCTCTTATAGAAGATGGTAAGTGTTATGGAAAAGGAACAGAAAGGAATGAAGAGTGGCTGGGGGATGAGGGGGTAAGAAAAACAGTTGTGTAGATACTTGAGAAAAAAGCATTCCCAAGAAACAGCTAATACAAAGGCCCTAAGGCAAAAGGATGTCTGGATATACAACAAAGAGCAGGGTAGGAAGCCTAGGGAACTAGGGAAGAAGAACAGGATATGAGAGTAGGAGAGGGATGAAGGCATAGGCCTGGAGGTCATTGTTACTCTGAGTGAACTGGGAAGCCATCAGACAAGATCTGAGTTTAAAAGATCACTACCTGCTGTACTGAGTAGACAGTAGGAGAGTGAGGGTGGGGAAGTGCCTGGGAAATGGTAGAATTCCAAGAAATAGCAGACCCTTATCTACCTCTATAGCTATACTGGCTATGTTCTACCCCAGCTTCTCACTGCTTTGGGATACAAAATAAAGGGTCTGTTCTGCCCTTTTATTAAGCCTTTAAATTCTAGAAACCAACAAAGGCAGAATACCACAGAAGGAAGCATCAGCCTCCATTCTGGAGGAATAGACTGAAGATAGGAATTCAGCAAATCTCAGCTACAGGAATTTAAGAAATGAGAAATTTCACCAGCTAATACTGTTCCCATCTTATGTATAAGACATTCACAGTAACTTAATGCTCATGGAATTTGTCTTTTCACTATTATTTCCACTTATAAACCAATTAAAGACTATAAAAAAATCCTCATTGATTCCTTAAAGAATCAGTACTTTCCACAAATCATGAAGCCTTCCCAAGTTAGGGATTTTAACTAGTTTCCAGCTTAATAACTGCTGTTAAGATCTCTTGCAGCCAGCAAGTGTGCAATGCAAAGGTCTGGCCTCTGCTGTCCCCTAGTGGAATCACATTCTGCTACCTAAATTCCTCACACAATCTCAGAGCCACAAAATATAACCAGGCAAATAGGAACAAACTGAAATATTCCTGAAACGATCTTACCTCCCTGTGCTCCAGAAACAAAAAAAATTATACACAATTCCCTTCCTATACCCACAGCTCTCCTCCCAAAATAAAATATATCTGGTGTGTATGTACCTTTCTCAAATCTTTTCTATTTTCAATTGCAGAGCTTGATTTTTTTGAGTAACAAAACCTTTAAGTCTGAAAGAGAATTACTGTTTAGTGCAAGATGTACCACAGGATCCAGCATTATAGCACTATATTTGTATCTCTTACTCTTGCATCAAAAGATCATTTTGTTAAGAGACGTCTAAGTGGTTAAGGAAAATAGAGGGAAATGTCTCAACTGCTATAAATCCAAAGAATTCTAGACAGGTTAAAATAAAGGTAAAATAGAATAAATAGTGGAAGGCAAAATTTTCTGTGTTATCCTTCATTTTTATTTGACTAAAACACAGAAAAAGTTTTTAAACACCAGATTCCCCTAACCTTAACTACTTTGCTAATGAATTCATTTTTCTATACTCATGTATTATAATGCAATTTCAAAAGCAAACACTATCTGGCAACCTGGTTTTAATTACAGCCTAACATAGGATTTTAATTAGTTTCAAATTTTAATTTAGCCTTTATTCAACTCAATTATTCAGTTTTATGGCCCACAAAACTTTCTAATTATCTGTAAACCCATTAGGGCAACTTTTAATCTGCCAGAGGAAAAAATAAGCATTTCTTAATTTTTTTTTTTTTTTTTTGGAGACAGGGTCTCGCTATGTAGTGCAGGCTGGCCTCGAACTCACTATGTAGTACAGGATCCTCTGAACTCTCGGTGATCCTCCTGCTTCAGTCTCCCAAATGCTGGGATTACAGGCATGCACCACCATGCCCAACTAAAAATAAACATTTCTATGTTTACCTTTTCACTGACTATACATCTAAAATCATTGATTCATAATATACTTGGTTATAAAGGGTGAAGCAGACTTCTTTAAACATTAATGATCACATTAAGTTACTTTAAAACATTTCTAAACTTAGTCTTCTCTCTTCAGATACAATCATTATGATATTGTTCTAACTCTTCTTCATCTCCAGACATTATGACCCAATTTAATGATCACCACAGCCTGTTCAAGTACTGTACATTAAATTGACAATAATTTCTCCAGGAGCAAAAAATCTGCAGTATTTCCTCCCTTGGACATTTTCCTGATACATCAAAATGTCTAATAATCTTTATACAGGGAAAATAATTTTAAAATATTGCTTGTGTTCTATGAAGGAATCAGTCTGCCTTGTTCATACTCATACCGATGACATATGTAAACGGCATGTAAGTAATCCATACGTATGTGAGATACCATATCCAACCTAGCCTAACCAAAGACTCATAAGACACAAAATATAGATGCATGTATACAAGTTTATACACACCATACATTTACTTAGAACAACATGAGATTTATTTCACTGACCACCGCTAATGAATTCTCAGAAGATATCACTATGCATCACTATCCAAATATGTACCCAACACATTAAAGACCACTGAGACACCATGTACCTTCTTACAAAATGGAAGGAACAGGCTGCTATTCTAACTATGTTCCTTTTTTTTTTTTTTAGAAGAAAATAAAATTCTGAAGGCTAGTTTGTCTTAATCCACAAAGACAACTTAGACTACACCTAGTCCTCCTGAAACAAGAAGACAGGGGAAGTTAGGCAGATAGGGCACAGGTTCTGAATAGTTAACCTAAAGTAAACCAAAAGTTGGGGCTTAAGTGAATTAATATACCAGAGGACTCAACTAACTTAAGCAAACTGACTATCAGGGCCTAATAGAATGCAAGGGTCAAAGAACAGGTCCCTAACCAAAAGGGAGAAGCCTTGGACGAAGTGAAATACAAAGAAAAGCAGCTTGCTTTCCAGTCATCAAAGGCCTATCTGCACCCAGGATCCTACCTGCACCTGTTTTCTGTTATGAACAGGAGCACCAAAAACTACATAAAAAGCCAACAGGGCCAGGGATTTAGCTCAGTGGTGCCGCCGCCTGCCTCACAAGCACAAAGTCCAGAGTTCAATCCCTGGTACCAAAAAAAAAGGCAATGGACTTAAACATCTACAGTGTCCACCTTACGGAACTCCTCACCAAATAGTGGGGAGTTTTTCTTTCATTCTAAAAAACAGGCATTTGGCCATTCCCCACTGTTTAGTGTTTGCTGTCTTTGTTGCACCAAAACAAGGACCCCAGAGCTAGAGGGAGCTGGTTATATTACCTCTATGGCTTATTGAAAATGTTGTATTATTGCCAGACATGGTGGTGCACACCTGTAATATCAGCACACAGGAGGCTGAGGCAGGAGGATGGCCACAAGTTCAAGGCCAGCCTGGAATACATGAGTTCAAGCCCAGCCTGAACTACCTAGCAAGACCCAGTCTCAAAAAGAAAAAAAAAATCGTATTATTAACTAGAACTAAAATACTTACTTTTTTTTGTAGTATATATAATATGATCCCATTTATTTAAAAATAAAGATTACGTATTTGCTTATATATGCATAAAAATTTTCTGAAAATTACATAAGAAACTGTTAATAGAGGTTACATCTGGGGACTAGTAGTACTGGGGATAAGATGCCAAAAGGGGACTTCATTTTCATTTTTATCCTTACATATTGTTTTGGATATCTTACCATATTTTTTTAAAAGATAAAATTGAGGAACCCTCCTACTTAAGATAATTTTTTATAATATATTTTTTATGCACATTTCTCTAACATTTATATTTGACTTTCTTCAAGACAAGCTGACTTGAGGTACTCAATGTTTTTGTAAATTATTTCTAACAGTAAGGTCACACCCATTTGACAGGTTTATTTTAAAAATTACATACTGCTCCAGTTTTAAAGATGATAAAACTTTTTTTTTTTTGCAGTACCAGGGATCAAACTCAGGACCTTGCACTTGCAAGGAAGGCAACAGGGCCACTAAGCTAAGTCCCCAGCCCCTAGATGACAAAACTTTAAATGGGATGCTTACTGGAGATTTTCAAAAGTGAGTCTGAAAAAGAAAATCTAAAATACTTACTTCTGAACCATCTAATGTATACTTAAGATTTGAACACAGAGTCTCTGCACTGAGCTACATCCCCAGACCTTTCTTTGATTATAAGATGAGGTCTCACTAAGTTGCTAAGTTTCTCAGGCTGGACTGAACTTAAGATCTCCTGCCTCTGCCTCCCAGGACACTGAGATTACAACTGTACCACACACAACTCATATTATGTTGAAATAATTTTTTACTACTGTACTCTCTTATTTCATAATGCTCAAAGAAATTTTATGGCTTTTGATAAGTACCACTAAGTGCTATTTAGAAAGCATTTACATTTAATCATTTACATTTCTATTTGCAGCATACATCTCTAACTGCAACCTCCATACCACTGACATACCATGTGATTGTTTTCATGCATTCAAATACTTTAATATGTCATGTGGCTCCAAATAACTGATTTTGCTATCTTCTTTTCCAGAGAGTTTCCCTATAGTTTCTGACCAACTATGGGGTGCTTTTACTGGGGATGTGGAGAAGAGGAACATGAAAAGGAAATATTTCAGAATGGCCCTCACTGATGCCTTTAATTCCCCCAGAAGAAAAAAAAGAAATCCAAGATTACAAACCACCTTACTCGTTATTACAGACTATACCACAGAAGGTCAGAGTACAAGATCTAGACTGGAGGAGTCAAACTGCCCATGTCCAAACTTCTAATTCTGGATCCTTCAACATATTAACTACTCAGACTCAATTTCTTCATCTGAAAATAGGTCATCAACCTTCAGTTAAGTTCAGCAAGCAGTTCTGATGAAAAGTTTGAAAAGCTTCATTTGAAATAATCTAAAATAAGGGGCATGGAATTTTCTCAACGGGAATCAAGGCTCGGCCATATAATTTACAGCAGCTGTCAGGTTGCTATCACTCCACATCGCAAAATACCAAACCAGCACTCACTTACTCAGTTTCTCCATTCTTTGTCTGCATTTGAGGAAACAGTCTTGTTATTTAGATAGTACAGTACCAAAGGGAGGCAGGGGGGAGACAGACACCTACCTGGCAGTTCTACCTGCTCTGTGAATATATGTGTTGGCATCCTCTGGACAATCAAACTGAAGAACCCAATTCACAGCTGGGAAATCTATATAGAAAGAATATTAAGTAAAATAATCACTTTCAAGATCTGGCCTACAGTATCATTTTTATGTTACAATAATAGTTGCCTTGACTTTCCATCACATCAAACTGACAGACATCAACTGTGAACATTACTAAAAATAAAATTAATTGCATGAGCCAAGAGATGATAAACACTATGCTTCTTTGATAAAGTGAACTAAAATTAATGAGTGTTTGAATGTGAAGATTACTTTATAAATGACACAGAAGAGACAGATTGGTTCGTGTCAGGCAAATAATGAAATACCCTGATGTTTAATAACCTCAAAGAACTACTATCCACCAGGTCCCAGTGAACTATAAAACTGATTTCAAAATTTAAATGAAGGCTTATTTTTTCCCAGTAGTCCCCCTCCAACTGAATGAATGGTGTCTTTCTAGGTTTCTTTCTGTCTCTTAGTAGTAATTACCCTCTATATATTTCTAGTACAGTAATTTTCACTCATCTCCAATGAATCTTGCTCCAAGAGAAGTACTTCCGGTAATTTAGAGAAAAAAGGATGATTGTTAGAGACATAATGAAAGGAAATCTTTGGATAATTTCCAAATTTGCTAGGTTAGAAAGTACTGTAAGATCCCTCAGACATATGGAGATAGACAGCAGAGAAGAATACGTAGTTTTAAGTAATTATTTCTAGGGAATAAGGAGAGGTAAGGAAAGGTCTAGTCATCGTAACTCATTTGTATCCCCATGTGCCTATTTTCTTAAGAAATAAAATAAAGCTAAAAGATATCAATGTGTTCTGAAGAAGATCTTGGACAATAACACAAGGAGAGCTCTTCAGGATATTTCTTGCACATTTTTACAAAAAAAAAAAACTGGAAACTTAAGTGTCCATTTTTACAGAAATGGAAATAATGGGATAAATTATTACTACATGACTTTCTACATAACAAACATGCTGGGTGTTTATACATCAATGTGTAAAGATTTGAGAGCAAGTTACAGGCTAGCATATACAATGATATAACTCATAAGAGCTTTTAAACACTTAAATACTACATATTCTTATGAATACATTCATGAAGTGCTTTTAATAAGCTAAAATAGAAGCTCCTGACATTTTTTGTGCCACAGTTGAAGCTTGTGAACCCCTTCTCAGAATATCTTACATACACAAAGTAAAATACAAAGGACTACAAGGGAAAATTTATGATAGAAAATATTGATTTTATTAAGTTTTTGACATACTAACACATACACTTGCTAAATAAAACATTAACATAACCTATTTATGGGTCTGATAACCATATCTAAGTTGTACTGAGTATAAACAATTTTCCAAGATATCTGTAAAAACTAAGGTATAATGAATACATGATTTCAATTAGTGATAAAGTCGCAAGTACTACTGAAAATATAATGATTTGTTACTTAAATTCATAATGCTAAATTTCAGTTAAGGGCTGGTGAAAAAATAGAATGTCTTCCCACTCCCCATTTAGCAGTTCACAGACCTGCTAAATTCTACCATAAGACTCACTAGCCAGAAGTCAAGAACCTTCAACTAAAAAGTTATTCTCCATATATATGATGGGGAGAAAGAGTACAAAAAAATTACATTGGTTAATATTTGTTTTAACAAATCCAAGGAAAATATTATCTGTCCATTGTGACTAGATGTTATGTCTGAGATTTTTAAATTATTTTAAAAGGAATAAACTTCAGTTTAAAACATGGTTTTGTTAATGTGAGTTACTGTAGGTTCAAAGTCAGAAATAGAAAAAAGTACTATCAGAATGTTTCAAAACTATATAGTCAATGAGCAATAGGGATTGCAGGGGGAAGTGTTGTCATAGGACTTAGAAAAAAGCCTCGAGAACTTTGAAAATATGCATAGTTGGGTCCAATCATATGTTAGTGAACTAATATATTGGCTGAGATATGCTTTAGAGTAACAAAGACAGGAAAAGGAAAATCATAAAAAGATAACTATGGGGCCGGGGATTTAGCTCAGTGGTTTTGCCACCTGCTGCGCAAGTGCAAGGACCCGAGTTCGATCCCTGGTACCAAAAAAAAAAAAAATAACTATGTCAGAGGAGTAATGTTTGTGTGAGGGTACATTAGATTTACTCATGTTATGTTAGTTTAAAATTTTCCATAACACAATAAAACAAAATGATATAAGAATCCAAATTACCACCTATTTATTCTCATCTATTGTTTGTATCTCTATACTAGTTCTAATTACTTCAATCTTCATCCTACCCTGAAAAAGCTACAAATCGAATAGTGATACAATCGGTTTTTGGAAAAAAAAATTGAAGTATATTAAATGTTACGATTTTAAAATACAAAGTAGGATGACTGTGAAAAGACAGAATTCACTATTTTTCTTGTTAAATGAGTTACAATAAACATGTTTGTAATTTTCAAAGGTATAGGAAAAATTTCCCTCATCTTTAAACCTTTAATCCTCCTCTGATTTGGAGGCTCATAAGAATTTATGATGAAACATAAAAAGGGCAAAAAAGATGCAAATATTATAGGATGTCTCACTGACAAATCCTTAAGATTAATCAACTATCACCACTGTACTAATTTATCCCACAACAGGAAAAAAAGAATGGCCAATTATTTGAGTCTATTACATTTCCTGAAACTCACCTTATAAGTGAATTGTGTCTTTCAGAATCACAGAAATTTCATTCTAGTAAGTTTTCTTACCTAGTCCTCTGGCTGCAATATCAGTAGCAAAGAGCACTGCAGCTCTCTTGCGGACAAATTCATTGTAGATTTCCATTCTTCTCATTTGCTGCTGTCTGCCATGGAGAGCAAGGATAGAAATACCAGGACGAAGCCGGCAGAACACACGGTACAGATACTGAACCTAAGTATTAACAAAACGATGAGTTCAGCACTTCTGGATGAACAACAAGATGAACAACAAAAATTCACATTTAATTTCACCTATTAAAATTCTTTTACATATGAGGTAGAAAAGGAGAAATGTATTCAAGTTGTGTCTTAAAACATTTTTTGCTCACATATTTCCTAAAGAAATGTTTTAAATGGTCTTACACTTTTAAGTTCATATCTAAAATCTTTGCAAATTTGAGTAATTTTAAGAATATAATTTCTATAAAATTGATGCTTTAAAATAAACATAGGCCAGGGATTTAGCTCAGTGGTGCCGCTGCTTGCCTCACAAGCACAAGGTCACGAGTTTGCTCCTCAGTAACAAAAAATTAAATAATTAATTAATTAATTTAATTAAATAAACACTTTTTAAATAAATGTCCAGTGGGAGCTGGGGATTTAGCTCAGTGGTGCTTGTGCCTGCCTTGCCAAGTACAAGGTCCTGAGTTCAATCCCGGGTACCAAAATAAAATGTCCAGTGGATTAATACATATATATTTGACACTCAAAACAAGTAAAAAAGAAACTTCTTTAACAGAAAAATTATACTTCCTTCCCTCCTGTAACTCTCATTTCAATCTCCTGACCCCCATAGAACTGTATCTTAGGGTTTAAGCTTGCAATTTATTAATCATGTTATAATTCCTAAATTATTACAACAAAATGATACTTTTAACATTAACTTCTCAGGCCCGTAAGTCTGTATTTTCTTCTCAGACTGAGCAATTATTACAATAATTACAACAGCACTGACCAAAACAAGAAATATTAGTACTTAATAACTTTAAATAAAATTAATAATAAATAAAATTTTATTGTAAATAAATCATAATGTACAGCATTAGATGGAGCTGACCACTGCTTTAGTTGTTTCTCTTTATGTACTCCTAAATGGATACTCTGGACTGCTAGACTAAGGCAGAGTCTAGCATTATTTTACCTGTATTTTTTCTAACATATTAAGATCTGTTCACATTAACAGAAAATGGACTTGAAGGAAGTCTCAATTCAAACTATAAAACATGCTAAAAATAATGATGAAAGAGTTATTTATAATAATATATCAGCTAAGAACATCATTAAAGTCTCTCTCCCACTCTGTTCAAAGTAAAGAATGGAAACCAACTAAATTATGTAACAACTTATTACTAAGTTATTAGTTATTCACTTTCTCAACAGCAATATTCTAAGGTCAAAGAGGTCCATTTCTAGGACAATAAGATTAGCAGTAAATGGACTTAGTCCTTTTCCTGTAAACATAAAAAAAGGACCATCATGAAGTGGGACTTGGGAAAGGAGGACCTGCAGGCCACAGTTGTATTCTCAGGCAAGTCAACCTCTGAACCAATACACATGGAAATCCAGCAAGTATAAACTGAGTTCATAAAAACTTTCTTCAGTATACATCTCCTGAACCAAGAATGACTTTGAATTCCTCTTCTTTGACAAACTGGCTAAGGTGGAAGCCATATGGAATAAAGCCAGAGAGGTTCCAAGTATCAAGTTTAAATTCTAATTCACAGAAAGTCATTGACAGGTTTTTAGCAAGGCAATGACATTCCCGTGTTCACTTTCAAAGTCATTCACTATAAAGTAGAAAACTATAGAAAAGAAAGTGAGCGAATGGGAAAACCAATTAAGGGGATAGGAGGAAAAGTTAAACATGCTCCAGAATGCAAGGGAACATGGGAGGTGGTGAGAAGTTCTAGAGCTAATAAGTGATACCAATAGCTTGAATATGGGATAAAGACAAACAGGAATTAAGGATTCAGTCATTTACTGAGATAAGAAAGAGCTAGGCGAAGCAGACCTAGGGACTGGAACCCAGGAGTTTTTCACATGTTAAATTGTGAGATGCGTTTTAGATACACGATTTTTAAAACCCAGAAATCAAAAGTATACACAACTCTAGAGCTAGAGAAAGAAGTCAGGACTCCAATTCAGATGCTGATTTGGCAGTTTTAACACAGACATGGAATTTACAGCCAAGAAACGAATGGGATTGCCTAGAAAGAAATCATGCATGGAAAAAAGGCAGAGAAGGCAGAGGCACTCCAAAATGCAGTGGTCAAGCAGAGGTGACAAAGTGATTCAGCTAATAGAGCTAAGTCTTTAGAAGAGACTGCTGTGACAAACATAAAAAAGCAGTGATTGGAAAGGGACACCAAGTTTTTTTTATTTTAATATGGGCAAAATTAAGTAACAATAAGAAGAGAAAATGTAAAACAGAAGAGGGTGTTTGCAACAGCAAAGGCTTCGTGTAGATGGGCGGACAGGAAGCGGGGCACAGAAGAAGGGTTTATCACAGATAACAAGCAAAGACATTTGTCTATTGTAGCAAGAAGAAAATCAAAGTATTACAAAGTAGAAACTCTAAACTTTGTGATGGTGAACCTTTTAGAGCTTTCAATGACACAGCAGCCCAGCGCAGCACTCATGCCATACATTCACCACTACTGCTCTATACAGAACTCTGAAAAAGATTTCCTAGGGTCTACATACTAAAACCAACCTGTCTTTAGTAGACAGAAGATTTTGAACAACTAAAAAATAGGTCCAAAAAAGATCTGAAGTCATTTTTTACATAGTAAAATGACAGGGCTGAATAGACAAAAAAGACTGACCACCACTTATCTTCTGCCAAACAGGAAGGAAACTCACCTGCACATTTATGATAAACTAATGCGAAAGCCATTAGTCTAGAATTTATCTACTATACATGCATATCATCAGGAATCAGGAATACAGAGGAAAAGTGGTACATATTTGTAATTTGACCATGGTCCCATCTCCTTAAAGGAGGAGGACCAAGTTTTCTCATATATCTCTCAATCCCTTTTTCCTAGTACAGAGCTAGTTAGTGTTCAAGAAACACTTGTGAACTAATAAAGGTATAAACAAAATGCTACTGCAGAAGGATAGGGAAGGCAGCGATTTTTAAAAATGTCAGAAAAGGACTTCCAAGTGTGACATTCAAGCTTAGCCTTAAAAAGCACCAACATTTCCCCATAATTAGCTAAATCAATGCATGGAGGGCATCCCCGACAGAGATCAGAACGAACAAAGACATGAGGCTCAGTAGAGAGTATATTCATTTCCACATTCATGTAGGGGAGGGAAGATATCAGATTATGAAAGCCTCTGCTTGGCCTCACTACCGTTTATTGGAGACCATTTTATTTCCAGCATTGCTAGTACCTGTTATAATACTGAAGATACCTTCTGCCCTCACAGAGCTTAAATTCTCACATTCTTTCACAACAAAAACACAAGATTCTCATTACCAACAGATCCCTCACCACACCTAACACTGTAGTTTCATATAATGTAATTACTTGTCTAACTGAAATTTGTTATCTCAAATTGGATGATTAAATGTCAATATGAAATAAACAGTTGGTACCTCTTTGCAACTGGAGAAAAATACAATACTCTTTTTCTTCAAATGGCTTCTCAAAAAGGAATATAGCACACTTAATTTTTGCTGCAGTTCACAAACTATGTAGTTCTGTTCCAAAGTGGCAGGGGTGCTGGTGGAATTGGAAGGAATAAAAAAAAGAAAACATTAAAAATATGTCACAGGTCTCTGAAATTCAGACTAAAAAAACAGGGTAATTTTAATAGTGGTATATCTCAAATTACATACAGACACACATAAATACACTTTTTCATATTAATCCTTAGGAAAAGAATTTCAACACAAGACTAAAAAATAATTAAAATGCCTTATAGATTATGTTTTTAAAAAGTGATACACCCATATATTGGTCACCTATGAAAGTTCAAGGTCAAGAATCAACGATGAAGCCAGGTGTGATGATGCACACCTGTAATCCCAGCACTCAGGAGGGAGGATCACAGCAAGTTCAAGGCCAGCCTGAACTACATGGTGAGGCCCTGTCTCAAAAAAACAAACAAAAACAAAACAAAACAAAACAAAAAGAATCAACTATGAGAAGGCACTAGTGATATGTACACTGACATATTTAAGGGGAAATAGGTATCTGCAATTTACAGTGAAATGCATACAAAAATAAGATGGGTTAATATACAATTACAGGGATGAAAGAATGGCTAGCAAATGCATGCTAGCAGTTTCAATATTATCTATATTGCAAGTATAAAGTGTTTACTCAAGTCTTTCAATTTACTGCATGTTTGAAACACCACAATAAATGTTAGAGAAATATATGTATGTATTTACTGTTTAATTAAACCTACTGTCAGGATCCTCTTCCAAAAATACTCTGATAAAAAACCCAAAGATACATGGCATTATTTATGAAACTAAAAAAAAAAGTCAACTCAAATGTTCATCACTAGGGAACTCACACAATGAACTACTAAACATCCACACAAGTATCATTCAATTGTAAAAAAGGAATGGGCAATCTATCCATATATTGCTATAGAGAGACTTATAGAAAATATTCTTAAGGAAAGAAGTAGCAGAACAGTACATAGTTTAATACCATTTGTCACAGTAAAGGTACACATTACATACGCATAAACACACATACACATATGTATCTGTGTTACATTGTAACAAAAGTCAAACCAAATGGTTTTAGATATAAAACCAAAGTCACAATCCAAACTGAAATGCTAAACTTCATTAAAATTAAAAATTTCTAACCTGTGACACTGTTAAAAGAATGAGATGACAAACCATTGAACATAAGAAAATATTTGCAATACATTTGAGAAAGGATTGTACTCCAAAATATATAAATTCTTAAAACTTAACAAGAACACAAGTGTCATGATTTTTTTTTTAAAAAGTCCAAAGACCCTAATAGATATTACCCCAAAGGGAATATACACAGAGATAGCAAATGAGCATACAAAAAGATGTTCTATATTATGTCTTCAGAGAAATACAAATTAAAACAATGAGATGAACATTTGAAGACTCTACTTATGCGAGAGGCCAAAATCCAGTACAGTGATCACAGCAGATGCCAAGGATGTAGAGCAAAGGGAACTTAATTGTTGCTGAAGGAAATGCAAAATGGTAAAGCCACTTTTGAAACAGTTTGGCTTTTTTTTTTTTTTCCATACTGGGGATCGAACTCGGGTCCTTGCGCTTGCACAGCAGGCAGTGAAACCACTGAGCTAAATCCACGGCCCAGTTTGGCGTTTATTATAAAAGCAAATATACTCTTGCCATCTGGTCCAAATATTATGTTTCTTGATATTTACCCAAAGGAGTTGAACACGTCTGTCCACACAAAAACCTGTACACAGATGTCTATAGCAGCTTTACTACTAGTTGTCAAAACTTGGAAACAATCAAGATGTCCTACAGTAGGTGAACAAATAAACTGTAATGCCTAGACAAGGAAATATTCAGTGCAAAAAGAAATGAGTTCTCAAGCCATGAAGAAATGGAAATCTTTCATACATACTACTAAGTGAAAGAAGCAAATCTGAAAAGGCTATTTTATGATTCCAACCATATGACGTTCTTGAAAAGCTATGAAGGCAGTAAGAGCAATGTCTGCCAGGAATTAAGGGATAGAGTGGGATGAACAGGCAGAGCACAGAAGATTTCCAGGACAATAGAAATACTGTTGAAACACTCTAAGAGACATGCTATTATAAATTTGTCCAAACTATATGCTGTACAAACCTAATGTAAACTATGGGCTTCAGGAACAAGAATGCATTTATGTAGGCTTATCAACTGTAGCAAATATGTCCCTGTGAAGGAAGCAATTTACAGTGGGGGCTGGGGGGTGGATATGGACAATCTCTGAATTTTCCTCTCAATTTTATTTTGAAACTGAAACTGCTCTTAAATAAATAATTAAACCTTTTAAAATTACGGAAATAGATCATATCCACCAAAGAATACGGTAACAGAAGAACTGAAATTTTGTTTAAAAACCAAAATGAAGCAAATGAGCTCCAATATATATTAAATTGACAGTTTAATGACAAGAACCATTTCCAAGAACTCTCATTGTTACAACTGTACTGCAGTATCTAGGGAAAAAAATTCAAAATAATGTCAACCTTTAAGCACTACATTGTTAATACTGACACTATCCTGAAACTATTCCAGATATACTGGCTGACAGAACAAATAAATAGAACTCTCTAGGAATGAAGGTGTTTGGCAGAGAGATATATATACTATGACAAAAAGGAGGACTCTGACTAAAAAAACTTGTAATCCTAAATTTGATTTATAAATATGAGCATGAATTCATGATGTATTTTGGGGGGTTTTTTTGACTTCTTGATTTTGTTTTTGTTTTTGTTTTTTTGAGACAAGGTCTTGCTATTAGTTCAGGTTGATCTTGAACTATGTAACCCAGGGTAGCCTTGAACTCATGGCAATACTGCTGCCTCAGCCTCCCAAGTGCTGAGATTGCAGGTGTGTGCCATCATCACAACCCACTCTCACTTACTGACATTTAAATACCATATCCTAGTAAAAGGATTTTGTAAGACCTGGAAACACACAAAATGAACCTACAACATGGAAATTAAGGACTCCAAAGACTACTGATATGTGTCTAAAGGACCCAGGTAACAACTTCGAAGCTCCTCTTAATAGTCAAAATAGGGACAACTCAAGAAAAGTATTAAAACACAGTGACTGAAGGATACAAAAAAAGGTGATGTTTAAAACTGAGTTAAATATTAGTAACTCTTCATTAAGTCATCATTAATCATTAAATCCAAGTTCACTTTGATCAAAAACACTGCTCATCTTCAGAAAATGCTAAGGAACCACCTCAGTCTAAAAGCTGACAAAGAGAATAAAGCATATATTGTCATATTTGGTCTTTCTTATAAGAACTGTAGCTCAGATAGTCACATAGTTCACATGGGACAGCTGCTGGATATTAGAGAATTCCAGCTAATGAACAAATGATAGATTTACAGTATTATAATTATGCAAACTGTAACAAAATAACAGGGCTAAGCAATAATTACCATCAGCTGCTAAAATTATAAGGTTAAAAACCTATTAGTTTTGCCATAAAGAAGCTGCTTGTATAAGATCAACCCTTTGACCTATAATATCAACTGTAAAAGCTGGATTAAATATAATAATGAAGACAAATGGTAGGAAGTAAAGGGACTTGAATATGCTACTTAAATATGAAAAATCTAAAAACCTAAGAACATAAACAAAAAAAGTAAGATAATAGGGGGGAAAAAAATCACCATTAAAATACTAACCAAAGACAAGCATCATGGTACATGCCTGTAATCCCCGCACTAAGGAAGCTGAGGCATAAGGATCGCCACAAGTTTGAGGCCAGCCTGAACTATACAGCGAGACCCTGTCTCAAAACACCAAAAAACAAACAAACAAACAAACAAAACCAACAAAAAAAACCTAACTAAAATGAAGTTTGGTTGCCTAATATCAAAGTACACATTATAAGGAAAAGTATTAATAAAGACCACAGGAAACATTTTATATGATTAAAGTTTCAAATTAACAGGAAATATAATATGTACTAAATTTATATGTACCTAATAATAAATTTGAAATTTTTCCCAATTCATCATAGAATTTAACTTACAGTCACTGGAAAACAGCAAATTGCTATGGCCCATACACCAACTACTCTCTTTTACTATGATTCAAAACACCATTCATCTACATATAGTAATATAAAGAAAATACAATGGTATGCCTTTTCTGAGTATATTGTGATGTCCAACTTCAGAAAAATTTAAACTTTCATGTAATCTACAGCAATTTTAATTGTCACTATATATCTGCCTTCAAAACTTTTTTTCTGAAAATCATGCTTTTTATAAGGAATTTTATTTCAAAAATCTTTTGAAATATAAAATCACCCTTTGCATTGAAGTTTTTCTAAAACCTTATGATTTAGATAACCAACCTTATCTACAGAAATTGGGAACAGGGAATATACATAACCTGACTAATTCAATCTGACTAACCTAGACACTGCTGACATTACCAAATTAGTTATAACAAAAGTTTTATTTTTATAAAATGGAGTACTACTCAGCCATAAAGAATGAGAAACTAGAGACATTTATAGCTAAATGGATGCATATTGAGGCCATACTCTTAAGTGAAATAAATAGGACACACATGTGTAAATACCAAATAGTTTCTCTAGTGTGAGAAACTGAAAGTGTAAATAAGGATTAAAATGAATAATTGATAATTTGAAATAGGAAGAAAAGGTCCAAAGGGGTAGGGGAAGTGGGAAGGGAAGGGGAAAGGAAAGAAAGGAAAGGAAAAATTATGAGAAAAGAAAAAATGGAAACAAAGTCTACGTAAATAGAGAAGGGTGGAGGGGGTGAAGGGGGCATAGGTAATGGGGAAAAAATAAGAACAAAGATACATGATGTACAGGTACAAGCACCCAACAATAAATGTAAATGTACTGTATACCTAAAATGTACCAATAAAAGAATTTAAGCAAAAAAAAAAAAAAAAAAAAAAAAAGTTTTAATAGCTATCTCAACATAACTTGAAGAAATCAACATCTCCCCTAAAGTGAGCCAAGGGGCCGCCATCCCAAGCTCCTAGGGCAGAGAAGCTGAGCCAGTCCCAGCACCCGGAAGGAAGCTCCTCCACTGCCATCCCAAGCTCCTAGGGCAGAGAAGGTGAGCCGGTCCCAGCACCCAGAAGGAACCTCCTCCACCGCCATCCCAAGCTCCTAGGGCAGAGAAGCTGAACCAGTCCCAGCACCCGGAAGGAAGCTCCTCCACCGCCATCCCAAGCTCCTAGGGCAGAGAAGGTGAGCCAGTCCCAGAACATGGAGGGAAGCTGCCCCGCTGCCATCCCAAGCTCCTAGGACAGGGAAGCTGAGCTGGTCCTAGAACCCAAAGGGAAGCTCCCCCGCCGCCATCCCAAGCTCCTAGGGCAGGGAAGCTGAGCTGGACACAGACCCCGGTGGGAAGCTCCCCTGCCACCATCCCAAGCTCCTAGGGCAGAGAAGCTGAGCCGGTCCCAGCACCCAGAAGGAAGATCCCCCACAGCCATCTCAAGCTCCTAGGGCAGAGAAGGCGAATCACATGGGTGCCAGAAGCACGACCACCCCCCATGGAAATGAGAAGACAAGTAAACAAGCCTCAAAAACAGACTTCTGGGTCACCTACAGCAACCCCAAAAGGAAACAAGATGGAACAATCTGATACTCAACCACCTGGACTCTCTGAACTGGAAACAAAAGAGGATCTGAGAAAAATGAAATCAGAAATAATTACTCAGATAACAGCAAAGATTATGCTCATGGTGCAAGACATGATTAATAAATCTAGAGAGGACAAAGATACAAAACTAGAGGATCTGAGGAACATGATGGTATCCCAACATAGGAAACAAATGGAATCCATAAAACAGATGCAAACAGATTTCCAGAAGATTAAAAACTCCATCAAAAGTCTGCATAGCAGAATGAACCAATGTGAGGATAGAATTTCAGATATAGAACATAAGATTGCAATTAGTGACCAGGAAAAGAAAAATTGCTTTAAAATTGTAAAGGAACACGGAAATCAATCCAGCAGCTGCTACATGATGTAAAGAAGAATAACATAAGACTGACTGGAGTCAATGAAGAAACAGGAGAGAATGCAGATGACATAAAAAAACTGTTCACAGAAGTGATGGCAGAAAATTTCCCAAGCAGGTAAAAAGAACCTGACATACAGGTAAGTGAGGCATATAGGACTCCAGCTAGCCTTAATCAAAAAAAATCTACACATAGGCATATAATAGTTAGAATTCCAGAAAGCCAACAGAAGAACAAAATTCTACAAGCAGTGAGAGAAAAGAAACAAATCACATACAAAGGAAAGCCCATCAGAATCACAGCAGACTTCTCAATGCAAACCCTCAAGGCAAGAAGCGCTTGCAGTGATGTATTTCAATCCCTAAAGGAGAACAGCCTCCAACCCAGATTGATGTACCCTGCAAAACTATCTTTCAAAATTGATGGAGAAATAAGATACTTTCATGATAAAGAGCACCTCAGGAACTTCATGAATATCAAACCAGCACTCCAAAAAATTTTAGACAATACCCTAGGAAAAGACAATGAGGATCACAACACCAGGAAACCCAGCAGAATGAATCTATTGGGCGTGACAAATTGAATGCAAAGGGGGAGAATCCAACTAAAAGAAAAAGTTATGACAAGGCTTTTAAAACTTTTAACTTCGTCTCCCTAATGAGGGTATAATTCAATCTTGTTATTGTACTGATTAGTATTTTTCTGATTCTAGAGTTGCACACCTTTCCTTGTACTGTACTGGCTATTTATCATCTTCTTATGTCTACTTTTTAATTGGGTTGTCTATTAATGAGCTCTAAGAATTCTTTATATATTCTGGTCAGAGGTTATATGCATTGGAAATATGGTGTGTTTAAGGACTTTTCATTTTAATGATGACACCTAAAGTTCTAAATTTTGATGGAATCTTATTTATCAATTTTTTTCTTTTATACATCATGTCTTTTGTATACTAGGTAGTTCTTGCCTACCCTGAATTCATAAACATTTTCCCTTATAATTTCTTCTTAAAGTTTTATACTTTTAGGCTTTCATATTTAGGTTCATAGATCCCTTCAAGTTACTTTTATGTATGGAAATAAAGGGTTGAGGTTAATTTTTTATATACAGATACCAGGTGTTGTACTGCCGTTTGCTGAAAACACTATCTCTTCCTCAGCTCTTGAATTGAATTTATATTCTATAAAATGCTAATGTTAAATAATCTTTCAAAACTCAGTGGACCATATATGCATGGTTCCATTTCTAGATTCTCTGTTCTATTCCAATGATC
Organism: Heterocephalus glaber; assembly: GCF_053883595.1. NCBI lineage: Eukaryota > Metazoa > Chordata > Mammalia > Rodentia > Bathyergidae > Heterocephalus > Heterocephalus glaber. Next base: position 24,294,522 of record NW_028258294.1, on the reverse strand, counting down.
TATAAGTCTTTCCTTAAACCAACACTGCCTTGATTACTGTAGCTTTAGAAGTCTTAAAATTAGGTACTAAATGTCTTCCAACACTGTTTTTTTTTTAACTTTTCTAGGTCCTTTGTACACTTACATAACTTTTAAATTTCAATATCCAATTCTTCATTTATAGCAAGTATACACAGACCTGAATTTTTAGATATACCTTGTGTTTTCTAATCCTGCTAAATTCAAATACAAGTTCTAGGGGCTCCTAGAGATTTCTTAGTATTTTCTCTGTAGATGATCATTTCATCTACATATAAAGATTTTGCTTCTACCTTGCCAATCCTATCCTAATTGGATCATTTTATTGCCAGACTATTTTGGTGGGGACTAGGTTTCAAAGTTTAATGGACAGATAAAGAGTAAGCATATCTGCCCTTGTTCCCCACCTTAAGAAGAAGGCATTGTATCTTCTCCATTCATATAAGGCATTCTCGCTGGAAGTATGAAGTACATGTCTTTAATCTGTTGAGAAGGTTCTGTTCTACTTTTAGTCTCCTGATAGCTTTTACCATGAACAGCTGTAGAATTTAGTCCAGTACTTTTTCTCCAACTAGTGACAGGATCATATGGCTTTTTCCTTTCCTCTGTTAAAATGATGACTTTTGGGGGTGGATCTTCCAATGCTGAACCAACACTGCCATCCCTATAACAAAACCATTTTCTACATACTGCCAGATCTGACTTCTAATAGTTTGCTTTGTTAAACAAATTTCTATGTTCATACTTTTTTCTTCTATTATCTTTATCCAGTTTTAGGATTAGCACAATGTTGATTTCCTAAAATGAGGGGAGAAGTGTTCCTTCTTTTTTCTGCTTTAAATGTTTGATATAATTTATCAGTTAAAATGTATATGAGCCTGCTGTTGTCATATCGGTAGGTTTTCAAGCTAGGAATATACTTTCTTTAATAGGTGCTATTCAAATTTTATATTTCTTCCAGACTCAGTTTCATTAATTTGTCTTCCAAGGTACTTCTTAGAAGTTGTCAAATTTATTTCAAGAAAGATTTTTGAAATATGCTTTCTATATCCTTTTAAATTCTGTAAAATCTGTGGTAATGTCTCCTAGATCTTGATATTGTAATTTAAAAAATGTATAACTGATATTGTGTAACAGGAAGAAAAGGTCTAAAGGTGCAGGGGAAGTGGGAGGGGTAGGGGAAAGGAAAAAAGGGAAAAGAAAAAATATGAGAAAAGGAAAAAAATGGAAACAAAGTCTTTGCAAATAGGGAAGGGTGGGCAGGGGAAGGGGAAAAAAATAAGAATCAAGATACTCATGTAATGGTACAAGATCCCAATGATGAATGTAACTGTATTTTATACTGAATATGTACCAATAAACTTAATAGGAAAAAAAATTAAAAATTAAAAATTAAAAAATTAAAAAAAAAAAATAAAGTGAGCCAAGGAAGAAACTACACCTTAAGTCTCTCCTCTGCGCCACTCCCAAGTTCCCAGCTGAAGTGGCCAGTACTCAGAGTCTCCAAAGTTTACCTATTTAGGACCACCTAGAAGCACAGAGACCACTTTCAGGCTCTTTTTAATCTTATATATTCACCCAGATCAGGGTAGACAAAAATACATATATTTTCTGTATTTAAAGACTTCCAAACAGAAAAACCCAATTCATTTTCCAAATCTATCTCGTTTAGGCTAATGTTTCATTGTGAGAACAAGTGAAAATTTAAGATATAAACAATGATAAAGTTGAACCTATTTTGAAACCTTCAATACAGAATCCAACTTAAGTTCATACATTCACTAGAAACATTTAAAGAAGTCAATTTGTCTAAAGTGTTCAGTGACACATGCCAGCCATTCATGTATTTGTAGCTGTCATATCAAAATGCAATTTAAAACATTTTCCCCCAACCACATGCATACCACAATCACACACTTTACTGTCACATGAACACACATCCTTTATTCTTTTAGTAAGACCAAAAAAAAAAAAAAAAAATGGCTGCGACATTTTTAAACAGATAGGTTTAAAAAAAAAAGGTATTTTGTTAAATATTAGTTCATTTGATAAAATGTTTTCTATAGTATATTAGTGCTGCACAACACTGCTCAAGAGAATGATCCTATACCCAAGTAATTGTGGCAGATACAGGACATTATATCCACCTTCCACTGCTTTGAAGAGCTACAACCTCCATGAAAACATTAAAAGTGCTGAGAAGTCATTTAAGAAAAAATTTTCACTTTGAGTTAACAATAGCTCTCAGCCCAAAATCTCATCCCCTCTTATTTACCGGAGGTGGAGGTGGGGAGTGTTGGTAAACGGTATGTCTGTTATGGAAAACTATTTGTTCTCCAGACCATATTTTGAGAAATGCTGCATTATTCTCACATTAAAAGATACACCCAGAATTTGAATAATTCTAACTGCTACATTTACTATGTTTTGCATACGTAATAAAATTTTATTCCCTAGAAAATAGAAATTCAAAATATCAAATTCTTAAAAGAACATTAAAAGGGCTGGGGATTTAGCTCAGTGGTTCCACCACCTGCTGTGCAAGCACAAGGTCCCAAGTTCGATCCCCGGTACCAAAAAAAAAAGGAGCATTAAAAGCTAGTGTTGTAATTCAGTGGTAGAACATTTGCCTAGCATGCATAAGACCCTGGGTTCAATCCCCAGCAGGGAAGAAAAACAAAATGCTTGACTGTGTTGACTGAATCAGAGTCCATACCTGTATTTTGCTTTTTCATGAACCCAGACATACTCAGGGTTTTTCAAACTCAAGCGTGCAAGGTCCTTTACAGATTTGGTTTGTGTTGCTGAGAAAAGTAAAGTCTGACGTTTCTTGGGAATATTTTCAATAATAGCATTCATAGTATCAGCAAAGCCCATATCCAAGATTCTGTCTGCTTCATCAAGAACTAGAAAAGGAAAATGCCAGTTGAACTATTAACACTTAAAATATACATTAAGCTATAGTACCCTAGATCGGATTCTAAAACAGGACATTACTAGAAAAACTGATGAAATCTCAATAAAATTTGTAGTTTAATTTGTACAGAGAACTAATATTAAGGTTTTTTTGTTTTTTGGTTTTTTTGGTACCAGGGATCGAACTCAGGACCTTGCATTTGTGAGGCAGGTGTGGTGCCACTGAGCTAAATCCCTGGCCAGTTAAGTTTATTTATTTATTTTTTATTAATTTTATTGGCACATTTTAGGTATACAATATAACGACATTCATCATTAGAAATTTGCACCTTTACATAATCCATCTTGGTCCTTATTTTTTCCCCATTCCCCTGCCCTCCCTTCAACCTCTCCATCCCTCCCTATTTGCAAAGACTTTGTTTCCATTTTTTAATTTTCTCATATTAATTGCATTCTCTTCTTTCCTTTCCCCTACCCCTCTCAATTCCCCTTCCCCTTTGCCCCTCTTCTTCCTATTTCACATTATCTATTATACCTTTTAGTCTTTATTTACACTTTCAGTTTCTCACACTAGAGACACTATTCGGTTTTTACACGTGTGTCCTATTAAGTTTATTTTTGAAAAAGCTAAGATGTTAAAACTAGGTAGAGGGCTGCAGGAACTCTTGCCATCACTGCAATTTTTCTGTAAGTTCAGAAGTATATTTTTTGAAGTTGATTAAAGTACACATTATGTAATAGCACCCACTAAAAAGAAGTCATTTAAAAACATTATAATTTGCTCTTGTGAGTCACTAGAAGTTGGTATTAAGAGAAAATCTTTGGCAATGCCTAATACTAAAGTACCTAATTTCATACAAGAGCACTATATTCTTTCAATTAAAAAAAAAAAAAACTTAGTATCTGGTTTTAGAGCCCAAGTGCCAAAAAATTACAAGTTCTTTCTCAAATTTTTTTAATCCTAACATATATCCCATATAACATTCCTATCATTTAAACTAATGAGAGCTCTCTCCTATGAGCATTCTCTCATTTGAAATCTTAAAACTCACCTAACATTTGGAGATTGGTGGCATGAAAGCATATTGTTTCATCCATGTGTTGAAGAAGCCGACCAGGAGTGCAAACAAGTATATTTATGTTGTTGATCCTCTCAGCTTCATGTTTCAGATCCTAAAAAAGTAATTTTTTTTATTACATATATATCTTTCTAAGCAGCTTGTTTTCTAAACTATAAAATCCTAAAAGCTCTTGGACATAATTTCTCCCTTCTATTTCTGTAGCATGTCCACATTTCTGGGATAAATAAAAGACCTTAGTGAAGGCCTAAAGAGCTCAGAGTTCTTTTAGTGTCTTAATCATACCCAGGATTTTGAAGCCAAAAAAAAAAAAGCCTGTCAAACAAATGCTCCAAGACTCGATTTCCTATTAAGTCTGCTAGAACTGACTTAAAAACAGGAACTGCTTCTATTCTTTAAGTCAGGACCCACAGGCACTGAACAGGCTCCCCCACACCTCTTCCTGCACTTTGTGGACTGGAAAAAGAGTTGAGCTCTGTTTTAAAGGTTCTCTCCTTTCAACAAGAACCCCAGAATGTTGTTAATTGCTAAAGTTGCAAGTCAGACACATGAGTATATAAGGTCTGTGACAGTGGTTTTTTCTTCTTTTGCATATGTACACATAGAAATTCAAGAAACCTTTAACCTCACAGTCTAGAGGAGACCCTGGCAGATAAAAGCATTTCAGATATACTATAGGGTAGAACAAAAGTTGAATAGGTTTTACCATGACCTAAAGCCAACATTCCTCAAAACCATCACCTTTTTTTCTGCTGCTGATAAAGCAATATTCTGAATTATTCAGCTTCTGAGAAACCTTATTAAAAGGTACTTGGTCCATATACTTTAATGTGTTCTTTATCAAAGTAAATTAACAAACAGATTTACTCTAGATTAACCTGTACATCTATCTTACAGCCTCATCAATTAAAATACCTTGAGAAATGGACTTTCTGGACCTACATAACTGACAGACTCTAGATGAAAACAACCACACCAAGGTGACACCTGCCTCCTCATGAGGCTTTGTCTAGGAGACTAGTCTATTCAGAAGTCTCCACTTCCTCCCTGCCAACTGCCACAGTACACTAATACAAGTTATCGAAGAAAAAAAAAGGATAATGACAAAAGGACACAAACCTTTCCACCAATGATAAGACCAGCTGAAAAGTCATGATTCTTTCCTACTTTTCGGAGAACTTCAAAAGTCTGATAAGCCAGTTCTCTTGTAGGGGATATTATCAGAACGCCCAGCCCATCCATTGAGGTCCACTGCAGACGATACAAAGCTTCCAACACCTTAAAGATAATAAATTCATGTTCAGTAACTCCTTATAAAACTTGTTTTTGACCCAAGTCTCAATCTTGCCCCTCCAAGTCAAAGGCACCTTCTAAACAGAGAAGTTTTATCTATTATGAGACTGTTTTTTTCTCTTCTACCAGAAGTACTCCTCCTCCCACTTCAAAAGTGTGGGAAAAGCCTGGGGCAGCTCAACTGATCCCAGGGCCATGCTATAAGGACACTGGCTATCACAAAAAAGTATGTGCGGCCCACAGACCACTGAAACAATTTTTTTGTAATTCTCATTTTCTGAACAGATACTACACTACAAGTAACTTTCCTCAGTACAGCTGCTGTAGTTATATGTGACTGAATTCTTTAACTGTAGAAGGACACCGTTGTGAAAAAAATACTAAGACTTAAGAAAAATGGTTTTGTAATACTTGTATCAAGTGATTTGTTTTGTACAAATCAAATTAGGAGATGAACTACATAACTGAGAGGTAAGTAAATTCCTCAGCTCCACTATTCTATTGAGACAGCTATCAGTGTTCTGTAAAATTCTCAAGAAATGCCCAAATATCTTGAAGCACATTCCAGCTTTATCCTGAACAAATAGGTATTAATGCCACTGGCAGGCTTCAAGAAAGCAGCAACAACTTTCCCCACCTGTTGTACTACAGAGCAGAACTGGACGGAACTGTCACACTGGGACTATCTGCATCCTGCAAGAACAAGATGGCTTATCAGGCTTATTAAGGCACAATAATTGATTCAATACATTATGGAGTGCCTGTCATGTGCAGGTACTATGCTAGGAACTGGGGAAAATGGTAAGGAGATAAGACAAATGAGGCCGCTATCTGATAACGTGTGCATTCAACTCAAGGAAATCCAACATGAAAACAATCCTTCACATCATTATTTCCATATAGGCAAAAAATGCTATAAACTGTATAATAGAGGACCTGACCCAATATAAAAGTACTTACTGGAACAAGGAAAGCCAAAGTCTTTCCAGATCCGGTTTTGGCAGCTCCAAGTACATCTTTACCTTGCAAAGCCAACCCAATGGTCTGCTTCTGTATCTCAGTTACCAACCGGTACTGGGCTTCTTGCAAACCTAGCAATGAGGAGGGAAGATTGATATTTCAGAAAATTCCTATAGGATGGTGTTACAGGCTGAACAATATGTCCTCCAACCTCAAAGTTCCTATGTTGAAGCCCTAACCTCCAGTACTTCAGAATATGCTTGTTTGGAGATAGCCTTTAATGAGGTGATTAAGTCACACTGAGTCCCTAGAAGAAGACCTTAATCCATAAGACTGGTATCTTTAGAAGAAATTTGAAAAAAGAGATCCCAAGGGTACATGTGCACACAGGGACAAGCATGTGAAAAGGCAATGAGTGAGACAGGTAAGTATCATAAAAGGAAATCCTGTCATCGGTGACAATAAGAATGAACCTGGAGGGTACATGTATTAAATGAAATAAGACATGCAGGAAGACAAGTACCAGATATATGTAGGCTAAAAATAACAAATTTAAAGAAGCAGAGAATACAATGGCAGTTACCACAGGCTGGGAGGTGGGGAAACTGGGAAGATGTTGCTCAAAGGACACAAAATTTCCAGGTAGACAAGTGGAATAAGTATAAGAGAGCTACTGTATATCACAAAGTCTGTAGCTAAGCATAATATATTGTGTACTTGAAAACTCCTAACAGATTTTAAGTGTCCTTATCAGGAAGAAAAAAATAAGTATTTGAGGCAATATATATATATATATATTGCCTCAAATACTTTTTTTTCTATATATATATAAAAATTAGCTTGATTTAGACATCCCACAATGTATACATATTTCAAAACCTCATGTTGTACACTGTATAACAAACAATTTTTCTGGCAAAAAAAAAAAAAAGCAAGAAAGAGGTCATTTCCAAGGCAAGGAGGGAGGACTGGAAGACATCCTCCCTTATGTTTGTGAAAGGAATCAAGCCTACCAGCATATTGAATTTCTAGTCTCTAAACTATGAGAATATTCATTTCTGTTGCTTAAGCCATCCAACCAGGTATTTTGCTATGGTTGCCCTAAAAAAACTAATATAAAGGGTGATACATTTTTGTTTGTTCTCTTGTTTATTTCAAAGAACACAATTAGGTTTCAGTTTAATTATTTGGAGGTTCCTAAGATCTTTTTAATGTTCTTTAACGGTCCAGAAAGAATGGGAGTGACAACTTGTTACAGTGCAGTTTTTTTAAGTGTTTTGTTTTGTTTTGTTGAAAGAGGCTCTCAGTACATAATTCAGGTTGGATTTGAAATCACTATGTAGCCCCAATTAGCAATGAACTCGTACCAATCCTCCCAAATCAGCCTCTGGAGAGGCAGGTGTGTGCCACCACACCCAGCTCAAATTGCAGTATTCTTATAGGTTTTCATGATATCAAAATTATTTGCCAAAGTAAGATTTTGGGGGGTTAACCTCTCTCCAAACTATGCACCCCTACAGAAAAAAAAAAATCAGTAAATCCAATAACATGTCCCAAAATTACCATATACCTACCTTTCAGTGTTTTTTTAGACAAGGGGAAATCTGAAAATCTTGTAATTTCATTTACATTTATCTGGAAAAAAGATATAAAAGAAAACAATGTCAGATAAGACAAAATAATCCACTGGATCATGTATTGGTTTTACAGCAAGACTTTTTTTTCTCTACATTGGGCTGTGTAGTACATCCTTCATACTGTAGGATTCAATTCAACCGTCACTTCTAAATAAAGCCATCATTCCTTCTGAAATGAAATGTATTTCAAGTAAGTTGCCATGAGTCAAAAATATAAACTTATAACCATCCCAACTGGTCAAAAAATTCACTCAAAACATATACAACATATACACCATACACACTATACACTACCTTTAATATCTTTCATATTGAAAACATTAACAGTAAGTCATCACCACAGCACCTACGGGAGGAAAATCCATTTTGTCATCCTTCAAGGGCTATCAGTTTAAGAAATAAGAGCCAAAATTACTACAAACCACTGACCATGATAATAGTTCTATTTATACATCTTAGAGAAGAAATTGAAATTAGCTGAAGAAATGTATCTTGCAGCAAAAACCTCTCAAAGTTTTAACCATAGTCAGTGGCATATGAAATCCAGAACCTTATTAATATTTATTTGGGGGTATAATGAAGGAAGAGTATTATTTCAAAATAACCAGAAATGTCTGGGTCATGCTTTGAAGCCACAATAAGTAACATTTTGCCCTATAATGTTACATTATTCTACTATTCATTTCTGCTGTTCTTCATTAGCATAAACTCAATTTCCTGAATTTCATTTTAGATACTCAGGAGAATTATTTTACTACAGATGCTGAATGCAGGAACTAATGCACCAATCTGGAAATATGCTGCCAAGTTATTCATGCTCACAAAAGGGGAAAGCTGCAATTGTAAGGTTCATTTAAATTACTTTCTAGGCAATAAGGGGATGACAGCTGTATTTCATTTTACATTCCACACATCATCTTTCCACAATACTTAATTTAGCCCAGGCAGGACTACTCTGCCTACAAATTGTGAAAACACAAATATGAAAATATCTTACTCCCTACAAGTTGTCTTAATCCCTACAGATATTAGAGAGGAGGTAGAATCAGCATTAAAGAATTGCTTATTCAAATAACATGCTGTCCCAGCAAAGAACCTCAATTGAAACATACTCTTCCAAGCAGGATATTAAGGTAACACATGTTCCTCCCTCACACTTGTGCAATCAACACAAGCTGACAAACCATTTTCACAGGGAATGGATACCTACAGGCAGAGGGAGACAGGTGGCAACCTGCTCTGAAATCTCTGTCCCCCAATACCACACAAGCAAAATGCACTACTCAAACTATGACACATTTTTCAAAGGTCTGTTAACTTTCTAGAGGGAAACTTGAGAATGTTAAGTGTTTCAGCACTCCACTGTCAACCACTGCAATACAGCTAGGCACCATAATCTTCAAAGAGGTCACAAGAGAAAAAAATGGAAATTTTAATTCTGCTAATGTAGAGGTCAACCTACAAGTCAATTCCAATTTGTTGCCTGGTTTTCTAAATAGTCTTACTGAAGCACAGCTACAGGCAGTCTTTACACATTAGCTATGTAGCTGTGACAGACTGTATAACCCACAAAGCCTAATATTGACTATCTGACCCTTCACAGAAAAAGACTCCCAATCCCTCTCTAAAAGATTCTTAGTTATATCAAGGAATACTCGAAGTCACAGCAGAATATGGCCACAGTTCTGACAAACAAAATAACACTCTTTCCTTTTTCTTTTCTTTTTTTTTTTTTTTGGTACCTGGGATTGAACTCGGGACCTTGCACTTGCGAGGCGGGCAGCAGAACCACTGAGCAAAATTCCCGGTCCCCTTTCTTCCTTTCTAATAACAAAATCATTCCCATCAGCACAATCCTCACACTCTGCTAAAGCCTGTTTCATTCTTCTCAATTCAGAGAAGAATTTCATTTAGGGGTCTTCCTTATAAAAGTCTTCCACTCTGTTAGAAAAGCTGGAGGGAGGAGAGGGAAAAGAAGCCATTCTCTTTACTCTCTGACAAAACCTATTTCTCACAAAAGTATATAATACCTGGAGTAAGAAAGAATAAAACTCCCTAAAATGTTCCACCTAGTGCAATCAAGAAAAGAAATCTGCCTCCAATCACATCACACCAAATTTGATTTAAATAAAAGATTAGAATGCAAGTGTCTACACAGCACAGCTGATTATGGTAAGAGCCTAAATAAACCCTAGGTGTGAAGAGTTCAACTCATTTAGGAGTAGTAAAAATAGTTGCTGTACTAAAATAACTGAGTATTTGACAGTAGGCCTTGATCTGAGTTCTGCATTAGCGTTTTCCCAACCACCCCTGTGATGGCCTTAAATATACAACCCTCAGATTTCGTGCTTCAGGAAGCACAGTTCACTGACAGTACTGGCTGCCATCCCTCTCTCTAATATACCACTGAAAAAGCCCTTCTTGGCCAGGACTACTCTCAGTTTATGACTGAGCTCGGCAGCAGAAGGCCTCCCTGACCCATGGTTTCACTCTCACAGCTAAAAAATATTATACACTGAGAACTCCAGGAACAATTCATAAATTTTTAATTACTTTTATTACAATATAGTTATAATTTTTTATTATTATTTGTTTGGCAGTACTGGGAATTGAACCCAGAGCCTTCACACTAAGCTATATCCACAGCACACACACCCCTCTTTTTGGAGACAAGGTCTTGCTATGTAGTTAAGGCTGGCTGGCCTTGAACTTGCAGCAATCTTCTGCCTCAGCCTCCTGAGTACTGGGATTACAGGCATGCACCACCACGCCTGGGTTGTTGTTGCTCTCACTTGTAAATTAAACCTTACCAAAACTATGTATATATAGGAAAAACAGTATTCTTAGGATCTGTACTATCCAGTTTCAGCAATCAACTGGGGAGTCTTAGAATGATCCCCCAAAGATAAGGAGGAAATACTGTATTACTGCAGCCCCACTCCTATAGGCTAGGTGATTTCTCTAATGAGTGTTGAAAATTTCTTAGACCATTAAATGTGATAGTTTCTTTTGAACATGGCAAAAAGGATTCATGATTGGGGCAACTTCCAGACCAACTCTTAGTACTCTAATGAACACCATTAGATGGTTTATATAGGAAAACAGAAGCAAGTGGGCTACAACCTATTCAGTCAATTAGTTCCAGTTCACTTAATTCATTGTCTATAACCTAATCCAGTGATGGTGAACCTTTTAGGGCTTTCAATGATATCAAACAGTTTGCTGTGGCACACATGCCATTGGTTTGCCACCATGGGCCCCCATCAGTTAACAGATCTGCAACCAGCCAAAACCTATTACTGAAGGACCCTAGTTAGCAAGACAGACTCCATATTGCTGCTTGACCCACCTGCCTGTCCTTTAGATGAACTCAGAAGGAGGAAGCTTAGAAACCTTCCCTTAAAAGGTCCCTTTAGAAGTAACAATTAATCAACTATTGTTTTACAACTATTCTAACAGCAGGACGTTCGGCTTCTGTACCTTTTGCTTGCTTTACTAGTTATATCCCATAGGGGGGCCTAGAAACTGTTGGCCTCAAAGGTGTATAAAACATGTTTGTCTCCCCCCCAGTCGGGTCTCGAGTCCGATGCTCAGCTCGGGTCCTGGCCGGTAATAAACTCCTGTGTGGATTTAATATCGGTCTCTGGTTGGTTCTTTCTCGCTGGGTCTAACAATTACCATGACTCTCCAGGAGTCCATTTCCCTGCCTTTTCCAGCATCTAGAGGCTGTCCCTCAGCCTTCCATTTTTAATCCAGGGTCTTAACTATATTTCCAAGCTAGCCTTAAACTCCTGGGATCAAGCCATCCTCCAGCCTCAGCTTTCAGAGTAGCTGGGTCTACAGACTGCACTACCAGACCTGGCCAACCCTTCCATCTTTGAAGGAACTGACAGGAGTCAAGACTCGCACAACTCATGACTCTGACTCTTGTGCCACCCTGTTACAGGTGCTGGTGACAACACCTGGATAATCACCCTACTTTAAGGTCCACTGGTCAGCAGTCTTAATTAACCCTTTCCATTTAACACAGTCACAAGTTCTGGGGATTAGGACAAGACCACCTTCAGATATATGTAGCAGGAAGCTACTATTCTGCCTGCTGTAGACTCCATGGTCATTCACAATCCACCTCCAACCTTCTCCAACCTGGTCTGAAGCCAATTCAGGAAAGCAAGCAATAGTCCAAGTATTATATCCTGCCTCTAGAACACCATGTATTTTCACATCATTCTGTATTTCTTCATGCTGTTCCCTCCACCTAGGAAGTCCTTGTCTATCTTTTCCATCCGGTGAAGCCATCATTAAAGAAGTAGCTCCTCTCACAGCTACCATAAACTGCTGGACAGTGTACACTGCACAGAGGCCTTTGGCAAGAGTTAGGTGTAGGGGCTGAACCCCAGCTCCCATTCAGTTCTCCAAGCCAGGCCTGCAGCTGCAACCACCAGGCAGAAAGATAGGGGGCTCACAGAAAATATGCTTTTTCCTAATGTAACTACCCAGAAGGAGTGACACACTGAATAACTCAGTCTTTTCACCACTACCCCATCCTTTAACTCCACAACACTGAGTTACAAATTTCCTACTTAAATATTTTAGACATATTATACAACATTTGTCAAATGTCACCTCCCTCAATTCCCTAGGAACCTAGATATGTATTTTTTCCATGTGTATTTACATAGGCTTCAATAAGCATCCATCAAATTGTTTCAAATGTTTCTGAATTAAATTGTTTAGCATTTCTCCAGCTGAGGGTACAGAACACAACCTGTGTACCATGGCTCTGCAAATGCTGAGGAACCAAATACTGAAGGTCTGCACTGGGTTACCTAGAAAATAACAGATCTGTTATTTGAATGATTGTATCCTAGTATCACTAGCCCTATTAACTGATTTTATACTATATTTCTTTCCTGACCAAATCCTTAAAAAAAATTTTTTCCTAAAATTAAAAAAAAAAAAAAACCACTATTGGGGGCGCCCAGGATTTAGCTCAGTGGTTCCACCGCCTGAGTCACAAGCGCAAGGTCCTGAGTTAGATCCCCGGTACCAAAAAAAAAAAACAACAAAAAACCACTATCGGGTGTAAGCTATTCCTTTAACTTTGTGAAAAGACTGAAATTTAAATATTTGCATGTGCAATGAAGTAAAATGTAGTGGTTTGAAGCTTTGGTATCAGACCTAGACTATTTGAGTTAGAATCCCTTTCTCATTTACTAGTTATTTAACCTTGTTGCGCCTTAAGGTTTCCTCACCTTTGTAATGGGAACCGTGGTTGTTGTGAGGACATGGCACATCAACATGCATAAAAATCTGATAAATGTTAACAATTATTATTAAAACAAGTGACCATAAATGAGCCAATGCTTCTAACTAAAGCAAAGCCACCTATCTGGGAAAGGTCTAGTCTTATACCAAACAATATCTAAACACTGAGCATCTACTCAAGAACAAGCACTTTGTTACCGGCCTTTAGAGAAAACAAAAATGAGTAGAAATGGCCACTGACTTACCAATGGTACAACTGACTTTTATGACTTTATGAATGTGATGCACATTCAGTAGCAATCATACTTCAAATTTTTTGGGGGGAGGGATTTTTGAGACAGGTTCTCCCTATGTACTTCACATTGGTACTGAACTCACTATGTAGCCAGGCTGGCCTCGAACTCTCAGCAATCCTCCCACCTCAGCCTCTTGAGTACTGAGATTACAGGCCTGTGCCACTACACACAACTCCTTCAAATTTTGATTTTTTTTTTTAATCTTCCCCCCAGTATGATGCTGAGAAGTGGCAAAAAGCCACAACTCCTGGCCAGCCCTGAGATCATGAGGGTAAAAAATGGATACCCTACAGTATATTGTATTATATTAAGCCATAACATTCAATAGTTTAACTTTATTAAAAGTATTTTCAACTTAAAATGGGTTTTCAAGGCATAACCCCATCATCGTAGATCAAGGAGCATATGCTGGTCTCTAATCTTGAGAGATTCATGGTATAGGAGAAGAAATTACAAAGAAATAAAGTCAATGATCACAGGAAGATAATAAAAGCTGGATACATACAAAATGCTACAGATGCACACCCGAGGAGGTCATGAAGACAAGTTGCAGGTAAACATGAAGACCAAATATGTGTCCCAGACTGTGCTAACATCTAGTGGAAACATCAAGTACCGGGAAAAGAAGCATCCAGGAACATGGCCAATTCACAAACTACAAGTCATTATGTACCACTTGGCTTACATACATCATCCCATGTGAGTCTTACAACCCTCTCAGCGTCATTAGTAATTGTTTGCTGATGAGGAAACAGACTAGAGATGTTGAGAACCTAAACTGAGTGAGATTAGGTCTGCCTAACTACAAATAACATATTCTCCCTCTATAACACAGTATGTTGACACATTTAGGTGTTTGCAAGTTTTCCTGAAAGTAACTGTAAGCCAAGGAAAATGACTAAGGTTTCCCTCTGGAAAGAAACACTTTTAGTGCGCACTTCGGCAGCACATATACTTAAAAAACACTTTTAGCAGCAGTATAGAAAATACAATCAAGCTAGGATTTAGCTCAGTGGTTCTGCCACCTGCCTCTCGAGCACAAGGTCCCAAGTTCAATCCCCGGTACAAAAAAAAAGAAAATATAATCAAGGTGTATAAGACCCAAGAGTCAAAGCCCATCAAACATTTGTTTCACTAATTAAAATTTTACAAGAACACAGTACCCATTCACTTAAGTACTTCTATGGCAGCTTCTGTGTTACAGGGACAGAATTGAGTAGTTCCACTTTTTTTGACCTATAGAGGTGAAAACATTTTCTACTGTTTACATAGAAAGTCTGCTGACTCTTGTTATTAGCAATAGCTAATGTAGTAATCCAAGTAAAAGATGATAGGGTCTGAAGTAGCTTATAGAAGTAGGGGTGGAGAAGCACTGAGAAATTTAAGCAGCAAACAAGATCACCAGTTTAACAGGACACAAAAGCAGGTAAGAGAAAGGTGCCGCAGATTTTGCCCTGCAGTTTATAGCTCAGTAGTTTGGTTAGATGGTGGACTCAGGATGTGGTAGGTTAAAAATGGTCTCCAATTATGTCCATGCCCCAATCTCTAAAACCTGTAAATGGCAAAAGTGACCTAAGAGGGAGATACTCTGGACGATATAGATGGGCCCTAAATGTAACAAAATGTGTTCTTTTCTCTTTTTTTTTTAAGTGGAGGGAGACTTGACACAGAACGGAAGGCAGCATGCCCACGAGGCAGAGATTGGAGTTATGTAGCTACAAAACAAGGAGCATCAAGTGACAAGAAGCTAGAAGAGGCAAGAGACAGAATATTCCCTACAGCCTCTAGAGGGAGCATGGCCCTGCTGACACTCATTTTGGCTCACTGAAACTGATTTCAGACTTCAGACTTCCAGAACTATGAAAGAATAAATTTCTAATGTTTTAGCCCACCAAGTTTATGACAATGGTTACAATGGCAATAGAAAACTAATATACAGGATTATGAATTTAGGAGGGACTGCTGAGGTATGATGGAAAAGATAATGACTTCTGACATTTAAGGTATCCTATAATACAATTAAGATATCCAGTACAGTCAGAAATAAGGATATGAAGTCAGAAATAAGGATATGAACTCAGAAGAGCTCTGAATAGAATACAAGGAATCATTAGTTCACAGAAATAAATCAAGCAAGGGTTGAGTCTCTACTCAATAAACAATTCTAGAGACAGTTCAAAACAAAACCCAAAAGTAATTCATAATGGCTTGTTAAAGTCTTGTGTATACAACAGCTGTAATAATGCAACAGCTAATGTATGAAATATTTCTATGTAACAGGTATTGTGCAGAATGCTTTCCATGCATTATCTTACTAACTCTCCACAACATCTTACACAGTAGACATTACCATTATCCCCTTTAATGACAGGAAAAAGGAAGGTAACACAGTAAGCAAAAGCCAAAGATGGTAAACTTTTTAGAGCTCTCAATGATATAAACAGTCCACTGTGGCACACAATCTTACTAATGACTTCAGAGTCACTGGAAAGAAGGCCATATTGGGATGGCTGATGACTTTAATTACAGGAATATCCCACTTGTTAAATCCCTGACTGTACTATACTATAAAGGGGGCAGTAACTGAGAGGCTGAGTGGGGTGGGTGAAGGCCAACAGATATGGGATTTATGGGGAAAGGGGAGAGGAAATGACATTTCTAAAAAGCCTGACAGGAAAATGGGTCTGCAAGTCAAAGTGACAAGTAAAGGGATATACATCTAGGAACATTAGATACAACATGAGGATGACAGGTAACAAAAACAAACCGGCAGCCCAGCTTTTCTACACCAATTCTTGGATGGGAACATAAAGTAAATGAAGAAAATGAGACAGAGCAGAAGATGATGTTGAGGGAGGCAGTCTGGCTTGATGCTTATAAAAAGCAAAGACTTTGGAACTAGAAAGACACACAGGTCTAGGTTTCAATTCCACACCATCTACTAGGTGTGAGAGTTTGGGACAAGTTTCTTATCCTCTCCTAGCCTCAATTTTTTTTCACCTGTAAAATGGAATATTAAGATCCATACCTCATATCAAGTCAAAGAGTTCATGATGAAGAATACTGCACAAGTTATTATTTCCTTGATTGTCATTAGTATGGATATTGCTAAATTGTAGCAGTCTCCGGACCCTTCAGTACCACTGCATTTCTATCACTGTTTCCAGAACAGTGCAGTGAGCAGCAGAGTTCGGAATCCTGGGTGGCAGCAGCCAGTAGACCATCGGTGAGGAGTCAGTAGGAACCCTGGTGACACTCCCACGCCACCCAGCCCAGTGGACTAACTGTACGATCCCCGGGTCGCAACCCCCGCAGCCCATCCCCGCAGTGACTCGCTGCCCTGCTGCCGGGGCACCTGCTCGCGCCAAGGGAGGGGGTGGCCCGTACCCCTTCCCAGCACAGGCCTCACCTTCTCGTAGTTCTGCACAAGACGGCTGATACCCTCGCGCTCGACCTGCCACTCGGGCTTCTTCAGCTGTCTCCTCAACTGCTTCTTTTGGTTCTGCCTATGGCTGTGGTTTTTTTTCCAGCGATTGAAGCTCCGCACCGGGTCGGGCCGCGCTCCTGGACCCAGAAAATCAGCAGTCTTACCCATCGTGGCTTAGGTGACAGCCAAATCACCCACAGACACTAGACACCTAAAGCCAGGTTGAGGTGAGGGACTGAGGACTCGGAACCAACGTGGAGAAGAGGTACAGATGCGCATGCGCAAAGTCAGGAGCCCGCCCCCTGGTATTTACAGCTGGGCACGCGCCGATG
Organism: Heterocephalus glaber; assembly: GCF_053883595.1. Lineage (NCBI taxonomy): Eukaryota > Metazoa > Chordata > Mammalia > Rodentia > Bathyergidae > Heterocephalus > Heterocephalus glaber. The sequence goes on along the minus strand of NW_028258294.1, from coordinate 24,277,296 downwards.
ACGGTAAGGCAAAGACGGGTGGTCATTGGTGATTCGGCTTACGCAGGGAGGCGCAACCTCGGGAAACTGGGGCGGGACAATCTGAGGAAAAGGGCTTGCTGGGAGGCTGCGGGAGCACGCCGGTTCTTTAAAAGAACGCATGCGTGGTGGTTGGTGTTAACGCTAGTAACCAGTTTTGCTAAGTGTTCGTGAGCATGCTTGAACCCACTTAAAAATCTGTGTATTCTAATTGTGGTCCTCGTTTTGCATATTCAGCCCAGGGACCTGGAGACTTGTCCAGAACAAACTAGCTACTTGATAATTTATTTCTGATAACTGCAGTGCACCTCCCTAGGAATAAAAATGGATATTCTGTAGACTTCTTGGGTCCCTCTGTTTTCTCTTTCCTCAGGCTCCTCCCAGTAGCTGCAGCAGTGAGGGAACTGAAACAGTGTCTAGTTTAATTTGCCTTAAAATGTTCTTATAATAAAGGTAACTACAAATGGTAACTAAAAGTAAAGAATTAATACAAAAGGCAATTTGACTACTAAGTTAACTGCCTTTCAATAACTTGGTTTTTGTGGCATAATTTCTTAGAGCTTCCAGAAGTACACACTGGGAGCAGAGGAGGGGGCCAGTCATGGCGATGAGAATTGGGTTTAAGGGCAGTGTTTGGGCCTTCAAATTCCCTTTCCATCCCACAAATCCAGACAGCTACCTTCCGCACCATGCACATACCCCAGACAATAGATGACTTATTGGGAGAGGGAAGGGGAGGCAGGAGGGGGACTGGAGAATGTTCGCACTCAGGTACACCAGATGTGGGGACAATAAAGCAAATAGGAGATTATATAAAAGTATATATAAGATATCAAAAAATTAGAAATAGAACAATAATGTGACACAACAATTACACTTTTGGAAATATACCTAAAAGAATTGAAAGCAGAGCCTGGAAGAGATACTTGAACATACATGTTCATAGCAGCACTGTTCAAAATTAGCTGTAACAAAAATGTCCACTGATGAAGGGATACACAAAACATGGTACATACATAAAATGGAATTTATTCAGTCTCAAAAAGCAAGGAAATTCTGACACATATCACAGTATGGGTAAACCAGGAGAACATTATGCTAAGTGAAATAAGCTACTCACAAAAGGACATATATTGTATGATGTCACTTTTATGAGATATCAAAATGTTGATACTGTAGAGAAAGTAGAGCGGTGGTTGCTTGGGGCTAGAAGGGGTGAGACATGGGAGCTCTTGAAAGGGCCATTCCATGGTTATCTTGAATAGTGTATTAGTGCCAAGATGTCTATCTGATGCCAATCTAATGTTCTTTCTTTTGTAATGACCTTTTTATAAAGAGAATCAAAAGATTTTTTCTTTTTTGTTTATTCTTTCTTTTTAAAAGAACAAATAATGGGCTGGGGATTTAGCTCAGTGGTTCCGTCGCCTGCCTCACAAGTGCAAGGTTCTGAGTTCGATCCCCAGCACCAAAAACAAAAACTGTAAAAGAACAAATAATATTAATAAATTATGCTTTAGAATTAACTGTTTATGGGTCAATTTTCCCTGGTATACAATGGATCTCTTCAATTCCAGTTCTTTGTTTATATTTTCCTGCTCTCTACATTGTAACTGCCTGTCTTCATTGTCAGTGAAGTTAAATATTATTTATTTGAGGTCTTTAAGCCCATCTAAGATCTCTTGTCACCCAACAATGGCCAGTAACTTTATGTAAGTGAATTCCATTTCATATTTGATATTTTAATAGGAAAAATTAATGGAATAAACAAAGCATATGTTTCTTTACATCTTGTCAATATAATCAGTCTGAAGTCATTCTTAGGATATAATACCTCTATGGACTTTTAGAAGTTGCAACTTCATCTTTTTATTCATTTCCTTTTACTTACATCCTTTAAAACTTATCAGGCCCAGTGTGTGACTACCTTGCTCCTAGAGTAAACTTTTCTGAAATTTCAACAATAAATATATGTTTACCTAATCATTTAGTACACAGAAACTAGAGGGTCAGGGGATTCAAGCCTGTCACAACTGCAGTGTTGCTAACTCCTGCTGGCAATCATGATTCCATTCCTTTGTCCATGCATGCCTTTGTTTATTCATTCATTTAATTTTTGTTCATTCATTTATCTGAATTCCGTACAAAGGTTTAAAAAGTAGTATTTTCTAAGCTTTACCCCAAAATAGTCTGATTCTGCAAGTTTGAATGCAATCAACCAGTTGATCTACAGATTGCCTTTTAATGAAAGATCTCTAGTCTAACAATTTACCATAATAATTGAAGCTAACTATAATTATATAATTTGAATCAGTTTGTTTAATGTTACTAAAAGAAAACAATTAAAAAACTCTGAAATATTAATATAAGAAAGGAAAATAGTAATGAATAAATTCTTCAAATGCCCCTGATTCATATTTGAGTCATAGATTATTTACTATTATGCCTAACAAAACCATCTCTGCTTGCCAACATTATCAAAAATATTGCTGTGGCTCTTACATGTAAGGGTTCTGATGTTGAGGTTTGCTTGGGAAAATGCATGCCCTAATCATTTGGCTGAGTTAAGCTAAACTTCTACCACTATTTTCCCTTAGTCAGAAATTGGAACTTCCTGGTAATTTCTTTAAATCTACTGTGGACCAGTAGGTGGCAATCTAGGGTTAAATGCTATCTTTCCCTTGGGGTCAGACTAAATTTGGCCTTGTAATTAGTACCCTTCAAATTCTCTAGAGTATTTTCATATTTTTCCATATTTCTTTGTAATTAATAAGTGATCACTAACATTTATTCAGCATTTAGTAGGTGTTATGTATTGCTAGATTTATTATATACATTATTTCTAAACTTCAACTCATCTTCCAGGCAATAAAACTGAAGCTAAGAAAGATTAAATGATATGTGCAGGGTTACCCAGATAGTAAATGACATTGCAGTATCCTGTCCCAACTTGCCATACTTAAAAGATATAATTTTGGGCCATTTCATCACTGAAAGTCTTCCATCTATTCTGGTCTAAGAAGAATTTGAATCTTCATAAATAGCATATGTTCTACTGGAGCCAATCTTATCTCAAACATGAGACTGAATTTGGTTATTTTAGATTACCTTGAATTTCATTTACCTCTACAACCAAAGATGAACAGTACTGAAAAAGAAACAACTTGAAAGAGAATGATATCTCAATACTCTCATAGCAGTTCAAGTCATACGGCACCAAGTTTTCACGGTTATTGACATGAAAGTAATACCTTGAGCTGAATCCCTGTTTACAGTCCAGGAAAGAGACTTCTGGATATTGGGGACAGATGGGATCACTGCAGTATTTGCAATAGCCTTAGGAAGGAACACAAAACAGAAAGGGGTTCTGTTTGGAGTACATCTATTATTCAAAAAATAAAAATGCATATTTAAAGCTGGGCATAGTAGTATACACCTGTAATCTCAGCACTTTGGGAGACTGAAGCAAGAGGTTTGCAGGTTCAAGCCTAGCCTGGGCAATTTAGTGACTTAGTGGGACCCTCAAAATAAAAATATAAAACAGGCTGTGGATGTAGTTCAGTGCAAAGACCTTGGGTTCAATACCCAGCACTGGAAGCAAAACAAAACATACACACTTTTGAAAACTTATTGAAAAAATATTTTTGAAAACTTTTGAAAATATATTTTCCAAAGCCCTGGAGTGTTGCCACCATCTATGATAACTGTACAGAATGTCACCAGGCTGGTATATTGCCTCTGTCACCACAAGTGCAATAGAGAATCCTAGAGAAAGAACTGGCTTCTGCCACTAGGATCTTTGTCCAAAGCATTCAAGAGCCTGAGGAGAACAACTACAGGAAACACTAAGAGTTTACCCAAAGTATTTCCCTAGGAGTTAGCAGCTAGTACGATTTCAACAGACAGGCGGCCTAAATTTAGTTCTGTCTATTTCATTTAACATTTACAGGACCTTGGCTAAGTACTTAACTTCCTTGAATCTCACAGGAATCATAGAAGCTGCTTCATGGAGTTTAGAACTAAATGAAATCATAGAAATCAAAAGCCAATCAATCAATATTGTACAATTAAAGCCCTATGCCAAGTCGTATGTGACCACTTCTGAATATAATAAAAAGAGCTTCTCTCCTTTATCTTGGCAGTAGAGGAAATGACTTTGATAAGCTAGAAAGCATTTTGTTTTGTTCTGTTGAAAAAGTATCAGTAAAAGGACATCAGCAGTGGTGCCGCCACCTGTCTCACAAGTGCAAGGTCCTGAGTTCAATCCCCAGTACCAAAAAAAAGGACATCAGTATTTCCCTTCAATGCTAAAATTGAGAATACAGAAAGAACAGGAAGCTGATGCTTCCAGGCCTAGCTGTTTCCCTTGCCCTGAATGCTATCTGAAAGATTTCCCCAGAGCCAAGGCATGAGGAGGAATAAGAGTGAGTCTCCCTTTATTTTAGGGTGATATACAAGAGTTTGAAGAGAGCATGTAACTCTACAAACTTAATTTCTCCCTTGCTTCTTTTTCTCTGTCTGTGCCTCCTTGTATAGTCTGTCTCCATTCTGTTTCCTAGAAATGCTTTCTTGGAGGGAGGAGGAACGTGGAGAAAAAGAGACACAGTTGGAAAATCTTGGCCCATACCCTTTGCCCATCTTGGACATAGGGTTACCATCTCACAGCCTATGGGTCCTGAGGCAAACCATCAACTGAGTAAGCTTCATTTTCACTACAAAAAGGAATATGAACCTACATAAAGCACAGCTACAACTGATAATATTGATATCTTGATTCACCTGTTGCATCAATTCACTTGAATGGTAAAAATATACCTTTTGCTATAAAAAGAAATGAAGACAGGCTTAAATACCTCATACAATAGAGATTCTTTTAAAAAGTCACATGTGGGCCAGGGATTTAGCTCAGTGGTTTCGCCGCCTGCTGCACAAGCGCAAGGACCCGAGTTCAATCCCCGGTACCAAAAAAAAAAAAGTCACATGTAACAACTGGATTAAATAAGTTGTGCATATATGTAAAGCCAGTGAACACAGAAAAGGTCAGAGATTTTAAAAAGAAGAAGAAGAAGAGAGAGAGAGAGAGAGCTAATAACTCCCTCAGCAAAAACACAAACCATTATGGTTGGAATGAAGCTAATATGTCCAACTTAGAAATCAAACAACTACCAAACCTGACTAATAAATACAGCTGGAATCAAAACCTCATTCCATTTCTAGCTCCAGAGCTCACTTTTAATCTCTGCCTTGTGGTACTCACACAGTTATCACTGTTGTGAAGAGCTTCTGTTGATTTTTATGTGGTGATCTTGTGTCCAAAAATCGTACTAAATACTCACACTAGTTCTAAAAATTTGTAGATCCTCCTGAAAGCTTTTATGTTTCAACATCAATAATTTTGTCTTTTCCTAACTTTTTCCTTTCTGTCTGCCTTCCCGTCCTTCTTTCTTTCCTAAATTCCTTTTCACATCAGCTGAAATATCCAGGGTAATTTAGAATAAAATTGAGATAACAGACATATTTGTTAATATTAATATTAAATTATAGCAAAAGGTTATTGTTATGGCTTGTGTCTAGATGTCTCCCCAAAGCCTCATGTAGTCATACATTGGGATTTTTCAGAGGTGGCTGGATCTAGGATCCCTGATGCTGGGATTAAGGATGGGTGATTACTAAATTAGTCCACTGATCAGTTTGGCACCACACTAAGCCAGGTAGCCTAGATAGAATATAAAAGGGGCAGAAAGAAACTGCTATTGTAGCTTGCTGGTTGCTACTTTACTGTTGACTACCCCTCGCCTACTTGCCATGGACCATTTCTTCTCTGCCATGCCAACCTGCCTTGGAGCTAGCCAACTAGGGACTGAAACCTCTACAAACTGTCAGCCAAATAAACCTTTCTTCCTTTAACTATGGGTATCATGTATTTTGTCTCAGCAACAAGAAAAGAAACTAAGACAGTTATAATGTAGGATAAATAGATTTTTGAAGATTGCCTAGGAAACCTACAGGTAATAAAAATACTCTTGAGGCCAGGAGCCTGCCCAGAGAGGAGCTGCATGGGCATGCAAGATTCAGTCAGAGGCTCACTATACCATCGGCCACACCCAAGAACCTGCCTGGAAAGGAGCTGTACAAGCACACAAGCGACACCCAGAGGCTTGCCCCGATACCACTGATAAGTGTGAAGAGACCCTGGCCAAAGCCTGTGCAGACAACAGAAACTGGGGTGCACAGCTCCCATCCAAAGGCCCTCCCAGACAAGAGCTACATAGGGGCCCCCGCGAGAGGCACACCTAGATACCATCCCAAGTGTGCTCAGGCCCAAGCCAGAAGCCCATGCAGACAGCAGGTCAGCTCAGGGATCTAGAAGGCCAACATTCAGAACCCAGAAATTGATGTACTAGTGAGCAGCAGAGTAAAGGCTGCTTGGTGGTTTGCTGAGAATTCAAGACCACTGGGTGAGCAAAAAGTCGCCTCAACAAAGACACAGCAGCCTGCATCTGTTAAAATGAAAAGACACATAAATAACTCCCAAAACCAGACTTCCAGATCACCTAAGGGAATCCCAAAGGGTAATGAGATGGAACAATCTGATACTCAACCACCTGGACTCCCGGAACTGGAAACGAAAGGGGAACTAGAAAAAATGAAATCAGAAATAATTTCTCAGATAACAGCAGAGATTGTGCCCATAGTAGAAGATATGATTAAGAAATCTAGGGAGGACACAGATAAAAAAATAGAGAAGCTGATGAATATGATGGAATCCCAACATAGGAAACAAATGGAATCCATAAAACAGATGCAAATAGATTTCCAGGAGATTAAAAACTCCATTGAAAATTTACACAGCAGAATGAGCCAATGCAAGGATAGAATTTCAAATATAGAAGATGGGATTGCAATTAGTGACCAGGAAAAGAAAAATTTCTTAAAAATAGTAAGGGATCAGGGGCCAGGGATTTAGCTCAGTGGTTTCACTGCCTGCTGTGCAAGTGCAAGGACCAAAGTTTGATTCTCAGTACCAAAAAAAAAAAAAAATAGCAAGGGACCACGAGAATTCAATCCAGCAGCTGCTAGATGATGCAAAGAAGAATAACATCAGAGTGATTGGAGTCCAGGAAGAAACAGGAGAGAGTGCAGATGACATACAAAAACTGTTCACAGAAGTGATGGCAGAATACTTCCCAAATAGGGGGAAAGAACTTTATGTAGAGATAAGTGAGGTACATAGAACTTCAACTAGCCATGATCAAAAAAAATCTACACATAGGCATATATTAGTTAAATTCCAGAAACCAAACAGAAGAATAAAATTCTACAAGCAGTTAAAGAAAAGAAATAAATCACATACAAAGGAAAGCCCATCAGAATCACAGCAGACTTCTCAACACAAACCCACAAGGCAAAAACAGCGTGGAGTGATGTATTTCAAGCCCTAAAGGAAAATAACCTCCAACCCAGATTGATGTACCCTGCAAAACTATCTTTCAAAGTTGATGGAGAAATAAGATACTTACATGACAAAGGGCACCTGAGGAACCTTATGAATACCAAACTAGTACTCCAAAAAATTTTAGACAATATCCTAGGCAAAGACAACGAGGATCACAACCCCAGGAAGCCCAGCAGAATAAATCCATTGGGCACAATAAGAAATTAAACTCAAAGGGGGAGAATCCAACAAAAAGAAAAAGTCATGACAAGGATAAATCAATACATATCAGTTATAACCATCAATGTTAAAGGTCTCAATTCACCAACCAAAAGAAATAGACTGACAAAATGGGTCAAGAAGCAAGATCTAACAATATACTGCATATAGGAAACACACTTAATTCAATAAGAAACTCATAGACTGAAAGTTAAAGGGTGTAAAACAATACTCCATGCAACAGGAACCCCCCAAAAAAAGCAGAAGTAGCTATCCTCTTTGCAGATCAAGTAGATTTCAAACCAACACTGATGAAGAGAGACAAAGAAGGACACTATTTCTTGTAAAGGGAAGAATCCAACAGGAAGAGATGACAATCGTAAATATCTATGCACCAAACACTAGTGTGCCCAACTATATAAAACAACTACTAACGGACATGAAAAGTCAAATATGCACTAATACAATAGCAGTGGGGGACCTCAATACCCCACTGTCACAAATAGATAGATCAACTAGACAAAAAAATAAACAACAAAATACTAGAACTCAATCAAACTCTTGAACAAATAAACTTAACAGAAGTTTACAGAGTGTTCCACCCCACAAAATCAGAATACATATTCTTTTCAGCTGCATATGAGTCATTCTCTAAAATGTACCACATACTCGATCATAGAACATGTTTAAGTAAATGCAAAGGAATTGGAGTTATCCCCTGTATATTATCAAACCATAGTGCCATGAAATTGGAGATCAATAGCAAAAGAAACTGCAAGAATTTTATAAACACATGGAAACCGCACAACACACTTCTGAATAACCAATGGGTCACAAAGGAAATTAAAGAAGAAATCAGAGAGTTCCTTCAATTAAATGATAATCCCAATACAACATATCAGATTCTATGGGACACAATGAAAGCAGACTTACAAGGGAAATTCATAGCAGTGAATACTCATATTAGGAAAGCAGAGTGAGCTCAATTATACAACCTGATGCTGAACCTCAAGCTTCTAGAAAAAGAAGAGCAGGACAAACCCAAACCCCATAGAAGGGAGGAAATTATAAAGATCAGGGCAGAAATCAATGCAATAGAGACTAAGACAACAATACAAAAAATCAATGAAGCTGAGAGTTGGTTCTTTGAAAGAATAAACAAAATTGACAAATCCTTAGCCAACATTATCAAAAAAAAGGAAAGAAAAGGCCCAAATTCATGCAATGAGGAATGAAAAGGGTGAAATTACAATGTATCCAGCAGAAATCCAGAGGATCATCAATACCTACTTCCAGAATCTATACGCCAATAAGATGGACAACACAGAAGAAATGGACAGATTCCTAGATACATATGAATTACCAAAGTTGAACAAAGATGACTTAAAAATTCTAAACAACCCGATATCAATCAATGAAATTGAAAATGACATTAAAAACTTATCAACTAAGAAAAGCCTGGGTCCTGATGGCTTCACTGCTGAATTCTACAAGACATTTAGAGAGGAACTACTGCCACTACTGTTTAAACTCTTCAATGAAATTGAAAGGGAAGCAATACTCCCAAATTCATTCCTGGAAGCAAGCATCACCTTGATCCCCAAAGCAGAGAGAGACCCAACTGAAAAAGAGAACTATAGGCCAATCTCACTAATGAACATAGATGCACAAATCCTTACTAAGATACTGGCAAACAGAATGCAGAAGATCATCAAGAAGATCATACACCCTGGCCAAGTGGGATTCATCCCAGGGATGCAGGGATGGTTCAACATATGCAAATCAATCAATGTAATACACTATATCAATAGCACCAAAGACAAAACCATATTATCATTCAATAGATGCAGAAAAAGCATTTGACAAAATCCAACATGCATTTATGATAAAAAAAAACCTACAAAAATTGGAATAGATGGACTCTACCTCAATCTGATAAAAGCCATCTATGAAAAACCAACAGCCAATATCATACTAAATGGCCAAAACCTGAAATCCTTCACATTAAAATCAGGAACAAGATAAGGATGTCCACTATTACCTCTCCTGTTCAATATAGTTTTGGAAATATTAGCCACAGCGATTAGACAAGAGAAAGAAATAAAAGGAATAAAGATAGGAAATGAAGAAGTCAACTTGTCATTATTTGCAGATGACATGATACTCTATATAGAAGACCCTAAAAACTACACAAAACGTATTCTAGACTTAATAACCAAATTCAGTAAAGCAGCTGCATATAAGGTCAACACACAAAAATCAATAGCTTTTCTGTACACAAAAAACAGACTCACTGAGAGAGAAATAGGGCAATCAATTCTTTTCACAATAGCATCCAAAAAAATTGAAATACCTAAGAATCAATGTAACAAAAAAAAATCAAAGACCTCTACTCTGAAAACTATAGTACTCTGAAAAGAGAGATTGAAGGTGATATCAGAAAATAGAAAGACATCCCTTGGTCCTGCGTAGGACGAATCAACGTAATGAAAATGGCCATACTTCCAAAACTGATATATAGATTCAATGCAATCCCAATTGAAATCCCAGCAGCATACTCCACAGACATGGAGAAAACAATCCAGAAATTCATTTGGAACAAGAAGAGACCCAGAATAGCAAAAGCAATACTAGGCAATAAAGACAAGGTAGGGGGTATCACAATCCCCAACCTGCAACTATACTACAAAGCTACTGTGATAAAAATGGCATGGTACTGGCAAAGAAACAGACCTGAGGACCAGTGGAACAGATTAGAAGATGCAGAAACAACTCCAGACACACTCAGCCACCTCATCTTTGACAAAGGAGCCAAACACCCTCACTGGAGGAAAGATAGCCTCTTTAATAAATGGTGCTGGAAAAATTGGGTTTCAATTTGCCAAAGGTTAAAACTAGACCTATATCTCTTACCATGCACTAAACTAAAATCAAAATGGATTAAGGATCTAAATATTAAAATAGAAATGTTGAATTGCCTGGAACAGAGGTTAGGAAGAACTCTTGAAGACATTGGTGTAGGAAAAGATTTTATGAACAAAACCTCAGTTGTCCATGAACTAGCACAAACAATCAACAAGGGGGATCTCTTCTTACTAAAAACTTCTGCATAGCAAGAGAAACCACCAACAGTATGAAGACACAACCCACAATGTGGGAAAAAATTTTCACCACCTGTCCCTCAGACAAAGGTCTACTATCTAGAATATATAAATAACTTTTAAAAATCAGACCTCCCAAATTTAATGATGCAATCCAAAAATGGGCATCTGAAATGAACAGACATTTCTCAGACAAAGAAGTAGAAATAGCAAATAAACATATAAAAAAATGTTCAACATCACTCGTCATTGGAGAGATGCAAATGAAAACAATGCTGAGATTCCACCTCACTCCAGAAAGAATGGTCGCTATCATGAAATCAACCAATAACAAATGCTGGCGGGGCTGTGTGGTAAGAGGAACCCTACTCCACTGCTGGTGGGAGTGTAGACTGGCGCAACCACTGTGGAAATCAGTATGGAGATACCTCAAAGAACTAGGTCTGGAAGTCCCATTTGACCCAGCTATTCCCCTGCTGGGTATCTTCCCCAAAGAAATAAAAGAATCATGCCACAGTGCTATATGTGCATCCATGTTCATAGCAGCACAATTCGTGATAGCTAAAACTTGGAAACAACCCAATTGCCCATCAACTGGAGACTGGACAAAGAAAATGTGTTTTTTACCAAATAGTTTCTCTAGTGTGAGAAACTGAAAGTGTAAATAAGGACTAAAAGGTATAATAATGTGAAATAAGAAGAAAAGGGGCAAAGGCAAAGGGGAAGTGGGAGGGGTAATGGAAAGGTAAGAAGGGAATGGAATTAATATGAGAAAATGGAGAAATGGAAACAAAGTCTTTGTAAATAGGGAGGGATGGAGGGGTTGAAGGGAGGGCAGAGGAAGGGGGAAAAATACGAACCAAGAGAGATTATGTAAAGGTGCAAATTTCCAATGATGAATGTCATTATATTGTATACCTAAAATGTACCAATGATTAGAATGAATAATTGATAATGCAAAATAGGAAGAAAAGGTCCAAAGGGGTAGGGGAAGGGAAAGGGGTAGGGGAAAGGAAAGAAGGGAAAGGAAAAATTATGAGAAATGGAAAAAATGGAAACAAAGTCTTTGTAAATAGAGAAGGGTGGAGGGGGTGAAGGAAGGGCTAGGAATGGGGAAAAAATAAGAACCAAGATATATCATGTAAAGGTACAAGTTCCCAATGAGGAAGGTAAATGTATTTATACCTAAAATGTACCAATAAAAGAATTTCTTAAAAAAAGAAAATGTGTTTTTTAATATATAAAATGGAGTATTATTCAGCCATAAAGAATTGGAAACTAGAGACATTTATAGCTAAATGGATGCACATTGAGGCAATGCTCTTAAGTGAAATAAAGAGGACACACATGTGAATAGTTTCTCTAGTTGTAGAAACTGAAAGTGTAAATAAGGACTAAAAGGTATAGTAGATAATGTGAAATAGGAAGAAAAGGGGCAAAGGGGAAGGGGAAAGAGGAGGGGTAGGGGAAAAGAAAGAAGGGAATGGAATTAATAGGAGAAAAAGAAAAAATGGAAACAAAGTCTTTGTAGATAGGAAGGGGTGGAGGGGTTGAAGGGAGGGCAGAGGAATGGGAAAAAAATAAGAACCGAGATGGATTATGCAAAGGTGCAAATTTCCAATGATGAATGTCATTATATTGTTTACCTTAAATGTACCAATATAATTAACAAAAAAGAAAATAAAATAAAATACTTTTTATGTAAGAATATTTATCTTTATAAACAACTGATTCATTAACAAACTTTTATGGAGCAAAATCCTCTGGAGGCAGGCATCAGAACCACTGGGCTAAATCCCAGGCCCTCAAAATCCTTTGGAAATTAGGATAGCACCTCCTCAGCCAGAGCAAAAAATGAGGTAAATGCTGTATTGAAATTCTATTTGTATTTTATGTTGAGTTGAAATTGTCTTGAATTTAATAAACTCTATCAACTCCGTAGTCATCAAGAAAAACAATATAGAAGCTAAGGAGGAAATAATTTCTGGAGGAATTAGTTTTAAACATGAACATATTTACCAGAGACCAGAACACAGCTAGGAATATTTTGTTATTAACAAAATATGCACTGTATGACATAAACATTGTCTGGTAATGTGCTTTTTAACATGCAAGTACAAGCATCAAAACATTCCTTGGGTATACAGTATATGTAATGTTTTATAATTTAATCAATTTTCCATTTTCTGCCTCTGATTCTGTGTCCCAGGTTCTGCCCTCATAATCTAAAAAGTGTGAGCCATTCCCTTCCACAAGCTCACAGCAATCCTTCCCACATTGTTTAACATTTCTACAGTATTCTTCTTATACTTTTACCTTCTGGGGTGATGTTCCCTCCCATCTATGGAAATGTGAGGAGTTGGGGAGAAGTTGTGTCCCTTTGCACTCTCAGCTTAATAATCAGGCCTTTGGCCATCCATGAGTGTGACTGTCCCTCAACGAAATAAATCAACACTCGATAAGGACAGCCTGTGTCCAACCTGAAGAAGTCACCACTGAAAATATGCTAAAAACAGGTAGTTCCTAAGGATAACATATTGCATTATTCTATTCATATGAACTATCCAGAACAGATGGGTCTATGGATATAGAAAGTAGATTAGTGGTTGCCTAAGGCTGGGAGATGGGGTAGGAGTTGGGGAAAATAGGGAGCAACTGCTAATGAGTAGAAGGTTTCTTTTGGGAATTGCAAAAATGTCTTAAAACTGTGATGATGATTGCACAACTTTCTGAATATACTAAAAACTAGTAAATTTTACATTTTGAATAAACTATTTAATATAGATACTACATCTTAATGGTGTTATGTACATATACCAACTCTTCATGAAAAGTATATCCATTATATACTGCAAATATGTACAGCACTAATAAAAATGTAATAGTTGAATAAATAAAAGGTTGGCAAAATCCAAACAAATATTTTTAATTTTTTAAAAGCTGTTAAAAAAAAAAAAAAGAAACTGCTGTCCCTTCATCACCCACCACCCTCAGGGTCACCCTGTGTGTATATATACTGCAAACCACCAGAATCATACAGTGATATTTTGTTCTTTGAATACTCTCTTTCAGACTTTCAGTGAACCGTTGATCCTATGCTCTGAAAAACCTCTCAAATGGGTCATGATTGTGCTATATCTTACACAAAACACTGCACCCTAATCTATTGCTTATACTAAATTATATTCACCCATTGACTGGTAGAATTTGGACTTAGGCACTTATCAATTAAATCTTTGAAACTTAAACCCTGAGCTATGCCTGCTCTGGGAAAAATAAGCCATATAGTTTCTATTATAGCTAAACAGTGAATATTACAATGAGTCTAATAGCACTGGTCCAAATTTTAAAACGTAAACAATATTAAAAACCCTTAACATTGAATAATACAAAATCCTTTCCATTATCAATTTTCAGAGTGAAATCAAAATACAAAAATGAGTCTTCTTCATCTTACCAGTTAATGTGCAAGATAGTAAAGTCCTATATTCTTACAATTAAATCAAAATCCAAAGATTACCTGTGGAGTGTTAAGCAAACGAAGAGAGGCCAGTTCAGCCTCCATCCTGCACTATTTCAGAGTCACACACTCTGCTTCAAGATGATCTCTTTCAGAAGCTTGCATCAAATCAGCCACTGGCATTCCTTCGTATAACAAGCATGACTGTTTCATTGACTGATACCCCTGGCCTGTACTTTATCATAGGGATGATGTACACGGCAAGCTCAAAGGAAGCAAAGAATGCATGGTCCCATCCTCCCCAGCATTTCTTTCCCTGTCCTTGAGTCCAAGTCACTCCCTCCTTCCAGCCCACACTTTTCCCTTTAAAAAGACACCATCCCACTTTCCACGGGCATATCTCCCTTTTTCTCCCCTGCTGTCCCTCCTGATAGTGTACTCTGATCTAAATAAATTCTTGTCTTTCCTTATTCTGATCATGATTTCTTTTTTAGAAAAAATTATGTACATATTTGCAGTACATAATGATAACCATTGTGGGGGCTTGGTACACAGACATATTTTAATTCTTTTTATTTCCCATTTCCTCCCCCCACCCCCGCCATCTGAGTAAATTCTTTTACCACCTGCATTACCAGCCCTCTCCAATGCCATCTCTTTTCCCAATTTTATTTGACAGAGGTTGCTATGGATGGACTCAACATGATTCTATCCTATAGTACAGCTTTAAAATTAATGCACCAAGTGCCATTCACTCAAGGCTGCCCAAGGCCCTCATGATAGCCCAGCAGTTATGCACTTTCTCTTCTGTATCCCAGTTTTCCTTTTTTTTTTTTTTCCAGTATTTTCTTCTTTAGCATGTTTTTTATTTTGTTTTGTTTTGCTTGCTTGCTTTTTTTTTAAGTAGGGGGAGAAGAAACAGAAACCTCTCTTCATTATCTGTTGCCCTACCTCTCTCCTGCAGAAGTCCTTGAAAAGGTTATCTGTGCTTGGTGTCTACAATGTTTCTCTTCCCTTTTGCTCATGAATCCATTCTCCAGGTTTTCGTTTCAACCGTTCCATCTAAATTGCTGTAAAGATTGCTTCAGTGTTAAATCCAGTCATCTCTCCCAGAGTGCTATTTAACATTGATCTCTCTCTTCACTCCTTTTTCCTTGGCTCCAGGATTCCACAGTTGTTGGGATTTCTTTATTCCTTTCCAACCAGTCCTAAGTTTCCTTCTTTTCTCTGACCTCCAATATTTGGAGCCATCTAAGTCTTTAGATCTTTCTCTAATCTACACTCACTTCTGAGGTGAAGTCACTTGTTTGCATGGCTTTAAATACCACATCTGTAGTGATGATGACTCCACATGTGTATGTCAAGTACAAACTTCTCCACTGGACTCCAGCCTTGTGTATCCAACAACTTCTTTGACATCTTCGCTTGAACATCTGTCACTTTGAGCTTATGTCCAATCTCTCCTCCAAACAGTTCTCTTCAGTCTTCTCTAGCTCAGTTCATTGCAATTTAGTCTTCTCTTTCTCAGGCCAAAACCTTGGTGTCAGTCTTGAATGGCTATCCTGTATCTATTCACAAGTTCTATCAGCCCCACCTTCAAAATATAGGCAGAATTCAATCACTTTTTACTACCTCCACTACCACCACTCTGGTTCCATCTTCTTCTCTCTTCTCTCTCTCTCTTCTCTCTCTCTCTCTCTTTCTCAGATTGTTGGATCTGCCTGTGGTTATTCTCCTTAATGTCAATTTTTGTTCCCCTTCGGTCAGTTCTCTACACAGGAGGCAGAGTGATCTTGTGAAAACCTAGGCTAAATCGTGTTGCTCTCTTGCTCAAAATTCCCCACGGCTCACCCAGAGAAAAAGGCAAAGTCCTAACTGTGACCTGTAAGTCTCCATTTGATCCGATGTCCTATTACCTCTCTGACCTAGTTTCCAACTAATTTCTTCTTCACTATCTTAACTCTAGTCATACTGTTCTCTGCACTTCCTTGAACAAAGCAGGCATATTCTCTAGTTCGGGCATTTGCACATACCATTCCTTCCATTCCTGGCTTCCTCCCTTCTTTCAAGTCTTTTCTCAAAATCATTGTTTTTACAAAGGCCTTTGACCTCACTATCACCCTGACTTTCTTCATATCCCTCTGACATATTTTTAATTTTTTATTTTGTCCTTATCAAGCAACATATTTAAGGATTTACTCCTATTTTTCACTCCTCCATTAGCATATTGGCTCCAAGAGGGCAAGGAATTCTTTTCTGTTTTGCTCCCTACTGTACATCCAGTACTTCTGGAGTTCCTGGCACACAGTAAATACTCCTTAAATATTTGTTGAATAACAACTACATAAATAAAATCCATGGGCTTAAATTTAATTGGGACTCTTTAGTATTTTATTATGTTCCTGTGTTAGTATATTTATGATTTCTGTCTGCCCATTTAGAGCATACCAGTTGAGATGCTTTCATCTTTTTGATAAGTTCAGACATTCAGGATGTTTGAGGTTTTCTTTAACTGAATCTTCCTTTTCTGTGTTCACTTTGAGGTCTGCCTTCCTGTCACCTTAATGCTGAGATGAGGGAAGACTTTATTCAGTGAGACAGTATTGAATCCTCTTGTGAACAGACACCTTTAATTCTAAGCCACAGTGGCTGCAACATTTCTCAGAACTTTTAAATATTCTGATAAAGTATATTATGAATCTCTAAGAAGCAATATAGTATTACTATTTCTCAAATATATTTTACCATTAATACTATTTTTCCCTGAGCATATTTATTGCAGAACAAAGATGTCCCTCAGAAAATTATTTAGCAATTTATAATGCATTATATTTCAACATTGCTTATAGTAGTGTAATAAATTTTTATATTTCTTTTGCACAAATGCAAGGTTTCTTTTCCCTGCTCAATGTTGACTCAAATTCTGACTTCTTCATTAAACTTTTCTTCATCAACTCAGAAGGAAACTATAAAATTCTTACAACATTTATCATAATCCCCTTTTGATAACCTCTTTATTGAGATATAATTCACATGCCATATAATTTATGTATTTACAAGTATACAATTGAATGACTATAAGTCTATTCACTGAGTTATGTAATCACCACCACATTCAATTTTAAAGTATTTTCACACTTCAAAAAGATATCTTGAACCCTGTCCAATCATCCTATCCCCTTCAGTCTTAGGCAACCATTAATGAGCTCTCAGTTTTTGTATATTTTCCTGTTCTGTACATTGCATATAAATAGAATCATCCAATATGTAGCCTTTTGAGACTGATTTCTTTCACTTAATGTTTTCACTTCTATCCATGTTGTAGCATGTATCAGCACTTCATTTGTTTTATGGACAAACAATATGCCATTGTATGGATAAACTACTTTTTTTTTATTCATCAGTTGACAGACATTTGAGTTGTTTCCATCTTCTGGCTCTCAAAAATAATGCTGCTATGAACATTCATACACAAGTTTTTGTATGGGCATATTCTTATTTTTCTTGTGTGTAAACTTAACATTATAGCCTTTTCAAAACAAATTGAGGGTAGGGATTTATCTCCGTGGCACCGCGCCTGCCTTGCAAGCACAAGGACCTGAGTTCGATCCCTGGTACCAAAAAAAAAAAAAAAAACAGAACAAATTGAATAAGTTCATTCTCCTGCTTAAAGCTCCATTTGGCTTCCTGTTGCACATAATAGAGTCCAAACTCTTTACCAAAGCTTTGAAGATCTTAATATTCTGACTTCAGCTACCTCTCTAATGTTGTCTCTTTGTCTCCCTGCTCATAACACTCCACCACACTTTCTTTCCTTTCTTCTACATGTCAAGCTTGCTCTTGTCATTGTATTTTTGTGTTTGCTCTTTTACTTGCTATTCCCCTAAATCTTCAGTTGGCTAACTTGTTCTGATTGAACAGATCTCAGCCCAAAGAACACTTCCTTGAAGAAGCCTTCTCTGACCTCTGTATCTAACATTGTCTAGTTATTCTTGGTAGTTAGAGCCCTTATAACCATCTCAAATTACCTTTCTATACAGGTTCCTCTATTTGTTTATCTTTTTGCCTTCCTGATTAAAATGTAAGGTCTATAAGATCAAAATTCTAGTTTTTCCATACTCTATCACTTAAGCTTGTCTCAGTATCTGCTGAATCAATGTTTATTAAAAGATAATTTATTTTGATACTTGTTTGGCATTTCTACCAGGTCCTATAATGTCCATTATCTTCTTTTGTATTCTTATGTTCATGTTTTTTTTCAAAACACTATTCTAAGCTTCTTGGATTATTTTTTCTATTATACTTCATAGTATTTCTTATTACCAAAATAATAGGTAACTAATAAATTTATTCATTAAAGATGTCTTATGATTTCAGCACATAGCAGTTGCTTCTTCAATATGAAGAAGCAGTAATTGGATTGTTTGTGGAGTTTTAGTGTATTTTTATTGGTTTAAGGGCTATATATATATATATATATTTTTTTTTTTTTTTTGGTACCGGGGATAGAACTTAGGACCTTGCGCTTGCGAGGCGGACGCCAGAACCACTGAGCTAAATTCCCAGCCCCTAAGGGCTATATTTTTATAGACAGTGCTAATATTCAGGGTTAGAGAATCTATTCTGATATTCTTAAATCCATGTAAAGATTGATAGGTGATGTAGAAAATCTTTTGACTTAACTTACTTTTATTATTATATTTATAAATAAATCTTGATGCATTTGAAGTTCACTTACTCAATAAATGACATAAATAATACCTTACTTTCAACATTGTTTACATAACTAGTCATGCATGAGAAGCCCATGAAAAATGGTAGGGGGAATATATAATTTACAAACTTTACAGGCAGGCATCCAAGGGCTTTGCTTTTGTCATTAGTTTCATTATGATAAAAGCATTCACTTAAATCAACATTCTCTCAAATTATTTTATAGCCCTTTATTATAAAAAGTAAATTAAATATATTTTGGAAATCACTATTAATGCAAACTATTATGGAGTATTTTCATATAAGTAAGTGGAAAATAAAATACAACAATGAAATAAGCTAGTCTGTGCCCAATTTAAGGGTTATGGTGTTTGGCAGTTAAATTTGGCTCAATGCCATTTGGAAGATTTCTGAATGCAGACAAGGCATTATTCAAAAGTAACAAAGTATTGATTAGATCACAACAAATGCCATCTCAGGCATCTATATAAAAATACAGAACACTTTGACTATTGTTCATAATCTAGTTCCTTTCATCTATAACTTCTACATTGTATATTTTCAGTCACATTTTAGGAGAAAGCATTGTGTATTTGTCACTTTTTGTTTTAGAGTCTATTAAACTGCATGTTGTTGGGTATTTATTTAGAACAATAAAAACTATTGTGTACTACCGAGAATATAAAATATGTACATTAATTGAATGCCAAAACCTTTGTTGTTAGTTGTAACCTTGTTAAGTTCACACCTGACCAGGGTAAGTGATGGCTACCAACTAAATTCAGCAACATTTGCTGCTATTTCCAGGAATGTGATTTATTTACACTGGCTGTAAGTATGGCTAACTAAATTGTGGAAGTAAGTGACTCTGGCTGTTTAAAAGGTTTACTTAAAAATGATATACCCGTGATCAGATCTATCAGGGCCACTCTGGTCAGGAATCCTTCTCTCCAACACTATTCTTCAGGTGGATAAGGAAAAAGAGAATGGAAACCAGTGTATTCATCAAGAAGTAAGGCAAGTTGAACTAAGCAAGTTCATCTCTGTATTTAGCAACACTCTGACCAATAACACCTATAAGATGGACTTGAGAAACATGAGATAGTTTGATTTAGCAGAGGAATCCAAGAAATGAACTATTGACTGGTTTCTTCAGGAAGTATCTATGGATCTTGAAAAGCTGCTCATCAACATTTTATTAAAATTATTTCTCCTGGCATGAAAATGCGAAATGGAATTAAACCTGCTGAGGAAAGGAGTACAAAAAAAATTGCTTATAAAGAGTCAGTGATGTGCTGAAACTTGACAACTTATATAGGTCACAGCCAATATGAACCAAGTTCCTATAGCCATCCAAGCGGTAGGAAACATAGGGATAATGAACAACGGTGGTTGTTTGACATATATTGTTTCTTTTATGTGCAGTGGATCTGAATCATGGAACCTTAATTGTGATAACTATAAAAACATATTACTGGTAAGGTTACAGAAAGGGAAACTGAGATATTTGCCAATACAGATGGAACAATATTCTAGAAGAAAACAGTAAAGATGAAGCTCTAAAGAAGATCAAAAAAGTGAAAGAAAAATAGAACAGGAAGAAACACCAGACAAGAAAAAAACTAAAGTAAAGCCCAAGTTAATTCTACAATAAGATAAAGTCAGTAGGATAATTTTAGTACTTTGGCTAAGATGTGAGGAATAAATTTGAGAGAAGTTATTTATTATCTATTTTTCTGAGCTCTGTTGTGAAGTGGGAAAAGTTGAAATAGTGATAATCCAATTAAAAGATTAACAAGTTAATGATAAAATATGTGAATTTAAGTCAAGATTTCTAAAATATGGAATTGCCACATAGTAACATCTTCAGACAATCCTGTATGGCTGTCCTGGAGGCTGGAACATGGGTTGGCAGAAAATCACAGTTGGAGAAGTGAAAATTATCAGTAGAGGAACAACAGCAGATCCAGACTCCTGGTCTTGAAGTCATGGTTCTGAGATGGTGGGTTTTCCTACAATTGTGAATGGAAGTAACTATCTCCCCATAGGGAAAAAATGGCCTTCTTTATTGTGCATATAAGTTTATCTATTTTTGAAACTAGGAGAATAAAGCATATTTCTTGATTATTCAAACCATCAAATTCCTACAAAGTCCAATAGCCATGCTATAAAATTACTGCACTTTGAATTTCAATTTTAGCTTTGCTTTTATTAAACCAGTACTATATGCCAGACTTTTCCTAGGTGTTGAGGATATAAAACTAAAAGTTAGGATCTCTGTCCAGCAGTGGTTTAGCCTACAGGTTGAAAACTGCATTGAACTATCTTAAAACTATGAACTAAGGAGTAAGTACAAGCTGTCATGGAACCATAAAGTAGACAAATCTAAAGTATACTTGGAGAATGATCAACAGGATGGGAAATAATGGAGCAGCATCGCGAGGAAGGAGTTAGGCTACAGCAAGTAAGGAGAAAGAAACAAAGACTAAGTAACTGGCACTGTTTAAAACAATGATAGCAATAATGAAGGTAATGAAGAACTTGTGCTTCTTGCTATACTGAAGTAGCCTGAGCAACCCAATCTCTTCCACTGAAAACAACCAGGAAATGTGAGGGAAGGAAGCGAACACACACACTCACACATACGCAAAATTATCCCCAACTTGTTAAGGTTTGACTTAACGATTTTTCAACTTTATGATGGTGCGAAAGCAATATACATTCAGTAGAAACTCCTTCAAAGTTTGATTTTGCTCCTTTCTCAATCTAGCAATATATGGTATGAGATGCTTTGCAGTGGTAAGAAGATGCTACTTCCAATCAGCCACATGATAGGCATCAGGGCCCAGCTTAGTTGATACAATTAGCTATCACATTTGCCTTAGGACCTTTGCACTGGCTGCTTTCTCTGCTTGGAGCACTTTTCCTCAGCTATCTGCTCAGATTCTAACATCTCAAAATAAAGTCTATTCTGAGCAAATTATTTAAAACAACAACATGACCTACTCCTTCTACTCCTGATTCCCTATAGCCTTTCCCATCAAGCCTCTTATAACACACTACATCATGTACTTATTTATTGTTCATTTTTCATTTAACCCCTTCCCTCCAATAAGAATGCAAACTCCGAATGTCGGGACCTTAGCTTGTGTAGTTCACTGCTTCGAATAGAATAGATGCCCAATAAATATTTGTCAAGTGAATGAAAATTGAAGCAATGCTTTAAATAATAACTTTACTTTTTCATTGATTTTATCACCTCAACTTTTTAGTAAACTTTAGAAGTTATCTTATTATGAAAAACACATTAATGTTAATTTCTTAATCTTATTTATTTTTCTTCTATAAAACTCACAAAAGTAAATTTTACACTTTTCATTTAAAAAGTAATATATAATCTGATAAACATCACCTTTTAACCATGTGTAAATGTACCAGTACTAAGTCGTGTTGACATCAAGATATATAGCCTTTATATAATACAAAAAGAGCACAACCTTTAGAGTATTCTTCCCCAAAACTAAAGACATTCTACAAAACATCTGGTCAGTACTTTTGAGTTTTCAAAAGTATGAAATTCATGAAAAACAAAGATTGAGAAATTGTCACAAATTGGAAGAGGCTAAGGAGACATGATGGCTGATTGCTCTGTGGTATTCTGGACAGAAAAAAAAAGACACGAGTAGTAAAATTGGGGAACTCTGAATAAAGTCAACACTATATTGGTTAATGGTATTGTACTAAAATTAACTTGTTCTATTTTTGGAAAGCACTAAACTTTCATTCTTCTCTCAGGAAGGGAAAAAATATCTGACACCAGCTCTGCGTGCTCTGAAAACCGACCTGGCAATTAATTGCTTCTTATATAGTTTTTCAACTAATCTTGTTTTAATGATTCTTGCACTCTTAAGGGTGCCTGGCATCTTCAGCTCCAGACTTTCTGCAGTTTTGCAGTGTAAAGTAATTTGCTTCTTGGCTTCTTATACTTCTAAGGTTTTACTTTCGTTCTGCTAAGTCAGTTTACACTAGCCTATTTTCTTTACACTTTCTAGAGGGGTTTTTTTTTTCCCTAATGTTTTTCCTGTTTTCTTTGTCCTTGAGGATTTTTGACATGTAAAATTCCTTACTGTAATTTTAATAGGATTTTAGGAGAGTAAGACAAAAGCATACATTCAGTCCATTCTTTAATAAAAACTCTATTGTTGCACATTTTAAACAATGAGCTGTGCCATTTGATGAAGACAATACATTTTATAAAGCAAATCAGGTTAGTCAGTTGAACAGAAAAAATCCTTTAATTATCTTCCTGTAACCCTCTCAGAGTTAAAGTCTCTTCTCAGCCTGCCGTAGGAGACCCTCTGTAAACTGGCCTTCTCTCTACTTTACCTCATCTATTACCTAAACAAGGCCATCTGAAAAGAAATTGTGAGCCTGGGATCTTTCTGATTACTTATGATACAGAGGATGACTATGTTACCAATGTTATTGCTGACCCTAATTTCTCTGTGCTTGTCTTCTTTTTTGTAAGACAGGAGCCATGACATTTGTTTCATTGAATGTGATTTGTCAGAGCACACCAAGATGTCTGTGCTACATTGTAAAAATTTATCTTTTTAGGAAAAAAAAAAAAAAAAGTTCTATAAAAACACTAAAGTGTTGTGTAGCCTACCTTCTTTATCTAGATTAGTAGTGTTTCCAGTTCTGTATATTGACAAAAGCATTTTGTTACTCACTCACTGTCAGTTAAATTGAATTGCCAATTCCCCATCCCCTGTATCAAAAGAAAAGTGACTGAACAGAAGGCAAGGGATAGAGCTTTGATTGTGAAACACAGAATGTCAAATGTCATTTACATTTTGTTCTATGTCCTTTTCTGCTTAATGAAGACAGAGATCTGGCAAGTGAGGTCTTTATTCTCAAATATTTGAAATGAATATAAAAGAACCAAACAAGTGATACCTGCTCAGTTTTAAAAAGGTTAATTGCCATTCAGCCATACAATGCTTTTGCAACTCTTCTAGCATTGGTGTTCACAACATGATGAAGTGAGGACAGGAAACAGCTTCTGTAGACCTACATACCAATGTAAATGCCGCACCCAGAGAGCATTCTAGAGAGAGTTTTGTTGATTCTTACAGGTATGTTGATTATCTTTAACATTAATGCCAATTACACCATGGCACATCACAAACACACAAAACTCACCCCAAATGAAGCACTTTTTTGACAAAACAAGTGAACATCTGACCAGTTGAGTTGGGAGAAGCCTGTAACCACGATGAAAATGAACCTACCAGTAGGATCAAATTGGTACCATCATAAGCGAAGAGGCCAAGTTTTGTTGAACAGATCCTTCAAGTTAGTGACCTTGAACCCTTGGATGTAGGACTTTAAAATTTCATATTTTTATTTCAATAAAAATCCAATGAAATTAATATAAACATGACAAGGATAATATTATGAAATATTACACAGGTTATTTCTTATTCCCCTCATTAATCAAGTTCCCCAGTGCCTTAGTAAAATTCATACTAAGCCCAATGGTCCCCCAAGGAAGAAGATAATAATTAGAAGGAAATTCCATGGAATGAAGACAGTATGATTGGGAGTGAATAGTTACAAGAATAAAAAAAGACAAAGAAGCCCTTCTGGAATGAGAAAAAGGTGGAAGAAATGAGATAAGAGGTTTAAAACCAGGGTTCTCCCTCTTAATCATGTTCAGCCTCCTCCCCACCATGTTTCTTTCTTCTCTGTTTGAATTGCTTCTTTCTGGAATAAACTCATTGGTGGCTTTTGCTCCAAGTGGCTCTTTGTGAATGGCCAATTCTTCTCTATTTTTAATCTTTAAATATCTTTATTTGCCTTTTTGATAGTTACAACTAAATGATCATTTAATTTAGGCTATAATCTAAGTTGATAGTTTTTAAAAATTTTTCCATTGACTCTGAACATGGTAATTTCTCTGGAAAAGTCTATTATCATTTTGACTAATGTTTGCTTTTAGTGTCATTTAAAAAAAAATTTTTTAGTTGTCCTAGTACTTTTATATTTAAGTGTTCTGTAATTCTTTATTCTGAATATTCATGTTTTTCATTAAGAAAATTCTGCCATTATATTTTGAAATATTACCTCTCTTATTCTCCTTTTTTTTTTTTTTAAATTCCTATTAGTGCAAATTTCCCTTTTCAGGGAAAGGGTTAAAGTGAAGAGAGTCATCTGGAATGTGCGTATTCACTGAAGTGACCTGGCTGTGTGTCTTTCTGCAGGAAAGGCTTGGCTAGACTCTAGGAGTGATCACTCCCTCGAGTGTTAACAGTTATCTCTACATACTCTTTTCTCAGGAGATAGCCTCCCTGCAGAAAGACACACAATCCTCTAAAAGTGGTTTATTTGTTCATTTGTTTTTTGCTTCTTCCAGGCTGCTAAGTTTTACAATAATTTTTCATGTGGGAGGCATTCTTGAACCACCCAGGAAGTTCTAAATCTGTTCATATGTAGAATAAATTATAAGGGGGCTTCAGACTTCAAATCCATTCATGAGATAAACTTGAGGATTTTATTTCTTGTGGGGCCTTATTTTTTTCTTTCTTCTGAAAGACCTAGGCTTTGACAAATTTCCTTTGAGTTTCCCTGGAACAGAGGAGTTTCTCTGGTCCTTCTTTAACACAGGTACATCCCTTTCTATGTGCCTGTGCAGATTAAAAATGCATGACTCTAAATAGTATTATTAACTGTCTAAATTTAAAATCACCTCTGCCTACCAGGGACACTGCAGGGTCAGGCCATACCTTATGATGTGGCTTCAAGATCATTTTTTTCTATTTCTGGCACTAAGAATTTTTTCTTTTCTCTATGTAGTTATATATAATTATAGTGCATTTCTATGTGGTTATACAGTATCTAGCATTTGAGGATTTCCAAGGGAAGATTCTATTCTGTATTATCTTAGTTCTTGGTGTTATTAGAACTAGAAGCTCAGCATCAAATCGTTAATTTGTTGGCAAGCCCTTGCAGTTGCTTTTAAGGTAACTAATTAAAATGGCAATTATCTGTGATCAAAGTAATACTTATATTTAATTTTCTTTACCAAAGTCAAGCAACTTTATTTTGCAGTGCTAATTCAAAATTAAAGCCCATTTTGTAGAAAAAAAGACTGGTTTCATAGAAAAATTAATTCACTGATACTTTCACTTCTTGTGTGAAAACTGCATGATGCTATGGGGTCATGAGCTACTTTGAATGATTTAGGCCAATGAGAAAAAAATTCAAGAAACAAATGCAATAACAAATGCTGAGTTCAATCAAAGGGGAAGCTTAATGTATAAATGAGTGAAAGTTTTACAAGTAGCACAAATAGAGACAAGTGGTGGGAGAATTGAACTGAGTCATGACAAAGCAAATGTTGTAAAAGACAGGTTGTCATAAATGAACAGATGCGTTACATAAATTTCATCTTTGTGCATAGAAGCTTTCAAAAGTAGATGTGTAGTAGTAAATAAACAATGAAGAGCAAGGCATAGTGGCACAAGCTTGTAATGCCAGCACTCTGGGAGGCTGAAGCAGGAAGATCACAAGTTCAAAACTAACCTGAGATATATATCAATTTAGTAAAACCCAGTCTCAAAATTTAAAAACAAAAATTTAAAAAGAGATGAAGATGAGGCTGGGGATGTAGCTTAGTGGCACCACGCCTGCCTTGCAAGTGCAAGATCCTGAGTTCAATCTCAGGTACAAAAAAAAAAAAAGAGATGAAGATGTAGCTCAGTACAAAGGCCTTGGATTCAATCCCCAATACTGACTGGAAGAAAACAAAAAGCAGTGGAGAAACTTCTTGAAACGTGTTTTTCATTCATTGGTATTACATTGAAAAATACACTATTAAGTTGAATGCATCATAAAAGTAATGGATTGGGTTTTTTAAAAACTTGGTTCATTGTTTTCTTTCATCTAAACAACACCATCTAATTTATTACATATGTCAATAGATTTTTCTGTTGTTTTTAGTTTTCTTTTTATTTAATTTTTAAGTTTTTATACTTGTTGCTCATACAGTTTAGTAAAACTACATGAATCAGAGGTTTATACCTAATCTTATGTTTGTACATATTTAAGTAGCATTTAATAAAAAACAATTTAATTCATCATTAAAGATCTAAGTAAGAAATAATGGTTATAAGAGACTTCAGAGAGAAAACAGAATCCATAAACTGTACTCCTAGACTAGTAGGTTGAACTATATGAAATTACCTTATAACTTTTTAAAATTTAACTTTCAAATTTTTCAATAATACAAAATACCTATAGTGGAGAAGGTGAGCCAGTCCCAGCACCCAGAAGGAAGCTCCCACACCACCACACCATGCTCCTAGGACAGAGGAGGTGAGCCAGTCCCAGCACCCGGAAGGAAGCTCCCCCACCACCATCCCATGCTCCTAGGGCACAGAAGGTGAGCCACGCAGGCGCCAGAAGCACCCCCTCCCCGCCCCGTGGAAATGAGAAGACACGTAAACAAGCCTCAAAAACAGACTTCCAGATCACCTACAGCAACCCCAAAGGGAAATGAGAAGGAACACTCTGATACTTAACCACCTGGACTCTCTGAACTGGAAACAAAAGAGGATCTGGGAAAAATGAAATCAGAAATATTTACTCAGATAACAGCAAAGATTTTGCTCATGGTGCAAGACATGATTAATAAATCTAGAGAGGACACAGATAAAAAACTAGAGGATCTGAGGAACATGATGGAATCCCAACATAGGAAACAAATGGAATCCATAAAACAGATGCAAACAGATTTCCAGAAGATTAAAAACTCCATCAAAAGTCTGCATAGCAGAATGAACCAATGTGAGAATAGAATTTCAGATATAGAACATAAGATTGCAATTAGTGAGGAGGAAAAGAAAAATTGCTTTAAAATTGTGAAGGAACACGAGAAATCAATCCAGCAACTGCTAGACGATGCAAAGAAGAATAATATAAGACTGATTGAAGTCAATGAAGAAAGAGGAGAGAATGCAGATGACATAAAAAAAACTGTTCACAGAAGTGATGGCAGAAAACTTCCCAAGCAGGCAAAAAGAACTTGACATACAGATAAGTGAGGCATATAGGACTCCAAAGAGCCTTGATCAAAAAGAATCTACACGTAGGCATATAATTGTTAATATTCCAGAAATCCAACAGAAGAACAAAATTCTACAAGCAGTGAGAGAAAAGAAACAAATCACATACAAAGGAAAGCCCATCAGAATCACAGCAGACTTCTCAATGCAAACCCTCAAGGCAAGAAGAGCTTGGAGTGATGTATTTCAAGCCCTAAAGGAAAACAGCCTCCAACCCAGATTGATGTACCCTGAAAAACTGTCTTTCAAAATCGATGGAGAAATAAGATACTTTCATGATAAAGACCACCTCAGGAACTTCATGAATACCAAACCGGCATTCCACAAAATTTTAGACAACACTCTAGGAAAAGACAATGAGGATCACAACCCCAGGAAACTCAGCAGAATGAATCCATTGGGTGTGACAAATTAAACACAAAGGGTGAGAATCCAACAAAAAGAAAAAGTCATGACAAGGCTTTAAAAACTTTTAACTTCATCTCCCTAATGAGTGTATAATTCAATCTTGTTGTTGTACTGATTAGTATTTTTCTGATTCTGATAGAGTTGCACACCATTCCTTGTGCTATACTGGCTATTTATCATCTTCTTATGTCTACTTTTTAATTGGGTTGTCTATTAATGAGCTATAAGAATTCTTTATATATTCTGGTCAGAGGTTATATGCATTGGAAATATGGTGTGTTTAAGGACTACTTTTCATTTTAATGATGTCTTTTGAAGTTCTAAATTTTGATGGAATCTCATATATCAATTTTTTTCTTTTATACATCATGTCTTTTGTATCCTAGGTAGTTCTTGCCTACCCTGAATTCATAAATATTTTCCCTTATAATTTCTTCTTAAAGTTTTATACTTTTAGGCTTTCATATTTAGGGTCATAGATCCCTTCAAGTTATTTTCATGTATGGAAAAAAAGGGTTGAGGTTAATTTTTTATATACGGATACCAGGTGTTCTAGTGCCGTTTGCTGAAAACACTGTCTCTTCCTCAGCTCTTGAATTGAGTTTATATTCTATAAAATGCTGATGTTAAATAATCTTTCAAAACTCAGTGGACCATGTATGTGTGGTTCTATTTCTAGATTCTCTGTTTTATTCCAATGATCTATATGTCTTTCCTTACACCAACACTGCCTTGATTACTGTAGCTTTAGAAGAAGTCTTAAAATTAGGTACTAAATGTCTTCCAACACTGTTTTTTTTCTTTTTTTAACTTTTCTAGGTCCTTTGTACTCCTACATAACTTTTAAATTTCAATATCTAATTCATTTATAGCACGTATACACAGAACTGAATTTTTATATATACCTTGTGTTTTCTAATCCTGCTAAATTCAAATACAAGTTCTAGGGGCTCCTAGAAATTTCTTAGTATTTTCTCTGTAGATGATCATTTCATCTATATATAAAGATTTCACTTCTACCTTGCCAATCCTATCCTAATTGTGTCATTTTATTGCCAGACTATTTTGGTTGGGCCTAGGTTTCAGAGTTTAATGGACAAATAAAGAGTAAGCATATCTGCCCTTGTTCCGCACCTTAAGAAGAAAGCATTTTATCTTCTCCATTCATATAAGGCATTCTCACTGGAAGTATGGAATACATGACTTTGATCTGTTGAGAAGGTTCTATTCTACTTCTAGTCTCCTGAGAGCTTTTACCATGAACAGCTGTAGAATTTAGTCCAATACTTTTTCTCCAACTAGTGACAGGATCATATGGCTTTTTCCTTTCCTCTGTTAAAATGATGACTTTTGGTGGTGGATCTCCCAAAGCTGAACCAACACTGCCATCCCTATAACAAAACCACTTTCTATATACTGCCAGATCTGACTTCTAATTGTTTTGTTCAACAAATTTTTATCTATGTTCATACTTTTTTCTTCTATTGTCTTTATCCAGTTTTAGGATTAGCACAATGTTGATTTCCTAAAATGAGGGGAGAAGTGTTCCTTCTTTTTTCTGCTTTAATTGTTTGATATAATTTATCAGTTAAAATGTTTATGAGCCTGCTGTTGTCATATAGGTAGATTTTCAAGCTAGGAATATACTTTCTTTAATAGGTGCTATTCAAATTTTATATTTCCTCCAGAGTTAGTTTCATTAATTTGTCTTCCAAGGTACTTCTTAGAAGTTGTCAAATTTATTTCAAAAAAAGTTTTGTAATATGCTTTCTATATCCTTTTAAATTCTGTAAAATCTGTGGTAATGTCTCCCAGATCTTGATATTGTAATTTAAAAAATGTATAATTGATATTGTGTAATAGGAAGCAAAGGTCTATAGGAGCAGGGGAAGTGGGAGGGGTAGGGGAAAGGAATAAAGGGAAAAGAAAAAATGTGAGAAAAGGAAAACAATGGAAACAAAGTCTTTGCAAATAGGGAAAGGTGGAAGGGGTGAAGGGAGGGCAAGGGAAGGGGGAAAAAATAAGAACCAAGATACTCATGTAAAGGTACAAGATCCCAATGATGAATGTAACTGTATTTTATACCTAAAATGTACCAATAAACTTAATGGGAAAAAAATAGCTATAGAACCTTATGTATGAAACTTAACCCTCTTAAGTCTGTCATATCTCTTGTGTAAAGTAGAGAAAAGTAGTTCTGCTCCATCACAAAATAGTTGTTTGTATGTTAGAACAGGATTTCTTTTACATATCTAAGAGATAGAGTTATTTTCCTCCCTCAGGGATATGTTGCAAGGAATCTGTATCTTTTAAAATCCAGGGCGGGGGATTTAGCTCAGTGGTGCCACCGCCTTCCTCACAAGCGCAAGGTCCCAAGTTCGATCCCCAGTACCTAAATTAAATTTTTTAAAAAATCCAATAATTTCTCCATTTCCACTGGGTGGGTAGAATCATTCCAGTACCCAACAACTACACAACAGAGAACTAGCTGAAATGTAGAATTTTTCCAAGGGTAAAAATTCCAGTTCCTCTCACCTAATTACAAATCTAGAAGGTGGCTTTGCCATGTTTGGGAGTTTTCATTCTCCTTCCCTAATTCTTCTATCACTGCCAAAAATGCCACTGCAGTGAAAGCCAAAACATTAGCAGTATTATAAACTGCAAGAAGACCAAAGTAGGCTGGGTATGGTGTCACATTTGGGCTCACTCAGGAGTAGGCAGAAACAGGAGGATTGCCATAAGTTTGAGGCCAGTCAGCAAGATGCTAACTCAAAAAAAAATAAATAAATAAAAGCAAGGCAGCTACCTACATGGAAAGACCATAAAGATCCATGCCACTTTTCTCAAAATGCATTCACTGTTTTGGAGAATGAAACTCACATTTGTAGTGTCAGTGTACCAGACCAAATGCCTTTTGTGTGTGTGTGTGGCTCTGGAGATTGAACTCAGGACCTTGCGCTTGAGAGGCAAGCATGGTGCCACTGAGCTAAATCCCCAGCCCATCCAAATCCATTTTTAATAAGTGACTATTAAGCATCTGATCTATTTGTAGGATCTTAATTTGGTGGATCAAAGAAAGACAATCTTTGTTCAATAGAAAACCAAAGTGGATGGATGAACAAGAGAGTAAACAATGATGTTCCTAAGAAATGGATAAAAATTGCAAGACTTTGAGGCAAAAAAATCAATTTCCATATACATGTAGATATAAAAGATCTGGATGTAAATTTATGGACTTTGACTTAGCAGACAGAGATGAAGAAGACTTGCAGACACACAATGGAAGGAACAGCAAGGCTTATCTCATGAATCACAAAAACTTAAGACCTACCAAGTAAGGTTGACCAGTCATATGCAGACAGCATTAGCATACACTTGCATTAGTGGCCAGGGTGACACTAGACTCAATCTAAAGTTCCAGCTACGAGGATGATAAGAAAATATTCATCAAATATCAGCCTCAGGCAATCATAAAAATTAGGTAGTATGAAACAAGATTTCACAAGGTGCTGCTGGAGACATGAACCATACTCATCACAAGAAGATGATGACTATTTGTGGTGTTACCAATTTTATTTATCAAATTTACTTTACTAGAGGAAGGAAGTAAAGAACACACAATGCAGTTAATTTTGAAAATTCAAGTCTTTTCATAAGTTTTCTGTATTTGATTCTAAGTAAGATTTAAGTTGTAAGGGTGAGATTATCAGTTTCCTCCGAAATCCAGTGAAAGTTGAACATGATTATTTCTGAAGCAGGGAGCTTTGTGATGTGAGTCTTTACAATCCAGGATTTATGTGTTTCAGATGCTAAGAATATTCTTCTAAAAGCACTCTAGGAAAATAAATGTGTCTGAGGGAAATACTTTAATGTTATGAGAACTCTTACTTCTAAAAAAATGGATCATAAATTTTAAAAATGAGTATATGAGCAGGTGAAATAGGGCATGTCATTAATCCCAGCACTCTGGGAGACTGAGACAGGAG
The DNA here is from genome assembly GCF_053883595.1 of Heterocephalus glaber. NCBI lineage: Eukaryota > Metazoa > Chordata > Mammalia > Rodentia > Bathyergidae > Heterocephalus > Heterocephalus glaber. Next base: position 24,244,831 of record NW_028258294.1, on the reverse strand, counting down.
GATGGAAAGTTGGAGCATAACCTGGGCAATTTTGTGACTTAGTGAAAGCCTGTCTCAAAATAAACAATAAGAAAGGTTAAGGATGTAGCTTAGTCTGAAAGCCCTGGGTTCAATCCCCAGCACACACACACACACACACACACACACACACACACACACAAAAGTATGTAGGCATATGCGAACATGCACACACACACACACCACATTCAATCCCTAAACATGCTTCCTTATTTTGTTAACTCAAATATATCTGAATTTTTTAAAAATGTTCTCTTGTGATTTTTACATTACTATTAATTCTAACAAATATATACAGTCAAAGTAAAAATAAGGTCTCTGAGCCAGAAGCATTTACAAGGGATGAAGAAAGAGATACGATGGTGAACAGCTTGTGTTGATTCTCTAACAGGTCAGACTTATACAATCATGTCCTTACACATCCAGCTTGAGTGGTTCTGAATTACCTGACTTTTTTTTTCAACGTCTCCAGAATGCTGTCCTAAATTAATTAACTTTTCACCAATCAGATAGAATCCCAAGGCACTTCTAATCTAAAACTTCTCTGGTATAATACCTGGTGTTAACAGGAACTAAATAAAAGAGACAGAAAAAAAACGGTCTTACTTCACCTGCATCTTTGCAAATTGACTCAGCTTTTCATGTTCACAAGCAGCATGTGCACCTTGTAGGCTAACAAAGCAACCATCAACAGGTAAAGTTTCTAGTTCTTTCCCAACTAGCAAAGCTTCCCTGGGCTAGTTCTTAGTCAACCTCCTCTTCCCCTGCTTTTCCTTTTCCCTCCCTTCTATACCCAAACATGATGCTCTATTAACAAACAATTCTTATAGTGTTGAGAAAGACATTGGACAAGGAAATGAAGAGTTTATTTTAGTGAAATCAATCTGCTAGCACACCCCTTGCCTATAAAGGAAAAGTCAGGGATGATGAAACCTTTGAGGGATGTAGACTGATTCATAAACTTTAGAAACTCCAAAGTCACTTTTGGTAATAAACTTATGGTAATTTTTCTGACCCTAGTCTAATTTTGTGTTAAGGAAAATATAGAAGCCCTAGGAACTATCTTAGGATCTCTAGTCCCAAAATGGGAGAGCATTTTTGTTTAGGTTAGACATCAAATATCAATTTAAGAGGAGGCTTGATTAACGTTGAAAGTTCTAAGATCAAAATTCTTCCCTGGGTCCATTTTATTCAGCCTTACCCTTACATTTCCTATGCCTCTAGCAAGTTGTAAAGTTTTGAAGGTCAGACTGTGGCACTTACATTACACTGAGGAGATATTTGTGGAATATTTCATGGATAGAGAGAATTCTACTTTCCCTAATTCAGCCTCCTTGCTCAGTACACCATCCCCTGCACTGGAATGTGATCACCTGTTGAAATGTCATGGTAATATTGACCAGCAAAGAGGAACCTATTTTTCAGGAGAAACCAGAAGGCCTCCTTCTACTTAATCGACATGAGGAAGACAAGGTCATGATTCATACAATTCTGATGAGGCCATCATTGGACAATAGTATTTAAAATCAAACAGGAATTATGAGTCATAAGAATCATGCTTTAAAACATCAGGTTGTTTTGTTTCTCAGTTAAATAATAGGCAGTATACCTACATACAGACAAAAACTAAAGGCCTGGATTACTTGTTTTTTGAAATTTAAATACTTTTTAATGCATAAATATATTTTAGTTTTGAGATCATAGAAGAAATTAAGAGAACCTTTTACATTTTCTTCCTTTTCATAAATTTTTTGTACATATTCCTGAGTTATACACCCAAGCAAGTATATGTTCACACAAGTAGCATGTCTTAAATTATGTGGTCAGCTATTGGAATTGAGAGCAGATAATAGTTTTCCCAGAGGAAAACCTCTCCTATCATAATTAGCATGACAATTTTTCTTGAGATAACATGAATTCTGTTATTTTTTAAGCAATATAACTGAGAAAGCATCATCATAATATTACAAGAGCCACATAGCAGCAAAAAGGAAAAAAAAAGTCACCATGATTGATAAACAAAGCTTTTTTCTGGCCTTTGATCATTTCTACTTCTTAAGCCTTTGCATCCTCTTTGTGAACACATTAGCACAGTGAAGCTTTATCTATTAGCTAATGTCCTTAGCAATTTTGGCTTCCTTCCATTTTGGCTTCCTTCCATTTTGGCTTTCATACAATGGGGTCCAAGGTGTATCTGATGCATGACTAGGTGAAGAAATTAATGTGTTTGTCACATTTGACATGTTGAGCTTACAGTAGGCCCTCCATATAAACTTCTTGAACTGCTTTGACAGTATCCTTAACACTCCTGTCAGAAGCAGCTCTTCCAAGGCCACTTTTGATCTTGAGAGCTGCCAAATAAACAATACTATACACATATCCCTACAAGCAGGACCAAGACTAGATTACTGTATTGTACTCTGGTCATTTCACTCAAAGCTTCCAGCTCTGTGATGACTTGTGTAGAATAAGAATGGAACAAAAAACATAATTCCTTCACTTATCATATAATAACTTCAGTGTCCTTTACCAGCATATCTTTTATTTCAGTCATCACAGAGTACCTGACTCATATGCTTTATAAACAGAAACAAAAATTATGATTCATCAGCACAGTTGGGCTATTCACATTCTGTTGTATGTTAACTTGCTCTGTGCAATAATAATTCATTTCACACATCTTGCTGAGCACTAATACAATATTGAAATCTGTTTAACAGTTCCTTAAATTTTACTATTTATATAAGTAAGCTCTGCATATCTTAATCCTTTTGTTAATTACATAAATGTTTTTAAGTGTTTTTCAATCTAGAAGTGTAAATATTTATTTAGTTTTCTCTGATGATAACTTATATCAGAATGAATAGTCTGGTTTCTATGAAATATAAGCCCAGAAACTCATATAACTTGTAAATTTTAACATAATTTATTACTTATGTGCTACTTAAACCAAGTGACTCCTCACCATGTTCCTGGGATGCTCATAAAAAATCAGGTGTGATCAGTGGTACTTCTCCCTCCTATAAGATCCCTGAGGACAGGAGCTGACTTGCTCATCTCTAATCTACTCCCCCAGGGCTTTGCACAGTTGCTAGCACCCACCACATATTTGTTCAATGAGAGAAAGGTGCTAGAGAAAAAATGAGAGGTAGAGTGATTAGTTGATAAATCCTATTTCTCTGTCAATGTCAACTCTTGAAGGACCACCACTGACTCTGAATCTCTGCATATATTTTTAAGGGCTCGTTGTCTTTTTCCTTTAAGGGATACCTGGGCATCTCTAATGCATCTAATAGGAGCACAGAGCGAAATTGTTCCTTTCCCAATGGAAACAGTGAGGTTGAGAAATCTAATGCAGCATCAGTAACCACAAAAGTATCAGCCTCAGAGCACTAACAGGGACAGTTGTATGTCTGAGTTTGCCTGAGAAGAACCAGCCCCACTGTAGTGTAATGCCAAATACAACAGTATAAAAGAAGTATATGTAAAAGAAAGATTTGCATTATTTAATTCTTCCTTGCCAGACAAATATAACTTTGGCTGAATAGTATCCTACAATAATGAGTTAATACATTTTATTGCTTTTGTGTACTGGGGAGAGAAATCCACACTCATTCAAAAGAAAAATACTAGCTTTGCCACTTCCTAGTAGCACTATGTCCTTGGATGAGTTAAGTAAACTCTAATTAAACTCTTTGAGACTCAGTTTCCTCACCTGTGAAGTGAAGAAAATAATACCTACCAAACAAATATAGTTCCTGGCGTAACTGGAGCTTAAGAAATGTTTATTTCTTTTTTTAAGAAACATTAAAAATGTTTTTGACAAGTTCTAGTAAAGTAGAAATGAAGAGTCAGATCTTATTTCCACAAAAAGTCTTATCAATAAATATATTGAAGCCTGGCATGGTTGCAGATAATCACAGGTATTAAGGAGACTGAGGCAGGGGAATGGCAAGTTTGAGGCCAGCTTGAAGAACTTAGCAAGATTCTGTCTCAAAATTTAAAAGTGAAAAGGGCAGGAGCCAGGGATTTACCACAGTAGTGCCACCGCCTACCTAGTTTGATTCCCGGTATCAAAAAAAAAAAAAAAGGCAGGAGATGTAGCTCAATGGTAGAGTAACTTTGGGCTCCATCCCCATACAACATAAAAAAAATATTGAGTTCATGGATCACATTGTAAAAGAACTAAGGAAGATAAAAATAATGCTCTGATTCTATATCCAGTAAAAGGTAGTGAAAATAAACAGACAGATCTACAATTTTTAAGGAAGACTCAGTAAGAAGAAATATGATGCAATGAAAAAATAAGCATAGGTTTTGGAATGAGAGAGAATGAAAGTCACATCTAGTTCTGACACTTACTTTTGTGACCTTGATCATGATATTCCTATCTTTAAAGATCATTTTCTTCATAGACAGAAAGGGAATAAGACTATATTTCAATGAATCTGATATTTGTATTTTGTAAGACTCATTTTTGCTTTATATGTAAGTTAGAAAAAGAAAACCGTGTTAATTGATAATGCTTTCTTATAGGGAAGAATTTTTATTTCATGCTTATGAAATAAACTTTTAAAATATATAGATTTTAGCCATATATCACCCTGAAGCACAGGGAAAAAATAAAAATCTTAATAAAATGCATCATTTAATTTATGCCTCAATTTGGCCTCCAAGAGCCTTCTAAATCACTTCGGCAGGGGGGGTGGTTACTGGGAATCAAACTCAGGACCTTGCACTTGCAGGGCAGGCTCAGCGCCACTGAGCTACACCCCTGGCTCTAAATCACTTTTGACTCACAGTTACCAACGTCTCCACATTCTATGCAATATTGGCCTCTATATCATCAAGAGTATTGATGATGCTTGTTTCTTTTTTCTTTCTTTTTCTCTTTTTTTAGTACTGGAGACTGAACCTAGGGCCTTCACACTGAGCTACATCCCTGCACCTTTTAAAAGTTTTTTTTATTTTGAGACTAAGTCTTGCTAAGTTCCCCAAGCAGGGCTCAAACTTGAGCTCTTTCAGCCTCAGCCAAAGACATCTCCACTATTGCCTCCAAGATTTTCATCCAAGTCACACTTTGATGTTGCTATTTTCACACTCCTAGAAGTAACAACCAAGTTTGCTCACAAGTAGACAGTGACAACTGGAATATAAATGTTGTTTGCAGACAGTAACTATGATATATCATCCACTATATGATACATCCCAATTTCAGAGGTATCAAGTGTGGAAAAGTAGGTATCTTAGCACTTAGTAGATCTGCAAAGAACTACCATGAGAATTAATGATAAAACACATTAAAAGTGTTAATAAATAATATCACACACATAAGTAAATAATAGCTATTATATTGTAAGGAAATGGGAGAATGTACCACTTCTACCCTGTGACTTCTCCCCATGTTCCTGGGATATTAATAAATAGTGAATTAAATTATTCAAAACCCTAAATATTATACTGTTCTACTTGAGTATTGGTATTATGTACATGACTTTGCAAGTCTGAACTGTGTCAGCAAGTAGAATATTCATCCTAGTCTCTTAGTTCCTCCTTTCCAAAGGACAAGACATGTCCTATGAAAACATGCCAAGATCATCACAACGTGACCCTCTTTTCTATTCCTGCTTTCCAACTCCCCTGGTCTCCTGGAGAGCTCACTCATTGCTCATGCATCACAGCCACCAACTGGGTACAGATTCATTTCAAGTAGCTACATTTAGAAAGTCAGTTGAGGCAAAAAAAAGAAAGAAAGAAAGAAAGAAAGAAGAAAGAAAGAAAGAAAGAAAGAAAGAAAGAAAGAAAGAAAGAAAGAAAGAAAGAAAGAAAGAAAGAAAGAAGTGTATTAATTAAATAGCAAAATCTCTTTTGAGAGTAAATGAAAGATAACCACAAGAATTACTTGGAATTTTATTAGTTGATTGAGTTATTCAATAGATCTGAGATGGGATGTGACAGTTAAGCTGGGTTGTCAAACTGATTGGCTTGAGAGGCACTCAGGGATTAGAAAGACACACTTCCGGGTGTGTCTGGGTAGGTCATGGAGGTGTGACTTTGGGGTCTATATATAATCCTTTGCCCTTTGTTCTCCAGTGCTGTTCACCTGCTCTGTTTTCTGACCACATCAACTGAGCTAATTTGCTCTACCAAGCCTTTCTGCCAAGATGTTTCTGCATTGGAGCTAATTGATCATGGAGCATGAAGCAAAGTAAACCTGTGTCAGGTATTTTGTTCCAGCTGTGGGAAATCTAACACATGGGACTATTTAAAAAAAGGAGGAAAAGTGAGCTGGGGATTTAGCTCAGTGGTTTCGCCGCCTGCTGCACAAGCGCAAGGACTCGATCCCCAGTACCAAAAAAAAAGGAGGGAAAGTGGGCTGGGGATTTAGCTCAGGGGTTCCGGTTCCTGCTTCGCTGGCAAAAGGTCCCGAGTTCGATGCCCCATACCAAAAAAATGTTGTTAATCAATCAATGTAATACACTATATCAATAGAGCCAAGGACAAAAAAAAATTTTAAAAATGTCTGTGGACATTGTCGAGTGTCCTTGGGCAGGGAGGGGGCAAAAGCCTGCATCTGGTAAAAAGCAAAACCACTTACATAAGATAGTGCATTTATAGATTATTGTGAGACACCAAGATCTCAAACAGGAGTCCGTGGAGGACTATTCGGGCAGGAATAGTTCCCAAGAACAGTGGTTGCTGAATCAGCCTTCAGCCATGGACTTGCTCACTCTTCTGTTTTCCTGTTTCCTCTTCCTCTTCTCTTCCTCCTCCCCCTTCTCTGTCTTTGTTGGCTTCTCCTTAACCCCACTGTACATTTCTATTTCTTGTACTGAAGATGTGACTTTGGCATGCAATGAGCAGCTCTGTAAAATAGAAGTTTTTGCAATCTCTGCCTGAATGATTTTTTAATACCATCAAATAAATATCAGCCTAATTCTCTAGGATTCTAAGAGAAGCTTCAGAGAAGCACAGAGTCACGCCTTCGTCCTGTACTTAGTTTATGTGCATTCAATAACGTAGAGAGGAACATTTAAGAAGAGCTAACTTTAATGGCAGTGTATTTGAAGCTTCCTCTATTTCCAGAATATTATAGTTTGTCCTGAACATCCATTTTGAGAATTTGGTAATCACAAAAATACCTTTCTTTTGTATTATGGTGTCATGAGATCACAGCTGCTTTTTTAGGCCAGTAAAATTTGAACATCAAAAATCTTGGTGGTGATTCCAAACCTTAGTGTGCATTAAATATTGTCCTATGGTGTTTGTTGAAAAGGCAGATTCCCACACTGCTAGTGGTTCTGACTCAGTAGTTCTGAATAAACCCTAGAACTTGCATTTTTAACAAGCAATCCATATTATTCTGATCTCCAGATAATCATTTGAGAAATAGCAGTTTATAAGGGAGATAAAAATAAAGGAAAGTTGTTCTGAGACTAGATAGAAATACATAATTTTACAGAAATGCCAGAATGCACTTTTCTTTAATGAAGCAAGATTTTTAAAAATTTGCTCATGGGGAAGACCCTGGAGATAATAAATCGGAGTCCCAAAGCTACAGATATGTCCCTATATTTGATCTAACAGAAGGCATCTGGCAGGTACCTGTGTCCTTCTTGATGCAACTCTGGGTGGAGGTATGAAAGATTAGCAAAGGGCAGGGATTCCTCACACATATAAATCATCATGTGAGGAAAGTGGGTAATTGCTTGGTATTTAGGTAATTATGTATGCAAATTAGAAGAGCCCATATATATGAGTCAAAGCTCCAAAACCATCCTTAGCACATCCTGGAGCCACCATGCCAGTCACGTCATTGCCAGCTGCCCAGATGTGAGTACCAGCAATGACATAGTTTCCAATGGTTTTATGTTCTTATAGTCATGTATCAAAGAAATATTTTTTACTTGGAGGGTATTTTGTACATTAAGTGAGGAAAAATGATCATGGATTCTTTTCCAGTTGACTCCATATTCTTCTCAACTAAAAACCAAAAGCCATGTAATAAATATAGGTCTAAATGAGTTTCTAAAATAAACTGGATCTCATTGTTAATACTGAGTATTCCCAGCATAGAATACTGGAATTTTTTTCTTCTGTCTTTTAGTTCTTTCAGCTCCTCAAGGTATGTGAGTGACATGTGGGTGATAAAAAAGAACAAAGAAAAGTGAATTTTTTCTCCCTTTTTTCTAACATCTTATGTTGGATAGTGATGTTTTCATGTGTAATGTTTTATATTTGTGTTGTATCAGTTTATTGTCTAGCTCAGCTCATGTACTTTCTGTTCATTCTCAGACTCATATATTTCAAAGGATTTCTATTTTTCCACTTTAGACCTCTTAACACTTCTTACTTCTCTTGAGCCTCAATTCAATAACCCTTAGGTGGCCAGAATGAAAAGCCCACCATTTAAGATCTTTGTAGTCTCTGAAGGAAATGGAAATACTCTCAGTGGTTTCTAAACTTTAAAAATCTCCAAGTGGTATGAAGAATTGAATCTCAGAGTGTATGAGTTTAAGAAAAATAATGAAGGTGGCGTACCAGCTTCACAGAGTTTATAGCTAAAGGAGAGAGGTGTGTGAATAAAATGTGCTGTAAAGAATTCTAGGTATTAAGATAAAGGTCTGTATGCATAAATGGGGCTTAAAGGAGGCTGTCATCAGACATCCTGAATCATAAGAGGAGGGGTGAGGAAAGATGTCACATACAAAGTGAATCTCAGCTGAGACTTTAGTCAGAAATGTTGTCTCTAACAGGCTTAAAATCCAGGAGTTTATAATATCAAGAGAAAGCCTGAATTTAAAATATTTGAAAACTGTGAATAATTTGATATTCATTTGTGTGAGACTGGTTAATAAATGCAACAACAAAAAATAGCTTTTGGAAAAATAGAGCAGGTAGGTTGGACAAAGGATCTTGTAAAGGAAGTAAAGTTGAGTTAAGCCTTGGAATGGGTTATAGAAAAAGACAATAGAGGAGATTGGGGAGCACAAAACAGAGAATTAGAGCAAAAACAAAACTACTGTACTATATCAGACAAGTTAATTTTTGTAAAAATAGCATTCCATTCTATACTTTACCTGTTTTCTATGACTTTCACTTGTAAACCTCAGGCCAGTACTGCTCAGACACGGAGACTTTACAGAATAGTAAGAACTCAAGCAGAAAGGTTGCTGCCTTTGTACCAATTCATTCTAGAAACAGTAGCCAAAATTCATTAGCAGTCAGTTTCAAAGTCCCCATTAAAGTTCTCTCACCATCATAGTCCATTTCTATCTGGAATTTGAGGAATGATTGGTTCAAAGCTCTTGTCCCGGAAATTATTTACTACCACGTAAGCCCCATCCCAGTCCCTGTCATCTCATTCTTGGGAAACTTCCATTGACCTCTTCTTTATTTTCAGTCCCTTCCAAGTTGATCCTATCCAATCCAGCTTCATCCAAATCAACCTATTTCTCTAATGTTTATTTTATTGCCCCTGGAATTATTATTAATTTTAACATAACTTTCTATAAATTTACAGACCTTTCTTTGTGTGTTCCCTTCACCTTTAACCTAAAACTGATTTCGTACTCATGACCTCCTCTTTGATCATAAGTGGTAGCTGCTTCCTGCGTTGCATCCTGCCCTATGGCCCTAGGGTCTCAGGTCCCTTGTGTATTAGCATTTTCCTTGACCTCCAAATCCACTCCAGATCATTTTTCTAGCTGTCTCTGTTCTGCGTCATGTTCTTTAAAAGCCCTTTTCTCAACATTCCCTTGGTGTCCTATTCTGTCATCTATAAATCAGAATACTCACTTACAGAAAAAGGAAAGGTTCAGATTCCTCAGTAGCAAAGTCTGGGTTCTAATTTGAAATAATGATATGCATAAAATGAACACATAAAATACCAAGAGTTCAGATAGGACAGTAAAGGGAGAATGAATGAAAAGAAAAACAGGTTTTCTTTAATCAGCAAAAGTAACATTTAGCAAATGTAGCAAAAGTAACAGCGTATCTCCAAAAATCTAAAACAGATTGACTACCATCAACATATCTCTTCTGATCTGGACCACTAGATTCATCTCTAGTGTATATTTAGTTATAGAGAATAACCTGTTATGCTTCCCCAACCTCATTCCAGAATCCTAGCCATTTTTTTCCCTCAGATCTCTGAAATCTGCACTTGATTCTCCCAGAAATAACCTTTCTCTATTTCAGGCCAATCCACAAGGAAGTCTTGCTTCTTCTAATCATTAGATACTTATTAAGAATTGTTCTCCACCCACAGGTGGAGACCTTACTTGTCACAGCATTCAGAGTCATGTGGAACAAACAGTTTAGAAATTAGAACAGAACATAGTGATTGTGTCTTGCAAACGTTTACTGCTTTTAGGCTTAATTGTCCTGCTTCATGTTTTGGGAAGGTTGAGTTAATAATGGCATTATGCTTGATGTACTCAGTTCATATTTGTACTATTCCATAGATTACTGGGATGAAGATGGATAAATTTATAATTTTATCAACAATGATAAGGACAGTGAAATACAATTTAAAATTGGGGTATAAGTCATATAACAGAGTTAATTATTTTAAAGTGAAAAAATCAATGGGCATTTAGCACACTCATAATGTATAACTATCCCTTCTACCTAGTTCCAAAACATTTTAAGCATCTCTAAAGGAAACCCTACACATAAGGAAATATGATTTTTAAACTAATCTGGGAATTCGTTTATGATTTGCACATTGTTTGCAATATCTATTGAGTTTTTATTTTATTTTCTCATCCTACTAATTCCATATGATCCACTTTATGTTTTTTTGTTTTGTTTTTGGTACCAAGAATCGAACTCAGGACCTCATGCTTTCTAGGCAGGCGGTGGAACCACTGAGCTAAATCCCCAGCCTGATCCACTTTATGTTAATGATAGCTTTACTAAAGTTTGAGTCCAAGAACAAGTTACATGGGTAAACATCTCTCCAGCCCAGATCATCTATTTCTAGAAAATTGCTGGTTAACATAAATCTATATAGAAGACACCTCTTTAAAAAGAGATATATAGGCTATAAGGGCAAACAATTGCTTAAATTACTAAGGTAATAATTAGAATAGAGAAGTAAAGATCATCCCTAAAACAGTACCGGGCACATGGCAGGTACCCAGTAAGCATCTATTGTATGAAAGAATGCACAAAACTAACTCTAAATGAATTAATCAAAATAACCCAGAATGAATGAATGAATGAATGGCTGCATTGGAAATGGATGCAGGACCTAAAAAGTAGTGTTTTATAAGAGGAATTTGGTAAGCTATGAGAGGAACACATTAAATGGTTACTGGGTCATTGCAGTTGAACTAGCCTTAAAACGAAACAGAACAGAAATGTAAAGAATCTATCATTTGATGTTCAAATATTTACACCAAAGTTAGAAAGATTAAAATTTCCATAGCTTTCGCTGTTTATCATCTAAAGATTTCAGATGATAAGAATATAGTTTTAAGGGAAAATATTGAGTTCCAGTACTTAAGATTTTAATTTACAAAACATAAGTATAAGGGCATCTGCTATTACATAAATTGTAAACTTGGATTGCACCTAGTGCGGTCATAAATTTGTGTGACTGAGTCGTGCTGAAAACACCGAATCAGCCCGCTGTGGACAGGCAGGTCTGTGGACACACCCCCAAGGTTGCCAGTCACGCTGAAAACACCGAATCAGCCCGCACCCCAGCAGCAATCCACTGGACCATCCCCCCACCCCCGCCCCGTCCTTTGGCCTCTTCTCTGTACAGCCACCTGGTTCCACACTACAAAGACGCAGAGGAAACCAGACCACCAGATCACTGTACTGGAGCTAATCAAGTTTTCAGCATTTAAAGAATTCCTGCCCAGAGGTAGGGGCTTCTGAGCCGCCATCCCACTACTCCTGGTCCAGAGGAAGGGGCTTTCGGGCCACCATCCCTACCACTGCTCCAGGCCCTGGCCCACCTCTCCCAGCTCAGAGGAGGTGAGCTGCCTGGGCTCCAACAGCACCCCCTACCCCCCGCATCCCCAGTCGAAATGAGAAAACACGTAAATAAGTCTCAAAACCAGACTTCCAGATCACCTACAGCAACCCCAAAGGGAAATGAGATGGAACACTCTGACACTCAACCACCTGGACCCACTCAACTGGCAACAAAAGGGGATCTGGAAAAAATGAAATCAGAAATAATTTCTCAGATAACAGGAGAAATTGTGCTCCTACTGCAAGACATGATTAATAAATCTAGAGAGAAGCTCAGGAACATGATGGAATCCTAACATAGGAAACAAATGGAATCCATAAAACAGATCCAAATAGATTTCCAGGAGATGAAAAACTCCATTGAAAGTCTACACAGCAGAATGAGCCAATGTGAGGATAGAATTTCACATATAGAAGATAAGATTGCAATTAATGACCATGAAAAAAAAATTGTTTCAAAATTATAAAGAAACATGAGAAATCAATCCAGCAGCTGCTAGGTGATGCAAAGAAGAATAACATAAGAGTGATTGGAGTCAATGAAGAAACAGGAGAGAGTGCAGATGACATAAAAAAAACTCTTTGCAGAAGTAATGGCAGAAAACTTCCCAAGCAGGGCAAAAGAAATTCACATACAGATAAGTGAGGCATATAGGACTCCAAATAGCCTTGATCAAAAAAAACCTACACATAGGCATATAATTGTTAAGATTCCAGAAACTCAAAAGAAGAAAAAAGTTCTACAAGCAGTCAGAGAAAAGAAACAAATCACATACAAAGGAAAGCCCATCAGAATCACAGCAGACTTCTCAACACAAACCATCAAGGCAAGAAGAGCTTGGAGTGACATATTCCAAGCCCTAAAAAAAAACAGCCTCCAACCCAGATTGATGTACCCTGCAAAACTATCTTTCAAGATTGATGGAGAAATAAGAAATTTTCATGACAAAGAGCACCTTAGGAACTTCATGAATACCAAACCAGCACTCCAAAGAATTTTACACAATAGCCTAGGAACAGACATTGAGGATCACAACCCCAGGAAGCAAAGCAGAATGAACCCATCTGGCATGACAAGAAATTAAATGTAAAGGGGAGAACCCAACAAAAAGAAAATATCATGGCAATGATAAGTCAATACGTTTCAGTTATAACCATCAACGTTAAAGGTCTCAATTCACCAATCAAAAGAAACAGACTGGCAGAATGGGTCAAGAAGCAAAATCCAACCATATGCTGCATACAAGAAACACACTTCATTCAAAAGGAAACTCATAGACTGAAAGTTAAAGGGTGTAAAACCATACTCCATGTGACAGGAACCCGAAAAAAAGCAGGAGTAGCTATCCTCTTTGCAGATCAAGTAGATTTCAAACCAACACTGATTAAGAGAGATGAAGAAGGACACTACATCCTTGTAAAGGGAAGAATCCAAGAGGAAGAGATGACAATCATAAATATCTATTCACCAAACACTAGTGTGCCCAACTATATAAAACAACTACTAACAGACATGAAAAGTCATATATGCACTAATACAATAGCAGTGAGGGACCTCAATACCCCACTGTCACAAATAGATAGATCAACTAGACAAAAAATAAACAACAAAATACTAGAACTCAATCAAACTCTTGAACAAATGAACTTAACAGAAGTTTAGAGTGTTCCACCCCACAAAATCAGAATACACATTCTTTTCAGCTGCATATGGGTCATTCTCTAAAATGTACCACATATTCGCTCATAGAACATGTTTAAGTAAATGCAAAGGAATTGAAGTTATCCCCTATATATTATCAGACCATAGTGCGATGAAATTGGAGATCCATAGCAAAAGAAACTCAAAAAATTTCATAATCACATGGAAATTGAACAACACACTTCTGAATAACCAATGGGTCACAGGAAATTAAAGAAGAAATCAGACAGTTCCTTCAATTAAATGACAATGACAATACAACATATCAGAATCTATGGGACACAATGAAAGCAGTCTTATGAGGGAAATTCATAGCAGTGAATAAGCATATTAGGAAAACAGAACCAGCCAAATTAAACAACCTGATGCTGAACCTCAAGCTTCTAGAAAAAGAAGAGCACGACAACCCCAAAGCTCATACAAGGGAGGAAATTATAAAGATCAGAGGAGAAATCAATGCAATGGAGACTAAGAGAATGATACAAAAAAATCAATGAAGCCAAGAGTTGGTTCTTCAAAAGAATCAACAAAATTGACAAACCCTTAGCCAACCTTATCAGAAAAAGGAAAGAAAAGGCCCAAATCCATGCAATTAGGAATGAAAAGGGTGAAATTACAACAGACCCAGCAGAAATCCAGAGGATCATCAATACCTACTTCCAGAACCTATACGCCAATAAGATGGACAACACAGAAGAAATGGACAGATTCCTAGATACATATGAATTACCAAAGTTGAAGGAAGAAGACCTAAAAATTCTAAACAACCCAATATCAACCAATGAAATTGAAACCATAATTAAAAACTTATCAACTAAGAAAAGCCCAGGCCCTGATGGCCTCACTGCTGAATTCTACAAGACATTTAGAGAGGAACTGCTGCCACTACTCTTTAAATTCTTCAATGAAATTGAAAGGGAAGCAATACTCCCAAATTCATTCCTGGAAGCAAGCATCACCTTGATCCCCAAAGCAGAGAAAGACCCAACCGAAAAGGAGAACTATAGGCCAATCTCACTAATGAACATAGATGCACAAATCCTTAATAAGATACTGGCAAACAGAATGCAGAAGATCATCAAGAAGATCATACACCCTGATCAAGTGGGATTCATCCCAGGGATGCACGGATGGTTCAACATATGCAAATCAATCAATGTAATACACTATATCAATAGAGCCAAGGACAAAAAACCATATGATTGTCTCCATAGATGCAGAAAAAGCATTTGACAAAATCCAACATGCATTTATGATAAAAAAAACCCCTACAAAATAGATGGTCTCTACCTCAAACTGATAAAAGCCATCTACGAAAAAACCAACAGCCAATATCATACTAAATGGTCAAAAACTGAAATCCTTCACACTAAAATCAGGAACAAGACAAGGATGTCCACTATCACCACTCTTGTTCAATATAGTTCTGGAAACAATAGCCACAGCAATTAGACAAGAGAAAGAAATAAAAAGAATAAAGATAGGAAATGAAGAAGTCAAATTGTCATTATTTGCAGATGACATGATACTGTATATAGAAGGCCCCAAGAACTCCACCAAAAGTCTTCTAGACTTAATAACCAAATTCAGTCAAGTAGCTGGTTACAAGGTCAACACACGAAATTCAATAGTTTTCCTCTACACCAATGACAGACTCACTGAGAGAGAAATAGGGCAAACAATTCCTTTCACAATAGCATCCAAAAAACGGAAATAACTAGGAATCCACCTAATGAAAGAAATCAGAGACCTCTTCTCTGAAAACTATAGCACTCTGAAAAGAGAGATTGAAGATGATATCAGAAAATGGATAGACATCCCCTGCTCCTGGGAGGAAGAATTAATATAGTGAAAATGGCCACACTTCCAAAACTGCTATATAGATTCAATGCAATTCCAATTGAGATCCCAGCAGCATACTTCATAGACCTTGAGAAAACAATCCAAAAATTCATTTGGAACAAGAAGAGACCCAGAATAGCAAAAGCAATTCTAGGTAACAGAGACATGGCGGGGGTATCACAATCCCCAACCTGCAACCATACTACAAAGCCACTGTGATAAAAACAGCATGGTACTGGCAAAGAAACAGACTTGAGGACCAGTGGAACAGATTAGAAGATGCAGAAACAACGCCAGATGCACTCAGCCATCTCACCTTTGACAAAGGAGCCAAACACCCTCACCGGAGGAAAGATAGCCTCTTTAATAAATGGTGCTGGAAAAATTGGGCTTCAACTTGCCAAAGATTAAAACTAGACCTGTATCTCTCACCATGCACTAAACTAAAATCAAAATGGATTAAAGATCTAAATATTAAAATAGAAACCCTGAACCAGTTGGAACAGAGGTTAGGTAGAACCCTTGAAGACATCGGTGTAGGAAAAGATTTTATGAACAAAACCTCAGTTGCCCGTGAACTAGCACAAACAGCCAACAAGTGGGGTCTCTTCTTATTAAAAAGCTTCTGCACAGCAAGAGAAACCACCAGCAGTGTGAAGAGACAACCCACAATGTGGGAAAAAATCTTCACCTGCTTTTCCTCAGACAAAGGCCTACTATCTCGAATCTATAAAGAACTTAAAAAGATCAGACCTCCCAAATTTAAAAACCCAATCCAAAAATGGGCATCTGAAATGAACAGACATTTCTCAGACAAAGAAGTGGAAATAGTAAATAAATACATGAAAAAATGTTCAACATCACTGGTCATTCGAGAGATGCAAATGAAAACAATGCTGAGATTCCACTTCACTCCAGAAAGAATGGCTGCTATCATGAAATCAACCAATAACAAATGCTGGTGGGGCTGTGGGGAAAGAGGAACCCTGCTCCACTGCTGGTGGGAGTGTAGACTGGTGCAAACACTGTAGAAATCAGTATGGAGATACCTCAAAGAACTAGGACTGGAAGTCCCATTTGACCCCGCTATTCCACTGCTGGGTATCTTCCCCAAAGAATTGGAAGACTCATACCACAGTGATATATGTGCATCCATGCTCATAACAGCACAGTTTGTAATAGCTAAAACTTGGAAACAGCCCAAGTGCCCATCAACTGGAGACTGGATAAAGAAAATGTGGTTTTTTTATAAAATGGAGCACTACTCAGCCATAAAAAATGAGAAATTGGAGACATTTATAGCTAAATGGATGCACATTGAGGCAATACTCTTAAGTGAAATAAATAGGACACACGTGTAAATACTGAATAGTTTCTCTGGTGTGAGAAACTGAAAGTGTAAATAAGGACTAAAAGGTATAATAGATATTGTGAAATAGGAAGAAAGGGAGCAAAGGGGAAGGGGAAATAGGAGGAGTAAGGGAAAGGAAAGAAGGGAATGGAATTAATATGAGAAAATGAAAAGATGGAAACAAAGTCTTTGTAAATAGGGAGGGATGGAGGGGTTGAAGGGAAGGCAGGGGAAGGGGGGAAAATAAGAACCAAGAGAGATTATGTAAAGGTGCAAATTTCCAATGCTGAATGTCATTATATTGTATACCGAAAATGTACCAATGATTAGAAAAAATAATCGATAATGCAAAATAGGAAGAAAAGTTCCAAAGGGGTAGGGGCAGTGGGAGGGGCTGGGTAAAGGAAAGAAGGAAAAGGAAAAATGATGAAAAATGGACAAAATGGAAATAAAGTCTTTGTAAATAGGGAAGGGTAGAGGGGGTGAAGGGAGGGCTAGGAATGGGGAAAAAATAAGAACCAAGATGCATCATGTAAACGTACAAGTTCCCAATGAGAAATGTAATTGTTTTGTATACCTAAAATGTACCAATAAAAGAATTTAAGGAAAAATAAATAAATAAATAAATAGATTTGTGTGACTATTTCTTAGTCAGTCTGGGGCATATGATCCCTAGTTTGTACCCTTAATATGTTCAATGTACCCCCCCCCAGCGTGATTCTTAGTTGAAATATTCTATTAACCAAAAAGTTGGTCTAGCTAGTCAACAAGTGGACCAGAAGAAAGTCTGGTATGATACATACCATCACATGACTACTGGTATTCTAACCGAAAATTAATTAAAACACTGACATATTTTGATCAACAAAGTAATTACTTTAATAGGATTCACCAAGACCTAGAAGTTATTCTATTCCAAGAGTGTAATTACTTGGGCTTGATTTTCCAACTTAGGGACGGCAAGCATATATGGTATATTTTTTACCTTCAGCAGGAATAGCCTATGACCTGAGGAAGCCCCTCTATTGTGAATGATTCTTGCAGATTCACAGGTTCAATTACAGGATTTAGCATGCTTCTCTATTCTCTGTAAAACTTTACACGTTCTTTGAACTGGCCTTATTTAGGAGATCAAGTATCATTATCCTGTCTGATGGTGATGGATAATACTGTATCTGTGACCCAGTTTGTCACTTGCAACTATGTGAAGCAAGAAATATAACCAGGGAAAACTATTGTGTGCCACAGAATAGGTGACATCGAGAATCCTGACATTTGTGTGGTTCAGGTGTTGTTTGAAGCATGCCTCATGTGAGAATAAGTGACTAGTAAAGGAAACGAAGAACCAAAAAGTATAGTACTTAGAATATTCCAAATGAATTTAGAGAGGAAGTTATAAAGGCTTTGATAAATTAGTTCTGCTTAAAGTCTTCCAAAAAGATGTACGTTTGGTCTGGACAATGAATTTAGAAATAAAAAATAAAATTATCAAATTATATTTATTGAAAATTTGCCTACTTAAATCACAGGGCAAGTTTTGAAGAACTATAATCTCGGTACTGTGCTAGACACATTAAGTAGATAACAATTTAATGTAGTTTAAAATTAAGGCTTTTGAAACGAAATAAAAAAATCAAAATACATTAATAAACTATCTTTGAAAGGCACAGAGAGGAGAAAGCTTCCAGTTTAATCTGAGCCCCCATTTGAACAGATGTAAGTGGTATATTAATTAATTGCAATGATGCAGTTAATTAGAGGTTACAAAGAGGCTGTTGTGCGCCACTGCTAAGACTGTGAATGGAGAAAGGAAAGCATAAGTCTCCATCCCACTCCTTTCATTCTGAGTGGACATTTCTTTGAAGCATGGAAGAACCTGAGCTCAGTCTTCTGTATTAGTTTCCTTTCATTCTTTCTATTTTACTTCCCCCCACATCTCCATACAGTATAGGAGAAGTACACCAACCTTGTATATTCCAAGTTATTCAGATGACAATCTCCTGGATTAAAAGAACAAAGTTCATTCCAGTGAATTAATATTATGGAAATAAACAGATATAAGCCTTTAATTCTGAAGAAGTGACTTCCTGCTAAGTCTTCCCTCCAGTTATCAGTATCATGGGTGCTCTCTCTTACCTTACTCTCCTTACAGATAAGACTTCCCAACAACAAGAAAAGATTTATCTTCAAGGTGTTACCTTCAAGATTGCCATTGAAAGGTTACTATTTTCGGACAATAACATAGAATAGAATCACCATCAAGAAGAATGTCCAAAGAATGAATTCTATAAAATGCTAGAGCTGGCTACTGCGATAATATATGAAGACATCAATAATCTTATTTCTGCAAAACACTGTAAAGTTCTTTTTTTTTTTTCTTCCCAGTACCAGGGATTGAACTCAGGACCTTGCCCTTGCCAGGCAAGTGTGGCACCACTGAGCTAATTCTCTGGCCCTAAAGTACTTTTAAAAACTTCAAAACATTTAAAATCCAGCTAGACTGTGAATCTACAGTGTTCTTCAGTAACGGTATTAAAGCCTTTATCAAAATACACTCAACCATGTGTAATCATGATTACAACTGTGTTGTGAATATGTTTAGAATATATGTCTACACAATTGTGATGACAACCGTACCTATATATAGTACAATGTTCTAGTCACATTAGACAGATAACATTTTTATCTAGTTTAAAAATCTAGGTTTTTGAATCAAAATGAGAAAAAAATCCAAATACATACAGTAATAACTGCACAATGAAAAAAAAAAAGAAAAACTTCAGGCTTATTTTGAGCCATCATTTGATTAGATGTAAGTGGTGTATTAATTGTAATGATCCAGTTAATTAGAAGTTGCAAAGAGCCATTGTGCACCTATGGATGAAGAAAGGAAAATGTAACTTTCATTCTCATTTACTGCACACATACACACAGAGATAATAAATTTAGAATGATATTCAAATTTTTTTTAAAAATAGTCCTTGCGTTAGGATAGTAGGATTATAATATCTTTTTTATCACTTTGGTGTCATCATACCATATTTTCCACTTAAAACAATTTTAACCCCTATGTCACAAATGATTCCAAAAGAGATAACATCCAGAAACCCCTTCTCACCTCAGAAACTGGCCAGGTATTAGGACAACTGGGCAGAATCCACTGGCCACCTGACTGGGGAAAATCATCCTCTGTCTCTCTTTCTCTCTCTAGCTTACTATATATGAATCACTTCAAATACATTATCAGATTTAATTCCACAACCTGATAAGGTGTGCACTGTTATTACCCTCATTTCACAGATGAGGAGATGAAATAACCACCCAAGTGGTAGCCAGAACTTGAACCAAGGACTCCTGGCTCCAAGCCCATGCCTTAAGGTAAGATTTAACCTCCCTGGCCTTGGCCTAGCCTCCTTATCAAGTCTCCGCCTACATCTCCAACCTTCTTTTATGTCTCTTCCCTGTATTTATGACATGGTCCAGAGACATCAACATCGACCCAAAGCACACCTGTTCCTCTGCCTCAGCATCTTAGTGCTTGCCTCCCCTTAGAAAGTTCTTCTCCTGGCTCTTGTCAAGGTTGGATCATTGACACCCTTCAAATCACTACTTATTTGTCAGTTCAGCGTGGCCTTCCCAACCACTCCATGTAAGGTAGTCTTATTTTTAACCATCTCCCATTAGAATGCAATGTTCTTGAGCACAGGAATACCTCATCTACACATTTTCTAGAACATTCCCCACATGGTTGACATTACACAAACATTTGTTGAGTGATCCAATGCATTAGCAGTTCTCTTTTAGTTTGAATAGTTTTAAAGTAGACTTCTTTAGGTTTTTCTTTCACTAAATAATCATGTTTTCTCTTTTCTGAGAGTTATATCTCATTATCTTTTCATTTTATTGTATCCATTAACACTATCAGAACAATGTTAACCAATATGGGTAATAGCAGGTATCTTTAATTTATTTTGTATTAAATAGACTCATCATTAATTATAATATTGATGTTACCTGGAGCAGACTATTCCTTATCACACAAAGGAAGCCTCCTAATCCTAGTTTACTGAGGATGTTAAATACAGTATTATGTAATTTAGTTCTAACAAAAAGCAATTTTAAATTTTATCAAAGAACTTTTGATCATATTATCTTCGTCCTCTGATGACCTGATAAGGTAAACTATGTTAATATTAAAAATATTAAAATAAGGGGCCAGGGGTTTAGCTCAGTGGTTCTGCCACTTGCCTTGCAAGCACAAGGACCCGAGTTTGATCCCCGGTACCAAAAAACAAAACTGGGTAGACGAAAAATATTAAAATATCCTTGTGTTTCTGGAATGAACTCTACTTATCCATTTAATATATTTCTACTTTTCTTGTATTTTTTGGGATTTTTTTTTTTTTGCTTCTGTTGTTACTAGGGAAATTATAGTGTGTTTTTTGGCGTATATGTTTATTTATTGACCTGGTTTTCTCAGGTGCTGCTATCAAGTGCTAACAATAGCTTCATAAGGTATCTGGAAATGTTTTAGTCTTGGGTACTTGTACAAATATGAGTCTGTTACCTCCCTTCTTCATCCACTAAAAGTGCCCTACAATGAGGATATAAGACTAGACAGAATCAACTGTTTAGGGCTAGGAAGAACAGAAAAATAAGCGTGTGCTGCTCAGTTCTTGGATTTTGTCAGACTTTTGTTTTGTTTTTGTGTCAGGTAGATTTTCAGCTATAGATGTCAAATTCTGACATAAAAAAAGCAGTAGGCTCCTCTTACTTCATCAAGTACTTTGGGTTTTAGCATCATATATTTAGGCTATCTGTCATATAAGGGCTCAGTGACTTGTATAAATACTCTAGAAGTCTTATGAATCTTGCATAATATTCATATTACTCGAGGATCTATATAAAAGTAATGTTATATCAAATAGTCTTCTACAATGTCTCTTTATGTGACTGTATAGATTTCCTTAGGATAATGATGTATCATGAATCCTCAAGTAATATGAATATTATGCAAGATTGGGAATATACGGATATAAATTAAAACATAAAGACAAAAATGATGATATCAATAATTAATAATATATTAACTAATATAATTATTGAATATATAACAAAGACATTAATAGGTTTTGTTCTTTTCTGTATTCTTACATTTATATACGATGAACATTACTGGGGGAAATGATCTTCACTTTTCTATGAGGGAACTTTCACAAGTAGAATAATTTCCAGCCTCTTTGCCTGACCCTTACTTACTGCTTTTCAGGGTAGGTGGAAGGAGTGTGTTGTCTGATTGGAAGACGGTAAGACCATAAAGTTCCTTGTTCTATATTTTTTGATGGAGTAAGGCATGTGGTGGTCAATATCTTTGTCACCTGTCTGTCACCAGTAATGTCTGATCCCCATCCAAGTTTCCCTCCGGTGCTCTGTTGTCGGTATGGCACTAGTGAGCCCATTTAGCTGCAAAACTAAGACACATTCTTCCATGACATTTTTCTAGCGCTAAACCTGAGGTTTTAGTTACTACCTAACTCTTATGTTGTATTTTTCAATTTTCCTCAACCTAACAAATAGGTATTACTTTCATTATCAAAGAAAATAATACTCTTCAAATTGTAGGCCACTCTGTGCACAAATATTATTAATAGGTACCACTATTGACTATGTGGTGACCTTAAAAATTGCTTTATTTTGCATTATCTCATTCACCAAAGTTTTACAACAGTCTTATAAGAATGGTTCTGTTATGATCTTTTTTTTTTAACAAGTTAGATAAAAGGCTAAGACCTAGGGATTTTTGAGCTGTTGTGTTTCATGTGTTTCCTTTAATCCATAATTGTGGATATAAAACTGAAAGCCTGGGGGGACTAAAAAGGTAGTCTTCTATCTAGATTTTTGAAGATATGCACTCAACAGTTAAATAGTGAAAACTGAAATGAACAACTGCGCAAAAATCACTTCTCAGAGTTCTCCATCTTTTGTTTACTAATAAAGGCCTGTTACGAACATTTTATATTCAAACTGGCTTGTACTTGCTTGTTAACTGAAAGTTACCAGTAAACACACCCATGGCATACTATTGGAAGAGAAAACATCTGAATCGTCCAAAAAGAAGACTCAAAACAGGCCAGAAATATGCTTTTATGAAAAAAAAAATCCCTAAGCTATAGTGTTGCTTCTCCAATATGCTTCTGGGGCCAAAGAGGGAGAGGAGGAGTGGATAGGGATGAGTAGGAATGGCAAAAATGAGACATTCTATCATATGATAAGCATTTCTCTTGGCTGGGAGATCGTCAGGAAAAAAAAAAGCTGAGCCCAATGCTAGAAATTTGGCTGACAGCCTTGAGAATATAGACTATGAGAGATTTCTAAAGATTGCTTCATATCCAAGGATTACTATTAAAAACCAAACTGATGAGCATCTCTTTAGCTGAGAGGTTGGGCAGGAGATTTCCAGGATTACCAGATAGAAATTGAAAATGGCTGCTTGCAGCTGGCTGAATAAGCCCATAAAACAAACCTTTGAGAATTATTTTTACTTCAAGAACACAGTGTTTACAACTCCAATAAAACTATTCTATATGGTTTCCAGGACAACTGTCAATACGTTGTAAATTTCTCAATATAAAATGTCAGTATAAAAATCTCTGAATAATACACCCTGTTATGCCACAACCCAGGGCTGAAGCATGACTCAGTGCTGATGTCTAATGAGGTTGGTCAGTCAAAAGTTC
The DNA here is from genome assembly GCF_053883595.1 of Heterocephalus glaber. NCBI lineage: Eukaryota > Metazoa > Chordata > Mammalia > Rodentia > Bathyergidae > Heterocephalus > Heterocephalus glaber. The sequence goes on along the minus strand of NW_028258294.1, from coordinate 24,221,190 downwards.
ACAACTCTGCTCTCTGAGCCCTTTGCTGCACCTAGTCTATCCAGTCTCAGTTTAGATATCATTTTTAAGCAAATGACTTCCAAGTCTACTTCTCCACCCCTGCTTCAAGAATCTTAGTCCCACCTTTATCACTTTTGCTGGTGTCACTGTGGGGATGAATTTTTTGCGGGTCCCTCAAACTTCTTGTTCTAAAAAAGAACAATTGACCACTGCCCCAAATTTATGTTTCTTGTACCACTAAATCAACTAGCCACCTTTCAGATACTTCTCATGAAATCTTGCATGATCCTTGTGAACCTTTCTTAAGCCTAATGAGTTACCAACTCCTGTTCATATCTCCTTCCACTACTTTATTCAGGGTCTGTCTTTCTCCTGCATTAGCATTCCCACACGATGGTTTGCTTGCTGCCATCTTAATGCTACTCTTCCTTGTCTCCTGCTATCAGAGTAATCTTCCCAAAGTTCAGTTCGAGTTTTATCATTGTCATCCTCAAAACCTGCATCAGCTCCTCCTACCATGGTGAAATCCAGATTCCTTACCTTGACATTCACAATCAGATTTTAGCTTTATTTATTCATGTGTCCTCTGTGCTAGCTCAGTGTTTTTAAACCTCTTTTTTATTACTGTCTCCACAGAGATTTTTTTTTTTTAGAATTTCAAATCTATCACCCCTCTCATGAAATGTTAATATCATAGATACATTGTATATATCTGTCTAGGTATTATGTGTATATCTGTGCCTTATACATAAAAAGAGTAAGATTTTGTATCTATTGAAAATCTATACTCTAGCCAAAACAGATTTTCTTACTAATCCCAGAATGTGCCTCTGTATTTCCTAGCTTCCCAGTATTTGCTCACCCTAACTATTAACCAGAGGAGGTAAGGGAATAAGAGAAGATTCCTAGAGTGCACTTCTGCTATCCAATACACTGTTCACCTCGCCATACATTTCTTCTCACCATCCTGTTTCTTCCTGTTGAAATCTCACCCTTCATGTTGCAACCTAAATACTATATCCTCTCCCCTGATCCACTTAGCTAGAACTAATTTCTTTTCTACACTCTCATGGGATTTTTTTTTATTATGGAGCATTTTTATGTTCATATTATCTTCCCCACTGGATTATAAGCTTTCTAAAGACAAGGACTACATTGTTTAGTGCACAATATCTTTATGTAACAGGTACCAGAAAATGTTGGTTAAAATCAGTTCACTGATACACTAGAAACAGTAAAAAACCCACCATCAACTCACATTAAAAAGTCCCATGTGTGGGCCAGGGATTTAGCTCAGTGGTTCCACCGCCTGCTTCCAAAGCACAAGATCCCAAGTTGAATCCCCGGTACAAAAAAAAAAAAAAAAAAAAAAAAGTCCCATGTGCATGCTCAATAATGAGTAAATGAACATAGTAGAAAAACCAAACATCATATACAAGACACTTCCAAACCACCATTATTAATGGAGAGACAATTTAGAAAAGAGTTCTGTGTTGTAAAACACTGATGAGAATTGGTTCCTGCTGCTTCACACAGATAATAGATATCCACACAAAGTTATTGAATGGCTAGTTGTCCAGACATGTCTTTAATAGTGATCAAGGTGAGTACAGGGCCCAGAGGCCAAAAATCACCCATTTTTTATTTTCATGTTTTTGATACAAATACAAAATCTTTATTGTGCTCATTTGCCATGAAAAGAGGCAATACATGTGGAAGTGTATTATAAATGTTAGTGATCATCACCGTCATGGAGTAAATGACCAAATTAAGGCTATGGGGTCAGGAAACTCCATCTGACAAAGCTATACTTGTGTAGGAAGTGAAGCCAAGAGAAAAGACATGTTTTATGAAAAAGACTTCATAGTTTTTAAAAATATGTATGAATGCCTGGAAATATCTATCATGACTTCATTACATCGTGGAATAATTGACTTTCTAGGAAAAATGATTCCTGTGGTTTCGTAGGATTGCATTTCAGTTTGATCAGAGACTCTTTCTACCATTCTTTGTTTCAGGGCTGTCTTCTAAAATATCATAAATGGGTTTTGTTTGTTGGTTTTCCAAAGTCTGAGGATGACTTTTGTGGGACAGTTGTAGTATGAGAGACTGGAAACTTGGTAGAGAATTCATTCCCAAGGATACAATACTTTCAGCTATTCTGTCAGGTCCCTCCACAAGGCTATGTGAGTTTAACCCCTCCTGGTTCTTCAAATAGAGTAACACTTCTGCCCTGTGATTCTGTTTCCTAAGAGCTCTTGATTAGGGTAGTGGGTGGGGCAGGGGAAAGGAAAGAAGTGAAAGGAAAAATGATTGAGAAATGGAAAAAATTGAAATAAAGTCTTTGTAAATAGCGAAGGGTGGAGGGCCTGAAGGGAGGGCTAGGAATGGGGAAAAAATAAGAATCAAGATGCATTATGTAAAGGTACAATTCCCAATGAGAAATGTAATTGTGTTGTATACCTATAATGTACCAATAAAAGAATTTAATAAAAAAAAATAAGAAAAAGAGGATTAGTTATGAATCTCTTTCCTTTTCACTCCCACTAGTTAGTAGTCAAGCTGAAATTCTGAGAGCAAACAGGAACTGGCAAAGCAAATACTTTGGGGCCAGCACTGCAGCCCAGGCCTCACTGGGAGGCAGAATTATGTAGGCTTGTTTGTTCAACTATCAAATGGGGGTGGGATGGGGAGGAGACCAGGCAAGGCCTGCCCCGCTGGGGATGGGATTGGTTCCTTCTCTCCCCTCCGTTCTTTAGGCATCTGGGTTGGACAGGTTGAGAGAAACATGTCATTAAGGTGTTGTCAAAGTGAGCCCTGTAGGTGTGGGCCGCTCCCGACGTTTGTGGTTTTAGATTTTCAAAGGGGAGGACTTACTGGCTACGGGATCAAGTTCGTGAAACTAGTCTTCAGCGTCTTGAAAAATGCCACCGTAACAGGAGGCGCCTAGGAGCTTAAGTGTAACATACACAAAGTACAGAAAATGACGAAAGCTCCTCAGGGGTTTGATTTCAGTTTCTTAAATGAGGAAGAAGCCAGGAAGATCCTTCAGGTGCTGGAAAGAAATGAGAAACTACAAAGGGCAGAGAAGGACAGGATCAGGTACACAGCAAATTCCTTTCTCTTTACTGGGCCTGGAGTCCGGGCTGCCCCAGAGCGCGGAGCCTGGGGGCTGGTGGAGGGCGGAGCTCTGGCGCGGCACCTGCATCTGCACCTGCGCTGGGGCCCCGGGGCTGAAGCTTGGGGCGACGCTGCGGGTCTGGAAGAGGAAATCTGCTTCGAGTTTCCTTTAAAGGACTCTAGGATGCCCGGTGGGTGCTCTCTCAGACTCGGCGTACCCGCTGGACTCGGCGTCCAGTCTGGGGTCCCTCAGGGTGGTGGCGCGCTCCCCGGGGCGTTTCTCTGCCGGCGCGGCTGTGCGGGACACGTGGGCGGCGCTCGGGGGTCGCCTGGGCCGTCGGAGGTTGTGGGCCGCGGTCGTGGGCCGCGTGAGGCCAGTGAAATAGGCCAGGGGCTCCACCGAGTGCGGAGTCCTGGCGGCTGCTCTGTGCGCGGCCGGCGCGCGCCCACCGGCGGGGCGGGAGCTCGAGGAACTCGCTGGAGCGCTGTGTGGGTGAATGGGACGCGGACGGGCGGGTCTGCAGCGGTGGGTGGGACTCCCTGTGTGTGGAGCTGGAAGGAGGAAGTTTCTAACAAATTTCAACACGGACTTCACGGTGTTGTGGGTGAGGATTCCTTGCCGGCGAATTTAATCCAGAGGTGACTACCTGAGGAGTAAATTAACCAGTTCTTCTGCTGAGAAGTGTGGCATAATTGTTCGGATGAATTAAAGGGACTCCCGTGCCAGTCTTGAAATAGACTTATACAAGGCCTTCTGTAGGTGACCGGAGGGGAATTTAGGACATCACTCACTCTTACGCCACAATTTGTGGCATTGACTGGACCTTAACCGTTCTCTTTGTAATGAACTGCTTGGTGGTGTGAATTCCTGCTTCCCTCATTCTTCCCTGGTATTCACATCTACTCCCGCTCTCAATTTCCTCCCCAAACCCTTCAAGGACACTCTTCTGATTGGGAAATCCTAGTTAGTCTTTGTAGAAGCAATTATAATGCACTGGGCCCAACGCCCTGTCTACACTCCTCTCCCCCAGACGTGACTTTTGGTGGTGGAATGAAATGGGAAGTGTGAGTATGTGAATTTTATACTGTCATACTAGTCTGCCTTTAAAAACAGGCCATCATCCTTTTTCACACAGTGTAAAAGGTGTGTCCTCCTGAGAACAGTGCACGCATGCCTACGCACACCCACTTGCAGGTACCTGCATGTTTACGGGGGTACCCCCAACTCTGGGAAGAACTGTAGAACTGCATGGAGTTTGGCTTCAACGCACAAGTATTGCCAAGGCACTAATAGATTGTTTTCAGTGTGTGTGATTGGAGGACTTTCTCCTCCCTGAAGAGGATGGGCTCAAGCGACCCATTGTTTATTGGAAAATTGAGGGGAAAATTAGGAAATAACAAAAGGGAAAGAAGCTTCTGTTTAGGATGTTATCAATTTGACTTCTCATAGACTTCAAAATATTTTAATTTTCATTCAGAGAAATTTTGTCCTTTTATATTTGACCTGATGCTTGCCTTATTGTGTGTTGTTTACAGCACCTCATGTCGCCCACTTCAGTTGACTTTGGCGGGAACTAGGTCTGTACATTGATAGCAAAGGCCATTGGGCTAGATGTTTTGTTTTGTTTTGTTTTTTGAGACAGGGTCTCATTATGCAATTCAGGTTGGCCTTGAACTCACTATGTACCCCAGGGGTTTGAACTTACGACAATCCTCCTGCCTTAGCCTCCCAAGTACTGGAATTACAGGCATGCACCACCAGTCCTGGCATGGCCTAGATTTTAGAAGGAACATTGTAATGCATTTCCTGATTTCACGTTGCTCACATCCTAAATGAAGTATCAACCAGAAAAGCCACAATACTAAAACAAAATACTGTAACAATTAAAATATTAATTACTCAAATAACTTGAAAAATGTCACAATTAAAATATAAAAATATGGAAAGTAGATGGTCAGACCAAATGCCCAAAGCAGTAATTTCTAGTACTTTCTTTTCCCCTGGTCCCCTCTATTAATTGCTCATGCCTGGATGGCAGCCTGCATAGGGCTTTCCTACTCATTTGCTTCAGGCTCACATGCATCTGCCTTAGTTGCAGATACTGGCATACAGAAAGGGCCTGAAATAACATGTCGACTTGGCTGCTGCTTTTGTTTGTTCTCTTGAAATGTATGATCATCATAGTTTCCAAATAAAAAATCTAGACACAATAACTTCCAATTCAAGAAGCCTATCTGAGACACTCTGGGGGCCTTTTTACTACACAGTATTGACAGAGAACCTCAAAATCGCTTGACTAGAACCATAAGCTACCAAATGTGGGATTTTGACAAGTTAGCTGATTGATGTACCTCTAATAAAGTCAGTTATAGTAATAGTACACTTGAAGTGTCAAGAAGACAAGAAGAAATATCCTATAGTTAGACATGTAGGAGTACAGTAACACACAGACCCAGAGATGTTCAGAGATGGGTGTTAAAGCTATGAGAATAGAGTTTCCCATGCAGAAGACAGCAACCTTATCCACAGATTTGCTCCCAAACACACAAAACTAGGATTTGCATTAAATATAATAGTTAATGTTGCTAATATATTCAGTTTACTCAAATTTTATGAAAATCAGCAAGCTTCAAGTTTATAAGCAAAAGATAGAAATAAATCTTCACACTAGAAGATAGCCAAACAGTAAACAAAACAGATGGGAAATCTGGGATTAATAAATGTTGATGTGGTCATCTTTTGACTCTCCTTGGCTTTTCATCTGCCCTCTCCTCTGCTGGCCTGTGAAATTTGCCCCTGAGAGGTAAGAATTTCCGGAAATACTGAATGCCTAATTATTGGGCATCTACTATGTGCCAGAAATTGTTGGCTTTGAGAATATAGCACACTATGAAACCAGATTCTGCCCTAAATGGTGTCAGTCAGTGAAAGCTTCTGTTGATGGCAGAGCCTGTAAGATGAAGTGTTCATGTAAATGTAACTCACTTGTGAGCAGCCCTGTGTGTCCTGGAAAAAGAACCACAAGAACAGTGCCTAGAAGTCACAGGTGTGCCTAACAGGTTTGAGTGTTCTGACATGTGACAAGGTATCAGATTAATACCATGGATTTCTGAAGTGAGTGTGCTTTCCAACAATAAGGAATTTGTTAATTCCTTTAAGGGTGGAACTTTCTTGCAGATATATTCTTCTGTCATGTTACTCCTGTGAATTGGTCTCCATGGACAATATACTTAGGACTACTGTGATAATGTAGTTCATATCCCAAGGCCAGGCAGTAGTGTCCTTTTTAGGCTTTGTGATATTATAACTCCTTTAGCTTTTAAAGTCTGTTTGTTATCTGTTTGTCTTTATTCTCATCCTAAACCTGATATTGCATTGATCTTAATTTTATTTTTCAAAAGCTAACAATAGCCAGGCACAGTGGCACACATGTGTCCTATACTCCCAGCTTCTCTGGAGGCTGAGTTAGGAAGATTGCAAGTTTTAGTCTAGCCTGGGGAACTTGACAAGACTGACTCAAAAAAATTTTGTAAAGGGTTATAGATGTAGCTCAGTGGTAGAGCACCGCTGGATTCAATCCTCAGTACAGGATGCAGAAAAGGTGGGAACAGTAACTCTTATAAAGGCTAATATTTATTGAGTATTTTCTTTCTGCTAATGTGCATTTATCTCATTTAATTCTCAAAACGTCCTGATGAGTTAGGGGATTTTTAAAAATTTTCCATCCCTCAGAAGAAGCTTAGAGAGGATGAGTAACTTTCTTGAGCAAGCTAGAAAGTATCAGATTTGGAACTACATCGTGTGCAATCACTGTGTAGCACTGCCTCCCACAGTACAAGAAAAGTTGTGACTTTCCCCACATCACTCATCTGACTTGTTACAAAATCATGAGTGGGATCTTTTCACATTAAAGCTCTTAGTAGTTTCACTGACCGTAAAAATAGAGAACACACTATTGGAGGTAGTCATTCGCCCAGCCAAAAGGTAGGAGCGCTCTTACAAAGGAAAATTGAATATAAATATTGAGGAACAATTTTTAGTATCTACTTATATGGGAAAAATTGCTGGCCACCATTTGTGTTAAAATACATGTGTAGCCAGGGATTTAGCTCAGTGGCACCGCGCCTGCCTCCCAAGCACAAGGTCCACAGTTCGATCCCCAGTACAAAAAAAAAAAAAAAATGTTAAGATTTTCTTCAGGGCCTGGGATTTAGCTCAGTGGTTTCGCCACCTGCTGTGCAAGCGCAAAGACCCAAGTTCCATCCCTGGTACCAAAAAAAATAAAATAAAAATAAAAATAAAATAAAATACATGTGTATGCATTTTGTAAGGATACATTCCAAATTGTTAAGCTTTCTGTCTCTTGGGAATGATATTTAATAGACTTAAATTCTTTTACTACTATTTTATTTCTTGCATTTATCATGTTATAAAAAAGTACTTATGACTTTATTTTGATAATAAAATGCAGAATATTTGATTATTTTTTACTTTTATAAATATGTTTTTAAAAATAATTTCTTTATTTAAAATGCCTAAATGTTTTTCTGCCCCTGTCTCTCTCTTTACAATGTTAGCATATACATGTGTGAGTTGGTGCGTTGTAAATTGTACATCAATCTTGAATATTGTAGTCAAGGATTGGAGAGCCTCACACACTTAGTATGTACTCATTACCTAGTGAGATGGAACTTAACTTATTGCCCTGTGGGAAACACAAAGCAAGAAAAAGAAGGATCTAGGGAAACCATGTAAAGGACAAAAGAAGGTCACGTTGACTTAGTCAGAAAATATTTCCTTCCTCTTTAGCAAGGTCTTAACGTAGAACCACATGAAGGTCAAAGGAAGGTCAGGTTAAGGCCAGTAGGAAAATGTTTTTCTTCCCTGTTAGGACACATGCAGTGGCTGAGAGCCTTGCTGAAGCATTCTTTTGTACACACAGGCAGATTCTCTCCTTCACCTTCACTCAGGTTTGTTCTTCTGAAGTCAGTGCACAGACTGTGGTATTTGAAAACCACGTGCTCACATCCCTCTCCTTCTCAGGAATGTTTCCTTATTGACATTGCCAATAGCCCTATTAAAAGGCTGTCTTCAAATATTTAACTGGCATGCCACACAATTGCCAGCTTCCTCATTCCACTCTGTGGCAGCTTTCTAATGATGAAAGAAGAAACTGAGGGCCACAAAAAGTTGTGATTTGTTTATATTACTATCAAGTTTTCTTTGGTTTCAACTTTAAAATAAAACATTTAACATCCATTGAAGGAAGAAGGGAAATGAGGAGAGAGTAATGGGAAGAGAGTAACCTATCCTGGTAACTACTCTTGTATACTCTATTACTATACTTTTATATTAAAGGAATGTTTATAAATGGAAACATACAGTATATAACCATTTGAAATGTGCTTCTTTAACTCTGTAAAATGTCTTTGAGATTTGCACAAGTCATTGTATGTATCGATAATTCATTCCTTTAGATTGTTGAGTAGTACATATTCCATTATGTGTATACATAGGTATCACAGTTATTTATCCAGTCATCCACTGAAGAACATTTGTATTGTTTCCAGGTTTGGATGATATTGAATAGAGCTGCTATACACATCTGTGTGCAGATTTTTGTGTAAAGATAACTTTTTGTTAGGAGTGGAATTGAAAGATCTTATTCTTTAATTTATAAGAAATTGACAAATTATTTTCCCCCAAAGCTATAATATTTTGCATTCCTACCAGCAGTGTATGAAGAGTTCTAGTTTTTGTCTTAGTTTGGGCTGCTATTATAAAATACCTTAGATTGGATCATTTATAAGCAACAGAAATTTACTTCTCATAGTTCGGGAGCCTGGGAAGTCCAAGATCAAGGTGCTGGCATATTTGGTACCTACTAAGAGCCCATTCCTTGAAGATGATGCCTTCTGTGTTTACTCACATGGTGGAAGAGGCCAAAAGTCTCCCTCTCAAAACTTTTTGTAGGGTGTTAATCCTACTCTCCTAATTACCTCCTAAAGGCCCTACCTCTTAGTATCAACACCTTGAAGGTTAGATTTCAACATAGTATATTTCAACTTTGCTAAACTCACTTATTCTACAATGTTCTTTTAAGTTTTGGTAAACTTTTTGGGCCATCTGTGTAGACAATTATGTCATCTTCAAATAAAGGCAGTTACATTTCTTACTTTTTGATATGTATGTATTTTATTTCTTCTCCTTGCCTAATATTGGTTAAGACTTCAAGCATGACATTGAACAGTAGTGTTGAAATTGTACATCCTTTCTTTGTAGCCAAGTACAGTATTAAGTTTTGCACTTTTAGGTATAATGTTAGGTCTAAGTATTTTTTGGCAGGTGCCTTTTATCAGATTCTATTTTTTGTATTGAAAGGTTTTATCCAATGTTTTTTCGACATCGGTTAATATGGTCATATTGTTTTTCTTCCTTAGACTGTTGATGTAGCAATGTACAGTAACCAATTTTAAAATATCAAACCGGCCTTACTCTTGCAGGCTGAACTGTGTTCTCTAAAAAAAAATGTTGGAATCCTAATCCCCAGTACCTCAGAATGTATCCTCATTTGGAGAGAAGATCTTTATAGAGGTAATCAATTAAAATAAAATCATTAGATTCCCCTGCCTGCCTCGTAACCACAAGGTCCCAAGTTTGATCCCCAGTACCAAAAAAAAAAAGAAATCATTAGATCATTAGGGTGGCTCCTATTCTATTACAACTGGTGTCCTTACAAAAAGAGGAAAATTAAAATCTCTTTACAGAAATAATGGCAGAAAACTTCCCAAGCAGGAGAAAAGAGCTTGACATACAGATAAGTGAGGCATATAGGACTCCAAATAGCCTTGATCAAAAAAAATCTACACATAGGCATATAATTGTTAAGATTCCAGAGACTCAAAAGAAGAAAAAAGTTCTACAAGCAGTCAGAGAAAAGAAACAAATCACATACAAAGGAAAGCCCATCAGAATCACAGCAGACTTCTCAACACAAACCATCAAGGCAAGAAGAGCTTGGAATGACATATTCCAAGCCCTAAAAAAAAACAGCCTCCAACCCAGATTGATGTACCCTGCAAAACTATCTTTCAAGATTGATGGAGAAATAAGAAACTTTCATGACAAAGAGCACCTTAGGAACTTCATGAATACCAAACCAGCACTCCAAAGAATTTTACACAATAGCCTAGGAACAGACATTGAGGATCACAACCCCAGGAAGCAAAGCAGAATGAACCCATCTGGCATGACAAGAAATTAAATGTAAAGGGGACAACCCAACAAAAAGAAAATATCATGGCAATGATAAGTCAATACGTTTCAGTTATAACCATCAATGTTAAAGGTCTCAATTCACCAATCAAAAGAAACAGACTGGCAGAATGGGTCAAGAAGCAAAATCCAACCATATGCTGCATACAAGAAACACACTTCATTCAAAAGGAAACTCATAGACTGAAAGTTAAAGGGTGTAAAACCATACTCCATGTGACAGGAACCCGAAAAAAAGCAGGAGTAGCTATCCTCTTTGCAGATCAAGTAGATTTCAAACCAACACTGATTAAGAGAGATGAAGAAGGACACTACATCCTTGTAAAGGGAAGAATCCAAGAGGAAGAGATGACAATCGTAAATATCTATGCACCAAACACTAGTGCACTCAACTATATAAAACAAATACTAACGGACATGAAAAGTCATATATGCACTAATACAATTGTAGTGGGGGACCTAAACACACCACTGTCACAAATAGATAGATCAACTAGACTAAAAATAAGTAATAAAATACTAGAACTCAATTGAACTCTTGAACAAATGAACTTAACAGATGTTTCCAGAGTCTTCCACCCCACAAAATCAGAATACACATTCTTCTCAGCTGCACGTGGGTCATTCTCCAAAAGAGACTACATACTCACCCATAGAACATGTTTAAGTAAGTGCAAAGGAATTGAAGTTATCCCCTGTATATTATCAGACCATAGTGCGATGAAATTGGAGATCCATAGCAAAAGAAACTCAAAAAATTTCATAAACACGTGAAAATTGAACAACATACTTCTGCATAAGCAATAGGGTCACAGAGGAAATTAAAGAAGAAATCAGACAGTTCCTTCAATTAAATGACAATGACAGTACAACATATTGGAATCTATGGGACACAATGAAAGTCTTACGAGGGAAATTCATAGCAGTGAATAAGCATATTAGGAAAACAGAACGAGCCAAAGTAAACAACCTGATGCTGAACCTCAAGCTTCTAGAAAAAGAAGAGCACGACAACCCCAAAGCTCATACAAGGGAGGAAATTATAAAGATCAGAGGAGAAATCAATGCAATGGAGACTAAGAGAACAATACAAAAAATCAACGAAGCCAAGAGTTGGTTCTTCAAAAGAATCAACAAAATTGACAAACCTTTAGTCAACCTTGTCAGAAAAAGGAAAGAAAAGGCCCAAATCCATGCAATTAGGAATGAAAAGGGTGAAATTACAACAGACCCAGCAGAAATCCAGAGGATCATCAATACCTACTTCCAGAACCTATACGCCAATAAGATGGACAACACAGAAGAAATGGACAGATTCCTAGATACATATGAATTACCAAAGTTGAAGGAAGAAGACCTAAAAATTCTAAACAACCCAATATCAACCAATGAAATTGAAAATGTAATTAAAAACTTATCACCTAAGAAAAGCCCAGGCCCTGATGGCTTCACTGCTGAATTCTACAAGACATTTAGAGAGGAACTGCTGCCACTAGTGTTTAAACTCTTCAATGAAATTGAAAGGGAAGCAATACTCCCAAATTCATTCCTGGAAGCAAGCATCACCTTGATCCCCAAAGCAGAGAAAGACCCAACCGAAAAGGAGAACTATAGGCCAATCTCACTAATGAACACAGATGCACAAATCCTTAATAAGATACTGGCAAACCGAATGCAGAAGATCATCAAGAAGATCATACACCCTGATCAAGTGGGCTTCATCCCAGGGATGCACGGATGGTTCAATATACACAAATCAATCAATGTAATACACTATATCAATAGAGCCAAGGACAAAAACCATATGATTATCTCCATAGATGCAGAAAAAGCATTTGACAAAATCCAACATGCATTTATGATAAAAAAAAAACCCTACAAAAAATTGGAATAGATGGTCTCTACCTCAAACTGATAGAAGCCATCTATGAAAAACCAACAGCCAATATCATACTAAATGGTCAAACACTGAAATCCTTCACACTCAAATCAGGAACAAGACAAGGATGTCCACTATCACCACTCTTGTTCAATATAGTTCTGGAAACATTAGCCACGGCACTTAGACAAGAGAAAGAAATAAAAGGAATAAAGATAGGAAATGAAGAAGTCAAATTGTCATTATTTGCACATGACATGATACTCTATATAGAAGACCCCAAGAACTCCACCGAAAGTCTTCTAGACTTAATAACCAAATTCAGTCAAGTAGCTGGTTACGTTAACACACAAAAATCAATAGCATTGCTCTACACCAATGACAGACTCACTGAGAGAGAAATAGGGCAAATAATTCCTTTCACAATAGCATCCAAAAAACTGGAATACCTAGGAATCATCCCAATGAAAGAAATCAAAGACCTCTTCTCTGAAAACTATGGCATTCTGAAAAGAGAGATTGAAGATGATATCAGAAAATGGACAGACACCCCCTGCTCCTGGGTAGGAAGGATTAATATAGTGAAAATGGCCATACTTCCAAAACTGCTATATAGATTTAATGCAATTCCAATTGAGATCCCAGCAGCATACTTCATAGACCTTGAGAAAACAATCCAAAAATTCATTTGGAACAAGAAGAGACCCAGAATAGCAAAAGCAATTCTAGGTAACAGAGACATGGCAGGGGGTATCACAATCCCCAACCTGCAACCATACTACAAAGCTACTGTGATAAAAACAGCATGGTACTGGCAAAGAAACAGACTTGAGGACCAGTGGAACAGATTAGAAGATGCAGAAACAACGCTAGACACACTCAGCCATCTCACCTTTGACAAAGGAGCCAAACACCCTCACCGGAGGAAAGATAGCCTCTTTAATAAATGGTGCTGGAAAAATTGGGCTTCAACTTGCCAAAGATTAAAACTAGACCTGCATGCACTAAACTAAAATCAAAATGGATTAAAGATCTAAATATTAAAATAGAAACCCTGAACCAGTTGGAACAGAGGTTAGGTAGAACCCTTGAAGACATCGGTGTAGGAAAAGATTTTATGAACAAAACCTCAGTTGCCTGTGAACTAGCACAAACAGCCAACAAGTGGGGTCTCTTCTTATTAAAAAGCTTCTGCACAGCAAGAGAAACCACCAGCAGTGTGAAGAGACAACCCACAATGTGGGAAAAAATCTTCACCTGCTCTTCCTCAGACAAAGGTCTACTATCTCGAATCTATAAAGAACTTAAAAAGATCAGACCTCCCAAATTTAAAGACCTAATGCAAAAATGGGCATCTGAAATGAACAGACATTTCTCAGACAAAGAAGTAGAAATAGCAAATAAATACATGAAAAAATGTTCAACATCACTGGTCATTCGAGAGATGCAAATGAAAACAACGCTGAGATTCCACTTCACTCCAGAAAGAATGGCTGCTATCATGAAATCAACCAATAACAAATGCTGGTGGGGCTGTGGGGAAAGAGGAACCCTGCTCCACTGCTGGTGGGAGTGTAGACTGGTGCAAGCACTGTAGAAATCAGTATGGAGATACCGCAAAGAACTAGGACTGGAAATCCCATTTGATCCCGCTATTCCACTGCTGGGGATCTTCCCCAAAGAATTAAAAGACTCATACCACAGTGATATATGTGCACCCATGTTCATAACAGCACAGTTTGTAATAGCTAAAACTTGGAAACAGCCCAAATGCCCATCAACTGGAGACTGGATAAAGAAAATGTGGGGTTTTTTTATAAAATGGATTACTACTCAGCCATAAAAAATGAGAAATTGGAGACATTTATAGCTAAGTGGATGCACATTGAGGCAATACTCTTAAGTGAAATAAATAGGACACACATGTGTAAATACTGAATAGTTTCTCTGGTGTGAGAAACTGAAAGTGTAAATAAGGACGAAATGTATAATAGGTAATGTGAAATAGGAAGAAAAGGGGCAAAGGGGAAGGAAGTGGGAGGGGTAGGGGAAAGGATAGAAGGGAATGGGATTACTATGAGAAAATGGAAAAATAGGAACAAAATCTTTGTAAATAGGGAGGACTGGAGGGGTTGAAGGGAGGGCTGGGCAAGGGTGAAAAATAAGAACCAAGAGAGACTATGTAAAGGTGCAAATTTCCAATGCTGAATGTCATTATATTGTATACCTAAAATGTACCAATGATTAGAATGAATAACTGATAATGTAAAATAGGAAGAAAAGGTCCAAAGGGGTAGGGGTAGTGGGAGTCACAGGGGAAAGGAAAGAAGGGAAAGGAAAAAATGATGAGAAATGGAAAAAATGGAAATAAAGTCTTTGTAAATAGGGAAGGGTGGAGGGCATGAAGGGAGGGCTAGGAATGGGGAAAAAATAAGAACCAAGATGCATTATATTTTGGCTCATAGCTCTAGAAATTTCATCCATCCATTTGCCTCGTTGCTTTTGGGCCTGTGGCTTGGAGGCATGTTACCATGGGAGCACTCGGCAGCACATAAACCACTCACCTCATGACTGGTAAGAGAAAGGGAAAGAAATGGGGTCTCCCAACCCCCTTGGAGGGCACGGTCCCAAAGACCTCAGGACCACCACTCAAAGGTTCCTCCACCCCCAAAGAGTGCTACAGGCTGGGGAACAAGTCTTCAACACACAGACATTTGGGGGACACATTCAAACCACAGCAATGATCAAGAAAACATGATACAATTCCCAATGAGAAATGTAATTGTGTTGTATACCTACAATGTACCAATAAAAGAATATAATACAAAAAAAAAAAAGAGGAAAATTTAGTCACAGAAAGGCATGAAGGAGAATGCCATGTGCAAACTAGAGTGATGGTTCTACAAACCAAGGAGCTACCAGGAGCTGGGAGACAGGCCCAGGACAGATCCTTCCCTCAGAGGGAGCACAGCCCTGCCCACACCTTGATCTCTAGCCTCCAGAACTGTGGAACAATAAATTTTTCTGCACTCAGTTATTTTATTTATTTATTTATTTATTTATTTTGCAGAGCGTGGGATTGAACTCAGGGCCTGGCAGATGGTGGGCAAGTTCTCTACCACTGTGGTATAATACCAGCCCATGGATCAAAAATATTTGAAAATAATTACATCTGTATCCAACATGTACAGAGTTTTTTTCTTATCATTATTTCCTAAATAGAACATAATAACAACTGTTTATGCAATATTCACATTGTTTTAATATTATAAGTAATCTAGAGATGACTCAAGTATATGGGAAGATGTGTATAGGTTATTTGCAAATATTATGCCATTTTATGTGACAACTTGGACATTCATAGATTCTGGTATTCACAGGGTGGTGGTGATAGGTTATCCTCAAACTGAGGTCCCCGTGAATACCAAGGGATGGCTTATATACCTAGGTTTACCACTTTCATAGCTCTTTACCATTCCAGGTATTCCAAGTTTCCTACTCCCAACAAATTCTGTGCTTTTCTTTAACTGAGAATCTCTTTCTTTCATTTTCATTCTTTTTTTTTTTTTAGTACCAGTGATCAAATGCAGGACCTTGCGCTTGTGAGGCAGGCTCCGGAACCACTGAGCTAAATCCCAGCCCTCTTTCAATCTCATTCTTGAAGGATACTTTTGTTGGATATACAATTCTGGGTGGACAGCTGATTTCCTATACTGCTTTACAGAGTTGTTTCCATGAGATCCTCTCTATAGAGTCTTGCTTGGCTTTGTAGTTCCGTGGGACTCCCCTTTCAGTCTTCTGTTCCCTGGTGGGAAGATAAAGAAAAAAAGTAAAGGATGTCCACCACATCCCCTTAGGACCACAGCACCTCAGATCAGAGCTGAAGTCTCCCTCCCCTCAGAGTTTTCATCCCTATGGGTCCCTGTTACCACTGCCCTTGCTGCCAGGAAACCTCTTTTCTGCTCCTCAAGCCTGAACTAGGGGTCTTTTCAGGAACTTTCTCAATTCACACAATATCCACTTCTGACTCCAGACTGCCTTCAGTACAGACAGAAAAAGAATAAGTTCATGATTGGTTCAGTGGTACTTTGTTTTCTTTCACAATGTGCATACTACTACTTAGAGCCCTCAGATAACTGCTCTGTGAGCTCTGTCCAGGTTTTGTGGCTACATTCACTAAGAGAGACAGAGTACAAAGTGGTTATTTAACCTTCCCTGGAGCCAGAACTGTCTACATTTACTTTTTAAACATGTTTTATTGAGTTAAAATTCATATAATATAAAATTATTCACTTTTTTTTTGGTACCAGGGTTCAAACTCGGGTCCTTGCGCTTGCGAGGCAGGCAGCGGAATCACTGAGCTAAATCCCCGGCCCCTACTGTGATCATGCAGTGAAGTCTCCATACAGGCTGAAAATGGCAGGGTTCAGAGAGCTACCAGACGGCTGGACTTGGTGAGGTTCCTAGAGGGTGGCACAGTGGGGAGGGCCTGGAAGCTCCATGCCCCCTTCCAACATGACTTCCTATGCATCTTTTCATTTCTAACCTTTGTTCTTTATAATAATCCAGTAAATGTGTTTCCCTCAATTTGGTGAGGAGGGGGTTGTGGGAACCTTAATTTATAGCCAGTGGGACAGAAGCACGGGAAAAACAACCTGAGGCTTTCTGTTGGCATCTAAAGTCTGTGGGGTTGGGGGCACTATCTCCAGGTCATCTGTGTCAGAGTTGAATTGACCTAGAGGACATATAGTTGGTGTTCACTACAGAATTGCCTGCTTGCTGGTGGAAAGAAATCCCCATGTGAGTTCTGATCACAGAAATCTTCCATGTGGATTGCTGTGGTGTGAGAGCAGAGGAAACGGAGTTTGTTTTTCCAAAAGAAGTAGTATTCATTTCAAATTTATAACAAAATTAATTTGCTTTAAAAGCTACTTGACCATAAGGATAAACTATTAAAAGGATGACTAGACAAGTAGGAAGATAAATCAAAAACTTCATATGTTACGAATTTAATGTTTCCTACTTACAGATCAGCTAGAGCTCTTTAGGTGACCATTGTCTGTAGGTCAGTCATGGCCCAACCAGGAAAATGGAAACTGCTCTGTATTTAAAATAGTATTCTGTGTCATGAATTTGCCACAGGTGACAAAAAGAAGCAAGAAAACAATTGGGCAGAGTGAGGCAAAGCAGAGGTAAATAGCAATAAGAAGCCTCCACCACCCCAGATGGAATCAGTCATGTACTGGTAACTGGCTTTCTTGGGGAGGGGCCACCTGATTTGGTATGTAGACCAATTTCAAACTAGCAAGTTTAATGATCAGTTGCAAAATTCTTGAATATTTAACAGTCTGCTGATGTGAGCCAGTACAAGCCAGCTCTAGCACACCACTGCCTGAAGAGATAAAGGAAGCAGATGGCATTACCAAGTCCTCAGGCTTAGATCCCCTAAAAGAAAGGGGGACCATGTATGATCAGGGAGTTGGAGATGTGAGAGACAGCCATTTCCAGAAGTTCTTCATGAGGCAGGGAGAAGAGACTAAATACCTTGACTTTACCTTTCTTCTTACCCCCTAACCTATCAGTTTCTTGTGGAAACTGGTTAGAAGCAGCTTGGCAGATTATGTTGGGGAATGCAGCCAGCAGAGGTTATCTCCCTGTTTGCAGTGCAGAGAAGGAAAGGACAATTGCATGTCTTCTTTTTCTCTTCAATTTCCGTTCTCTACTCTCATCCTTTAGATTCTGCATTCTCTCGTTGCCAGTTAGCTTCCCTAACTGAAAATTCTCTTCTCATTGTCCTCTACTCTTGCCCATGCCCATTCCTTGCTCCTTTAAGCTTTCTCTGTCTTGCTTCTGCACCTCTGGGAGTTGCCTTGTATTTCCATTGCTTCTCTGTGCTGTGGCTTCTCTCTACCTTGCTCCTTTCTCCATCTTCTTTCCAGGAAGGGGACCAAGACAGGATCTGTCAGGCATACAGCAGTCAAGGTGTTTGGGTAGAGAGGAAGAAAATCTCATTCCTGGGCCCTTAGGTAGAGGGAGCTTTATGGAAAAGTTATGCTTGGACTGGAACTAGAATTTGAAGAACCTAGGAAATGAAGATGCTTCTAGGGATCAGCCACTGACTCTACTTGCCGCTCACAGCCTACACTTCCCTCCTCCCAGGGTGCCATTAATTCCCTCACATCATGTTGCTGCATTCTCCAACTGGTTGACTCACACTGGTCCAGATTTTGGTGGTCATGTCCATCATGCCAAGTCACCTGATGCATCTCTAGCCAGCCTGTGAATGGGCTGCCCTAGGCCTAAGCATGCACTCTGAAGCACTTCTGGGGCAGCAGGAGTGGCTAGAGGGGCTGAGGAGTGGACTTTCTAAATGAATGCTACACACTCTTCAGTTCAGTTACAGTAATGAAGGCTGGAGTGGCAGGTGCTGAGACTCAACCTTCCAGGGAGTTGTGCTCTTGTTTTCTCTGTGCTCTCTATACTTCTTCTCTCTATGTGTCCACCTGTGCCCTGAGGCTAATGACACATCTGATGTGTCTGTCTGGCATCTGTGATGACAGGTTTTAGGCCACAGGCTCTGCTAAGATAGCTTTTCAACCTAAGCTAAAACGACAGCTATCTGGGAAATTCTCAAAACTATCAATGCTAGATGGTACCCCGAGACATTCTAGATTAATTGTTCTATGACTAGGTTGATAATGGTGTTTTTAGGGCTGGGGATTTAGCTCAGTGGTTCTGCCACCTGCCTCGAAAGCACAAGGTCCCAAGTTTGATCCCTGGTACCAAAAAAAAAAAATAAGATTTAGTATGGATAATGGTGGTTTTTTTAAAGTTCTTTGGGTGACTCTAATATGTACCAAGGGATCCTATCCTGGCTGCCTAGGCCCTTGGGTCATGGACCTCACGTGTCCTATCTTTCCTATGCTCCTTTGCTTGAGGTGAGGAACTGCTAATTTCCACACAAAAACCTGCCATTTGGGAGGAGAAAGCTTGGGATCCTAGCAAAGGTCAAATAAGAGGGCTGCGCCTGACACAAATGTAATAAACCTTATTGTTAGTATTTTTGTACTTTAAAATCACTTGGCAAAGTCCCAAGCTCGATCCCCGGTACCCCCCCCTCCCCCACAAAAAAAAATTACTTGACAAAATCGAAAGGACCTTCTGCCCCTGGAGCTGTTTAGTCTGGCAACTGGTAGAATCACTTTTTACTTGTGTTAATTTTGTTTTATTTTACTGCCCAGTGAGTATGGGTTCAAAAACACAAATGGTGAATAGCCACAAAGTGATAAGATCCTGGCCTTATGAACTGGGTTCCTTGAATCCCACTGTTGTCAGAAATTCTTCCCATTGTCTGTTAAGTGACTGTGTTCAATGCCTATCTTTAAGATTAATGCTATGTATTTTATGTATGGATCCCTTTTTTTCCTCCCAGAAACCATAAAAGACTTATATGCAAAAGACTTTGGGAACTGTGCTATTTGAGGTAGACCTAACTTGATGGCTCACTTGTAGCATATGCCCTTGAGCTTGTACTTTGAAGCTCCTCTTCAGGATCACCAGGAGCCAAGAAAGATCTCTCTGCTTGCTGAAAGCTGTTCCTAAGTAGTGGCTATAGGTTCTTCATTCCTCGTAGAAAAAAGTGCTAGTATGTGTGTGGGGTGTCTAACAATGCCTCATATTTCTATAGGGGAGGATGTAAGGAAGATCATGGCAACCTCTCCACTCGGGTCTGCTCCCAGATACCTCTTCCTCCTTGATGACATCAAGGAGGCCACAGGCTCTGCCCCGCTCCACACACCATCCTCAATAATCTCCCTTCTCACCCACCGAAACTCATTTTTACCCATAGGTCACAGTATAGCATTGGCTCCAGAGAAGACAAATGGAAAGGTCAATAAATTAGGTCATGTCTATCCACGGGTTGTTTAATTGCCTTGCCACTGCCATGCAGGCAGAGTCTTTAAACAGTTTATGAGTAACATATTCCCTCCAGAGTAGCTGTACCCACCTTCAAAGCCATACCCGACCCCACTCTCACCCAGTTCTACTGAGAGTTGGGTTCAGCTTTCTCCCAAACTTTCTTTCCACTTTCCCATGTGTCGACATTTTAGCACCTTGTTTTGGGCCTCCCAGAGCCTTAAGGAGCATTCTCAGGAGCAAAATGACACATAAATACAATTTTTTGTTAAAAACTATTTACATATCTCCACAGACCAACTCATAAAAAATAGCACAATTTGAAAACAGTTCCTCAAAACATCAATAATAGTTTTATCATTCAAGTAGTACACATGCTTCTCTGCAGCTTATCTCAGCTTCATCTCTGAGGCACTTTGGGCACTCACAAGTGACAGCCCCCTAAAGATGGAAAATGCTACATTTCTGAGGGTAAGGTCATATCAGGAAGTAAGCCAGGCCCTGGCTACTTCTTTGGCTTGGATCTGCTTTCTTTCCTGGGAGGCAAGTAGTCATCAGGATTTTAACTGTAGGTCAACCAGCATTTAGTGTTGGGAGTGACATTTCAATTTTATGTCTTTCTCTTGGAGTTGCTAAGTATAACCAGCTCCTCCATTTACAACATGAAGGCAGTTGTCTGCTACCTGTCACTGCTTTCAGGTCCCTCCTCTCAGGGCCTCACAGCATCAGGGGAGAGAGGTTGAGTACCTCTGTGTTCCTCTTTACAGTGAGACTACCATAGTATGTTTTTCTATATAATGATTCAATAACACTTCTGTTCAGCAGCAAACACTCATTTATTTAGGAGAGATATTTGGATCCTCCTAGGCACCTTGTACTGGAGATATTTTAAAAAATGCTCTGTACTATCTTTCAATGAAGTGAAGGAGAGGGATTTTAAAACAGCATAATAAGCAAAATCCACAGATGCTCAAATCTCTTATATAAAATGACGTAGGCCAGGTACGGTGGTGTACCCCTGTAATCCCAGCACTCGGTAGGCTGAGGCAGAAGGATCGCCATGAGTTCGAGGCCAGCCTGGGCTACATAGTGAGTTCAGGCCAGCCTACACTATGAAGCAAGATCCTGTCTCAAAAAAACAAAAATAAAATAAAATGAGGTAGTATTTACTGATTACCTGTGCATATCCTCCTGTATACTTTAGTAATCTAAAGCATCTTTAGATTACTTATAATCCTTAATAAAATGTAATGTTATATAAATAGTTGTTATACTATATTAATTAGGGAATAATGGCAAGAGAAAAAGCTATTTAATGCAGAAGGACTTTTTTGGAATATTTTGAATCCATAGACTATGGAGAACTGACTGTATATTCACTACAATGTTGCAAATTATAAGACAATTATGTACAGGGACACAGAAGTCATTTAACCCCATACTAAAGAAAATGATGCCTGAACTGATTCTTCAAGGAGAGGAGGGGTAAAGGAAGGTGAAAAAGATGTCTGCATGCAGTGTGCTGCATTTGGGAAAGGCACATAGATGTGAAAGATTGGTGAGATAGAAGCACTGTCTGCATCCTCTCTCTGGAATACAAATTGAAAGGCAGTGATGAGCAAGAGCACAGGCTAGAGGGTGACAAGAGTGGATGGATCATGGAAGGCCTGTGTGCTCTGCTGAGGACTCTGGTATGACAAAACTGGAAGTGAAGAGGAACCACTGAAATATTTAGAGCAAATTTTTAGAGTCAAATTGAAATACTTAAGAGTCAAATTTTCTTAGGTGCATGCCTCTGGGTGAAGTCTGGATTAGAATAGAGGTTTTATGTAGGGACTTAAGTGTGTCCCCCAAAGTTACTGTCTTGGAAACTTAATCCCTAGTGGAATAATGTTGGGGGTGGAGCCTAATAAGAGATGCCTAGGTCATAAGAGCTCTGCCCCCATGAAAGTATTAATGCTGTTATCTCAGGAATGAACTGGCTGTTATGAATGTGGACTTGTTATAAAAGCAAGTTTGGCTGCCTCTGGTTAACTTACTCTCATGTTCTCTTCCTGCCTTCCACCATGGGATGACATACCATTAAGTCCCTTACCGATGCTGATGTCATGCTCTCAGACTTTGCAGCCTCCAAAGCCATGAGAAATAAGGGGTTTTTTCTTTATACATTACCCAGTCTGTAGTATTCTGTTATAGCAACCCAAAATGGACTAATACAATGCCTTGACCAGGGATGAAAAGAAGGTAAAAGATTCAAGAACTAGCAGGAAATAGCTAATTCAAGTCAAATTAGTGAGCCTTGGTGGCTGATTGGCTGTAGGAGGAAGGAGAAAGGAGTCTTTATATGAATTCAGGTTTTTAGCTTTGATGAGTTTTTAGTATTCAACTTACTGTTTACCCAGAAACTAATGGATCCAAATGGACTCCAGTTTGTGAGTCCAGGGTGAGGTAAAATATCTGAATACTAAAGAACTTCAATTCCTCTATTAACTTCGAAATATTTAGAGACATTTTTCTCTTGATGTATATTATGTCTTACCAGTTGAGGCCAGGTTTTAGGCCTGGGACCAGGTTTGGGGGTGAGGGGAATGGTGGGCAGATTTTAAAGAATAGTTCTGGCCTGGAAGCTTGGAAATGTTCCCCAGTTCCAGATGGCCTGGTGAAAGGCTTCTGGGGAGAAACTGGGAGTAGCCACCTGACCACAGAGCAGACAACTGATTGGCCCACAAAAACTACCACACAGGCAAGCCTGGTGAACAGCCTGCCAGACAGCAGGTGCCCAGCAAGCAAGAGGAAAATGTGGATGCTTTCATTTCCTCCCTTTCAGCTTTGGACTTTGGTCAGGAGCTTTATCTCTCTCCACTTCTAAACAAATGTAATTAAGACTGACTGATCGTTAAGACACCAGAGAGGAAAAAAATGAAAAACAGGACATTTCATGTAGCTATTTGTCCTCCTTGAGCTGCAGCAAGCTATCTTTTTTTTTTTTCTTTTTTTTTTTGGTGCCGAGGATCAAACTCAGGACCTTGTACTTGCGAGGCAGGTGCGGTGCCACTGAGCTAAATCCCCAGCCCCTGCAGCAAGCTATCTTTTCAGCATACCCTCCCCTTAGGTTCAGGTTCAGCAGAAGAATACTTCACTTGCAGTGAGTTGGTGATCCCCACTTCACTGTGTCCTGAAAAACCAGCACAGGGCATTGTGAATCTTGGTTCTAAGTTTGTCCAGAGTCACTGAAGAGGGAGGCAAAGCCATCATTCTACGATGGGGTACCAACACCCAGGTAAGCTGTATACACCAGTATGAATCCCTGGAAGATCATTTGGCTTTGTTGTTTTAGAATTTGTGTATTTTGAACACACACTTCTGAGTTCAGAGCAACAAGGCTAAGAATTATATCTTCAACATACATGATGGTAAAGGAAAGGAATACCCCTTTCCAAGTGTATCAACAGTTTAGTTTTTCTTAAATAAATCCCAGCATTTTGAGGGATCACATGAGTGATGTTTTTCATTTGTATTAAAATAAGAAATGGTTGAAAAAAATTTTGAGGACCTACGATTTGTATGAGATATGCAATCTACTATGACAACTACAAAGTGTAGGGTCTAAGAGTGCTGGTAGACCTATGGTACACGTGTTATTGTGTTTTTTCCTTTAAAACAAAAATGTTAATGTATGAGTTGTTTTTCTAAACTAAAACTTCAGTATTCAGGTTTAATTGCAGTGCTGACATTGTGATAAATAAGTGGGTCTTAGGTTGCAGTTTGGCAGTCAGTCTCTAAAAGGTTCACCATCACTGGTCTAAGAAATTTATAATCTATTTGAGAAAACAAGATAGGATAATTTAAATAATGTTATAGTTTCTGCACAAGACTAAGGGCCTTACAGGTAACAAAACAGAGTTAACAAATGATAGAAAGATGGGTAAGAGCTGAATTTATTAGGAAAGCCTTTGTAAAGAGGGTTCCCTTAAAGGTGGTGTTGTATGGATATGTGGAAGGTGGATGGGGAGAACAATTCCCAATTATGGCTTGTTAACACTTTCATTGAATCAATTCTAAGAAACATACTTTGAATTTAATTCATAGTTGGAATATTTAAATTTTCAGAAAAGCCATTCATGTCACTCTTGGAGACTAAAGTCCTAAAGAAAAAGGCTGGAGTTTGCTTATTGTGCTCACTGCTGGTTGCCCTCAAACCTTCCATCACCTTTGGCAACTTGCACTAACTACACCTTCACTATTTTTTTTTCCTTGAATTCTTTTATTGGTACATTTTAGGTATATAATACATTTACATTAATCATTGGGAACTTGTATCTTCACATGATGTATCTTGGTTCTTATTTTTCCCCATTCCCCTGCCCTCCCTTCACCCCCTCCACCCCTCCCTATTTACAAAGACTTTGTTTCCATTTTTTCCTTTTCTCATATTTTTCTGTTCCCTTCTTTCCTTTCCCCTTCCCCTCTCACTTCCCCTACCCCTCTGGACCTTTTCTTCCTATTTCACATTATCAATTATTCATTTTAATCCTTATTTACACTTTCAGTTTCTCACACCAGAGAAATTATGTGGTATTTATACATTTGTCCTATTTATTTCACTTAAGAGGGGTCAGGGATTTAGCTCAGTGGTTTTGCTGCCTGCTGTGCAAGTGCAAGGACCCAAGTTCAATCCCCGGTACCAAAAAAAAAGATTGCCTATTTCACTTAAGAGTATGGCTCAGTGTGCCTCAATTTAGCTATAAATGTCTCTAGTTTGTCATTCTTTATGGCTGCGTAGTACTCCATTTTATAAAAAAAAAGACACGTCTTTTTTTTTTCTTGGTACTGGGGATCAAACTCAGATCCTTGCACTTGCGAGGCAGGTGGCAGAACCACTGAGCTAAATCCCCAGCCCAGAGCCACATCTTCTTTATCCAGTCTCCATTTGATGGGCACTTGGGCTGTTTCCAAGCTTTAACTATTTCAAACTGTGCTGGTAGACCTATGGTACACGTGTTATTGTGTTTTTTCCTTTAAAACAAAAATGTTAATGTATGAGTTGTTTTTCTAAACTAAAACTTATATTACTGTGGTATGATTCTTTTACCTTCAGTAATTTTTATCAATGTGGCATATAGCAATGGGATTTAGTTTAACTATTTTTATTTTACTTTTAGATTCAGTACATTTTAAATAGGGAAAGGCACAAAATATTTTCTGACACAAAAGAAGTGAAGGATGTGTTTGGCACCTTTTTCTCTCTGGCTTCGTTACAGCAAGGAGCAATCATGCAGTATGTTGGTATTTGTGTGAATGAGCCGACAAAAAGAAATCATTAGTTTCCCCTTCAAGCTCTGTTTTTACCTGAACCTCTAGAAGACTTCTATGATCTTAGTATTGAATCTTCTCCTGTGTATTTACCAAGGAATTGAGAGCACTTCAGAGTTTCTGGGACTTTTATTTATAGCCTAGTGACATGGGACAGTAATGAAAATATTAATGATTGATATCAATGAATAAATTTAGGAAGTTTTTCAGATGTAAGGATGGCAAATAAAAACTTCGTATACCACTTATCACAAACAAACAAAAACAAAGCTAAATCATTTACTACTTTACTTCCTCTGCTCAGATTATTCTCCATGCCAAAGAATCCCCCTGCCCCGTAAACACACACCAAAATTACTTTCTAGATCATTAAGTCATTCACTGGGGAATGAGCATCGTTATTGATGAAAAGTGGTGGATTAGGCACTCTCCTAATGGAGTTTGTACTACAGAAAATCTAGTTAAACTGTCCTTTAAGATCCATCTTCACAAATGCTCTTCCAGCACTTAGCTAGAATTAATTTTATTCTTCTTCATGGTCCTTAATCAAGAGTTTTTGTTTTGTTACACATGCTCTGTCCTGTCATGTGTTTTCTTACAGCTACTTTGTAGGTATCTTTTTCTACTAATAGACCCTAAATTTCCCATTGTCTTCATATCATCCTTACACATTCAAATGCTCATTATGGTTGAACTGGATTTTTTTTTCAGTCAAAAAGACATTATTCAACCCTTTAGCTCAGAGCCAGCACTGAGTTGGATGACGGGGACAAAGAATCTGTAGGAAGGAAACTGTAACCAAAAGTTAAACTTGGAAAATGGCCCAGAGGATATGGCAAGGAGTTTAGAATGGTTGACATTTAGGGGTTAAATGAGTGAGTAATGGGAAACCAATCAAGACAGGCAAGCAAGGGGCTGGACATGAGGAGTTGAGCTCCACATATAAGAAAAATGAGATATAGATGTTATTTCATCAGCTCATGTTACAAAGGGATTGGAATCCATCACCTGATCGTTTCTGCTATTCAGCCCCAACACACTCATATCAGCTCAGGCAGTAATTTTATGCTTTCATGGCAGTCTGGGGCAGCTAGCTGGGAAAAGATAGAGATAGTGATAGTGTCTGTGTCTGTATAGTTGGGCCACATTTCATCTCTGTACTTATTCCAGCCTGAACAGAGGCAAGAACAAGAAGAAGCAAACAACCAAGGAAGGTGTACAGAAGGCAATTTTCAGCACTGGGCTGTGGCAGTTTTCAGCATTGCTGGGCTTATGGTTCATGCTGTTTAGACCAGCCTGTGAGCTACACTCTGAAGCAAATACTGAGAGTTGCCAACTCTATCATTCTTTTGATGCTTTATCTTGAACATCATAGAACCATTATTTTCAGTGAAAAATGAGTTAAAATAATAAGCAAAGGTATTGAGCAGATAAGTTATAAATAATTCATATCCAATGGACATGAAATAATGTTCAGGTATCTAAAAATGAAAGGAAAGAGACTGAACTGTTGTTTTTGTTTTGCTTTGCCTTGGGCCTTTCAGATTAGCAAAAATTAAAAATAGTATTAACTATTAGGGCCAAAGATATGGGAAATGAACCTTCATGTGAAGAAAAATTTGATATAACATTTCTTTAGAGTGATTTGCCTGTATATTTCAGAAGTTATTAAAATATCCTTTGGCCTGGTAAATCCACTTCAAAGAAATTTATTCTACAGAAATAATCAGAGATGTACACAATGCCAGCTTTGAATTATGTTCACTATTATGACTGAAAAATTAGAAATAACTCATATATCCAACAATAGGGAACCAAGTACATATAGTCACAGGATACAATGGTAGAATATTGATATAGCACAACATTCTTACTACACTGCTAAATTTGAAGTATATATTGCACAACAGTATGTATAATGCAAGAGCACTTTTTAAAAATGCATACATGTATAACCAGCATGTTGAGCAAGTGGGAATCATGGAATATAATCAGAAAACATTTTGCTTTTATTTTCTATTTCCTTAAATAATAACAAGAGGATTCCCATGAACTGCTCACTCTTATATAATGAAAGTCATTTGGTCACTTTGGAAGAAAACACAGTCCCAGTTCAATAGATAATTACAATGTCCAGTCCCAGGTTAATTCCAGCTTTATGAAGAGGAGGAGCCACTTTCCGTGGTGCAGCCATCACTTGTTCCAATGAGATACCTTCCCCATTAGCCTCTACCCCACCATGTCCATGGTGGGGTTTTGATCACTCCAGGATTGAAGTGGATGGTGGTAGATGGAGGGAGAGGTACGAGTTTGGATGGGAAATGTACGCTGAAAAGCTATTGCTTGACTGGAGTAGTTGCAGGGTGACCTCAAATTCTCTGGGTTGGGCAGGTGTTTTAAAATCTGCCTCTTTTCTCATTTGTGCTCATGTGGGCTTTTCAGAGATGCCCATGGCAGGCACTCTTATGCAACTCCTTTGATGCAGATGATACACTATCCCCTGCTCTCTGCTGGGAATGCAGAGATTCACCCACAACCTCTTTCTACTAAGGTTTCTTTACCCTTTGAGCCAGCTGTAGACAACGTGAACTGTAACAGTCCCCTACTTTCATAGCCTGTCCTAGGGCTCACGTCTCATCCACAGAAATATTTTCACCATTTTTTCCTGAGAACCCTAGAAATAAGGACTGATTTCACCCCAGACTGTGAGGGATATGACTAAGCTCTTCTAGTAGAATTGTCAAAGCCCTTCTCTCTAAATAAAACCTCTTCACAAATTCTCCTGTCTCCACTCTCCTGACCCAGTGTGGATGATGGGACTCGTAACACTAACAAGAGGGCTCTGGGTTTTGTTTGTTTTCATAAATTCTACCAAGCAAGTTCCCTTGACTGGTCTTCTCGTAACTCATTTGTATGTGTGGAATCTCTTACTTTCATACCTCAGCCAAAACAAGACAAGCAGAGTTCCAGTTCCCTTACCCTTACTTTAAAACACTTGGATGAACACACGTATATATACATACAGGATTATCTCTGGTTCTGGGCATTAAGCATAATTTTTTTTCTTCCAAGTTTTTCTGTGATTTCCAAGTCTTTGGCATTAAGTATAATTTTAATTTCATAATTTAAAAAATAAAAAAGACTTTATAATGGCAAAGCAAGTCAGTTTTGTTAACAGTTGAAATTTCCTGTCCAGATACTAAAAAGTTCCTTTGGAAAAATATTCCTACATGTTGCTTATGGCTGGTTGTTTTATTGTTTTTTGTTTTGTTTTGTTTTTAATTTTTGAGATAGAGTCTCACTATGTACTCCAGGCTGACCTCAAACGCACAGTGACCCTCTGCCTCAGTCTCCCAAGGGCTGGGATTACAGGCATGCGCCACTGCCCAGCTGGCTGGATGTTTTAGTTATGCTCTCCAAGGTGACAAGGAACATACAGTAGTTTGCCACAAGTGGAGGGTGGCACTTTATTGTAAGGATAGAATGGGAAATGAATGAACACAGGAAAGCACACAACCGGTCCTTGGGAGCCGGAATATTGACCAGAATATGGCAGTATTCTGGTTGCAGTTGATGAGGCTGGTAATCACCAGGCATGTGGCTCAGCTTTTTGGCTTTGCCTCTCACTGTTTGTTTCCATTGTCACGGCTAATTTTCTTGCAGCTTTCCCATCTGCCCCATGGCTTTTGTCTGTGTGTGACTCTGTTGTCTCATGGCTTCTTCACAATACTGCTCAAAGCCTTTCTCTGTGTGTCTTGTGACCACTGTATCATTTTAGTTTGTCTTGCTTGTCCTCATGATTTTGGGACACGCCAAAAGGAAAGGCATGATTTAATTCTTTTTTGTTGTTGTTGTTACCAGGGATCGAACTCAGGTCCTTGCGCTTGCAAGGAACCACTGAGCTAAATCCCCGGCCCTGATTTAATTATTAATCACTGTACAAAATACAGTGCATCAGCTGGGCAGCATTCTTGATCATGCTTAGCTTTTGGGTCAAGCATGAATCCCTGGTTCAGTCGATTAGCAAGGGAAATGCAAAGTTGGGAATCCTGTGACCCAAAGCATAGCAGTTACCCATGACCACTTTGCTATGAGTGGGACAGGCTCCCAACACATCTTGAGCTTTATATCCTAGAAAAAATGATTCATTCTCTCAGATAGATCTACTTCCATGCTTAATCATTACTTTTGTAGCTTGAGTCCTATTTTTGGATGTTGGTAAAGAGAATAGAGGTACCAGAATGATATCAAACAAAGCAAAACAAAACGGTGAGGAGAATCAGATACTCAAATATCTTTTTCTGTGCTAGAAATTTATTTGTCCTACCTAAAAGAAAACAAACATTTTTACCATCAAGGCCAAAGTGTTTCAAAGCTAAAAAGATAATAACTTTTTAAATGTAAGTTCATTGTTAATAAGGAATAGCCACAGCCATATGCATATACCAAGTAAACAACTCTTTTCATTTCACTTTTCTTCCATAAAATGCACCTGGTGTACTGCTTTCTTACAATACTAACATTTCTTTGCATTTTGGAGAAATGGGTTGCTTGTTTACAGACTAAGTACCCTTATTCCATACCTATTAATGATGCACAGAAGCATGTTCATTTAAAATACACAATATACTCCAATGATACATTGTCATTTGTATTTGTAACAAAGCTTCATTTAGGCCTTTTCTCTAAAGACCCATTGAGATTTCATGATAAAGTATTTAATACATTGTAAAGAATGATCACAAATTTTGTTTGTTCTCATGCTTGAGAAAGAATAACTTATATACTAGAACTTGAAAGTTAAAATCACATCAAATAATAACACATAGCAGTGATGTTACCAAAACAATATCTTTTACACAAAGTTGGGCTTCCATTAAAAATTAATAATTTTGAGTAGACATGTACACTTGTGCATTTGTACTGCTGGCCTTATTTCATTTCAATCTAGGTACAGATTTTGTAATAGAATCATTCTAGGAGTGCTTCACAAGAGTATGTTTTGGTAAATAAATGTAATTGCATCTAAAGACAAAATTTAATTAGGTCTTCTGGATGAGATGATACCATATGATAATATGTGTATGTTTGGAATAACTTATCAGCAGAGTAATAATTCTAATGATCATAGCAGAGTAGGATCTGAGGAAGAATAAAGCCCTTTGCAACTGATTCTGCAATAATTTCTGAGAAGATGGGGTGGTTTTTCAGGTAGTTTGGTTTGTAAGTTGTTGCAGAAAGCAGTGTAAACACAACAGTGATCTTTCCAAGGCAGTTGTGCTAGAGGACTTGGAAAACACAGCAATCATTTGATTAAGGGTAACTTCACAGGTTAAGTCTTTTTGAAATTATATTGTAAACTGTAATCCAAACCAATGAACTTCAATAGATGTAAACATCAAGCTTTCTTTGACCCAGTGAGTAGAGACTGCAATGGATAATGGTTGGTAAGTCATAGAATTTTCTAACCTCTGGTATCTTTGATGAGAGGTACCTTCATGGTGGTGACATTTAGGAAATCTCAGTCCATTTCCTCAGCATTCTGTGTTCTAAAAGCTATTTAAGAATAAAATAGTTGGTCTACAGATGTAGCTCAGTGGCAGAGAACTTGCCTAGCATGTGTGAGGCCTTAGGTTCAATACCCAGCACCCTCACCCAAAACAAACAAAAGAATGGAATAGTTATTTGAAGTCTATCTTTCCCCCTTGTTCATATATTTGATCAGAGTGTGAGAGTGGGATGGGAGGGGAAGGAAGTCTCATATTTAATTCTTTAAAGTTGAAGCTAATTCCAGAAAGTTAAATTTGAGTTGATTTCCTAACACCTTTAAGATTGCATAATACAGAGGGTGAATTAAGTTGAAAAGGATATTGTGGATTTTAATTACTGTATGAGAAGTGAATGTAACATAGTCTTTTGACCTTTTTGCCTGGACCCAAGATGAATCTTTGGAAGGTCCACTTTTCTCTAACCTTGTGAATTTGCTTAAGCTCCTCTTTCTGTCTTCTTTTTCTGGCAGAACATGTTCTAAGAATAAGCATTAAATTATCTGAATATGAGAAGGAAAATATTCTCTTCATTCTTATTAATGAAAAAGAAGAAAGGATAAATTAGATATTCACAAGTACAGTTGTATCTTGTTACTTAACTCTACATAACTAGCAGACAGAAGATGTGATTAAAATTTAAGATGTAGCTGTCTTTGAAAAGAAGCCAGGAATAATATAATGAACATATATAAGGTGTTGACATCATACATTCTGTCTGTGGATCAGAACTTTATTGACTCTAACCTGTCCTGCAGTTGTGCCGTAACAACTTACAAGAGTCATTTATGTCCAGTTTTGTAGCTTTGAGAAACTTCCCTGAATGTATAGAATCCTAATACCCAACTCACAAGTTTCAGTGCAAGATGTGTGAGCATCTCTATAAAGGGGAATGAAGGGATCCAAAAGCTTAAAACTCTAGTCTTTAATTCTTTTGTATTCATTTGTTGGATTATTCAAAAAATATTTATTCAGTGTTTCCTTTGTATTCAGGAACTCTGTCACTTAAGGGAGCTGATAATCTAGTGATGAGACAACTAGCATGAAAAAAAGTTCAGAGATTCTGCAGAGTAGAGCAAGTGTTAAATAAGTCAAGCACTAGAAAATAAACTGGAAATAATCATATTCTACACACTCTGAGGTTAGGTAGAAGCCCAACTTGTGTTTTGTTAGTTTGTTTGTTGTTTTTTTGTTTTGTTTTATTTTTGAGATGATCTCACCATGTAGTCCAGGGTGGCTTTGAACTCACTATGTGGCCAAGGCTGGACTCAAACTTGAAAGAAAGTACTAAAAAATGCCAAGTTTCTCAACACTCAGAAGATTCACCACAATCAATCAAGAGTCAGAGTCAACCTGAGCCAGCATAAAAAAATCTCCTCTACTTTAGCCCTTGTAAAGAAAGTAACCTGAAATACCCTGATGTTAATTTAATTTTGTGTCTTATCCTGTTTCCTTGTACATGTTCAAGCCTTCTTACAAAAACTAATCAACCTAGCATACCCAATGGAGCTGTTTGGTAGATGGGATGCTGCCAAATTCATGAATAGCAATAAAGGCCAATTCTATCTTTAAAATTCAGCTGTTGAAGGTTTGTTCTTTGGCAGTTGCTCTGGCTGCTGCACGGAGTCTGGATGGAAAGAGAGCCAGATTGCAAGGTAGGTGCTCCTTGCAGTGGATTGGGTGAGAATTCAGGATGATTTGGACAAAGAAGATGATGGAAATATTTAATAGGCTGCAAGCCAAGTGAGGATCTTTTGTCTCTTTTGTACACTGTTATAATCTAAGGACCTAGAAAAGTACCTGGCACATAAGTGGTAAATAAATATTAATTGTATCAAAGAATGATTATTTTCAGAAATTTGACAGAAAACTAGGTTTATAAGAAATAAAAGTGTATGCTCTTCTCAGTTCATGTTTATTTGCCTTATTTGCCTTTAGAATAGTATTATGTTTTTAGATACTAGTATATGTTTTTTGAACAAGGTGTGGTATTATTAGCAATTGTTCAGTCCATACCTCAGACAGTGCATTCAGTGCAGTGTGGGGGCTGGCACAGTGGCCACCAGGGAGCCTTACACAGTGGCCTCCCTACCTTGAATGTGCCATCTAAGGGTGTTTACGAACAATACACGGCAAACTTTGGTTTTCTTATAAGCACGCTGTTGATTAAATACAATGTGGAGATGTAGGAGGGAATCTATTGGGCCTAAGCCAAACAGTTCATGCTTTTGCATTTCTCTTTAAGAAAAGGAGAAACCTACGCTTCATTCTCTTTACTGCTATTGACCTCTGTTATGTTGGGGGTTGTGGTACACAACTTCCACCCCACCACTGTCCCTCCATCATCTTTACCACCTAGCCTGCACATTCCACAGGTCACAGTGACTCAGTGTTGCTAGTTGAAGGTTCTTTTGCTTGATTGGAGAGCATTTGAAAATTGGCAAAGTGCAGCATGCCTAGCAGCTGTGGGCCTTGAGTGCCAGTGGTTCTCAGTGCTTGGTGTTACAGCTCTGGAATTTCAAGTGTGTGTAGCTCTCAGGCCTTTTATTATAACTTTGGGGCTCTAAGCCACCCCAGTCTGTTCCTCAGTGGTCAAGGTTAATGCTTGGCAGCTATCTGGAGTTCTTCTTAGCAGCTTCCACTGGTCTCCACTGATGCCTGTAAGACATCACCAATTGCTGCCATTTGTCACTCATGGTTAGCACTAGATGCTGCCAACTGATACTGGTCAGTGCCAGTCATCACTGGCCCACAGTGCCAGTCTCTATTGGTCTCTATTACTGCCTTACTCTGCCTTCAGTGCTGGTCACTGCTGATGAACACTGCCAGTGACTGCTGCTGCCAATCTCTGCTGAGCTTTGTTGATTTCTGCCACCAGTCTCTGGAATTCTTCAGGGTTAGCTACCCCTAGTGTTTATAGCTCTTTTTCTTTTTCTTTTTTTTCCCTTAAATTCTTTTATTGGTACATTTTAGGTATACAGTACATTTACATTTATCATTGGGAACTTGTACCTTTACATGATGTATCTTGGTTCTTATTTTTTCCCCCTTCCCTGCTCTCGCTTCACCCCCTCCACCCTTCCCTATTTATAAAGACTTTGTTTCCTTTTTTTCCATTTCTCATAATTTTTCCTTTCCCTTCTTTCCTTTCCCCTACCCCTCCCACTTCCCCTACCCCTTTGAACCTTTTCTTCCTATTTTGCATTATCAATTATTCATTCTAATCATTGGTACATTTTAGGTATACAATATAATGACATTTATCATTGGAAATTTGCACTTTTACATAATCTTTCTTGGTTCTTATTTTTCCCCATTCCCCTGCCCTCCTTTCAACCCCTCCATTCCTCCCTATTTACAAAGACTTTGTTGCCTTTTTTTCATTTTCTCATAGTAATTCCATTCCCTTCTTTCCTTTCCCCTACCCCTCCCACTTTCCCTTCCCCTTTGCCCTTTTTCTTCCTATTTCATGGTATCTATTATACCTTTTAGTCCTTATTAACACTTTCAGTTTCTCACATTAGAGAAACTATTCGGTATTTTCACATGTGTGTCCTATTTATTTCACTTAAGAGTATCGCCTCAATGTGCATCCATTTAGTTATAAATGTCTCTAATTTCTCATTTTTTATGGCTGAATAGTACTCCATTTTATTTTTTTAAACCCCACATTTTCTTTATCCAGTCTCCAGTTGATGGGTATAGCTCTTTTTCTTTAAGTTGATGAGCTTTACCAACATTATCCAGAGTACAAATTTTGAGGTGATTTATAGGACTTCCCAAGCCTACAGTATCCCAGAAATAAATGAGTAGGATGATAAGGGGAGGCTTTATTTAGAAAAGGACTGTGCTGTACCACAGAGGGTCAGTGCACAGGAGGAAGCCATTCTATGCTAACCAGAAGAGTGTAAGAGGAGTGCGACTTTTATAGAGCAGCAGCAGGCCTGTGATTCAAACAAATTCAGTCCTGCTGATTGGTCTGAATTTGAGCTTGCTGATTGGTCCAAATTTGAGACTACTAATTTAAGCCTACTGATTGGTTCAAACTTAATTCTGCTGCTTGGTTCAAATTCAAGCTTGCTCCTGCCTTGGGAAGAAGTGGCTGCTTGAATGGCAGCTGCCATATCAGAGAAAATGGTGGAGCTGAAGTCAAGACTGCCTCCACTTTCGGGGACTCTTTAAGGTTTAGGGATCGGGGCGGGGGGGTGGTGGTAACAGGCTCAGATCACTTCCTGATCTCTACCCTATGAAGGGCAGTTTCCCTGGCCCTTCTTCAGAGAGGCAACAGCAGGGCCTGGAGTGGCAGGAATGGGGAGGGGCACTGAGGCTCTCAGCTGAGCAGTACCTCCTATCAGAGAGCTACCTTTAACATCAGAAGTGGCAGGAGAACACTGGGGCAAGCTGTCCCAGTCCATCCTCATGGGACTAAGGGGAAGTGAAGGGAAGTGAGGGGGAGGAGTGTGACAGTTGTCATTTGAACACAACTTCCCCTTCTGGATGACACAGGCAAAGGAAGAGTCACACCTTTTCTCATCTGTCTCATCAGCATTTCAGCTGTGCCAGGTGTAGGTATTTCATGCACTATTATAGATAAGAAAAGTGAGGTACAGAGAGATTAAAATCACAGTTACTAAAGATCAGGGACAGCATTCAACCCAATCTGTTGGAATTTAATTTACCCTCGTTATTTTAATCTCATTGCTAAAAATGGGAAATAATATTATCTACCTTCACAAGGGTACTTGTGAAGACTAAATTAGTTAATATGTGTAATCATGCCTGGCCCAGTAAAAGTACTTTGCAAGAATTGGCTATGATTAGCTTTGTAGTATTATTTCCATGGAAAATTACTTTTTATATAATGGTTTCAATTTGTGTACAAGATCACATCTCTCACTTATGTCAAATGCTGAAGGAGTTTCTTCAAATGATGGAGTAATAAGTTTGTAGAACTCATTCATTAACCCCCAAATTGAGCAAATATCTATCAGTTGACCATACAACCAGAGAGCATGTGAGGCCCTGGAGATACCAACTGAGACATAGTCCTGTTCTCAAGGAGCCGACAGCCTGATAAGATAGACAAGTACATGAGAGGTAATTCAATATAATTTGATAAATATGAAAGTGATACTGGGTACTTTCAGAGGCAGTTTGGGTAAATAAATGAAAAAGAGATCATATAAATATAGAAAGAAGAAGGAATTGACACTCAAAGTCTAACCTCCAGGTGCATAACTAGTCTTCTACACTTTAGATTGACTTTTAGGAAGGAATCACTAGCTGGGAGCTTAATCAGCACGGTAATTACACAACCTTATTTTTATTTAGATAATTTCTCTTTTCCTTCTGTTTTGATTTTGTGCTGTGTAAAAATAAACACCCAGGAAGGGGCCAGGCATGGTGGTGCATGCCTGTATTCCCACCTACTGGAAAAGCTGAGGCAGAAAAATCACAGGTTTGAAGCTAGCCTGGGCCTCTAGTGAAATTCTGACTCAAAATAAAAAAGGGCTGTGGATCTAGCTCAGAGGTGCAGCATGAGACTGTGTTTGATCCAAGAAAAGAAAAAAAGGAAGGAAGAAGTACTTAGGAAGTTTAAAATGATCAGTTTTTTAAAATACAGAAAAGATTGTCTATTATCTAAGAATGGGCAGTCTGGATTTACAGCCATTAAAGAGTTTAAATGAGCTTTATTATTTAGTTTGGCTTGAATTCTTGTGCCACAGTTTTGTTGCTGCCTTTGAGTTAAGATTTGTTGTTGCTTACTTCAGTTCACCTCTTTCTTTATCTGTCCTTCTCTTCCTCCAGACTTCCCAATGTGGTCTAGCTTTGCCATTATCAAAAGAACATATTTTAAATATACTTGTTTGCTTTTTCTAATCCTTGCAAGTTGGCTATGGGCTAGGCCGAAGGCCATGCTCTAATGTCAGGCTCTCATATAACAATCTTTTCAGAGTAGCAACGGGGAGAGGCAAATCCAGGCCAAGTTTATAATACAGCTAGTGTAGCCCCTGAGCCACAGGGCTTTTGCTTCTTTTATTTTTGCCTGGTTGAAACTCATGCTTTTTGTCCTAAAGCTTTCCCTTGAGAGTGAGTCCAATGAAAAATCACTTCCTGGAAATATCACCTTTCTGGAGCAAGAAAAGGGCGGGGGGTGGGGGCAACACTTCACTAAAATAGTGAGTCCAGCTGGGGATTTAGCTTAGTGGTGCCACTGCCTACCTCCCAAGCACAAGGTCCCAAGTTCAATCCCTGGTACAAAAAAAACAAAAAAAGATAGTCTGCTCTGAGGATTTGGGTTTTGACAAGTTCTTGCTTGGACATATTGACCCATTCTCCATTATGACATTGTTATGGTTTATACTTAGATGTCCTCCCAAACTCTCATGTGCTCATATGTGGGCCTTTTGTGAGATGATTGGATTATGTGGGTGTGATGCTTATCAGTGGATTAGTCCACTGATGAATTTATAGCTAAATGTGATGTTGAGAGGTAAAGCCTAGGGGGAGGAGGTGGGTCACTACAGGCTTGTCCTAGAAGGGTATATCTTCCTCCCTCCTCCCTTGATTTCTCTCTGCTTCCTGCCTCCCATGCCATGAACAATTTTCCTCTACCATACCCTCCCCATGCTATCTTGCCTTGGAACCAGCTGACTATGGACCAAAACCTCTACAAACTGTGAGCCAAAATAAACCTTTCCTCCTTTAAATTGTGGATATTAGGTATTGTGTCTCAGCAAGAAGAAAGTAAGATTTTTGTACTAAGAGTGGGGTTATTGCTATGACTGTACTTGATGATGAGATGTGGTTCAGAAGCCTTTGGAACTACTTTGTGGGAGGAGTTTGTGGAAAGGTTTGGAGATGTTAGCTGGAGAATCAGCCTTAGAATGCTATAAGTCAAATTTGATGGGAAAATGCAGTCAGAGATCAAAAGACCAGAATGCTGATAAAAGTGCAGCCAGTAAAGACAGGCTCACAGTTTTCAGTTGGGAACAAGGACTGCATTGGCAGTTGGACTCCAGGCCATGAGTGTTATATTTTGGCAAAAAAAAAAAAAAGTCTATATTTGGTTTCTGTCCTGAGACCTTGAGGGAGACTGAAATTAAGAACAGTGGACTAATCAGAGAAAATTTCAAGGCAGCCAAATATTAGCTTGGGTGCTACTGGGGACTCTTTGCCAGATCTACATTGAGAGAGCAAGTGGTCCAACAGAATGAATTAAAAAGTTTTGAGTTCGGCCAGAAAGGAAGCTCCAGCAAATTGGGACCTACAAAGTTGGAGCAGAGGAGAGTATGGTTGCTGGAAAGATTAGCATTTAAATGAAACCTAGTATTGTGGAATAGGACAAGAAAAA
Organism: Heterocephalus glaber; assembly: GCF_053883595.1. Classification (NCBI taxonomy): domain Eukaryota; kingdom Metazoa; phylum Chordata; class Mammalia; order Rodentia; family Bathyergidae; genus Heterocephalus; species Heterocephalus glaber. Next base: position 24,182,785 of record NW_028258294.1, on the reverse strand, counting down.
TGGCTTAGGGGCATGTGAAAACCGTCAAGGCCCCACCCTTCACAGGCTCAAAATTGCAAAATTAACTTTGCTTTGAGAAGAGAACCCCAGGACACCATGCTCCACAATAGTGACTGTGTAGGGAATTTGTTCCTCAGGATTCGTTCACAGTGCTCAGTCATCCAGGCACTCAGAGACCCCTACAGCCATGATAGAAGGAAGCCTGGCTATTGCTCCAGATGGCAGCAAACCTTGGCATCATCCACATGATGCTGGTTTTACACACATGCAAAATGTAAGAGTTGTGGAGTTAAGAAAGCTTCCACCCAGATTTCAGAAGGCCTGTGAGGCCAGGCAGTGTGCCCCTGTGAGGGCAGTGTGTGAAGCTGTGACTACAAAGCTAAAAGTGTAATGGAGACCCCAGAGAGTTGAAGAAGCCAGGAATGTGGACCATCTGAGATAAGCCACAGAAGTGAGCAAAGCTGGCCCAAGACAGAAACCCTGAAGGCTACAACTGCCAGCAGTGCTGTAGGGTGGGGCCTCACAAAGGGTTTGGAGTCTATGTCTTGCCACAGGTTGCCCCAGGTGCTATACATAGAACTATAGGAATTAATATTTGTCCTGCTGAGTTTCAGTCTTACTTTGATCCCATTCCTTTTTAATCCCACTATTTATCTCTTTTGTAATGGGAATGTTTATCCTGTGCTGTGTATGTTGGTAGCATTGTATTTTCTTTTAAGTTTTACAGAGGCTCACAGCTAAGAAATTGCCTTAACATGTTCCCACTGGCTTGAACCACCAATGGTACATGCATGACATGCATGGTACATGCATTAGGCAGCTTATACCACTGGTACTACAAGCAGATCTAATCACTTTTATTGGTCTTTTTAGTAATAAAATTGATAAAAATTTTATAAATGGACTGAGTCTAGTTGGCTTCAATTTGAATAATTACAAAATTGAAATGGTCTTACAATTTGAAAATGAATAGGTTATAATATACATATATGTATACAAAAAATATATACAGTGGTAACTTGGCTTGCAAACAAAGAATTTGACAAAATTTTGTTTTTGTTTTTGAACTCTGCATCAGGTGACAGATACCACCTGCATGAACACAAACATGGCCCTCTTTTCCAGAATCATGGAACAAATTCAGTTCATGAACCAAGATACTGCTGTATTACTTACAAATGAAACTCTCAAACAAAAATGAGAACCACCAACAACAAAGGAATAATAAAAGAAAAACATACCACTGAGCTTAATAATAATCTATCCTTGAAATAGTGATGACTATTTTTGTTTTAGTATCTTATATTAACAAAAGGGCATACACAGTTTAACTGTATAACATCAGGTGATCAAATTCAAATCAGAGCCACCCAGCAGGGAGACATACAAGTTAAATCAGAGCCACCCAGCATCAAGACATGAACTACAGTCTCATCTTGAACCTGTTAAATCTCAGAGGAGATTTTGGATTTGAACTTTGCAGCAATGCTGAAACTGTTAGGACTTTAGCAACCCTTAATGAGTTAATGCATTTCTAAAGGGATGCATTTGAGTCTTTTGGGATCCAAGGTCAGAATGTTATAGTTTATATCTAGATGTCCCCTCGAATTTTCATGTGCTCATATATGTGGCTATTGCAAGATGATTAGATCATGGATGGAGTGTGATGTTTATCAGTGGACTAATCCACCAATAAGTTTACTGCTAAAGGTGATGTTGGGAGGTGAAGCCTGGGGGAGGAGGTGGGTCATTGGGGGCATGTCCTAGAAAGCTGTATCGTCCTCCCTCCTCCCTTGATATCTTCTGCTTCCTACCTGCCATGCCATGAGCAGTTCTCTGCCATGCCATCCTGCCTTGGAGCCAGGCAACTGTGGAATGGAACCTCTATACACTGTGATCGAAAATAAAGCTTTCCTCCTTTAAGTCATAGGTGTCAGGTCTTATGTATCAGCAATGAGAACAGATATTAATTCTGAAAAAGACATTAATTTTGAGTTTGATCTCTGACTTGAGGTACAGTTCCTTCCCTGTGCTTTCCACTTACGCTTTTCTGTGTGTTGTGATTGCTAGGCAATATGACAAAAATGTTTGAATACCTATAAAAGAGGAAAAGTTTAATGTAGCTTGGATCAATTTTAAATAAAGAGACAAATCTACCCTAACTGTAATTAAAAAACTCATTCTGGAACTTGATAATGACAGAAACTATAAGAAAAAGATAGGGCAGAAGATTTGGGTCAATCAAAGCAAGAGGTCCTTGAATCCTAGAATAGAGTTGATGGCAATCAAGATGGTTGGTTGCCTGGAAGACAGAATAAGGTGTAATAAGATGCTCAGTATAGGAAGGTCAGCTGTGTAGGAAAAGCAATATGTGTACAGAAGCCAATGAAGTAATAAAAGTGGAAGAGAAAAGTTACCAGTGAGGAGGTAAAAAGACAAGTAAGAAGACCAAAAAGGCGAATCAATGCCTTCCACAAGAGAATCTGGTAAGGTAAACTATTTTGAGAAGTATTTGAGATTTTGGTGACAAGAGGATGAAAACTATAATTCCTATGTTGTAGTTTAAGGTACTTAATAGCTTTCAATTTTTGTATAATTGCTCTTTCTGCATATTTGAATTATCGTATCACCTGTATAAGTGGCAAATTTCATAGTAAGTTCACAGCAATTGCACTGTTTATTAGTGGGGTTAATAATACACAGAGACTGCAGGATATATGGTTGAGAGAACATGGATCTTAGAAACAGGAGCATGAGTTTATATCCCAATTCAATAATACTAGCCTCACTCCTAGAAAAAAGAAGAGCATAACAAACCCAAAGCTCATACAAGAAAGGAAATTATAAAGATCAGAGCAGAAATCAATGCAATGAGACTAAGAGAATGATACAAAAAATTAGTGAATCAAAGAGTTGGGTTTTGGAAAGAATAAATAAAATTGATAAACCTTTAACCAACCTGATCAAAAAAAGGAAAGAAAAGGCTCAAATCCATGCAATTAAGAATGAAAAAGGTGAAGGCACAACAGACCCAGCAGAAGTCCAGAGGATCATCAATACCTATTTTGAGAATCTGTACTCTAATAAAATGGAAAACACAGAAGAAATGGACAGATTCCTAGGTACATATGAATTGCCAAAGTTAAATGAAGAAGATATAGAAATTCTAAACACTCCAATTACAATGAGTGAAATTGAAAATGTAATAAAATATTTACCAACAAAGAAAAGCCCAGGTCCTGATGACTTCACTGCTGAATTCTACAAGACATTTAAAGAAGAACTGTCGCCATTACTCTTTAAACTCATCAAGGAAATTGAAAGGGAAGCAAGGCTTCCAAATTCATTTCTGGAAGCAAGTGTTACTTTGATTCCAAAACCAGGGAAAGACCCAACCCAAAAAGAGAACTACAGGCCAATCTCCCTAATGAACATAGATGCAAAAATCCTCAACAAGATACTGGCAAACTGAATACAGAGGGTCATCAAGAAGATCATACACCCTGACCAAGTTGGATTTATCCCAGGGATGCAAGGATGATTCATAAATCAATAAATGTAATACACTATATTAACAGAGTCAACAACAAAAACCATATGATCATCTCAATAGATGCAGAAAAGGCATTTGACAAAATCCAACACCCACTCATGATAAAAACACTACAGAAAATTGGCATAGAAGGTCTTTATCTCAACCTGATTAAGGCTATTTATGAAAAACCAACAGCCAATATCATACTAAATGGTCAAAAACTGAAAACTTTCACGCTAAAATCAGGAACAAGACAAGGAAGCCCACTATCACCACTCCTGTTCAATATAGTTCTGGAAACATTAGCCATAGCAATTAGAAAAGAGAAAGAAATAAAAGGAATAGAGATAGGAAAGAAAGAAGTTAAACTGTCATTATTTGCTGATGACATGATACTTTACATGGAAGACCCAAAAAACTCGGCCAAAAGACTTCTAGACCTAATTGACAGATTCAGTAGAGTAGCTGGATATAAGGTCAACACTCAAAAAACAATAGCCTTCTTATACACAAATAACAGATTCACTGAGAGAGAAATTAGGGAAACAATTCCATTTACAGTAGCATCCAAAAAATGAAATATCTAGGAATCAACTTAACAAAGGAAGCAAAAGACCTCTACACTGAAAACTATAGCACTCTGAAAAAGGAGATCAAGGAGGATATAAGAAAATGGAAAGACATCCCTTGTTCCTGGGTAGGAAGAACCAATATAGTGAAAATGGCCATACTTCCAAAACTACTATATAGATTTAATGCAATGCCAATTGAAATTCCAGCAATATACTTCACAGAACTAGAGAAAACAATCCAAAAATTCATTTGGAACCAGAAGAGATCTAGAATAGTAAAAGCAATTCTAGGCAACAGAGACATGGTTGGGGGTATCACAATACCCAACTTGAAACTATAATACCAAAGAACTGTGATTAAAAACAGCATGGTACTGGCAAAGAAACAGACCCAAGAATCAGTGGAATAGATTAGAAGATGCAGAAACAACTTCAGACATACTCAGCCACCTCATCTTTGACAAAGGAGCCAACCACCCTCATTGGAGGAAAGATAGCCTATTTAATAAATGGTGTTGGAAAAACTGGATTTCAACCTGCCAAAGATTAAAACTAGACCCACACCTATCACCATGCACTAAACTAAGATCAAAGTGGATTAAAGATCTAAATATTAAGACAGAAACACTAAACTTGCTGGAAGATAAGTTAGGTAGAACTCTTGAAGACATTGGCATAGGAAAAGACTTTATGAACAAAATCTCAGTAGCACAGGAACTAGCAGAAAGAATCAACAACTGGGATCTCATCTTATTAAAAAGCTTCTGCACTGCAGAAACCACCAGTAGAGCTAACAGACAACCTACAATGTGGGAAAAAAATTTTAGCACCTGTACCTCAGACAAAGGTCTACTATCAAGAATATATAAAGAATTTTAAAAAATCAGACCCCCCAAATTCAAAGACCCAATTCAAAAATGGACAGCTGAAATGAACAGACATTTCTCAGAGAAAGAAGTAAAAGCAACAAATAAATATATGAAAAAATGTTCAACATCACTGGTCATTCAAGAGATGCAGATGAAAACAACACTGAGATTCCACCTCACCACAGAAAGAATGGCTGCTATCAAGAAATCAACCAATAACAAATGCTGGCAGGGGTGTGGGGAGAAAGGAACCCTTCTCCGTTTTTGGTGGGAGTGCAGACTGGTGCAACCACTGTGGAAATCATTATGGAGATACCTCAAAGAACTAGGGCTAGAGGTCCCATTTGACCCAGCTATTCCCCTGCTGGGTATCTTCCCGAAAGAATTAAAAGAATCATACCACAGCGATATATGTGCACCCATGTTTATAGCGGCACAGTTCATAAGAGCTAAAGCTTGGAAATAGCCCAAGTGCCCATCAAGTGGAACCTGGATAAAGAAGATGTGGTTTTTTAATAAAATGGAGTACTACTCAGCCATAAAGAATGAGAAAATAGAGACATTTATAGCTAAATGGATGTGTATCGAGGCCATACTCTTAAGTGAAATAAATAGGACACACATGTGTAAATACCGAATAATTTCTCTAGTGTGAGAAACTGAAAGTGTAAATAAGGATTAAAATGATTAAAATAAATAATTAATAATTTGAAATAGGAAAAGGTCCAAAGGGGTAGGGGTGGTAGGAGGGGAAGTGGAAAGGAAAGAAGGGAAAGGAAAAATTATGAGAAAGGAAAAAAAAAAAGGAAATGAAATCTATGTAAATAGGGAAGTGTGGAGAGGGTAAAGGGCACACAGGTAATGGGGAAAAAGATAAGAACCAAGATACATCATGTACAGGTAGAAGCACCCAATGATAAATATAAATGTATTGTATACCTAAAATGTACCAATAAAAGAATTTTTTAAAAAGAAAACAATACTAGCCTTCTAGGTCTGCTATGCTTAATGCTCTCTCTATAAATGAGGACCTGCAAGATTTTAATAAGGACTAGCAATAATGACTGCAAAATCCTGGAGATAGGACAGGATCAATACATATCACATATCATCATTGTTATTTCTTATTGTTGTTATTTCACTTGCAAATAAGGAGATTGAACATGTTATATCTTGAGGCCCTTATCAGCTTTAAAAGAATATGATATAAGGGAAAACATGGAATCAAAGTCTTTGTTAATAGGGAAGGGTGGAGGGGGTGAAGGAAGGGCAGGGGAATGGGGAAAAAATAAGAACTAAGATACTCATGTAAAGGTACAAGATCCCAATGAGGAATATAACTGTATTGTACACCTAAAATGTACCAATAAAATAATAAAATGAACATCTTTTATGTTCTGACTTAAAAAAAAGAATATGATATAACAAAGATTTTAAGCCGAAAGATATCTTGAAGATAATCTCCTCTGGATCCATTTTTTTATTGTATACAACAAACCACCCCAAAATTCAAAGGCTTCAAACAATTTTTATTTGTTAGCTTATGATTTTGTTGGGTAGTCATGTAGACTGAGCTCACAGCTCAGTTATCTGGCTGGGAGTTGGACCCTCCTCAATTGGGTCTAGTAGTCTGGGGGTCGCCTGGGTCTGGATAGTCTAAGATGGTTTTGTTCACATGTCTAACAGTGGAGACTGCTGTCAGCTGGACTTCTCTCTGTGTATGTTCTCACTCTCATAGACACTAGCCCAGGCTTCTTTATACATTGGCCTCAAGATTCCAAGAGGGAAAAAGCAGAAGCTGTAAAATTTCTAGAGGCCTGTGCTCAGAAGTCTCACAATTTAACTTCCATCATTTTCTGTCGGTCTAAACAAGCAGATTCCAGAGACAATGAAAGAGACCCTATCTCTTGGTGGAGCAAAGCAAAGTCACATTGCAAAGGAGTGCACCTTTAGGTAGGAGAGGAATTGTGGAAACCTTCTTTGCAAGCAGTCTAGTACATTACCCAGCACTTGTTTGCAAATGAGGCAAATAAAGCCAAGAATGTTAAATATTTGGCCAAGATCACCAGCTAGAACCTCACCCTAGTCCTGTGCTCTTTCTGCTGTCTGAAAGTAGCTCAAGAATGGGCCAGAGTTTGATTAACAGGGAGCAGAGAGATTGGGCCCAAAAGGCGGGGGAAGGGTAAAGACACAACTATCATTTACTGAGCACATTCTCAATGGTTAGTACATAATTAGTCACAGAAATAAAGATAAGGACAAAGACTTGCTCTGAATAAGGACAAACAGAAAGATGACTAGTAAAGACACAGTTGGGAAGATGAAGTGGAGAAGGAGACAGGATTCATAGCTGGAGACTGTAAAAAATAATTCAGGAAGAGGAAGCTAAGAGGAGTAATGTGTTCAGGAGGTCCTGGGATGGAATCCTAAGCACCGTGGGGCAGAGTGAAATTCTTATGAATAAAGGGCATTTGAACTTGGAACTGAGGGCTCAACCCAGCAAGAAAAGGCCTGACTTAATGTAGTCAAGTTGACCAGCCTGGGGGCAAAACAAATCAAAATTGCAGACAACAGTGCCTTGTGATATGTTGAGTCAAGCTGGACTAATTAAGCAGACATGCTGTGTACTAATAATTTACTTATATGTGTGTCATTTATAATCCTGACATTCTTCTCATTGGCTGAGGTGAACTGTATGCTAATTGGCTAGCTAAGGAAATAACAAACCAACACAGGTAAGGAAAAGCCTGCACTGGCTGGTTAGGAGCTTGATTGAATCCCATTTACAAACAAATGTCGACTCTGTGAGACTGAGGACAGCTGAGTTATAAAAACACTGTCCACAGTATTTACTTTTGGGTTCAGAACTTTTTCTTGCTAATGTCAAACTTACTTGATATTTAATGTTTTAAGTAAATTAACAAGTTGAAACCACACCAATTTTATAACTACTGTGTTCTTTTTAGTACAAGAAGCTCAGTTGACCATCATAATTTGCAAATTGTATTTTATTATATGCAATCTCTTGGATATGTAAGGTTATGAAGACAAGTGATAGTATCCCAGAGAGTTTGGGCTTTTATGTGATTCATGGTTTCTCTTCCTGGGTCATCCTTACTTCAAAAGCCAGAACTATTTCCATTTTGCTTCTTTAGTAATAGTAAACACAATGCCATTTTGACAACAAAAACTTTGAGTTTTCTGGCTATTGACTGCTTATGTTCATTCGCTGTCTTGACAGCTATCTCCAGGATCATCCTTGAAATATTTGTGCTTTAAATACTGTAAGACCGAGGGCCTTACCAAACGCTCTGAGGAGCTGACTGCAGCAAAGAACATCCGGGAAGGAACACACCGGACAAGTTGGAAAATAAAACAGACCTTTATTAGTCTGGCCAGATGGCACTCCCAAAGCAAAATAGCTTAGAGAGGCAACTGGCTCAGAGTCTGAGGCTGTTCTTATAGGGGTATGAGGGGAAAGTTAACATATAGAATTAAAGAAAAGGGGACAAAGGTTAGTGGTCGACTGTCATGTATTGATGGTCAGCAGACATTTGCAGCTTGTTCTATAGATTGTGGTGTCCGGAACATCAGTTCCGGGCAAACAAGGAGTTGAGTAGTTTACTTTGGGACTTTAGGTCTGTTACAGATTTTATCTAGTGTCCCAAAACTAACAAGCATCTTTATCCATTAACTCACATTTAATCACAATGGGGCTGGAGAAAAGGAACAAAGGTTATGCAGTCCCACAATACTACTGAATTTCTTCAAAAGTTTGCCCTCTTCACGTATCCACATGTTTATTACTGTCTGAATTTCATTTCTTATTGCCTTCCAGAAACAAATATTACCATAAACACACATACAGATTAATTATGTTTTATCTCCTCTAACCCTAACTAGAATGAGGTTTATAAGGCCTGACATTCAAAGTTTAATCAAAATAAAAGGAAAAAACCTGGGTGAAATATTTAAAACATATAAGAAAAATACTGTGCCCAGGGATTTAGCTCAGTGGTTCCACCACCTGCCTCACAAGCACGAGGTCCCAAGTTTGATCTCTGGTACCAAAAAAGAAAAAAAAAAAAAAAGAAAAATACTGTTACTATTTTACATGGAATACATTTCATTCCAATGAAAAATTTAGAACTTAAAAAAGCATGCAATTGCCAAACCACAAACATAATTACTAAACAAACATATGGGAAAGTGTTCAAACCTCCATAGTTATCGAAGAAATGTAGCATATTTTATTAAATAAAACAAAACTCAAAAGAAAAATAATTGCTGACAATTATAGGCACAGTACCATTAAAATATTAAATTAGGAAAATAAATATACTTGAAACAATAACTAGCCTTCCAAAGATGCCTCAGGTAATCTTACACATTGCTAGCATGAGTAATATTGGTACAACCCTTTTGAAAAGTATTTGGTAGTACACCCAAGGATTTAGCTCAGTGGTTCTGCTGCCTGCCTCGAAAGCACAAGGTCCCAAGTTCGATCCCCAATACCAAAAAATAAAAAGAAAGAAAAGTATTTGGTAGTATGTATAAAGAATCACAAAAAATACTTTGACATTTTGACCCAATCATTCTGAAAATATACATGATATTCATCTCAGCAAAATTTATAAGGGAAAAATCTCAATCTCCTGCACTGGGAGAATAGGAAATAAATGATGCAAAACATACTGACTTGAATATTACACATATATTTAATAATTACTCTGAAGATGAATAATGTTACAAGTATTTTGATAAAATGTTTATTTTAAAATTATATATGCATGATCTCCATTAATGGCATCTTCTATGCACTCATGTAAATCAGAAATCTAGCCATCTTCCTTGATATGTCTCTACCTCTGATTCCCAAAGTTACTCTATCACAATGAACACCTCAGGATAATAAGTCATTCTGAAGACTTTCTACTTTTCTCCATCTTCACCACCATCATCCTGGTCCAAGTAAACACTTCTCTTTCGTAGACCCTACAAGTAATCCTGACTGGTCTCCTGTGCCCCAGTGGAATCTACTCTCTACTTGTAGTTAGGATGATCCATTAAAAATGCCAATCTGCGCCGCCTGCCTCGCAAGCGAAAGGACCCGAGTTCGATCGCCGGTACCAAAAAAAAAAAAAAAAAAAAAAAACCAAAAATGCCAATCTGATGTGTCACACCTCTAATGCTTTCTAACTGCTTCACGACAAACACCAAACCACTTCACCTGACCTCTGATGCTGTGTAGTTGAGCAGCTGCCTCTTTCCTCTTCCCTGTGGTTAGTCTTCCTCTCCACTGCCACACTCCAGACACACGGCTGTTGCTCTACAGCTGATATTCTTTGCCCAGGAAGCTCTCTCCAGGGATAGCCTGTTTACTACCTTTTGCCTAATTCTTCATCTTTCATCCTTCCACCCCTGTCATCTTCTCAAGGAATCTTTTTTTTGTTTTACCAGCAATCGAACTCACAACCTTGCACTTGCAAGGCAAGTGCAGTTCTCAAGGAATCTTCACTGCTGCTTCAGACCAGATCCGATTCTTACAGGCTTTCATAGCGCCTGTTTACTTTTTTGTTTATTGCTTCCCTTACACACATCCACACTCCCACCCAAGAAGAATTTAAATTCCATGAGAGCAAGGACTTAACTTGCTCATTACTTTTTACCCAGAATTCAAATGTGTGTTGAATGAATAAATCACACAGCGCTACAGTAAGTCCCTGACTTATGAATGAGTTCCATTCCGGGAGAACATTTGTGTTTTTTGTTTTTTGTTTTTTGTTTTTTTGGTACCGGGGATCGAACTCGGGTCCTTGCACTTGCGTAGCAGGTGGCGAAACCACTGAGCTAAATCCCCGACCCGGGGAGAACATTTGTAAGTCAGGTTCGTTCATAAGTTCAACAAAGTGAGTCTTATACACCTTTGACACAAATATATGATGTAAAGCATAAAAAACCAAACACACACACAAATATAGTAAGTCCCTGGTTGTACTGTACTACTGTACACAATCACACTGTACAGTAAGCACACAACAGCACAACTGTGACAATGTCTAGCAGACATGTGAGCTACTTCCGCAATTTGTTCCCATCTACAAATGTTCCTAATGTGAGGTCTGTTCCTATCTGAAAGTTCAAAATTCAAATATTCATAAGTCAGGGACTTACTGTATTGGTTACCTAACATCTGTATTGTTATTGGATTCATGTTGCTTTCTCCTATTAGACTAGGGTAGACCCATGTCTTCCTGGCTCACTTGTTTCCAGTATCTGAACCATAGGAGGCCTTCCACCAATGTGTACTGAATAAATTTTATCATAACTACATAAAAAATACACGAGAAAAATTAAAATGAAAACATAGTGGTGGTTGTATTAGGATTGTAAAAGTCAGTTTTTTCCTCTATAAATAATATTAATATTAAAAATTACAATATAAATAATTCACAATTAAACAAGAAATAGCTCTGTGTATTATAGGACATATGTAACAAAAAAGCTAAACTTAAAAATGACTGTTTTTAATTGTTTCACATGTTTTCCTTATTCTCTAGTGTTGCCATGTCATTACATCATTTTACATAGCTGTTACAGATACAACGCTGAATTTTGTTTTTCCTGTTTCATGTTATATCATGCATATTTTTCCCAGGATTCTGCATATTATCTGCACAATTATGGTTAGCAACTATGTGATGTTCTTTTAAATTTGTGTACTTGGGGAATACTTATTTCTATAAGATATATTTCCTGGAATAGAATTCAGTGTATAAGCATTCACAGGAAAATACAGATTTCTGACTTTACTGGCCACAAGATGACAAAGAAACAGGTAATAATGGATATGTATGCAAGCATAGAATGCGTGGTTGATGTAGAGTTAGTGAGCTGTGATTATTTTTAATAGAGAGTCCATGTTACATCAAGCCTGTAAGGAAAAAAACTTATGTTTGTATTGAGTGTTCCTAAGTCAGGTAGCTTGACTGCCTTCTGAAATAAGATGGATACTTGGAGAAGCAGTGAGGTGGGGGATATTGACTTTCTGGGGAGTTAACAATTAGCGAGGTTTCCCAGAGAGTAGAGGTCATGCACAAATGTGGGATATTAGTTAGTGAGGTGATACTGGTTCTAACTTATTAGCTGCTCTATAAATGACATAATTTATGAACTTAGGTAAATCAGAAATCTAAGAGTCCTCTTCTGCCCTTAATCCTAAAGTCACTTCAAAACAGTGGACACTTGAGAGTCATTTTTATTCTCTAAATTGTGCTGAACTTTTTCTACTGTTCTTAGGTTCACCACCCTCATCCTGGAACAAGCAAACTCTTCTTTCTCCTAGACCTTACAAATAATCCTGACAGGTCTCCAGTCCATCCCCCAAGATACCCTGTTGTTTGTGAGAATTTCCCCTACTCAGGAGAAACATTAGGGACACAAGACTCTGACTCCCCTTCATTTGGTCAGTTAGAAGTAGATACCAGGGTTCTCTTTGTTCTGTTAGTAAGGGATGTAAAATAGACAGAAGTGGCCATGTGTCAGAGGGTGGCCATGGCAAAGGAGGAGGCACCAGTGCAGATTCTGTAGGCTGAACATACTGATTGCTGCCTAATGCTTTTTGAAATACATGTCTGGGCAGGATGACCTCTGGCTTCCTTCTTGAATATTTTCATGAAAACAGAAGTATCATAGCCCCAGGCAGGAAGATGAGTTATAGCCATCTCAGTTCATTGCCTTTAACCCTAGAGTGGCCATGCTGCAGACAGTTTGCTTACCATTTTCCTTGCAATACAAAGAGCCTAACACTTGAGCTTTACAGCAGACCCTAGATAAAGAATTATATCTGCTAAGTAAGCCATCAGAACTGAGCAAGCTTAGTGTTTTCATCAGTACTATAAGAAAGCAACCACTGTATGTTACCCCCAGCCTCACCTTGTTATCATGTTCTTTAAACATCCCTTTCTGCTCTTTTGCCTCCATCCAGGGACATGTCCTTCTGGGTGATGCACCTCTCATTTCCAAACAGTTCTGGATTTCCTCTTGAAATTGAGCAAAATTATCTACTTTGAAAAAAATAATAAATCACAGTTGGTTGAGTTAATTGAGGACTTAAAGCAGCATTTCATCTGAGAGAGGCCTAAGTAGGAACAAGTAAAAGAAAAGGAGAAAAAAAGGCACGGCAGGGTTTCAGGCCTGGTATTCTGAAAGTGTCAGATGGACACACTTGTGTTCTGGATGGCCTTTCCTGTGGATCTCAAATTTCACTGACCCATATAACGTAAGCCTTAACTTTGCAATCATTCATGAGCTTTTGTGTCTTTGTTTAAAGAACTCCATTATCTAAGACCATTACATGCAACAATGTCTTTTCTGCATGTTAGCTTTTATCTTTGACCACTGGGTAGATAAGTAAAAATCCCAACTCTTGTATCCACTGTTCAATTCTGTCTGCATGGGGCCTAAATAAACATTTAATTGATGAACAGTACTCATTCAGTAAACATTTAATGGATTAATGAATGAGTAATCCAAAGAATACTCTGGTTTCTACATGTCATTAGAACATCTATCATTTAGTTGCATTATTAGGTCAGGTTTAGTACATTGCCCAACTGGGTTTGTTGTCATTGACTTGATGATTATTTTAACTACTGGCAAAAAGTTTTAGGTTATTATTGTATACAGAATCCACCTAAAATATATACACAGTGGTTAAAAGGAAATTCTGACTGAAGCCAATTTTTTCCTAGTTTATGCTGTTTATGCTGTTCTTCCATCAAGTAAAGTTTAGCCACTCTCATGAGCTTGTACTAGATAGGAATGAATTTGAAGAATGCATTGATACTTTTGTTTTATTTCAGCAAACTTCAGAAGACAAAGAGGGATATCAGATGGCTTCAAGGAGTGACTGGTGAATGGTTTGAAGAAATTCAAAGAAAAAAGTTTTGCAATGAAACAGATGTTAGTCAAATGTTCAAACAACCACTGATGTACAGGCTAAGGAAGGAGATGGCAAAAAAGGGTGAGAAAATTTAATTTAGATTTAAAATTTTTTTCTTTAACTTGTGGAATACCCGGGTAGATAATGATTCAGGGGGTCTCTAGTTTAAACAATCCATATTTAGGACAATTATAAGGCACAAAAATTTTATAACATAATATGCACCTCAAAGAGTGAAATGAAATTTTACTGAAATAATCTCTTAGGGGGTATGTTTTTAGAATCAGGAAAAATAAAATAGTGTTTAAAAATGTAAAATTGGTAGCAGAAAAAAGGCCTGGTTTCATATTGCCATTTGGTTTCTATGCCTGAGTCTTTTCACGTTACTGATTCTCTATAAACCTCAATTTTCTAATCTCTAAATAAAATATAATACCCACCACATAGCATGGTTCTGAGAATTCAGTAAAACAATGTGTATGAAATATTAACCTGCAGCATAGTAATTTGAAACACTTAAGTGACATAGTGATGAAAAAGGAGGGGGAAGCAGAGAAGAGGGGTGCAGAAGGGGGACAGTAAATGTGGAAGGAGTTGCTGTCCTTCTGGAGCTTTGGTAAACCCCATAGATGAGTTTTAATAAATGCCTTCTATGGACATTCTCACTGTGTGACTATCAGCATATTACTTCACTTCACCAATTATTTTAATCTATAAGGATGGCAAACCCTGCTTTCACAGGAACATTGTGAAAACAACAAAGTACATGAGAAATTATAAACTATGCAAACAATACAGTAACTTTTTTGATAGTCATGTTTTTGCATATGTTACTAACAGTAGTAATATCATGAAACATCTAACAATATTTCTAAATTTATTATATTAACAATATCGTGCAACTACCATACTAGACTATCTAAAAAGATTCAGAGTTCAGATTTTTAGATTAGCCCTAATATGCAATAATGACTTGGCCCTCACTTTGAATTCATTTACCATTTATAAAATCAGCATATCTAAGTATAATATGTATTATGATCTTTGTATATGTGGACAGTGTCTTCAAATTTTTAGTACTCATATATTAAAGAAAGTTTTGTGTTATTATCTGTTTCTTTTGTAAGAATCTTTTTAGTTTATGTATTGTACTCTTAAGTAACTACTTTTAAGATAACAATACAGTGTATTAACTATTATTATTTTGTTATGAAATTTTATTTTTGCATAACAGAAAAATAAAGACAAAAAACAAAGTTACCTATACAAATATAATACATATGTGTTATAAGTATTATCTTATATAAACCATCTATATTATAAATACATATATACTGAGATAGATTTTGGGAAGGAAGAAAGAATCCTGTAAATTGTTTAATTTCCTTTACTTTCTTTGACATAAAAGAGTTACATAGTACTGGTCCCCATGGTTTTAAAGTGGTAGAAATAAAAATTTCTGAAAGATAGGTTGGTTCAGCAAGGTGAGAATTGCCTGGGTCCCCTGGCTGGCTTGCATGTGTGTTGGACATCCATGGGGAGACAGCTGGTGGGAAGCAAGGGATCATCTACAGAATTATGATCCATGGTACACACTGAAAGATACAGTATGGACACCAGTGGGGATTTCCTCGGCTCAGCAGACCCATCAGGGGCACAGGATTCTGATAGGGAGCTTTGTCTGCCCTTCCTTCTCAAGATCTTCTGGGTGGATACGTCTTCTGTTTCTGGACTGCACAGAGGGAGAGAGGGAAGCGAGAGCCAAGGTTCATTCTTTCAAGTATGTTTATCTGGAAAAATCTTAATGATGCAAAAATTTTACAATTTTTTTTTAGATCCTATGGAATTACAAACATCAAGATCTAATAATGTAACTAATCGAAAAACCCCAACATCTGTTCCTTCTCAGCTGAGCTTCAGATCATCATTCACTTCCCTGTTTTCATTCAGAAAACCTGGGAGAGACTCTTTAAAGCTTCAATCACTGGGACAGAAAGGGTGAGTTAAATTCAGATCATGTGACAGCTTCTTTGTCATCTGACAGTAGAGGCCGATTGCCAGTTTTGTGTTCAGAATGCTTTATGTTTCTTCTTAGAATTTCAATTCAGACAGTAACAAAGGAAACAGGGCTTAGCTCGCATAGTGGCAAAGTTCTTGGGAAACTGAAACTTGATTCACCTCAACTCCCAAATTTTAACCAGCTACAGATGTACTTGGTGCATAATGGGTTAAGTATTGGGAAATAGTTATTAGCAATTGTTCCACAGCTCCAAGAGAAAGCATAGTCTCTTCTTGAGCTGGAAAGATCCATTTAAATCAAAGCTACACCTTTAGGGAATATGTGTGTCCTTGGTCATAAAGGAGTTGGATTTGGACCAGATGAAAGTAAATATAAGAAAAAGAGTAGAAAAAAACAGAATTCTAAAACATAGAAGAAAAAGCATGTTGGTTACCAGAAATATTGACAGCAGCCATTCCCATGTGGTTGTCCAGAATTTAAATATAAGTTGAAGTGGAGAAAGTTTTTGGAACACTGGAGGCATGGTACCAGATGGTTCCTGGTTTAGAACCACATAATCAGTTTACCTGAACTCATAATGTCAGATTGCTTTGAGAAAAACAAGCAAGACTATGCTGATGGGTGTTTGAGCTGATTACTAAATATTTTCCTCAAGTCTTCCCTGTCTTCCCGGTTGCAAAAGCTTCCCACCCTCTCAAGGTGTTGGCTTGGCACGTGATGCATTCTGCGTGCCGTCACACCATTAGTGCATTGCAGTGTTAAATAAAAAGTGTTGGAGGTCACTGTTGCCGAAAAGCAAGAGGCAGAGCGTGTGATGAGGCACCCAGGCTTAGCAGAAGACTGTCTTCCTCTCTTGGGTGGATGAAAGAATTTTTACTTTCAGCTTTATCCTGGGGCTCTTTTTGTCTGATGAGATCATGAAGAGTTGAGCAAAATGTAGATTTACATGACTGTCCTTGCCAGAGTCACTTGTCAGGAAACACTCTTCTAATAGGTGAGTTGCCTTTCTTTGTAAAAATGTTTAAGATATTAGTAATTCTGTCATTTGGGGAATTTGAAATTGAAGAGTATTTCCTACATAGAAAATATTTTTTTAAAGAGAAGTGAATATTGGCGCCAGGGATTTACCTCAGTGGTTCCGCCGCCTGCCCCCCAAGCGCAAGAACCGGAGTTCGATCCCCGGTACCAAAAAAAAAAAAAAGAGAGAGAGAAAAGAATATTCCCAGTTTGTGGTATTGCTAGGATTTATAATGTAATTTGTATTAAAAGTGATTTTCTTTACAGCAGAGATCAATATAGACTCATAATCTAACATTAATAAACTAGGAAAAGTTAAGAAACCTGTTAATTCCAGGTGCAAGTTATTTCCAAGGTCATATTGCAAGTTCCTGCATTATGTGTTTTGGCTGTAGGTCAGATTGGAAAAAAAAATTAAAACTTGCAAAATTCTGTTTAGCAAATATTCTTTGATACTTATGAGTTATTCTCTTTTAAACAAACTGAAACATACAACACAGCATGCAGAAGTGAAACTAATTCATTATTTCATTAAGTAAATTTCACAAGTGTCCAGCAGTTTTCAGAATTTATTATCTTTAAATATATTTTACTTGGTGGAAGGGTGAATTTTTCTATTTTATTATTAGTTGGTGTTGTTAATCTCTTGCTGTGCCTAATTTATAAATTAAACTGTCATAGGTATGTATGTTTAGAGAAAAACATAATATATAAGGTTTTGGTTTTACTCGTGGTTTCTGGCATCCAACGGGATCTTGGAATGTGTCTCCCTTCCCTAGGATATGGGGAAATTATAGTATATAGTATCCTGAAGCTTTGATTTCCTGCTTTCAATAGATAAAAACCCATGGGAATACCATGACCTTGTGAATTTATTAAAAGGCAAAAAGATTCACGCATGATTTCTTCCTCCTCCCATCCTTATACTATACTCAAATTATCCCATTAAGGGTTTAATGCTATTTGTGAATGATTGGCCTGACCCAAACTCCAGGAAACAAGAAAACTATTTTCCATTTGTGTTTTTTGTATTGCTCACCAAAAAAACCTCAAGAAAAGTCTACATATATGGCCTCTAGCTTTCTTCCCTCCCTAACATTTTACTGTAGGTGATGTTTCCTCACATCATCTTATGGGTTAGCTGGTAGATATAACCTATGGCTCCACCACTGAATTTCAGTAATTTATGTCTCACACATTCCCTCCCTGTAGTTCAGAAAATATCCAGTAATGTACAGCATGAGCTTATAGATGCAATCTTTGTGGCTGCGAAGTAGAACTGCATATTTCCTTTCTGGGTCCAAGCCCTAGTTATTCCAGGGTTGCCCTCCTCCCACCACAAAGAGGTGATGTGCCTTGCTGTTCTCTGGCCTGTGTTCCAACATGCTCCACTGGGAAGCCTCTCCCTCAAGGGAGCCATTCACCCTGATATGCACACCTTCTCCAAGCTGTGCAGCCACATGCCACTGGTTGTTAATGGTAATTTTAGGGATGTATATCTCTTTCCTTAACTCCTTCCCTTGTGATAGTCCCCAGCCTAGGCAAAGTGAAAGTACAAGAAAACGAATTCATAAGGCACATGAATAGCATGTACAATTAAACTTAAAGTCCTATTTCCTTTGAGGATTATCACAAGGCTTAACATATGGTGTTTCTCACTACATAGTTGTGACAAGAGTGACAACTACCATCTTGGAGTAAGAGTATGCATGCACCATATCCTGTTCCTTTAAAATGATTTCTTCCCTTCATATGCAAAGAGCAGAGCACTTTGGTGATCCACCTAGCTGCTCTTCAGGCATGCCCCAATTTGCCTGATACACAGGGTGTGAACAGCTGCAGCCTCCCTCACGCAAGCAGAAAGTCAAATTCCATTTTGGAAAGTTCAAAACCAGATCATATATTTCTCCTTGATTCATATTCTCTCTCTCTCTCTCTCTCTCTCTCTCTCTCTCTCTCTCTCTCTCTCTCTCTCTGTGTGTGTGTGTGTGTGTGTGTGTGTGTGTGTGTGTTTTCATTGTTGATTTTTCAATAGAAAAGTGACATAATCAGATTTTCATTTTAGAAAGATAACTTCAACTCATTGGTTTTCAATCAGGGGCAATTTTGTGCCCTAAAGGACATTCGACAATGTTTTAAAATGTTTTTGTTTTTCACAAATGAAGTGGGGATAGAGGCCAGAAATACTTATAACATCCTACAATGCACAGAACAGATGCCTACAAAAAGAAAGAAATGTCAACAGTGCTGAGACTGAAGACCTGCTCTCCATCTTTAGCCCAGGAAGATTTGAGGGAGCAAAATTTAAGTCAGAAAGACCAGGTAAGAGGCTGCTGAGATAGGGAAGACAAAAATGTGCACATAGAGCCAAGCATGATGGCACATGCCTGTAATCCCAGAAGTATGGCAAGCTAAAGCAGGAAGATTGCAAGTTCCAGTCCAGCCTGGGCAACACAGCAACTTACCAAGACCCTGTCTCAAAATAAGAAATTTAAAGAGGGCCAGACTGGGAATGTAGTACAATTCAAAGGCCCTGGATTCAGTTCCCAGTACTGAAAAAAAAGAGAGATTTGTGCAAAATTAGAATGCTGAATCACAAGAACCTAGCAATTGGATATGATGAATGAGGAAGAAAAAGGATAGGAGAAGAACCTTCTTCCACCCTGTCTTGGGAAAGTAGGTGAATAATCATAAGTTCACAGGAAGAACAGATGTGATGAGAATAATTCATTTAACCAACAAAACTGCATAAGAATACACAAGAAGCACAAGGACAAAACAGGCCTTGCCTTCAGTCTGGCTTCAGTCTTATGTGGGCACCAAAAAGGACATAGAGAAGCATGAGAGAATAATACTGCAATGAAGAAGATCTGCATGCCATGGGGACTCATATGAAGTGTCTATATCTTAGACCAAGTCCTGGTAAGTCTCCTGGAGAAAATGACATTTATAATGATTCTTCAAGCATGAGACAGTTATCCAGGCAAAGAGCTGGTAAGAAAGTGTTTCAGGCCAAGAAACAATATATGCAGAAACTCAGATGTCTATCAAATTCCCTCTGGCAGATGAGACATAGGAAAGTGAGATTTGAGGCAGGAAAGTATGCAGGGATTAGATCATGGAGGGGCTTAAGAATGCACAAAAGAATTTCAATGTTCACCCAAGAGCATGCAGAAGTCTGTAGGAAAGTGGCATAATTCTGATTGTACTGATCATTCTGGCTAAAGTTTAGAGAATGGATTGGATTGGGACAAAAGTGGAAATTGAAGGACAGTTGGGGACTATTGCAGTCAAAAGGACAAGATGATAAAAGTCTTAGCTAGGGTAAAGGTAGGGAGATGTGGCGATGAGGATGGATTTGAGAGGGATTTCTGGGTTGAGTCAATAGGATCTGTTGACTGGATTGGAAGGAGTGAGATAGAAGGAAGATGTTGAGTCCATTTCAGACTTGAAAGATCGAAATTGTTTGTGGTCATCCACATGGAACTTCTTGGTGGAAAAATGTATTCCACCAACACTTGGGGAAAATTACCCAGGATTCTGGTTAGAAAAGAATATTCTTAAACCCTATCCTACTATATTACATGGGAAGTTCTGAATGGTATCTGCAAAGATTATGGAAAGAAGAGAGAATGATGGAGACAGAATTAACTTGAGAAGTCTAGAGTACAGACCTCTAAGGAATGAAGTGTGTGGAAATGAGGTTGGATGAGGGCTCACGAGATAAAAGCCTTATGTCCTGATAAGATTTTATATACTTCCTTGTAAGATTTTTAGGCAGAGGATTGAAAAGCTCTAATTTGCATGTTACACAGATCTTCTATTAGTTGTGTGAAGGATGGGAGTCTGGAAGATAAATTGAAGGCGGAGAAGTGGAGATATTTGTTAGAGATCTCTAAAACATGGCAGTAATGGAACTTAGGAGTAAATACAGATGAGGCATCTTTGTAACCATTTAAAAGGCCAAGTCTTGGGAGTTTTTACCAGTATAACCTTCATGATACCACTAATGCTTTCATTCATTCTGCAAGCAGAAGTATTAGCATCAGAAACATAAATTAGCTTATGGAGGGCCTGGACTGGGTGCAGAGTCTCTGGGCTTCCAAGGCACCTGAGTCCTATCCACTCCTATCAAAGTCCACAGTGGTATACAGCCATGCACACCCTCAGGTGAGTGTGCACCCCTCCACTCACTGCATACCCTTGCACTTGGTGGTCCTCTGTACCAACTGTGTTTCAGGCATTGTCTAGTCCTTTAGCTGCATCTTCCACTCACCTGCCATTCTCAGAAACTTGCCCCTGCTGCCCTTACTGCAGATCAGATTGGGGGCCTGCTGAGCTGGTGAGAGTTGGGCTGTGGGGATGTGCTGTGAGGACTGCAGCCTCCCAGGGTTCTGAACAGAATCTGCACAACCTGGCATATACTCTTGGCTCCGGGCAAATTGCCTCACTTGCTGTTTCCCACCATCCTTGTGAAGCTTCTATCTCCAACCCTTTGCTCATGCTGTTCTTTAGCCTCTGTACCAGTTCTCTGCTACCTTCTCCCTTTTGCCTTCCCTGCTTATCCTCAGAAGTGCTTTCCCCTCTGCATTTTCAGTGCATCTTACTTATATCTCTCTCCTGACTTTATCAAATCTTGGCTTGTATTTTGTCTCTGTAGGTATCTAATCTTTCCTATTATTAAAAACTCTCAGAAAATCAGTCCCTACCTCAGTCATATTTGTTTCCTCTAAGAAGCTCAAAGTAGTCCATATGTATGTATGAGGACTCCAGACTTAATATTCATGAAGAGGAATAAAAATACGAGCATCACTATCCCCAAAACCAAAATCCATAATGCTCCAAGATCCAAAATTTTGAGTGCTGACATGACCCTACAAATGGAAACTTCTGTATCTGACTTCTCAAAAGGCAGGGACACTAAAAATGTTGTGTAAAATTTCCTTCAGATTATATGTATATGATGAATGAATGAACTTCTTGTCTAGATCTGGGTCCCATCCCCATGATGTCTCATTAGTTTTATGGCCATATTCTAATTTTTTAAAAAAACCAAAAAACCTGAAATTCAGAGCACCTTTGGTTCCAAGCTTTTCTGGCAAGGAATATTCAGCCTGTATTTAACTTCCAGATATTATTAATAGAGCTAGCACTTCATAGTAATGTGAAAAAATCCATAGTATTGATTTAAATTTTTGTTTAAAATCTGAGCTAAACTGAGCCAGGCATGGTGGTGCCTCCCTGTAATCCCAGCACTTGGCAGGCTGAGGCAGAAGATGGCTGTGAGTTCAAGGCTAGCCTGAGCTACATAGCAAGACCCTGTCTCAAAAAAAGAAATTTAAAAAATCTGAGCCAAACTACCAAATATATGTGGATATCTTTAAGATGTAAAATTATTTGGCCTCCAGATTTTATGCTTTCATGAATCCCAAAGCTTCTAGGGGTGTGAAAGAAGAACAGCTGTCCCTTGGCTCTTTTGACTGCTCCAACCTAGAGTCCCAATTTGTTGCATACTTTATTCCCCTTGCTGTTCTTTGATGGAAATGATCTGATTTCATAAAGAGCTCTGAGTCACTAGATCTATATTAATCCTGAATCAGAATTCAGGCAGAGTACATCTTGGCAGAAAATCAGAGATTTAAAAGATCAACATCTATCTCCATTTTGGGTTTAGGTCTTATAAATTTTTTACCTTCTCACTTAATTTTCGAGAAGCAACATAAATAGTAAAAGTATACTTGTTCATCTTTAAGATAATTTCATAACAAGTCAGGCATGTTTATAAAAATAATCACCCTGAAGTAATTTTATGGTGTTTGCTTTTTAAACAATTATGGATTAAGACTGGTCCTGACCTATTTGATCTTTAAAATAAAAATGTACAAAAATAGAAAACGTTTTCCGTTTGCAGGAAGAGTCAGTGTGCCATACTGGTGAAGGAGGGTTGTGGATTCAGGTAGCCTCTGCCCAAGTTCTACGCCATCTACTAATTGTGTTCCTTAAACTGTCCATTATGGTTTGTGTTTAGATGTCCCCTCAAAGCCTCATTCGGATGAGGTAGGACTTTCTTTTTCAGAGGTAGCTGAATCTGGAATGTGTGATGCTGGAGTTAAGGGCCTGTGATTACTAAACCACTTACTTGTTAGTGATTAGTTTGGTATCACTCTAATCCTGGTAACCTGAATAAGATAAAAGAAGCAGAAAGATCCTGTTAAACTCCCTTGTTGCCTTTGCTACCTTGTGTGTGCCATGTTGCTTCTCCCCTGTGATGTCTGTTTGCCATCCCTGTCTTGGAGCCTGCCGACTATGGACTGAAACCTCTACTAACTGTCAGCCAAATAAACCCCTTCCCCTTCAACTTTGGATGTCAGGTATTTTGTCTCAGCAAGGAGAGAAAAGTAACTAACACACTGTGTATTTTAATTTTCATATGCCTCCATTGTCTTATCTATAAAATGGGAGCAGACATAATATCCACCTTATTAGGAACAAAGTATCAAAGAGTTACCTGGCAGGAGAGCATGAGAACAGTGCCTATCACATAGTAAACACTCAACACATGTAATTATGTTGTTATTAGGTTTTTATGCTGTGTTCAAATACAAATCCACTCTTACAGAATTCTTCTTGGCTGCCTGAGTGGCAAAGATTTAAAATATTATTCTAAGCCATCATAGGAAATGGCTTCTGAAATTTTGTCCAACAATGCACTAACCAAGAAATGTCTTTCTAACAAAACATTAGAAATATATCTTATCAAGACATGAAAAATAAAAGTGCTGTTGATATTCCTCTGGGTAAAAGTCAAGCTCTTCAAAGAAATTATTTCAAATTCTGTCCACAGGTGTGATGGCCAGGAAGAACCTCCTGTGTCTGTGAGGGGAACCACTGTGGTAAGTAGCTAGAGAATTAAGATTATACTAAGAAATTCAGAATCTAGGCCACTGCGTTTCCTCTTGCATGGTGCCCACCCTCATACTGTAGGGTATATTTCTTTTCCCACTTTTATTTGGCCCAAACTCACTCTGGAGAGCTTGTTTCTTTTCCTACCTTTAATCAAACTTTGCTACAGAGAGAGAGAGAGAAAGAGAGAGAGAGAGAGAAATTCAGAATCTGTAAGCCCAGGTTGGCTGCCTATTTAAATAGGAATCCCATAGGCTTAGTTTTAAATTTACTTTAGAAGCTAAGACTGCTGCTTGGGAGTTTCATTCTCAGTTGTGGTGACTTCCAATTGGTTTTGGTACTGGAAGGCTCAAACACTAGGCTCTGCCAGGAAGGAGTGAGGCCACCATGTTTCCACTCATACCATTGGCAGTATCTCTGATAATGTACTGTGCATCCCTCCTGTACAGTCCTAAGGAGTTACACAGAGGAAAAGGAAGAAGAAGCCACAGGCAGTTTCATAAACTGGCATGAGTCTGGACTGGACCTTTTCCTCGCTGATATTCAAAAAGGAATATCAACTCAGATGTGAGGTGTGCTTGGCTGGAACATGTTTGCCTGAGGGGATTGACCCAGCATGACCTTCTCTCACCAAAGGCTTAAATTTAGATGTACCACCATGCTAACATGCTCATGAGATTGAGTCGCTTTCTAATTCTGCTTTTTCTGGGTCATAACTTCTGATCTATGCACACTTGTGTCTTTCTATATACTTGTGTATATACTTTCTATATACTTGTGTCATTTGGAAATGAAAGAAAGATAGGCTTTGGGAGCCATGCAAGAGTGGAGGAGGGGAGATGCATTTTTCAACTTTTTGTGGCTTTAATACCTAATTTCTCTCTCTCTTTCTCCCAGCCCCCTCACGGAATAGAATGCTTTTTGAGGAGTGCATATAAATAGAGAGGTTCTTTATATCAAAAACAAAAGTGGCCCTCCTTTCTTTTTTTTTTTTTCTTTTTTTTTTTCCTTAAGTTCTTTTGTTGGTACATGTTAGGTATATAATATGTTTACATTTATCATTGGGTGTTTGTACCTGTACATGATGTTTCTTTTTTGTGTGTGTATTAAATTCTTTTATTGGTACATTGTAGGTATACAACACAATTACATTTCTCATTGGGAATTGTACCTTTACATAATGCATCTTGGTTCTTATTTTTTTCCCACTCCTAGCCCTCCCTTCACACCTTCCACCATTCCGTATTTACAAAGACTTTATTTCCATTTTTTCCATTTCTCATCATTTTTTCCTTTCCCTTCTTTCTTTTCCCCTGCCCCTCCCACTACCCCTACCCCTTTGGACCTTTTCTTCCTATTTTACATTATTGATTATTCATTCTAATAATTGGTGCATTTTAGGTATACAATATAATGACATTCATCATTGGAAATTTGCACCTTTACATAGTTTCTCTTGGTTCTTATTTTTCACCCTTGCCCAGCCCTCCCTTCAACCCCTCCAGTCCTCCCTATTTACAAAGATTTTGTTCCTATTTTTCCATTTTCTCATAGTAATCCCATTCCCTTCTATCCTTTCCCCTACCCCTCCCACTTCCTTCCCCTTTGCCCCTTTTCTTCCTATTTCACATTACCTATTATACATTTCGTCCTTATTTACACTTTCAGTTTCTCACACCAGAGAAACTATTCTGTATTTACACATGTGTGTCCTATTTATTTCACTTAAGAGTATTGCCTCAATGTGCATCCACTTAGCTATAAATGTCTCCAATTTCTCATTTTTTATGGCTGAGTAGTACTCCATTTTATAAAAAAAAACCACATTTTCTTTATCCAGTCTCCAGTTGATGGGCATTTGGGCTGTTTCCAAGTTTTAGCTATTACAAACTGCGCTGCTATGAACATGGGTGCACATATATCACTGTGGTATGATTCTTTTAATTCTTTGGGGAATGCTGGTGGGAGTGTAGACTGATGTAACTACTGTGGAAATCAGTATGGAGATACCTCAAAGAACTAGGACTGGAAGTCCCATTTGACCCCGCTATTCCATTACATGATGTTTCTTGGTTCTTATTTTTTCCCCATTACCTGTGACCCTCCTTTCTTCTTCCTAGTAATGCCACTTTGTTTCTGGATAATAGGACTGAACCCTGTTTCTCTCCTTTATCCACTTCCACCTCAGTCATGACACTAGTACCAATGACTGCTAACTCTAACGGAGAATGTATTATAATACAAGTGCTTGACACCAATCATGTCATTTAACTGAAAAAAAAATCTATGAACTAGGTACTACCTACTTTCCTTCATTTTAAAGAGGAAGAAGCTAAAGTTTAGAAAATGTAAAGATCAGGCTGGGGATTTAGCTCAGTGGTTCCACCAACTGCCTTGCAAGCGCAAGGACCTGAGTTAGAGCCCCCGGTACCAAAAAAACAAAAACAGAAAATGTAAAGATCATGCTGAAGGTCTCAGTAGTAAATGGTAGAGTCAGGGTGAGAAAATCTGGGTTCCCATGACTTTACAGCTACAAGTCAATAAAGCCCGCACCTGGTCAGTCCTAAAGCCCTGGGTATGGACCCCAGTTAATTGCTATCTGCAGAGACTCCTATAACTGAGTGGAGACTGAAGAGTATGTCCTCCACATCCAACTTTGCTTCCTAAGAAGACAGGACTCTGGTCCAGAGTACTTGATTATCCTCTGCTGTTTGAGAGCCACAAGATCTGAAGCAAAAGAATTCACAGAAAAAGAAACATAAATGCCTAGAAGTTATAAAATGGTAAAGCTAATTTGGCATTCTTAGAATTGGAGAATCTAATCTGAGGATTAATAGATATCTTTCTTTGACACTCCTTTGAGCCCAGACTTCACTCCTGATTACCACTTTCCTTTATGTTCCTGCTCAAAGCATGCCAATCTAAAAGGAAAGAGCTGGGGAAATAAATGACTAAAGTCAGTGACTGTGGCCACCATTAGCACATACTATAAAAAGTGGGAGAGGGAAAATAATGAAAGGGCTATCTAAAACAGGAGTTCTGTGCGAGTTGTAGATTTCTATTATTTATTCACAGAAGTGTTGTCCTGTTAGCCCACAGGGAGTTGCAAATTGACAGATAATATCATGGGGATCCTGCCAAGATTGGAGGTGATGAACTTTCTATCACTTGGTTGCTACCTGGGTAGGAATGGTACAGAGGGATTCTAGTACATAAGAGTCATCCATACTACCTTATTGGATGACCTTCTGGTCAGAAACGAAGGCAGTTTGCTATTTAAACATTCATGAAAGCTTAAAAGAAGCAAAGGGTTTTCAGAAACATTAAATTTTATAGACCTAAATAGAGATCTTCTAGCTCAAGGTTTCTCTCAATTTCAGAACTATAGACATTTTGGGCTGAATAATTCTCTGTTGAGGGAAATAAATGTATATATTGTAAGATATTTAGCAGCATCCCTAACCTCTACCTACTAGATATCATTAGCTCACTTCCATCCAATTGTGACATTGAAAAATGTTTCCAGACATTGCTATTTGTTCTCTATGGAACAAGTGGCCTCTAATTGAGAACTATTTCCTTAAAGGTGAGGAACCCAAAGTCAAAGTAGTCACTGTCTTTGAGGATAAGGACAAAATTATTGACCTGGGCCACTTGGTCACTCCTCATCTCTGGGCCTACTATTGGGTGCTCCTGCCAGCTCTGTATCCCTGGGAACAGAGCTCCAAGACAGCACTTACCACCTACAGGGATTGTGTCACACTCACCTGTGTATCCACACTGTCTGGCACAACTTGAGCACTCAGTAATGAAAGAAGACACAAATATGTGATTTTAAGCCCCCAAAAACATTAGTGAATGTAGCCTTGGAAGAAAAACAGACACAGAGTAAATTCTTCAAGGAACACCTTGCCTTGAAGAACTAATTTGTTGACTTTACCAAGGCATTTGATAATATCAGTGAGCTTAGGTTTCAGCCGAAACAGCCGTTCTGCAGGTTTGACTGCCCTAGGAAGTTCTCAAATATTCTAAGGTTACTCTGTGACAGGTTTGTCTAGTCATGTCAGAATTGCAGACAGTAGAGTGAATTCAAATTTTGGAAAAAGCCTCGCTTTCTCACCCTATTTTATGTACTGCATTTGAGAAAGTAACTGAGATCCTGAAAGCCAGCATTTAGAGACTCTGGTCTCCAGTCCTGTGAGACAGATCTGGGCTATGAGCACCTACAAGAGTCCTCCAGGAAATTCTCTTCAACCCAAACAATAGTAATAGCCAGTATAAGGACTTACCAAGTGCCAGACACCATTCTGAGTGTTTAAAACTACTGATTGGAGCAGGGTGTGATGGTGCATGCCTATAATCCCAGCACTCTGGAGGCAAAGACAGGAGGATCTCTGAGAGTTTGAGGCTAACCTGTGCTACATAGTGAGTTTAAGGTCAGCTGGACTACATAGCAAAACGTGCCTCAAAGGAAAAAAACAGAATAAACTAAAACTATTAATTTAATCTTTGATCCTTATGGGAAACCAAAGAAATAGGTGATGTTTTTGTTGTTACTGTCACTATTTTCATTTTATCGAGAAAAAATAAGATAGAGGTTAAGTAACTTACCAAGTCAAATAGCTGTTAATGGCCATAGCCATTTGTTTAACTATGTGCTGTCTTGTTTTCAACATGCTTTGGGGGGAGTCTACCATTCTAGATAACCTCTGGATTAAAAGGCTGTTTTTAGCCAGGGATTTAGCTCAGTGGTTCTGCCACGTGCCTCGAAAGCACAAGGACCCAAGTTCGATCCCTGGTACCAAAAAAAAAAAAAAAAAAAAAAATGGTGTTTTTCCCTAAATCCATCAAGTTCACAAATCTTATGGCTCACTATAAACTTCAGCTAACATACTCTTGATAGAATATGTAGTGTTAGGAAATCCAAAATCTCAGCCACTGGGGCCCCAGAGGCAACACTTTCAACTCCTGAGAGGTTAATTTCTTTCTTGATTGCCAGGAACTACCCACCCCCATAAGATTGTGTAATTCTGTGTAAACTTATAGGAAAGTTTGACAGAAAGGCTCAGTATCTTGCCTGAACACTCATAATTAATTAAAAGAATATGTATAGAGAAGTTCATGATCAGTTGAAAATGGCAAAAACAACAAAACATTGTAAGTTGAATAATAAATGTTAGGAAAAGTGATTTGTAGTCCTTAGACTAAGGCTGTGACTTTTTGGGGGGAGGAGGGGGGATGGACTTGTGAGTATTTTAGCTGGAGGAAATACAGAAACAATATCATGTATTTTTTTTAACTTTGAAATTAGGAGAGAAAAATATACAATTCATCTCTAAAACATCAACCAGTTGACAGTGCATTTGTCCCCAAGCCAGCAATCATGAGGGAAGGAAGTGGCATGCCTCCTCCATGGGAAGTTTCCATGCTAGAGAATGAGTTTTTCCAAGGTAAGTCTACATTTTCGAAGGTAAGTCTATGCATTAAAACACTTTTGGAAAACAGTTGACACTAAAGCAAAGCAAATAATTATTTCAGTTTATATTAAAGTGCTCAAAATATATCAAACCCTATATTTTATTTTTGAAGTCCTCTTGTTTATCTTATCTGAAGAGGATGCTGATAAATGCTATTAATACAAGTGTTGAAGAACCTTATGGTTAAATATAATCTAAGCAAATATTCTCAGATCAGGAGCTGATAAATATGTGGAATAATAATAATGTTTAATATTTAACTTCAGGTGTAAAGGGATATATCTTTAGGAAATAGATCCATAAAGTTTGCTTTTTTTTTTGAGACAAGGTCTTACTGTATAGTTCAGGCTGACTTGAGCTTACTATGTAGCCCAGGCTGGCCTCGAATTCATGGCAATCCTCCTGCCTCAGTTTCCTCAATATAAAATGAGAATAGTAATAGTACTATTGCTGTGAGAATACTAATGAGTTAATATATTACATGCTTAAAACTGTATCTGACATACAGAAATGTTGTATTATAGTAGTGCTAATGAGTCTTCATTTTTTCAGGAAAAATAATCTACCATAGCATATCATTTAATTGTATATACCATACATTTTTTTCCAAATCTATCCAACTTAATATGCTTATAAATTAGGTAGTAATGCTAAACTTTTGGCAGTAACTTTTTAACAGTACAACTGAAAAATTACATGTAGTTTACAGACTTGTTTCTATTACAATCTCATGAAGTAAACACAATTAAAATATTACAGCCACCTAATGACATGAAAGAAGTAGAAAGGCATAGCTTTTTAATACTTGGGCTGTCTAGTTATTCTATGATAGTTTTAATACTGTAATTAAATTATTTTTATTACTAGCCCATGTCTTACAAAAACTCAATGTACTTCAGATGCCCTAGAGGAAACTGAATATAGTTTGTTGTTAAGAAAAGATACAGCTTTATGCCCTAAAGATATTATGAAAGATTTACTTTAAAATGTTTGATTTGAGAGCTGGGGGATATAGTTCAGTGGTAGAGCACTTGTCTAGCATGCAGAAGGCTCTAGGTTTTATCTTCAGCACCTCAAAAAAAAGTTTAATTTGGAAAAGCATCAGAAAGGTCCTGAGTTTGATTCTCATTACTGGAAAAAAAAAAAAAAGAAACTTGTATTACAGTGCTGTACAAGTTTGACTATTTTTAAAACATAAGCAAAATTAATGTCATATTTATAATATGGTCAAAATAAAATTACATATCATTATTTTTCTTGAGTTGGCTTTCCACAACTCAAATTATTATTGAACTGTAAAATTGTATCTAAGAAATTGATTCATATTCTCCTTTAGTTTTAGATGATTTGGATAGCACACTGGCTCGGGAACAATTTGCAAGCTCAGTGAATACCAGCATGCCCCACAACTATGAATCAAGAACACAGTTCAGTCATTCTTACTCCACTGGGAACAGGCATGGTAATATCACTGGAAGGCATAAAAATCGCTATAATGAAACTTCCAAAATGTCAATTTATGACATCCTCAGACCAGGAACTCCTAGGGAAGGTTTTAAAACCTTTTCTCCTCGAACGATGACAATTTATGATATGTACAGGACAAGGGAGCCCAGAGTCTTAAAAGAAGATTATGCACAAAAGAATACTTTTGGCAGTACTTCTTTGTGTTTTGACAGCAGGCAACGATCAGCCTCAGCAGCCACAAGGCATTTCACAGCAAGAAGCTTACATTTTCCAGCTGCAACTCAGAGCAAGAGTAGATTTATACCACCAAGCTACCAGCACAGCCCAAAGAGAACTCCATTATCATCCATCATCTGGAATAGATCAGATTCTTCTAGAGATAGGCAGAACCAGGAAGAGTTTCTGAGGGCACCATTGCCAATGGAAATTGACTCTGCAGACCAGTGTGTGAACCCCAGGTATTTTCAAGGAAATAGTAGATATGAATTGTACAATTCACAAAATGTTTACCAAAGTGTTCATCTAAATGCTCCCATGGATAATGCAGTGAATTCTGACACTTTTGAGAACTCAGAGAATATGCCATTCTATCATCAAGACAACCCATTTGCTAGCTCTTTCTTTAGTAGAACCTTTAGACAAAGCAGAGAACAGCAGTTTGGACAAAGTTCTTTCTGGGGTCATCAGGAAGAACATTTTTCTTGGTCTGACTTTCATCAAAGCAGAAAGCCATTCATTTATTCTGACAGAGACTTTGAAATGATTTCCATTGAAGCAAATAGAGCACCCGCTGCTCATGGCCACAGAGTCCCTTTTCAACACTCGGAGCCATTTTCTCCTGGTTATAGAACAAATGTTTTCAGGGAGCAAGAAGAGCCACATCCCTTGCAGTCTGACTTTCATACACCCCCATTGGGGAGCATGGAGATATCACACATTGCAAACCAATTGACTCCTCATATTGACACACAAAATATTTGCTCCATGATTGGTTCAAGCTATCACATCAAATCTAGTGGTTTAGAGTACCAACAAGATAGTTCTCCTATAGAAATACATATAAACAAAGAACCTTATTCATCAAGACTTGCTCAGACTCTAGAATCCTCATCCAGAGCTTCCTTCCCCCAGATTCCTGATGACAAAGGGAATTCTCAGAGTCCCACTTCTCTGAATTCCCCAATCACTTTGCAGAAAGCTATTCCCAACAAACCAGATTCCTTGCCAGTAGGAAGCCATACAGAAGTTACTATGACCTATAGCAATTCAACTGATCCTCCACCTGTTGCTGAAACCCAGCTCAATACCTTGGTCACGGAAATGAATAATGAGAAAGACTCAACTGAATCTATTTTAGAAGACAAACAGCTAAACAAGATGGACCAGACAGACCTGACAGGTGAAATACCTGAACCTGTTTCACAGACTGACAGACAGACAGACCCTTTACCTGATTTTCAAAATCCCTTCTCCCAAGACCCAACCAAAAACGACAAGTTTAATTTTAATGCATCTACCACAGTAAGTTCAAAGGGGTCACTGAAAGGCTTTTCCAGGAAGGACACCTCCAAAATGTGTATCTCGTACAGAGATAAACCCAATGAACTTAAAAAAAATAAGAGTTTTCCTGGGAACAGGAAACTTAATTCAGCAGCTTCCCTTCTTTTCACTCAGAAAAGCAGAATATCACCATCTTTCCCCAGCCCAGATCGAAGTTGTCACCAGGAATTAACAGTAAGTAATGAAGATCTTTCAGACATTGTTAAAAATAACTCCTGGCACTCTGAACCTCTGGACAATCAAAATACAGAATTTCCAGAGGAGGCAGCTAATTTAGGTCCTGAAGGAGAACAAAGTTCCACAACTCATTCTACCAACTGCAACAAACTGGTTGCCAGGCACACTATCCCATGTGATTCTCTAGATCTATCAAGAATACCACCAGATTCCTCACTATCAAATGATGCTTTCTTTGATGCTTTTGTGATTCCTTCCACCACAGTGTTCTCTGGGAGAAGCCCATCAGACAAAGATCCATCTTTAGGAGAAAGAGAAGAAAAATATAATGCTAGCAAGAACCAAAATAATCAATTTGCTACAAGCTCCTTAGAAAGCCAAAAGAGTAATGATAGTCATATACCTATAAATGATGACGTTCATGATGTCATCACATGCCATTCCTACTCTCCTTTCAAAAGTGGAAGGGGAAAAGGAAGAATAAGACGTCACATATCTTATATTGAAAAGTTAACCAGAATGGATAGTACATCAGTACCCACAACTGAAGGCAGTAGCCTCATTGAGGAGAATCAAAGCAAATCCAAACCTTCTGAACTTAACACAATTTATTGTACCTTGCCAAGAAAATCACCCAGTTGTCTCATAAGTGGCAGGCAGCCAGGAATTAAGATAAAGGCTTCTTCAATTAGGAATGGGCCACCTCCATTCCAAATCAAAAATAACATGGATGATCTAGTTGAAAAGTACATATCAAATGAATTCAGTCCCACTTCTCCTGAGTCAATGAGTAAATGTTCCAAAGTTGTTTCAGATTCAGCCTCGGTCGCATCTAAAGCCACATCGACGATGACAAGTGTCAAAGTTGTTAGACCTACTTCTGTTAGGAAAGGACCTCTACCATTCCTCATCCAGAGAGCTAAGTCATGTCCTTTAGGAGAGCCATGGGCCTCATCTGGAAGAGAAGACAGAAAAAAATCACTGGTCTCAGACACAGATGCTTCTGTTGTGACACTGAAGCCTTGGGAAAGAATCATTAACCCTCTGGAAAGTAACTCATCTATTAGAGATGGCCAAAAGGAATTCTCTCAAGAATGCACTGAACAGGATGGTGAAATTGCTGCCTCTGGGACAAGTGTAGCTACTCTTTCAGATGAAGACCCTTTACCGTTTTGTGCAGAGGTGTCAGAAAAAGAAAGCAGGAAAACATTACATAAATTTAAGACTACTAGTATGTTTTCTGTTTCTGGTGATGAAGATAATGTAAAGTGTCTCGAGGTGGTTTCAATATATTATACACTACCAAGGAAACCTAGCAAAAAATTTTGTGACCTCCTTCAACAATATACACAAAATACCAATTCACTTAGAGAATCACTTCAGGCAGACACTGAAACATTTCCTAATGCTTTAGAAGAAGACAAAGTAAATTATTCTACACAAGAGCAGTCAGGAACATCTTCATCCGAAGATCTAAAAATACTGGTCAGCTCTACTCAGTCTTGTCTTTCTCACACCACTGAAAATATGGCTGTTTTACAGTCACCAAATAGGGGGTCCTCAGGGCCTTCATTACAGGAAATGACTTGTGTTTCCCTTCATAAAGGAGAATCTAAGACCAGAGAGCTTTCTTCACATAACTTAGCTAAAACACCTCCAGGTATTCCACAAAGCCAGAAAGAGTGGGGAGAAACATGGAAAAGTGAAGCCCTACATGCCTCATTAATGCTTCAGGATAAAAGTGCCACAGAAGAAAAATCTAAAGATTGTCAACAATCTGTAAATGCAGGAAATAGTTGTCTCTTGGGTCTTCCAGCCCATTCTAAAGATAATAATGAAAATTCACAAACTGGAAGAAGTTCTGGCGAGTATGTAGGTAGTGGTACAGGCATTATATCTACTGAAAGTAGAAATTGGCCTCAGAAAGATCACACAGCCATAACTATACATGATAACTCCAGTGGATCACAGCCTATGGAAGTCAGAACTGGAACAGAGTGCCAAAAAATGATTGACAAAATTCTTTCTGACTCAGAAAGCCAAGCCATTGTTCCCCCTCCAGCACTGCATAAACTACAGTTTGTTGACAAGACTCAATCAGGTGAACCAGCTTTAGAAAGTTTACAGTCTGAACCCGGGAAATTACCTCAAGGAAGGCAGAAAGTAAATGTAACAGAGAGCAGGAGGGTCAAAGATGAAATGCAGAAGTTGGCATGGGATCGAACATTACATGCTGGAGGAAATAATAAACATAATACCAACTTGGATGACCTAGAAAAAGGAGAAAACAGATCTTCAGTTAAACATGGATTTTCAGCCACATCTAAAGCCAGCAGAAAATTCCCAGCTAAGGATTTAAGCCCTCGAAGACACATAGCTAGTATTTTCTCCAAAAGTGGGAGCAAATCTGACTTTGGCCGCTTATCTGTTGGCAGACAGGAAGGCAGCTCACTAGCTCCTGAACCAACTCCAAAGTCCACAGAAGCCACAGATGAAGACAGTTTGAGTAATGATAGAATGAATATGAAGGCTACTGAAATATCCAACAGAGAAACTTCTAGACACTCCTGTAATCAGAAGCCTAACAGCATTTCAAAGCTACATCAGAATGAACTCAATGTCTCAGAATCACCACCAAAGCATGAGAATTTTAAAAGTGCAACAGTAGCTGAGGAAAGAGAGTCAGGAACCCCAGCCCAGCTGACATTCACCAGCCTCAGGGAAGCAGACATCTCTGACCATCAGAGAAGGCTGAGCCCTCCTTTTCCTTTGGAGCTTCCACAGAAATCTCCATTAAGTGTCTCACTGTCCAGTTGTCAGCAGCAACAAGGGAGAGATTTGTTTCTGGAGTGGGAACATGAGCCTCACCTCTATCGATCGAAGAGTTTAAAAAGCATCAATGTGCATAGTGATCTGCCACACAAAAGTCATCCTCCCAAAGTCAGGGAGCGCCATTTTTCTGAAAGCACTTCTATTGACAATGCCCTAAGTCAACTGACCCTTGGGGGTGAACTCTCTAACAATAATGGGTACAGTCGAAGATTTAAATCTTTTTCTGAACTTCCTTCCTGTGATGAAAGTGAAAACTGGGCTTTGTATAGCAGCAAAGCAAAAACAGGTCCCAAGTCTGCATCATCTATATCCAGACCTATTGACTATGGGATTTTTGGGAAAGAACAACAGTTGGCTTTCTTGGAGAATGTAAAGCGGTCACTCACACAAGGAAGATTATGGAAACCAAGTTTTCTTAAGAACCCTGGCTTCCTAAAAGATGATGTAATTAGATCTTCCAACCCTTCAGAGTCGTTAAGCTTAAATTCTCCTAGCAGTCAGGTGCCAGAAGATAGCTTAAGTCCAAATGAGCAGCTTAATATCTATAAGGAGGACCCAGTGGACTCAGATTATGATACAGACACAACCACAGATGATGAATACTACCTGAATGAAAATGACAAAGAGTCAGAACTGTGAAGCTTTGTCAAAAGGTCCATAATGCGTTGCATTTTGTTTTTCATCAAAAGCTTATAGCAGAATCCGGGTGTGGTGGCGCACACCTATGATCCCAGCTCTCAGGAGGCTGAGGCAGGAAGATCACTGAGAGTTAGAGGCCAGCCTCGGCTATATAGTGAGTTCAGGGTCAGCATGAACCACAAAGGGAAACTCTGCCTCAAAAAACAAAACAAACCAGGGCTGGGGATTTAGCTCAGTGGTTCTGCTGCCTGCCTCGCAAGTGCAAGGTCCCGAGTTCAATCCCTGATACCAAAAAAACCAAACAAACAAAAGAAACCAAACAAACAAACAAAGCTTATAGTAGAAATAGTGTGAATTTGAATGTCTATGGGAAGACAGATTTTAAAAAGCTCTAGTACAGGTAGTATCTGCACCAAAACAACTCATTTTTTCCTCCATGCCCTATATACCCACTTCCTGAATTCTAAAAACAATGATTTTTTTGTTTTGTTTTGAGAGGTTCTCTGCTAATTTTCTCCATTTGTGTTTGCCCTTGGTCTGTCTTCTCTCCCTCCTCAAACTTTATCTCTAAGTCACTCACCAATTTTGGCTTTCCATTTTCCTCCTACTTTTTCACATTTCTTATTGTGATTTACACATATAAATTTTAATTGCCCCATACAACTACAAAAAAAAAAAAATGTAAGGACCATGACAGTGGAGTAGATATTATCATCCTGTTTGATTCATCAACATTTAGGAGGTTTAGTGGGGTGGGTTTTTTTTTCTTTCTCTCAAAAATAAAGGAATTTTCATAAGGCTATCCTGTTACACTCCTAGTTGAGCCTGGCCTGGGGTTGGAGGAGTTTTTAGAGAACATATTGAGGTTATATATGAGGGACTAAATCCCTATTATACTCGTAGAAATTCCTCTGAAACAGTTTGTGGGGAGGCACTGAATTATTAAGGGCTGAATTTTAGTCGAGCCAAGGACTTAAGCCAAGCAACCTGATGCTACAGGCAGTGCTTTGGCCATAGAATTTCCGCTTATAACAAGAATATAACTGATGGGCAGAGATAAGTACATATCTCTTCATGGAACTGACTTATGTTCACTGCTCTTCTCTTTACAACTGGCTTCCTCATTTCCCCAGAACTATCCATTTTCTCATTTTCCTTGAGGACACTTCAGGTGGGGCATTTGAGTCACAGTTATCAGATAGGAATCTTGGCTTAGTCCCTAAAATGCCAAGTCAGATCTGACATCCTGGGATTCACATGCTTCTCTGTTGAATCATTTACCAAACCCTCCAGAAATTCTACTGTCACTATGCTTTTTTTCAATAATTAATCTCCAGTAAATCACTATACCCACTGATAATTTGGCTTTACTAACTTTAGTTGCCACACAAAACATCTGGGAATTTCTCTTCCAATTCAGTATAAAAAATCAGTGGATATTAGTGAAGATAATTTACTAAAATGACAGCATGCAGTCTGGATCTCAATATTATGACAGTCCAAAAAAAATATTATGACAGTCAACATAACAGATTTTATCAATTTGATATATACTTCCTCACATAATTTTATTTCCCACTTTTATCACCAGCTCTGTTTTATCCATATAAACTAAGGACAATGATAAGTATTGGTAGTGTGTAGAGATCTGGCACCGATACAATTGCAAGAAAGAACTATTATTATTATTATTATTACTGTCCTCCTAAATAATGTCTTGCCTAGAAGCAAAATACAGGGCTAGTTTACATTGTTCCCATGAAACTCCAAACTAATGAAATGCGGTAAGTAATATGAAGATGAGGTAAACTGTTCCTTAAATCTGTCAACTCTTTTAAACTTAAAGCTCTGACTAATTTTGAGTTCCAAGACACTAACAATAGAATTGTAAATAAAGTGTTCTGAACTTTTCAATTCAAATTTGTATGTCAAAGGATACATAACATTATATTCTCTGTATAATGCATGTTTGTAATTCTGCCTTCCTCATTTGCTATTTATCTAATTATTTAAGTAAAGTTTTCATACACTATGAGGTATGTTTTCTATGTAATTTTAAG
This sequence comes from Heterocephalus glaber, assembly GCF_053883595.1. Taxonomy (NCBI): domain Eukaryota; kingdom Metazoa; phylum Chordata; class Mammalia; order Rodentia; family Bathyergidae; genus Heterocephalus; species Heterocephalus glaber. Next base: position 24,144,713 of record NW_028258294.1, on the reverse strand, counting down.
ATATTTAGGGTTAACATTTTAATATTAAGATTCTGGGTTTTTTTAATGATCAGCTTGCAAATTCTATGTCAGTAAGTACTCTGAGTCTACATGTTTGCTACACATGGTGAAATGAAGTTAGCTTTTTTTTTTCAGTGAGCTGAGTTAGGCAAGTGAAGGTAAGAATGCACAGCTGCTTTGGGTCTTAGATGCTCCACCCTGGAATCTACCATCTGCATTCAAAGGTGACTGATCGATGGCCAATGCTCCTTTGCACTATTTGTAATGTTTGCTTGTTGGTGTGGCTCAAGAATCAAGAAAAGAGATAATTCATGAAAATAGCACCTTCTATAGTCTTATGCTTTTATAAAGTACTTCGTTAAAGAAGTATAAAAATTTTCTATGTATTTTAACATACAAACTGCTGCTTTTTAATGTTCATTTTTGGTATAGCTCTAGTAATTTATGTCATTTTTATATTCATGTTTTCTAAATGATATAATCATTATTAAAATAAATGTCCATGTAAATGAAGTAACATCACTAGAGAATCAATAGTATAAGTACCTAGTACATTGTTAACTTGTTTAGATATGATTAATATAACTGTAAATTTTGTACTGTTGAACTCATTTAAAATAGGGTTTAATGAGATTATTTTTATTTTTAGTGACTTCCTTCTAAATAATTTAACCTTACATTGTTAATATGATGATTTTAATAAAACCCCAACTGCTACAACAAAGGTTTGGCTAAGCTTAAAAAATAAAAACCCACTTTGTATGAAAGGTAATCATATGCCCTGGAACTGATAAAGGAAGGCCACAACAGTTATGGTGAAGGGTGGGAATCACAGGGAAACTCATATCTCTGTAAAGTAAATATCTTCTGAGGAATTTTAGAGAGTAGATGAGGCCTTACTGCAAGCATTTGTTGTTCATTATAATGCTTCAGAATGTCATATTTAATTGTACAGTGTAAATAAGTATTTTACTTTCCATGCCAATTTGTGAAACTATTCCCACTTACTGGATCTTTGTGACTGGCAATTCTGTGTTGTTTTTCTGAAATAAATAAGCCATAAATACTTTTGTTAAAAGTATCTTTTATGTAGTTGTTCTCTAGGAATGAAATGTTACAAGGTCCAAATTTAAAATAATGCTTGTGTTGAAATAAATGACTTAAACAGATGTTCTACTTGACTAAATTTTTATTCTCATCTTTGAATTTTTAAGTGTGAAAGTTCCAGGAAAAGTACAAGAGATGGGGGCAAAAGTATTCAAACCAATTTTCTGGTGGATATTGAATGAGATTTTCCATATACAGGATTTTTTTTAAATTTTTCAGTTTTTAAAGACAGAGTCTTGCTATATAGCTCAGACATGCCTTGAACTCACTATGTAACTCAGGCTGGCCTTGAACTCCTGGTGATCCTCCTGCCTCAGCCTCCCAGGTGCTATAATTACAAGTGTGTGCCATCACACCCAGCTCTTAAATTAAAAAACAAACAAACAGAAAACTGTGGCTTGTTTCTCTCTTCTTTCATTTGTGCCCCAAAAGCAAAAAACCAACATCAGAAGATCAGTACATCTGGATGCATAGTAGAAGAACTAAGAGAGCCTGATGTTTCTTTATAGGGGTTCTCACATTTACAGAGAAAAGGATTACAGGTGTGTGCCACCATGCCCAGCCTTGGTTTTGTGTGTTTGTTTTTGTTCTTGCCTATCTAGTATTAAGTGTACTGATCTTTCCTAGAAGGGCTACCCAAAGGCCTTTCTCCACAAAGACAAATCTTTTTGCCAAGTCATCATCTTGGATACAGATAGCATTTTAATCAAAATGTTTTCACTGTCCTTTACTAAAACTTAAAATACACCGAATCAGCTAGACTTTGTAGTGTGTAAGAGATAACGATATTTTTAATTGGTCCATATTTCATTTACCACTCTAGCTGAGTCAACTAGTGGTCAGGGACACACTGTAAAAAAAAGACTCACATCAGAGATAAAGTACTAGGTTTAGAGATTACTGCTAAACAGGTTTTCCTGATTTATGGTCCTGAGAATCAAAAGGCCATAAATAACTACCAGAAGGAATGCAGAGGGAAGAAGGGGCAGAATGGGAAAGTAGGTGAGGGAAGCAAAGGTTATCGGGAGATGGGGCTGGGACTCCTGCGAGCTGGGAATGAAAGCGCAGGGCTTCTCCACTCCGCTCCGGTGAGTCTGTGTAACGGCACCACTCCTGCAAGAGCGGGGATGAAGCCTTCCTCTCTCTTCCTCGTGGGTCTAATTTTTTGGGAGGTCTGCGCAAGTACATTTATTTCTCACATTGTAGTAGATAACAAGATCATCTCCAGTTGGTTCAAACAGAAAAAAAATCTTAAAGGGTATGTATCGCTGGAGGCGTGGATAGCACGGAGTCTACCGCTGGAGTCTTGTGACTCACTGCTGCCTCCATATTGTTCTCAGCCTGAACCATGGTGTAGCCATGGTGGGCTACTGTTCTTACCGGATACTTCTCTCACAAACGCAATAGGATGGCGGAGGAGACAGATTTTGAGCAGATTGTACTCCAATTCCTGAAACTGTGCCACAGAAATGGACTTGCCAAGAGATTTTTCTCCATCACGACCAGAAAGATGCAGAATCAGGATGTCAGGTGGGTCAGCACAAGTCACACATTCATCTGTCCTGGAAGTCACTCCTATAGAAGTAAAAACACTAGTATGTATATACTTGCACATAAAAATTTTTATTGCCACAATGCTTGTGGCAAAAGCTAGAAAAAAGGGAACACTTAATAAGAAATGGCTGAATATATTATGAAATATCCACATATGTAATATTATGAAATTATTGAGAAAAATAAGATAGGCCTAAATAGGTTGATTTGGAAGAATTTCAGTGAGATGCTGTTGAAAAGCAAAGTCTCATTTTCGTAAAGCAGTAACAAAAAAAATAAAAACAAAAAAAACCTGGAACATATATGGCTACATATGAAGAGATATATACTAGGCTATTAATATTGGCTGTTTTGTAGCAGGTTAGGGATAAGTGTTATATTCTAGAACAGGAGAGAAGACAGAGAAGTAAAGACTGCTTCCCCCCCGAAGAAATATATATATATGTATGAATATACATATATAAATACATACATATATAAATACATATGTAGCTATGTGTACAATTTATTATTTGTACACCTAAGTAGAATTTATGTATTAGTGAATATACAGACCAATCATTTACAAGTTGAAATACTCTAACCTTGATTTTAATCTCCCAGGAAAAGGATTCTGATTAGTTCAGCATGAGTTGGGTCCCAAAATATGGGCCAATCAACTGTAGCCAAAGGGTAAGGCCATGTCTCACTATTAACCATGTGGATTGTGGGGAGAGAGAGAGAGACAGGGGTAGGGGGGCAGAGACACAGAGAGAGATACAGGGAGACAGAAAGAGATAGGAGAAAAGGTAGAAATGTTTTGAATGGCATGGGAAATAATAAGCTGTGAATTTTATGTGATGTTAATGTAAAGATTCCAGGGACCAGTGTAATTTATAGAAGTGTATTGAATTCCAGAGTCATACAGACAACAATTTGAGATTGGAGTTCATATAGAAATGAATGTGAAAGGGAATGAGACATTTATTAAAGTATATTATTCATGTCAAATTTTTACATGACACATCTATCTTCTCTTCACCCTCTCTCTATGCAGCTGATTCCTATTTATCTTCATGGCTCAACATGGACTTCATCACTTTCAGGAAGCTTCTTGTGCTTCCCCCAAGATTAGGTCACCTGGCTTTCATGTGTAGTATACAGAATACTCCACTTGTAATTAAAAGAGATCTGCCATGGGTCCTGACCATCCTGAACATTCTTGCTAAGCATGCCAAGAATGTAAGTCACTAATAGCTCTTCACCCAGGCCATTCTCAGAGTAATATTTGCAGCAAGCAAACTGAGTCATGAGATAACATCTCCCTACCTACATCTAGTAGGCTTAATTGTTTACTTCAAACGTGGTAAATTCCTTAAGCTCAGCATTCCCTTCTTGGAATGCAACTCACTTCAGGCATCTATGATGGACCCTTTGCATTGCCTCTATAGGATTTGGAAGGCACAGGAAACCAAGAAAGACCATGAAACTCTTGCTACTACTTTGACAGTAAATAGTAAAGTCTTTGTCTCTCTTATATTTTTTACTTTGGGTTTGATTTTTTGAGACAGGGTCTCGCTATATAGTTCATACTGACTGTGAACTCATTATGTAGCCCAGGCGGCCCTCAAACTTTCAGTGATCCTCCTGCCTCAGCTTCCTATGTGCTGGGATTACAGGCATGTGCCACCATGTCAGAGTCAGTAGGATAAGGGAGGCCCAGTCAGGCAACCTTCCCAAAGAAAAGAACACACATGGAGCAGATATCACAAAAAAGTAGGAAACAAACTTTGTTTTCCAGCACAGCACTTATAGTAGTTTTTTATCAGCTTACTGAGACACAGTAAGACAAAACATCCTGGGCGACCTTGCAGACTGCATGGCGCATTCGTGGTTGTCTATGCTGATTCATTATTCTATAATGAAGCTCCATCGTGCACCTGCACTACACAACGGGATTGTGTCCTCAGGTACCCTCAGACACCCAGGCTTTGACACATCTCACAGCATCCCCCTACACACCACACCTGGTCTGGAATCATGTTTTTTGACAACATCCATGGGACACTAAAAGGCTAAATTGTTAGCTTGTAAGAAGGATAGTCTCAAATGAATTTGACAACCCTATTTGAACACCTATACACTACATATACTGACTCTTTTTTCTCCACTAAACTACAGGCACATTGAAGTCAAAGTGTTACCAGGAAGCCAGGTCCTGCAGCAGTGAGGGACCGGGTTCTCACTTCCTTGCTCTTCAATTCTTTGTGCCTTTGATGGAAGATTTCAGTCAAGACACATAGGCTGTACAGAAGTACAGGTAGAATTTATTTTAAAGTAGATACAGAGGTATGCCTGCAAGCAAGAAGGCAGGCAGTGCCACAAAGGCATCTGCTCTGAGTTCGAGTTTGGATACATTTTTATGCACCTAAGAGTTATTCCCAAGATCTAGGGAACTGGGGTAATTATGATGCTTATCACCATTTTACTTAGAAGTTACTTAGGCACTGAAAAATGTCTTCCTATCCTTTTTAGATGGTTAATGTTTCCTCAGGGGCTTTAATCATATAAGAAATTTTAAAAAGGTAAATCCTTAAAAAAAGGTTTTTTAAAAATTTTTTAGGATCTCACTCTGTAGTTCAGGCTAGCCTTGAACTATGTAGCCCAGGCTGGCCTCAAATTCACAGTGGTCCTCCTGCCTCAGCCTCCCAAGAACTAGGATTACAGGCACACTCAACCACAACCAGTACTAAAGATAAATTCTTAATTTAAACCAGGTCCCAGCCCAAGCCAGGAGGGCCTTTAGAGTATTTCCCTTCCTGATATTGAGTTGTAGGCTATTGCAGACAGGAATGCAGTTTACCTTGTTCTGGAGTTAGAGGGGTGGTATCAGAAGGAACTGTACAATGTGTAACATTAAGATGTCATTGTGCTCTTTGGGATGCTTTGGGTTTGACACCTAACAAATGATCATAAATGTATTATACATTGGTATATTTCTATAATTAACTGGGAGTGGCTGCTATTTTGAACCCTGCTAATGTCTGCCTAACAATAGTATTTCTAAAATATACCAGAAACTGTCTAAATGTTTGTTGAATGCTGTGAACGTGGCTTAGTGATACATGTACTGAGGCTCTGGGTTCAATCCCCAATTTTAAAAAAAAAACGTTGAATGAATGAAATTTGATTAATGATAGGGGATCTAGTCAAGGTACTCATTGATCTAAAGAGATACGCTCTTTAAGGATGTATTAAGATGAGAAAGGAAAGTTGCAATAAATTCAGTATTGCTAAGTAGGGTGTTCAGATGCCATTATGTAGCTTCTTTGATTAGTTCTCAAAAAATATATAAACAAAGGTTGGGTATTATCCCAAGTTATATAATTTATTTTTATTTAATTCTATTCTTTTCAAACAAGGTCTTGCTCTGTAATTCAGCTGGTGTTGAACTCACTGTGCTGCCCAGGCTGATCTTGAACTTGTAGTGATCCTCTTGCCTCAGCCTACTGAGTGCTGCCAGTGCTGGTAGTGCTGGGATTACAGGTGTGCAGCACCATTACTGGCCCCAAGTTATATAATTGATTAGGCCATGTTTTACTATAGAAGGAAGCTAACCCTCAGATCATTTCTCTAAAAAAATTTTTTTTGGTCTGATCTTGGAAAAGTGTGAATGAAATGTGTTCTGTACTTTGTGTGTGTGTGTTTGGTACTGGGGATCGAACTCGGGACCTTGCACTTGTGAGGTAGGCGGAATCACTGAGCTAAATCCCCTACCTGTTCTGTAGAATTTTTAAAGTAATAATTGGAACAGAGCATGCAGACAACTCCAGAAAATAAAATTAATCAAGCAAAGTAATACCAAGGTTAGCCCTACAATTCACCAGTTAACTCCTGACAATCTCCCTAGAGTAGGAAGAACAATCTGTAACCTCTGCTCAGCATTTGTAAAATGGGTCAAGAGAACTGGTGAAAACGCAGGAAAAAAATCTGCACTGGTAAAACTTTGAGAAAACAAAAATGCTGAGTGAACCAATTAAAACCTTGAGATGGACCGAGGGCGGCCCAGGGCCTGGTTTTGAGCGTTTGGGTTTGAGGGTACAGAAACCTCCGTCCCGTTCTAGGGTGTGTCCCTTGGGCTCATCGGCCTCAGAAGGTTTTATTGTGTTTTAAAATAGATTCAAGCCACAAGCAGATAAGAAGAAAATAGGAATTAACCGCTGCGGATAAAATCGTCAAAAGCGAAAGGCAGGCAGCAGTTTGCAGCTCGTTAGGGAGACAGCCAGTCTCAGCCCGGGCAAAGAGGTTTCCTCCCCACGGCAGGGCCGGCAGCTCGGAGCCGCACTCCGCAGGCCCGCGGCCCAAACTCACTCCAGGCCCGGCCCAAACTCAGAGGGTGCTCAGGAAACACGTGTGGAAAGAGGGGAGCGTGGTGGGTCGGGAAAAGGAGGAGGAGTCGGGGAGACCCGGAGCGGAAAAGAGGCGAGAGCAGAGCTGGGGCGTGGACTGAACAGAGGGCTGTGAACCGCGGGAAGCGGGAGGCGAGAGGCGAGAGGCGCAGACTCGGCGAAGGGGCCGGAGGGCCGGGGCGCACCGGGCGGGAGCGGGCGGCGCGCAGAGCCCCGGCCTCCCCTCCCGAGCCCCGGGCAGGCATCATGCGCTTCCCGCCCGCGCTGTTCCTCCCGCTGCAGCTCGCGGCGCTCCTGGCCGCGGGGACCCGGGAGGCGCCGGTGAGCGCGCCGCGCAGCCTGGTGTGGGGGCCCGGGCTGCAGGCGGCCGCCGTCCTGCCCGTCCGCTATTTCTACCTGCAGGCGGTCAGCGCGCAGGGCCAGAACCTCACTCGCTCGGCCCCAGGTAGCGTCCGGCCGCGAGCCCCCCTCGCCCCGCCGCCCCGCGGCCTGCGCTGCACCCCCTTGGGACGGTGGGGCCCTTTCTTCTCTCTCCTTTTCTCTCCTCATGCCGAACCCGGTGTAGAGAGGGATTCACCCTAAAAGCCAGGCGTGGTGGCGCGAGCCCCTCATCCCACTACTTGGGAGGCTGAGGCAGGAGGATCGCCGCGGGTTCGAGGCCAGACCGGACTACTTAGGGAATTCAAAGGCCAGCCTCGACTACCTGAGAGACCCTGTCTCAAAACAAAACAAAACAAAACAAAACAAAACCAATTGAATGAATGAATGACTGCAGGGGCACTTCCGCGTTTCAAGAGCAGGGACTGACGTTAGGAGGAGGGGCGCCCGGGGTGTGAGGAAGAATGCGGTGTGAGTCTTGTGTTAGAGGATGGTCCTTCCCCCTCCGACCCAGAGGTCTGAAGGGTGAGGGCAGCAGAGAGTGCCTTTGCGGCTGGAGTGGTCTCGGATTTCAGGGCTGGTGAAACTTTGGGCTCCTACCCAAAGGAGATGTCTGGGGGCTGGGGAGAGAGGCAGTTTTTCGAGCTATTTCATTTTCTTTCTAGTTTTGAGTTCTTGAAAGCAGATTAAAGGGATTAATGAATTTTAGTAGAAATCATTTGACGTTTTCTCTGCTGAGGATGATCTTAGCCTGAATCTCTTTCTGATGGGTATTCCTACCACCTTCTCCACATTTTACCTTTGCAACTTCTTAGTAACTTGCCCTGCTGGTTTTAAATTGTTGCCAGTCAGGATCTGCTAATTTATATCAAAGTTTAGGGCTCCTGAGAAACAATCGGAATAACCCAGGGCCTGGTTCTCAGCTAGCACAAGTAGAAACTGCACTTACCTTCGGAAAGTGGGCCTGGGGACATGGAGGTCTGGGGAGGGTGGGGAAGGGGAGTTACTACCCAAAGTGAGGGATTTTAAGGGTGTAATTTGAATTTAAATTTTCTTTTTAAATTCACTCATCCAACAAATACTTGCTGTTTACTTAACTATGTTTGGTAAGCTTGCTGGAGATATAAAGCAGTGCCAGCCCATCAGGGAATTTACAACTTGTTGGGCAAACAGATATACAAATAACTACGCATCACTGTACAACATAACTGCTACGAGGAAGGTAGAGTGCAGGCAAAACACTGGAGAGCTACCATAATCGGCCAAGGACACCAGGAAGATGGCAGGGGTAGAAATCTGAAGGATGAGAGGGTTTGCTGGCAGGCAAGCAGATGGCTTGTGCAGTCGCCCAGAGACAGAAGAATGCGGGTTCAGGAAAATAAATTTAAAGATGCCAAGCAGAAAGAGGGAGTCAGGTTGTATCCAGGAATCTTCAAGGGCCTTGAATGCCAAGCAAAGGATTTTTAGAAATAAAAGAGAGCCATTGGAGAATTTTGAGCTGAGGTGTGACAAGAATCTGCCTCTCAACTACTCTTAACTACTTCGGTGACTTTTGTTTTTATTTTTTCAGAGACAGGGTCTCACTATGTAGTCTAGGCTGGCTTTGAACTCAAGATCCTCCTGACTCAACCTCCCAGACTGCTCAGATTACAGGCCTAGGCTACCATTAAGTGGCAGTACTCAGAGCTCTGAGGGGAACCAGGAGACACCATCAAATAGTCACTTTCATCTTGTGCTTGTTAGAGAACAAATTGTTAAAATGTTCCAAGAAAATAATTTTTCTGTAGCAGTTGGAGAAAATAATCCAAATATGGTCAAAGACTTATGTCCAAGGATACTCCCACAGCACTATAATTAGTTACTATAATTATGATAATAGCCAACCATAAGATAATTGCTAAAGTATGGTGCATTCATGTAATGGAATGTTTGACAGCCTTTAAAAGTAACCTTTAGCTGGACATGGTGACCCACGCCTGTAATCCTAGCACTTGGAATGCTGAGGCAGGAGGATCACTGCAAGTTTGAAGCCAGCCTAGGCTACATAGTGAGTTCAAGACCAGCCTGAATCACATAGTGAGACCATTTCAAAAAATAGAAGAACCTTTTAGATTCCACTTATATAAGTTATCCAAAGTAGTCAAGTTTGCAGAAACCAGTAGAATAATTATTGTTGGGAGAAGGGGAAAATGTAAGTTGTTGAATGGGTGTGGAGTTTCAGTTTTGCAAGGTGAAATGGTCAGTAGATCCCTTGTACAACAATGTGAATATACTTAACACTCTGAACCATATACATACTTAAAAACAGGATCGGGCTTGGAATATAGCTCAGTGGTAAAATGTTTGCCCAGCACATCCACAACAGTAGGTTTGGTCCCCAGCAAGGAGAAAAAGTTAGGATAGTAAACTTTATATTATGTTATTTTTTTTACTTTCAAATGTTTAAAGTAATGTAACATTTTAAAAGATTGTTTAATGTTTCTCTTAGGTTAAGGGAACACTACAGGCAGTACAGCAACGTGTTCTGATGCAGGAATGCTGGTGTATCTGTGAGGTGGGTTACAGGGAAGCAGCCAATCAGCAGCAAGGAGAATTGAATAACACTCTGGGATTGGCTACTTGCAAACCTCCCGCCAAAAAATTGCAGAAGATATTTCCGTTTCTGCAAAATTGGGAGGGTTTCCATGAACAAGTATTAGTTAGGTTCTAAGGAAAAATCCATGAATGACTGACGCCGACTTCAAGGGGGTTTACTGTATACAATTCAGGTACTCGGCCACTATTTCTAATACTGCCATATCAGATTATATTACCTTTTATAACATCCACTGTTTTTTATTATGGTTCATTTATTTGAGCAGATTTCTTTATAATTTTATCACACTTGTTTGAAGGATCCTAAAATATATGAGTTTTTTATTTAATTACTTAATTGTAAAGTGTCAGATGCTCCACGCATTATTTTAACTAAACTGAAGAGACTGAGAAACATTTCTCTTGATCTACAAGAAAAGATAAAACCCTTGATCAACAGAATCTTCACTAGATTGAGAAACTAAAAATAGAAGAAATAAGTTTTAAAAAAAAATTTAAATATATATCTTAAATATGCTTAATTTCATAATAGTATAGATGTAAGATGAAAGACAATTTTGGTCACAACTTACTGTTTGCTAGGGCTGTGGATTTCAGAGGACTCACCACTCTTTTAACATTTCCTTTTGATATGGTGATCTCAATGGTAAATCTTCCATACTCTGAGGCTCTAACGCTTATTCCCATACTATGGCAACATTAATCAGCACAGTATTGTTTCTAAGTCTACAATCAGCTAATAGAAAAAGGAAAGTTTGTTAAGTAAGTATACTTACCTAGAACAGAAAACCCACAGAGTTTTGGAGTTAGAAGGTATCATTATAATGTAATTTTCACTTCAAACTGAGAAAATAGAATCTGAGAAGTTAACTTTAGTATTTACAAAGATGTATATATAAGTGTGTGTGTGTTGTGTGTGTGTGGGTGTATTTGTGCACAGTTTTAGTAACTAGGTATAATCTCTATCTAAGGAAATGGGCTTAGAAGAAGCACTTGGAATTTGGGTTAAAAAGAGAAATTTTCTTAGAAATGAGGATTATTTGGGGCCGGTGGATTTAGCTCAGTGGCACCACGCCTGCCTCACAAGCACAAAGTCCTGAGTTCAATCCCTGGTACAGAAAAAAAAAAAGAGGATTATTTGATACCCAAGTATAAAATATAAAGAACACATATAATTTACAAGGAGAAAATTGAATTACCATACAAGTCTCTCATTCTTAGAGTTCTTGACTTTTTCACTGCCTAAGCTTTAATAGTGTTTAAGGAAGAAAAGATCAAATAGCCAAAAAAGTTCATTTCTTCTTTGCCTTTTTTATTATTTGATTTTGTTCATTCAATAAATCTTTATTGCATGACTAATTAATCAAATGTGAAGTCAGATCATTGGTTTGAAGACATAAGCCAGGCATAGTTCCAAGGTTTATCATTGATGCTGCAGGACAAAGTAAATCCTATATAGAGGCATCTGTCCAATAATTAAGGCATAATAATTGGAAGTGGTAGAGTTATTTGTATTTCTTTCTCTTTCAGGTCAAACACTATTCAAAGTACTAGTCAAATCTCTTTCACCTAAAGAGGTAGTCCGGATTCATGTCCCTAAACCTTTGGACAGGAATGATGGGACATTTTTGGTGCGATATAGACTATATGACACTGTCCACAAAGGCCTGAAGATAGAGGTCCTTTATGGTGATGAACATGTGGCACAGTCTCCCTATATTTTGAAAGGTAAGTGATTATTAATAATCCAGAGCTGGCCTTGCATGTAGGTCTCATGCCTTTCAGAATGGGTTGTCTTGACCCCGAAGTCATGTTCAACAGAGTAAACATTGTATACATACTCCCTGGTGTTCAATCTAGTTAAAATTTTAAGCATGCGTGATCTGTCTGTTTCCCCTTCCCTAGGACCAGTGTACCATGAGTACTGTGAGTGTCCACAACAGGATCCTCAAGCCTGGCAGAAAACTCTTTCTTGTCAAACCAACGAGCCACAGATTGAAGAAGATTTCACTTCCTTCCCCAGCATCAACCTCCAGCAGATGCTAAATGAAGTTCCCAAAAGATTTGGGGATGAGAGGGGTGCCATTGTCCATTACACGATTCTCAATAACCACATTTACCGGAGATCTTTAGGGAAATATACAGACTTCAGAATGTTCTCTGATGAGATATTGCTGTCACTGGCAAGAAAGGTATGAAAATGATTGACTTATTTCTAAAACACTATAATTTAATCATTTTGTTGTAACATTTAAGTGGTTAGAATTATAAAGGCAAAGGATGAAAATGGATTTCAGGCTTCCATGTGTGCCACCTGAGTGTTCTAAATTCTCTATATCTGAGGATCTTCTACCTTTCTTCTTCCTGTAAGATTTAAACTAAAGGTGGGCCAGGGATTTAGCTCAGTGGCACTGTGCCTGCCTTGCAAGTGCAAGGTCCTGAGTTTGATCCCTGGCACAACCCCCCCCCCCAAAAAAGATTTAAACTAAAGGGCTTGAGCCCCATCCCAGGTGAATAGGCTACACAGGGCAAGGCCATGGTTTCTGAGAACTCCCAGCTGTTTACAGCCTCTAGGTAACTTCTGTACATTCTCTGTTCCACAGGACTCCCTCACCTTCTGCAGCTGTTTCCTTCTCTTTACTTCAAAATGACTTGAATTTGGAACATATTTTTCGGCTTTTACCATAGACATCATTAGAAGAGAGTGTGTATGCACAATTTGTCGAAGGCTGGAGTAATAGAGATTATTTTGTATCAGTGCACACTGAGAAACAAAAACCCTAACACTTAAAAGTAGACCTCCAGAGCCGAGGATTTAGCTCAGTGGCGCCCCCGCCTGCTTTGCAAGCGCAAGGTCCCGAGTTCAATCCCTGGTACCAAAAAAAAAAAAAAAAAAGAAGGTAAACCTCCCTGTACTGAGACTGCTCACTCATCCTTGTGTCTGGGAATTTCTCACTGGTGGTCCCTGATCTTCAGATCTTGGCCTCTTACTAAATGTGGTTGGACCCCTGTCTTCAAACCCTCCATATTCACCAACAGCCTTCTGTTAACCTGCTATTCAGCCCCTCTTTCCACATTTGCAGAATTCTGAATTCCTCTTAAGCAGAGCAATTTTGTTCTTTCTTGTTCCTGATCATGTAGGGTAAAGAGTAGAGGTAGGCAGTTTTTATCACTCTCATCTAAAGAGACCATAGAGGTAGTTTTCTAAACCAAAACCAGCTGTCCTGATAAACAGCTTCCCAAGTGTGCTGGTGTGGCTGCCATCACTTCTTACTTTCAACAGCAGTCGCTTTTCCCTTACCCCTAGCCAACCATGCGAGCATATGAGAACATTGTGGGTTTTTGATCCTAAATGCACTGCTCTCTTCCCAGTTACACCAAGAATCATGCCTCTGTCCCTGTATCTTGTGCTTGTGTTACTATCTCTGTAGCTCTATAGAAATAATTTTCTTGTTTGTTTTTTTTGGTCTGTGTGTGTGTGTGTGTGTGTGTGTGTGTGTGTGATTCTGGGGATTGAACCCAGGACCTTTGCACTGAGCTATTTCCCCACACATTTTTTTATTTTTTAATTTGAGACGGGGTTCTACTAAGTCACTAATTTGTGTAGGCTGGGTTTGAACTTGTGATTCTCCTTCCTCAGCCTCCTGAGTGTTGGAATTACAGGCACACACCACCACGCCCTGCTTCTTCTTACTGTTTTTAAATGGTCAGGTCTATCACAAGTATTTAGAAAGCCCAGAACTGTAATACTTAGTACCAAAGACTGAGGTCCTCTCAGCACCAATGTCTGGACTTGTGTTTACTTAGGTTCATCTCCCAGATTTAGAATTTTATATTAATCTTGGAGATTGGCCCTTGGAGCATCGAAAAGTCAATGAAACCCCCGGACCTATACCTATCATTTCCTGGTGTGGCTCTCTGGATTCAAGAGATGTTATCCTTCCAACGTATGATATCACTCACTCTACGCTTGAAGCAATGAGGGGTGTTACTAATGATCTTCTCTCTGTTCAGGGAAATACAGGTAAATTAGGGTTACTCTCCAAGAACAAAATATAAAAGTAAAAAAAGGTGAAAAGAATGTTCAGTCAAAGAGAATAAATATTTAAATACCTATTCTTACTTTCTTGGGTTTGTTTTTTTTTTGTACCAGGGATCGAACTCAAGACCCTGCACTTGCAAGGCAGGCAGCAGAACCACTGAGCCAAACCCCCAGCCCTATTCTTACTTTCTAACCAAGAAAAAAAAAATAGCACCTCTGGGACTGGGGATGTAACTCAGTATTAAATTGCTTACCTAGTGCCAGAAAAAAAAAAAAAACTTAGTCAAAGTGGTTTGTTTAGGATTCTTCCAATCCAGAAATGAAAGATACATTGGTTAGGCTAACAGTACCCAAATCTACCTTTATTGAGTTGCCTTTGAGAAATAAAAGGTATTTGTAAATACCTTTTAAAAATAATGTATTTGGTAAAGTTGTCAGTAAATTCTGACTCTAAGGCCTTTAAATCACTGAATGAAATGAAAATTTTAAAAAGTGTAAAAGTTTAGGCAAGTATAAGAGGATTTTCATAATAAAATAATTTGGATATTACATCCTCCAGTATTTTGTAAAGAATTACCCCCTTTGGGCCAGAGATTTAGCTCAGTGGTTTCGCCACCTGCTGCGAAAGCGCAGGGACCCAAGTTCGAACCCTGGTACCAGAAAAAACAACAACAACAACAACAAAAACCAAAAAGAATTACTCCCTTTCCTTTTTCTGTCTTTCTGGATCCTTTAAAAAATTTAAATTGTTTTCCACTGCTTAGATTTATGGCACAGTATGCCCTTTTTTCAAACAAACTCCTTGAGTTGAACAAAATCTTGCCTTGTCTTTCTTTCTGTTTAGTGGACTTTTTTGACAGATAAGATCAGAGACTTGTAAAACTATAAAAAGTAATAATGTAGCACGATACTGGCTAACTTTTAACTTAATAACAGTGAATTTCTGAAAACATGCTAAAATAGTAGAGATTGATCCCTTCCAGTTTCTACATTTTATGATTTTTTTTTCTCTCAGAACTCTGACAGGTGTTAACCAATGACTTCTCTGTTTAGAATAAAAGTAATAGATTAAATTAATTCTTCCAGAATATTCCCTTCCCCCAAAGAGAAAATATAAAGAATATGCATATAGTTGAGTTATATATTTACATTAACAGCATATTAGAAAAAATGTTTTCCCTGTGCTCAAAATTCTGAGCCACCTGAGTATTAAAGATTACTCGATTATGCAGTTCTTTTCTGGTCACTTTGTCTAAGAACAAAAGTCTAGCTCATTTTTGATTGTGAAAACAAAGAAGAAGAAGCTGTTGTACTGGTGAGCAAGGCAAATCATTGAATCTCTTTTTGCTTTGAACTTGGCCCATTATTATTTTGGGTATTTCCTAGTGTTACACAATAGAAAACAATAATACTTGTGTGAATTCTTATTAGTAGACAAATAGGTGGAGTTGGAAGATTCTGTAATACAGCAAATAGAAGTATATTTGAAAGTATAAACTTGAAAGCATCATTGGAAAATTAAGCCTTGATCCCATGTTTTTTTGGGAAAAGCATCTCCTTTGTAAGATGAATTGATGAAAAATATTAATTTCTTACATGACAATGGTGGATTAAGAAAGATTATTATACTTACCATATAAAAATGTCAAATTCATCATCATAATTTTTATGGCCTTAACTTCTAGGGCCTCCCTGGAGTAATAAAACAGAGAAAGCTTTCTTCAGAGGTAGAGATAGTCGGGAAGAGAGGCTGGAATTGGTACAGATGTCAAAAGAAAACCCACAGCTACTAGATGCAGGAATTACAGGATATTTCTTTTTCCAAGAGAAAGAAAAAGAACTTGGAAAAGCCAAGTTGATGGGCTTTTTTGATTTCTTTAAGGTATGTATTGGAGCCTTGCTCTATGGCTGTGAAATGTAAATGTGTATCACAAGTCTACCACATACATGGGGTTAGCCAGATTTCTTCTGTCTGAACTGACAGACACCATCACACTTTCTTATCAGACCCAGGGAATTATACAAAGCCTTGTGGCTTTTTTTGTTGTTATTAACTTTGTCCATCAAATACCTCAGAACTACTATATATTTAATGGTCATAATATAGTAAAAGGGTTGACATGAGATTTGGGTGTATTTGTTTCTCCTTTTTTTATATTTGTTTAATATACTAGGAATATAAATGTCTTTCATGTGCACGTGTGTAGCATGCACAAGGCCCTGGGTTCAATCCCCAGCTTTACAGTCAGTCAACAGCCAGTACCAGAGCTAGAAACATCCTGTTTACCTCAGGCTGTTACAATGAAAAGAACCAGAGATTGGGACTCACAGTAGAGATTTATAAATTTCTCTGAACACTAGTTTCTCACTTGTAAAAAAAATGCCTGCTTCACATTATTATACCTGGATGAGGTTTAATGTCTATGAAAAGTGCTTTTGAAATGGAAATCAAAGCACCTACTTCTGCAGTTTTCTGTTTCCTCAATTCTAAAACTGTATAATAATGCTTTCCTGTTTCATAGGTCAAGTATAAGGAACAAATGAAATAATGTATAGATGAAAGTGTAAATTGTTATCAATATTCAGCTTTAATGAACACAGAACTTTTGAAAATAGTGTTAAGAACTAGTTACAGAAATCTATATTCCCCATTACATAGATGTAATTGAAATAGGTATTCGTTTCTGTTTACTAAAATTATCATCTTTAGATGCATTGTATTTCTTAAAATTGATTTGTTATAGGCTGCTTATGATTTTAATACAAAGAGAAAAGTAAGTTACAAAATAAAACTTTTAAACACCAGAATTTGAAAAATGGAAAACAATTCCTCTATATTTAGTTTTACAGTGTTAATGAGAAGCAGAAGTGAAACAAAAGATTGTGAAAAGCTTTTCTATTTATTTATGTTTTCTGTTTTTAATCTTTCAGTACAAGTACCAGGTGAATGTGGATGGGACTGTGGCTGCATATAGGTTTCCATATCTCTTGCTTGGGGACAGCCTGGTTCTGAAGCAGGATTCTCCATATTATGAACATTTCTACAGAGCACTAATTCCTTGGAAACACTATGTTCCAATTAAAAGAAATCTTAGTGACTTACTAGAGAAAGTTAAATGGGCCAGAGTAAGTTTCCTGCAGTTTTTGTTTCTTTAGGCAATAATAGATTCATCAGTATTGGTAACCTGAATTTTGTCACAACACAATTTAATTTAACATAATGGGATCAAAAGAAATGTGATTTTCTGAAATTTTTATTCTTTTGAAATATCTAAAGAATCAACATTAGAATCATTTTGTATGCCCTCTGGCAACATTTTTGGACTTTTGAATTTGAAGTTCACTATTACATAGAATATAGATTTTTCTAGATGAATCACTATTTGTGCTTATGTGCACAAAACAAGAACACACAAACTGCAAATCACATATTGAAAAGGCCAGTTAGAGGGCTTTATGGATAAGAAAATGTTTAAGGTAATTATGGTAGTCTAGTTTTCTTCACATAGATAAAAGGTACAAGTTCTTAACCCATGCATACTTTACAACATCTCAAGAATTAAGTGTTGCCCATAAAATAGGAATTCCTTTCTTAAAAGGAGCAGCATTTAAAAGCTTTTGTTGTTTTATTATAAAACTATAAAAGTTTACTGCTCTATCATAAGACTTTATTTCTGAGTGTCTGAGAAGCAATATTTGGTTTTGGAAATAACTGAGTAGAATCACTTTTGTGACCCTTCATGAGAACCACAATTGGTAGCAAATAAATGGCTTTTCCTATTGGCAGTATGGTAGAAAATTAACTAGTTTCTGAAAGTATTATTAGGAACACTGACTTATTTCTGGTACTAAAGAAACAATCTATGAGTACTAATGAGTAATGTTTTTCTATTACGATGACAATAATCTTTCATAGCTACCACTTTACAACAAAAGTTTTTGGCTCTGACTATATATATATATATATATATATATATATATATATTTTTTTTTTTTTTTTTTTTTTTTTTTTTTTTACAAATAGTATTCTTTTTTTTTCTTTTTTCTTTCTTTTTTTTTTTTGGTACCAGGGATCGAACTCAGGTCTTTGTGCTTGCGAGGCAGGCAGCAGAACCTCTGAGCTAAATCCCCGGCCCTCTGACTATATATTTAAATGGAACTTTTAAAAGAAACTCTAACATGAAAATTGATCCATTCTACCCATAAGCAAGAGGACTAGGCCAGGGTAGACAGAAAATGGGCTCCACACTTTCTTCATGAGTAACTAGGAAAGCATCAGTGCAGTCATGATGAGCCCACATGTGCATTGTTGCACTGTGGGGACTGTGGAATTAGAGTGAGATATATATGATCATTTCCCTTAGCCATGTCTAGGAAAGTACTCTGTTTCCATCCCCTCATTATTAAGTTATGTTTCCATTATGTTCCATCTGTACTGATACTCACATTCAACCGCATATCTGTCCTACCTCACACTTGCCCCTAGATTTCTTTGTGGGCTACAGAAGTAATTTTCATTCATTTTTTAAACCTTCAGGAAAATGATGAAGAAGCCAAGAAGATTGCAAAAGAAGGACAGTTGATGGCTAGGGACCTGCTACAGCCACACAGGCTTTACTGCTACTATTACAGAGTCCTACAGGTCAGTTCAGAGTATCCATCCTGCTGGGCCCAGGGTCCTCAGATTACATGTATGGGCTAAGCACTTTGTCCCCTGCTTCGTAAACAAGTCAGCCTTTGTAACTCCATCAGCCAAGGCCCCAGCCTGTGGGAAGAAAGACTAGTGCTCAGTTACTCTGTAGCCTCCAAATTTTAATCTCTATTCACTATTTTTTTTTTTGTACCAGGGATCGAACTCAGGTCCTTGCACTTGCACAGCCGGCAGCAAAACCACTGAGCTAAATCCCGGGCCCAGTCTCTATTCACTATTAGGAAAAACAAGCTCCGAGGCTGTACAAATGCAGATTAGTGACTCCTCCCATCTTCCCAGTGTTCTCTGTTATTATATACCCTATGGAACTCCTAATTTAGGTGTTCTTAATTCTCAGAAAACTTCTTTCCTCATCCAGAAAACAAGAAGGTTGGACTAGAGGTCTCTATTTCTGCTCAAATTGTTACCTCTTTGTTCTCCTTTTTACTTAAGATTTGTGCCTTTGCTATCATGGTACAGTGCAGGAAGCAAATATTTAGATTATATAAAACAAGTGAATGAAAAATATTCATAATAGTCCTGAATCCTGACCTGCAAATATATCTTGGAAATCAGAGGATTATTCCTTTGAGTAACTACCTTGTGCTTCTTCAGTAAAATCTTTCCAGAAAGACAAAAAATAAGAAATTATGTTTGCATTTTTAGCCTAAAATTATTTTTCTATGGGCAGAATAAAAGTAAATTTCCTTAGATGCCTGTGGACCCTGTCCTCTCAGAATGACAGTGATATATTACGACACTTACCTGAAGTGGTTCTTCTTTTCCTTAAATGAGTTCTGTCTTCTCTCTTGGCCTAGCTTTAATTTTAATAGTAGGCATTTCTTCCCCTAAAATATTAATCAGACTCACCTACTCATGTCACCATTTTCCTGGTTTTGGCCTGGCACCGGGAATGTCTGGTTAATTTGGACACAGAACTACTGAAATTAAACATCCAACTGATAGGAATATTTCAGTCAGTAGCCAGAGAAGAAGAACAATTTACAGGGCTATCACCATTTATTAAATAGATGTGACTGCAGCCCATAAGGGAAGGGAGTGTGCAGCTACCAACTTTAACTTAAAATGCTTGTCATCTTTTTTGCTAATCTCAATATTCAACAGTTTATTACTGTTAACAACTGGAGGATAAATGCTGAGAGCTGCTGTTTGTTCAAGTAGGGGCATTTAGCTTGGCATAAAGTCTTTGGTAGAGTCTTCCTGGGATTTTTTTTTTTTAATTTATTGGTACCAGGGATCGAACTTGGGACCTTGAGCCTGAGAGGCAGGTGGCGGAACCACTGAGCTAAACCCCCAGTTCCTTGGTACAGTCTTCCTAATTACTCCTGAAATTGTGGATTTGGGTTCCTTGCTAGATTGTGAAATACTGCACCTATAACTACAGGTGTAACTGTAGTAACTACAGTTATTTAAGCCTACATTAACTAAAGTTAAAGTGTAATTTTAGGACTAGAATAAAACAGACATTTGGTTTTGGTCTGAAATATATGATTGGGGGCAGGGTCGGGTGACAGTATCAATAGAAATTATGCGTGGACTAATCTTACATTTGCCTTGAAACATACATTTCAGCAATATGCCAAGCGCCAGTCCAGCAAACCTGAGATACGTGATGGGATGGAACTTGTTCCTCACCTGGATGACAACATATCCATTTGCCAGTGCCATAGGAAAAGGCCTTCGAAGGAAGAGCTTTAATGCAACCCAGACCAGCTACATTTGTGAGGGAAGACTTAAATGCTAAGGTGTGAAGAAAGTACAGAAGACTTTACCCAGTGGACCAGTTCTCTTGGTGGCTTTATATAATGTGGCTGGATACAGTATTTGAGCAAGTATTACTAGATATATTTGGATATCAATTTCTTTTAAGTAAAAACTGCTATTATCAGCATCAAAATTTCTCTAAAAAGAATATTTGCAGATCATAGTAGATAGAGAGGCTTGCCAAAACATGAACCACCCTGCTGACATTATATTCACTGGCTTATTTTTATGCCCAGTTTACTCTATCTCTTCCAGTAATGAAGAGAAAAATTTTTGTTTTGTCTCCTCCTTACTGCATAACTTCTCTTGCAAGCTGCTTTTGGCATTCAGTAATAGCAGCTTCCTCTTGGAAAGTCTGATAAGAATAGTTAAGGAACAAGAGTATGACTCTTGTTAAATGTACCATGGAGACTATAGAAGAACTACTTTTGTAAAACTCTGCTCATATATTATTAGCTAATTGGGGGGGGGGGTTACTGGGGGATTGAACTCAGGACCTTGCACTTGTGAGGCAGGCGGCAGCACCACTGAACTAAATCCCTGGCCCTATTATTAGCTAATTTTTGAGATAAAAATTAAGGAGAGCCAGGTGTAGTGATGCACACCTGTAATCCCAGCACTAAATAGGCTGAGGCAGGATGATCACTGTGAGTTTGAGGCCAGCCTGGGCTACATAGTCTAATAACAGTCTGAACTACATAATGAGACCCTGTCTCAAAACAAAGAAAAAATAATTAAGGAGAAACTGTGCTTTAAACTGGTAATTCCTAGTCCACCTGGGTTGTATACCTATCAAGAATAACAGTTATTTATGTCAGTAAAAATATCTTGTGGGCATCTTTCATTATATAATTACTGGATAAAGAATAATGGTAGTCCAGTGGGAGTCTTTGTTTCTAACATTAAAAGTGGTCTTGGGAGGGCCGGGGATTTAGCTCAGTGGTTCCACTGCATGCCTCACAAGCGCAAGGTCCTGAGTTCAATCTCCAGTACCAAAAAAAAAAAAGATCTTTGAAAACCTCTACAATAAGCTTCAGGAATCCTGATATCCTGGGATTTACTAATAATCTGACAACAGAGGCAAGTACTTGGCCTCACTCCACCTCTTATCTATTTCAGTGGTTTCACTGCTAAGAGGAAGACTTTGGAAATTGCCTCTGCCTTTTAGGACAGGGTCGAGGCATAGTAGTCATGGCCCAGGAATTCATTACACACTCGTTGTAGTACTGTCAGTCCAAGATTTAGTTTGTTATAGGACATGCTGTAAAAACAAGCTAGCCACACCCACATTGTAGAAACATTTACTCCCATAATTGAAATATTTATTTAATCTGGAAAATGCTATAACATTGTAATATAATTTTAGGCTAAAAGCAAAAACATAATTTCTTTTTTTTTTCTTCTTGGCAAGATTTTACTGAAGAAAACACAAGATAGTTACTCAAAGCACCAATCCTCTGATTCCAAGAAACATTTGCAGTTCAGGATTCAGCCCTAAGGTGTCAGGACTATTGTAAATATTTTTTATTTGCTTGTTTTATGTAGCAAACTAAATGTATCTCCATTCTTTCTGAAGAGAACTAAGAACACAGGCTTTTTCTTTGTAGATAAAAGCAAAACTGAATTTCAGAACTGAATTTCAGTGTACTCAAAACTAAGTATTCAAAGCAAATTTGAATACCCATCAACTATTTAAAGTCACAAGTGTACAAGTATAAAAGAAAGGGCAAACTGTCCTGATTCCATAGACAAAGGAATCTGTGTCTTAAATATACTGTCCACAGAGTTGGGCTTGTCAAAACTGGAATTATGGAAAGAAATTTGCTTTCTTCCTTCTGCCCTGCCACACACAAGGTACCAAAGGCTAATAGTACTTATTCTAGAACCATCTTAAATTTTTTAAGTTGATGCCATCTGCTTCCAAAGAGTCCTAGTAGTTAAAAGCAAGTTGAGACAATTCAGACAGCTTAGAAGGAGTGGAACAGGAAGAATGTGCTTGAGAAATAAAGAGAAGCCTCCCCAGAATTTCTGTAGGGAGCAAGCAGCCTTAGTCTAAAATATCCTCCGCTCACCAATTTGACCCCAGTGTTTTTGGGGGTTTTTTTCCCAGTGTTTTAAAAGAGTCAGTTTTACATGGCTTTCTAATTTGTTGACTTGAACATAATCTAGTAAAAATGGAATTACTAAAACCCCAACTTTTTACCCTTTCAATTCACACATTACCCACATAGTCCATTAGCCATTTTTAATATTGCAATTTTCATTTAAAAATCTGAATTTTAAAAGAAGAGAGAAGTGTAAGGATATACAGGTGAATATAAGAACTATATTTGTCTAAATAAATTCAGCATGTTTGTTCTTACATTAATACAGAAACACCCTAAATAGCCATCATTAGGGAAATGGCTAAACACATACTGAAAAATCAAGGTGTCAAGCAAAACCATTAAATAAAATGAAATAGCTTTAACTATACTATCATGAAAGACTTCCATGACAATGTTCAGTGAAAAGTAATTTACACAACATATATAATGTGAAACAATTTGTATAAAAAACAAAATGGTGAAAAGTTTGGAAGGAGATGCGGTGCCAGACAAGGGGATGGAGAGAAGGGAATTGTTACTTTTTACTTTTTAAAAAAAATCTCTTTTTGCTTTATACTTTTTGATAATATTTAATTTTTTATAAGTATGAATCAAATTATAAAATAAAAATGCCACATGAGAAAAGACAATAAATGCACAAAATACATAAAGAGCAAAAGAAAATAGATATATTTTTCATTATGCTATTTTTAAATCTATGTGTAGAATTTTATGTCATGGACATATTATATATGCTTTGTAAATAAAGTAAATTTTCTATATAAAACTTTGAAAGAGATACATTTTTTTTTTATGATACAGGGGATCGAACTCAGGACCTTGTGCTCGCGAGGTAGGCAGAGGCACCACTGAGTTAAATCCCCGGCTCCAAAAGAGATACATTTTGAGGTTTTTTTAAAAGCAATTGTCACCACCTAAAATTGAACTGATCTCATTTTTGTTTGTTTGTTTTTTTGGTACTGGGGATCAAACTCAGGACCTTGCACTTTCAAGGCAGGTGGCAGAACCACTGAGCTAAATCCCTGGCCCTGAACTGATCTCATTTTAATACTGTCTTCATGAATAAATGAACCCAAACTTCTGTTACCATCACTCCATTCTTCATGGACAGAAATACAATATTAGACAAAATATATTTAAGTTAGACTCCATTATTTTTAGTTGATTGTGAAGATATAATAAGGTAGACAGAGGGCAAATGGTCCTCTGGAATAACGAAGCCAAGGTTATTAGAACTATAAAGTTCTGGGCTGGGGATGTAGCTCAGTGGTTCTGTTGCCTGCCTCACAACTACAAGGTCCCAAGTTCGATCCCTGGCACCAAAAAAAAAAAAAAAAAAAAAAAAGAACTATGAAGCTCTTGTTTTGAAGGAAAGGAAATCATCTTTGAGGTGGTGAAGTACATCTGACTCCAAAGAGTTGAGAGAACTGGCCAGAATGCAGGGTAAAAATCGCTCTTACATGCACAGAACCAAGTTTACCTTTTCCAGCTACCACTGTACCCACCACATTCCAAACTCTGGTGCAGCCAAAGCTAAATTTCTTCTAAGACAGATCCTCTCTGTAGACTTCTATGGAAGAGGGAATTTTAAGCTGAAACCTTACATTGCAACATTTCTCAGATACAAGGGAAATGTCTTGGGTTTCTTTTTAGGGATAAATAGCTAATCCTGGAAGAGGGTAGGGGGCAGGATGGTGGTGGGGGAGGTGGCACACACAGGAGATATGATGGCCAGAAACAAGGGAGAGGGAAAAGAGTTAGAAAAAAAGAGAAATATTTGTGTGAGATAACTGTTCTTTTCCACCCAGAATTGGCTACAGGTTTGAGTATACATTATCTGACATGCTTGGGACTGTAACTGTCTCTGCTTTTGGAGTTTTGCAGATTTTGGAATATTTCCATAGATGTTACCCAGTGAGTATGCATAATCTGAAATCTCAAATGCCCTTAAATAAAATGTTTTTATCATTATGTTAGTGCTCTAAGTTTCAGGTTTTGGAACATTTTGGATTTTTGGATTAGGAATAATCAACTTGTAACTCAACACAGTTCTGCTACTAACCATCCATTAGCATCACACTCTACAGGCTTAAAGGTGCAGATCTTCACAAGCCTGCCCGTACATCAGCAAGTGAGGTCACCATGCCACCCACTCTTCTGATCAAATGACTAAAAACTAGGTGTTCCCATGACCCTGCTCCTCAGGTTTGCTGATTCTCTAGAACAACTCACAAGACTTAGGAAAACACTGTGAGATGTTCCTGAAGTTCAGTGATGTTAATGTTCTGACAAACTCATTGTGAGATGAAATGCACTTAATACACTAGCATACTAAACATCATAGCTGCTGGGGATTTAGCTCAGTGGCGCCTCCCCTGCCTCGAAAGTGTAAGGTCCTGAGTTCGCGCCCCAGTACCAAAAGAAAAAAAACTAAAAAACTAAACATCAGAGCTTAACACAGTACACTGTAGAGTATTAGTTTCCCTTCATGACTGTGTGGCTGACTGGAAACTGGCTTGCTGCCACTGCCTAGCATCAGGACAGAGTATCGTGAGATACATCACTAACCCAAGAAGAGATCAAAATTCAAAGGATGGTTTTTACTGCATGCATATTGCTTTCATACCATCTTGAAGTAAAAAGGTTGTACATGAAGCCATCATAAGTTGGGGACCATCCTACTTAACTCCTTACAGTTTTATAATGCACATAGGGCAAGACCTGGGAGGAAGTGTAAAACTCCACACCCCATTCTTTGGGAGTCAGGAATTGTGCCTTTACCCATCAAGAAATTACTGAGGTTTTAGGGGTCACATTCTATAGATATGATTGATCAAATCATTGGCCATGTGATCGAACTCAATCTCCAGCCTCTCTCTCCTCCCTGGAATGTGGGCTCTTGAAGGTTCCAACCTGCTAATCATATGCTTTGTATTTGTCTTGACCATCTGTCACTGAGGGTATCCAGGGACCTGCATTGTGCCTCATTAGCATAACAAAGACTGTTCTGTCACTTAGGAAACTTTAAGGGTTTTTGAAGCTCTGAGCTAGGAATAGAGACAAAGACCAGCTATATGCTTTATAATACCTAACACCTCTGAGGGCCTGGGAATTAAGGACCATCTAGTCATGAGGCTTGATGTAAGGGCGCGAGCTAGCAATATTACCCCAACTCTGAAAGGCTGGAGACAAATACCTGATCCTTTCAGTACATCTGTACATTATCCCATCTAATTTACAGGGCTTATTGTAGAAGCCCTTACTGTACCACTCATTCTTAAATAGGAAGAGGGTAAGACTTCTTTTGTGGTTTCCAAGGGTTTTTATTCATTTTTATTGTAAACTAGGGGAAGCAAGAAGTATAACACTTCAAATGACAATAAGACAGCTAGAGTGAAAACTGTTTCCCCTACACACCTCACCCCATATGCTCAACACTTTCCTGTCTCCCAAGAGTAATGAGAACCCCCACTCCCTGCATGACTAGCATCATTAGCACTGCAGCCATGCAACAGAAAAGGGAGAAACTTGCCCACCGGTGAAAGCTAAATAAGTCTAAGCAAAACAGATTGTCTTCTGCTCCATGTGTTTATCATTTACCATTGGAATGATTCACCAGGTGGCTGCCTGATTTGGAATAGTTTGGGATGACATGAAACTTGTAAAGGGAAGAAGAGGAAGGTTCTTATTGCCCTGATGAAAATTTTCAGTTCATTCTGTTAAATAAAAGTTATGGAAGACTGTTGATTTGGATACCTACACTGGGCCCCACATGTAACTGAGGGGGTAAAATGGATCTTTAAAAATTAGGATTTTTTCTTTTAGAGATGCTGAGAGTATAAGCTATCACTCCCTCCTCTCCTCAGATCAGATGAATGACAGAGAAACTGGCTTCTGTCCAAAAACAAACTATTCTCATGGAAGGAATATGCAGATGCTGGCCCCAGAACATTTGTTTCCACAAGGGAGGGAGGGAAGGAGCAAAGGATGGAGTGGGGGGATTTCCCTGTCTGTGTCTTACTGTATTCCTTCTCTTTCTCCTTCCAATAAAAGCCCTTGCACACCTGAGCAAAGTGAGACAAAGATTTCAAGCAAAGACCTCCTTGACTCCTCCTGGAGCCAGAGGTCAGTACCAGACAGATCATAACAACAGAGAGTTTAACACGAAGAGGCTGTAATTCCTATTTGTATGTCTGGCTACCAAGTGACTCTGAACTACTGGTGGTACAAGAATGACTGTCCTGTCAGCTGGTATGAGCTACCCAGTGGGACAGTACATGTACTATCAATGGTTCAAGCTGTTAGAACTATTAAAAGCAGTAACGGAGCTCTGGCTGGTTGCAAAAGGCCCTGTAGCCAGTTAACTGATTGCGTTGTAAACAATTAGCTTAGTTGACGTGTAATGATAACCAACTTGCCAGCTAGGCTGTAGCAAACTAAGTTGTTTTCTAGTGCTCATTTCTATAAATGCTCTTAGATGGTAGTGTTGAAATTCTCAAGGCCTGCTTTGGTGCTGGGAGCTGCCTGATTCATGAATAGTTTTTGTTGTACTTTTCGCAAATAAGGTCTACTAAACTTATTGGTCTAAGGAATTTTCCTTTTAACAGTTTTAACAGTAGTCACCAGGATCCAAAGCTCCAGAGGACGCTCAGAGCCATCAGTTAAGGTAGTCACTGAGCTTACTGGGCTTCCTGTTTTCTAGCTCTGTTGGGGAACCGTGGGTAAGTTCTCTCTGATTCCCAAACTCCTTGAATTTATGTTTTAGTAAAGTTATGTGAGTTATTCTGAGCAAACTTTTTTGGGTTTTTGTTTGTTTTTGGTGGTGCTAGGAATGGAACCCAGGGCTTCATGCACGCCGAAGAAGTGCTCTACCACTGAGCTGTACCTTTTGAGCAAATGTTTTGATCCATGCTGGGTTTGCAAGTAGCGCCAGAAATAAGACTGGATCTTGTAGGGAAGCCTTGCTATATATTATTGTCAGACAGAATTTGAACTGGTTTCAGTAGAAACAGGCCTGGGGCCCAGAGAGAGGTCTTGGTCAGAATAAATGGTTTTGGGGAAAGATGAATGGGCCCCTTGAAAGAATAGATGGTGATTTTTATTTTGTTTTGTTAAGGTATTAGAGATTGAGCCTAAGGCCTTTATTGTGAACTATATCCCCACCCCTTTTAAATTGTTTTATTTTGAGACAGGGTCTCACTAAGTCTCTAAATTGCTCAGGTGTTCCTCCAGCCTCAGCCTCCAGAGTGCTAGGGTTACAGGTGTGAGCCACCAAGCCTAGCTAAGGTGTAGATGATGGTTTGACTTAATATTCATCTATATACTGGGGATCAAACTCAGGACCTCTCACTTGCCAGGCAGGCACTTTGTTGCTGAGCTACACCTGTGGCACCAGTTTGACTTAATATATTAAGGAATTGTATCATAGAGTAATATTTCCTAAATTCTTTCAGTGAATTGCTTTGTTTAATGAGTAAATCAAGCATAATCATTAAGAACAGATAATCCAGGGCTGGGGATTTAGTTCAGTGGTTCCACCACCTGCCTCACAAGCCCAAGGTCCTGAGTGCAATCGCCAGTACCAAAAAAAAATCCGTAATAACCTCCCTAAGAACAAAGTGATGTGATCCCAGTTGAGTGATACCCTAGAGTCCACTCCTACCAGCTCTCCATTGGATTTTCCTCCCATTTTCACATTTAGAGACATCACATTAGTATTTTAAAATTGCCCATGGACAAGAAAATAGTTTCAGCACCACCAGGCATGGAGGGTGAGGTAGGAGGATCACTGTAAGTTCAAGGCCAGGCTGGGCTACATATTGAATTCAAACCCAGCCTGAACTACATAGCAAAGCTAAAAAAAAAAGGGTGAAGGGGGGGCTCTGAATTATCAGTTGGCTTAGTTTTGTAGGCCTTTAAAATTTTTAATTCTCTAAACTATAAATTCTCTAAATTCTCATAATACATGTAAATTTACCATTTTAACTACTTTTAAGTGTACAGTTCAGTGGTATTGAGTACATTTCATGTTGTGTAGTTTTGCAGCCTTGAATTTTTTGGTCTCAAACCAAAAACAAAAATTTTTTTTCATCACCAGAAAGAGGCAAACTAGTGATTTATTGAGCTTTGGTTTTGCTTTTGAGAGCATTTTACCAGTGTATACTACTAATATTCTGTTAATAAATTTAAATTGTACTATAGTAAAGAGAGAATCCTTTACCATTCACCATATTAAGGTGTGAATAAGGAAAATTCTAACTCATAAACCTAGTATGATCTTGATTTTTGTATACTCATTAATTTCTTGATAGTATTGTAGATTCCTAAGGAAAACAAAAGGGAAATCCTCTGAGAGAGTTGTGAGGGCAAGGAGAATGATTTCTGTGCAAAGAATTAGCAAACGGTGGTGTTTCCCTGCCGTCAGCCTCTTCAGCTTGCGAACCCTCCCAGGAAGGACCAGTGCCCGGTCAGAGCTCCTTCTGCTTTCCCTGAGGCCACTATGTGACTTGTACCTTTAACCCATGCCCAGTTCTTACATGTGATACTGTGATTTTCTACTGCAGGAGATATATTCTACACTTATAAAAGACTCCATGCTCACATCAAGGGGCAGCCCTGTCCATTATTGGAATTTATTCCAATGCTGAAATGGCAAAGGGAAGAAATGGGATATAACTGTAAATCTTCACCCTCTGCACTATAAATACTTCCCTATCTCTTGTACCAATTCATTTTATTTCCTATTTCTTGTCTTTACATGGTTTTTAAAAATCACACCTTGGCTTCTAACTGGAAAGCAAGACTATTGATATTATTATATAATATATGGTACTATATTTATGAAAAGAAAAATACAAGAATGAATGGATGGAAGAACTAAAGGAAGGAAGGTTTTCAGTGAAACTACACAGAAGTTATTGAGTCCTATTTCTTAGTAAATTGTCCCTAGATTTCAGCAGGTGCACATAAGTAAGACAACTGAAGGTTTTGTGTCTTAATGATTCCTTGTGGGCACTTTACAGAAAGATACTTTTTCTTTTGAAGAATTGAAAGATTTTTAAATTACAGTAATAGAATTTCGAGCCTTTTATGTGGAAATTACTGAATTCTTCTAGAACAGGTTTGATAAACAGTTTGTTTTTGGAATGTATATGTGTATTTCTAGAAATATATAGGTATATATAAGTAATGCAGAGAAGCACTTCATTAGAAATAGGTAGAGCTTATTTTAAAGTAATATATAAATAGAGTATTACACCTTAAATTTTCTTTCATTCTCTGTTAAAAATTGTTTTGCTCTGAATTATCTATTAGCTTAGTTTGGGGTTTTTCTTTCTTCTTTCTCTCTTTCTTTCTTTCTTTTTTTTTTTTTTTTTGTTACCAGGGATTGAACTCTGGACCTTGCACTTGCCAAGCAGGCATGGCACCACTGAGCTACATCCCTGGCCTACCTATTGGCTTAGTTTTGTAGCTTTTGAAATTCTCTGAGTTGTGGTATAGTACATGTAAATTTGCCATTTTAACTACTTTTAAATGTACAGTTCAGTAGCATTAAGTACATTCACGTTGTTGTATAGTTTTGCAGCCTTTAACTTTTAAACCCAGTTTCTATACATCAAAAACTATAAATGTACAAAATGTTTCTGTGGCTCTATTTTTACATCTTATTATTCCTAGCTACTGTGTACAATGCATCAACGTAACTACAGGAGAGGGAACTTAAGCTCATTCCTGTGCTTATTATATGGTACTTGTGGTAATGACTACTGGAAGCTCAGTGAGCCTCTGAGCCTGCAAGGAATTTGTTCTATACAAATGTTTTTATTATATAGAGAAGGTGTTTCCCCCTAAACATTGTCTTCTTTACAAGTTGTATTACACACAGGAACACAGGAGGCAAATAGAACTGGGAAATTCTGAATGAGATCATTTTACATTGTAATAATTTGTCACTGAAGCATTGCCTGTGTCAGCTATTCAGCACAGAAACAAATTCGTATAAGATATGAAATATTTGTCTATTATTTGAAAACTCATCTAAGAAGTCATTTATTTTCATTTAAAACCAGTTTAGACTTTAGCAGCTAAGCTTAAATTTAGAAACAGCATTGGCCTGTAGTCATGTGTCATTTATTCTTAGTCCTAGCACAAGATGACCTATGAAATTGCAAGGATTCATTTTCTTATTTATAAATAGAATTAGTTGAATTAAATAGAAAAGATTACATTCTATTTCTCTAACATCTTCAAGGTCTTTGTTGAAATGTCTAGGCTTTTTAATATAGAGAAACCAACATCAAAAACATTTTCCCATTGTGTAGATTGTTTCTTCACTCTATAAATTCCTTTGCTGTGCAAAAGCTTTTTAATTTGTTGTGATCTCATTTGTTGATTCTTTGTAGTATTTCCTGTGTGATTGGGGTTTTGTTCATAAAGTCTTTGCCTACACCTATATCTTCAAGAGTTTTACCTGTTGTATCTGTTACTTTTCTTATTGAGGAGACAAAACACCCAACACCCAAAGTTAAAAGAGGAAAGGTGCATTTGGTTCACAGTTTGTAGAAGTTTCAGTCCATAGTGGCTGGCTCCAAGGCAGGGTGGCATGGCAGAGGGTCATCACAGAGGAGAAACAGTTCATGGCAGGCGGAAGGCAGAAGACACCAAGCAGCAAGTCCAAGTAACCTTTGCAGCTTCTTTCTGCCCCTTTTATATTCTATCTAGGCTACCAGGTTTAGAGCAGGTGCCAAACAAATCACAGGACAGATTTAATAATCATATGCCCTTAATCCCAGTATCACACACTCTAGATCCAGCCACCTATGAATGCATGAGGCTTTAGGGGGACATCTAAATCTAAACCATAACACTATCTTCCAGCAGATTAAGTATTTCTGTCTTAATATTTAGATCTTTGATCCATTTCTATTTTAGTTTAGTACACAGTGAGAGAGATGGGTCTAGATTTAGTCTTGCCCATGTGAATAGCTAGTTTTCCCAGAACTATTTGTTAAAGAGGCTAGCTTTCCTCCAGCAAAGGAGTTTGGCCCCTGTGACAAACATAAGGCAGCTGAGTGTGCTTGGAGTGGTTTCTGCATCTTCTAATCTGTCCTACTGATCCTCAAATCTGATGTTTTTAAAAATTTTAATTTGTTTCATTTTTCCAATACCTTGCTGTTTTTATCACTGTAGCTTTGTAGTACAACTTGAAGTCCAAGATTGTGTGATACCTTCCCTGCCTTGCCCTTGTTGCCCAGAATTGCTTTTGCTCTTCTACGTGTCTTCTGATTCCATATGAATTTTAGGATTGTTTTACTTAGGTCTGTAAGGAATGCTATTGGTATTTTGATTGGGACTTCATTAAACCTGTATAATAGTTTTGGAAGTATGGCCATTTTTAACTATATTGGTTTTGCCTATCCAAGAAAAGGGGTTATCTTTTTTTTTTTTTTGGTACCAGGGATCGAACTCGGGACCCTGTGTCTGCAAGGCAGGTGTGGTGCCACTCAGCTAAATCCCCAGCCCGAAAAGGGGCTATCTTTTCATTTTCTGATATTCTGTTTGATCTCCTTTTTCAGAGTACTACAGTTTTCAAAATGTAGAGGCCTCTTACTTCCTTAATTCCTAAGTATTTCATTTTTCTTGATGCTATTATGAAAGGTATTGTTTCCCTAATTTCTCTCTTAGTGAGTGTATTTGTGTACAGGAATGCTATTGATTTTTGAGTGTTGACTTTGTATCCTGTTATGGTACCACCTTTGGTTATTAATTCTAGAAGTCTTTTGATGGAGTTTTTGAGGTCTTCTATGTAGAAGATCATATTATCAGCAAATACAGTAATGATCATTTAATTTCTTCCTTTCCTATCCATATTCCTTTTATTTCTTTGCTTGTCTGATTGCTCTGGGTAATGTTTCTAGAACTATAAGGAGTGGTGATAGTTGGCATCCTTATCTTGTTCCTGATTTTATTTGTTTTTTGTTTGTTTGTTTGTTTGTTTTGGTACCAGGAATCTAATTCAGGACCTTGTGCTTGGGAGGCAGGCAGCGGAACCACTGAGCTAAATCCCCAGCCCTGTTTCTGATTTTAGAGTGAAAGACTTGGCTTTTGTCCATTTAGTATGTTGGCTGTTGGTTTGTCATAGGTGGCTTTTATCAGATTGAGATAAAGACATTCTATTTTAGGGCCAAGGATTTAGCTCAGCATCAAGCCTGCCTGGCAGGCACAAGGTCCTGTGTTTGGTCCCTAGTACTGGAAAAAAAAAAAGATAAAGACTTTCTATTCTAGTTTCTTTAGAGCTTTTACCATTAATGGGATTAATGGGTGTTGGACTTTGTCAAATTCTTTTTCTGCATCTATTGAGATGATCATGTGGTTTTTGTCCTTGCTTCTGATAATATGATATATTACATTTATTGATTTGTGTATGTTCAACCATCCCTGCATGACTGGGATGAATCCTACTTGGTCATGATGTATAAATCTTTTTGATGACTTGTTGCATTCTTATTGAGGATTTTTACATCTATGATCATTAGAGATTGGCCTGTAGTTCTCTTTTATGGTTGGGTCCTTTTTTGGTTTCAGTATCAGGGTAATTCTTGCTTCAGGGAATGATTTTGGTAGTACTGCTTCCCTTTTGATTTCATTAAAGAGTTTGAGGAGTATTGGCATTAGATCTTCTCTAAAGCTCTTATAGAATTCAGCAATGAATCCATCAGGACCTGGGCTTTTCTCAGCAGTTTTTAAAAAATACTTCTTCAATTTTGTCAACTGATATTGTATTATTCAGAATTGTTATATCTTCTTGATTCAGCTTTGGCAATTTGTATGTATCTAGGAATCTAGCCATTTCATTTGAATTTCCCATGTTATTAGCATACAGTTTCTCAAAGTAGTTACCAATGATCTTCTGGATTCCTGCAGAACCTGTTGTGATTTTGTCCTTTTTTCTTTTTGGTTTTGGTTTTTGGTTTTTTGAGACAAGGTCTCGCTATGTAGTTCATGCTAGCCTTGAACTTACTATGTAACCCAGGCTGGCCTCAAACTCACAGCAATCTTCCTGCCTCAGCCTCCTAAGTTCTGGGACTACAGGTGTAATCCATTACACCTGGCTGCCCTTTTCTAATTCCATTGATTTGGGTTTTTTCTTTCCTTGTTTTGGTAAGTTGGCTAAGGGTTGGTCTATTCAGTCTTTCAAAGAACCAACTCTTTGATTCATTGATTCTCTGCTTGGATCTTTATAATTTCCTTCCTCAACAGAGGACTAATATCTAAAATATATCAAGAACTCAAAAAAATAAGATGACCCCCCCCCCAATTTAAAGACCCAATCCAAAAATGGCCATCTGAAATAAAGACATGTCTCAGGTGAAGTACAAAAGGCCAATAAATACATAAAAAAATATTCAGCATCCCAGGCCATTGGAGAAATGCAAATTAAATGACACTGAGATTCCGTCTCACTCCAGAAAGAATGGCTATCATCAAGAAACCAACCAATAGAAAATGCTGGTGAGGCTGCAAGGAAAAAGGAACACTTCTCCATTGTTGGCGGGAGTGTAAATTGGTATAGAGACTACAGAAATCAATATGGAGATTCCTCAAGAAACTAAAACTAGAGGTTTCATTTGACCCAGCAGGTCCTTTTCTAGGTATCTTCCTGAAAGAGTTAGTCATCATAGTAGTGATACATGCACACCCATGTTTATAGCAACACAATTTATAATAGCTTAATCTTGGAAACACCCTATATGCCCACCAAAAGATGAAGGGGTAAAGAAAATGTGGTATTTATACACAGTGGAGTACTACTCTATCATAAAGATAAACTTGAGACATTTTTAAGTAAATGGATGCACCTCCAGACCATAATCTTAAGTGAAGTAAATCAAAACATAAAAGTTTATTGCATTGTTTCTCTTGTGTGAGAAACCCAAAGTATAAATAATGGGCCAAAGGATAGCGATTAGGAAGTAGGAAAAACTGTTTCAAATAGGAAGAAGAATAAGAGATAGGGAGAGGGCCTGGGATTTAGCTCAGTGGTTCCGGCACCTGCCTCACAAGGGCAAGAGATAGGGAGAGAGGGGAGAAAAAGGGAAGGAAGGGAAAAGAGATTTAAAGGGAAAAAATGAATTGAAGAAAAAATGAAAATACGTAGAGCTTTTGAGAAGGGTTAGAGGGAGTGCGAGAGGAAAGAGATTTTAAAAAAAGACTCGAGATGTTATGTACATGTTCAAATCTTCCACGGTGAATGTGTTCATTATATACCGCAAACCTGTACATTATTAAATATTTTTTAGATATTTAAACTAATAATATTGAAAAGAAAAACCTGACTTTATAGACAAACACTTTGACTGACTTCCGTTCCCCAAATCCTTTGCCTTTGCAACGTTCTTATTGAAATGAGAACATCTAACAAGCCAAACTGCTTGCACATAGCACGGGGTGGGGCCTAGAAGGCCGGACTGGGGTGGGGGGCAAGACAGCGGAACTAGATTTACGTCATTTCCCTGTGCGCTGTTACCAAGGAAACAAGGATCGCTCAAGTCGGCAGGGATTGGCAGTGGAAGGGAATGACATCTCCACTCTCTCATCCAGTACCATTCCTAGACAGTTTGCCTTTGTGGCTATTGGGCTTGAGTTTTATCAGTTTCAGGGCCCTAAAGTTCCACGCTCTTGATGTCTGAGCCCTGTCCATCCTCTCAAGGACATTTCATTCCTCCATTCCCTGGCGCGCCCTCGTTTTCATTCGGTAACCTGTGTCTGGCTGAAAAGCTCTCCCGCCTGCCTTATGTTCTCGCAGATCCTCACTCTAAGCTCAGGCTGCTGAAGAAATTCTTGTTAACTCACTTCACATTTTTCTGGACTACCCTCACCCCCACCCCCACCCCCATTTGATAAATGGCTTCGAGTCTTTTCATTGAAATGTTTAGAGATGAAAAAGGGGAAAAGCCGTTTTAAGGAGTAGGTTTTTTTCGAGTCTACCCTCAGTAAGAAGTTATACCTTCAGTATAAAAAGGCAAAGTGAAATTAGAAACTGATGAAGCTGATTAAACACAATGTTAAGTCGATACATTTAGTAGAGAAACCAAAATTATTCAGTAAAGGTTCTGATCACAGCAAATTAATCTTGATTACTTTATAGTTTTTAAAATAACTGAAAAGTTTTCAGAGTAATGGAAAAGGACAATGTCAACATATCTTGTGGAATTTTTCTTATGAAGTCTAAAAATTGATACAGCGAAGCCATATCTATTATAATAAAACTTATTGACTTGAGACAGTATCTCCCAAAGTAGATAACACACTTACAAAATTTTTATATTTGAATATGCAAGTGGCACATGGATGCAGTAAAACCTTTCATTATTTGAACAATGGGTTAATAATACATTTTAGTACCTTAACATTTATGTAAGATTTTCACTTGAGTTAGTTTATTTGGAGTTGCATAATAACCATATGAAATACGTCTTATTTCTTCTCTTAAGATCAGCAACTAGCCCCTCTGCCCTTTTTAATACCTACTCAAAGATTTTTACCCTTAAATTTATACCCTTTATAACTTTAATTTCTCCTTCTCTACTGGACCATACCTAACAACATCTTAATATGCTTTAGTATCTCCCATATTAAAAGAAATTTAAAAATCTTTTGAATCCCTTCCCACCTTCCAGCCACCACCCCATTTCTCTGCTCCCTTGTAGAATTCCAAAGAATTGTCACTGTACTTTCTGTCTTAACTTCTCTACTTCTGCAACCCAATCCAGTCTTTCCCCTGCTACTCCAGTGAAACAGTATTTAAAAGGTCACTAGTGATTTTTCAAACTAATCAAATCTAATTCTTTATTCTCAATATGCTTGACCCTTAGCAAAATCTTATGTAATTAAGTATTCTCTTTTGAAATATGTGGAAATTCATCATTGCTCAATAATGTGACTTATTTTTGAACCAAATAATTTTGAATGCTAGGGTTGGGAATGTAGCTCCATGGTGGAGGGCATGCTTGGTGTAAGTGAGACCCTGGGTTCCATCCCTAGCACCAAAAAATAAAAGTAAAAATATGAGTACTGGAAGATACTTCCCAAATATTTTGTTCTATTTATAATGTAATGACAGACACAGTATAAATGTGTATGAATTATATATATACAACTTACAATGTAGTGATATATACAATATACTTTTAATCTGTATTATTGACATTTTTATCATCTCTTTCTTAGATACATAACCAATAAAACAATAAAGTACTGATTTTTAACATTTGAATACTCACTACTGGAGGGATGCAAAGAGTCCCCCTAGAGAGTAGATGGAGACCTCAAGTCCATCTGCTGAGGAAGTTCTCGGATCACATCATGAAAAAAGAATTTCAGGATGTGTCGGTGTGCAGCATAGGCAGATTTATTAGGCAGGGTTATAAACTAAGAGGGAACAGAAAAGGATTCCATCTTGAGTAGCTGGAGGAGACACTCTGATGCAGAGGTTCAGACTGGCCTGCCCACAAGTCCAGCTTTTGTGGCTTAGCTGAGGCAGGCCAGAGTCCGGATGATTATTAACTCAGTTCTGGTTTTGTAGTTCCTGAGGAATCATTTTGGCTTAAGGAAAAGTTTGCCTTCCCTGAGATGATTGGTCTCGCTTGGGAGGGGAGCTTCCTGGCTTTCCATCATGGGGTGATTGCTTCTGTCTGGGGGAGGTCTTCCGCTTTGCCTAGAACCCATGGTGATTATGGTTTTGAAGACTTTTAAGCATCAGTTTAGGGTTTCTGGACCTGGATGTAGCAAAAAGTTGGCATTTAGGTGTCTCTGCAAACCTTGAAAATTATTTTAGTTGTTCCTACCTTGTCTTGAGTCTTGAAGGGAAATGAGATAGACCAGGTAAATTTATGGCTAATAAACCCTGTAAACAGATACTCCACATGTGATTAACAAGCATTATGCAAAGCTGAGCAGGGATCTGACTCAAAAGATTTACGATAATAAGGAAGACAAAAAATTGAGTTTCCCTGTCCCTTTCTACCTTTTTTTCTTTACCTTACTTCTGTGGCCAATTCAAGTTATCTCAGGGTCTCAGAAATTGGAAAGAGATGGACAGCATTGCACCATTAGATGTTATTTCTACCATGCAGGTACAATAAACCAGTGGTTCTTAATCACAGCACTGAGACATTTTGGGTTGTCACAGCTGTGCTCCTGGCATTTGATGGACAAAGGACTAAGCATCCTATCATGCACAGAGCAATCCCCACCACACACACACAAAGAACCATCTAGCCCAAAATATCAATAATGCCACTGTTAAGAAACCCTGCAACAGGCATAAGTAACTTCAAGAGAAGACTATAATCAGCCAGGAATAACAGTGCATGCCTGTGATCCCAGCACTCAAGGGGCTAAGGCAGAAGGATTGCTAGGAGTTGAAGGGCAGCTTGGGCTACCAGTGAGTTCAAGACTTACCTAAACTACATAGGAAAACCCTGACTGAAGAAAACCCCCCCTCAAAAAAAAATTGTAAATCATAGCAAACTGTAGAAAAATAGTGATGAGTTTTGAGTATTTATTTTTGTTTAATTTTTATAACTATGGTTAAGTGCCAGCAATAGCTTAGTTTTTTCCTTTGCACTACTTCAGAGAGATCCTATTTATTTATTTATTCATTCATTCATTCATTCATTCATTTTGCAGCCCTGTGGATTAAACCCAGGGCCTTCACACAGAACTACCTCCTCAGCACTTTATATTACTTATTTTGAGACAAAGTCTTGCTAAGTCACTAAATTGCC
The DNA here is from genome assembly GCF_053883595.1 of Heterocephalus glaber. Classification (NCBI taxonomy): domain Eukaryota; kingdom Metazoa; phylum Chordata; class Mammalia; order Rodentia; family Bathyergidae; genus Heterocephalus; species Heterocephalus glaber. The sequence goes on along the minus strand of NW_028258294.1, from coordinate 24,106,278 downwards.
CAGGCTGGGTTTGAACTGGTGATCCTCTTGCCTCAGCCTCCTGGAGCGCTGGGATTACAGGTGTGCACTACCACACCCAGCTCAGAGTGATGCTTTAAAAACACATGTCAGAGGGCTGGGGATTTAGCTCAGTGGTTCTGGCACCTGCCTCAGCACAAGGTTTTGAGTTCAATTCCTGGTACCAAAAAAAACACAGGTCAGATCATGTTTCCAATATGTTGCAGATCATTACTCTTATAAAATTTAAATTATTAGAAAAAGAAAAAAACCAGATACACAAACTTAGAAGTCCACTGATCACATGTTTGTATGCCTCAGCAATATCAAATTGCTATAAACGTTTCTAAGTGCTCTGAATTTCTTTATATCATTTGGTCACACAATTCTGGGGTAGCATGCACCAGTGGACCACACTTGGAGCAGCATGACCCACCATATGCATGCAGGAGGCCCACCCCTCCTCCTCCTCGAACTGCACCTCCCCACCCCACCACCCCAGTCTATCTCTGTTAACTTTTCTGCAATGTGTTATTCTGCTCATGGCAAATTAATGAAAATTTTCTTTAATTGCTCAATACAGTTCATTAGAGAAGTAAGAAAAAAATGAGCTTTTAAATTCCTCAATTCTCTCACCACTTAATATTGATACATTTATGTGTGTGTATATATGTTTATATATGTTAACATGTATGTTCATATATATTTCAATAGGAAGAGCTATTATAAATGTTATAGATTGTTTAATAAACTCTTTAAAATGAAAAACCATTTTTCATATCCATATGTATCTTCATCACTTTTATTCTCACAGAGTTCTATTGTTGTATAAATGTATTATATTCAGTCAAGCAGCTAATTTTTTTTGATGGCTTCCGATTTGCTAGAAATCAGGGTAGGGATACAGCCATAAACAAGAAGAATCTGCTCTGAGGGGAATTGGCACTGTGGAGGGATGAGATAGAATGAATGTTCAACAAATAAGCATACTGACGATTCCACAAAGAGACATTAACTTACTTTGTCGGCAACCTCTAAACACCCCTTACCTATATTTGGGGCCAGCAGGTGTGGTGTGAAGAAAGCTTAGGTGAAATTATTTAGATCAAAGTGCCTGGTAAACACAGTCACACGGTTAAGTAAAAGGTATTTTTAAACCCAAGATTAAATTTTTTACTTACAAAAGTGGGAAAGTATTGGGGAAAATGCTGAAATTTTCCTGAATTATCACAAATACTATCATGTGATATTACATACTCCACATGTTTTGGTTATGTATTAAAACCAACCAATATGCATTGAAAACAAAAACCACAAAGTTTAGTTCTTTAAAGAATATTAGAAGAGGGCCAGGGATTTAGCTCAGTGGTTTCCTTGCCTGCTGCGCAAGCGCAAGGACCCGAGTTCCATCCCTGGTACCAAAAAATAAAAATAAAATAAAATTTAAAAAAGAATATTAGAAGAACCACTATAGTCCTATGTCCTATTTATGTTTAGTTTTTCACTTTTGTAAAATCTAGAATGAAGCAATCATATATAATGTTTATGAGTATAAATGAGACATTTTTGAGGACAATTTGACAATCAAATTTTTATATGCATGCTCTTTCCTTTTTAATGAAGATATGTATGTACATGTGTGTATATGTATATATCTAAATTACATGCTCATTGCAGAAAATCAAACAGTATAAAAAGCACAGTGGAATAAAATATTTTTCATTCTTGATCCCAGGTCCCTTAGTATGCTGGCTCCTCCCCAGAGATAGTCACTATTAGCAGTTTCTTTTACACCCTTCCAGAGACAGTCAGTGCAAATATATATGTGCATACCTTTTGTCACAGCAATTCTAAAAATCTATTCTATAAAAATAGGAGCCCATGTTACACAAATACATGTATAAAAGATATACATGTATAAAAGGTATACTTTGGAATCAGGAAAAAAAATCTGAATGTCAAATGGAAAAAAGATTAAGTAATGGGCTGGGGATTTACTCAGTGGTTCAGTCACCTGCCTCGAAAGCACAAGGTCCTGAATTCGATCTCCGGTACCAAAAACAAAAAAAGATTAAGTAACATACCCATACCTAAGAATGTTTTGCAACTATAAAAACAAGCAAAATACATATGTAGCAATATGGAAAAGCCTCCAACGCATGTTAAGTAAAAAAGAAAAATGTAGAATTTGATCACATTATAGCAAACAAACCTATGTGTGTGTGTTTATATACTGTTTATAGGTATATACACACAATATGTATATATACAACATGAGTGTATTTATACATGTATTTTGAGTTTTAAATGTGTAAGAAAAAATTGGAGGAATCTCATCTATTAACAGAGAACTTTGAAAAATGAATTGGGCTAAAAAATGAGGTTGGATGATTTTTACTTTTCATTCTGTATTATTTGAATTTATGTATTTACATAGTGGCAACAAATTTACAGAGCATTATGAATAAATTTAGATTTTTAAACAGCAGTGAGATGTTAAGGAATTTACATATATTTTAATGCTATTTAATTGTCCTGGTTTTGTTGTTATTTATAAATAACCAAAGTTACTGTATTCTGTATGTGGCCCACTCAAAAAGAAAATGGACAAGAAAAGGTAAGAGTAATAACTGAGATGAACACTACGTTTTAAAACTCATATAATTTTCTCACATTTTAAAGTTAAAATTTTGATAGGCTTTTTTAAAGTTACATAAATCTCAGATGAAAAATCTATCCCCTAGGGACCAGGAATTTAGCTCAGTGGTTCTGGCGCCTGCCTCACAAGTGCAAGGTCACGAGTTCAATCCCCGGTACCACAAAAAAAAAAAAAGTCTGTTCCCTGTATTTGTCTTTTTAAAAAATATATTGATAAAAAATACATTGATGGTGTCTTTAAAATTATTAAAACTGATTATCACACCATCCACAGGGAAAACATTTTTTTCTCAGAGTTCTTGGATTGCAGGCCTGCCCTACCACACCAGGCTTGAGGTAGAATTTATTGATGTAACCATTGTCTTAGGATTGTTGGTGTGCACCTGTAGTCCCAGCACTTGGGAGGCTGAGGCAGGCAGATCACTTGAGAACAGTCTGGGCAATATAGCAAGATCCCAACTTAAACAAACAAAACCAAACTTGGTCTAAGTTACTTCAGAGATGCAAACATTTAACCTATCTCTCATGCCACCTATGGCTATTTGTAGGGAAAGATAAAAGACACAATATTTTTCTTATAAAAATTTTTTATTGAGGAGTTGGTTCATGTACACAATACATCTTAATTCTTTTTTTCAATCCCCTTCCTCTCCCTCCTCCATCTCCTGGTCCCCTCCCCTTTTGGGTCCCCTTCCTCTATTATCTATCTTTTATTTTGCTGTTTAATTATTTATGCTCTGGGTTTCTCATATAAGAGAAACCATGGGATATTTAAGCTTGTGTGTCTAATTTATTTCACTTAACGTTGTGGTGTCAAGGTGCATTCATTTTCATGATTCAAATTTATCATTCTTTATGACACAGTAGCACTCCATTGTGTATAAATGACCCATTGCCTATTGATTCATTTGTTAATGGACATAGAGTCCCATTCCAAGTGCTAGCTACTATGAGTTGTACTGCTAAAAACATGGAATGCATGTATCATTGTAATATGATTTTAATTCTTTTGGGAAGATACTGTACCTAGAAGTGGAATAGCTAGATAAATGGAATTTCTATTTTTGGGTTTTTAGGGAAACTCTCTACTGACTTTCATAGTGATTTTACTAGTCTACATTCCCTCCAAGAGAATAGAAGTTTTCCTTTTTCTCTGCAGCCTCACCAGCATTTATTATTATTTGATTTCTTAATCATAGCCATTTTTTCTGGAGTAGAGTGGAATCGGTGTTGTTTTAATTTGCATTCACTAATTAATGGCTAGAGAGGTTGAACACTTTTTCTCATGTATTATATTTACTGGTCATTTGTGTCACTTTTTTTGAGAAGTGTCTATTCATTTCAGTTTTTATTGAGTTTTTAATTTGGGGGATCTAGTATTTTGAGTGCTTTATATATCTGTGTATTAGTCCTCTACCTAAGGAATATCTGGCAAAATGAATTTCCTCATTCTGGAGGTTGTCTCTTGTTTGATTGTCTCCTTTGTTGTGTAGAAGCTTTTCATTTGATATGACCCCATTGGTTGATTCTTGGTATTATTTCTGAAACATTTGGGCTTCTGTTCAGAAAGTACTTGCTTATGCCTATGTCTTTTGAGTTTTACCTATTTTATCTTCCAGCAAATTAAATGTTTCTGTTTTAACATTTAGATCTTTGATCCACTTTGATTTTAGTTTTGTACATCATGAGAGATAGGGGTCTAGATTCAATCATCTGCCTGTGGAAAACCAGTTTTCCCAGCACTATTTATTAAAGAGGCAATTTTTCCTCCAGTGTATGTTTTTGGCCTGTTTGTCAAAGATAAAATAGCTGAATGTGCCTGGAATTGTTTCTGCATCCTGTATTCTGTTCCATTGATCCACATGTCTGTTTTTGGTCAATATTATGCTGTTTTAACTATTGTAGCTTTGTGTAGTATACCTTGAAGTCCAGGATTGTGATGCCTCCTGCTTCACCCATGTTGCTCAGGTTTGCTTTTACTATTTTGGATTTATTATGGATTTTAGGATTATTTTCTCTACATCTGTGAGAAATGCTATTACTACTTTGACTGGGGCTGCATTAATTCTGTGTATCAGTTTTGGAAATATAGCCATTTTGGCAATATTGCTTCTGCCTATTCAAGAGCAGGGATATATTTCCATTTTCTGATGTCCTCTTCAATCTTCTTCAGAGGACTGTAGTTTTTGTTGTAGAGGTCTTTAACTTCCTTGGTTAGGTTAATTCTTAAGTATTTAATTTTTCTTAATGCAATCGCTAATAGTATTATTTTCCTAATTTCTTTCTCAGTGAATTCACTATTAGCATACAGGAACATTATTGATTTTTGAGTGGTGATTTTGTATCTTGCTATGTTACTGAATTTAGTTATTAGTTCTAGGAGTCTTTTGGTAAAATTTTTTGGGTCTTCTATGTAGAAGATCATGTCAACTGCAAATAATGTAATTTGACTTCTTCTTTTCCTATACATATTCCTTTTATTTCTTTCTCTTTCCTGTTTTTCTGGCTAATTAGATTTCAGCTTTTCCCTATTTACTATGATGTTGGCCATTGATTAATCGCAAATGGCTTTTATCCGATTGGGGTAAGGTCCTTCCAAAACTATTATTACCATTAGGGTTTTATCATGAATGGATGTTGATTTTGCCAAAGGCATTTCTGTGTCTATTGAGATGATTCTGTGATTTTTTTAAACTTCTATTTATGATGTTTTACATTTATTGATTTGTGTATGTTGAACCATCCGTACATCCCGGGGATAAATCCTTTTTGGTCATGATGTGCTATCATTTTGATTTGTTGCATTCTGTTTGCCAGGATCTTGTCGGAGATTTTTGAGTCCTATGTTCATTTAAGAGATTGACCTGTACTTCTCTTTTTCAGTTGGGTTCTTTTCTGGTCTTGGAATCAGGATAAAGCTAGCTTCTAGGAATGACTTTGAGAGTACTCCCTTTCAATTTCATTATGGGGTTTGATGAGTATTGGCATTAGATCATCCCTAAAGTTCTTGGTAGAATTCAGTAGTGAATCCATTGACACCTGGGCTTATTTTGTTGGTAGGTTCTTTTTTTTAAACTGCTTCAATTTCATTACCTGTTATTGGATTATTGATTTTTGAGTGTTGATTTTGTATCCTGCTATGTGACTGAATTTGGTTATTAGTTCTAGGAGTCTTTTGGTAACATTTTTTGGGTTTTTATATCTTCATGGTTCAGTTTTGGTTATTCATATATATCTAGGAATCTATCCATTTCTTCTGGATTCTCCATTTATTAGAGTACAGTTTCTCAATGTAGTTATTAATAATCTTCTGGATTTCAGTGGTGTCTGTTGGGATTTCAAATTTTTCATTTCTAATTGTATTGATTTGGATCTTTTTTGTCCTTTTTTTTGGTAAGATGGCTAAGGGTTTATCTATTTTGTTTATTTTGTAAATAACCAACTCTTTGATTCATTGAGTCTTTGTATCTTTTTTATCTCAATTTTATTAATATCTGCTCTGCACTTTATAATTTCCTTTTCTGTACTAGCTTTGGATTTGGACTGTTCTCATTTTTCTAATACCTTGAGGTTCATCATTATGTTATTCATTTGGGCTCACATTGTTTTTCTGAGGTGAGTGTTCACAGCTCTAAACTTCCTTCTCAGGACTACTTTCATTATGCTCCATGAATTAGGGTATGTTGTACTGGCATTGTCATTTGATTCTAGGAACTAATTTCTACCTTGATTTATTCTGTTTTCCATTGATTATTCAAGAGAGTATTACTTAATTTCATTGTGTTTACATAATTTCTTTGGGTTTTTTGCCATTTATTTCTAGTTTCATTGCAGTATTATCTAATATTATGTATGAGATAATTTCAATTCTTTTGTATTTATTTATGCAAACCAGTTCTATGCTGGCTTAGTTACTCACTATTTGCCCTTAGGCTTTGAAGGTTAGTATCTTCATCCCTAACATAAGCATATTAATAAAATCTGTTATGCAAGATTGTGTTGGAATTAGAAAAAAAATAAACAAATTGGAACATATTGGGCAATCAATAAATAGTGACATTTGATTAGAAATATTTTGATGCCAAATCTCATTTACATTGTTTCCTTTATACACCTGTATTTAATTTTTGTTGAGTTCTAGTGGCAGAATTGGAATAGAGCATCTAAAATAATTTCTTTTTGTACCAGGGATTGAACTCAGGACCTTGCGCTTATGAGACAGGTGGCAGAACCACTGAGCTAAATCCCCGCCCTAAAATAATTTTAATGAACCCTTTTTGTTTATTTTCTTTTAGGACTTTCAAACGTCTCAGAAAAAGGAATTCAAATTGACAAATCAGGATAGAGCTGCAAGAATCATTCAGAGGGCCTGGAGAACTTTCCTTGTGAGTTTATTTAGCAGCTTTATTGAGATTTAATTTCTGTCATAAAATTCATCTGTTTAAAGTATACAACTAATCTTTTAGTACATTTACAGAATTGTGTGCTACCCTTTGCTTTAAAAGCAATCTAAGTTTCAAAAAGATACAATTTATTATTTCATTAGCTTCACAAATATTTATTGAGCTCCTGAATTAGGCCAGGCACTTTGACAGTGGCTACTAGCAATAAAAGTATGATTAATAGGCTCATTTGACTTTCACCTCTTAAATGCTTTTGTTAGGGATATATTTACTCATTTAAATATATATTGAGTCCATACTCTTGAGGAACTTAAAGTTTAATAACATATTGTATGTGGGTAATAGTTACTTATTGTGTGTTATATGGATAGAGCTGGTCTCATAAGTATAAGGAACATTCCAAGTACTTAACCTGGTTGGGTGAGAATGAAGAGCTAAAGTGACTGCACTGTTCCCCTCTAATAACAGCAATACTCTGTGTATAGTGAGGTTGGGTGAAGTTGGATAGCTGTTTGTAGCACACAAGGCCACAATTGTAGCAGTTAATGAAATCTTGAAAATCTTCCATTGTTTACCTCTTCTCCTTCTACAATAGCTATAAAACCTATGCTGGGGCATAATTATATGGACTTCAAACATTAAAATAGTAATTTTATTTTAAAGCTGTTTCTTCTTTTGTTGGTGTCTATCAATATGCTCATCATCTAAGTTTAAACTTTACCATTTATAAATTTTCTCCCATATCCAACTCACTGCACATCTTTGAATACCTATCCATTCCTGGCACTGCTCGGCATTTTACAATATAGCCTTATCCTTGAACTTCAGTAGAGAAGCAATGCACAAGTATATATTTTTAAAGGCATATATGGATTGGTAGACTAAGTGCACATTTTCACCTTCTATCGCAATAAGGTCCCCTTGAAATTGACAGTATGTAAATAACATATCCACAACACAGAAGGGGGTTCATAATCAGTTAGAAATCTTACCTAATTCTGGAAAACTAAAAATAAATGAAACTGGGTAGAAACACTTGCCCAGACATACTTCAAGGGGCTCTGGTAAAGGAATTGCTTCGTCACTGGAATGCCAGAAAGGATATGAATTTGAAGTCAGCAATTTAAAAAGGTTACAAGGAAGACTGAAGACAGGGGTTAACTGGACACCTAGACATGGAACTGCTTTGGCTGTTGTCTCCACTGTCCCCTCCAGACCCAGAGGTACAGGTAGATAAATATTTACCTATGTCAAAATTTTGCTGGTAGATGAATATATAACATTAGGCAAACAAGCACAAGTATGAAGGCTTTTTTTTTTTTTTGTACCGGAAATGGAACTCTGGACCTTACACTTTCGAGGCAGGCAGTGGTATCACTGCGCTAAATCCCCGGCCCTTGAAGGCTTTAAAAAGGAAGGAGGGTCCGGGGATTTAGCTCAGTGGTGCTGCCGCCTTCCTCGAAAGTGCAAGGTCCCGAGTTTGAAGATCAGTGACTATATAGGAAAGGTACGTCTAGCGTGGATTTGGCACTCAAAAGTAAAACCTTGCCTGACCAGCCGACGATTGGTGAGGACCTTGGCGTGTGGAGCCCCGCTCCCTCCCGACGCCCACCCCCCAGCGAATAGCCAAGCAGGAGCCTGCAGCAACACCGTCCCCGACCCCTACCCGCTACCTGGTTCCACACTACAGAGGCACAGGAGGTCATAAAGGTCATTGTCCTGAGCTCCAGAAGACAGAGCAGAAGTGAACAACAGAAAGAGGGCCTCTCTCAGGCTCCTTGATGAAAACTGAACCCTACTGGAAAAGTAAAGAGAATCTATGCAATAAAGGCACACCAGAACACCTTACTTGGTAAGTTGGAGGGATCATCACCTCACATCAGAGCCTGGACTATCTTCAGGGGAAAGGCAGCTGGAACGTGCAGTAGAACCTTGCAGAATTCAACCCTGCAGGAGTACAGAGAGCTCAGCTTGGGACTTGCAGCCAGATATCTGCCTGAATCTCACTGGTCTGCTGCTGGCTTGCTGAGACTCATTGACTTATATCTGCACACTGCTGCCCACATTGTCTACTGTGACAGCAGAGACATACTCTCAAGGAGGCCCCTCATTTTTATTTTTTATTTGTTTTTTTTTTGGTTTTTTTTGGTACTGGGGATCAAACTTGGGTTCTTGAGCTTCCGCAGCAGGCGGCAAAACTACTGAGCTAAATCCCCAGCCTCATTTTATTTGTTATTTTTTTAAAAAAATTTTCCTCTTTTTAATTTTTAATTTTTACTTTTTTCTACTCTTTTAAAATTTTTATTTTTCTCTTCTTTTTTTCTTACTTTTCTCTTTTCTTTCACTCATTCTCTCACAGTCCCACATGGTTCTTCATCTCCCTCTTTGTTCCAGTTCTGGCCCTAATTTGGATTTCTTCTTTGTTTTGCTTCTTCTCTTTTTCCTTCTCTCGATTGTCATTAGTTTTAAAGTAAAGAAAATACAGTTTCTAGCCTCCCTATTACTGTTAGGTTGTTTTGTTTTCATCTTTATTCTTTCAATCTCTCTTTTCCTCTTATCTTCAACAGTTTGTTAGAGTTTGCATGATCTTCCTGTGTCCTCTGGCCTCACTGCTAACTGTTCCCTATCCTTCTACCTGTCTATCCCTCCCTCCCCAACTTCTTCTAACTCCCCATCGTGAGGGGTAAAGCTGCTATATTGAAGAGTTTATTCACTGTAAACATATGTTGGGCTGGTCCTCAATTTTGATTTAATTCACACAGTTAAAGGTGATAGATTAATAGCTACCACAAATTGTCATTTTCTAAGCTGTGCTTGATGCTATGGTGTTGCTGATTATATCACTTGGGCCAAGGTGTTGATTGATCTAATCAGTTGTCCTTCCTGGTATAATGAAAATGAGACAGCCTCAGAGTCATTAGAGACTCAAAACCTAAAGACCAGCTACATCTGAAAGACACCTCTGAGAAGCAATCATTCTATAAGGGTTCTAAATGCAAGCAACAAAGTTACTTACAATAAGCTATTTTGAAGTATCAACCCATGAATTAAACCAAGGACATTACCAAAAACAAAAATGAGAAGACATTTAAGCAAGGCACAAACACAGACTTCCACCCCATCAAAGGCAAATTCTGGGGGAAACAAGGTGGAAAACTCTGATAATCAACCACCTGGACACCCCGAACTGATAGCACAGGAAGTAACAACACAGATGAATGAGGCTTGAGAAAAATTCAACAGAGAAATAACTTCTCAGATAACTACAGAGATGGTGAGCAGAGTGAAAGACATGACTAGAGGCTCTAGAACAGAAACAAATAAAAAAAAATAGATGAGCTCAGAAACATGCTGGAAGCCATGAATGCCCAGCATGAGAAAGAAAAGGAAATCATGATCACCCGACATAAGAAAGAAATGAAATCCATGAAAAAGATTCAAACAAATACACAGGACATTAAAAACTCCATTGAAAGTATTCATAGCAGACTAAGAGAATGTGAAGATAGAATATCAGATACAGAAGACAGGATTGTGGTTAGTGACCATGAAAACAGAGATTTCTTAAAAATAGTAAGGGACCATGAGAAATCAATTCAGCAGCTGCTAGATGATGCAAAGAAGAATAACAAGACTGATAGGAGTCCATGAAAAGGAGGAGAAAGTACAATTGACATAAATAAAACTGTTCACAGAAGTAATAGTAGAAAACTTCCCAGACAGAGGTAGAGAATTGGACATAGAGATAAGTGAGGCATATAGAACTCCAACTAGCCATGATGAAAAAAAAATCTACACCTAGACGTATAATAGTCCAGATCCCAAAAACCCAACAGAAGAACAAAATCCTACAGGCAGTTAGAGAAAAGAAACAAATCACCTGAAAAGGAAAGCCCATCAGAATCACAGCAGACTTCTCAACACAAACCCTCAAATCAAGGAGAGCCTGCCTGGAGTGAAGTATTTCAAGCCCTAAACCTAGACTGTTGTATCCTGCAAAATTATCTTTCAAAATTAATGGGGAAATTAGATACTTCCATGACAAAGAACACCTGAGAAATTTCATGAACACCAAACCAGCACTCCAGACAATTCTAAAAAATATCCTAGAAAAAGACAATGAACATCACAACTCCATGAGGCCCAACAGAGGGAAACCACTAGGCAAGGAAAGTAAAGGGAAAGGTGGAAAAATAAATAAAAGAGCCCAAAACAGTAAAACATCATGACAAGGATGAGTCAATATTTATCAATTATAACCATCAATGTTGATAGCCTCAATTCACCAATCAAAAGAAATAGACTGACAGAATGGATTAAGAAGCAAAATCCAGCAATATTCTGTATAGAAGAAATACACATAACTCAAAAATAAATTCATAGACTGAAAGTAAAAGGATGGACAACAGTTCTCCACATGACAGGAACCCAGAAAAAAGCAGGGGGAGCAATCTTATTTGCAGACAAAGTAGATTTCAAACCAAAACTAATTAAGAGAGACAAAGATTGTCACTACATCCTTGTGAAGGGAACAATCCAAGAGGAAGACATGACAATCATAAATACATATGCACCAAATACGAATGCCCCCAACTATACAAAACAAATATTAATGGACATGAAAAACCAAATAAGCACTAATACAGTTGTAGTGGGGGACCTCAGTACCCCACTGTCACAAAGAGATAGATCATCTAGACAAAAAATCAACAGCAAAACATTAGAACCGAACCAAGCTATTGAACAAATGGACTTAATAGATGTTTACAGAGTGTTCCACCCCACAAAATCACAATACACATTCTTTTCAGCTGCACATGGGTCATTCTCCAAAATAGACCACATGCTAGCTCATAGGACATGTTTAAGTAAATGTGAAAGAATTGAAGTTGCCCCCTGTATATTATGAGACCATAGTGCAATAAAATTGGAGATCAATAGCATAAGAAACCGCAAAACCCCCACAAACACATGGAAATTGAATAACACTCTCCTGAATAACCAATGGGTCACAGAGGAAATTAAAGAGGAAATTAGACAGTTTCTACAAGTAAATGATGATGCCAGTAAAACAGACAGGAATCTATGGGACACAATGAAAGCAGTTCTATGAGGGAAATTCATAGCAGTAAATGCCAATATTACTGAAACCGAGAGAGCTCAAATAAATAACCTAATGGTGAACCTCAAGCTCCTAGAAAAAGAAGAGCATGACAAACCCAAAGCTTGTACAAGAGAGGAAATTATAAAGATCAGAGCCGAAGTCAATGCAGTGGAGACTAAGAGAATGATACAAAAAAACAATGAATCAAAGAGTTGGTTTTTCAAAAGAATAAATAAACTCGATAAGTCTTTAGCCAACCTTATCAAAAAAAGGAAAGAAAAGGGTCAAATCCATGTGATTAAGAATGAAAAAGGTGAAGTCACAACAGATCCACCAGAAATCCAGAGGACCATCAATACCTACTTCAAGAACCTGTACTCTAATAAAATGGAAAACAGAAGAAATGGACAGATTCCTAGATACATATGAATTGCCAAAGTTAAATGAAGAAGATATAGAAATTCTGAACACCCCAAATACAATTTGTGAAATTGAAAACAGAATTTTAAAATTGCCAATAAAGAAAAGCTCAGGTCCTGATGGCTTCACTGCTGAATTCCACAAGATATTTAAAGAAGAATGATCACCAATATTCTTTAAATTCATCAATGAAAGTGAAAGGGAAGCAAATACTTGCAAATTCATTCCTGGAAGCAAGTGTTTCTTTGATTCCAAAACCAGGGAAAGACCCAACCAAAAAAGAGAACTACAGGCCAATCTCTCTGACAAACATAGATGCAAAAATCCTCAACAACATACTGACAAACAGAATACAGAGGGTCATCAAGAAGATCATACACCCTGACCAAGTTGTATTTATCCCAGGGATGCAAGGATGGTTCAACATATGTAAATCAATAAATGTAATATGTTATATTAACAAAGCCCAGGACAAAAACCTGGTGATCATCTCAATAGATGCAGAAAAAGTATTAGACAAAATCCAACACCCATTCATTATAAAAACCCTACAGAAAATTGGAATAGAAGGTTTTATCTCAACCTGATTAAGGCTGTCTATGAAAAAACCAACAGCCAACATCATACTAAATGGTCAAAAACTGAAAACTTTTACACTAAAATCAGGAACAAGACAAGGATGTCCACTATCACCACTCCTATTAAATATAGTTCTGGAAACAGCCACAGCAATTAGACAAAGAAAGAAATAAAAGGAATAAAGGTAGGAAAGGAAGAAGTTAAACAGGCATTATGTGCTGATAATATGATACTTTACATAGAAAACCCAAAAAACTCTTCCAAAGGACTCTAGACTTACTTGACAGATTCAGTAGAGTAGCTGGATATAAAGTCAACACTCAAAAATCAGTAGCCTTCTTGTACACAAATAACAGACTCACTGAATGAGAAATTTGGGAAACAACTCCTTTTACAATAGCTTCCAAAAGAATGAAACATCTAGGAATCAATCTACCAAGGAAAGCAAAACACCTCTACACTGAAAACTACAGCACTCTGAAAAAAGAGATTGAAGATGATGTAAGAAAATGGAAAGACATCCTTTGCACCTGGGTAGGAAGAACCAATATAGTGAAAATGGCCATACTTCCAAAACTGCTCTATAGATTTAATGCAATCCCGATTGAAATTCCAACAATAGGGCTGGGGATGTGGCTCAGTGGTTTTGCCACCTGCTGCACAAGTGAAAGGATCTGAGTTCAATCTCTGGCAAGAAAAAAAAAGAAATTCCAACAATATATTTCACAGAACTAGAGAAAACAATCCAAAAATTCATTTGGAACCAGAAGAGACCTAGAATAGCTAAAGCAATTCTAGGCAACAGAGACATGGCTGGGGGTATCACAATCCCCAACTTGAAACTATACTACAAAGCTACTGTGATAAAAACAGCATAGTACTGGCAAAGAAACAGACCCAAGGATCAGTGGAATAGATTGGAAGATCCAGAAACAACTCCAGACATACTTAGCCACCTCAACTTTGACAAAGGAGCCAACCTCCCTCATGGAAGGAGAGATAGCCTATTTAATAAATGGTGTTGAGAAAACTGGATTTCAACCTGCCAAAGATTAAAACTAGACCCATACCTATCACCGTGCACTAAACTAAGATGGAAGTGGTTTACTGATATATATATTAAAACAGAAACACTAAACTTGCTGGAAGATAAGTTAGGTAGAACTCTTGAAGACATTGGCATAGGAAAAAACTTTATGAACAAAACCTCAGTAGCATGGGAACTAGCAGAAAGAATCAACAACTGGGATCTCATCTTATTAAAAAGCTTCTGCACTGCAAGAGAAACCACCAACAGAGCTAAGAGACAACCTACAATGTGGGAAAAAAATTTTAGCAGCTGTACCTCAGACCAAGGACTGCTATCTAGAATATATAAAGAATTGAAAAGAATCAGAGTCCCAAATTCAATGACCCAGTTCAAAAACAGTCATCTGAAATGGACAGACATTTCTCAAAGAAGAAAAAGCAACAAATAAACATATGAAAAAGTGTTCAACATCATTCATCATTCGAGAGATGCAGATGAAAACAACACTGAGATTCCACCTCAGCCCAGAAAGAACGTCCGGTGTCAAGAAATCAACCAGTTACAAATGTTAGTGGGGTTGTAGGAAGAAAGGAACCCTTCTCTATTGTTGATGGGGGTACAGACTGGTGCAACCACTCTGGAAGTCAGTATGGAGATACCTCAAAGAACTAGGACTAGAGGTCCCATTTGACACAGCTATTTCCCTGCTGGGTACACTCACAAAAGAATTAAAAGAATCATACCACAGTGATATATGTGCAACCATGTTTACAGTGGCACAGTTTGTAGTAGCTAAAGCTTGGAAGCGGAACAAGTGCCCATCAACTGGAAACTGGATAAAGAAGATGTGGTTTTTTTATAATATGGAGTACTAGTCAACCATAAAGAATGAGAAACTAGAGACATTTGTAGCTAAATGGATGCACATTGAGGCCATATTCTTAAGTGAAATAAATAGGATACACATGTGTAAATACTGAATAGTTTCTCTGGTGTGAGAAACTGAAAGTATAAATAAGATTAAAATTATTAAAATGAATAATTGATAATTTGAAATAGGAAGAAAAGGTCCAAAGCGGTAGGAGAAGTGGGAGGGGAAGGGGAAAGGAAAAATTATGAGAAAAGGAAAAAATGAAAGCAAAGTGTTTGTAAATGGGGAAGGGAGCACACGGAATGGGAAAAAAATAAGAACCAAGATACATCAGGTACAGACACAAGTACCCAGTGATAAATGTAAATGTATTGTATACCTAAAATGTACCAATAAAAGAATTTAAGCAAAAAAAAAAGTAAAACCCTGCTTAACTGACCATATCCCTACAGCAACCCCCAAAGGGAAATGAGATGGAACACTCTGATACTCAACCACCTGGACTCCCTGAACTGGGAACAAAAGAGGATCTGGAAAAAATGAAATCAGAAATAATTTCTCAGGTAACAGCAGAGATTGTGCCCATAGTGCAAGACATGATTAATAAATCTAGAGAGGAGCTGAGGAACATGATGGAATCCCCACATAGGAAACAAATGGAATCCATGAAACAGATGCAGATTTCCAGGAGATTAAAACCTCCATTGACAGTCTACACAGCTGAATGAGCAAATATGAGGACAGAATTTCACATATAAAAGATAAGATTGCAATTAGTGACCAGGAAAAGAAAATTTCTTTAAAATACAAAGTATTGTAATATATGGGACACAATGAAAGCAGTCTTATGAGGGAAATTCATAGCACTTAATACTTATATTAGGAAAACAGAGCGAGCCCAATTAAACAACCTGATGCTGAACCTCAAGCTTCTAGAAAAAGAAGAGCGGAACAAACCTAAAGCCCATAGAAGGGAGGAAATTATAATGATCAGGGCAGAAATCAATGCAATGGAGACTAAGACAACAATACAAAAAAATCAATGAAGCCAAGACTTGGTTCTTTGAAACAATAAATAAAATTGACAAAGCCTTAGCCAACCTTAGCAGAAAAAGGAAAGAAAAGGCCCAAATCCATGCAATTTAGGAATGAAAATGGTGAAATTACAATGGACCCAGTAGAAATCCAGAGGATCATCAATACCTACTTCAAGAACCTATTCCAATAAGATGGAAAATATAGAAGAAATAGACAGATTCCTAAATATGTGTGAATTGCCAAAATTGAACAAAGATGACCTAAAATTCTAAACGACCCAATATCAATCAATGAAATTGAAAATGTAATTAAAAACTTATCAACTAAGAAAAGCCTGGGTCCTGATGGCTTCACTGCTGAATTCTACAAGACATTTAGTGAGGAACTACTGCCACTACTGTTTAAACTCTTCAATGAAATTGAAAGGGAAGCAATACTCCTGAATTCATTTCTGCAAGCAAACATCACTGTGATCCCCAAAGCGGAGAAAGACCCAACTGAAAAAGAGAACTATAGGCCAATCTCACTAATGAACATAGATGCAAAAAAATCCTTAATAAGATACTGGCAAATAGAATGTAGAAGATCATCAAGATCATAAACGCTGACCAAGTGGGCTTCATCCCAGGGATGCAGAGATGATTCAACATGTCCAAATGAATCAATGTAATACACTGTATACATAGAGCCAAGTACAAAAACCATATAATTATCTCCATAGATGCAGAAAAAGCATTTGACAAAATCCAACTCTCATTTATGATAAAAACCCTTCAGAAAATTGGAATAGATGGACTCTACCTCAATCTGATAAAAGCCATCTATGAAAAACCAACAGCCAATATCATACTGAATGGTCAATAACTGAAATCCTTCACACTAAAATCAGGAACAAGACAAGGATGGCCACTGTCACAGCTCCTATTCAATATAGTCTTGGAAACATTAGCCATGGCAATTAGACAAGAGAACAAAATAAAAGGAATACAAATAGGAAATGAAGAAGTCAACTTGTCATTATTTGCACATAACATGATACTGTACATAGAAGACCCCAAGAACTCCACCAAAAGTCTTCTAGACTTAATAACCAAATTCAGTCAAGTAGCTGGATACAAGGTCTACACACAAAAATCAATAGCTTTCCTCTACACAAACAACAGACTCACTGAAAAAGACATAGGGAAAACAATTCCTTTCACAATAGTATCCAAAAACTGAAATACGTGGCAATCAATGAAAGAAATCAAAGACCTCTTCTCTGAAAACTATAGCACTCTGAAAAGAGAGATTGAAGATGATACCAGAAATTGGAAAGACATTCCCTGCTCCTTGGTAGGAAGAGTCAACATAGTGAAAATGGCCATACTTCCAAAACTGCTATATAGTTTCAATGCAATCCCAATTGAAACCACAGGAGCATACTTCAAGGACGTTGAGAAAACAATCCAAAAATTCATTTGGAACAAGAAGAGACCTAGAATAGCAAAAGCAATTCGAGGCATCAGAGACATGTCAACGGGTATCACAACCCCCAACTTGAAACTATACTACAAAGCTACTGTGATAAAAACAGCATGGTACTGGCAAAGAAACAGACCTGAGGACCAGTGGACTACATTACAAGATTCAGAAAGAACTCCAGACACATTCAGCTACCTCATCTTTGATAAAGGAGCCAAACACCCTCACTGGAGGAAAGATAGCCTCTTTAATAAATGGTGCTGGAAAAATTGGGTTTCAACCTGCCAAAGATTAAACCTAGACCTATATCTCTCACATGCACTAAACTAAAATCAAAATTGATTAAGGATCTAAATATTAAAATAGAAACACTGAATTGCCTGGAACAGAGGTTAGGTTGAACTCTTGAGACATTGGTGGAGGAAAACATTTTATGAACAAAACCTCAGTTGCCCCTCAAGTAGCACAATCAACAAGTGGGATCTTTTCTTACTAAAAAGCTTCTGCACAGCAAGAGAAACCACCAACAGAGTGAAGAGATAACCCACAGTGTGGGAAAATTTTTTCAACTGCTGTTCCTCAGACAAAGGTCTACTATCTAGAATCTATAAAGAACTTAAAATCAGACTTCCCAAATTTAAAGATCAAATCCAAAAATGGGCATCTGAAATGAACAGACATTTCTCAGACAAAGAAGTAGAAATAGCAAATAAACATATGCAAAAATGTTCAACATCACTGGTCATTCGAGAGATGCAAATGAAAACAATGCTGAGATTCCACCTCTCCCCAGAAAGAATCGCTGTTGTCAAGAAATCACACAACAACAAATACTGGCAGGGCTGTAGGGAAAGAGGAACCCTACTCCACTGCTGGTGGGAGTGTAGACTGGTGCAACCACTGTGGACATCAGTATGGAAATACCTCAGGGAACTAGGATTGGAAGTCCCATTTGATCCAGCTATTCCACTGCTGGGGATCTTCCCCACAGAATTAAAAGAGTCATACCACAATGATATATGTGCACCCATGTTCATAGCAGCACTGTTTGTAATAGCTAAAACTTGGAAACAGCCCAAATGCCCATCAACTGGAGACTGGAAAAAGAAAATGTGTTTTTTAAAATATAAAATGGAGTACTACTCAGCCATAAAAAATAAAAAATTAAAGACATTTGTAGCTAAATGGATACACATTGAGGCAGTACTCTTAAGTGAAATAAATAGGACACATATGTGTAAATACCAAATAGTTTCTCTGTTGTGAGAAACTGAAAGAGTAAATAAGGACTAAAATGTATAATAGATAATGTGAAATAGGAAGAAAGGGGCCAAAGGGGAAAGGGAAGTTGGAGGGGTAGGGGAGAGGAAAGAAGGGAATGGAATTAATATGAGAAAATGAAAAAATGGAAACAAAGTCTTTGTAAATAGGGAAGAATGGAGGGGTTGAAGGAAGGGCAGGTGAAGGGGGAAAAAATAAGAACTAAGAGAGATTATGTAAAGGTGCAAATTTCCAACAATGAATGTCACATTGTATACCTAATGTGTAGCAATAAAATAAAATTTTTTAAAAACCTAATTGGTTGGTTAATATTTATAAAATCTAGTTTATAAAATAAGACCTATTTTTATGGTTTGTATTTTTGCTGTAATTAGGCAAATAGCTAAATTAAAAATAGAAAATCTAATATTGACCATAAAACCTTATGTGTTTCAACCTTAGAATGTTTCAGTGTTTTAGCACTTTAAAAGTCTGATTGATTTAAGAAAACAAGGGGATCCACATCAGATAGTGAAATATATTAATCCTAAAGAGGTAAGAATATTTTTTGATGACATATCTTAGTCTTCTTTAAAAATGTGTGCCTAGTTTTGCTGTGAAGGCTAGCCTGAACTACATAGCAAGACCCTGTTTGAAAAAACAAAGAAAAAAATCCAAACAAACAAACACAAGTAACCCATAAAAAAGAAGTAAGAAAAAGATAAACCCAAAGAAAGTAAAAGGAAAAAAATAGTGGGCAACCCATTTGGGACCCCTCCTATCTCTCAGGACCTCTTCTTATTCCACATTCCTATTTTGCATTCCTATTCCCCAGTAAATTTTCCTACACTTAAAAAAATACTGTCACTACAATCAGAAATCAGGAAATAAAAAGTAAAAACAGAGAGACAAAGCCAGCTGGTACTTTGAATAGGTGAATAAAACTACTAGCACAACTGATATATCTGAATGCTCTGTAAGTCCAGGAAGAAATGCTCAATAAAAATTAAAACTTCAATGAGCTACCACTGTAACCTTACCAGAATGGCCAAAATTAAGAGGATTGATAATACCAAGTATTCATAAAGATGTGGAACAACCAGAACCCTCATATAGTGGTGGGTAGTGAGTTGGTAGAAGAACTTGAAAATTCTTTGGTAGCTGCTACTACAGCTAATTATAGATTTTATTAGTTAATTTTCTCTCATTTCTGAGACAAAACACCCAGCACCCAAAGTTAAAAGGGGAATTATTTAGCTCACAGTTTGTAGAGGTTTCAGACCATAATCGCCTGGCTCAAGGCAGAGGGGCATCCCAGAGGAGAAACAATTCATGGTGCCCACATAGTAGCAAAAGCAACAAGGGACCTTAACAGCATCTTTCTGACCCTTTTATCTTATCCAGACTACTTAGCATTCACACCCTTAATCTTAGTGCCCTTGAGCCTAGCATTGCAGTAAATCACACTCTAGATTCAGCCACCTCTGAAAAAGCCCCACCTACGACTGCATGAGGCTTTGGGAGACATCTAGACACAAGCCATAACATACATACACCCTCGTGCCATGAGTTGATTATGTCCTCCCAAAGTTCATAAATTGGCAACTTAATCCCCAAATTCATATCTTGATAGCATTTGGGGTGGGGCCTTTGACATGTAATTAGTGTTAAATGAAATCATAAAGGTGGCATCCCCATGATGAGATTAGTGGCTATATAAAAAGAAGAGAGACCCAAACTTGCTCTCTCACCACATTAGCTTCCTATCTTGCAGCAGAAAGCCCTTCAACAGATGCTGGACTTCCCAGCCTCCATAACTACATGAAAGCCCAGTTCTTTGTAAATAACCCAGTCCTGGGTATTCTGTTATAACAACAGGAAGTGGAAGTGACCAGAGATACCCATGACCTCTCATATTCCATTCCTTGTATATAACTAAGAGAAATGTACAGAAAATCTACCAGAAGATGTGAACAAGAATGTTCATTGCTGTTTTATTAGACATAACTCAAAACTAGAGTTATAGAAAATAATCCAAAAATAATTGAGTTGAAAAATAGAGGTATATTATGAGTGATACAAGATGGCAATGAAAAAGAACTGCTACCATATTCAACTCGATGGGTGAAACTTATAGATTGACCACAGATTCAAGTTGAGTAGAAAGCCAAGCACAAAAGAATATATATTGTGTAATTCTTTTGTATGAAGTTTGAAGCTGGAAAAATTAATTTTTTCCCACCATTAAGTTTATTGGTACATTTTAGGTATAAAATACATTTATATACATCATTGGGATCTTGTACCATTACATGAGTATCTTGGCTCTTATTTTTTTTTCCCCTTCCCCTGCCCTCCCCTCACCCTCTCCACCCCTCCCTACTTGCAAAGATCCTGTTTCCATTTTTTTCCCTTTCTCATATTTTTCCCCCTCTTTCCCCTCCCCCCTCCCCTGCCCCCCTAGACCTTTACTTCCTATTACACAATATCAATTACACATTTTTAGAATTAAAATATCAAGACCTAGGAGACATTACCACAGGTTTTACAGAATTTAAAAGGATATAGAAAGCATATTTCAAAAATCTGTTTTGAAATAAATTTGACAACTTCTAAGAAGTACATTGGAAGACAAATTAATGAAACTAATTCTGGAAGAAATATAAAATTTGAATACCACCTATGAAAGAAAGTATATTCCTAGCTTGGAAACCTACCTATATGACAACAACAGGTTCATATACATTTTAACTAATAAATTATATCAAGCATTTAAGGCAGAAAAAAAAGGAACACTTCTCCCCTCATTTTAGAAACTCAACATTGTGCTAATCCTAAAACTGGATAAAGATAATAGAAGAAAAAAGTATGAACATAGATAAAAATTTGTTTAACAAAACAAACTATTAGAAGTCAGATCTGGCAGTATGTCGAGAGTAGTTTCATTATAGGGATGGCAATGTTGGTTCAGCATTGGAAGACCCACCCCCAAAAGTCATCATTTTAACAGAGGAAAGGAAAAAGCCATATGATCCTGTCACTAGTTGGAGAAAAAGTATTGGAATAAATTCCACAGCTCTTCATGGTAAAAGCTATCAGGAGACTAGAAATAGAACAGAACCTTCTCAACAGATTAAAGGCATGTACTCTATACTTCCAGTGAGAACACCTTATATGAATGGAGAGATACAATGCTTTCTCCTTAAGGTGGAGAACAAGGGCAGATATGCTTACTCTTTATCTGTCCATTAAACTTTGAAACCTAGGCCCAACCAAAATAGTCTGGCAATAAAATGACACAATTAGGATAGGATTGGCAAGGTAGAAGCAAAATCTTTATATGTAGATGAAATGATCATCTACAGAGAAAATACTAAGAAATCTCTAGGAGCCCCTAGAACTTGTATTTGAATTTAGCAGGATTGGAAAACACAAGGTATATATAAAAATTCAGGCCTGTGTATACTTGCTATAAATGAAGAATTGGATACTGAAATTTAAAAGTTATGTAGGAGTACAAAGGACCTAGAAAAGTTTAAAAAATAAAGTGTTGGAAGACATTTAGTACCTAATTTTAAGACTTCTTCTAAAGCTACAGTAATCAAGGCAGTGTTGGTGTAAGGAAAGACATATAGATCATTGGAATAAAACAGAGAATCCAGAAATAGAACCACACATTTATGGTCCACTGAGTTTTGAAAGATTATTTAACATTAGCATTTTATAGAATATAAACTCAATTCAAGAGCCAAGGAAAAGACAGTGTTTTCAGCAAATGGCACTAGAACACCTGGTATCCATATATAAAAAATTAACCTTAACCCTTTATTTCCATACATGAAAATAACTTGAAGGGATCTATGAACCTAAATATGAAAGCCTAAAAGTATAAAACTTTAAGAAGAAATTATAAGGGAAAATGTTTGTGAATTTAGGGTAGGCAAGAACTACCTAGCATACAAAAAACATGATGTATAAAAGAAAAAAATTAATAAATGAGATTCCACCAAAATTTAGAACTTTAAATGACATCATTAAAATGAAAAGTAGTCCTTAAACAAACCACATTTACAATGCATACAACCTCTGACCAGAATATATGAAGAACTCTTACAGCTCATTAATAGACAACCCAATTAAAAAGTAGACATAAGAAGATGATAAATAGCCAGTATAGCACAAGGAATGGTGGGCAACTCTAGAATCAGAAAAATACTAATCAGTACAATAACAAGATTGAATTATACACTCATTAGGGAGATGAAGTTAAAAGTTTTAAAAGCCTTGTCATGACTTTTTCTTTTTGTTGGATTCTCCCCCTTTGTGTTTAATTTGTCACACCCAATGGATTCATTCTGCTGGTCTTCCTGGGGTTGTGATCCTCATTGTCTTTTCCTAGGGTATTGTCTAAAACTTTTTTGGAGTGCTGGTTTGGTATTCATGAAGTTCCTGAGGTGCTCTTTATCATGAAAGTATCTTATTTCTCCATCAATTTTAAAAGAGTTTTGCAGGGTACATCAATCTGGGTTGGAGGCTGTTTTCCTTTAGGGCTTGAAATATATCACTGCAAGCTCTTCTTGCCTTGAGGGTTTGCATTGAGAAGTCTGCTGTGATTCTGATGGGCTTTCCTCTGTATATGATTTGTTTCTTTTCTCTCACTGCTTGTAGAATTTTGTTCTTCTGTTGGATTTCTGGAATCCTAACTATTATGTGCCTATGTGTAGATTTATTTTGATTAAGGTTAGCTGGAGTCCTATATGCCTCACTTATCTGTATGTCAAGTTCTTTTGGCCTGCTTGGGAAGTTTTCTGCTATCACTTCTGTGAACAGTTTTTTATGTCATCTGCACTCTCTCCTGTTTCTTCATTGACTCCAATCAGTCTTATGTTATTCTTCTTTGCATCATCTAGCAGCTGCTGGACTGATTTCTCATGGTCCCTTATAATTTTAAAGCAATTTTTCTTTTCCTGGTCACTAATTGCAATCTTATCTTCTGTATGTGAAATTCTATCCTCACATTGGTTCATTCTGCTATGCAGACTTTCTACAGAGTTTTTAATCTCCTGGAAATCTGTTTGCATCTGTTTTATGGATTCCATTTGTTTTCTATGTTGGGATTCTATCATGTTCCTCAGATCTGCTATTTTTTTTATCTGTGTCCTGTTGGGAGCAATGCTACATAATTCTAGGGAAAAATCATTTGAGTAGGCCTAGTTCTCCTGCCTACAGGCCAGCTATAACATTCCAAGACATAATCCCATTTTGGCCTCAGGTCACAACTGAGATCTCAATGATCCAGTGATGCTGTAATGCTCCAGGACAAGACCACACCTTTGGAAGACACCCTGGGAGGAACTAAATCTTCATCTGTGTAGTTCCTGGGAGGAACCAAATCTTCATCTGCATTGTTCTGAGATTTCCACCGCTCCCCACCCCCAGTCTTTTGTTCCACCTTGTTTATCCCAATGTGAAGTACTGAAATCTACATATTCATTTGTTACATTTGTTTCTCCTGATGTACTAAATAAAAGGTGCTGCAAGCTAGGGCTTCTTGTCTTTGCCGCCCAGAGCAGCACTGATCAGACCCAAAGCTCAGCTTTTTCTCAGTCTCATTTTTCTACCTCTCCTGTAATTTGCCGCGTGCTGCCGTGGCTCGCAGGAGACTAGAACTTACTGCAGAGGTTCTGTTAACGTCCTTTTCCCCTGTTCCCTACAGTGTCCTCTCTAGATTTATTAATCATGTCTTGCACTATGAGCGAAATCTTTGCTGTTATCTGAGTAATTATTTCTGATTTCATTTTTCCCACATTCTCTTTTGTTGCCAGTTCAGAGAGTCCAGATGGTTGAGTATCAG
This sequence comes from Heterocephalus glaber, assembly GCF_053883595.1. NCBI lineage: Eukaryota > Metazoa > Chordata > Mammalia > Rodentia > Bathyergidae > Heterocephalus > Heterocephalus glaber. The sequence continues at coordinate 24,081,600 of NW_028258294.1, read as the reverse complement.
ATCATTCCATCTCATTTCCCTTTGGGGTTGCCGTAGGTGATCCAGAAGTCTGTTTTTGAGGCTTGTTTATGTGTCTTCTCATTTCCACAGGGGTGGGAGTGCTTCTGGCACCCACACAGCTCACCTCTTCCCTAGGAGCATGGAATGGCAGTGGGGCAGCTTCCTTCCAGGTGCTGGGACTGGCTCAGATTCTCTGCCCTAGGAGTGTGGAATGGCGGCAGGGGAGCTTCCTCCTGGGTGCTGGGACTGGCTCACCTTCTCTACCCTAGGAGCATGGAAAAATTAATTTTTTAAAATAAAAGGACTTAAAGAGGCTATCTGCTGGGAGGAGTCACAAAATAACCTAGATACTAAAAGTGTTCAGTCAGGATTTTGATATGGGTTGGAAGTGTTGTAGGATACATAAATATGTAAAACTTTGTGAGGTTAAACTTAAAATTTATGCAAATTTTAGTGAGAAAAATATTTGTATGTACAGTATTACCATTAAAATTTGAAAAGGTATGGTTTTGTAGGATTAAAATATTATTATTTTAATAGCAAAAAATTAGAAATAATCTTAATGATCAGTAAGAACTCCTGGAGAAAAATATGTTTTATGACAGAATTCTCATACTTCATACTTGAATTCACAAAATTTTCATCAGGAAAATATTATTTAGCAAAAGTAATGTTTTTCAGGCTGTGCTGACAAAAAAAAATCAGGATAACATCTATTTTCTCATATAATGTTATCAGGAGATAAAGCTGAACTACCTTTTGATAAGGAATTGATAATTTTTTTGTTCACCTTTCATTTGCCACAGAGCCACTAATTCTTAGAAGACCTATTTTGCACAGTTCTTAAAAAATTTTGAACTGGAGTTTTGATTTAACAAAGCTAGTTAGGAAAGGTGTTCTAAGATTGAAACTGGGTTGATTCATCACAATTTTTTTCTGAACTTCCTGTAATAAAATATTTTGTATGTAAATTGAATATTTGAAAACTTACTTAAAATTTCTGCTTCATGAATAATAAGTCACTTGCTTTTCTATTTATATATTGGGCAGAAAGGAAATACTCATAGTTTGGTATCATTTTTCCACTTACAAATAAGCTGTTTTAGTTACTGGTCACCATAGCAATTTAGTCCTTAACCCTTAAAAATATTTTCTAATCAAAAACTAAATATTTCTCATCTATTCACTTGATCTATTTTATAAATAATATTCTGTAACTATTTTAAATAATAAAGTGAGAAGTAGCAAGTTGATATATACAGAATGTTGAAGAATAATACATTTTCAATTTTAAAAATTTTTATTGGTACATATTTGTAGCACATAAGGATTACATTAACCATGGGGAGTTGGTACATGTATATAATGTATCCTAATATATTTTCTTATAGGCAGAACTTCTAGATGCTGCTGCTGGTATTCATGTATGCTTCAGATTAGGGGGGATAAGTATGCCTGAATATTGAGTAGTTTTAAAGTACATTTGTATGAAATTTAAAGGATATTTTTTAAAAATGTAAACCATTTTTATATGTGCATCACAGTGATCCTTTGAACTTTTCCATCTACAGGTTAAATTTCCACCTGATAGATACTATAAAATTTTTACACACAGACATATTGAAGATTTATGTGCTAACAGCCCTAGAGATTATACAAAGCTCCCAGCAAAACATACATCTCATAATAAAAATGATCATACTCAGGAAGAGGATCACAGTGGCTGGTATCGTTGAATAGAAAACAATGGCTGGCGGCCTGTTTCTGATAGGGTATGAGAAAGATTAGTAACTTTAAGTTGTATATATTTAGAAACTCATTTGTCTTTTTGAAAATTAATTTTAAATTGTTTCAAAATAATTGCTAGTAGGCACCTGAAATCCCTTAGCACTCTGGGAGGCTAAGTCAAGAGAATCACAAGTTTGAGCCCAACCTGGGCAACTTAGCAACTCAGGGAGCCCCGTCACAAAATAAAAAGTAAAAAATGGGCTACGGATGTAGTTCAGTGTGAAGACCCTGTGTTCAATCCCCAGTGCCAAAAGTAATTATAACTGCTAGTAATTTAATTGACAAAATTCACTTAACTATTCTGGATTTTCTAGTAATTCTGAGTATAGCAATGTATCTTTTTTTCCACCTTACATTTATTTCTGTTTTTAGTAGTCATCTCTGAAACTGGGCCATCTTTAGGTACTTTCTGGTACTTGACAGATTATATACTCAGGATTCAGATTATAGGATATGGTATGTTTATATACTTAGTATAAAACATGAAAATAATCATGGTGTGAATTTTATTCAACAAAGTTTATTACACACTAATTATGTGTCAGGCATTGTTCCAGAGGTCAGGATCACAGTGATAAAAGAGAAATACTCATTTCCCTTAAATAGTTTGTTTTTTAATTAAGGAGATAGTCAAGTAAAGAGAATAGTTCAATTTAGTAAGGTAAGTGATTTAATAGAGGCAAATACATAGTGTTGCAGATGTTAGCAAGCTCTCACACTTGCTATCTAGTGTATATGTGCTTGGGGAGAGGGGATGAATTAGAAGTAGGAAAATAGGTAATCAGTTAGGAGATCGGGCCCTACAGAAGAAACTCAGAGTTTTGGGACATAATAGATGTATTATTTCTGTTCCTGAAGGATGCCTGTACAAATATGTCTACTTTATTCATTCATCAAATAAAGTATCTCTGTACATAAGGACTTTGTCACTTTCTGTAGTATGTGGTTCTGAAAGCTCAATTTATTACCCATGATTTAATTAGAAATATCTCTAAAAAGTCTATCATCTCTTCTGCTTCTATCTTGTTATATTTCTACTGAGCATATAGAATTTTTTGATTATAAATAGATCAGTAGTTTGCAATCAATATTTCATCATTTTTAATATTCATTTTCATTTCTCAATAGTTTTGGATGCCAACTGGCAATGAAGTGGTGGATGACCAAAAGGAAAGTGAATTCCATTTCTCTAAACTGAAGAGAAGGCAAGATTTGGAAAGAAAAAGAAAAATTAGAAAAATAGAATGGATGAGACAAATGTAAGTAGATAAAATACTTAGACTTACTAAAGAACTTTAAAGTAATTTAGAAAAAAAACAAATTTGGAAAACTTATTCTACTTGGGTTCAAGTCATAAATCATGACATTTGTAGTAATGTTATAAAAACAGACATGAATCTATGTGGAAAAGAATATAATGTTCAGAAATAGACCCACAAATATATTAATTGATTCTTAGTAAATGGGCACAGGAAATTTATGTAATTGGAAAAAGATAGTGTTTTCAACAAATTGGGTATTCAAATGCAAAAAAATGAATATTGACTTTTATGTCATGTTAAAATTACAGTGGTACCTCAGTTCATGAACTTAATTTGTTCCACAACTCTGAGACTGCATTGGCAATCATCACCCGAGGTAGAGTTCATGAAGGGAAGCAAAATTTTGCCCAATGCTTCTGTTCTTGAGCCGAATTGTTCACAGAGGTGTTCCTGAACTGAGGTGACACTATATTCAAAAGAGATCATAGATCTAAAAGAGCAAAGACCATAAAACATTTAAAAGTAACCAAAGGAGAATATTTTAGTGACCTTAGTTCTGGCAATACTTCTTATATAGGACACAAAATGCATGAAATATGAAAGAAAAAATACAATGAACCACACTTTAAAATTTTTGGTCTTTAGGAACTTGTTACAAAAATAAAACTGTGAGGCAAAAAACAGGGCAAAAAAATAACAAAATATATATCTGACAAAAGTCTTAAATTGAGAACCTACTTCTACAATTGTCAGAAGTAATAAGACAACCTAATTTTAACATGGGCCAAAAATTTGAATAAATACTCCCTCAGTGAAGATACATTGATAACAATTTAGCAACTAAATTTATAACTGTCATTAGCATTACAGAAGTGCAAACTGGGCCTGGGATTTAGCTCAGTGGTTTCACCACCTGCTGCGCAAGCACGAGGACCAGAGTTCGATCCCTGGTACCAAAAAAACTAAAACAAAACAAAAACAGAAGTGCAAACCAGAACAATGAGATACTACCATACACCCACTGGAATAGTGAAAATTGTCTGCTGTACTAATTGTTGATAAAGATATGGAGCAAAAGCAAACTGTACAGGTACTTTGGAAACAGTCGGGCAGTGTTTTTATTTTTGTTCTTGTTCTTGTTTTTTGAGAAAGTGTCTTGCTATGTAGTTCAGGCTGGACTTGAACTCATTATATAGCCCAGGCTGACTTTGAACTTGTGGTGATCATCCTGCCTCAGCTTCCTAAGTGCTGGCATGAGCCACTGCACCCAGCAGTTTTTTAAAAAGCAATTTAAAATAAAAGCAATTTAACACACCTGCTAATAACTTAACCATTCCACCTTTAGGTATTTACAAAGTGAAATAAAAATTTGCTCCTCAGAAAGACTGCATATAGATGTTTATACCAGGCTTATTTTAATAGTCCCAAATCAGTAATGATACAAATGTCCATCAATAGGTGAATGTATAAACAAATTGTAGTTTATCTACACACACACGAATAGTATTCATCAATACAAAGTAATGGACTGTTAATACACATAACAACATGAATGAATCTCAAAATAATAGATGCTGAATGAAATATATCAAAAAGAGCATATACTGTATGATCCCATTTACCTAAAATTCTGTAAGATATAAATGTAGAGTGACAAAGATAAGTAGATGGCTGGAGATGAGAGAGAAGTAGTAAAAGGATAACTAATAGGTGTGAAGAAACTGAGGGGGTAATGTATAGATTTCTTTTTATTGTAGTGATACATTCACATGTGTGTGTATGTACTAAAACTTCAAATTGTATGATTATGTGGTTTGTTGTACATCATAGTTGTAAGATTTTTTTCTCTTTTTTTTTTTGTACTGGGGATCAACCTCCAGACCTTATGCTTCTGAGGCTGGTGGTGGAACCACCGAGCTAAATCTCTGGGCCTGTAACAATTTTTTTTAATTTAATTTTATTGGTACATTTTAGATATACAATATAATGACATTCATCATTGGAAATTTTCACCTTTACATAATCTCTATTGGTTCTTATTTTTCCCCCTTCCCCTATCTTCCCTTCAACCCCTTCATTCCTCCCTATTTACAAAGACTTTTTTTCCATTTTTTCATTTTCTCATATTAATTCCATTCTCTTCTTTCCTTTCCCCTATCACTCCCAATTCTACTTCCCCTTTGCCCCTTTTCTTCCTATTTCGCATTATCAATTATACCTTTTAGTTGTTATTTGCACTTTCAGTTTCTTGCACTAGAGGAACTATGCAGTATTTACATATGTGTGTCCTATTTATTTCACTTAAGAGTATCACCTCAATGTGCATTAGCTATAAATATTTCTAATTTCTCACATATTATGGCTGAGTAGTACTCCACTTTATTAAAAAACCACATCTTATTTATCCAGACTCCAGTTGATGGGCATTTGGGCTGCTTCCAAGTTTTAGCTATTACAGACTGAGCTGTGATGAACATGGGTACACATACATCACTGTGGTATGATTCTTTTAATTCTTTGGGGAAGATACCCAGGAGGGGAATAGCTGGGTCAAATGGGACTTCCAGTCCTAGTTCTTTGAGGTATCTCCATACTAATTTCCACAGTGGTTGCACCAGTCTACATTCCCACCAGCAGTGGAGCATAGATCATCTTTCCCCACACCACCATCAGCATTTGTTATTGGTTGATTTCATGATAGCAGCCAATCTTTCTGGGGTGAGGTAGAATCTCAGCATTGTTTTCATTTGGATCTCTCGAATGACCAGTGATGTGGAACATTTTTTCATATGTTTATTTGCTATTTCCACTTCTTTGACTGAAAAATGCCTGCTCATTTCAGATGCCCATTTTTGGATTCAGTCTTCAAATTTAGGAGGTTTCATTTTTTTAAGTTCTTTATAGATTCCAGATAGTAAACAATTGTCTGAGGAACAACAGGTGAAAAATTTTTTCCCACATTATGGGTTGTCTCTTCACTCTGTTGGTGGTTTCTCTTGCTGTGCAGAAGCTTTTTAGTAAGAAGAGATCCCACTTGTTGATTGTTTATGCTAGTTCACGGGCAACTGAGATTTTGTTCATAAAATGTTTTCCTCCACCAATGTCTCAAGAGTTCTACCTCACCTCCGGGCCACCATTCCACCACTCCCAGTGAAGAGGAAGGGGATTTGGTGCTGCTGTTCCACTGCTCACATCCCAGAGGAAGGGGCTTCCAGGCTGCGATTCCACCTCTCCCAGCACAGAGGAGGTGAGCCACTGTGTGGGTGCTAACACCAACTGCCCCCCTCAATTGAAATGAGAAGACATGCAAACAAGTCTCAAAACCAGACTTCCAGTTCACCTACAGCAACCCCAAAGGGAAATGAGATGGAACACTCTGATACTCAACCACCTGAACTCCCTGAACTGCCAACAAAAGAGGACCTGGAAAAAATGAAATCAGAAATAATTTCTCAGATAACAGCAGAGATTGTGCCCATAGTGCAACACATGATTAAGAAATCTATAGTGGACACAGATTAAAAAATAGAGGACCTGAGGAACATGATGGAATCCCAACATAGGAAACAAATGGAATCCATAAAACAGATGCAAACAGATTTCCAGGAGATTAAATACTCCACTGAAAATCTACACAGCAGAATGAGCCAATGTGAGGACAGAATTTCAGATGTAGAAGATAAGATTCCAATTAGTGACCAGGAAAAGAAAAATTGCTTTAAAATTGTAAGGGACCATGAGAAATCAATCCAGCAGCTGCTAGAATATGCAAAGGAGAATAACATAAAACTGACTGTAGTCAATGAAGAAACAGGAGAGAGTGCAGATGACATAAAAAAACTGTTCACAGAAGTGATGGCAGGAAATTTCCAAAGCAGGGCAAAAGAACTTGACATACAGATTAGTGAGGCATGTAGGACTCCAACTAGGCTTCAACAAAAAACATCTACACATAGACATATAATATTTAAGATCCCAGAAACCCAACAGAAGAACAAAGTTCTACAAGCAGTGAGAGAAAGGAAACAAATCACATACAAAGGAAAGCCCATCAGAATCATATAAGACTTCACAATGCAATCCTTCAAAGTAAGAAGAGCTTGGAGTGATGTATTCCAAGCCCTAAAGGAAAAACAGCCTCCAACCCAGATTGATGGACCCTTCAAAACTATCATACAAAATTGAAGGAGAAATAAGATACTTTCATGACAAACAGCACATTAGGAACTTTATGAATACCAAAGCAGCACTACAAAAAATTTTAGATAATATACTAGGAACAGACATTGAGGATCACAACCCCAGGAAGCACAGCAGAATGAATCCATCAGGCATGACAAGAAATTAAATGTAAAGGGGGAGAATCCAACAAAAAGAAAAAGTCATGACAATGATAAGTCAATATGTATCAGTTATAACCATCAATGTTAATGGTCTCAACTCCCAATCAAAAGAAATAGACTTTAAAAAAAGAAAGAAATAGACTGGCAGAATAGGTCAAGAAGCAAAATCCAACAATATGCTGCACACAAGAAACACACTTAATTCAAAAAGAAACTCATAGACTGAAGTTAAAGGGGGAAAACAATACTCCATGCAATGGGAACCCGAAAAAAAGCAGGAGTAGCTATCCTCTTTGCAGATAAAGTAGATTTCAAACCAACACTGATTAAGAGAGACAAAGAAGGACACTATATCCTTAAAAGGGAACAATCCAACAGGAAGAGATGACAGTCATAAATATCTATGCACCAAACACTAGTGCACCCAACTATATAAAACAAATACTAACAGACATGAAAAGTGATATATGCACAAATGCAATAGTAGTGGGGAACCTCAACACCCCACTGTCACAAATAGATAAACTAGACAAAAAATAAGTAATGAAATACTAGAACTCAAACTCTTGAACAAGTAAACTTAACAGATGTTTGCAGATTGTTTCACTCCACAAAATCAGAATACACATTCCTTTTAGCTGCACACAGGTCCTTCTCCAAAATAGACCACATACTCCAAAATAGAACATGTTTAAGTAAGTGAAGAGGAATTGAAGTTATCCCCTGTACATTATCAGAGAATAGTGCGATGAAATTGGAGATCCACAGCAGAAGAAACCACAAAAATTTCATAAACACGTGGAAATTGAACAACACACTTCTGAATAATGAATGAGTCACAGAGGAAATTAAAGAAATCAGACAGTTCCTTCAATTAAAGGACAATGACAATACAGCATATCAGAATCTATGGGACAGAATGAAAGCAGTCTTATGAGGGAAATTCATAGCAATGAATACTCATAACAGGAAAACAGAGCAAGCCCAATTAAACAACCTGATGCTGAACCTCAAGCTTCTAGAAAAAGAGCAAGACAAACCCAAAGCTCATATGAGGGAGGAAATTATAAAGTTCAGAGCAGAAATCTATTCAATGGAGACCATGAGAACAATACAAAAAATTAATGAAGCCAAGAGTTGGTTCTTCAAGAGAATAAACAAAATTGAAAAAGCCTTAGCCAACCTTATCAGAAAAAAGGAAGAAATGGGCCAAGTCCATGCAATTAGGAATGAAAAGGGTGAAATTACAAGAGAACCAGCAGATATCCAGAGGATCATCAATACCTACTTCCAGAACCTATATGCCAATAAGATGGAAAATACAGAAGAAATGGACAGATTCCTAGATACATACAAATTATCAAAGTTGAACAAAGAAGATCTAAAAATTCTAAGCAGCCCAATATCAACCAGTGAAAAGGAAAACACATGTAAAAACTTACCAAGAAAAAGCCCTGGTCCTGATGGCTCACTGATGAATTCTACAATACATTTAGAGAGAAACTACTGCCATACTGTTTAAACTCTTCAATGAAATTGAAAGGGAAGCAATACTCCCAAATTCATTCCTGAAAGCAAGCATCACCTTGATCCCCAAAGCTGAGAAAGACCCAACTGAAAAAGAGAACTATATGGCAATCTCATTAATGCACATAGATGCTAAAATCCTTAATAATATACTGGCAAATAGAATGCAGAAGGTCATCAAGAAGATCATACACCCTGACCAAGTGGGATTCATCCCAGGATGCAGGAATGGTTTAACATATCCAAATCAATGTAATACACTATATCAATAGAGCTAAGGACAAAAACCATATGATTATCTCCATAGATGTAGAAAAAAGCATTTGACAAAGTCCAACACACATTTATGATAAAAACCCTATAAAAATTGGAATAGATGGTCTCTTCCTCAATCTGATAAAAGCCATCTATGAAAAACCAACAGCCAATATCATACTAAATGGTCAAAAACTGAAATCCTTCACACTAAAATCAGGAATAAGACAAGGATGTCCACTATCACCACTCTTGTTCAATGTAGTTCTGGAAACATTACCCATGGCAATTAGAAAAAAGAAAGAAAAGGAATAAAGATAGGAAATGAAGATATCAAATTGTCATTATTTGCAGAAGACATGATACTGTATATAGAAGACCCCAAGAACTCCACCAAAACTCTAGACTTAATAACCAAATTCAGCAGAGTAGCTGGATACAAGGTTAACACAAAATTCAATAGCTTTCCTCTACACAAACAATAGACTCACTGAGACAGAAATAGGGCAAGCAATTCCTTTCACAACAGCATCCAAAAAACTGAAATACCTAGGGATCAACCTAACAAAAGAAATCAAAGATCTCTTCTCTGAAAACTATAGCACTCTGAAAACAGAGATTGAAGATGATATCAGAAAATGGAAAGACATCCCCTGCTCTTGGGTAGGAAGGATCAATATAGTGAAAATGGCCATAATTCCAAAACTTCTATATAGATTCAGTGCAACCCAATTGAAATCCCAGCAGCATACTTCGTACACCTTGAAAAAACAATCCAAAAATTCATTTGGAACAAGAAGAGACCCAGAATAGTAAAAGCAATTCTAGATAACAGACATGGCAGGGGGTATTACAGTCCCCAACTTGAAACTATACTACAAAGCTTCTGTGATAAAAAATAGTGTGGTACTGGCAAAGAAACAGACCTGAGGACCAGTGGAACAGATTAGAAGATTCAAAAACAACTCCAGACACCTGAGCCACCTCATCTTTGACAAATTAGCCAAACAACTCACTGGAGGAAAGATAGCTTCTTTAATAAATGGTGCTGGAAAAATTGGGTTTCAACGTGCCAAAGATTAAAACTAGACCTATATCTCTCACCATGCACTAAACTAAAATTGAAATAGATTAAAGGTCTAAATATTAAAACAGAAACACTGAACTGGCTGGAACAGAGGTTACATAGAACTCTTGAAGACTTTGCCATAGGAAAAGATTTTATGAAGCAAACCTCAGTTTTCCATGAACTAGCACTAACAATCAACAAGTGGGATCTCTTCTTACTAAAAAGCTTCTGCACAGCAAAAGAAACCACCAACAGTGTGAAGAGACAACCCACAACGTGGGAAAAATTTTTTCACCTGCTGTTCCTCAGACAAAGGTCTACTATCTAGAATCTATAAAGAACTTAAAAAAATCAGATGTCTTAAATTTGAAGACTGAATCCAAAAATGGGCATCTGAAATGAACAGACATTTCTCAGACAAAGAAGTAGAAATAGCAAATAAACATATGAAAAAATGTTCCACATCACTGGTCATTCAAGAGATCCAAATGAAAACAATGCTGAGATTCCACCTCTCCCCAGAAAGAATGGCTGCTATCATGAAATCAACCAATAATAAATGCTGATGGGGGTGTAAGGGAAAAAGGAACCCTGCTCCACTGCTGGTGGGAGTGTAGACTGGTGCAAGCACCGTGGAAATCAGTATGGAGATACCTCAAAGAACTAGGACTGGAAGTCCCATTTGACCCAGCTATTCCCCTCCTGGGTATCTTCCCCAAAGAATTAAAAGAATCATACCACAGTGATGTATGTGTACCCATGTTCATCGCAGCTCAGTCTGTAATAGCTAAAACTTGGAAGCAGCCCAAATGCCCATCAGCTGGAGTCTAGATAAAGAAGATGTGGTTTTTTAATAAAGTGGAGTACTACTCAGCCATAATAAGTGAGAAATTAGAAATATTTATAGCTAATTGGATGCACATTGAGGTGATTTTCTTAAGTGAAATGAACAGGACACATATGTCTTAATACCCAATAGTTTCTCTAGTGTGATGAACTGAAATTTTAAATATGGACTAAAGGGTATAACAGATAATGTGAAATAGAAAAGGGTCAAAGGGTAAGGGGAAGTGGGAGTGGTAGGGGAAAGGAAAGAGGAGAATGGAATTAATATGAGAAAATGAAAAAATGGAAACGAAGTCTTTGTAAATAGAGAGGGATGGAGGGGTTGAAGGGAGGGCAGGGGAAGGGGGAAAAATAAGAACCAAGAGAGATTAGGTAAAGGTGCAAATTTCCAATGATGAATGTCATATTGTATATCTAAAATGTACCAATAAAATAAAATTTTAAAAAAAGTGATCTACCTAACCTCTGTTCCAGCCAGTTCAGTGTTTCTGTTTTAATATTTAGACCTTTAATCTATTTCAATTTTAGTTTAGTGCATGGTGAGAGATATAGGTCTAGTTTTAATCTTTGGCACGTTGAAACCCAATTTTTCCAGCACCATTTATTAAAGAAGCTATCTTTCCTCCAGTGAGTTGTTTGGCTAATTTGTCAAAGATGGGGTGGCTCAGTGTGCCTGGAGTTGTTTCTGAATCTTCTAATCTGTTCCACTGGTCCTCAGGTCTGTTTCTTTGCCAGTACCATGCTATTTTTTTTTTTATCACAGAAGCTTTGTAGTATAGTTTCAAGTTGGGGACTGTAATACCCCCTGCCATGTCTGTTATCTAGAATTGCTTTTACTATTCTGGGTCTCTTCTTGTTCCAAATGAATTTTTGGATTGTTTTTTCAAGGTGTATGAAGTATGCTGCTGGGATTTCAATTGGGTTGCATTGAATCTATATAGAAGTTTTGGAAATATGGCCATTTTCACTATGTTGATTCTTCCTACCCAGGAGCATGGAATGTCCTTCCATTTTCTGATATCATCTTCAATCTCTGTTTTCAGAGTGCTATAGTTTTCAGAGAAGAGATCTTTGATTTCTTTTGTTAGGTTGATCCCTAGGTATTTCAGGTTTTTTGGATGTTATTGTGAAAGCAATTGATTGCCCTATTCCTCTCTCAGTGAGCCTATTGTTCGTGTAGAGGATAGCTATTGATTTTTGTGTTAACCTTGTATCCAGCTACTCTGCTGAATTTGGTTATTAAGTTTAGAAGACTTTTGGTGGAGTTCTTGGGGTCATCTATATACAGTATCATGTTTTCTGCAAATAATGACAATTTGATATCTTCATTTCTTATCTTTATTCCTTTTCTTTCTTTTTTCTAATTGCCATGGGTAATGTTTCCAAAACTATATTGAACAGGAGTGGTGATAGTGGACATCTTTGTCTTGTTCCTGATTTTAGTGTGAAGGATTTCAGTTTTTTGCCATTTAGTATGATATTGGCTGTTGTTGACGTTTCATAGATGGCTTTTATCAGATTGAGGTATTCCAATATTTGTATGATTTTTACCATAAATGCGTGTTGGATTTTGTCAATAGCTTTTTCTGCATCAAAACGATCATGTGCTTTTTGTCCTTGGCTTATTGATATAGTGTGTTACATTGATTGATTTGCATATGCTGAACCATCCCTGAATCGTGGGATGAATCCCCTTGGTCAAGGTGTATGACCTTTTTTTTTTTTTTTTTGGTACCACGGATGGATCTCTGGACCTAGAGTTTGCGAGGCAGGCAGCACAACTACTGAGCTAAATCCCCGGCCCATGATCTTCTTGGTGATCTTCTCCATTCTATTTGCCAGTATCTTATTAAGGATTTGTGCATCTGTGTTCTTTAGTGAGATTGGCATATAGTTCTCTTTTTCAGTTGGGTCTTTCTCTGCTTTGGGGATCAAGGTAATGCTTGCTTCCAGGATTGAATTTGGGAGTATTGCTTCCCTTTCAATTTCATTGAAGAGTTTAAACAGTAGTAGCAGTAGTTCCTTTCTAAATGTTTTGTAGAATTCGGTAGTGAAGCCATCAGGGCCCAGGGTTTTCTTAGTTGGTAAGTTTTTAATTACGTTTTCAATTTCATTGATTGATATTGAGTCATTTTGAATTTTTAGGTCATCTTTGTTCAACTTTGGTAATTCATATGTATCTAGGAATCTGTCCATTTCTTCTGTGTTTTCCATGTTATTGGTGTGTAGGTTCTGGAAGTAGGTATTGATGATCCTCTGGATTTCTGCTGGGTCTGTTGTAATTTCACCCTTTTCATTCCTAATTGCATGGATTTGGGCCTTTTCTTTTTTTTCTGATAATGTTGGCTAAAGGTTTTTCAATTTTGTTTATTCTTTCAAAGAACCAACTCTTGGCTTCATTAATTTTTTGTATCATTCTCATAGTCTCCACTGAATTGATTTCTGCTCTGATCTTTATAATTTCCTTCCTTGTATGAGCTTTGGATTTGTCCTGCTCTTTTTCTAGAAGCTTGAGGTTCAGCATCAGGTTGTTTAATTGGGCTTGCTCTGTTTTTCTAATATGAGTATTCATTATTATGAATTTCCCTTGTAAGACTGCTTTCATTGTGTTCCACAGATTCTGATATGCTGTATTGTCATTGTCATTTAATTGTAGGAACTGTCTGATTTCTTCAATTTCCTCTCTGACCCATTGGTTATTCAGAAGTGTATTGTTCAGTTTCCATGTGTTTATGAAATTTTTGGAGTTTCTTTTGCTATTGTTCTCCAATTTCATTGCACTATGGTCTGACAATGTACAGGGGATAACTTCACTTCCTTTGCACTTACTTAAATATGTTCTATGAGCAAGTATGTGGTCCATTTTGGAGAAGGACCTGTGTGCAGCTGAAAAAACTGTGTATTCTGATTTTGTGGGGTGGAACACTGTAAACATCTGTTAAGTTCATTTGTTCAAGAGTTTGATTGAGTTCTAGTATTTCTTTGCTTATTTTTTGTCTACTTGACCTATCCATTTGTGACAGTGGGGTATTGAGGTCCCCCACTAGTATTGTATTAGTGCTTATATGATTTTCATGTCCATTAGTATTTGTTTTATATAGTTGGGTGCAGTAGTGTTTGGTGCATATATGTTTATGATTGTCATCTCTTCCTCTTGGATTGTTCCCTTTACAAGGATGTAGTGTCCTTCTTTGTGTCTCTTAATCAGTATTGGTTTGAAATCCACTTGATCTGCAAAGAGGATAGCTACTCCTGCTTTTTCTGGGGGTTCCCGCCACATGGAATATTGTTTTCCACCCTTTAACTTTTAGTCTATGAGTTTCTTTTTGAATTAAGTTTGTTTCTTATATGCAGCATATTGTTGGATCTTGCTTCTTGACCAATTGTACCAGTCTATTCCTTTTAACTGGTGAATTGAGACCATTAACATTGATGGTTATAACTGATACATATTGACTTATCATTGTCATGACTTTTTCTTTTTGTTGGATTCTCCCCCTTTACATTTAATTTCTTGTCATGCCTGATGGATTCTGCTAGGCTTCTTGGGGTTGTGATCCTCACTGTCTTTTCCTAGGATATTGTCTAAAATTTTTTGGAGTGTTGGTTTGCTATTCATGAAATTCCTATGATACTCTTTGTCATGGAAGTATCTTATTCCTCCATTAATTTTGAAAGATAGTTTTGCAGGGTACGTCAATCTGGGTTTGGAGGCTGTTTTCCTTTAGTGCTTCTAATACATCACTCTAAGCTCTTCTTGTCTTGAGGGTTTGCATTGAGAACTCTCCTGTGATTCTGAGGGGCTTTCCTTTGTATGCGTTTTGTTTCTTTTCTCTCACTGCTTGTAGAACTTTGTTCTTCTGTTGGGTTTCTGGACTCTTAACTATTATATGCCTGTGTAGATGTTTTTTGATCAAGGCTAGTTGGAGTCCTATATGCCTCACTTATCTGTATGTCAAGTTCTTTTCCCCTGTTTTGGAAATTTTCTGCCGTCACTTCTGTGCACAGTTTTTTTATGTCATCTGCACTCTCTTCTGTTACTTCATTGACTCTGATAAGTCCTATGTTATTCTTCTTTGCATTGTTGAGCAGCTGCTGGATTGATTTCTCATGGTCCCTTATAATTTTAAAGCAATTTTTCTTTTCCTGGTCACTAATTGCAATCTTATCTTCTATATGTGAAATTCTATCCTCACATTGGGTCATTCTGCTGAGTAGATTTTCAGTGGAGTATTTAATCTCCTGGAAATCTGTTTGCATCTGTTTCATGGATTCCATTTTTTTCCTATGTTGGGATTCCATCATGTTCCTCAGGTCCTCTATTTTTTAATCTGTGTCCTCTGTAGATTTCTTAATCATGTCTTGCACTTTAGGCACAATCTCTGCTGTTATCTGTGAAATTATTTCTGATTTCATTTTTTCCAGATCCTCTTTTGTTGGCAGTTCAGGGAGTCCAGGTTGTTGAGTATCAGAGTGTTCCATCTC
Organism: Heterocephalus glaber; assembly: GCF_053883595.1. Classification (NCBI taxonomy): domain Eukaryota; kingdom Metazoa; phylum Chordata; class Mammalia; order Rodentia; family Bathyergidae; genus Heterocephalus; species Heterocephalus glaber. The sequence goes on along the minus strand of NW_028258294.1, from coordinate 24,066,025 downwards.
ATTTCCCTTTGAGGTTGCTGTAGGTGATCTGGACGTCTGGTTTTGAGGCTTGTTTACATTTCTTCTCATTTTGACGTGGGCGGGGGGGATGTTGTTGCTGGTGCCCGAGAGTCTCACCTCCTCTTTTCTGGGAGTGGTGCTATGGTGACCAAGAAGCTTCCTTCTCTGTGCTGGGAGCAATGTTTTGTTGTAACATTTAAAAAATTTTGTGGGTAATCAGGATCTTCAAAGCAGCTTTGAAGTAGTTCTTCATCTCCTTCAGGTGCAGTGTGAGTTGAAGCACAGCCCAACTACCAGGCTTATGGTTCGATTGTGGCTAAAGTGCAACCAAGTACTCAAACCTGCCAGGTCTTTTGCACTAGAACAAGGGTGATAGTGAGGAAAAAGTAGAATCCTGAGGCTTAGGATGAGTCCTTTGAGAAGACAAAGCTAAGAACCTTAAGCTTCCAAACAACCTTGGTAGTGGAGGAAAACTTTGTTGCCCTTTTTAAGGAAAGAAGCAGCTCACTCCTGCATAAAATGTTTTCAGTGACTACTAGTGCCCTGCCACAGAAGCTCACACTGATTCTCCTCAGGTTTCCCCTACACCCTCTCTTATGGACTCTAGCTCACAATAAGAGTTGTATCTCAGGACAGTCCAGACAGGGAGGTATAGGGTCTTCTCTAATTGTATATAGCTTATAAATTGAAAGTTACAAGAATTTACCATTATATTATCAGGAGCCTTAGAAGCTCTATGTGAGGGTGGATTCTAAGGTTGTTAGCTCAAGTGTTGCTTGGGCTGAACTTATGGACACAGCCACACTCATCAGGAATTACAGATTTAAAGTGTTGGCTTGAATATTCAGAAATGTTATCTGTTGGGTCTGTTACTAAAAGCCTGAACTCAGTCAATTTCTACCATTGTAAAATGACTGAATGTCCTCAGTATACTGTAGAAATAGGCATCTTAAGACTATAAGTGTATGTTTCTATTATGTGCAATTTACTTAGCCTTCTGCTAGCCATATCCCTAGGAGCTTGCAGATTATACCCTGTTCATCAAGTTATTAATAAATGGGTTGTTGAGGGGAACAGCAGAATTCTTGTAAATTCTGTCCTTTATAGTATGGAGAAGATGGTGGGGAAAGCAGTGATGGAACTGGTTCATTCAGATCAAGGGTCCCCAGGGCCAGGGATTTAGCTCAGTGGTTCCACCACCTGCCTTGCAAGCACAAGGTCCTGAGTTCGATCCCCAGTACCAAAAAAACAAACAGATCAAGGGTCCTCAGTCACCAGGCCCTGGATCAGAACCAGTAGCAGCCTGTGAGGATGGGGATACACAGCAGGAAACAAGTGGTGAGCTGTATTTATAGCTGCTCCTCACTGCTCACATTACCACCTGAGCTCCACAGCAGACCAGCAGTGCCATTAGATTCTCATAGGAGCATAGGCCCTACTGCAAACTGCATGTGCAAGGATCCAGGTTGTGTAGTCCTTATGACAATCTAATGGCTGATGATCTGACATGGAGATGAGGCAGTAATGCTAGTGCTGGAGAGTATAATTATTATGTATTGCAAATGCACATTAATAAAAACAGAAACCTCCTCCATAGTCTGTAGAAAAATTATCTTCCAAGAAACCAGTCCCTGGTGCCAAAAAGTTGGGGACTGCAGCTTTAAATCACTGGGAATAATGGAACTTTGAAGTATATAGGTCGGGTAGACATAACTGCCATTAAGCTTCTAGATGTGACCTCTTTAACAGAGCAAATCAATGCAGCCCTTGGTGCTAGTTATGCCACTACTGATCTGACAAATGGTTTTTTTTTCCCATCCAAATCACTAACTGAAAAGGAGTTTGCATTTACATGGGAAGAACAGAATGTGTCTTTACCTCTTATGCTCAGAACTATATCACTTTTCCTGCTCTCATGCCTAAGAGCTTGCATATCTTGATTCGTGCAGAACATCATATCTATCATGTTGATGACCTTGCACTAACTGAGCACAGTGAGCAGAATATAAGCTCCCTGGGTAACTGAGTAGGACAGATATACACTAGAAAAAGAACAGTAAACTTTGCAAAAAGTTAGGAGTCTACCACATATCTGAAGCTTACAGACATTTGAGATATCCTTTCTCAACTGAATCAAGTAGTTGCTGTACCCTGTACCATCTACCTTGAAAAGGAGTAACAGTCCACACCTGGCACCTCCCACTCTTGGAGTAGTGGGATTGAATTTAGGGCCTTCCCACTTGGCTCAAATATCTCCTTCTAAAACCTTCTCTGATCTACCTAGATTAGACACTACTTTTTTCTTCTGTACAGGTAATTGAACTCAGGACCTTGTGTTTTCCAGGCAGGCATAGCACCACTGAGCCACATCCCCAAGACTAGACACTACTTTTTGATGTGTCCTATATATCTTTTATATACTCAATGTTATGGTTTATATCTAGATGTCCCCCCAAGCCTCATACACTCATAGGTGGGGCTTTTGAGAGGTGTTTGGATCATGGGGGTGTGCTGCTTATCAATGGATTCATCCACTGATGAGTTTATGTCTCAATGTGATGTTAGAAGGTGAAGCACTGTCAGAGGAAGTGGATCACGGTGGGGTGTAGTCTGGCAAGGTCTCTCTCCCTCCCCACTCCTTTTATCACTCTCTGCTTCCCATATTTATACCAGCACAGTTCATAACAGCTAAATCTTGGAAGCAGCCTATATGTCCATTAACAGATGAACAGATGAAAATGTGGCACTTATTCACAATGGAGTACTACTCTGCTATAAAGGATAAACTTGAGTCATTTGTAGGAAAATGGATGCACTTTGAGACCATAATATTAAGTGAAATAAATCAGACACACAAGCTTAAATATCTTATGGTTTCTGTTATATGAGATGCCAAAATATAAAGATCAAAATAGACCTTAGGAAAAAGAAAGATCTACTGCAAAAGAGAAGGAGACTAAAGGGAGGAGGGACTTGGAGAGTAAGGGAATAAAAAAAGATGTGTTACGTACATATACTGACTCCCTGTGAAGATTGCAGTCCCTATGTACTTCAAAGTGAAAAGAAATGCTAGTGAGAAAGTGAGGTGTATGTGTGTGGGGGACCTTCTACACTGCTGGTAGGAAAGTAAATTAGTATAGCCACTATGGAAATCACTATGGAGTTTCCTCAAGCAACTAAAAATAGAGCTACAATTTGATTCAGCTATACCACTCCTTGGTATATAACAGAAGGAAGTAAAGTCGATCTACAGGGCTATCTGCATTATTGCGGCATAGTTCACAATAGCTAAGATATGGTACAAGCCAAGGTGCCTATCAACAGATGAATGGATTAAAAAAATGGTATAGATACACAATGGAGTTTATTCAGCCAGAAAGAATGAAATTTTGTCTCTTGAAGGCAAGTGGAAGGGACTGGAGATCATCATGTTAAGCAAAATAAGCCAGAGTCAGACAAGAATATGTTCTAGTATGCAGAATCTAAAAAAAATGACAGAAATGTAGAAGACCATTAGTAGACAAGAGGAAAGGAATGGGGGCGGAGTATAAGGGAGACTAATGAAGGGATTGATATGATCAACATATATGTATGTTTGAATATGCCACATTAAAACAGTATTTTGTAAAATTAATAGGCACTAATAAAAATAAATTTTTTAAAATGCAAGTTAAGGACAGGTAATTTTTAAGAGAGGGCTTTCTGGTTAATGTGGTTACTTTGCCCCCTCTCCAATATTCCATCACATGGGTCTTGGTTTAGATGCATCTGAGTTACAAGTTGAAAACCTGACAATGTATAGTTTCAACCCATAAATGGCACCAGTATTTATCAACTGCATGTACTTCTTTTTTTTTTTTTTTTTGGTGCCAGGGATCGAACTTGGGTCCTTGCACTTGCACAGCAGCAGGCGGCGAAACCACTGAGCTAAATCCCCAGCCCAACTGCATGTACTTCTAATCACCTACTGAAAGGATTTCTGTCCCTTCTCTTCTATTTAGGTTATGCAGGAAGCCTGTAGGCTAAGTCAACTCATTATGAAACTATAGGCTTAATCCATACAGCAACAAAAGGGCTCATAAGAACCATGGAAGATGGTGGGATAGATTCTGTGATGGAATGGGAAGTGGATGAAGTGCTGAACTGGACAAATACCCTCAACTTTGATGAGTAAGTACATGTTGCTGTACTTGGGGAACAAAGACAATCATACATTTTCTTCTCTAACATTCCCGTGTTGAATCTTGGGGCCACAAACATAACCTTAAAAAAAAAAAAAGTACTATTTATCTAAACAGAAAAAAATTAAGGATTAAAAAAGTCAATGGTCCAAAAATAGAGAAAAGAAAATTAGACTTTTTAAAGGATAGTTTTATAGTATAACTTGAAATCTGGAATTGTAATGCCTCCCACTTTGCTCTTCTTGCTTAGGATTGCTTGGGCTATTCTGGGTATCTTCTGTTTCCATATAAATTTTAGAATTACTTTAATAGCCCAGTGAAGAATGTTGTTGATACTTTAATGAGATGCATTAAATCTATAGATCACTTTTGGTAATATGGCCATTTAATTGATATTCTGCCTAAGAAGAGGAAGACTTTCCATTTTTTTATGTCTCCTTCAGTCTTTCTTCAGTTACATAGTTTTCATTATAAAAGTCTGTCATCCCCTTAGTCAGGTTAATTCCTAGGTATTTAATTTTTTAAAGCTATCATTAATAGAATTGTTTTCCTGATTTCTTTCTCAGTAGGCTCATTATTGGTATATAGAAACACCATTGATTTGTTTCCTGTAACTTCACTGAATTTTTTTATAAGCTTAAGAGTTATCTGGTGGTGTTTTTTGGGTCCTCTATTTAGAGTGTCCTATCATCTGCAAATAGATAATAGAATAACAAGCTTCTTTCTTTCCTATTTGCATCCCATTTCTTTTGCTTGATTGCTCTGACTGAAGTTTTGAGTACTATATTGAGCAGAGATGGTGAAAGTGGATACCCTTGTTTTGTTTCTGATTTTAGAAAGTATGCTTTCAATTTCCCTGTTAAGTATGATATTAGCTATGAATTTGTCACATATGGTTTTTACCATTTTGAGGTAAGGTCCTTCTATATGCATTTTCATCAGGATATTTATCATGAAGTGATGCTGATTTTTTTTCCCCATTAAGTTTATTGGTATATTTTGGGTATAAAATATAGTTACATTCATCATTGGGATCTTGTACCTTTACATGTGTGTCTTTGTTCTTATATTTTTCCCCTTCCCTTGCCCCCCCTTCACCCCCTCCACCCTTCCCTATTTGCAAAGACTTTGTTTCCATTTTTTTCCTTTTCTCAAATTTTTTCTTTTCCCTTATTTCCTTTCCCCTACCCCTCCCACTTTCCCTACTCCTTTAGACCTTTTCTTCTTATTACACAATATCAATAATACATTTTAAAAATTACAATATCAAAATTTAGAGGACATTACCACAGATTTTACAGAATTTAAAAAGATATAGACAGCATATTACAAAACTCTTTTTTGAAATAAATTTGACAACTTCTAAGAAGTACCTTAGAATAAAATTAATGAAACTGACTCTGGAGGAAAAATAAAATTTGAATAGCACTTATTAAAGAAAGCATATTCCTATCTTGAAAACCTACCTATATGACAGCAACAGGATCATATACATTTTAACTGATGAATTATATCAAACATTTAAAGCAGAAAAAAGAATGAACACTTCTCCCCTCATTTTAAGAAATCAACATTGTGCTAATCCTAAAACTGGATAAAGACAATAGAAGAAAAAAGTATGAACATAGATAGAAATTTGTTGAACCAAACAAACTATTAGAAGTCAGACCTGGCAGTATATAGAAAGTGATTTTAATATAGGGATGGCACTGTTGGTTCAGCATTGGAGGATCCAACCCCAAAAGACATCATTTTAACAGAGGAAAGAAAAAAAACATATGATCCTGTCAGTAGTTGCAGAAAAAGTATTGGACTAAATTCTATAGCTGTTCATGGTAAAAGCTCTCAGGAGACTAGAAGTAGAACAGAATCTTCTCGACAGATAAGCCATGTATTCCATACTTCCAGCAAAAATGACTTATATGAATGAAAAGATACAATGCTTACTCCCTAAGGTGGGGAACAAGGGCAGATATGCCAACTCTTCATCTGTCCATTAAACTTTGAAACATAGGCCCAGACAAAAATAGTCTGGCAATAAAAAGAAACAATTAGCATATGATTGGCAAGGTAGAAACAAAATCTTTATGTGTAGATGAAATGATCATCTATAGAGAAAATACTAAGAAATCTCTAGGAGCCCCTAGAACTTGTATTTGAATTTAGCATGATTAGAAAACACAAGGTATATATAAAAATTCAGGTCTATATATACTTGCTATAAATGAAGAATTAGATATTGAAATTTAAAAGTTATGTAGGAGTACAAAGGACCTAGAAAAGTAAAAAGAAAAAAAATAACAGTGTTGGAAGACATTTATTACCTAATTTTAAGACTTCCTCTAAAGCAGACCAGGGAGTTAGCTCAGTGGTTCTGCCGCCTGCCTCACAAGTGCAAGGACCTGAGTTCGATCCCCATTACCAAAAAAAAAAAAAAAAGACTTCCTCTAAAGCTACAGTAATCAAGGCAGTGGTGGCATAAGGAAAGACATATAGACCAATGGAATAAAACACAGAATCTAGAAATAGAACCACACATATGGTCCACTGAGTTTTGAAAGATTATTTAACATTAACATTTTATAGAACATAAACAATTCAATAGCAGAGAAAAAGGGTGTTTTCAGCAAATGGTACTAGAACACCTGGTATCTGTATGTAAAACATTAACCTCAACCCTTTTTTCTCATACATAAAAATAACTGGATCTATGAACCTAAATATGAAAGACTAAAACTATAAAACTTTAAGAAGAAATTATATGGGAAAATGTTCATGAATTTAGGGTAGGCAAGAACTTCCTAGGATACAAAAAACATGATATATAAAAGAAAGAAATTGATAAATGAGATTCCATCAAAATTTAGAACTTTAAATGACATCGCTAAGAAAATGAAAAGTAGTCCTTAAACAGACCATATTTATAATACATATAACCTAAGACCAGAATATATAAAGAACTTACAGCTCATTAAGAGACAACCCAATTAAAAAGTAGACACAAGAAGATGATAAATAGCCAGTAACCATAAGGAAAGGTGTGCAACAATAGAATCAGAAAAATACTAATCAGTACAATGACAAGATTGTGTTACACACTCATTAGGGAGATGAAATTAAAAGTTTTACAAGAACAAATGTCAGCTTAGGTGTGAACCAGTTAAAACTGTCTAAAACTGCTAATATGAATGTAAAATGATGAAGCCATTTTGGAAAACAATATAGAAATTTCTTCTATTACTGTTAAGAACCAACAGTTCTGTTCTTAAGTTTTTACTTAGGAATGAAAACACATGTTCACAATAGATTTGTACATACAAGTTGATTATCACTTATCTGAAATTCTTGGGATCAGAAGTGTTTCAGATTTTGATTTGAAATCCACTTGATCTGCAAAGAGGATAGCTGGTCCTGCTTTTTCTGGGGGTTCCCATCACATGGAATATTGTTTTCCACTCTTTAACTTTCAGTCAGTGAGTTTCTTTTTGAATTAAATGTGTTTCTTGTATGCAGCATATTGTTGGATCTTGCTTCTTGACCTGTTTTGCCAGACTTTCTTTTGATTGGTGAATTGAGACCATTAACATTGATGATTATAACAGATACATATTAACTTATCATTGTCATGTCTTTTTTCTTTTTTGGATTCTCTCCCTTTGTATTTACCTTCTTGTGACACCTGACGGATTCATTCTGCTGGGGTTCCTGGGGTTGTGTTCCTTGTTGTCTTTTCCTAGGATATAGTCTCAAATTTTTTGGAGTGCTGGTTTGGTATTCATGAAGTTCCTAAGGTGCTCCTTCTCATGAAAATATCTTATTTCTCCATCTATATTGAAAGATATTTTTGAAGGGTACATCAATCTGGGTTGGAGACTGTTTTCCTTTAGGGCTTGAAATACATCACTCCACACTCTTCTTGCCTTGAGGGTTTGGGTTGAGAAGTCTGCTGTGATTCTGATGGGCTTTCCTTTGTATGTGATTTGTTTCTTTTCTCTAACTGCTTGTAGAATTTTGTTCTTCTGTTGGGTTTCTGGAATCTTAACTATTATATGCCTCTGTGTAGATTTTTTTTTTAATCACAGCTAGTTAGAGTCCTATATGCCTCACTTATCTGTATGTCAAGTTCTTTTTGCCTGCTTGGGAAGTTTTCTGCCATCACTTCTGTGAACAGTTTTTTTTTATGTCATCTGCACTCTCTCCTGTTTCTTCATTGACTTCAGTCAGTCTTATGTTATTCTTTGCATCATCTAGCAGCTGCTGGATTGATTTCTCATGTTCCCTTACAATTTTAAGGAAATTTTTCTTTCCTGGTCACTAATTGCAATCTTGTCTTCTATCTCTGAGATTCTGTCCTCACATTGGTTCATTCTGCTGCGTAGACTTTCAATGGAATTTTCAATCTCCTGGAAATCTGTTTGCATCTGTTTTATGGATTCCATTTGTTTCCTGTGTTGGGATTCCATCATGTTCCTCAGCTCCTCTCTACATTTATTAATCGTGTGTTGCACTATGGGCACAATCTCTGCTGTTATGTGAGAAATTATTTCTGATTCCATTTTTTCCAGATCCTCTTTTGTTGCCAGTTCAGGGAGACCAGGTGTTTGAGTATCAGAGTGTTCCATCTCATTTCCCTTTGGGGTTGCTGTAGGTGATCTGGAAGTCTGGTTTTGAGACTTGTTTACATATTTTCTCATTTCAACATGGAGAGGTTGCTGTTGGCACCCGCACTGTGGCTCACCTCCTCTGTGCTGGTGGTGGTGGTGGTACTGCAGCCCGGAAGCCGCCTCCTGGGTGCTAGGAGTGGCTCACCTCCTCTGTGCTCAGGATGCTGAATTTTGTCAAAGATTTTCTCTGTATCTATTGAGATAACATGATTTTGTCCTTGATTCTCTTCATGTGGTGTATTTTATTTATTGATTCATGTGTGTTGAACCATCCTTGCATCTCTGGGATGAAGCCAACTTTATGATGTATGATCTCTTTAGTGATTTACAGAATTCTGTTTGAAAGTGTCTGATTGATAATTTTTGCATTTATGTTCATCAAGGATATTGGCCTGTAATCTGTATACCTTTCTTTTCTCTCTGTTCCTTCCTTCCCTCTTTTTATTCTTTTCCCTCCTTTCGTCCCTTTTTTTTTTTTTTTGAGTCCTTATCTAGTTTTGGTATTAGTTAATGCTGGCTTAATGGAATGAATTTGCAAGCATTTGTCTCTTAACTGCATGGAAAAGTTTGAGTAGTCTTGGCATTAGCTTTTCTCTAAACTTCTGGTAAAATTCAGCAATAAATCCATTGGATTCTGGGCTTTTATTGGTTGGCATATTCCGGAGTCTCCAATTTATTGAAGTATAGTTCAAAATAGTTTCTCATAATCCTCTGGATTTCTATAGTGTTCCACGCAATTTTGCCTTTTTCATTTCTGATTATATTGATGTGGGTCTTCTCCATTGGTAGTTTGGCTAAGGACTTACCAATCTTACCTCTCAAAGAAACACCCTTTTGATTCACTGACCCTTTATACTGTTAGTCTAAATTTCACTAATTTCTGCTCTGATCTTCACAATTTCTTTCCTTTTTAGCTGCTTATTCTCTATCAAGATGGGTATTACTCTTCCAGGATCTTCATATTTTTAAAACTGCAAGTGAATTTTTACATATCTATTAAGTGATTAGCAGCTAGAAAAACCTTAATTTTCTGGGCAGGCATTGACCCATACCTACAATCACAGTACTTGGGAGGCTGAGTCAGGATTGCCATGAATTTGAGGCCAGCCCCACCTACATAGTTCAAGGCCAGCCTGGACTATATAGTGAGACCTGTCTCAAAAAACAAAGTTTTTTTTCTTATACTGTAAGTCTCTTGAGAGCTCTATGCTTATGTATGTTATGTAGAATAGCAAATCTGAAATTGATGCCTGGATTTCTAAGACATCTAATTTTGTAGCTTCTCTGGCTAAGAACTTTTCCTGAACTATATTAAAGCATCAATTTCCCCAAGCATGGTGGCACAATGCCTGTAATCCCAGCACTGGGAAGGCTGAGGCAGGAGAACTGCTGTGAGTTCATGGTCACCCTGGCTACACCAGGATGAAATACATAGTGAGACCTGTCATTCATTGATAAATACATACACACATATTCCTGAAGGGATTAATTATAGATTCTATATGGACTGTTTTAAAAAAATTTATTGGTACATTTTAGATATATATGATAACATTCTTTATGGGGAATTTATACCTGTACATGATGTGTCTTCCTTTTTTGCCCACTCCCCTCTCCTCCCTTCAACCCCTCTTCCCCTCATTTACATTTACATTTTTTCCTTCTATTCTTTTTTATTTTCCCTTCCCTCTTTCCTTGTTTCCCTTCCCATATGAACATTTTCTTCCATTTCACAGTACCTATTACATTTTGCTCTTTATTTACCCTTTCAGTTTCTCACACCAGAGAAACAATGAGATATTTAAACGTGTGTCTGATTTATTTCACTTAAGAGTATGGTCTCAAGGTACATCCATTTACCTAGAAATGTCTCAAGTTTATCTTTATAACAGAGTAGTACTCCATTGTATAAAAAAAAAAAACCCACATCTTCTTTATCCATTCAGCGGTTGATGGGCATTTGGGCTATTTCCAAGATTTAGTTATTACAAATTGTGCTTCTATAAACACAGGTATGCATATATCACTGTGGTATGATGCTTTTAATTCTTTCAGGATGATACCAAGAAAGGGAATAGCTAGGTCAAATGAACCTCTAGTTTTAGTTTTTTGAGGATCTCCACACTGATTTCCACAGTGGTTGCACCAGTGTACACTTCCACCAACAGTACAGAAGGATTCCTTTTTCCCCATAGCCCCACCAGCATTTGTTTTGATTTTTTTTTTTTTTTTTTTTTTTTTTTTTGGTACTGGGGATTGAACTTAGGACCTTGTGCTTGTGAGGTAAGTGGTGGCACCACTGAGCTAAATCCCCAGCCCAGCATTTGTTATTGATTGATTTCTTACAATTGATCTTAGCCAAAGAATCGAGAAGCAATGGGTTGGTTGATTTCTTGATAATAACATTTCATTCTGAAGTGAGATGGAATCTCAGCATTGTTTTAATTTGCATCTCTCAATGCATTTGAACATTTTCTCATATATTTATTTGTTGTTTCAACTTCTTCATTTGAGAAGTATCTGTTAATTTCTGATGCCCATTTTTGGACTGGGTCTTTAAATTTGGGGGTTCAAATTTTTTTTTTTGAGCTCTTTACATATTCTAGATATTAGTTCTTTGTCTGAAGAATAGCCAGAGAAAATTATTTTCCTACTCTGTGGGTTGTCTCTTCACTCTGTTGATGGTTTCTTTTGCTGTGCAAAAGCTTTCTAATAAGATGAGATTCTAGTTGTTGATTCTTTGTGTCTATATGCACTTTGTTCTGCAATTATTATTTTAAAAATTTCTTAGTGAGAAAGCCACATCAGCTGTGATTTAGACAGCATGATAATGATACAATCAGACTGCTGATTCTATTTGTAAAACTTTGATTAACAGCTAGTGGTAGCTTGTTCTTTTTAAAAAGTTCTTTTTAAATCAATGAATAAATTCATACTAACTCTTAAATAAAGCAAGAATCAGTGACCGTTCTTAGACACAGCATAAGTTTATAACCCAGAATGTCAGGTCTTAGCATACTATTGAACAAGTTACTTTGGCTCCTTAAAAATGGAATGAAAACATTTTGGTATATAAATCTAAGGAAACAGGGTGACTGACATGTGACTCTTTATAGTGCTGATCAACTACTGAAAACACAAAGTTTGCCTAAATTTAAAGTTAAGCAGATTGAATTGCTTACGAAGAGATCCCAGAAGGGATTGTGCCCTTTCATTTAAATTACCCAACATTTCATTTAAGGACACAGAATAAACTAATGGAGAGTAGCAAGGAGCCAACTTCAGATACAGCACCTTATTACAATTAAATACTATTAGACGACATGTATGTTCCTACAGAAAAAATATCAAGAGCACAGGATTACCAAGAGTAAAAATAATTCAAATGGAATAAATATTTAGAAAATTAGTGGTTTTTTCTGAATTACATGAAAACTCTAATCTTCATTATTTCTCTGCCAGGTCCTTTTCAGCACTTCCTTTAGCCAACTCCTTACCTGATTTGGGCCACTGAGAGGAGTCTTGGGAGAGGCTATAGAAGGTGTAAGAAGAAACAAGTTGCAGGAAACTTACCTCTTACACTTTGCCTCATCTTCACAGCTCCTCATACCTTGTTTTTCCCTATTTTACCTCTATAGCTACTCTGGTCTCCCTATTTCAGCTTCTGTTTAGGGAGCTTCAGTGTCAACCACTCTACTTGAATATTATCTTCTGTATTTTCTGAACACTGGAAAGATGGCATGTCTCAGTCACTTTCTTTGTTGCTGGGTCAAAACACCCAGTACCTCCAGCTTAAAAAGGAGGTTTATTTTGTCTCACAGTGGAGAAGTTTCAGGCCATATCCAGCAGGCTTAAACATAAAAATGGCATGAGACAGGCCTGGGGAGAGGAAGGCTGCTCCTGTCATAGGTGCCAGGAAGGAGAGGAGGATATTGCCACACCACCAGTGATCTGCCTCTAACCAGGTCCCACCTCCTAACAGCAAGTTAGCTATAGCATCCTCACAGTAAAATAATCTTCCAAAAGCCCCACCTCCGACTGTTCTTCAGAGACTATTTATTAATTTACTTACTTAGGGTTTTCTTGAGACAGGGTCACTATGTAGCCCAGGCTGGCCTTGAACTCATGGTGATCCTCCTGCCTCAGCCTCCTGAGTGCTGGGATTACAAGTGTCTACCAACACACCTGGCTTTTCAGACATTCTTTTTTTTTTTTGTACTGGGGATCCAACTTGGGTCCTTGCACTTGCGCAGCAGGCGATGAAACCACTGAGCTAAATCCCCAGCCCTCAGACATTCTTGATCTAAATCTTTTTTGTTATTGGTACCAGGGATTGAACTTGGGTCCTTGCGCTTGCAAGGCAGGCAGCAGAACTACTGAGCTAAATCCCCGGCCTCCTTGATCTAAATCTTAATACAATACTGTTCTACTAAAATCATAAACCACCAGCTTCAAACTTCCGTTGAGATGTCAGCAATAGTAGATCTAGCAATCTAGAACCAAGGAGAAAGTTTTTATTGTTGCTTTCCTTCTGAGAGTTTTCTGTCCATGCTTTAAATTTTATATTAGTGGGCACTAAACTGAAGATCTTGCACGAATGAAATGGATAAAATGAGGACACATGCTGGAAGGAAATAAAAGGATACTAATATGGTAAGAAGTTGGGCCCTATTTTAATACCTCCTCCAACTCCTCGTCCTGGAAGTTTCCTTACAATACATGTGACCTATTAGGGGATAGGAAAGTCATGAAAGTTAAACACTGAGACTAACCAGTTTGTCACCTTTAACATATGCATGTAATAATAAATCAACTTATTACTTAAAAAGTTAAATTAACTTAATGCCCATATCATGTGCTTAGGTATATTGCCAACTGGAAGCAAATTGCTACAAGCAACTCTTCAGTTAACTTCAAAGGTAGGTGACTTTTAAAAAGCAATACTTTACAGCAAATTCTCATGAAGCAAAAATGATACATTTCACATATATTTTCAAGCATGCAACATTTTAGTACCCTGCACAGTACACAGTTATAAATGAATCTGCTATTTTAACCTCTGCACATAAAACTGTCATTTGGGAACAGACAATTGTAGACAACAGACAATTCCCAAATGCCAAGTCTATATTATTTAGGGTTAAGTAAAAATTTTAAGTGTTACATAGCTCATGGATTCAGTAATAATTTTTTTCAGTAATTTTTAATAAGCAAACTTTATTTGGAAAGGTAAATGCCTCAAAATATAACTTTTTTTTTTTTAAGGTTCTGTGTCATTATTGTGCTTCTAGGGGTCAACAGTACTTTTTTGAAAGTGATACCCAGCACAATGAAGTGTGTGTCATATCCTGGACATACCATTCTTTTTTTTTTACTTAAATTCTTTTATTGGTACATTTTAGGTATACAATATGTTTACATTGATCATTGGGTGCTTGTACCTGTACATGATGTGTCTTGGTTTTCATTTTTTTCCATTACCTGTGCACCCCTCACCCACTCCATCCTTCCCTATTTACATAGATTTCGTTTCCATTTTTTTTTCTTTTCTCATAATTTTTCCTTTTCCCATCCCCTCTCCCACACCTACCCCTTTGGACCTTTTCTTATTTCAAAGTATCAATTATTTGCTATTAATCCTTTTAATCCTTATTTACACTTTCAATTTCTCACTCTAGAGAAACTATTCTGTATTTACACGTGTGTCCTATTTATTTCACTTAAGAGTATGGCCTCAATACACATCCATTTAGCTATAAATGACTCGTTTCTCATTTTTTATGGCTGAGTAGTACTCCATTTTATTTAAAAACTCACATCTTCTTTATCCAGTTTCCAGTTGATGGGCATTTGGGCTGTTTCCAAGCTTTAGCTATTACAAACTGTGCAGTTATAAACATGGATGCACATATATAACTGTGGTATCATTCTTTTAATTCTTTTGGGAAGATACCCAGCAGGGGAATAGCTGGGTCAAATGGAAACTCCAGCCCTAGTTCTTTGAGATATTTCCACACTGATTTCCATAGTGGTCGCACCAGTCTGCACTCCCACCAACAATGGAGAAGGGTTCCTTTCTCCCCACACCCCCTGTCAGCATTTGTTATTGGTTGATTTATTTTTTTATAGCATGCTTTATTATTATAATTTATATATTAATTGATACATTTTAGGTATACATTTGCATTTATCATTGGGTGTTTGTACCTGAACATGATGTATCTTAGCTCTTATTTCTTCCCCCATTACCTATGTGCCCTTCCCTATTTACATAGACGTTTCCATTTTTTTTTCTTTCTCATAATTTTTCCTTTCCCTTCTTCCCTTTCCCCTTCCCCTCGCGCCACCCCTACACCTTTGAACCTTTTCCTATTTCAAATTATCAATGATTCATTTTAATCATTTTCATCCTTATTTACACTTTCAGTTTCTCACACCAGAGATACTATTCAGTATTTACACATGTGTGTCCTATTTATTTCACTTAAGAGTATGGCCTCAATATGCATCTATTTAGCTATAAATGTCTCTAGTTTCTCATTCTTTATGGCTGAGTAGTACTCCATTTTATAAAAAACCCACATCTTCTTTATCCAGTTTCCAGTTGATGGGCACATGGGCTGTTTCCAAACCTTAGCTAAAACAAACTGTGCCGCTATAAACATAGGTGCACATACATCACTGTGGTATGATTCTTTTAATTCTTTCGGGAAGATACCCAGGAGGGGAATAGCTGGGTCAAACAGGACCTCTAGTCCTAGTTCTCTGCGGTATCTCCATATGGATTTCCACAGTGGTCGCACCAGTCTGCACTCCCACCAACAATGGAGAAGGGTTCCTTTCTCTCCACACCCCCACCAGCATTTGTTATTGGTTGATTTCTTGATAGCAGCCACTCTTACTGGGGTGAGGTGGAATCTCAGTGTTGTTTTCATCTGCATCTCTTGAATGACCAGTGATGTTGAACATTTTTTCATATGTTTATTTGTTGCTTTTACTTCTTTCTCTGAGAAATGTCTGTTCATTTCAGATGCCCATTTTTAAACTGGGTCTTTGAATTTGGGGGATCTGATCTTTTTCAGTTCTTTATATATTCTTGATAGTAGACCTTTGTCTGAGGTACAGGTGCTAAAATTTTTTTCCCACATTGTTGGTTGTCTGTTAGCTCTGCTGGTGGTTTCTCTTGCAGTGCAGAAGCTTTTTAATAAGATGAGATCCCAGTTGTTGATTCTTTCTGCTAGTTCCTGTGCTACTGAGGTTTTCTTCATAAAGTCTTTTCCTATGCCAATGTCTTCAAGAGTTCTACCTAACTTATCTTCCAGCAAGTTTAGTGTTTCTGTTTTAATATTTAGATCTTTAATCCACTTTGATCTTAGTTTAGTTCATGGTGATAGGTATGGGTCTAGTTTTAATCTTTGGCAGGTTGAAATCCAGTTTTCCCAACACCATTTATTAAATAGGCTATCTTTCCTCCAATGAGGGTGGTTGGCTCCTTTGTCAGAGATGAGGTAGCTGAGTATGTCTGAAGTTATTTCTGCATCTTCTAATCTATTCCACTGATTCTTGGGTATGCTTCTTTGCCAGTACCATTCTGTTTTTAATCACAGTAGCTTTGTAGTATAGCTTCAAGTTGGGTATTGTGATACCCCCAGCCATGTCTCTGTTGCCTAGAATTGCTTTAGCTATTCAAGGTCTCTTCTGGTTCCAAATGAATTTTTGGATTGTTTTCTCTAGTTCTGTAAAGTATATTGCTGGAATTTCAATCGGCATTGCATTGAATCTATATAGTAGTTTTGGAAGTATGGCCATTTTCACTATTTTGGTTCTTCCTACCCAGGAACAAGGGACGTCTTTCCATTTTCTTATATCCTCCTTGATCTTCTTTTTCAGGGTGCAGTAATTTTCATTGTAGAGGTCTTTTGCTTCCTTTGTTAGATTGATTCCTAGATATTCCATTTTTTTGGATGTTATTGTAAAAGGAATTGCATCCCTAATTTCTCTCTCAGTGAGTCTATTTGTGTATAAGAAGGCTATTGTTTTTTGAGTGTTGACCTTATATCCAGCTAACTCTACTGAATCTGTCAATTAAGTCTAGAAGTCTTTTGGCTGAGTTTTCTGGGTTTTCTATGTAAAGAATCATATCATCAGCAAATGACAGTTTAACTTCTTTCTTTCCTATCTTTATTCCTTTTATTTCTATTCTTTTCTAATTGCTGTTGGTAATGTTTCCAGAACTATATTGAACAGGAGTGGTGATAGTGGGCATCCTTGTCTTGTTCCTGATTTTAGCATGAAAGTTTTCAGTTTTTGACCATTTAGTATGATGTTTGCTGTTGGTTTTTCATAGATAGCCTTAATCAAGTTGAGATAAAGACCTTCCATGCCAATTTTCTGTAGTGTTTTTATCATGAATGGGTTTGGGATTTTGTCAAATGCCTTTTCTGCATCTATTGAGATGATCATATGGTTTTTGTCCTTGACACTGTTAATATAGTGTATTACATTTATTGATTTACAAATGTTGAACCATCCTTGCATCCCTGGGATAAATCCATCTTGGTTAGGGTGTATGATCTTCTTGATGACCCTCTGTATTGTTTGCCAGTATCTTGTTGAGGATTTTTGCATCTATGTTCATTAGGGAGGTTGGCCTGTAGTTCTCTTTTTGGGTTGGGTCATTCCCTGGTTTTGGAATCAAAATAACACTTGCTTCCAGGAATGAATTTGGAAGCCTTGCTTCCCTTTCAATTTCCTTGATGAGTTTAAAGAGTAATGGTGATAGTTGTTCTTTAAATGTCTTGTAGAATTCAGCAGTGAAGCCATCAGGACCTGGGCTTTTCTTTGTTGGTAAATTTTTTATTACATTTTCAATTTCACTCATTGTAATTGGGGTGTTTAGAATCTCTATTATCTTCATTTAACTTTGGGCTATTCATATGTATCTAGGAATCTGTCCATTTCTTCTGTGTTTTCCATTTTATTAGAGTACAATTTCTCGAAGTAGGTATTGATGATCCTCTCAATTTCTAGTGGGTCTGTTGTGACTTCCCCTTTTTTTCTCTTAATTGCATGGATTGGAGCCTTTTCTTTCCTTGTTTTGATAATGTTGGTTAAAGGTTTATCAATTTTATTTATTCTTTTGAAAAACTAACTCTTTGATTCATTGATTTTTTTTTTTTTGGTATTGTTCTCTTGGTCTCCATTGCATTGATTTGTGCTCTGATCTTTATAATTTCCTCTCTTGTGTGAGCTTTGGGTTTGTTATTCTCTTCTTTTTCTAGGAGTTTGAGGTTTTCCATTAGGTTATTTATCTGAGTTCTGTTTTCCTAATATGGGGATTCACTGCTATGAATTTCCCTCATAGAACTGCTTTCATTGTGTCCCATAGATTTCTGTCTGTTGTACTGGCATCATCATTTACTTGTAGAAACTGTCTAATTGCTTCTTTAATTTCCTCTGTTACCCATTGGTTGTTCAGGAGGGTGTTATT